>NC_067245.2:141842131-143079318 GCF_019359855.2 Lolium perenne
ACTAGATCTCGAACCGTTGCCAGCAGCTTAGAATTCTACAGTGGAAAAGTATGATTTGTTCATCCGGAAGAAAGGATATAATCCGGAATCCAAGTTTTGTGATAACCGTGTTGTTTACTTTCAGTGTTGTTTATTGTTCACAGCTGGATTGAGCTCAGTTGAGAGTGTCAATATCTGTTGCAGGAGTTGTCAGTTGCAGCCATTCTCGCTGTGTCAAGCTTGTGACTTGCGTTGTATCAGGTTGGTAACAGCTTGTATCTCGATAGGACTGAATGTAGCCAGGGGAAAGTTTGGATTTCTGAAATGAGAAACTTTTGCATTCTAAAGATAGAACGTTTTTTTTCTAAGTTAATTGGCCAGTTCCTTTTAAAAGGAGACTGGGAGTTCGTCAGCGACTGGTGGCCGGACTTTCTGTTATTTTGTTTGTAATAGATTTCATTATGAAATAGGTTTTTGATACCCGCACCTAAATGAGTCTTTTCCATTAATATATGCTTTATAGTCATACAGTCAAATCCCGGATACTAGTGAAGGGCAAAGAGTAGTTATATTTGATCTTATCAAGCTTCATTTTCTAGATGAGCTAGATAAACTCCCACCCGAACTACAACTAAATGCAAATCCAGAGAATGAGTCTTCGTCTGAAGATTCCTAGTAAACGGGGATCCGGAGCAATAGGTCGAATTACTATATAAAGAAGACTTGTAAACAAAAGAACTTATTGTTCGAGTAGGAAGATTTCGGTTTTTCTCCTTCCCTCTTTTCTCCAATAGCTGACATATCTTATCTAAACTCCCGGAAACCTGGGCATGGCTTTTTCGAACTTAGTTGATTTCGCAAGAAGCAACTTTAAAAGCACAAAGACTACATCTAAACAAACCTTACGTCTTCGTTCGGCTCATTCTTGCTTATCTCACCCTATTTCCTTACTTTAGCTTAGAAGTAGGCATATGGCAAGTTACACGATCATGAAACTATGATCATCTATTAATCAACAAGCTAGTTATACAAGAGGCTTACTAGGGACTCCTTGTTGTTCACGTAACACACATGTATCAATGTTTCGGTTAATACAATTATAGCATGGTATGTAAACATTATCATAAACACAAAGATATATTATAATAACTATTTTATTATTGCCTCTTGGGCATATCTCCAACAGTCTCCCACTTGCACTAGAGTCAATAATCTAGTTTACATATGTAAAGATATAACACCTTGGCCTTTCGGTGTTTTATCATGTTTTGCTCACGGGAGAAGTTTTAGTCAACGGATCCGACATGCTCAGAAACGTATGTATTTTGCAATTCATTTGCGTCTCAACGCATCACTCATTTTCCAAATGAGTCGGCATTAAATATGTTTGGTCTTCTGGTGGAACCTTAATTCAGCGGTCTGAAATATGTCACTAATATTGTCATACACAATATAGCTTCAAAGTTCTGACACTATCGGAACTACACCAAGTTCTCAAAGAACCTCTTGACTTAACATCCTCAGTCATTGTCAAAACAATGACATACTCTGCCTTTGTTTGTAGAATCGGTCACAATATTTAGAACTCTTCTAAATCTAGCATAGACAACTTCTAGCTCATTGTGCTACCTTTTAAACAACACTTAGTCTAATTTGAGATTGAAATTTTATTTTTATATGTGACAATCCAAATATCGGTGCAACACCTTACAGCGATTTGTTTGTCATTTCTCCATACAAAACTATATATATATATCCTTGGTTCTTCTTAAGTACTCAAGAATATTCTTACTGTTTTTCAGTAATCATCACATGAATCATTCTGGTATATGCTCCTAACTTTTCAGAGCACAGGATATCTGATTTTGTACATATTTATTCGTGATCTAAAATCACTCATGTGTTTTTACTCATCGAGTGTCAGATACACTCAAGTCTTGTTAAACCTTCACATGATAAGAACATTTTCTTAATATTTCTATATTGAACTACTTCAATATCCATTCTATGTACTTTGACTTAAACTTATTATGTGTTTCAATCTATCTTCATAGATCTTGACACTAAATATGTTTCAGTCCATATCCTTTCATTAAAGTTAATTTTCATTGAAA
Organism: Lolium perenne; assembly: GCF_019359855.2. Classification (NCBI taxonomy): domain Eukaryota; kingdom Viridiplantae; phylum Streptophyta; class Magnoliopsida; order Poales; family Poaceae; genus Lolium; species Lolium perenne. Next base: position 141,844,225 of record NC_067245.2, read on the forward strand.
CCTTTTAATCAAGTATATAATTACATCATTTATAACCAACTATATGTCATCTACATGAAGTATTATAAAAATGTCTCAGTGCTCCCACTTAATTTCTTGCAAACGCAAGCCTCTTCATCGTTTCTGATGAAATCAAAAACTCTTTGACTATTTCATCTGGTGAAGATTCCAACTCCGTGATACTCACTTCATCCAATTGAAGTTCGTATACCTATCTAGTATTCCACGGACTAGCAAAACAATTGGTTGTATCTTGTATACATCTTTAATACACACTTCTGTTAAGTAATGTATTTTGCCATCCTACTAGCATATCTCATAAAAGAAATATGTAGCGATTACTAGAATAATCCACATAGACTATAAGCATTGCTACGGAAGATCTAATCTTATCGTAGTCAACTCTTTGAACTTTGTCGTAAACAACTTTTCGACAAGTCAAGCTTCTTCAAGGATATTCCATCCAAGTCCATCAATTTTATAGATCCATTTACTTTCAAAAAGTATTCATCTATCTTGGATTTCATTGCGTATAGCCATTTTAACGGATTCAGGGCCCATCATAACTTCTTTGTATGTAGTTGATTTATCATTGTTCAAAAAACAATCCTTTGTCCACAAATCATTTATTTGATCACAAAGTAAATCATACCTACAAGGTTCAATAGGTACTTTGATCTTCATGGCTAAAACATTTTGTAGTCATGGGAGCCATGATCGTCGTGGCCACTTCCAGAACCAATTCTGATGCTGCGCTACTCTGATCATTATGCTCAGGTTCATAAACCTTATCAAGTTCTATTGTCCTCCCACTCAAATACTTCGCTAGAAACAATTTCTCGGAAATAAGAAATATTGACAAACACTTTTGTCTTTGTTTCGTGGGAAGAATTCCCAATCAAATCTCTGGGATAACCAACAAAGACATTTATCTGATTTTGGTTGTAAACTTATTTACTTATGTTATGCATACCAAAATTTAAGAAAGGATTATCAGGGTTCATACCCATACCATAACTCGTATGGTGTCATTTCAACGGATCGTGATGATGCTCTATTTAGTGTAAAAGCGGTAGTCACTAAAGCATAATCCACAAAAATATAATGGCGTCATAATATTTTATCTCATCATTAATCCAACAAGGTTTGGATACATCTCTCGGATACTATATCATCATTATGATACTCCAAGAAATGTGAGTTGTAGAAAAATTTCATGACTCTCTTAGATGTTCGCTAAAACTCATAATTCAAATATTTCCACCATGATCCAAACATAGATATTTGACTTTTCTATTACGATGATTTCCACTTCATGCTGAAATTTATTTGAATCTATTCAAATGTTTCAAACTTCTTCCTTATTGAATATATCCACATATATATGCTCAATTCATTGTTGGAAGTTTTCATGAAGTAGAAGAATCTCCCGCACACAACTATGCCCAGTGAACCACATACATCATCATGTATGTTTTCACTAAGTTAGTTGCCCGTTCAACTCTTGGCCTATGAACGGTATTTTTAGTCATTCTCTTTTAGAAAAGATTTGCAAGCGCCAAACGATTCAAAAATCAAATGACTCCAAAAATCCATTTGCATGGAGTTCCTTCATGCGTTCTTCTCTAAAATGACCTAAATGTGGGTTCGACACATAAGTGGAATTCAAATCATTTGCCTTATGGCATTTTAGCGTCAGTGTTATGTATGTGTGTTTCACCATTAAGCTTTATAATAACTTACCCATCGTACATGGAGTAATGTCATAATATGAACAACTCATTGTTTTAATTTGACCAGAGCAAAATAACATTTATTAAGTTCTTTATTATAAATTCTAAGGGCTAGATAGAATGCCAACGACGAACATAATAACACTTTACTTTTGTTCCAGACGTGTATTCCTATCATATTCTTTGTCAGTCACTTAGGCCATTGTATTCTTGTATTGCGTTGTTTTGTATGACACTTCATACCAACCAATACGGTACTAATACCCAAGAATTTCATTGTGTGACCGAACAAGGAATACATCCATAACATGTATATCATTTATATACACCTGAGCTAGACTTTCTAGTCTTTTCTTTCTTTCTGCCAATAAACTTTTGTAGTTTCTCTTTTAGCTTTCCTCATTATTCAGAAAAACACTTCAACATCAATAACTTCTAGGTTTGTTGGTCAAATACCAATAACCTTGAGGTTCTTACTTTGAAGTTGATCATCATATGACAAGTGTTCCGGATTTCACTATTAGTAACCTTTTATTATGATGAACAATTTCACTCATAATTTTATCCATCATATCATGACGACTTTTCGAGACCATGTATGTACATGCTAGGCTCGTAAAGTATAACCTCAGTATTTGCATGTGAAAATCTGGCTTGCACCCATTGTATGCACACGTAAAATCTATAACACCCGATCATCACGTGATGCTTTGAAACGACGAGTCTTAGCAACGGTGCATACTAAGGACGATCACTTCATGGATATGCGAATATCGTTAGTGCCCCTAATAGTTGGAGGATTGGGACGCCTGGCATCTTCAACCTTCATACATTCCCATAAAACTTATGAGTTTATGTAGTCTCACCAAATTATATTCTATCATCTTGCAATAAGGTCTTAGATATCACATATATCTCATACCTTGATTATTTCTGAAAACCAACGTTTCAGCTCCTTACTTTTCAAATATATTTGAACTTCAAGTTTCACGGAGACAAGATAACTTCAGGTACTAATTGAAACCGTAGCTCTTTGAATCAACAATGTGAGGTTTACTAAAAGTTTGCAATAGGACTTAATCGTTTCTTGATTCTTTAACAATACGGTACCAGTCCGTAAAGTTTCTTATCAGATATTAACAGTTATTCTATCTCAATTATAAGACTAGCGCATGGTAGAAAACGGATGCCAATTCTACAAATTAATTCAAAATACTACTTAGACTATGTTTATGATAATTAGTTCATGTTTTAATCTAATTACTAATGAACTCCCACTTAATACAACATCCCTCATAGTTGTTAAGTGGTACACGATCCAAATCCACTACACCAAAACCGATCATCACGTGAGATGATGTAGCTTCAATGGTGAACATCAACATGTTGATCATATCATCCATATGACTCGTGTTCAACCTTTCAGTTTCCGTTGTCCCGAGGCCATGTCTGTACATGCTAGGCTCGTCAAGCAAACCCAAGTATTCCGCGTGTGCAACATGGCTTACACCCGTTGTATGTGAACGTTGAGTCTATCACATCCGATCATCACGAGATGCTTCGAAACGACGAACTATATCAACGGTGCATACGAGGGGAGAACACTTTATTATCTTGATATTAATGTGAGGGATCATCTTATAATGCTATCGTCACGTTCTAAGCAAAATAAGATGCATAAAGGATTAACATCACATGCAATTCATATGTGATATGATATGGCCCTTTAGTCTTTGCACCTTCGATCTTCATCTCCAAAGCACGGACATGATCTCCATCATCAACGGGCATGATCTCCATCATCGTCGGCGTAGCGTCAAGGTCCATGGCGCCGTCTTCATAGTTGTTCACCTCATGTAGCAACTATTACAACTACTTTGAAATACTACTCAACATGAAATTTAAAGACAACCATAAGGCTCCTGCCAGTTGCCACAATACAATAATGATCATCTCGTACATATTCATCATCACATTATGGCCATATCACATCACCAAACCCTGCAAAAACAAGTTAGACGTCTCTAATTTGGTTTGCATATTTTACGTGGTTTAGGGTTTTTGAGTGAGATCTAATCTACCTACGAACATGAACCACAACGGTGATACTACTGTTGTCAATAGAAGAGTAAATTGAATCTTCACTATAGTAGGAGAGACAGACACCCGCAAAGCCACTTATGCAATACAAGTTGCATGTCGAGCGTGGAGCAAATCTCATGAACGCGGTCATGTAAAGTTAGCCCGAGCCGCTTCATCCCACTATGCCACAAAGATGCAAAGTACTCAAACTAAAGACAGCATAAGCATCAACGCCCACAAAACAATTGTGTTCTACTCGTGCAACCATCTATGCATAGACACGGCTCTGATACCACTGTAGGGATTCGTAGCATAGAAAACAAAAAATTTCCTACCGCGAGAACGCAATCCAAGCCAAGATGCAATCTAGAAGACGGGAGCAACAATGGGATGAACAAGACTAACCCTTGAAGATTTCCAAAGCCTACAAGAGGAGGCTCTCGTTGCTGCGGTAGACGATCACTTGCCGCTTTCAAAAGCGCGTAGAAGATCTTGACGGTGCCACAATCGGGCAGCACCTCCGTACTCGGTCACACGTTCGGTGTTGATGAAGACGACGTCATTCTCCCCGTTCCAGCGGGCAGCAGAAGTAGTAGATCCTCCTCGGAATCCCGGCAGCACGACGGCGTGGTGGCGGTGGTGGTGGAGAACTCCGGCAGGGCTTCGCCTATGCGCTGCAGGAGTATTATGTGGAGGAGGAGAGGCTAGGGTTTGGGGAGAGGGGGTGGCTAGGGTGCCGGCCATGGGCAGCCCTAGGTGGTGCGGCCAAGATTGGCTGCCCCCTCCCTCTCCTCCTCATTATATAGGTGGAAATCCCCAAGAGTTGTAGTCCAAATCTTTGAATAAGACCCCAACAACAAAACTTCCCATAGGTGGGTGATGTCTACGGGTGCTTCTATTCTTGTAGACAGTGTTGGGCCTCCAAGAGCAGAGGTTTGTAGAACAGCTAGCAGCAAGTTTCCCTTAAGTGGATCACCCAAGGTTTATCGATCTCAGGGAGGAAGAGGTCAAAGATATCCCTCTCATGCAACCCTGCAACCACAAAGCAAGAAGTCTCTTGTGTCCCCAACACACCTAATAGGTGCACTAGTTCGGCGAAGAGATAGTGAAAAACAGGTGGTATGAATAAGTATGAGCAGTAGCAACCACTGTTCAAAAAATCGTCCGATTCAACGATTAATCGCCCGATTAATCCCTATTCAGTGGTCACCGATTAGCCGATAAATTCATTTATCGTCCGATTAACTCATTTATCGCCCGATTAATCGTCCGATTTGCCTATTAATCGCTAATCGTCAGCCGACCGAGTTGAACCCGATAAGCGATTTTCTCAACATTGGTAGCAACAGCACCAGAAAAGTGCTTTGCTGTCCAGGACTGGCATGTGGTTGATGGTGGTAATATGGCAGACAGTACAGATGCAGTAGAACAGTAAACAAGCAGCGATAGCAGTATTTAGGAAACAAGGCCTAGGGATCATACTTTCACTAGTGGACACTCTCAACATTGATCACATAACAGAATAAATAAATAGATGCTAGACTCTACACTCTCTTGTTGGATGATGAACACCACTAACTGTGTAGGATTACACGAACCCTCAATGCCGGAGTTAACAAGCTCCACAATATTCGATGTTCATATTTAAATAACCTTAGAGTGCATGACAGATCAACATAACCAAACCAAGTACTAACATAGCATGCACACTGTCACCTTCATGCTACGAAAGGAGGAATAGATCACATCAATACCATCATAGTAATAGTTAACTTCATAATCTACAAGAGATCACAATCATAGCCTACGCCAAGTACTACACGATGCACACACTGTCACCATTACACCGTGCAGGAGGAATAGAGTACTTTAATAACATCACTAGAGTAGCACATAGATGAATAGTGATACAAAACTCATATGAATCTCAATCATGTAAGGCAGCTCATGAGATCATTGTATTGAAGTACATAGGAGAGAGATTAACCACATAGCTACCGGTACAGTCCCTTAGCCTCGATGGAGAACTACTCCCTCCTCATGGGAGATAGCAGCGGTGATGAAGATGGCGGTGGTGTCGATGGAGGAGCCTTCCGGGGGCACTTCCCCGTCCCGGCGGCGTGCCGGAACAGAGACTCCTGTCCCCCAGATCTTGGCTTCGCGATGGCGGCGGCTCTGGAAGGTTTCTCGTACCGTGGCTTTTCCGTATCGAAGACTTAGGTCGAGGAGGCTTAAATAGGCGAAGAGGCGGCGTCGGAAGGTCAACGAGGCGACGACACAACAGGGGGGCGCCGGCCCCCCCCTTGGCCGCGCCAGGATAGTGTCTGGTGGGCCTGTGGCCCCCCTCTGGCTCCTCTCGGGTGTTCTGGAAGCTTCGTGCAATCCTAAGATGTTGGGCGTTGATTTCGTCCGATTCCGAGAATATTTCCTTACTAGGATTTCTGAAACCAAAAACAGCAGAAAACAGGAACTGGCCCTTCGGCATCTCGTCAATAGGTTAGTTCCGGAAAATGCATAAATATGACATAAAGTATGCATAAAACATGTAGATATCATCAATAATGTGGCATGGAACATAAGAAATTATCGATACGTCGGAGACGTATCAGCATCCCCAAGCTTAGTTTCTGCTCGTCCCGAGCAGGTAAACGATAACAAAGATAATTTATGTAGTGACATGCCATCATAACCTTGATTATACTATTGTAAACACATGTAATGAATGCAGCGATCAAAACAATGGTAAATGACATGAGTAAACAAATGAATCATATAGCAAAGACTTTTCATGAATAGTACTTTCAAGACAAGCATCAATAAGTCTTGCATAAGAGTTAACTCATAAAGCAATAAATTCATAGTAAAGGTATTGAAGCAACACAAAGGAAGATTAAGTTTCAGCGGTTGCTTTCAACTTGTAACATGTATATTTCATTTATAATTGTCAATGCAAAGTAATATAACAAGTGCAATATGCAAGTATGTAAGAATCAATGCACGATTCACACAAGTGTTTGCTTCTTGAGATGGAGAGAAATAGGTGAACTGACTCAACATAAAAGTAAAACAATGGCCCTTCGCAGAGGGAAGCATTGATTGCTATATTTGTGCTAGAGCTTTGATTTTGAAAACATAAAGAGAGTATAAAAGTAAAGTTTTGAGAGGTGTTTGTTGTTGTCAACGAATGGTAGTGGGTACTCTAACCCCCTTGCCAGACAAACCTTCAAAGAGCGGCTCCCATTTTATTTTTATTTTTTGGTGGCACTCCTTCCAACCTTTCTTTCACAAACCATGGCTAACCGAATCCTCGGGTGCCTGCCAACAATCTCATACCATGAAGGAGTTCCTTTTTATTTTAGTTTTATTATGATGACACTCCTCCCCACCTTTGCTTTCTCAAGCCATGGCTAACCGAATCCTTCGGGTGCCGTCCAACAATCACATACCATGGAGGAGTGTCTATTTTTGTTAATTAATTTGGGACTGGGAATCCCATTGCCAGCTCTTTTTGCAAAATTATTGGATAAGCGGATGAAGCCACTAGTCCATTGGTGAAAGTTGCCCAACAAGATTGAAAGATAAACACCACATACTTCCTCATGAGCTATAAAACATTGACACAAATCAGAGGTGATAAATTTTGAATTGTTTAAAGGTAGCACTCAAGCAATTTACTTTGGAATGGCGGAGAAATACCATGTAGTAGGTAGGTATGGTGGACACAAATGGCATAGTGGTTGGCTCAAGTATTTTGGATGCATGAGAAGTATTCCCTCTCGATACAAGGATTAGGCTAGCAAGGTTATTTGAAACAAACACAAGGATGAACCGGTGCAGCAAAACTCACATAAAAGACATATTGTAAACATTATAAGACTCTACACCGTCTTCCTTGTTGTTCAAACTCTTTACTAGAAATTATCTTGACCTTAGAGAGACCAATTATGCAAACCAAATTTTAGCAAGCTCTATGTATTTCTTCATTAATAGGTGCAAAGTATATGATGCAAGAGCTTAAACATGAGCACAACAATTGCCAAGTATCACATTATCCAAGACATTTTACCAATTACTACATGTATCATTTTCCGATTCCAACCATATAACAATTTAACGAAGCAGTTTCAACCTTCGCCATGAAAATTAAAAGCTAAGAACACATGTGTTCATATGAACCAGCGGAGCGTGTCTCTCTCTCCCACACAAGAATGAATTTATTCAAACCAAACAAAAATGAAAACAAAAGCACACAGACGCTCCAAGTAAAGTACATAAGATGTGACCGAATAAAAATATAGTTTCAAGGGAGGAACCTGATAATTTGTCGATGAAGAAGGGGATGCCTTGGGCATCCCCAAGCTTAGATGCTTGAGTCTTCTTGAAATATGCAGGGATGAACCACCGGGGCATCCCCAAGCTTAGAGCTTTCACTCTTCTTGATCATATTGTATCATCCTCCTCTCTTGACCCTTGAAAACTTCCTCCACACCAAACTCAAAGCAAACTCATTAGAGGGTTAGTGCATAATCAAAATTCACATGTTCAGAGGTGACACAATCATTCTTAACACTTCTGTACATTGCCCAAAGCTACTGGAAGTCAATGGAACAAAGAAATCCATCCAACATAGCAAAAGAAGCAATGCGAAATAAAAGGCAGAATCTGTCAAAACAGAACTGTCCGTAAAGACGAATTTTATTGAGGCACCAGACTTGCTCAAATGAAAATGCTCAAATTGAATGAAAGTTGCGTACATATCTGAGGATCACTCACGTAAATTGGCATAATTTTCTGAGTTACCTACAGAGAATTAGACCCAGATTTGTGACAGCAAGAAATCTGTTTCTGCGCAGTAATCCAAATCTAGTATGAACCTTACTATCAAAGACTTTACTTGGCACAACAATGCAACAAAACTAAGATAAGGAGAGGTTGCTACAGTAGTAACAACTTCCAAGACTCAAATATAAAACAAAATTGCTGTAGTAAAATAAACACATGGGTTATCTCCCAAGAAGTTCTTTCTTTATAGCCATTAAGATGGGCTCAGCAGTTTTAATGATGCACTCGCAAGAAATAGTATTTGAAGCAAAAGAGAGCATCAAGAGGCAAATTCAAAACACATTTAAGCCTAACATGCTTCCTATGCATAGGAATCTTGTAAATAAACAAGTTATGTAGGCATAATGCAATAAGCATAGGAAAACTAGACAAGCTCAACTTCAAAATTTTAAGCATATAGAGAGGTGTTTTAGTAACATGAAAATTTCTACCACCATATTTTCCTCTCTCATAATAACTTTCAGTAGCATCATGAGCAAACTCAACAATATAACTATCACATAAAGCATTCTTATCATGAGTCTCATGCATAAAATTATTACTCTCCACATAAGCATAGTCAATTTTATTAGTTGTAGTGGGAGCAAATTCAACAAAGTAGCTATCATTATTCTTCTCATCAAGTGTAGGAGGCATAGTATAATCACAATAAAATTTACTCTCCATAGTAGGTGGCACCAAAAGACCACTATCATTATAATCATCATATATGGGAGGCATATCATAATCAACATAAACTTTCTCCTCAATACCCGGAGAGCTAAAGAGATCATTTTCATCAAAACCGACCTCCCCAAGCTTAGAATTTTCCATAGCATTAGCAACAATAGTGTTCAAAGCATTCATATTAATAACATTCCCATTAGCATGCATATAAAGTTCCATGGGTTTTTTAATTCTCTCTTCAAACACATCATGTCCTAATTCAAGATAAAGTTCATAAAGATCGCTCATATTTTTGTTGTTTTCCATTATGCCTAACTAGTGTAAACAAGAAACAAAAAGATGCAATTGCAGGATCTAAAGGAAATAGCTTCGAGCACACACACAATGGTGCCAGAAAAGTACTTAGTTACCTGGAACCGGAGTATGAGTGCCTTTTACCTTTCCTCCCCGGCAACGGCGCCAGAAAAGTGCTTGATGTCTATGGGTGCTTCTATTCTTGTAGACAGTGTTGGGCCTCCAAGAGCAGAGGTTTGTAGAACAGCAGCAAGTTTCCCTTAAGTGGATCACCCAAGGTTTATCGATCTCAGGGAGGAAGAGGTCAAAGATATCCCTCCCATGCAACCCTGCAACCACAAAGCAAGAAGTCTCTTGTGTCCCCAACACACCTAATAGGTGCACTAGTTCGGCGAAGAGATAGTGAAATACAGGTGGTATGAATAAGTATGAGCAGTAGCAACAGCACCAGAAAAGTGCTTTGCTGTCCAGGACTGGCGTGTGGTTGATGGTGGTAATATGGCAGACAGTACAGATGCAGTAGAACAGTAAACAAGCAGCGATAGCAGTATTTAGGAAACAAGGCCTAGGGATCATACTTTCACTAGTGGACACTCTCAACATTGATCACATAACAGAATAAATAAATAGATGCTAGACTCTACACTCTCTTGTTGGATGATGAACACCACTAACTGTGTAGGATTACACGAACCCTCAATGCCGGAGTTAACAAGCTCCACAATATTCGATGTTCATATTTAAATAACCTTAGAGTGCATGACAGATCAACATAACCAAACCAAGTACTAACATAGCATGCACACTGTCACCTTCACGCTACGAAAGGAGGAATAGATCACATCAATACCATCATAGTAATAGTTAACTTCATAATCTACAAGAGATCACAATCATAGCCTACACCAAGTACTACACGATGCACACACTGTCACCATTACACCGTGCAGGAGGAATAGAGTACTTTAATAACATCACTAGAGTAGCACATAGATGAATAGTGATACAAAACTCATATGAATCTCAATCATGTAAGGCAGCTCATGAGATCATTGTATTGAAGTACATAGGAGAGAGATTAACCACATAGCTACCGGTACAGCCCCTTAGCCTCGATGGAGAACTACTCCCTCCTCATGGGAGATAGCAGCGGTGATGAAGATGGCGGTGGTGTCGATGGAGGAGCCTTCCGGGGGCACTTCCCCGTCCCGGCGGCGTGCCGGAACAGGGAGACTCCTGTCCCCCAGATCTTGGCTTCGCGATGGCAGCGGCTCTGGAAGGTTTCTCGTACCGTGGCTTTTTCGTATCGAAGACTTAGGTCGAGGAGGCTTAAATAGGCGAAGAAGCGGCGTCGGAAGGTCAACGAGGCGACGACACAACAGGGGGGCGCGGGCCCCCCTTGGCCGCGCCAGGGTAGTGTCTGGTGGGCCTGTGGCCCCCCTCTGGCTCCTCTCGGGTGTTCTGGAAGCTTCGTGCAATCCTAAGATGCTGGGCGTTGATTTCATCCGATTCCGAGAATATTTCCTTACTAGGATTTCTGAAACCAAAAATAGCGGAAAACAGGAACTGGCCCTTCGGCATCTCGTCAATAGGTTAGTTCCGGAAAATGCATAAATATGACATAAAGTATGCATAAAACATGTAGATATCATCAATAATGTGGCATGGATAATAAGAAATTATCGATACGTCGGAGACGTATCAGTGGGAAACCTACTCAAGGAGGGAGTCATACCCAAGGTGGGACTCCCACCTTTCCCTTAAGTGGGGTGGCCGGCCACCTATGGTGGAGTCCACCTGGGACTCCACCCCCTTAGGGTTGGCTGGCCAAGCTTGGTGGAGTCCCTCCGGGACTCTACCTTCCATAGTGATTTCTTCCGAACTTTTCTAGAACCTTCTAGAACCTGCCATAAATGCACCGGATCATTTCCAAACTAGAATATGACTTCCTATATATGAATCTTATTCTCCGGACCTCCTCGTGATGTCCTGGATCCCATCCGAGACTCCGAACAAAACTTCGAACTCCATTCCATATTCCATATCTACTAGAACGACATCAAACCTTAAGTGTGTCACCCTACGGTTGGCGAACTATGCAGACATGGTTGAGGCCTCTCTCCGACCAATAACCAATAGCGGGATCTGGAGATCCATAATGGCTCCCACATATTCAACGATGACTTTAGTGATCGACTGAACTATTTACATACGATACCGATTCCCTTTGTCACACGATACTTTACTTGTCCGAGGTTTGATCATCGGTATCTCTATACCTTGTTCAACCTCGTCTCCTGACAAGTACTCTTTACTCGTACCGTGGTATGTGGTCTCTTATGAACCATTCATATGCTTGCAAGCTAATTAGACGACATTCCACCGAGAGGGCCCAGAGTATATCTATCCGTCATCTGGATGGACAAATCCCATTGTTGATCCATATGCCTCAACTCATACTTTCCGGATACTTAATCCCATCTTTATAACCACCCATTTACGCATTGGCGTTTGATGTAATCAAAGTACCCTTCCGGTATAAGTGATTTACATGATCTCATGGTCGAAAGGACTAGGTAACTATGTATCGAAAGCTTATAGCAAATAAATTAATGACGTGATCTTATGCTACGCTTAATTGGGTGTGTCCATTACATCATTCACATAATGACATAACCTTGTTATTAATAACATCCAATATTCATGATGAAACTATGATCATCTATTAATCAACAAGCTAGTTATATAAGAGGCTTACTAGGGACACCTTGTTGTTCACATAACACACATGTATCAATGTTTCGATTAATACAATTATAGCATGGTATGTAAACATTATCATAAACACAAAGATATATTATAATAACTATTTTATTATTGCCTCTTGGGCATATCTCCACCAGGGCCCCTCTTATTTATGGTTTCGATCCTTTTTCTGGTTGTGCAGGGTTTGTCAGTGCGTAGGAGGTGTGAGGCTACGAGCGAGCGAGGCCGAGAAGAGAATTAGAGAGATTTTTTTTCGTGCCGAAGGACCCAGAGACTCCCAATACGCATCCTGGTGCGTCTTCTCTTGACAAAGAAGATGGCTGGGAGTTTGCGTACCTACTACACGTGACTTGTGCTCACTGATGTGTGGGACCTCATGCATGGTCACGTAAGTGACATACCTGTTTGTGTAAAAACTCGGGTGATTATTATACATTATTAGTACAACGTTTCCTATGGATTCAAGGGTAGGAAAGCCAAGTTAACTCATTTACATGACATTATTTTTCCCATGAAGCCAAGTTAACTCATCTATCAATTGGTACATTTTGGAGTGACTAAGAAAGATCCAGGCTTACTCTTTCTTTTTCATGTTTTAAACTTGTTTAAATCTTATCAAACCTAGGATTTGACCAGGATTCAAATGGGCATACAAAATTCAAAAAATTCAAAAACAAATGAGAAACCAAATCACATAGTCTTCTTATGTCATATAGTAAGCACTCTAGTTGATAAACAATGTCTAGACATATTCAAACCAGAAAAATCATGTATCTACACCCTAACCCTAAACCTTGTATTTGTGGGCTTGAATATAGTATAACAATTCAAACCTAGGATTTGACCAAGATTCAAATGGGTATAACAATTCAAAAAAAATCAAAAAAATGAAAAACCAAAGCACATACTATTTTTATGTCATATAGTAAGCATCCAAGTTGATAAACAAGGTCTATACATATTCAAACCAGACAAATCATGTATCTACCCCCTAACCCTAAACTCTATCTTATGAAGTCAAGCATGAAGAGAAGTGATTCTGGGTTTCAAACATGGAAATTTCACAAACCTCCCAAAAGCTTCGTTTTACAGTGACTAAGAAGGATCCATGCTTGCCTTTTCCTTTTCATGTTTTAAACTTGTTTAAATCTTGGTCAAACCTAGGATTTGACCAAGATTGAAATGGGTATAACAATTCAAAAAAATCGGAAAAAAAGAAAAACCAAAGCACATAGTTTTCTTATGTCATATAATAAGCATTCAAGTTGATAAACAAGGTCTAGACATATTCAAACCAGACAAATCATGTATCTACCCCTAACCCTAAACTCTGTCTTATGAAGTCAAGCATGAAGAGAAGTGGTTTTGGGTTTCAAACATGGAAATTTCACAAACCTCCCAAAAGCTTTATTTTACAGTGAATAAGAAGTATCCATGCTTACCTTTTCATTTTCATGTTTTAAACTTGTTTAAATCTTGGTCAAATGTAGGATTTAACCAACATTCAAATGGGCATAAAAAATCAGACAAAAATTAGAACAAATGAAAAACCAAATAACATAGCCTTCATATGTCATATATGTAGTAAGCATTCAAGTTGATAAACAAGGTTTAGACATATTAAAACCATAAAAAACATTTATCTACCCAACCCTAGCTAACCCTAAACTCATATGTCTTATGAAGTCAAGCATGAAGAGAAGTGTGGTTTTGGGTTTCAAGCATGGACATTTCAAAAACCTCCCACAAGCTTCATTCATTTTAGAATGACTAATTAAGAAGGATTCATTCTTACCTTTTCTTTTCATGTTTTAAACTTGTTCAAACCTTGGTCAAACCTAAGATTTGACCAAGATTCAAATGGGAATAAAAATTCAGAAAAAAATCAAAAAATGAAAAACCAAAGCACATATATAGCCTTCTTATGTCATATATATAGTAAGCATTAAAGTTGATAAACAAGGTCTAGACATATTCAAACCAGAAAAATCATGTAAATATACACCCTAACCCTAAACTCTGTCTTATGAAGTCAAGCATGCATGAAGAGAAGTGGTTTTGGGTTTCAAACATGGAAATTTCAAAAACCTCCCAAAAGCTTCATTCTAGAGTGTGACTAAGAAGGATCCATGATTACCTTTTCATTTTTTAAACTTGTTTAAATCTTGGTCAAACATATATAGGATTTGACCAAGATTTAAATGGGCATAAAAAATTCGAAAAAATCAAAAAATGAAAAACTAAAGCACATATATAGCCTTCTTATGTCATATAGATTCAAGTTGATAAACAAGGTCTAGACATATTCAAACAAGAAAAATCATGTATCTACCCCTAACCAAAACTCCCAAAAGCTTCATTTTACAGTGACTAAGGCGGATCTAGGCTTACCTTTTCATTTTCATGTTTTAAACTTGTTTAAATCTTGGTCAATCATATATAGGATTTGACCAAGATTCAAATGGGCATAAAAAATCAGAAAAACTCAGAAAAAATGAAAAACCAAAGAACATAGCCTTCTTATGTCATATATATAGCTAGTAAGCATTCAAGTTGATAAACAAGGTCTAGACATATTCAAACCAGAAAAAACATGTCTCTACCCCTAACCCTAATCTATGTCTTATGAAGCCAAGCATGAAGAGAAGTGGTTTTGGGTTTCAAACATGGAAATTTCACAAACCTCCCAAAAGCTTCATTTTATAGTGAATAAGAAGGATCCAGGCTTACCTTCTCATTTTCAGGTTTCAAACTTGTTTAAATCTTGGTGAAACCTAGGATTGGCCAAGATTCAAATGGGCATAAAATTTTAGGAAAAATAAAAAAATAAAAAACCCAAAGCACATAGCCTTCTTATGTCATATAGTAAGCATTCTAGTTGATAAACAAGGTGTTGACATATTCAAATAAGAAAAATCATATATCTACCCCTAACCATAAACTCTATCTTAAGTGGTTTTGGGTTTCAAACATGGAAATTTCACAAACCTCCCAAAAGCTTCATTTTACAGTGACTAAGAAGGATCCAGGCTTACCTTTTCATTTTCATGTTATAAACTTAGTTAAATCTTGGTAAAACCTAAGATTTGACAAAGATTCAAATGGGCATAGAAAATCAGAAAAAATCACAAAAAATGAAAAAGCAAAGAACATAGCCTTCTTATGTCATACAGTAAGCATTCAAGCTGATAAACAAGGTCTAGACATATTCAAACCAGAAAAAACATGTATCTACCCCTAACCCTAAACTCTGTCTTACGAAAGCTTCATTTTAGAGTGACTAAGAAGGATCCATGCTTACCTATTCATTTTCATGTTTTAAACTTGTTTAACCCTTGGTCAAACCCAGGATTTAACCTATTTAATCATAGATTCATAGGTCGATTTTCTACTTTTTTATTATTACTATGCAGCACATGTGTGCTTGCCCGTCTAGTGAAACTCGGAGGAAGAGGGATCACACGGAAGGAGAAGAAGGGAGAGCAGTCACGGGGCCCCTCTTATTTATGGTGTCTATCCTTTTTCTGGTTGTGTAGGGTTTGTCAGTGCGTAGGAGGTGCGAGGCTGCAAGCGAGCGAGGCCGAGAAGAGAATTAGAGAGATTTATTTTTCGTGCGAGGGACAACCGAAGGACCCAGAGACTCCCTATACGCATCCTGGTGTGTCTTCTCTTGACAAAGAAGATGGCTGGGAGTTTGCGTACCTACTGCACGTGACTTGTGATCACTGATGTGTGGGACCTCATGCATGGTCACGCAAGTGACATACCTATTGGTGTAAAAAGTCGGGTGATTATTATACAGTATTAGTACAAAGTTTCCTATGGATTCAAGGGTAGGAAAGCCAGGTTAACTCATCATTTACAGACATTATTTTTCCCATGAAGCCAAGTTAACTCATCTATCAGTTGGTACATTTTGGAGTGACTAAGAAAGATCCAGGCTTACTCTTTCTTTTTCATGTTTTAAACTTGTTTAAATCTTGTCAAACCTAGGATTTGACCAAGATTCAAATGGGCATAAAAAATTATAAAAATTCAAAAAATGGAAAAACCAAAGCACATAGTCTTCTTATGTCATATAGTAAGCATTCTAGTTGATAAACAAGGTCTAGGCATATTCAAACCAGAAAAATCATGTATCTACACCCTAACCCTAAACCTTGTATTTGTGGGCTTGAATATAGTATAACAATTCAAACCTAGGATTTGACCAAGATTCAAATGGGTATAACAATTCAAACAAATCAGAAAAATGAAAAACCAAAGCACATACTATTCTTATGTCATATAGTAAGCATCCAAGTTGATAAACAAGGTCTATACATATCCAAACCAGACAAATCATGTATCTACCCCCTAACCCTAAACTCTGTCTTATGAAGTCAAGCATGAAGAGAAGTGATTCTGGGTTTCAAACATGGAAATTTCACAAACCTCCCAAAAGCTTCGTTTTACATTGACTAAGAAGGATCCATGCTTACCTTTTCATTTTCATGTTTTAAACTTGTTTAAATCTTGGTAAAACCTAGGATTTGACCAAGATTCAAATGGGTATAACAATTCAAAAAAATCGGAAAAAAGAAAAACCAAAGCACATAGTCTTCTTATGTCATATAGTCTTCTTATGTCATTCAAGTTGATAAACAAGGTCTAGACATATTCAAACCAGACAAATCATGTATCTACCCCTAACCCTAAACTCTGTCTTATGAAGTCAAGCATGAAGAGAAGTGGTTTTGGGTTTCAAACATGGAAATTTCACAAACCTCCAAAAGCTTCATTTTACAGTGAATAAGAAGTATCCATGCTTACCTTTTCATTTTCATGTTTTAAACTTGTTTAAATCTTGGTCAAATGTAGGATTTAACCAACATTCAAATGGGCATAAAAAATCAGACAAAAATCAGAACAAATGAAAAACCAAATAACATAACCTTCATATGTCATATATGTATTAAGCATTCAAGTTGATAAACAAGGTCTAGACATATTAAAACCATAAAAAACATGTCTGATGAAGTCAAGCATGAAGAGAAGTGTGGTTTTGGGTTTCAAACATGGACATTTCAAAAACCTCCCAAAAGCTACATTCATTTTAGAATGACTAATTAAGAAGGATTCATTCTTACCTTTTCTTTTCATGTTTTAAACTTGTTCAAACCTTGGTCAAACCTAAGATTTGACCAAGATTCAAATGGGCATAAAAATTCAGAAAAAAATTAAAAAATGAAAAACCAAAGCACATATATAGCCTTCTTATGTCATATATATAGTAAGCATTCAAGTTGATAAACAAGGTCTAGACATATTCAAACCAGAAAAATCATGTACATATCCACCCCTAACCCTAAACTCAGTCTTATGAAGTCAAGCATGCATGAAGAGAAGTGGTTTTGGGTTTCAAACATGGAAATTTCAAAAACGTCCCAAAAGCTTCATTCTAGAGTGTGACTAAGAAGGATCCATGATTACCTTTTCATTTTCATGTTTTAAACTTGTTTAAATCTTGGTCAAACATATATAGGATTTGACCAAGATTTAAATGGGAAAACAAATTCGAAAAAAAATCAAAAAATGAAAAACCAAAGCACATATATAGCCTTCTTATGTCATATAGTAAGCATTCAAGTTGATAAACAAGGTCTAGACATATTCAAACAAGAAAAATCATGTATCTACCCCCTAACCATAAACTCTGTCGTAAGTGGTTTTGGGTTTCAAACATGGAAATTTCACAAACCTCCCAAAAGCTTCATTTTACAGTGACTAAGGAGGATCCAGGCTTACCTTTTCATTTTCATGTTTTAAACTTGTTTAAATCTTGGTCAATCATATATAGGATTTGACCAAGATTCAAATGGGCATAAAAAATCAAAAAAAATCAGTAAAAATGAAAAACCAAAGAAAATAGCCTTCTTATGTCATATATATAGCTAGTAAGCATTCAAGTTGATAAACAAGGTCTAGACATATTCAAACCAGAAAAAGCATGTATCTACCCCTAACCCTAATCTATGTCTTATGAAGCCAAACATGAAGAGAAGTGGTTTTGGGTTTCAAACATGGAAATTTCACAAACCTCCCAAAAGCTTCATTTTATAATGAACAAGAAGGATCCAGGCTTACCTTCTCATTTTCAGGTTTCAAACTTGTTTAAATCTTGGTCAAACCTAGGATTGGCCAAGATTCAAATGGGCATAAAATTTTAGGAAAAATAAAAAATAAAAAACCCAAAGCACATAGCCTTCTTATGTCATATAGTAAGCATTCAAGTTGATAAACAAGGTCTAGACATATTCAAACCAGAAAAAGCATGTATCTACCCCTAACCATAAACTATGTCTTAAGTGTTTTTGGGTTTCAAACATGGAAATTTCAAAAACCTCCCAAAAGCTTCATTTTAGAGTGTGACTAAGAAGGATCCAGGCTTACCTTTTCATTTTCATGTTTCAAACTTAGTTAACTCTTGGTAAAACCTAGGATTTGACAAAGATTCAAATGGGCATACAAAATCAGAAAAAATCACAAAAAATGAAAAAAGCAAAGAACATAGCCTTCTTATGTCATACAGTAAGCATTCAAGCTGATAAACAAGGTCTAGACATATTCAAACCAGAAAAGGCATGTATCTACCCCTAACCCTAAAATCTGTCTTACGAAGTCAAGCATGAAGAGAAGTGGTTTTGGGTTTCAAACATGGAAATTTCAAAAACCTCCCGAAAGCTTCATTTTAGAGTGACTAAGAAGGATCCATGCTTACCTATTCATTTTCATGTTTTAAACTTGTTTAAACCTTGGTCAAACCCAGGATTTGACCTATTTAATGATAGATTCATAGGTCGATTTTTTACTTTTGTATTATTACTATGCAGCACATGTGTGTTTGCCCGTCTAGTGAAACTCGGAGGAAGAGGGATCACACGGAAGGAGAAGAAGGGAGAGCAGTCACAGGGCCCCTCTTAGTTATGGTGTCTATCCTTTTTCTGGTTGTGCAGGGTTTGTCAGTGCGTAGGAGGTGCGAGGCTACGAGCGAGCGAGGCCGAGAAGAGAATTAGAGAGATATTTTTCATGCGAGGGACAACCGAAGGACCCAGAGACTCCCAATACGCATCCTGGTGCGTCTTCTCTTGACAAAGAAGATGGCTGGGAGTTTGCGTACCTACTGCACGTGACTTGTGCTCAATGATGTGTGGGACCTCATGCATGGTCACGTAAGTGACATACCTGTTGGTGTAAAAACTCGGGTGATTATTATACATTATTAGTACAAAGTTTCCTATGGATTCAAGGGTAGGAAAGCCAAGTTAACTCATTTACATGACATTATTTTTCCCATGAAGCCAAGTTAACTCATCTATCAATTGGTACATTTTGGAGTGACTAAGAAAGATCCAGGCTTACTCTTTCTTTTTCATGTTTTAAACTTGCTTAAATCTTGTCAAACCTAGGATTTGACCAAGATTCAAATGGGCATATAAATTCAAAAAATTCAAAAAAAATGAATTACCAAAGCACATAGTCTTCTTATGTCATATAGTAAGCATTCTAGTTGATAAACAAGGTCTAGACATATTCAAACCAGAAAAATCATGTATCTACACCCTAACCCTAAACCTTGTATTTGTGGGTTTGAATATAGTATAACAATTCAAACCTAGGATTTGACCAAGATTCAAATGGGTATAACAATTCAAAAAAATCAGAAAAATGAAAAACCAAAGCACATACTATTCTTATGTCATATAGTAAGCATCCAAGTTGAAAAACAAGGTCTATACATATTCAAACCAGACAAATCATGTATCTACCCCCTAACCCTAAACTCTGTCTTATGAAGTCAAGCATGAAGAGAAGTGATTCTGGGTATCAAACATGGAAATTTCACAAACCTCCCAAAAGCTTCGTTTTACAGTGACTAAGAAGGATCCATGCTTACCTTTTCATTTTCATGTTTTAAACTTGTATAAATCTTGGTCAAACCTAGGATTTGACCAAGATTCAAATGGGTATAACAATTCAAAAAACCCAGAAAAAAGAAATACCAAAGCACATAGTCTTCTTATGTCATATAGTAAGCATTCAAGTTGATAAACAAGGTCTAGAAATATTCAAACCAGACAAATCATGTATCTACCCCTAGCCCTAAACTCTGTCTTATGAAGTCAAGCATGAAGAGAAGTGGTTTTGGGTTTCAAACATGGAAATTTCACAAACCTCCCAAAAGCTTCATTTTACAGTGAATAAGAAGTACACATGCTTACCTTTTCATATTCATGTTTTAAACTTGTTTAAATTTTGGTCAAATGTAGGATTTAACCAAGATTCAAGTGGTCATAAAAAATCAGACAAAAATCAGAACAAATGAAAAACCAAATAACATAGCCTTCATATGTCATATATGTAGTAAGCATTCAAGTTGATAAACAAGGTCTAGACATATTAAAACCATAAAAAGCATGTATCTACCCGGCGCTAGCCCTAAACTCATATGTCTTATGAAGTCAAGCATGAAGAGAAGTGTGGTTTTAGGTTTCAAACATGGACATTTCAAAAACCTCCCAAAAGCTTCATTCATTTCAGAATGACTAAGAAGGATTCATTCTTACCTTTTCTTTTCATGTTTTAAACTTGTTCAAACCTTGGTCAAACCTAAGATTTGACCAAGATTCAAATGGGCATAAAAATTCAGAAATCTTGTTTTCGTTTTCATGTTTTAAACTTGTTTAAATCTTGGTCAAACCTAGGATTTGACCAAGATTCATTGGGCGGGCATAACAATTAAAAAAATCAGAAAAATGAAAAACCGAAGCACATAGTCTTCTTAATTATGTCATATAGTAAGCATTCAACAAGTTGATAAACAAGGTCTAGACATATTCAAACTAGATAAATCATGTATCTACCCCTAACCCTAAACTCTGTCTTATGAAGTCAAGCATGAAGAGAAGTGGTTTTGGGTTGCAAACATGGAAATTTCACAAACCTCCCAAAAGCTTCATTTTACATTTACTAAGAAGGATCCAGGGGCTTACCTTTTTATTCATTTTTTAAACTTGTTTAAATCTTGGTCAAACCTAGGATTTGACCAAGATTCAAATGGACATAAAAAATTCAAAAACATAGTCTTCTTATGTCATACAGTAAACATTCAAGTTGATAAACAAGTTCTAAACATATTCAAACAAGAAAAATCATGTATCTACCCGGCCCTAACCCTAAACTCTGTCTTATGAAGTCAAACATGAAGATACGTGGTTTTGGGTTTACAACATGGAAATTTCAAAAACCTCCCAAAAGCTTAATTTTGGAGTGACTAAGAAGGATCCATGCTTACTTTTTCATTTTCATTTTTTAAACTTGTTTAAAGCTTGGTCAAACCTAGGATTTGACCAAGATTCAAGTGTGCATAAAAAATTCGAAAAAACCCCAAAAAATGAAAAACCAAAGCACATAGTCTTCTTACGTCACATATATAGTAAGCATTAAAGTTGATAAACAATATCTAGACATATCAAACAAGAAAAATCATGTATCTACCCCTAACCCTAAATTTGTCTTATGAAGTCAAGCATGAAGAGAAGTGGTTTGGGTTTTCAAACATGGAAATTTCGAAAACCTCCCAAAAGCTTCATTTCGGAGTGACTAAGAAGGATCCATGCTTACTGTTTCATTTTCATGTTTTAAACTTGTTTAAATCTTGTTCAAATGACCTAGGATATGACCAAGATTCAAATGGGCATAAAAAAATTCGAAAAAAATAAAAAAATGAAAAACCAAATCACATAGTCTTCTTATGTCACATAGTAAGCCATTCAACTTGATAAACAAGTTCTAGACCTATTCAAACCAGAAAAATCATGTATCTACCCCCTAACCCTAAACTCATCTGTCTTATGAAGTCAAGCATGAAGAGAAGTGGTTTTGGGTTTCAAACATGGACCTTTCAAAAGCCTCCCAAAAGCTTCA
Organism: Lolium perenne; assembly: GCF_019359855.2. Taxonomy (NCBI): domain Eukaryota; kingdom Viridiplantae; phylum Streptophyta; class Magnoliopsida; order Poales; family Poaceae; genus Lolium; species Lolium perenne. The sequence goes on from NC_067245.2 coordinate 141,866,574, forward strand.
TTTTCGAGTGACTAAGAAGGATACATGCTTATTTTTTATTTTCATGTTTTAAACTTGTTTAAATCTTGGTTAAACCTATGATTTGACCAAAATTCGAATGGGCATAAAAATTCAAAACAAAACAAAAAAAATGAAAAACCAATGCACATAGTACGTCTTCTTATGTCAAATACTAAGCATTCAAGTTGATACGCAAAGGTCTAGACATATTCAAACTAGAAAAATCATGTATCTACCGCTAACCCTAAACTCGATTTGTCTTATGAAGTCAATCATGAAGAGGGTGTTTTGGGTTTCAAACATGGAAATTTCAAAAACCTTCCAAAAACTTCATTTTGAAGTTACTAATTAAGAAGGATCCAGGCTTACTTTTTCATTTTCATGTTTTAAATCTTGGTCAAACCTAGGATTTGACCAAGATACAAATGGGCATAAAAAATTTGAAAAATTAAAATAATGAAAAACCAAAGCACATAGTCTTCTTATGTCATATAGTAAGCATTCAAGTTGATTAACAAGGTCCACACATATATATTCATACCAGAAAAACATATATCTACCCCATAACCCTAAACTCTGTCTTAGGAAGTCAAGGATGAAGAGAAGTGGTTTTGGGTTTCAAACATGGAAATTTCAAAAAAAAACCTCCCAAAAGCTTCATTTTGGAGTGACTAAAAAGGACCCATGCTTACTTTTTCATTTCCATGTTTTAAACTTGTTTAAATCTTTGTCAAATCTCGGATTTGCCCAAGATTAAAATGGGCATAAAAAATCGAAAAAATCAAGAAAATGAAAAACCGAAGCACATAGTCTTCTTATGTCATATAAGTATTCAAGTTGATAAATTAAACAAGGTCTAGACATATTCAAACCAGAAAAATCATGTATCTACGTACCCTAACCGTAAACTCTGTCTTATGAAGTCAAGCATGAAGAGAAGTGGCTTTGGGTTTCAAACATGGAAATTTAAAAAACCTTCCAAAATATTCATTTTGGAGTGACTAAGAAGGATCCAGGCTTACTTTTTCATTTTCATGTTTTGAACTTGTTTAAATCTTAGTCAAACCTAGGATTTGACCAAGATTCAATTGGGCATTAAAATTCAAAAAATTAAAACCAAAGCACATAGTCTTCTTATGTCATACAATAAGCATTGAAGATGATAAACAAAGTCTAGACATATTCAAATGAAAAAAAAAATCATGTTTGGGTGGAATTAAGCTGGACGATGTCCAACATGGTGCCAAACTACTTGAAGGGCTCTTCTCTAAAACACTAATATGACATTCTGGTATTTTCCCTAGCTATGTACAAACTGATGAACATTCCATGTTTTTTGATTGCCTTTTTCGAACCACTTGTAGTTTGATTTCATATCTAGGACAAATCACTGGGGGAGGGGGACGGATGTGTTTCTTTTTGTTGCATCACTCGTATTTGCGAGTTTTTCTTAGTCCCACAAATTCAGGGTAGCATCATACCCCCTCCTTCCCGCGTAGAAAAAGTGTTAGGCGAGTAGTAGAATGGCATGACCAACAAGTTTCAAGTAAAATTTTGAATACAACCAAAATATACCAATTGATAGATGAGTTAACTTGGCTTCATGGGTGTGTGACCTGAGATTGAGCCATGGTACATTTTGCCAAGAAAGTAGCAATTGAGTTGGCTTTCTACCTTAGCTGGCGTATACGTTGGGCACGTAGGCGTGCATTGGAAGGATGCATTGTGCCGACAAAGTGTTCAAACGTTCAAACTTTTCCGGTTTCTCATACAGTATTTGGCTCCTTGAGAAGCATTGATGTGATCATATAAGGTTATGCAAAACTTCGCCTTTCCCATACTTGCCCGAGCACTCGACACCCCTCGTCCCATGGCGACTCCTCCAACCTTAGCCCCGTGCACCCAGGCTCCACGACTCAGCCTCGGAGGGGTGTGCGCTAAAAGCTCGCAAATGTGTGTGTGCCATTGGTGTGCGATGAAGCAGGCGGCTATGTGTCTTGCTGTGGCTAGACTCCTGGCACCCTCTGATCTAGGAGAGGGAGAGGAGGGAGGGGGTCCCATGAAGAGGCGGTGGCCCAGGTATCGGCGGCAGCCCAGGAAGCAGCGGCAAAGTGAGCTGGTCGGAGCAGAGGCATGCACCGGGGGCGAACCTCGCCGGGTGACGATGCTTCCATTGTGAAGAAGCACTTGCCATCCAGGGCTTTGGGTTCGCCAACAAACTCAGCGCCTCGGTCCATGGCGATGCCGTCGTGGGGACGTCGGGGGTGGCGGCGACGTGCTACAGCCCCATCCTTTAGTGGGGACCAAAGTGCGACCGACCACATCACGGCGTTGGCAGCATTGGGGATGCCGATGGGCATCCACTGCCACACACAGATTTGGGAGGTTCTGGCCGGGCCGAGTTCCAAACTTCCATCATCGAAGCCGCCAAACTTCCATCATCGGAGCCGAGGGCTTGGTACTTCAAATTCCGAGTCAGGCAATCCTTCGACCCCAATCAGCTTCTGCCTGTGGTCCAAATCTGAGATATCTTGGCGGCATCTATGCTGGTTAAGCTTAGCCGGACAGCGGCAATCGACGATCTGCAAGACCTAGATGCCTTCCGAGGATTTGTAGCAGCTGTCAATGCACTCGTGGAGGCATCGCATGCTGGTAGCAGCGGCGAATGCGGGTATGTTGGTTTTACTCGCTTTGTATGCTTTTGTCATAGAAATCAATTTGCTAATTCTCATTCGATTGAAAATTAGACCCATTCACCATCAACTGTCAAAACAGTGGACACCAGTAATGTGTAGAACTAGAAATTACACAAGATTTCTGTACTCCTAGTACTACTACTTCGACGATACATGTTGTTTACATGAGGAAATTGCACAAACTACCGCTTATTGCTGCCTTCGTTGCGTAAACACTTATTTAAACTGTTTTTTTCCGCACAAACCACCAACTATCGTGTTTTGTTGCAGGGAGGTTCAAATTTAGGATTGAGTTGTTTAAGAGCAAATCAGATGATCGGGGATCACCAACTACTAGTTTTAATTGCAAATAGAATCGATTTTCCAAAATTATGAAACGCACATAACGTTTGAATTACTACAATTTTTTTGAAGGTTTGATATTTTCGTCATTTTTGTGTGAATCTCACACCAAGTGACACAACTTTCAGACGGAATACAAAATATTTTCAAACTTCATAGATTTGTTAGCTCAAATATTATTAATTACTAGATTTTTCAGTATTTTAAAAAGTCGAAACACTATATTTTGGCTGAATGTTAGAAAATATATTTCATGATTATCCCATATTAGTTAAGAAGTACATAAACTACTAGTAGTAATAAAGAACAGAGGGAGTTTATGGAGATACATCCATTAAGGGCATGCTAGTGTGTGTTGGTGTATTACTTATGCCTTCTTTGGTTAATACACTTCTCAAGTGATCCCCGCAAGCCCTCTATTCTTGCCTAGAATAAAAAACTCCCCATCAAAGTATTAGTGCATTTTTCGGATGGGTATTCGAGAGGATTGGGTGAACACCAAGGATTTGCATAGGAAATTGGTAGAATTGAATCCTTGGCTGTTTGATTTGTAGGATTGTTTCCGATAGGATTTTTTTCCTAAGGATTCCTTTGCACAGATTCCATAAGAAATTAAACATCTATTCATGCCTCTTTTTAAGAATCCTTTACTTTTCCGATGGTGGAATCAAACAAAGTTTGGTTTCTATGAATTCCTATAGGATTGGAGTGGACATGACCTTGCAATCCTACATTTTTGCTATTCCTACATCTTTCGGTAGGCATTTGCCTAGAATAAATAACCATGTGTATTAGCAATAAAATAGAGGTTTATTTCTCTAAAGCATCTTGCACTGTACTACATGGCTTAAGAGACAATATTATTACGATAGTTACTACATTTTATTGGATGATGAAGTGATAGCCCTCATCAATGCATTTTGAATTATTAGGGCATGGGTCACAGGTGATTTACGGGTAGACCGCACGATCGAGAGCCGCCGTTCCTCTTTGCTTTCTACCGATGCGGCAGAGCTCCTCCCCACACCCACGAACAACTGAAAGCCACAACTGCTGGGGAAAAGTCTTGCGCCGAGAAAATCTACAACCGTGGTTGAGTACATGTGTTTCTTAAGATACGAGTGCTCCGATGCATTTTTTCTTTCCTTTTACTAATTTACCTTGAAAATCCCGCACGTCCACTTATTTGTGGACGGAGGATTTGTGGACTGAGGGAGTATCACGCCAAGAGGAAGTAGGACAATAGTGGGCGCTTATTGCCCGCCTACGTGGCACTTTTGCCAGCTATTGGCTCTTCTATTGTTCTTGCTCTAAGAAACCCCGATTGTGAAAGGCCAAGGAGTACTTCTTTTGGTCACGCAAATTTCAAAATACTGCCATGGACATTGAATTGACATGACAACACATAGCTTGGGATGTCCAAGTTTGCACGTTAGACCAGTGACTTGTTCTTCACCTTTTCAGAGGGAACAGTGAATTTTTATTATGGGTCTATACACTTTCCAAGAAACAGGAGGAGATGTTGTAGAGTGTAGAGGAGCGAAGTCAAGCGCCCCGCCCCCACCTGACCTATTTCGGTTCACCTCCATCGTCTACCTCTGCCCCTGCCCACACCCACTCTCCAATCGACCACCTTCCATAGCACGCGCCAATGCCGCCGCCATGCATCTTTAGAATCAATTCCACCGCCCAGTTTGAGAGCCTCCGTTCTTCATCTTCCCCGCCACCTGCCGCCATCGAACCCAAATTAAACTCCAATCATTTGAACCCAAACCTCATAGACCCACCCCCTGCCCTGTGATGGCAGCATCGAACAAGGAAAATGATGACTCTAAACTGTTTCAGAAGGTCTTTTCCGAAGGTCCCCTTGAAGAACTCGTAACAAGATGCGACGTCATCACCTCCGCGAGCCTCGTCGGTTCGTCCAAACTATTTTTTGACTCTGCAAATGATAGTGCAACTCTATCTGTTTCTCTCCTGTTTGGCCTCCCATGTGGTCTTCATTCTCACCCGACGAAGGTAGCACGGGATTGCAAGCTGATGCCGCCGGACAGGTTCTCCTCCAACGCTGTGATGCCAGACGGTACGGGTAAGCAGTGGGTAAGTGCCAATGGAGATTGGGTTGCCATGGTTGACACTGGCTTTCCTGCTTGCAAATGGAAACTTGTCAACGTCTACACTCGCCGTGAAATTCCTCTCCCTGTGTCGTTTGAAACCACCCACATTCCAAATATATACCACCACAACCTTCGTGCTATTATATTTCACAAGATATATATTTGCCAAGTTCCCACAGCTGCTGGGGGGTACAAAAATTTCTCTCTTGTTGCTGATTTTGACATCATACTTGCCCTCCTTTGCGGCGCTGATTCTGGATGGACAGTTCTTACAGAGCCCAAGTCCCACATCTTTTACAATTACAACAATGCAATTCTCCACAATGGGCTTGTGTTTGCCACAACTCATACTGGCACTCTTCACGCATGGAAACCTCAGCAAGCTGGTAATTTTCCTCCGGACGTAGTGTATGATAAGCTTCATTATTCATGGCTATAAAGATAATTTAATGCACGAACTTATTAATTTTCGAACCTGACTGGTCTGACTTGGGGCATATTTGCTTCGAATGAAATTTCATTGGTATTTAGACTTTTTATTCGAGATGATTACCATAGAAAAATTTGAGGATTGTATAATTAGGAGTTTTATTCTCAGATTGAATTATGTTGGATTTTGACCTCTACTTGAACTTCTTGAAATGAATCCTTTGGTTTCCCATGTAATGTACTCAAATACACCAATATGCTCTATTATTGAATGGAAATGACATTATTTCATCCCATCTGAATCCTAATGCGTTTTCCCAATTCTTACATTTTCAGATTTGTGCAAACCAAACATGCCCTTCTTAACAGTAATTTCGTTTTCAAGCAGGTCCTCCGTTGATCGTAGAGCCACCATCCATTGTGTTTGAATGGCGGGGTGTGCACTTGATGATGCTCTTGGCCATGATCACGAGGTTGATTATGGTGTGTGGTGGTTAGCAAGATCTATAGTGGGTTCTAGACTTCTTCTGATCCATACACTGGGCATTGCTGATGAAAGCGAATATTCATGTAAAGTTTGCCATACTGTTTTTGATCGTCGTGTTCATCATGGTCGCACTGTTGGCAACTATGCTTCTGGGTTTGGTTGCCTAGTGTTCACGAAGGACACTAGTAAGTTAAATGAAGGTATTCCATGGGAAAAGATTGATGACCTTGGAGAATATTCTCTTTTCCTTGGAGTGAACTATCCAATTATGCTGCCATTAGGCGGTGCAGATGTTGTCCCAGGATGTCTGATGAGAAGAAATTGTGTGTACACCTTGCCGAATGAAGCATGACTTCGCAATTCGCAGCTGCCTGAAATATGCCGATTCAGTCTGAATCATGAAGATTGCGCCATTGGTTTCCAAACCAATGCCTTTGAGAAAACATGCAAAACAAAAAAAGATAGGTACCTGGTAAAGACACCTCTTTGGTTCATCCCAAACTTTGCCAATGCCCCGGATTGGAACATGTGTGATGTTTAATTATGAAACAGGTCCTGCAGCTATTGTAGCTACTGATAGTATGTAATTTCATAGCTAATGAACGAGGCACTTGTGGTCTACTAATTACAACTGTTTTGTAAAGAGGTGGTCTATAAGTATACCCCTCTCTTCATTGATGCATTTGTGGTCTACATGATGGTACTCTTAAATATATGGGTGTGGCTCCTTAACACATAATGTGGGGGTATTATTGTGTAAAAGTTGATGGCTTGATCAACTATAGGTTCACTTCTCTAGTTACATTACTAGGTACTCCGGTTGGCCATGTTGTGATGAACACATTGTGTTCTGTTGTTCGGTGAAGACAAAAGTAGAACTATGGTATGCTTATGTTTAAGACCAAGCGAGGGTTTAGCTTCATATGTTAAAATTCATATTTGAACTATTTTTTGATATGGACATTTGAAATATATATGGTAATGTATATGCTTATGTAAGGCAACAAGCGACGAAAGGTCTGATGCTCCTATTCCTTGTCGGCGGGAGGACTATGTGTGCGGCGACTTGAGTCAAATTAGAAGGCCATAGCTATGTCGATTGGTCCTTGAAGTTGGAGGGGCTAGGATTTCGGATGAGCGGAGTGGGGGAAGTTGTTGCTCATGGAACAAAAGTCCTTAAAATAATAATGTTGGTATATACAAGGTATACACTTGTACTATTTTAGTACTATAATAAGTATATCGGGTTCATCAAAAAGAAAATTATCTCGGGTTCACAACCACGTGGGGTCAAGGTGAGGGAAAGTTGGTCAATACATCGGAATCTGTTACCACTATATCCTAGCCCCAAGTTCTAATGAGCAAGTGCGGTTATTTTTTTACTCCGTAAAAGGGAAATAGTGGTTCCTCTCCCCCGGAAACATATGCCCCGCATCTCCACCTCCTAGTATCGTAGTACTACTGCATCTTCTCCAAAAAAAGACCTCTTCTATCTCTCTCTCCCGTTCACCCCTCTCTCCCTTGCATTAGATTACCGACTCCAATGAAGCAGAAGCGTAAGGTTGAGGAGATTCCTGATTGCTAACACCAATCCATGGGGTGGGGCAACCTCCACTACCCACTGGTGGAGAACATAGCCGAGCGGGCGGATATCCTCAGCACTGGTCGCCTCGCTCGAGGCATGATCGGCATGCGGCATGTCATCCGCGGAGCGCATAATGTTCCGTTCGGTGTACCGAGCCTGCTCCACTGCGACCCCGAGACATGGCCAGACGACCGCGACAATACTGTAAGAGTATTTGTTTATTTACTCATCTCGTTTCAGCTTGTGTTTTCTCAATCAACTTTTCTTACTGCCAAACATCATGCATGTATTTAGACTCAACATCATCACCTAATTTGGGAGTACTGTAAGGTTTGCTGCTTCACTATGCACATGTACTCTTCGTAATTGCTTTATTTATCCATTGCATCTGTGCTTCAGTTCTGCACAATCCGCTCTTCATTATGTCGAATACCTTGCATGCATAGACAATTTTGAAACAAATCCTATTTGCAGGGCATTCACGCGTTGCTGATGCCATTAGACAAGCCGACAGTTCCAGCATTTATCCATACCAAGGAGGAACTGGATGGACATGGACCCTTGCACTGGGTGGGTTGTAACGGCGGCTGGGTGGCATTTGTTCAGCAGGACAAGCACTTGACGATCCGCAACATATACATATCAGATACTATTATACCTCTTCCATCTCTGCAAGATGCAGGAATTTCTTTGGGCCCTACTCGTGAATGGTGGCATGCCAGCCCACCATTCCTCTTCAAATACAAAATAGATAAAAGTTTGGAACTGCTCAAAGTACGGATCGTCAAGAGGCCGTACAAAGATGATATAGTAGGGCCATGGCATTATGAGGTGATCGTTGTATTTGACTACTTGATCGCTATCCTACAAGCGCCCCTAGAAAAGGAGTGGAATATCCTGAGAAACCCCAAATTCTTTGAAGGAACCAGCTATGTCGATGCCATGGGCATTCCTGGATATGGTACAAGTTCACACCTGCATCGTGTATACGCAGTTACATATCCTTATGGAGATGTTCTGGTTTGGGAACCATATACCTGGGGTGAGTCTTTGTTTTATGTCTTAACTAGTAAATGGCATGTTGCACACGTTGGACCAATTACGATTCACAATACTGATGTACAAAAGTTGCGTTCTAAATGTTGTTCAAACTTTCAATACAACTAATAATTTGGTTATACCATCAAAATAAGTGTGAGCACACAATTTATAAATATGAACAAAAAATTGGAACCTTTCTTAATCACTATCAAGTGGGACGTGTGATATCGGTGTGAGACTGCTCTGCTTTTTCTTCATAATGGAAACATGGCGGTTCTAGAAACATGTGGACACTGGTGTGGTATTTTTTCACGCGAATACCTCTAATCCCAGCCGTTAGATTTTGGACACCAACAGTTGGAATTGCTGCTACATGTCTTGTTCAAAACTGGTGCATTATAGTAGTAGAAGATAGAAGATAGAAGATGTAACATCCCAAGAGTAACACCTTAGTCCCTTTTACCTTTCTTGCATTGTTATCATACCATCATGTTGCATTCATGCATATCACCACCTTTGGCTTTTATAAAATTGCATTTGGTTTTGGTTTCCTTTTTGTTTGCTTGTTATTTTCTCCTTCTTCTCTCTTGGTTCATCCCCTTCCTCTTGTGATGTTCCAAGAAAAGCTAACAAGCCTAAACCTATCCCTCTACTTGACCTACTTTCAAATAGGTCATGCCAAAATTTTCCTTTTTCCTTGGTTGCTATTAAACCTACCTCCTCCCCTTTCTTTTTACAATGCACATGTTTTATTACTGAGAGTTTCACCTTCTCAAATGGTCGAGCCAATTAGGGTTATGCCAAGTATTTGTTCGCAAATATTTTGTCCCTTTTAAATTCTTAATTCTTGCTCCTATTCTTTTATTCTTTTATCCCAAGCCACCATGGTTGGTATATAGGCTTGACTCCTCTGATATTTCAAATGACACTTCAAATATTCTCATCTCAATTTCAGAAAAGTTTGTAAATTCAAATGGTTCTAAAAACAGAAAAAGAAATAAAAAAGAAAACCTAAAGCTAAGCTAACGTAACAGCCTAGCTAACCTAGTCTAAACCCAAACCCACCTAAATTTAACCCAACCCATCTAACCTAGCATAGCAAACACACATCAGCCCAACTAACATACCCGGTGGCCTAACCCACGTTTTGGCCAAGCAAAGAGCAGTCTGGCCCAACCTTATTCTGGCTGTGCATCGTCTTCCTGGCGTCATCCTCTGTACGAACTAGTGCAGCACCACATGATCTCCTCCCCTCATGTGGATGCAAGCCACCTGCCCCTCTTCCCCTCCTTTATACACCAGGAGACCGACCAGAACCCTAGCTCCTTCCTCCCTCGTCCGCGCCGCCACTCTCCATCCTTTCCCGTAAGCATCTGAGAGGGTTTTTCCCGTCGCCGCCGTCACCCGCCGCCGTCGCCATGGTCCACCTCGAGCCGACCTGAGCACGGGAACGGAACCGCGTCGTCCTCCTCTTCGTCCTGGACGTCTTCCCGAAGTCGAGCGCCGCCCGCAGCTGCTCGAGTTCTTCCGCACGCCGTCGACGTCTACCCCGGCCTCCCTTTCTTCTTCGTCTCCGGCAACGTCCCCACCGCTCCTCCTCGTCTCCAACCACACCTAGGTGAGCAGCAGCACTCCAGCTCCCTCCCCTGCACCTCCTACCTCTCTGGCTCGGAAGAAATCGAAGACGAGAACGAGATAGAATCGAAAACGAAGTTCCAGTTTTTCTGCTTCGCGGTGCCATCTTTCGACGCATCTCACCGCCGGTACAGGCCACCTCAGTGCAAGATCTTTGCACCGTTGCAAAGCCACGACAAAGGGCTACAACTTTCATGTTCACAACTTCCTCTGATTCGCAGTAATTCCGTCGCCATCGTCGCTCGAAGTTGGGACCAGAAAACTTTTCCAGTTTCTGCTGTTCGTCGCTGTCACACGGGTCCGACTTGCGACGAGCACCATCGCCTCCACAGTGCACCAAACTGAACCATTCCAGTTCCATTCAAATCTTGACATGTTCCTCTTGCTCAACTAAATCAAAGCCTCACCTAGCAACGCCCAGATCTGTCGCAGTTGTAACTTTAAAAACTGTGCAGAAACGCATCTACAGAAAACAGCAGCTGTCGAGTTTCAGTTTCGCTGTTCGTCATCTATTCGCGAGCTCAACTTCCGTTGACCATCGACGTCGCCTCGATGCACCAAATTCAACCCAGCTTGTTCCATACGAATCTTAGTACTTTCGTCCTTCTCAACTCGTTGGGTGCACGGCGTTTCCCTGTCTACATCCTTCGCAGTGAAGTCTTTAAAATCCGTGCAGACAAACCCACTCCAGTAACAGCAACTGTCACAGTTTCAGTTTCAACTGTCAGATATTCAGTTTTGCCCCTGCCGATATTTCATATGTTTCAAAACTAGTCTTCTACAAATCCAAATTTGACAAACTTTATATCCATCTTGATCAGCTTTTCATGCTCTTTCCAAATATCAACTGTCAGATATTCAGTTTTGCCCCTGCCGATATTTCATATGTTTCAAAACTAGTCTTCTACAAATCCAAATTTGACAAACTTTATATCCATCTTGATCAGCTTTTCATGCTCTTTCCAAATATGAACTTATTTTTTTGGTTTCGAATAATTAAAATTTGGATATAATTAAAATCTGAATTAAATTGGTTAATATGGCATAATTCATACCTCTCAAATTACAAATCCAAGTGCAAATTATATATCCATTTTCATCAGAAAAGTGAGAGGACTTCAAATCTTGCATCCTCATGCATCATTGGCATCATCTCTGAGATGTCCAAATTAAATATTCAACATGAACAAAAACTATATGTGAGGGTGTTTATCATTTCATGTGAATTATGAGCACCCCACTTAATTTTGACTTGCACAAATCATCTTGCCATGTCATCATGCATCATACTGTGCATTGCACTTGTATTGATTTGTGCTATACTTTTCTTGTATGTGCTATTTGGTTCTTCTCGAGTAGACGCCGACGCAGAGCAGTTCGAGCAGGAGTACGAGCACCCCCTAGAGGATCGTGTCGGTGCTTCTACCTCTGATCTGACAGGCGAGCCCACCCCTTCACCTATTTTAGTTTTACATGCTTTTTTGATCTATTGCTATCCTTATATTGCGATTCTGTTGTGTCACGTGTCCTATCCACCTGTTATCTATATCTCCGAGATACACCTCCTCGTCCTACCTATTGTTTGTTGTTTGCCAGCTTTGCGAGTCGTAGGCGAGTTTAGGGTTTTTTTTGATATCTCGAAATGTTTGGGATATCTTGTTGGGATGTTGACACATGTACTACCTTTTCGAAAATGAAGTGGATAACTTTTGCTACAACTAAAATTGCTAAGGGATAATAATATGTAGAGGCCTCGGTGAGCCCCTTTGCGAAAGCATCGGATTTTTGTCTCGCTTGTGTCCCCTAGGACCGGAGTTCTTGTTATCTGTTTCTAAGACTGAGCACGCTAACCACTCGTGGGAGGATTTATTGGGACCCCCATCACCCATTACCATTTCTCAAGTCTGTTGAAAAGGGGGCCACAACCTTGGTTTTATTTGCGTATGCCATGTATGCGATGCTTTACTTACTGTTGCCTTCGGGTGTTTACTTCCTGTTGCCTTCGGGTGTTTATATTCTGTATTGTACCTTGCAGGACGTTTAGGGAAGCGTGTGGTTCGCACGCCTAGCTGTCGGCGCAAACCTCTGAGTCCGTCTCGGAGTACGGTCGAACTTCGTTACGGGTAGCTTAGGCGGGTGGCCCCCCTAGGCATTCTTGTTGATTTGGGAACGGTCTTGTTTCAGACTCCGCCGTAATTAAGCGGGTTCGAGCATGCGTGTATGGTAAGATTGGTGCACCCCTGCAGGGTTAAATCTTATCGATAAGCCGAGTCCGCGGTTATGGACGACTTGGAGCTGTTTAACTCGATCATAGAACAACTTACACCTAATGTTGTCGCTAATAATTTGCTAATTACTAGTGTAGTAAGTTAGCCCTATTATAATGGAATGGATATAAAATTGTCAACTGTGTGAGTGCCTTGTTAGTACCTCTTGGCTAAGGGGGATCGCAATGGCAGGGTCTTGTTTGCAGAGTATAGAACTGCTAGAATTTGCGCTCTCTCACCTTCTCTAATAGACGGAAGTTGTAGCGTGTCTCTATTGGTTAGTGCTTTGCTGCCGCTAAACTCCACCATATAGCCGGCGAAGTTTACACCGCCCACCAGCTGGTCTTGTCTCGCAAGTACGTGCCATTTGGTACTTACCCTCGTTTTTCTCCCTCTTTTTCCGGAACATGCTTTTCGACAAACAGGTACGACAGATGATGATCAGTACGCATGAGGCTACTTTGTCGAGTTCACGGATGACGACTTCGTTGCGTAGCAGGATCGTTCCTAAGGCAGCAGCCTGTGGCATGTTGGTTATGGGAACACCGCTTGATTATCTTCAGGATTCTTAGTCCAATTTGGATCTTGTCTGTACCCAGACTATTTGGCTACCTTATGTATGATGTACTGATGGGATATGTTTCCCTTTTGAGTGTCATTTGGATCTTGATCTTTAGAGCGTTGCTATATATGAACCTTATTTCCATCTTTTGTGTCATACATAGTCATGTTGTGATATTGAAGCTGTATTCTACCCTCGTATCCTGTGCACAGTGTGTGTATGTGTGAAGTGCACAGGAAGGCGAAGCACTCAGGCCTGGAAAGCCTAACGTGAGCCTTTGAGGTGGGTGTTGTGTGCATGGACGTGTCGAGCTGTTGCTTGGCCTACCCATATGCTTGGGAATGCGAGGCAACCTCACGGTCCTTTGTAGTGACCTCATGCACATAAACCCCTCTTACCTGCACGCTCTAGGTTTTCCTACTCCTGGGGCTTACAGAAGAGAAGAGATAATTTACAGTGTAGTTTCTACTTGCTGCATTGTGGTTGATCTTTGTGCATTGCAGGGACACATGCAGCCCCGCGTCTCATTGACGCCCCTATCATTGAAGATGAAGAAGCAGAAGCGGCTGCAATTTTGGCTCAAATCGAGGGAGATGCTGTCATGGAAGATTGTGAAGCAAATGTGGCTCAAGGCAATGGAGGTGCCGATGAAGATAATGATTCTGATGTAGAAGAATTAGAAGAAGAAGAAGAAGAAGAAGAAGAAGAAGAATCAGAAGAAGAAGAAAAATTAGAAGAAGACGAATTAGATGATGAAGAATTAGATGATGATGGTGATAATCATAATTATGAAGATGAAGATGTATTTCTTGGATTTTCTGACCAGCGCACTTGGTTCCTGGCACCAATGAGAGCAGAGTCCATTACTGGTGAATCTGATCTCGCGTGGATTCAGGTTAAGGGTTATCAGCCCATCCTCGGTCCTCCAATATTACATATGGGTAACAAGATGAGGTCTTATCCTTTGGTACGGTGCTACGTTTTCTTGAGATCTGCCCATACCTTGGACCCTGTAGAAGAGGCAAGGTGGGAAAGATTGAACAATTTGAAGGGGCATTCTTTATTTCTTGGACTCAATCACCCAATTTTCATGCTACCCCCACCAATCGACGCAGAGGCTGCAGAACCAGATTTCCAATTATTCATACCTGATTGTGTCTTTGCTACCCACAATCGCGCCCGTGATACATGGATACGTCCAAGGCCAAATTGGTGCAGAATGCATGTCAATGGAGGTCCTGCCATAGGCTCAAGATTGCAGTACAAAAAAGAGAAGATTGAACATAGAGCCGAAGCACCCATGTGGTTCGTCCCAACACTTCCACCTGTTTTTCCTTGAGAAATAAGAGACGGATGGTGACCTTATTTTATAGAGAAAACATAGTGTTTGTGAACTTAACCTCATGAACATTCGCTGTTTGGTTTTTGGTGAAATCAAAATTTTGCAGAGATGAAGATCTTTGTTTGAATCCCGTGCTGAACATATTTTTCACAAATTAGCTACCCGTATTGTGATGAATACATGCTGGTATGTTGTTTGGTGGAGTAGCAGACATGAAGATCTTTGTCCTGAATACCACGATGAACATCTTTTTTTCTTCAAAAATTAGCTAAGCTCGCGCTATTAGGCGCAAATGCCTAAGAGATTTGGTGCTCTTGGGCACCAGTGCTCCTGCTATTTTAGAAAAAATAAAAAACATATTTATGTGTTTCAAAACAAATAGAAAAAAATCATGGTGTAGCTAATGAATTGTCCCATAAACGTGAAAAATTTCAGTTACAAATTCAAAAAATTCTGGGCTACACAAAAATAACAAAAGTGTGGATCTGGGTATGCATATTTCAGATCTCCAAATTTCAACAGATTTTGTCTTTTTTGTGTAGTCTACAATATAAAGAATTTCATATTAAAATTTTACACGCTTGTAGGTTACTTTATTTATTATGTCTACATTTATTTTCAGATTTTTTTGAAACAAATATGATTTTTGATTTTTTTTAAACAGCAGGAGCACTGGTGCCCATGAGCCAAAGACACTTTTCGCAAATGCCTTCAGTAAAGGAACGGATGGTGACCTTATTTTATAGAGAAACCATAGTGTTCGTGAAGTTAACGTCATGAACACACGTTGTTCGGTTTTTGGTGAAATCAAAATTTAGCAGAGATGATGATCTTTGTTTGAATCCCCTGATGAACACATTTTTCCTAAATTAGCTACCCGTATTGTGATGAATACATGCTGATCTGTTTTTTGGTGGAGCGCAGACATGAAGATCTTTGTTTTGAATACCATGCCGGACATCTTTTTTTTCTTCAAAAATTAGCTAAGCTCGCGCTATTAGGCGCAAATTACTTCAGTAACGATCAGGGTTCCAGCGCTGCTCCATGTACCACATATTTGTTTTGGTAAGTGTAACCCTATGTACCACCTTACCAATAGAAAGTTCTAAAAAAAACCTTACCAATCGAAAAAAAGTACAGTACAGCAATCTACATGGTAATCTACGTGGGCCTACTAGCTCAGGAGATAACGGCCCAATAGTTGTGTCCTCATCATTGAAAGGCGGCCAGAGATCGAAAGAAAAAATAATCCAAGAAAGGAATCATTTATTCTACATAGAGGATGATATGTGGGACCCATTTTGCAGCAGTGTCCTCAACATTGACAATGCGGCAAGGGATCGAAAGAAACGACAAAGTAGCCAGAAATCAGGGGTCAAATATTGTCAACACCCGGAGTTTTAAGTCTAGATGCCTATTATGCCATTCATCGCAATCCCAGGAATATTGTTTTTGCGAGACATAATAGATTGATATCACAGAACATCATTCATTACAACATCATAATAGTCTTACAAATAAAAGGATCACATGATCCAGTCTCATTACAATAATAGTTGATCCATTGATCTATTACAAAACACATAGCGGAAGCGAAGTAGCGGTTGTGGTCCATCTGTTCCACAGGCAACTGTTGACGTCAGGAGTGGTCCTAGTTGTCGTAGACGTCCTGCTGTCCTTCTTCCTGGTTCTGGTACTCCTCTTCATAGTATGACCATTTGAATAGCCAGGGACACAGCCATGAGTACTTTAAAGTACTCGCAAACTAATACTAGTGTAAGTGCTATCAACTATAGTAAAGGGGTGCTAAGCTCTAGTTTCATTTGCATAAAGCCAGTTTTATTTCATAAGGACTTTAGTAATCAAAGCCTCTTCATTTGCCTAACTTAACTCAAGTGGGAACATTAGTGTCATTCCCACAACTCAGTTGTGATTCAAAGTCAAAGTCACCTTTCAATTCAAGTCACAAGTCACCATTCATATTTTTAGAAAAATTCTGATGACGGAACAGTATGGCCTTTCCAACTGTCGATGACCGCGGACGCAGCTATTCGAATAGTTTAAACTCTGCAGAGGTTGTACACTTGTGCCACAACAATTGCAATAGTCCGTCAGGGGTAACTGGCCCGATTTATCGCACTCAGTGCGCGAACTACCAATACTAACCTTTCATTTACATACCCTAGTATAGGCACCTCTCCCCATGAGCTTGGCCTCCCAGTGAAGACCAACAGCCAACCTGGGAACTGCACAGGGCTTGGGTCTGACATTCATCTCATTTCACGTCATTTCACTTTTGGTGGAGGCAGCCTTGGCATAACCCCGATGACGCTTGTTCAGAGGGAACCCATACTAAAATACATAAGTTTCCAGCTAAGCCTTACCCAGATTCAGGTATTGTGGGGGTACTTGTAAAATTGGAATGGTATCGCATCCGAACCCAACCATCAGTTTTGTAAAATTCACCAAGTCTTTCACAAGTCATATTCACCTTCAAAATCTTTCAATAGAATGACTCATCATTCCAAGGTTTTCAAAATCATTTGTTTTCACAAGTTCCCATCTAAAGTAGTCACTTTTAGTTTTAGCACTAGCAGCTAGTCATGAGGGGTGCTAACTAGCTTATAGCTTTCTAGGCTAAGTGTGATGCTCTTGTACTCCTTCATACTAAACCAAGTGAATCATGAATCAAAAATAAACTTTGATAAATCAAATTCAATAAAGCTTGTAAAGTAAAAACTTGGGATAGGACCAATAAGCATAAGGTAAGATTTAATGGTGCCTTGCTCTTGTAGAGCTTGGCACAAGGTCAACTTGCAAGAATATTAGCTTGCAACAATGTAACTTGCATTAGTCTAGCTTGCCTTGGTTGGGGTAGTGATCAAAGTTCTCTTCTCCTTCTTCTTGGTAGAAAACCTCCTCCTATTGATAGTCTCCGGTACTAGCGTCTATAAACGGATACGAGGATACAAACACCAATCAATACTTAAGGAACCTAAATAGCCTTAATGGCTCACTCAAGATGATCTAGCATCATCATCTGCCCTACTCAACATTAATCTAGGGTTTTCTTACTTAGTGTTATGAAAATAATTTCCTCTCATTGAAATGTAGATTAGGGTTTCTCTTTAGTTTGGAGAAATAATTTCCTCTCATTGAATCTGGTTAAGAGTTAATCTACTCAAATAACAATGTATGGTCATATGTTGACCAAGGTCAACACTTCACACTTATCATGTGAGAAACATGATTTAAATGAGGTTCCATACCTCATACAATTTAAATCCTATTTGATTTAATATCCTGAAGTGAGCAAACATGAGACCATGCAACAAGGGTCATCACATTACTTCATAACACTTGAGAAGATGATTTAAATGAGGTGCTACACCTCATAGGTTTAAATTCCAATTTTTTGACATAGTTAAAATTGGCTAGTTGTGACTACATAGCCTTTTATTTAAATCTAGCTCATGATCATATGAAGCAACTATAGTATTTTATTACATAATAAATTAGACAACATCAAATGTGATTTGTGAGAGTTCGAATCACTTCAAAATAATTTATGGTTGATTTTAGATATTTATTTGAAGTTTGAAAAGTTACTGCTTTGTCATTTTTATTGCCGAGTATCTAGAATGAATTTTAATTAAAACCAGTGGGATTAGTTAGATCATTTCATAAGCTTTCTAGAACATTTTGAATCACTAAATTTGGATTTGTATATTTGAAAATATTTAAATTCTAGCAATGCATCAGTATTTGAATTCAGCTAAATCGAATAATTCGAATTTGAATTAAACGGGCTAGGCGGGAAAACGGAATGGGCCAGGAGGAGAAAAAGGAAATGGGCCGGCCCAACTAGCGTGACATGCACGCAGCGGGCCGCCTGACTGGTGGGTTCCAACTGTCAATGCCACTTAACAGCGAATCGGTATGCGGGGATATAGGTCGTGGGATTAAAGGGGATCGGACGGCTGCAGGTCAGGGGGTCGCGATGGGCGGCTTACCGGCGTCCAGCGAGGTCGGCGAGGCGGGCAAACAGCGTTGTCTACGAAGGCGAGTCGAAGGAGGGTTGCGGCGGCTCCAGGGGTGCTCGGGATCGTCGGCTTCGTCGAGCTGCAGCAGCGGCGGACTTCAGACAAATTGCGGCGGCGTGGTGGTGGCTAATGTGGTGTAGCAAGAGGTCGAGGAGAGCGAGTGAGAAGAGGGGAGGCCGATGGTGTGCTCGGATAGCTCGGGGAGGGGCTCTATTTATAGGGTCGAGAGGGACCGAGGCGGAGCGGGGCAGGTCGTCGACGACGACGAGTCTACAGCGTCTCAGTGACGTTGGCGAGTGTGTGGTCCTGTTCCTGGTGTCACGGTGATCACGACGCGCATCATGGCGAGCACGGGGGTGGACGGGAGCAGGCGGGCGATCATCGTGTACCGACGGACAATGGCGGCAGACGTCGACCATGGCGTCGTCTACAGGGCGCCGGCGAGCCAATAAGCGTGTCTCAGAGGTTGCTGAGGTCATGGCGATCCTGTAGGAGAGAGGAGAGGGCGTGAGGTGGTCGGAAGTGACGGGGCGCATGTGTGTACTGGCGTGTCCAGGGCGTTCACCGTGAGCGCGCTGGCGTGGCATGGCACGTCTGGGCACGTCGGGTTCCAGGTGCTGGCGTGCTCTCCTAGGCCAGGGCTTGCGCCAGTAGGGTCAGGGTGGTGAGGTATGTTGGTTTGACAAGGTCAGAGGGGGAGGTGAGGTGAGTGGAGCAGGGGAGCATGGTGGTGATCATGGTGATTGGCATGGTGTGGCATTGGGGTATTTTGTGCACTATTCTTTGTCTCTGAGGGTTGGTCATGTTAGAGTGAGGTGAGGTAAGAGGGTTTGACAAGGTGAGCATGGTGCAAGGGGTCTAGAGCTTGTATAATTAATTATGGCCAAAGTTGTATGTGACATACATCATGACATGGTTTGTCCTTGTGCTATGTGAGCATGGCTAGATTAAGTGAGGTCATTGGTAGTGGTTAGAGGTACAAGGTTCACTATAGAGGAGTACAAATGAGGTGGGGTGAGGTGATGAAGGGTGGTTGAAATAGTGGTTGTACCTCTATGTACTTAATTTGATCATAAGCAAAGGTCTTATGTGTATTGAATTTTGACCAAATTTCTGCATAGATGTGTTCTAAATAATATTTGGCATATATTGGTGGTCTTGGTTTGAGGTTTGGAGGTGGTTTGTGAAATTTCAAAAAGTGGAGGGAATCTAGAATCTGATTTGAGGTTTCTACTTTGCATGCTTGTATTTAGCAATTGACTTTGAACCATCAAGGTTGACTTTGACCAAGTTGTTCACTTTTATTAGGTCTTGGATGAGATGCAAATAGTTGAGGTGGTTTAGTTTAAGAATCTCTTAATACAAGGGCTCAAAGTGGGTAACATTTTATTATGGGCAGATTTGACCATTATCATATGTGACTTGATTTTTGATTTTTCTTTGATTTGATTTGATTTCTCTTGACCCAAATGATGTTGTTGATTGTTTAAATGGTATAGAGGAGTGATCCAACCATTCACAACAAGTCCTAGGGTCAAGATTCTCAATTTCATAATTTGGCTATTTACTCTCATATGTATCTATGGCATTTTTAATTTATTTTTAATTTATTTTGTTTTCACCTTGGATTTGATTTTTTGAGCACTAGGTAGGGTTGATTAATGTTTTCAAAACATTCACACAAGGTAGAAAGGTCTAGGTAAAAGTTTCACAAAAATAATCATAGGCACATATGCCCTTTTCTTTTTAATTTACTTTCTTTTTATTTTGTTTATAATGGATGGTGAGAAGAGGGGTGAGGTTTAGGGTTTAGTGGGGTTTAACAATGGTTCACCATCATTTAGAAAGGTAAAAAGGGTATTAGTCAAGATTTGCATATTAGGGCCACATGCCCACATATGTTTTTTATTTTCTTTTAGTTTCTTCATAATTGATCTTATTTGGTTTTGACAAAGTTAGGGTTTAGGGTTTTAGGTTATTTCAAAATACTTCAACAATCAATCAATGGTAATAACACAACATATAAGCAATATCACTATGCCTCACACTTAATTTAATAAAAGTTTTTGTTGGTTCCAAAATTTGGAAAAATGGAAATTTAATTCCTTCTTTGTTTGGAAATTTGGGATGTTACAAATATAAATTCGAGAAAGGAAACGTTTATTAAACAGTCAGGCTAACATGTGGGAGCTATCTTGCAGCCGCGGCCACAACATTTATCATTCAGAGAGGATGACATGTGGGACCCACGAACTAGCATCGTTCTCGATGTTTCTCAAAGGGGGCAGGAGATCGAAAGAAAAAGGCAAGTAGCTCGAAATCAGGTGTCCAAAAAAATCCAAGAAAGGAAAGGTTTATCACACATAGAGGCTGACATATTGGACGCAGTTTGCAGCAGCGTCATCAACGTTTCAAAGGTGGTGGAGCTCAAAAGAAAAAGGCAAATAGCCAGAAATTAGGGGTAAAAAATCACTCTAGCAAAGGAAAATTTTATCGTACAAAGAGGCTGACATGTGGGACCCATGAGCCAACAGCGTCCTCAACGTTTCTAAGGCGGCAGGCAATCGAAAAAAGGCAAATAGCCAGAAATTAGGGGTCAAAAATAAATGCAACAAAGGAAACTCTTATTGTTCGTAGATGCTGACATGTTGGACCCATGAGCCAGCAGCGCCCTCAACATTTCGAAGGCGTCACGGGATCAAAAGAAAGAACCAAGTAGTCATTAATTAGGTTTCAAAAATAAATCCAAGAAAGTAAATGTTTTATTTTTCATAGAGGCTGACATATGGGACCCATGAGTCAGCAGCGTCCTCAACGTTTCAAAGGCGGCTGAGGATCGAAAAAAAGCGAAGTAGCCATTAATTAGGGGTCAACAATAAATCCAAGAAAAGAAAGGTTTATTGTTCATAGAGGCTGACATGTGGGACCTATGCGCCAGCAGCGTCCTCATCGTTTCAAAGGCGGCCGGGGATCCAAGGAAAAAGGCAAATAGCCAGAAATCATGGGGTAAAAAATTCCAAGAAAAGAAATATTATTGTTCATAGAGGCTGGCATGTGGTACCCATGAGCCAGCAGCGTCCACAATTTCAAAGGCGACACAGGATCGAAAGAAAAAGGATGTATCCCTGCTGGGCCTTTTGATCAAAAAATAATCCAAGATAAGGAAGATATCAATTGGGGCTGCATGGCCATCTGGGCCTTCTAACCTGCTAGACGCCTTTTGACTCGTACAATTTCAGCCCACTCCAAAAACATGAAAGTCCTATGCTTCGCAAAAACAAAACAAAAACAAGGAGATTCAACATATTAGTTTGTTTATGTAAAAATAAAGATTTAATTTATCCGTTTGCAATAGCTCAGAGCGAAATACACTTTTTATTGTCTGCAAAATAATCAAGATATCACATGTTTCTAGTACGGGGAGGCTGACATTAGGACCCATGAGCCAGCAGCGTCGTCAAAGTTTTAAAGGCGGCAGGGGATCGAAAGAAAAAATAAATCAAAAATCAGTTGGTAAAAAAATCGAAGAAAAGAAATATTTATCGTTCTAAGAGGATGACATGCGGGACCCATGTGGCAGCAGCATCCTCAACGTTTCCAAGGCGGCACGGGATCCAAAAAAAAGGCAAAATAGCCAGAAATTAGGGGTCAAAATAACTCCAAGAAAAGAAAGGTTTATCGCTCATAGAGGCTGACATGTGGGACCCATTAGCCAGCAGAGTCCTCAACGTTCAAAGGCGGCAGGGGATCAAAAGAAAAAGGAAGTAGCCAGCAGAAATTAGGGGTAAAAAATAACTCCAACAAAGGAAACTTTTATTGCTCATAGAGGATGACATGCGGGACCAATGAGCCAGCAGCTTCCTCAACGTTTCAGAGGCGGCATGAGATCGAAAGAAAAAGGCAAGTGACCAAATATCAGGAGCCAAAAATAATCCAGGAAAAGAAACTTTTATTGTACATAGAGGATGACATGCGGGTCCCATGAGCCAGCACCTTACTCAACGTTTCAGAGGCGGCATGCGATCGAAAGAAAAAGGAAAGTGACCAAATATCAGGAGCAAAAAATAATCCAAGAAAAGAAACTTTTATTGTACATAGAGGATGACATATGGGTCCCACTAATACAAGCTCTTTCGCTCCAAGATCTTGCAAGTTGATTGTACATAGAGGATGACATGCGGGCCCTATGTGTCAGCAGCTTACTCAACGTTTCCAAGGCGGCATTGGATCAAAAGAAAAAGGAAATAGCCAAAAATCAGAGGGTGAAAAATAAATCCAACAAAGGAAAGGTTTATTGTTCATAGAGGCTGACATCTGGGACCCATGAGCCACTAGCGTCCTCTACGTTTCGAAGGCGACTGGGGATCGAAAGAAAAAAGGAAAATAGCCAGAAATTAGGGGTAAAAAATAACTCCAAGAAAGGAAACTTTTATTGTTCATTGAGGATGACATGCGGGACCCATGCGCCAGCAGCTTCCTCAACGTTTCAAAGGCGGCATGAGATCGAAAGAAAAAGGCAAGTGACCAAATATGAGGACCCGAAAATAATCCAAGAAAAGAAATTTTATTGTACATAGAGGATGACATGCGAGGCCCATTTTGCAGCAGCGGTCTCAACGTTTCCAAGGCGGCACAGGACCAAAAGAAAAATGAAGTAGCCAGAAATCAGGGGTGAAAAAAATCCAAGAAAAGAAAGATTTCAATTTGGCTGCATCTGGACATCTGGGCCTTCGAACTATCCTGCTGGGCCTTTTGACTCGTACAATTTCAACCCACTCCAAAACAAGAGAGTTTAGATTTTTCTCAAAAAAAACAGGAAAGTCCTATGCTTTGCAAAAACAAAAAACAAGGAGATTCAACATATAAGTTTGTTTATGAAAAATAAAGATTTAATTATTGCAATAGCTCAGAGCGAAATACGCTGTTTATTGTCTGCAAAATAATCAAGATATCAAATGTTTCTTGTAAGGGGAGGCTGACATCGGGGACCCATGAGCCAGCAGCGTCGTCAATGTTTTAAAGACGGCAGGGGATGGAAAGAAAAAATAAACCAAAAATATGTTGGTAAACAATCCAAGAAAAGAAACATTTTCCTTCTAAGAGGATGACAAGCGGGACCCATGAGGCAGCAGCATCCTCAGCGTTTATTGTTCATAGAGGCTGACATGTTGGACCCGTGAGCCAGCAGTGTCCTCAACGTTTTAAAGGCGGTAGGAGATCGAAAGAAAAAATTAGCCAAAAATCATTTGGTAAACAAAATCCAAGAAAAGAAACATTTACCGTTCTGAGAGGATGACATGCGGGACCCATGAGGCAGCAGCATCCTCAACGATTCCAAGGCGGCAGGGGATCAAACAAAAAAAGGAAATATCCCGAAATTAATTAGGGGTTCAAAATAAATCCATCAAAGGAAACTTTTATTGTCCACAGAGGATGACATGTGGGACCGACCTGCCAACAGCGTCCTCATCGTTTCAAAGGGGGCAGGAGATCAAAAGAAAAAGGCAAATAGCTAGAAATTAGGGGTAAGAAATAACTCCAATAAAGGAAACTTTTATTGTTCGTAGAGGATGACATGCGGGACCCATGAACCAGTAGCTTAGTCAACGTTTCAAAAGCGGCATGAGATCAAAAGAAAAAGGCAACTGACAAAATATCATGAGCCAAAGATAATCCAAGAAAAGAAACTTTATTGTACATAGAGAATGACATGCGGGTCCCATTTTGCAGCAGCGGTCCCAACGTTTCAAATGCAACTTGAGATCAAAAGAAAAAGAAAGTAGCCAGAAATTAGGGGGTCAAAAAAAATCCAAGAAAAGAAAGTTGATGGACATAGAGGATGACATGCGGGTCCGATGAGCCAGCAGGTTCCTCAACGTTTCAAACGTGGCATGAGATCGAAAGAAAAAGGCAAGTGACCAAATATCCGGATCCAAAAATAATTCAAGAAAAGAAACTTGATTGTACATAGAGGCTGACATGTGGGACCTATGAGCCAGCAGAGTCCTCAACGTTTCAAAGGTGGCAGGGGATCAAAAGAAAAAGGAAATAGCCAAAAATCAGAGGGTGAAAAAAAACCAAGAAAATGAACTTTTATAGTACATAGAGGATGACATGCGTGTCCCATGATCCTGCAGGTTCCTCAACGTTTCAAACGTGGCATGAGATCGAAAGAAAAAGGCAAGTGACCAAATATTAGGATCCAAAAATAATTCAAGAAAAGAAACTTGATTGTACATAGAGGATGACATGCAGGTCCCATTTAGCAGCAGCAGTCTCACCGTTTGAGAGGCTGCACGGGATAGAAAGAAAAAGGCAAGTGACCAAATATCAGGATCCAAAAATAATTCAAGAAAAGAAAGTTTTATAGTACATAGAGGATGACATGCGGGTCCCATTTAGCAGCAGCGGTCTCACCGTTTGAGAGGCGGCAGGGGATCGAAAGAAAAAGGTAAGTGACCAAATATGAGGTGCCAAAAAAAATCCAAGAAAAGAAAGTTTTATATTACATAGAGGATGACATGCGGGTCCCATTTAGCAGCAGCGGTCTCACCGTTTGAGAGGCGGCAGGGGATCGAAAGAAAAAGGTAAGTGACCAAATATGAGGTGCCAAAAAAATCCAAGAAAAGAAATTTTTATAGTACATAGAGGATGACATGCGGGTCCCATTTAGCAGCAGCGGTATCACCGTTTGAGAGGAGGCAGGGGATCGAAAGAAAAAGGTAAGTGACCAAATATGAGATGCCAAAAAAAATGCAAGAAAAGAAAGTTTTATAGTACATAGAGGATGACATGCGGGTCCCATTTAGCAGCAGCGGTATCACCGTTTGAGAGGCGGCAGGGGATCGAAAGAAAAAGGCAAGTAACCAAATATGAGGTGCCAAAAAAATCCAAGAAAAGAAAGTTTTATAGTACATAGAGGATGACATGCGGGTCCCATTTAGCAGCAGCGGTATCACCGTTTGAGAGGCGGCAGGGGTGATACGTCCAAAACGTATCTACTTTCCCGAACACTTTTGCTATTGTTTTGCCTCTAATTTGTGTGTTTTGGATACAACTAACACGGACTAACGCTGTTTTCAGCAGAACTGCTCTGGTGTCTCGTTTTTGTGCAGAAATCCAACTTTCGGGAAAAACCTCGGAATTTATGCAGAAGGCCCTATTTTCCCAGGAAACTAACGGAGCCAGAAGGGCAATTGAAGTGGAGGCCCGAGGGCCCCACACCATAGGGCGGCGCGGCCCAGGGGGTGCCCGCGCGGCCCTGTGGTGTGGCCCCCTCGGCCGGCCTCCGACGCCCTCCTTCGGACTATTTATCGGCCTCGACCTAAAAACGCACAGGGAGAAGTCGAAGTCGCCAGAAACCCTCCAGAACGCCGCCACATCGCGAAACTCCGTCGCGGGAGCCAGAAGTCTCCGTTCTGGCACTCCGCCGGGACGGGGAATTGGAGGAGATCATCGCCGCCATCACCGCCAATGCCTCTACATCAACCAGCCATGTTTCCCCCATCCATGTGTGAGTAATTCCCCCGCTGTAGGCCGAAGGGAATGGTAGGGATTGGATGAGATTGGTCATGTAATAGCATAAGATTGTTAGGGCATAGTGCCTAGTGTCCGTAATTGGTACTTTGATGATATTGTTGCAACTTGTTATGCTTAATGCTTGTCACTAGGGCCCGAGTGCCATGATCTCAGATCTGAACATGTTATTGTTTCATCAAGATAATCATTGTTTATGGTCTTACCTATAAGTTGAATACACATGTCGCTGTCCGGAACCGATGGCCCCGAAGTGACAGAAATCGGGACAACCGGAGGGAATGGTAGCGATGTGAGGATCACATGTGTTCACGGAGTGTTAATGCTTTGCTCCGGTACTCTATTAAAAGGAGTACCTTAATATCCAGTAGTTTCCCTTGAGGCCCGGCTGCCACCGGCTGGTAGGACAAAAGATGTTGTGCAAGTTTCTCATTGCGAGCACGCACGACTATATATGGAACACATGCCTATTGATTGCTTTGTACTTGGACACCGTTTTATTATTATCTGCAAATGCCCTGCTATGATTGTTACCTGAGTTTCTCTCATCCATGCAACGCCCGTAATCCGTCCCCGTGCCTACAGTATTTTAATCCTGCTGTTTACTAAAATCACTACTGCTGTCTCTGTTACTCTGCTGTTATTTCACTACTCGCTATCGCTATAAACCTGTTACTCTTGATAAACCCTTGCGAGCAAGTCTGTTTCCAGTGCAATCGAATTGACAACTCCGTTGTTAAGGCTTCCAAGTGTTCTTTGTCTCCCCTTGTGTCGAATCAATAAATTGGGTTTTACTTCCCTCGAAGACTGTTGCGATCCCCTATACTTGTGGGTCATCAAGACTATTTTCTGGCGCCGTTGCCGGGGAGCATAGCTTTATTTGGAAGTTCACTTGGATTAATATTGTTCGCTGCAAATTCTCCATCATGGGTAAACCTCGCGATACTAAGATCGCCATATTACCATCCACTACAAGAAAAGGTACAATTCTGAATACCTCTGCTGCTCTTGATTCACCATCTGTGCTTGATAAACTTGTTTCACCGCCACATGCTTCGCATGCGGGTACATCTGCTGAATCTGAACACTCTCATAATATTGATAATGTTTCTGCTGTGCTTGATGATAGTGGTTCATTGGGATCTTTTCTAGATGCTACAATTGCTAGGTCTAGACAAATTGAAAATACTGAAACTCCTAATGCTACTACACTTGTTAGTTCACCTGAACTTGGTTATTTTAGTGATGATCCTGAGGAAGATTATGTGGAGCTTAATGATGATTTTATTGAAAAATGCAATGCTACTACTGATGCAAGAAAAATTAAAAAGTTGCTTGCAGAACATGCTGTTAGATATAAACTGTCTCCTGATCCTAAGTTTGCCACATCTCCTATAAACATTAGGGATAAAGATTATGAAAAAGGCAAGTGACCAATTATGAGGTGCCAAAAAGAATGCAAGAAAAGAAAGTTTTATAGTACATAGAGGACGACATGTGGGTCCCATTTAGCAGCAGCGGTCTCACCGTTTGAGAGGCGGCACGGGATCGAAAGAAAAAGGCAAGTGACCAATTATGAGGTGCCAAAAAGAATGCAAGAAAAGAAAGTTTTATAGTACATAGAGGATGACATGCGGGTCCCATTTAGCAGCAGCGGTCTCACCGTTTGAGAGGCGGCACGGGATCGAAAGAAAAAGGCAAGTGATCAATTATGAGGTACCAAAAAGAATGCAAGAAAAGAAAGTTTTATAGTACATAGAGAATGACATGCGGGTCCCATTTAGCAGCAGCGGTCTCAACGTTTCCAAGGCGGCAGGGGATCAAAAGAAAAAGGAAGTAGCCAGAAATCAGGGGGTCAAAAAAATCCAAGAATAGAAAGAATTTTGGTTCATAGAGGATGACATGTGGGACCCATGATCATGCATCGTAAACGGCTCGATCGGAGAGCGTTGAACAAGATGGCGCGATCGAGAAAAAAACAATGCTAGAAAGGCTACCATCTGGGCCATACATCCCTGGGCGGTGCGGATTTGCGTTGACTCGGCCGACGAACCCGAGAATTCGCGATGCACCATGTCTCGGGCCACCATAGGAGACGTTTTGGCCGCTTTCGTCGGGCTAGGTGGCCTCAAAAACGAGAAAAAAAAGTTTTGACATGCACCACGGAGAGACCCAAAATCGTCGGCCATGGTGCACCAGCAACCACGACGCGACTTCAACTTCGTCGGCCATGGCAACTTTTCTTGTAGTGCCTCATGGCTAAATCTTCCGAGGTATCATCCCCCAACCCCTCTATACCTATCATATCAAATGACCTAGGGGTTGATCATGCTAGTCTAAAAGTAAAACAAGAAATGCTTGACTTTGATGAGTTCAATCTTAACTTGAAAGGTGACACTAAAAAGCATGTTTCAAATCTCATGATTCGTCTAGCTCAACTAAATGATACCCTTGAGAAGAAATGTCAAATAGAGAGAGAAGACTATCTTGAAATTTATGCTCTTAAAAATGCCCTTGAGGAAGGACAAGAAACTATAGCTTCTCTTGAAGAGAAGCTAGAAAATCTTGAAGAGCCTCAAGAAAAAATTAATGAGCTTAGTAAAGAAAGAGATCTTGCTAGGGCTAAAGCAAAAGTGCTTAAAAAGGAAAAAAAGCCAAATTTGGTGTTGATCAAGAGAAACTTGTGAAGGATCTAGATGATCTAGACAAGGCTCACAAAGCCTTGAAGAGTGAATACTCACTTCTCTCCAAGTCGAATGAGCAACTTCAAATTAGGCTTGCTAAACATGATGTGCCTAGCTCCTCCACTCCTACTTGTGATCATACAAACATTATTGAGGAAAATGGTAGGTTAAAGGATGAACTTGCTAAGGCCTCCTCTCCCCAAAGTAAATTGTCTTTAGATGATCTTTTGAGTAACCAAAGATCAAACAATGGGAAGGAGGGCCTTGGTTATGTTGCCAAGGCAAAGAAGGCTAACAAGAAGAAAACCAAGCCCGCACAAAACAAAGTTATCACTAATGATGAAGCCCCTAAGGTCAACATCATTAATGATGATAGTGCGGGAATTGCTAATCCTCACTATGTTTTATTTAAAGATTATTATGGTGACGTTTATGCAAAATATGTTGGTCCATATGATGGTTATATTGCTTGGTCTATTTGGGTCCCAAAGACCCTTGTTGCTAACAAAAGAGGACCCATTGAAAAATGGGTACCTAAATCCAAGAATTGATCTCATGTAGGACTATGCCGCCGGAGGGTCAAAATGGGTACTTGATAGTGGATGTACAAGTCATATGACCGGAGGCAAGAACCTCATCAAGGAGTTGAGGCCCAACATAGATCATATCACCATCTCCTTTGGTGATAATTCTACATCCGAGGTATTGGGTTTTGGCAAGGTTGTGGTTGCACACAACATTACTCTTGTGGATGTCATGCTTGTCAAAACCCTTGGTTACAATTTGCTTTCCGTTTCCGCCCTTGGCAAGATGGGTTTCGCCGTCTTTATTGATAATGATATTGTGGTCCTCTTGTGGAGCAAGACTCTAAAAGTCGCTTTCATTGGGTATCACGAACACAACTTGTATGTGGTGGACTTTTCGGAGACCACCACGACAAGTGCGATGTGCCTATTCGGAAAGGCGGATGTGGGTTGGTTGTGGCATCGCCGCTTGGCCCATGTCAACATGAGAACTTTGCAAAGTCTTCACAAGGGGAACCATATTGTGGGACTAATGGAAAATGTGTCTTTTGCCAAAGATCGTGTTTGTAGGGCTTGTGTTGAAGGCAAAATGCATGACTCTCCGCATCCAAGCAAGACTATAATCTCTTCCAAGAGGATCTTGGAGCTCCTTCATGTGGATCTCTTTGGTCCCGTTTCTCATGCAAGTCTTGGTGCGAAGAAACATTGCTTGGTGATTGTTGATGACTACTCAAGATACACTTGGGTCTACTTTCTCAAAAGGAAAGATGAGACTCAACAAATCTTCATTGACTTTGCCACCGAGGTGCAACGCCAACACAACCTCCTTATAATGGCAATAAGAAGTGACAACGGCTCCGAGTTCAAGAATTATACACTCAATGATTTTCTTAGTGATGAGGGGATCCGACATCAATATTCCGCTGCATACACCCCTCAACAAAATGGTGTTGCGGAGAGGAAGAACCGGACTCTTATGGATATGGCAAGATC
This sequence comes from Lolium perenne, assembly GCF_019359855.2. Lineage (NCBI taxonomy): Eukaryota > Viridiplantae > Streptophyta > Magnoliopsida > Poales > Poaceae > Lolium > Lolium perenne. Next base: position 141,896,857 of record NC_067245.2, read on the forward strand.
TATGATGGCGGAGTATAAATCCCGCTATAACTTTTGGGCCGAAGCCATCTCCACCGCTTTCCACTCTTCTAACCGGCTCTATCTTCGCAAGGGCTTGAACAAGACTCCATATGAAATACTCACCGGGAACAATCCTAATATCTCATACTTCAAGGTGTTTGGGTGTAAGTGTTTCTACAAAATCAAAGGAGTTTGTTTATCTAAATTTGCCCCTAAAGCTTTGGAGGGTATATTTGTTGGCTACGGTGCCGAATCTCACACTTATAGAGTCTTTGATGTATCCTCCGGGATTATCATCGAATCTTGTAGTGTGAGGTTCGAAGAAAATGATGGCTCCCAAGTGGGGCAAGTTGATGTTTGTGCAGGTGATGAAATACCACAAGATGTCACAGTAAGAATGGGTGTGGGATTTTTCCGCCCCATTGAGGGACACGGTGTGGCATCTCGGGAAGGACTATGCTCTACCACGGTGGAGCCCTCATCTTGTCAACATCAACAAACCCTTTCTATTGAAGCTTATGATGCACCAACCCAAGAACAAGAATAGGACCCTCCCTCTTGTGTGCAAAATCAAGGACAAGATCAACCAAGTTATCATGATGACTCTTCACCAAATGATGTCCAAGATCAAGCACATGATTTTGAGCACTCTCAAGAAATTGAGGAAGCTCAAGTTGAAGGTCAAGACGGGGACCCAAATGATCAAGTTGATCAAGTGATACCTCCAAGGCCAAGAATAACCAAGGAGGAGATCGTGGCCCGTCATCTTGCAAGAAGAGATAGGAACTTGGAAATTCTTGGACACACTCATGATAAGGTCCTAAGTGATGTAAGAGGAAAAGTTTCCACAAGAAGGCAATTGGCCAACTTTAGCAATCATCATGCTTATATCTCCTTAGTGGAACCCAAGAAAGTATTTGAGGCTCTTGAAGATTCGGATTGGTTGGAAGCCATACATGAAGAGCTCAACAACTTCAAGTGCAACAAGGTTTGGACCTTAGTAGAGAAGCCAAAGGGGTGCCGCAATGTTATAGGCACTAAATGGATTTTCAAGAACAAGCAAGATGAGTTTGGAAATGTTGTGAGGAACAAGGCAAGATTGGTTGCTCAAGGTTTCTCTCAAATTTAAGGAATTGACTTTGGAGAAACTTATGCTCCCGTGGCTCGCCTTGAGTCCATCCGTATCCTTCTTTCTTATGCATCGCATCATAACTTTAAGTTACAACAAATGGATGTGAAAAGTACATTTCTTAATGGTCCTTTGCATGAAGAGGTCTATGTTAAGCAACCCCTGGGGTTTGAGGATCTCAACTTTCCTAACCATGTCTATAAGCTTGATAAAGCACTTTATGGTCTCAAACGAGCTCCTAGAGCTTGGTACGAGCACCTTACAGAATTATTGATAGACCGTGGGTTTGATGTTGGGTTAATCGATCCCACTCTTTTTACTAAGAGGGTCAATGGGGAGCTTTTCGTTTGCCAATTATATGTTGATGATATTATCTTTGGCTCTACTAACAAAGCTTTCAATGATGAATTTTCAAAGCTTATGACCGATAGGTTTGAGATGTCTATGATGGGAGAGATGAGGTTCTTTCTTGGTTTTGAGATCAAGCAATTGAGAGAAGGGACTTTCATCAACCAAGCAAAATATCTCCAAGACATGCTCAAGAGGTTCAACATGACCGAGATGAAAGGTGTAGCCACTCCTATGGTTACTAAATGTCATCTTGCACTAGATCCCAATGGTAAAGAGGTGGATCAAAAGGTATATCGCTCCATGATTGGATCCTTGCTTTACCTTTGTGCATCTAGACCGGACATAGTGTTGAGTGTTGGTGTGTGTGCAAGGTATCAAGCTTCTCCTAAGGAGAGTCACATGTTGGCTCTCAAAAGAATCTTTCGATATTTAGTTGATACCCCAAGATATGGTATTTGGTACCCTAAAGGCTCAAGTTTTATTCTCAATGGATACACCGATGCGGATTGGGCGGGAGACAAGGATGATAGGAAATCAACCTCCGGGGCTTGCCAATTCCTTGGTAGGTCCTTGGTGTGTTGGTCTTCTAAGAAGCAAAATTGTATATCTCTCTCTACCGCCGAAGCCAAATATGTTGTCGCTGCAAGTGGATGCACTCAATTGTTATAGATAAGGCAAACTTTAAAGGAATACGGTGTCATTTGTGACAAAGTGCCTCTATTATGTGACAATGAAAGTGCCATCAAGATTGCCTATAATCCGGTGCAACATTCAAGAACGAAGCATATTGAGATCCGGAATCATTTCATTAGGGATCATGTTGCCCGTGGTGATATTGAGCTTATCTATGTTCCTACCAAAGATCAACTTGCCGATATATTCACGAAGCCTCTTGATGAAGCAAGGTTTTGCTATTTGAGGAATGAGCTAAATATCATAGATTCAAGGAGTATGGCTTGACCATCTTGCAAACACACATTTATCTCAAAACTTTATTTGGTTTAGATGCGGGCATGGAAATAGGGGGGTGCGGTTTAAATTATTGAGCTATCCCTCCCCCATAATGCCAACATTAAGAAATCATTCTCTTTATATCATATGTTGATATGTGAGCTTCAATGATGAGTAATGGTTTGGGCCCCAGATATATCTTCGCGGTGCCATGCCATAACACTCATATATGGTGGCCTAGGCCACCACACTCTTCTTTGTGAAGAGTTGGAGTTAGTTGAATCTTAATGACTTCATTTGACTATCTTTTGTTCTTATGGGAAATCACTCATGTTTGGTCTTTAGTTGCAATGTTTTTGCAAATATGGGTGATATCGTACCATCAACAGTGTGATCTTTCTATCCTAAGCCCCATCTTTCCTAAAGAAAAAATTCCAATCTAAACACTAAAACTCTGAAAATTTGTGAGGTTTCTTGGGCTTTGGGCTGGTTTGGTGGCACTGCCGGTGCTTGCACCCTGGCACTGCCGGTGATGACACCCCAGCACTGCCGGTGGTTCAACCCCGGCACTGCCGGCCTCGGCTGGGCGGCAATGCCGATGTGGGCGTGGGGCTAAGTTGAGGGCCCGCAGGGGAGTTAGAGCAACTGCCTCATTCTCCCCTCCCCCTGTGTTCCTCTCCTCCCACCCGACTCCAGCCATCACCGCCGCCGCCCCTGTCCTCCGGCCGCCGTCCTAGGCCATCCCTCCTCCTCTGGTCGGCTGGATCCGGGTTGGGCAACCTCCTCCATGGCTTCCTCCTCTGGTTAGCTTCTTCTCCTCTCTCTCTCCCTCTCTAGAATGGGTAGACCTTTCTAGAAGAAAGAAGGCTGGATGAATCTCTCCCTAGGTTTTGCCATTGAGGTAGATGATGTAGTATATGGTGTAGTGAAATTTTGAGAAACAATGGCTGAGCCTGTAGTAGATCTGGGTAGTTTCCCTGTTGACCGGCACTGCCAACTCCCCTCAGCGGTACTGCCGCCCCCATCGCACCGGCACTGCCACCCAGACCACCCCGGCATTGCCGGTCTTGCTGATGCCAGATCTTCGACAGCTTCTTCTATTGTATCTTGAACATGTCATTCACCATGCACTGCTTGTCTTGTTTTCTCTGTTTTAGTGTACCTTATCATCTGCACTTTCTATCCCTTGCTTTCTCAGGTGCAGGTGGTTCTCGTCGTTCGTTCTCAGGAAAAAGGGGTGTCCCTACTAATTTTGAAGCAGAGCTCTTACCGGTAAAGAAAGCATCTCGTCGGGAGAAGGGTGTGGCTACTGCTGTTGCTGAACCTCGAGGTAACATCATCTGAAGGCTTCGAGGCATGCCCGTTGGGAAATGGCCTGATCATGAGTATGCTCGGCTGCGTCAGACAAACATCTACACCACTCCCAAGGCCGACAATTGTTCTGAGCTGTTCTGGACTAAGTATCAAGAGAAGACTTATGAAGATCTCTATGCTAATGCCACCTATCGAGTTTCTCCGATGCATCATATCAACTTTGCTCACATGGATAAACACGCCCAATACTTTGTTGAAGCTCGAGAGATTTGTGAGAAATTTGGTCTTATTCCGCTGATGGAGTTTCAACATCCTTTCTGTGTTGATGTGATTGGGCAATTCTTTGCCACAGTCTATGTTGATAATGATGATGCCAAGACTATGACTTGGATGACAGAGGGCCACATGTTACATGGTACTTGGGAACAATTTGCAGCATGTATTGGTTATCTTGTGCTCCCTGACAATGAGGAAGGATATTTTAGGGCTCACAACACTCCCAAGCCCATTGAGAAGGCTCTCCTTACTGATCTCTATCTAGAAGGAGAAGTGGTGTATGGATCACAGAAGTTTCTTCGCCCGGTGTATGATATCCTTCTCCGCATTTATCCCAAAGTTGGATGTGTTGATCAGATCTATGGATACCTTGGAAATCTGTTGTACCTCTCTCACCTACACCGTGACTCCGGCCAGCAGCTTGATGTGATGGATTTTCTGTGGAATGAGTTTTGGGCATGCATCATGTCTCTCAAGTCTCCTGTGTTTGCTCCATACTTCATGTGCTTTATTTGCTCTCGTTGGGACAATGCTGGTTTTGGCACACTCACGGATGATGTTGTTCTTCTACCTCACAAATCCAAGGACCTCAAGGTCAAGACTCATCCCAATCCGCCTCGTCTTCCCAGTGCTGAGGATTCTGCTGAAGAAGACTCTGATATGGAGTATGTTCCCCAAGCTGACAATGGTTGGTTCGCTCGCATTGAGGCCAAGTTGGCCAAGATGTTCTGTCTTAAGTTAGACATCAATAGGCGTCAGTATCAAACCCATAGGGGAAGGAAGATGGACAGGAGGAACACAAAGCTTATTATGCGCAAGTTGGACATTCTTGTTGAGAGTGAATCTGAGGAGGTTATTAATCCTGAAGCAGAATGGATCTCCAAGCATGGGAATGTCTCTGAGTTTGAGCAGCTAGGGTTACTGTTGGAGATATGCCCAAGAGGCAATAATAAAATGGTTATTATAATATATCTTTGAGTTTATGATAATGTTTACATACCATGTTATAATTGTATTAACCGAAACATTGATACATGTGTGTTATGTGAACAACAAGGAGTCCCTAGTAAGCCTCTTGTATAACTGGCTTGTTGATTAATAGATGATCATAGTTTCATGATCATGAACATTGGATGTTATTAATAACAAGGTTATGTCATTATATGAATGATGTAATGGACACACCCAATTAAGTGTAGCATATGATCACGTCATTAAGTTCTATTTGCTATAAGCTTTCGATACATAGTTACCTAGTCCTTTCGACCATGAGATCATGTAAATCACTTATGCCGGAAGGGTACTTTGATTACATCAAACGCCACTGCGTAAATGGGTGGTTATAAAGATGGGATTAGGTATTCGGAAAGTATGAGTTGAGGCTTATGTATCAACAGTGGGATTTGTCCATCCCGATGACGGATAGATATACTCTGGGCCCTCTCGGTGGAATGTCGTCTAATTAGCTTGCAAGCATATGAATGGTTCATAAGAAACCACATACCACGGTACGAGTAAAGAGTACTTGTCAGGAGACGAGGTTGAACGAGGTATAGAGATACCGATGCTCAAACCTCGGACAAGTAAAATATCGCGTGACAAAGGGAATCGGTATCGTATGTAAATGGTTCAATCGATCACTAAGTCATTGTTGAATATGTGGGAGCCATTATGGATCTCTAGATCCCTCTATTGGTTATTGGTCGGAGAGAAGTCTCCACCATGTCTGCATAGTTCGCGAACCGTAGGGTGACACACTTAAGGTTTGATGTCGTTTAAGTAGATATGGAATATGGAATGGAGTTTGAAGTTTTGTTCGGAGTCTCGGATGGGATCCAGGACATCACGAGGAGTTCTGGAATGGTCCGGAGAATAAGATTCATATATAGGAAGTCATATTCCAAGTTTGGAAATGATTAGGTGCATTTATGGAAGGTTCTAGAAGGTTCTAGAAAAGTCCGGAAGAAATCACCATGGAAAGTGGAGTCCCGGAGGGGGAGGAGTCCCAAGTGGACTCCCCAAAGGTGGCCGGCCAAACCCCCCAAGGAAGGGGTGGGAGTCCCACCTTGACTAGGATTCCCCCTTGGGTAGATTCCGTCCCTGTGGAAGGTTTTGGTTTCGGGTCTTATTCGAAGACTTGGATACCAACACTTGGGGATTTCCACCTATATAATGAGGGGCAAGGGGAGGGGGCCGGCCACACCTAGCCCTAGTTGGCCGCACCCCTTGATGGTGGCGCCCAAGTCCCCCCTTCTCCCCAAACCCTAGCCTCTCCTCCTCCACATAATACTCCCGCAGCGCATAGGCGAAGCCCTGCCGGAGTTCTCCACCACCATCGCCACCATGTCGTCGTGCTGCCGGGATTCCGAGGAGGATCTAATACTTCCGCTGCCCACTGGAACAGGGAGGAGGACGCCGTCTTCATCAACACCGTACGTGTGAACGAGTACGGAGGTGCTGCCCGATTGTGGCACCGTCAAGATCTTCTACGCGCTTTTGAAAGCGGCAAGTGATCATCTTATGCATCAACGAGATCTAATCTATAGGCTTTGGAAATCTTCAAGGGTTAGTCTCGTGATCCCCTCGTTGCTACCATCTTCTAGATTAGATCTTGGCTTGTGTTTTGTTCTTGCGGTAGGAAATTTTTTGTTTTCTATGCTACGAATCCCATCAGTGGTATCAGAGCCGTGTCTATGCATAGATTGGTTGCACGAGTAGAACACAATTGTTTTGTGGGCGTTGATGCTTTGTTGTCTTTAGTTCGTGTACTTTGCATCTTGCGGCATGGTGGGATGAAGCGGCCCGGGCTAACTTTACATGATCGCGTTCATGAGATTTGCTCCACGCTCGACATGCAACTTGTATTGCATAAGTGGCTTTGCGGGTGTCTGTCTCTCCCACCATAGTGAAGATTCAATTTACTCTTTCTACTGACAACACTAGTATCACCGTTGTGGTTCATGTTCGTAGGTAGATTAGATCTTACTCGAAAACCCTAAACCACGTAAAATATGCAAACCAAATTAGAGGCGTCTAACTTGTTTTTGCAGGGTTTGGTGATGTGATATGGCCATGATGTGATGATGAATATGTATGAGATGATCATTATTGTATTGTGGCAACCGGCAGGAGCCTTATGGTTGTCTTTATATTTCATGTTGTAGTATTATTTCAAAGTAGTTGATGGAGATCATGTCCGTGCTTTGGAGATGAAGATCGAAGGCGCAAAGACTAAAGGGCCATATCATATCACATATGAATTTCATGTGATGTTAATCCTTTATGCATCTTATCTTGCTTAGATCGTGACGGTAGCATTATAAGATGATCCCTCACATTAATATCAAGATAATAAAGTGTTCTCCCCTCGTATGCACCGTTGCTACAGTTCGTCGTTTCGGAGCATCTCGTGATGATCGGATGTGATAGATTCTACGTTCACATACAATGGGTGTAAGCCATGTATACACACGCGGAATACTTGGGTTTGCTTGACGAGCCTAGCATGTACAGACATGGCCTCAGAACACAGGAAACCGAAAGGTTGAACACGAGTCATATGGATGATATGATCAACATGTTGATGTTCACCATTGAAGCTACATCATCTCACGTGATGATCGGTTTTGGTGTAGTGGATATGGATCGTGTGCCACTTAACAGCTATGAGGGATGTTGTATTAAGTGGGAGTTCATTAGTAATTAGATTAAAACATGAACTAATTATCATGAACATAGTTTGAATAGTTTTTTTTTTAAATTAAATTTGTAGAATTGACATCCGTTATCTACCAAGCGCTAGTCTTGTAATTGAGATAGAAATACTGTTAAGTCTGACAAGTAACTTTACGGACTGGTACCGTATTGTTAAAGAATCAAGAAATGATTAAGTCCTGTTGCAAACTTTTAGTAAACCTCACATTGTTGATTCAAAGAGCAATGGTTTCAATTAGTACCTAAATTCATCTTGTCTCCGTGAAACTTGAAGTTCAAATTCGTTTGAAAAGTAAGGAGCTGGAAATTTTGTTTTCAGAAATAAGCAAGGTACGAGATATATGTGATATCTAAGACCTTATTGCAAGATGATAGAATATAATTTAGTGAGACTACATGAACTCATAAGTTTTATGGGAATGTACGAAGGTTGAAGACGCCAGGCGTCCCAATCCTCCAACTAAGTTGGGCACTAACGATATTCGCATATCCATAAAGTGATCGTCCTTAGTATGCACTGTTGCTAAGGCTCGTCGTTTCGAAGCATCACGTGTTGATCGGGTGTGATAGATTCTACGTGTGCATACGACGGGTGCAAGCCAGATTTGCACATGCGAATACTAGGGTTAAACTTTACGAGCCTAGCATGTACAGACATGGTCTCAGAAAGTCGTCATGATATGATGGATAAAATTATGAGTGAAATTGTTCATCATATTACAAAGTTACTAATAGTGAAATCTGGAACACTTGTCATATGATGATCAACTTCAAAGTAAGAACCTCAAGGTTATTGGTATTTGACCAATGGACCTAGAAGTTATTGAGGGTGAAGTGTTTTCTGAGAATGAGGAAAGCTAAAAGAGAAACTACAAAAGATATTTTGGCAGAAAGAAAGAAAGAAAATACTAGAAAGTCTAGCTCAGGTGTATATAAATGATATACATGTTATGGATGTATTCCTTGTTTGGTCACATAATGAAATTGTTGGGTATTTATACCAGATTGGTTGGTATAAGATGTCATACAATACAACGCAATACAAGAATATGATGGCCTAAGTGACTGATAAGGAATATGGTAATAATGCATGTCTGTAACATAATAAAGTGTTATTATGTTTGTTGTTGGCATTCTACCTAGCCCTTAGAATTTATAATAAAGAACTTAACAATTGTTATTTTGCTCTGGTCAAATGAAAACAATGAGTTGTTCAAATTATGACATTGCTCCATGTACGATGGATGATTTATTATAAACTTAATGGAGAAATACACATACATAACACTGACGCTAAAATGCCATAAGGCAAATGATTTGAATTCCACTTATTTGTGGAACCGCCATTTAGGTCATGTTAGAAAGGAACGCATGAAGGAACTCCATGCAAATGGATTTTTGGAGTCATTTGATTTTTGAATCGTTTGGCGTGTGCAAATCTTTTCTAAAGAGAATGACTAAAATACCGTTCATAGGCCAAGAGTTGAACGGGCAACTAACTTAGTGGAAACATACATGATGATTTATGTGGTTCACTGAGCATAGTTGTGTGCGGGAGATTCTTGTACCTCATGAGAACTTCCAACAATGAATTGAGTATATATATGGATATATTCGATAAGGAAGAAGTTTGAAACATTTGAATAGATTCAAATAAATTTCAGCATGAAGTGGAAATCATCGTAATAGAAAAGTCAAATATCTATGATTGGATCATGGTGGAAATATTTGAATTACGAGTTTTAGCGAACATCTAAGAGAGTTATGAAATTGTTCTACAACTCACATTTCTTGGAGTATCATAGTGATGATATAGTATCCGAGAGATGTATCCAAACCTTGTTGGGTTAATGATGAAATAAAATAAAATGGTGCCATTATATTTTTGTGGATTATGCTTTAGAGACTACCGCTTTTACAATGAATAGAGCATCATCATGATCCGTTGAAATGACACCATATGAGTTGTGGCATGGGTATGAACCTTAATAGTCCTTTCTTAAATTTTGGTATGCATAGCATATGTAAATAAGTTTACAACCAAAATCGGATGAATGTCTTTGTTGGTTATCCCCGAGTTTTGATCGGGAATTATTTTCACTATGGAGACAAAGACAAAAGTGTTTGTCAATGTTTCTTATTTCGAAGAAATTGTTTTCTAGCGAAGTATTTGAGTGGGAGGACAATAGAACTTGATAAGGTTTATGAACCTGAGCATAATGATCAGAGTAGCGCAACATCGGAAATGGTTCCGGAAGCAGCCACGACGACCATGGCTCCCATGACTACAAAGTGTTTTAGCCATGGAGATCGAAGTACATATTGAACCTTGTAGATACGGTTTACTTTGTGATCAAATAAATAATTAGTGAACAAAGGATTGATTTTGAACAATGATAAACCAACTACATACAAAGAAGTTATGATGGGCCCCAACTCCGTTAAAATGGCTATGCGCCATGAAATCCAAGATAGATGAATACTTTTTGAAAGTAAATAGATCTATAAAATTGATGGACTTGGATGAAATATCCTTGAAGAAGCTCGACTTGTCGAAAAGTTGTTTATGACAAAGTTCAAAGAGTTGACTACGATAAGATTAGATCTTCCGTAGCAATGCTTATAGTCTATGTGGATTATTCTAGTAATCACTACATATTTCTTTTATGAGATATACTAGTAGGATGGCAAAATACATTACTTATCAGAAGTGTGTATTAAAGGTGTATACAAGATACAACCAAGAGTTTTTCTGGTCCGTGGAATACTAGATAGGTATAAAAACTTCAATTGGAAGAAGTGAGTATCGCGGAGTTGGAATCTTCACCGGATGAAATAGTCAAAGAGTTTTTGATTTCATCAGAAATGATGAAGATGCTTGCATTTGCAAGAAATTAAGTGGGAGCGCTGAGACATATTTATAATACTTATGTAGATGACATATAGTTGGTTATAAATGATGTAATTATATACTTGATTAGAAGGTTTCATTGAGAAATTAACTTCAATGAAAGGATATGGACTGAAACAAATTTAGTGTCAAGATCTATGAAGATAGATTGAAACACATAATAAGTTTAAGTCAAAGTACATAGAATGGATATTGAAGTAGTTCAATATAGAAATATTAAGAAAATGTTCTTGTCATGTGAAGGTTTAACAAGACTTGAGTGTATCTGACACTCAATGAGTAAAAACACATGAGTGATTATAGATCGTGAATAATATGTACACAATCAGATGTCCTGTGCTCTAAAAGTGTTATGAGCATGTGCCAGAATGATTCATGTGATGATCATTGAAAAACAGTAAGAATATTCTTGAGTACTTAAGAAGAACCAAGGATATATATATAGTTTTGTATGGAGAAATGACAAACAAATCGCTGTAAGGTGTTGCACCGATATTTGTTTTATCACATATAAAAATAAAATTTCAATCTCAAATTAGACTAAGTGTTGTTTAAAAGGTAGCACAATGAGCTAGAAGTTGTCTATGCTAGATTTAGAAGAGTTCTAAATATTGTGACGGATTCTACAAACGAAGGCAGAGTATGTCATTGTTTTGACAATGACTAAGGATGTTAAGTCAAGAAGTTCTTTGAGAATTTGGTGTAGTTCCGATAGTCCCAGAACTTTGAAGCTATATTGTGTGTGACAATATTAGTGACATATTTCAAACCGCGGAATTAAGGTTCCACCAGAAGACCAAACATATTTAATGCCGACTCATTAGGAAAATGAATGATGCGTGAAGACGCAAATGAATTGCAAAATACATACGGTTCTGAGCATGTCAGGTCCGTTGACTAAAACCTCTCCCGTGAGCAAAACATGATAAAGCACCGGAAGGCCAAGGTGTTATATCTTTACAAATGTAAACTAAATTATTGACTCTAGTGCAAGTGGGAGACTGTTGGAGATATGCCCAAGAGGCAATAATAAAATGGTTATTATAATATATCATGGAGTTTATGATAATGTTTGCATACCATGCTATAATTGTATTAACCGAAACATTGATACATGTGTGTTATGTGAACAACAAGGAGTCCCTAGTAAGCCTCTTGTATAACTAGCTTGTTGATTAATAGATGATCATAGTTTCATGATCATGAACATTGGATGTTATTAATAACAAGGTTATGTCATTATATGAATGATGTAATGTACACACCCAATTAAGTGTAGCATATGATCACGTCATTAAGTTCTATTTGCTATAAGCTTTCGATACATAGTTACCTAGTCCTTTCGACCATGAGATCATGTAAATCACTTATGCTGGAAGGGTACTTTGATTACATCAAACGCCACTGTGTAAATGGGTGGTTATAAAGATGGGATTAGGTATTCGGAAAGTATGAGTTGAGGCATATGGATCAACAGTGGGATTTGTCCATCCCGATGACGGATAGATATACTCTGGGCCCTCTCGGTGGAATGTCGTCTAATTAGCTTGCAAGAATATGAATGGTTCATAAGAGACCACATACCACGGTACGAGTAAAGATTACTTGTCAGGAGATGAGGTTGGACGAGGTATAGAGATACCGATGATCAAACCTCGAACAAGTAAAATATCGCGTGACAAAGGGAATCGGTATCGTATGTAAATGGTTCAATCGATCACTAAGTCATCGTCGAATATGTGCGAGCCATTATGGATCTCCAGATCCCGCTATTGGTTATTGGTCGGAGAGAAGTCTCAACCATGTCTGCATAGTTCGGGAATCGTTGGGTGACACACTTAAGGTTTGATGTCGTTTAAGTAGATATGGAATATGGAATGGAGTTCAAAGTTTTGTTCGGAGTCTCGGATGGGATCCAGGACATCACGAGAAGTTCCGGAATGGTCCGGAGAATAATATTCATATATAGAAAGTCATATTCCAAGTTTGGAAATGATCCGGTGCATTTATGGAAGGTTCTAGAAGGTTCCAGAAAAGTCCGAAAGAAATCACCATGGAAAGTGGAGTCCTGGAGGGACTCCACCTTGCATGGCCGGCCAACCCTAAGGGGGAGGAGTCCCAGGTGGACTCTCCAAAGGTGGCCGGCCACCCCCCCCCCCCCCCCCCCCCCGCAAGGAAGGGGTGGGAGTCCCACCTTGAGTAGGATTCCCCCCTTGGGTAGGTTTCGTCCATATGGAAGGTTTTGGTTTCGGGTCTTATTCGAAGACTTGGATACCAACACTTCGGGATTTCCACCTCTATAATGAGGGGCAAGGGGAGGGGGCCGGCCACACCTAGCCCTAGTTGGCCGCACCCCTTGATGGTGGCACCCAAGTCCCCGTTCTCCCCAAACCCTAGCCTCTCCTCCTCCACATAATACTCCCGCAACGCATAGGCGAAGCCTTGCCCGAGTTCTCCACCACCACAGCCACCACGCCGTCGTGCTGCCGGGATTCCGAGGAGGATCTACTACTTTCGCTGCCCGCTGGAACGGGGAGGAGGACGTCGTCTTCGTCAACACCGTACGTGTGACCGAGTACGGAGGTGCTGCCCGATTGTGGCACCGTCAAGATCTTCTACGCGCTTTTGAAAGCGGCAAGTGATCATCTTCCTCAACAACGAGATCTAATCTCGTAGGCTTTGGAAATCTTCAAGGGTTAGTCTCGTGATCCCCTCGTTGCTACCGTCTTCTAGATTAGATCTTAGCTTGTGTTTCGTTCTTGCGGTAGGAATTTTTTGTTTTCTATGCTACGAATCCCATCAGTTACCTGGTCCTTCTCGTCGGCGACGCTCCCCGAGTACTGATGCCCCTGAGCCTGCAGATTCTGAAGATGACGAAGAGACGGAGGAATCCTCCGAGGATGTGTGAGCTTCCATGGGACGGTGTAGCATCGCTTCTTTTCTCCTTTTTGGTGTCTTGATGCCAAAGGGGGAGAAGAAGGTCTAGTAGGACTTGAACGGGATTTGCTAGGGTTGAGGGCACAAGCATTTTCTTTTTATCATTCCGTTAAAGCTTGTGTCCTCCGTTTATCTTTTATGCTTATGTTGAACCTTATTATGTGTTTGATGTTGTTTAAAACTCTGTTCTATGTGTGGTCGGCAAGATCATTTAGTGAGTGACTTATTGCTATGGTTTTCGGTATTCCATATGGTTGAGATTATTGTCATGAAATGTGAGTGACTTATTACTATGGTTTTCGGTATTCCATATGGTTGAGATTATTGTCATGAAATGGTATGATCATCTTATATATCTCAACTTGTCTATGGATTTACCTCAATTTGATACATGATATGATTATGGGACTCTTGTTCATGAAATTGAGATTATTATCATGAAATGTTGAGGATTTCATTATGGAAGGGTATGATCTTCACACCTCAACTTTTATTATCTTCCATCCATTATCTTTCATATTTGTCTTATATGCATTGTGCTCTCTACCTTGAAAGTTAAAGTTTCTCTATACCTAATGTGTGCATATATATTCAAGCACTAAAATTCTTGTATGCACACATCTAGGGGGAGTTTCTCTCTTATGTCAAACATAATGCTATTCTTGCTCTATACTTTGCAAAATCCCGGTATTGTCATCAAACACCAAAAGGGGGGAGATTGAAAGAACATTTCATGATCTCTGAGGTTTTTTGTGTTTGTTAACAACACCGGTGACAATTTAACTATGTGCTAAGTGGATTACATATATAGAAAAGATACCACGGGTAAATCTCGACCCACTCAAAACGAAAGAAAAGAAGAAGAAGAAGCTGAAGTTTGTCTCTGGTCGGCACTGCCGGCGATAGTGGGCCGGCACTGCCGGTGGGTGCGCTCTGGCACTGCCGGTGGTTGCAGGCCGGCACTGCCGGTGGCTGCACCCCGGCACTGCCGGCCTGCCTGTCGACCTGTTGATTCAGAAAGGTGGCCGGCACTGCCGGCGATTCTTCTCCAACAGGCAGAAAAGTATATATAGCCCCCTTCCCCTACCTTGGAAGGGTGCTCAAACCCTAAGATCATCATCCACCATTGCTGAGCCACCAAGAACACCAAAGTAGCCAGATCTCCTCTCTCAACCACCCAAATCACTCGTGCTTTGGAGAATCGAAGGAGAAGACCCCGATCTACATCCCACCGAAGCGTTCTTCATTTCCCCCTCATATGCTTGAGAGCCCCCTTGCTAGTGTTGCTCTTTGGATCCCTAGTTGTTGTTGTTGATGTATGCTTGTTGATTTATTGTGTTGTTACAGATTTGGGATCCTCCAATTTGGTTGTGGATGTGTGCCCCAAGAACCTTGTAAAGGCCCGATTTCCGCCTTGAGGAAATCCCTTAGTGGGAGTGGGCTAGGCCTTCGTGGCGTTGCTCACCGGAGACCTGAGTGAAGCCTTCGTGGTGTTGGTTTGGCTTTCGTAGCAACCACACTCCTCCAAACGTAGACGTACCTTCTTGCAAAGGAAGAGAACTACGGGAATCAACTCCGTGTCTCCGCGTGCTCCACTCTTGGTTACCTCTATCCTTTATCCCTCTCTATATATTACGTAGCTATATCTTGCTTAGTTGTTAACCTTGTCATATAGATAAATTCACATAGTTGCATATCTAGAGAATTTACCTTTGTGTCAAGCCTAAATTGAAAAAGAACTAAAAATTGGTTAGCACCTATTCACCCCTCCCCTCTAGGTGTGGCATACGATCCTTTCAGTAGCGCCTGTGCTCAAGAGTTCCAGATAGCAGCTGCGCGGTGTGGATTTCCCTAATATAGTAAGGCCCCCGACACTATTATCTACACCATATGTTTGTTGGAGATTCATGCACAGTCCAAGCAGTCAAAGGTTTGGCACATTTGCATTTGAGTCCTCTGGAAAATTCGAAATCATCCCTAAACGCACACTGGGGTATAAAAGCCCAACCTAACACAAAATCCCCACCCGCCCAGACCCTTCCCCCCAGCGCCGCCGTCCCCCACACACCCAGCCCCGACCCGTCCCCTCTCCTAGTTCCTCTCCACCTCCCCGACCACCACAAGCAGCGCGGCGGGCAGGAGGCTTCCCCGTCGGTGGCTCGAGCACGACTTCCCCGGCGGTGGCGAGCATGGAGCGCCGGCGAGGTAGCCTCGCCGACGCACGATGCTACCCTTCGCCGACCTCATCGCCACCTCGAGCAGGCCCTCTCCATCCCGCCGCCACCTCCTGCGCGCGGCAGCTTCAGCAGTCACCGCTGCATCGGCCGTGCCGCCGCTCGAGCGCCAGCGGTGGCGGATGGGCCGCGTCCTCGTCGCGCGCCATCGGCGTTGGACGGGCCGCGTCCTTGTCGCGCGCCACCGCGTGCCGTGGTCGGACACGACCGGGCGTCATCCAGGCCTCCTGGATCCTGGAGATGATTTTTTTTATTTTAGATTCTTCTATGTAACTTTTATGAAACTTGTGTGGATTTTAGTTCTGTTTCTCGTTTTGGATTTAGTTTCTTGACATGTTCATGTTTCGTGTTGTATTTGCTTCGATGGATACTAAAAATGTCTAATGTGTATGGAACTGTATGAATACCCTCTGAATTATGTATGAATCTATATGAATTGTGTTTGAATCCTTTGGTAATTAGGCAGATTTTCCTGCGTATGAATTCTGTAGAAAATCTTCCAGATTTGAATCATGTACGAATCTGTGAATCCTAAGTGAATTGATCTAAAAAAAATAGTTGATAGCCAAACATCTCACATTATTTGATACTTCGATTTTTAGAAAACTATAGTATTCTCGGAATATTTTCCCAACTCGGAATATTTTCCCAAACAGTGAAAAAATGGATCTCAAAATAACCACGGCTAATTTCCCCAAACTCTAATATATTTTCTAATATTTATCAAAATCTATTATGAACTTCTGCGGAATTGTGAATGTTTCTCATAAAAACTCGTTTGAAAAATGTTCATTGTATGAAAGATTTTTTTTGGAAAAATTTGTTTGATAGAAATATTTTTAGGTGTTTAGAGAATATTATGTGAAAGAATATTATTGAATTATTCTGCGATGAAACGTAAATGAAACTAATAAGCATCAGCTGCATAATATGCATAATTGTATATAACTGCTACGTATTAAATGCGTCTTAATATTAAGAAAAAACTTTGATTTATTTTCTGTCAAATTTTTTTCTCATAGGTGGCTGTGAAATGTGTGGGAGGGAGAGGGGGAAGTACTAGTTGTAAGATGTGTGAAATATGAAAAAAATAGGTGGATTTCTGCAAAATAAAAGTAAACTAAAGATTAAAGGTAGGAGGATTTTTTTGCAACGTTGCTAGCCTTTCCGGCCCCTTGGAAGCTCGTAGTCGTAGACTTCCAGACCACAGGACAGGATGCCCTTTCCGGTTCTGGGGCCTCCTCGACCAGGAGGCACAAGAGCGCCGCCACCCCGGCCGGCGTGGAACACCAACCGTAACCTCGTGGTGACCCACCCGCTGCTCTCGCTCCTCGAGTCATGTCCCTCCTTCCCCCGTCTCCTCCAGCTCCACGCGCTCCTCACCGTCTCCGGCCTCGCCGCTCACCGTTTCCCCGCGTCTCGCCTACTCGCCTTCTGCGCCCTCTCCACGCCTCCCCGCGTCGACCACGCCGCCGCGATACTTGCCCGCGCCGCCCCCGGTCCCAACGCCTACATGCTCGCCACCATGATGCGAGCCTTCCTCCGCGCGCACCTCCCGCGTCGCGCCTTCGCGCTCTTCCGCCGCGTCATCAGCGACAGCCTCCCCGCCGACGCGCGCACGCTCGTCTTCGCACTCAAGGCAGCCGCGGCCGCCTCTGAGAACGGCTCCCCATCCGCTGGCGAGGGTGTTCACTGCCTGGCCCTCAAGTGGGGGTTCACTGGCCAGAGCATGCTGGTGGGGAACGCGCTGGTGCACTTCTACGCTAACCGCAAGTCCTCATTGGCAAATGCGCACAAGCTGTTCGATGAGATGCCTGAGAGGGACGTCGTCTCTTGGACGACGCTGCTGGATGGATACGCGCGTGGAGAGTTGGCTGACGAGGCATGGCTAGTGTTTTGCAGGATGGTGGCGGCAGGGGGGCTGCAGCCCAACGAGGTGACGCTGGTTCCTGTGGTGTCAGCGATTGGGCAGATGGGGTTGCTGCCGCTGGGGAGGAGGGTGCATCAGTATGTCGCAGAGGGCGGTGTACGCGTCAGTGTTAATTTGGCGAATGCACTGATTGATATGTTCGGAAAATTTTGGTGTGTGGCCTCTGCCAGGGAGGTTTTCGATAGCATGGCAGTCAAGGATGTGTACTCCTGGACGACCATGGTTAACGTCTATGGCAAGTGTGGTGACCTGGAAACCGCAGCTCTGCTGTTTGAGGATATGCCTAAGAGGAATGCAGTTTCTTGGAGTTGCATGGTTGCAGCTTACTCACAGGCAAATCAGCCCGAGGAAGCAATTAGGCTTTTTAAACAGATGGTTGAACAAGGTATCGAGCCGATCAATGCTACCCTTGTGAGTGTGCTTTCAGCATGTGCTCAGTTGGGTTGCCTGGACCTTGGAAGGTGGATATATGATACCTACATTATTACTGGTAAGGCTGTGCTTACTGTGAATTTAGGTAATGCATTAATTGATATGTATGCAAAATGTGGAGATTTGCATGCAGCATCAAAATTGTTTACTGAGATGGCAGAGAGAAATGTGGTGAGTTGGAATTCGATGGTCATGGCCCATGCCATGCATGGTCAGTCTGAGCAAGTCCTCTGTCTCTTCAAGCAGTTGAAGGGAACATATATTGTGCCTGACGAGATTACATTCCTTGGGTTACTTTCTGCATGCAGTCATAGTGGGTTAGTTTCAGAAGGGCGGCGATATTTTGAAGAAATGAAACTGGCCTACGGGATTGTACCCAAAGCAGAACATTATGCATGCATAATTGATCTTTTGGGTAAATCTGGGCTTCTTGAAGAGGCATTTGAAGTTGCACAGGGTATGCCATTGGAAGCTGGTGAGGCCGGTTGGGGTGCTCTTTTGCATGCATGCACAATGCATGGCAATTTAGAGATTGGTGAATGCGCTGCTGGTAAGCTAGTAAAACTCGATCCTTCGGACAGTGGAATCTATGTACTTATGTGTCAAATATATGCAAGTAAAAACAAATGGGATCAGGTGAAGATGTTGAGGATGTTGATGAGAGATAGAGGGGTAAAGAAGAACCCTGGCTGTAGCTCTATTGAGGTGGATGGAAAATTTCACGAGTTCTTGGTGGCAGATGTTTCACATGTTCATTCAGAAGATATATATGCAGCATTGAAGAACATTTATATCCATTTAGAATTGGAAGGTTATGTTCCTCTTACTTAACAGGAGTGTGGCAGTTCTTCGTTCCTTGTTCATGTACCTCACTGTAGAAAGAAAACGAAAACTTAACAACTGACAGCATTTTATATATTCAAATCTCAGCTTCCAGCTGTACATTTTTTCTCAAGGAGGTGCCGTTATACATTCCTTTCATCTCATGGTCTGAGAACGAGATGAATTTCTGCTGTCCTTAAGCAAGCTTACATGGGCAGAAAATGGAGGTTCATTCTGATTGTTATGCAGAGTCTCGGTTTGGCCAGATTTGTTTTGCGGAGAAACTGTTATACTTTTAAGGAACCTGATTGACCCTGGACTACCTAACTGGAAGTTCTTTCAGCTAGTTCTTGGCTCATGTGGACTCCCTGATAATTATCCATTATACAAATATTTGCAGATAGCTAGCTTTAGGGCTTTTACTAGTTGAAGCATAGAGGCTTTGAGAAAATCTCTTTCGACGTTATTAAGGTAAACAGTATAATTGACATTCTGTTACTACATTGGTTGTCGAGCATGGAAATTATAGGACTAATGCTACCATATTTTGTTTCTTACCCCACTTATGATTGTAGGGAAATTTGACCACTGAAACACAAATTATAGCAATGGTTGGAGTAAAGTGAATTAACTAATTATTAAATGCTAGTATTGTGGAAGTATAATGCAATATCTAGTTGAATTACCCAATTTCTTCTATATTACTGTGTTGTGGGAGAAAATTATGGAAACATTTGGAGTGAATATTGTCAACACCCGGATTTGTAAGTCCAGATGCCTATTATGCCATTCCTCGCAATCCCAGGAATATTGTTTTTGCGAGACATAATAGATTGATATCACAACACATCATTTATTACAACACATAATCGTCTTACAAACATAGATCACATGATCCAATATTACACAAATAGATTGTTCATCAACACAAATAGTAGCGGAAGCGAAGTAGCGTAGTAGTAGTCCATCTATTTCACAGGCAACACTTGACGTTAGAAGGGACGATTCTAGTTATCGTAGACGTCCTGCTGTCCGTCATCCTGATACTGTTGCTCTCCTTCAAAGTCTGGCATTTGAATATCCAGGGCAAAGCCATGAGTACTTTTAAAGTACTCGCAAACTAATACTAAAGTAATTACTTATTAAGTATATTAAGGGGTGCTAAGCTCTAGGTTTATTTGCATAAAGCCAAGTTTAGTTTGATAAACATTTAGTAAGCCTTATCATTTGCTAGACTAACTCAAGTGGGAACATTAGTGTCATTCCCACAACTCATTTTGATTCAAGTCAATATCACCTTTCAATTCACCATTCCTTTTTAAGATCAAAATTCTGATAACGGAACAGTATGGCCTTTCCAATCGTCCGTAACCGTGGACACGGCTATTCGAATAGGTTTAACACTCTGCAGAGGTTGTACTCTTGTGCCACAACTTTTGATTACATCCGTCGAGGATAACCCCGAATCATCGTAACTCAGTACGCGGATCATCAACCATAACCTTTCACTTATATATACTAGTATAGGCACCTCTCCCCATGAGCATGGCCTCCCGGTGAAAACCAACTGTCAACCCGGGAACTGCACAGGGCTTGGGTCGTACATTCACCTCACATTCACATCATTTCACATATCCGGAGGCAGCCTCGGCGTAACCCCTATGATGCTTGTTTAGAGGGAACCCATACTAAAATACACAAGTTTCTAGTTAAGCTCTACCCATAATCAGGTATTGTGGGGGTATTTGTATAATTGGAAGGGTATCGCATTCAAACCCAATCATCAGTTTCATTTAAATTCACCAAGTCAACCATGTCACCTTCAACTTCACATTCTTTCAAAGTCATTTCACTTCACCATGTTCCCATCTAGAGTAGTCAATTTTATTTGATTAGCACTAGCAACTATTTCATGAGGGGTGCTATCTAGCTTTGATTGGTTATAAGCTAACTTTAAATCTTGTTCTACTCTAGACCAAGTGAATCATAAATCAAAAAGGTACTTTGAAAGTAAATAAGCAAAATAATTGCAAGGTAAAAACATGGGATATGTAAGACATTAAATAAAGTGTGATGGTGCCTTGCTCTTGTAGAGCTATGCACTTGGTGTTTAGCAAGGGTTAGCTTGCCTTGAGCAGGGTAGTTCTCAAAGTTCTCCTCCTCCTCCTCCTGGGAGTAGGCTTCCTCCTCTTGATAATCCTCGGTACTAGCGTCTATATACGAATACGAGGTATAAACACCAAACCAAACTCACATACTAAACTAAAACACACCAAAGAGTTCACTCAACTAATTCTAGCAGTATATCATTCATGGCATGGTAAATTAATTGGTTGGTTCTTATTTAAGAGAAAAATAATTTCCTCTCATTATACTCATTACTTTGATTTGCTATTTAGATCTTTAGAGAAAATAATTTCCTCTCATTAAATCCTATTAAGATTTAATCTCCTCAAATAATAATCAGGTATGAAAGATAAGTTGACCAAGGTCAACATTTCATATATATTATATGGGAGTATAATTTAAATGAAGTGCTACACTTCACACAATTTAAGACTAACATTTAAATGGTTTAAAATCTCTAAGTAATAGCAACCAGAGGTTTATTAGCCTAGGGTCATTTCCTCTGATTATATTACTTAGGATCGAGATTTAAATGAGAGAGTAGCTCTCATGCTATTTATAGAGTTTAAATTTCAAGATTTAAATGCACTAGTAATGGCTACATAGCCACTATTTTGATCTAGTCCATGATCATTCAAACAACTTAGCTATATTATTGCATAATCAATTAGAGGACAACATTTGTGATTTATGAGAGTTGGAATCAACTCAAAATCAATTATGGTTGAATTTTAAATAAAGTTTCAATTTGCAAAAGTCCCTGTCTTGTTATTTTTAACATTTTAATTCTATTACAAATTTGGAGATGGGACCAGTGGCATTAGTTAGATAATTTCATTAGCTTTCCAGAGGTATAAAGTTTGCTAAATTGGGAAATGTAGAATTCAAACTATTCAAATTTTACTAAAGCATCAGCAGACTATTTGAATTATTAATAAATCCAGATTTGAATGTTTGGGCTAGGCGGGAAATGGAAATGGGCTGAAACGGGTTTAAACAGCACAGCGTGGCCCAACTAGCATCTGGCGCAACTGGGCCACCCTGACGAGGTGGGGGCCACCCGTCAGTGGCTTTTAAACAAGCGAAACGGTACGTGAGATATGAACCGTAGGATTAGAGAATGATCGAGCGGTCGGGGATCGTCGTCGTCTCCGACGAGATCCCGACGTGCTGGCGGCGTGACCAGGGGGTCGGAGGGCGTACCAGGCCACCGGCGATCGAGGGCAAGCTGCTCGGTGAAGTGGAAGTAGATGAGGAAGTCCCTGGTACAGCGGCGGAGCTTGGCGAGGCTCCAGTCGATGTAGATGTTCCGTGAGCTCCGACGGCGACGAGCTTGCAATTGGAGCTGCTCCGGCGAGGTGGTGTCAAATTGATGGGTGGAGAAGAGGCAGGGATGAGTGGGGAGCAGATGGTGTGAAGAAATGGAGCTCAGAGCTCCTCTATTTATAGCGGGAGAAGTGGTGCCGCGGGTGCTGCGAAGGGTTGATGACGACGATGGCGATGCGGGCTGCGAAGGGGCAAGATAGGGGGCGCGTCGTGTAGGCGACATCTAGGCGATGCTCAAGGAGTAGCTGGCGCGTCCAGGGGACGATGGGATCGCTCGGGGGCATGAATTGAGTGCGGCAGTACACGCGGTATGATTCCGACGAGGACGACGGCGATGGTGCAGGGGCGGGCTATGGAGGTTGTCTAGCTTGTAGAGGGTAGTGAGGCGATGCTCGACTCAGTGATAGCTTGTGCAGGGGAGGACGAGGGTGCTCGAGCGTGCGACGCACTGGCGCGTCCAGAGCACGCTCACCGCGTGCCCTGCCGTGCACTGGCACCGTTTTGGACGCGACGCGTCTAGCCAATGCCGTGCCTTGGCGAGGCTCGGCCGTGCATGGTGGGGTTCCTTGTGCAGGGTAGATGCTCCAGGACAAGGTGGTGCTGAGAGAGTGAGGTCAGAGAGAAAGTGAGAGAGGGTGGCCGGCATGGTACGGCATGGTGCTCCTCTCCCCTTTTCTCCACTTTAAACGAAGAGGGCAAGGACTAGGCTTGATGCAGGGGATGCAGGAGAAGCTGATCATCACGATTTAAAGTTGGTTTAGGCAAAAATCCATCGTGTAATTGCATGTATTACAAATCTGGAAGTTTGCCCACCAGGTGTTCGGCACAATGGCCGCAAGAACATTTTTGATGAATTTTGGATTTCTTTTTGGTGCAACTTATTTATATAATAATTGTGTTAGAATGGTGGTGGTGGTCATTTTGGAGTTGATTTGCAAAGTTTCAAAAATTGGGTCATCTTCACTTTGTTTCAAGGTCACCACTTGTCAAACCCATTCTGGTCAACCTAGTCAAGGTTAGCAATGGTGGTCAACCTGGAAGTTGTTCACCTTGACAAGGTCTTGGATGACATGGCAAGGGTTGACCAAGTTTGGTTTAAGAAAAGTCCAAACCAGAGGGGTAAAGTGAGAAACATTTTATAAAACTCAATTTGGACCATTATCATATGTATGTTGGTTTTGAGATTTTCTTTGATTTGATTCTGGTTTCTTTGATGCATTTGTGTTTGTTTATCATATATAAGTATTCTACAAGCAAGAGATCAAGCAATGGTGGCCTTTGGTGAAGATTTGCAAAAATGGCTAAGGGTGTATGTGAGTGAAAATGGGATTTTCTCCCTATTTGATTTCTCTCCATTTGATTTGACTTTTCTTGACTCTAATGTGATTCTTATTAGTTTAGAAACATTTCCAAACCATTGAACCTATTCCAAAAGGTCTAGATCAAAGATTTGCTAAATTGGCCATAACACATAAGAGGTGATGTGTCATATTTCATTATTCTTGTAAATTGTTCTTCTTGCTTTACTTGGGCATGGGTTAGGGTCAATTTAGTATTAGATTAGGTTTAGAGGTGGTTTCACATCATTTGGTCAAGTTTTAAAGGCATAGAACAAGAATTGGGTATTATGGCTATGTGTCACATATGCCTCTATGCATATGTTGCATTTGATTTTTAATTTGACTTGGCTTGACCCAATTGGTGTTGTTGAGTGTTGAAATGGTATAGAGGAGTGATCCAACCATTCACAACCTGTCTTAGGGTCAAGATTCTTAGATTCACAAATTTGCTATTTTACTCTCATATGCCTCTATGGTATTTTTAATTTCTTTTAATTTCTTTTGGAAACAACTTGGATTAGGTTTGATAAGTACTAGGTAAGGTGTATGAAGGTTTTCCAAACCTCTAAACCAAGTAGAAGAGCTTAGGGTAAAAATTATAAAAATAGCCATAGGCACATATACCTTTTTCTTATTTAATTTCCTTTTATTTTATTTTAACTAGGATGGTGAAAAGAGGGGTGAAGTTTAGGGTTTAAGATTATTTCAATCTACTTTAACAAGCAATCATGGCAATAGCACAAGAATTAAGCAAGATAACTATGTATCAAACTTAATTGAATAAAAGTTTTTGTTGGTTCCAAAATTTGGAACTAGGGAAATTCATTTGTTTTGTTTTGAAATTTTTGGGATGTTACAAACCCTTCCCCCTTAAACAAATCTCGTCCTGAGATTTTAAGAGAAGTTAGGTTCCTAAGAGAGATTGAGCATTTTGATTAACAGGAAGACATACTGGGCATGGTCTGGGGTGCTTCCTGACCTTCGGTGGCAGTCATGTGGTAGAGGCGCCCGTTGGTGTTGTTCTGGTTCCTTCTTCCTGCAAAGCGGCGCTATTGCTGAGCCGGTGCTGCGGTATTGGCGGCAATCTTGGCAAGCTTCTTGGGGCACTCGTTGGAGTAGTGACCCACAACTCCACATTCATAGCAGTTGATTGTTGCCTTGTCCTTGGGGGTGATGGGGGTAGCATTGCTTCCAGTCCTTGGGGCAGTATTGGTGTTGTTGTTGTTCCCGTTGTTGTTGTTGCTGTTGGGGTGGTTGTTGTTGTTGTGGGTGTTGTTGTTGTTGCCTCCGGGCTTCGGGGGTCCTCCGTTGTTGTTGGTGTAGTTGGGGCGATAATTCTGGGCAGGGGGCTTGTTGTTTCTTGGGGTAAATCCTCCCGAGGAGTTGTTGCGGTACTTCTGGCTATGGTGGGGTCCATTCTGGTTCATCATTCTTCGCTTGCGGTTCTCATTAGCCTGATGCAGCTTTCCTTCCATCTGTATGGCTGAGTCCACGAGGGCTTCCAAGTCAGCGAACGGAATGTTCACTAACACCGTTTGCATCTCATCGTGTAGTCCGTTCAGAAATCTCTCCTTCCTTTTCTCATTGGTGTCGGTCTCATCCGGGGCGTACCTTGACAGAGTGAGAAACTTGTCGCGGTATTCTACCACGGACATTCTTCCTTGCTTGAGTTCACGGAACTCGTCTCTCATTTTCTTGATCAGTCCTTGGGGCACATGGTATTTGCTGAACTTCAGCTTGAAGTCTTCCCAGGTCATCATCTGTCCCGCATTCATTGCACGGGCACTTGTCCACCAGGCTCTGGCTAGTCCTGATAGGTAGTGGGTGGCAAACAGTACTTTTTCTGCGGCTTCAACTCCCGCAACTTCGAGGTTGTTCTCCATGGTCTGGAGCCAGTCATCAGCATCAAGGGGCTCTTCAGTCTTGTTGAATATCGGAGGGTTGGTGTGCTGAAAGTTCTTCAGCTTCGATCCAGGGTGATCGTGGTTTCCATGGCCTTGATTATTCTGAGCTATCTGTTGCAGCGCGGCAATGTTCGCTTGGCGTTCAGCTCTTTCGGCTTCTCGGTCTGCCATCATCGTCTGCAGTAGTTGCATCATGGCCTCCTGGGTGGCGTTGCGGGTTGGTGGGGCCATCTGAACATTGAGGTAGATGATAAGATAAGAGGGAAATTTCTATGGTTTGTTTTGTTAAAGTTTAAAAAGTTCATAACTTGAAAATTTGAGTAGTGTTGCGGGGGTAAAAACCAACAACACTTTTTCATTCATACCAAGCATCATATATTACAAATCTAACACACCGTTGGTTTGAAGAACCATTCATCGCTCTACGATACAAGGGGATCCTGATACAACTCACACATACGAAAGTGCTTTAAATGAAACTACTCTTCAGGGGGGGATTCTTCATCTTCACGGGTAATGTGCTTGGCGAAAGGCGAGGGCATTGTCCAACTCCTTGCGGGTCTTGTACAGCATGTAGTCGAGGTAGGCAACATAGTGGTTCATCTCCGGGTGCGGGGGCATGATTATTGGTCTTCCCATGGTGTCATGTCCTGGGTAGTAAATGAAGCGGGTATTCTCGAGCTTGTTGATATTCTGTCCGCACAGACGGGCAATTGCTTCTTGCATAGCTCTGACTAGTCCTTCCTTCCAAGTGCTTCCCGTTACAGAAAACCAGATGATTTCCCATATTGGGGCTCCAAGCTTTCCTCTCAGATCTGTAGTAACTTCCCACCGAGGTTGTCCTCCTGATGGATTGTTGAGGGGTATTCCGAAGAATTCGGGATATGGGCGTCCTAAGTACTCAACCTGTTGTTTCAAATCCTTCTCGAACATGAGGTTTCCTCCGTGGCCAAGCTGATAGGACTTGCAGGTGTAATCCATCTGTGAAGAATTATGATGAGTAAGTTAGAGAAGTAGTGTGTCAAAATTTTATGTAGTAGTATAAGAAGAATAGAGCATAACTTTCTTATTTTGAAGAAGATCTCAAGGATAAGAGGGAGAATAAGTTTTCTTAAATAGTCACTTCATTTTTTTGAAACTAAATTTTTCATACGTCCATTCTAACTAGGGTCTCCTAAGGTCAACAATGGCTCTGATACCAACTTGTCAACACCCGGATTTGTAAGTCCAGATGCCTATTATGCCATTCCTCGCAATCCCAGGAATATTTTTTTTGCGAGACATAATAGATTGATATCACAACACATCATTTATTACAACACATAATCGTCTTACAAACATAGATCACATGATCCAATATTACACAAATAGATTGTTCATCAACACAAATAGTAGTGGAAGCGAAGTAGCGTAGTAGTAGTCCATCTATTCCACAGGCAACGCTTGACGTTAGAAGACGATCCTAGTTATCGTAGACGTCCTGCTGTCCGTCATCCTAATACTGTTGCTCTCCTTCAAAGTCTGGCATTTGAATAGCCAGGGCAAAGCCATGAGTACTTTTAAAGTACTCGCAAACTAATACTAAAGTAATTACTTATTAAGTATATTAAGGGGTGCTAAGCTCTAGGTTTATTTGCATAAAGCCAAGTTTAGTTTGATAAACATTTAGTAAGCCTTATCATTTGCTAGACTAACTCAAGTGGGAACATTAGTGTCATTCCCACAACTCATTTTGATTCAAGTCAATATCACCTTTCAATTCACCATTCCTTTTTAAGATCAAAATTCTGATAACGGAACAGTATGGCCTTTCCAATCGTCCGTAACCGTGGACACGGCTATTCGAATAGGTTTAACACTCTGCAGAGGTTGTACTCTTGTGCCACAACTTTTGATTACATCCATCGAGGATAACCCCGAATCATCGTAACTCAGTACGCGGATCATCAACCATAACCTTTCACTTATATATACTAGTATAGGCACCTCTCCCCATGAGCATGGCCTCCCGGTGAAAACCAACTGTCAACCCGGGAACTGCACAGGGCTTGGGTCGTACATTCACCTCACATTCACATCATTTCACATATCCGGAGGCAGCCTCGGCGTAACCCCTATGATGCTTGTTTAGAGGGAACCCATACTAAAATACACAAGTTTCTAGTTAAGCCCTACCCATAATCAGGTATTGTGGGGGTACTTGTATAATTGGAAGGGTATCGCATTCAAACCCAATCATCAGTTTTCATTTAAATTCACCAAGTCAACCATGTCACCTTCAACTTCACATTCTTTCAAAGTCATTTCACTTCACCATGTTCCCATCTAGAGTAGTCAATTTTATTTGATTAGCACTAGCAACTATTTCATGAGGGGTGCTATCTAGCTTTGATTGGTTATAAGCTAACTTTAAATCTTGTTCTACTCTAGACC
Organism: Lolium perenne; assembly: GCF_019359855.2. Lineage (NCBI taxonomy): Eukaryota > Viridiplantae > Streptophyta > Magnoliopsida > Poales > Poaceae > Lolium > Lolium perenne. The sequence continues at coordinate 141,924,988 of NC_067245.2, forward strand.
AAGTGAATCATAAATCAAAAAGGTACTTTGAAAGTAAATAAGCAAAATAATTGCAAGGTAAAAACATGGGATAGGTAAGACATTAAATAAAGTGTGATGGTGCCTTGCTCTTGTAGAGCTATGCACTTGGTGTTTAGCAAGGGTTAGCTTGCCTTGAGCAAGGTAGTTGTCAAAGTTCTCATCCTCCTCCTGGGAGTAGGCTTCCTCCTCTTGATAATCCTCGGTACTAGCGTCTATATACGAATACGAGGTATAAACACCAAACCAAACTCACATACTAAACTAAAACACACCAAAGAGTTCACTCAACTAATTCTAGCAGTATATCATTCATGGCATGGTAAATTAATTGGTTGGTTCTTATTTAAGAGAAAAATAATTTCCTCTCATTATACTCATTACTTTGATTTGCTATTTAGATCTTTAGAGAAAATAATTTCCTCTCATTAAATCCTATTAAGATTTAATCTCCTCAAATAATAATCAGGTATGAAAGATAAGTTGACCAAGGTCAACATTTCATATATATTATATGGGAGTATAATTTAAATGAAGTGCTACACTTCACACAATTTAAGACTAACATTTAAATGGTTTAAAATCTCTAAGTAATAGCAACCAGAGGTTTATTAGCCTAGGGTCATTTCCTCTGATTATATTACTTAGGATTGAGATTTAAATGAGAGAGTAGCTCTCATGCTATTTATAGAGTTTAAATTTCAAGATTTAAATGCACTAGTAATGGCTACATAGCCACTATTTTGATCTAGTCCATGATCATTCAAACAACTTAGCTATATTATTGCATAATCAATTAGAGGACAACATTTGTGATTTATGAGAGTTGGAATCAACTCAAAATCAATTATGGTTGAATTTTAAATAAAGTTTCAATTTGCAAAAGTCCCTATCTTGTTATTTTTAACATTTTAATTCTATTACAAATTTGGAGATGGGACCAGTGGCATTAGTTAGATAATTTCATTAGCTTTCCAGAGGTATAAAGTTTGCTAAATTGGGAAATGTAGAATTCAAACTATTCAAATTTTACTAAAGCATCAGCAGACTATTTGAATTATTAATAAATCCAGATTTGAATGTTTGGGCTAGGCGGGAAATGGAAATGGGCTGAAACGGGTTTAAACAGCACAGCGCGGCCCAACTAGCATCTGGCGCAACTGGGCCGCCCTGACGAGGTGGGGGCCACCCGTCAGTGGCTTTTAAACAAGCGAAACGGTACGTGAGATATGAACCGTAGGATTAGAGAATGATCGAGCGGTCGGGGATCGTCGTCGTCTCCGACGAGATCCCGATGTGCTGGTGGCATGACCAGGGGGTCGGAGGGCGTACCAGGCCGCCGGCGATCGAGGGCAAGCTGCTCGGTGAAGTGGAAGTAGATGAGGAAGTCCCTGGTACAGCGGCGGAGCTTGGCGAGGCTCCAGTCGATGTAGATGTTCCGTGAGCTCCGACGGTGACGAACTTGCAATTGGAGCTGCTCCGGCGAGGTGGTGTCGAATTGATGGGTGTAGAAGAGGCAGGGATGAGAGGGGAGCAGATGGTGTGAAGAAATGGAGCTCAGAGCTCCTCTATTTATAGCGGGAGAAGTGGTGCCGCGGGTGCTGCGAAGGGTTGACGACGACGATGGCGCTGCGGGCTGCGAAGGGGCAAGATAGGGGGCGCGTCGTGTAGGCGACGTCTAGGCGATGCTCAAGGAGTAGCTGGCGCGTCCAGGGGACGATGGGATCGCTCGGGGGCATGAATTGAGTGCGGCAGTACACGCGGTATGATTCCGACGAGGACGACGGCGATGGTGCAGGGGCGGGCTATGGAGGTTGTCTAGCTTGTAGAGGGTAGTGAGGTGATGCTCGACTCAGTGATAGCTTGTGTAGGGGAGGACGAGGGTGCTCGAGCGTGCGACGCACTGGCGCGTCCAGAGCGCGCTCACCGCGTGCCCTGGCGTGCACTGGCACCGTTTTGGACGCGACGCGTCTGGCCAATGCCGTGCCTTGGCGAGGCTCGGCCGTGCATGGTGGGGTTCCTTGTGCAGGGTAGATGCTCCAGGACAAGGTGGTGCTGAGAGAGTGAGATCAGAGAGAAAGTGAGAGAGGGTGGTCGGCATGGTACGGCATGGTGCTCCTCTTCCCTTTTCTCCACTTTAAACGAAGAGGGCAAGGACTAGGCTTGATGCAGGGGATGCAGGAGAAGCTGATCATCACGCTTTAAAGTTGGTTTAGGCAAAAATCCATCGTGTAATTGCATGTATTACAAATCTGGAAGTTTGCCCACCAGGTGTTCGGCACAATGGCCGCAAGAACATTTTTGATGAATTTTGGATTTCTTTTTGGTGCAACTTATTTATATAATAATTGTGTTAGAATGGTGGTGGTGGTGGTCATTTTGGAGTTGATTTGCAAAGTTTCAAAAATTGGGTCATCTTCACTTTGTTTCAAGGTCACCACTTGTCAAACCCATTATGGTCAACCTGGTCAAGGTTAGCAATGGTGGTCAACATGCAAGTTGTTCACCTTGACAAGGTCTTGGATGACATGGCAAGGGTTGACCAAGTTTGGTTTAAGAAAAGTCCAAACCAGAGGGGTAAAGTGAGGAACATTTTATAAAACTCAATTTGGACCATTATCATATGTATGTTGGTTTTGAGATTTTCTTTGATTTGATTCTGGTTTCTTTGATGCATTTGTGTTTGTTTATCATATATAAGTATTCTACAAGCAAGAGATCAAGCAATGGTGGCCTTTGGTGAAGATTTGCAAAAATGGCTAAGGGTGTATGTGAGTGAAAATGAGATTTTCTCCCTATTTTATTTCTCTCCATTTGATTTGACTTTTCTTGACTCTAATGTGATTCTTATTAGTTTAGAAACATTTCCAAACCATTGAACCTATTCCAAAAGGTCTAGATCAAAGATTTGCAAAATTGGCCATAACACATAAGAGGTGATGTGTCATATTTCATTATTCTTGTAAATTGTTCTTCTTGCTTTACTTGGGCATGGGTCAGGGTCAATTTAGTATTAGATTAGGTTTAGAGGTGGTTTCACATCATTTGGTCAAGTATTTTTAGTTTCTTTTTAAAAAAATCCAAGAAAAGAAAACATTTATTGTTCTGAGAGGATGGCATGCGGGACCTATGAGGCAGCAGCATCCTCAACGTTTATTGTTTATAGAGGCTGACATGTGGGACCCGTGAGCCAGCAGCCTCTCGACAACGTTTTAAAGGCGGCAGGAGATCGAAAGGAAAAATAAGTCAAAAATCAGTTGGTAAACAAAATCCAAGTAAAGAAATATTTACCGTTCTGAGAGGATGACATGCGGGACCCATGAGGCAGCAGCATCCTCAACGATTCCAAGGCGGCAGGGGATCAAAAGAAAAAAAAAGAAAATAGCCAGAAATTAATTAGGGGTAAAAAATAAATCCACTAAAGAAAACTTTTATTGTTCATAGAGGATGACATGTGGGACCGACCTGCCAACAGCGTCCTCATCGTTTCAAAGGGGGCATGGGATCAAAAGAAAAAGGCAAATAGCCAGAAATTAGGGGTCAAAAAATAACTCCAAGAAAGGAAACTTTTATTGTTCGTAAAGGATGACATGCGGGACCCATGAGCCAACAACTTAGTCAACGTTCAAAGACGGCATGAGATCGAAAGAAAAAGGCATGTGACAAAATATCAGGAGCCAAAAATAATCCAAGAAAAGAAACTTTATTGTACATAGAGGATGACATGCGGGTCCCATTTAGCAGCAGCGGTCTCAACATTTCAAATGCGGCTTGAGATCAAAAGAAAAAGAAAGTTGATTGTACATAGAGGATGACATGCGGGTCCCATGAGTCAGCAGCTTATTCAACGTTTCCAAGGCGGCAGGGGATCAAAAGAAAAAAATCCAAGAAAAAAACTTTTATAGTACATAGAGGATGACATGCGGGTCCCATGAGCCAGCAGGTTCCTCAACGTTTTCAAAGGCGTCATGAGATCGAAAGAAAAAGTCAAGTGACCAAAAATCAGAGGGTGGAAAATAATCCAAGAAAAGAAACTTTTATTGTACATACAGGATGACATGCGGGTCCCATTTTGCAGCAGCGGTCCCAACGTTTCAAATGCGACTTGAGATCAAAAGAAAAAAGAAAGTAGCCAGAAATTAGGGGGTCAAAAAATCCAAGAAAAGAAAGTTGATGGACATAGAGGATGACATGCGGGTCCCATGAGCCAGCAGGTTCCTCAACGTTTCAAACGTGGCATGAGATCGAAAGAAAAAGGCAAGTGACCAAATATCAGGAGCCAAAAAAATCCAAGAAAAGAAAGTTTTATAGTACATAGAGGATGACATGCGGGTCCCATTTAGCAGTAGTGGTATCACCGTTTGAGAGGCGGCAGGGGATCGAAAGAAAAAGGCAAGTGACCAGATATCAGGAGCCAAAAAAAATCAAAGAAAAGAAATTTTTATAGTACATAGAGGATGACATGCGGGTCCCATTTAGTAGCAGCGGTATCACCGTTTGAGAGGCGGCAGGGATCGAAAGAAAAAGGTAAGTGACCAAATATGAGGTGCCAAAAAAATCCAAGAAAATAAAGTTTATAGTACATAGAGAATGACATGCGGGTCCCATTTAGCAGCAGCGGTATCACCGTTGGAGAGGCGGCAGGGGATCGAAAGAAAAAGGCAAGTGACCAGATATCAGGAGCCAAAAAAATCCAAGAAAAGAAAGTTTTATAGTACATAGAGGATGACATGCGGGTCCCATTTAGCAGCAGCGGTATCACCGTTTGAGAGGTGGCAGGGGATCGAAAGAAAAAGGTAAGTAACCAAATATGAGGTGCCAAAAAAAATCCAAGAAAAGAAAGTTTTATAGTACATAGAGAATGACATGCGGGTCCCATTTAGCAGCAGCGGTATCACCGTTTGAGAGGCAGGGGATCGAAAGAAAAAGGCAAGTGACCAAATTTGAGGTGCCAAAAATAACTCCAAGAAAAGAAAGTTGATTGCTCATAGAGGATGACATGCGGGTCCCATTTAGCAGCAGCGGTCTCAACGTTTTCAAGGCGGCAAGGGATCAAAAGAAAAGGAAGTAGCCAGAAATCAGGGGGTCAAAAAAATCCAAGAATAGAAAGAATTTTGGTTCATGGAGGATGACATGCGGGACCCATGATCCTGCATCGTAAACGGCTCGATCGGAGAGCGTTGAACGAGATGGCGCGATCGAGAAAAAAAACAATTCCAGAGAGGCTGCCATCTGGGCCCTACATCCCTAGGCGGTGCGGATTTGCGTTGACTCGGCCGGCGAACCCGAGAATTCGAGATGCACCACGTCCCGGGCCACCATACGCGACGTTTTGGCCATTTTCGTCGGGCTAGGTGGCCTCAAAAATGAGAAAAAAAAGTTTTGACATGCACAACGGAGAGACCAAAAATCATTAGCCATGGTGCACCAGCAACCACGGTGCGACTTCAACTTCGTCGGCCATGGAAACTTTTCTTGTAGTGCTAGCTTGCTCACCATGTGAACCGCCATCCCACAGAGACCCCGAAGTAGGCTCACACGGGGCCTTTATCCATGGTGGCATATTCTTCGGATCAAATGGTATGTTGATACGGGCATGGAGGCCTATGTGGAGCCCAGATTCAGGACTCCACCAGCTTAATTATCTTAGTTTATGTAATGGTCATATTTGGACCAATTAGGGATTTTTAATAAATCGAGTCAGTCTTGGTTTGGGCCTGTCCAACCAAGTTAGGGAGGCCCATAGTGGGGCACCCCAGCCCAGCAAGGGCTGGCCGGCCACCTCCCCCTCATATAAGGAGGTGGGGCGGCTAGGGTTTAGGAAGAACAAGTTTAGTCTAAAGTTTAGGTCATACCTAGTTGCGTGTGTTCACGTGTATCATCCCTCCGGGGGTACGGCGCTGCCGTTTATCTATATTATCCGCTGTGAAGGTTCTTGTGTTCATCAAGGATTGTCTAGCTCAGGTTTGAGGCATTTCGATTCATCGATCCATTGCTTGCTGGATTCGTTCCCTCTTCTCCAGGCTGCGTTCATCGCGTTGTTGGGAGGAATCTCTATCCCAGGTTCTCGCTGTGAAAGATCGGGCATCAACTAGGAGGATCTACTGGGTCGTTCCTACATCATGTGGTATCAGATTTCCAGTTTTCCTCGGTAAGCCATCCACAATCCACCCCATAGTTGAGTTGTGAGTGTTTTCCTATCCAGAAAAAGCCATAAAAAGTTAGGGTTAGGGTTTGCCATAGCCTTAGATTGCACTAATTTCAAGTTTTAGTTGCTTTTCGTAGTTGTTTTTGTGTATCTTTTCTTTCCATCTAGTATTTTAGGGTTTGAGTTTACTCTTTCATCTTGTGTTACTTTATCTAGTGGTGTCAGTTTTGTTACTCTGAGTCCACATAGCGTACAGTGTGCTTGTTCCCAACCATAGACACAGCCTTTCGATATAAAGTGACTAGGAACTTTCCCAGAAGAGACTAGTTTTACCGCTCGACAGGCTGCTCGTTAGGTTATCGGTGCTTTGCATATTTCTGTTGGCCGTGTTAGCAAGGAGTTGTGTCATATATCAAAAAAAAAATTTGAAAAGAAGCAAAAAGAGCTACATAGCTACGTGTGTTATACAAAAAGAAAAATCCAAAAAGAAAAGTGAAGTGCTAGTTGAATCAAGTGAAGGCCTAAGTTTACTTTACTGCACCCGTAGTTGAGCAATCTTGTGCCTGTCTCGTTGAGCTTTGCTAGCGTCTCTCTAGTGCATTGCAACCTTTCCTACATATAGTTGCATTGCCCCATTATATCGCCTTGTGTGAGTATCATTGGTTGTCTACGGTCAGCGCTAGAGCTTGTTATTGGTGCAAATAGGTAGCCTACCTACAGCCCCACATATATCCTACTTTGTCGTGTGATTGTTCTTATACCCTTGATATTCGCTTCGCTACATCCGTGCACTAGTCCGTCAATCCAAGTTGGTAAGCAATACTAATTCACTTTGGAGCGGTAAGATTTACCTTTCTTATCAGTTTTGAGTGAGTTGTGAGAGTACCACCAAAGATTTTTGTTTAGTGCACTAACCTACTAATCATGTCTTCTACCGAGAATGTTGATGTGATGCAGAAAAAGGACGCCGCTACACCAGTTACTTGGCGTGAATTTGAGGCACTTCGTGATCACATGCAACGTGAAATACGAGTTGCTAGTGATGTGTTGGACAAGGAGGTGGTGTGCTCTAACACTACCGTGGAGGAGGTTGTTCCAGTACAGGCAGACACTGTGGAGAGGAAACCTGGGTCTGATACCAAGAGCACTACTGTGACTGTTGAGGAGGATGTACCATTGAGCGGGCTGAATATGCAACTCAAGAAGGTACAAGATGATGCTTGCAAGACAGTTGACAAGGGTCAGCGGTGGAGTTTGTTTCAGACTCAGTGCATTATCAAGGGCAAGGCTTGCAAGTTGATGATTGATGGTGGTAGTTGTACTAATGGCATTAGCAAGGCGATGGTGGCAGCGTTGGGATTGTCTACATGGCGTCTTCCTGAACCTAAACGTCTTGAGTGGTTGAATAGCTGTGGTATGCTGAAGATTACTCATAAGGTGCGTGTGCCATTTACAGTTGATGATTATGTTGATGAGATCGATTGCGATGTGTTGCCATTGGAGGTGTGTGGATTGCTACTTGGGCGTCCTTGGCAGTATGATCACAATGTGACACATGTTGGGCGAGCAAATACATATTCTTTTATGCATGGTGGCAAACAGCGGATTTTGAAACCTTTGGGTGATAATCATATCAAGTCCGATGTGGAGTTAGTGGTGCGTAAGGAGAAGTTGCACAAGCCTAAAGTGCAGCTAGAGGTGCATGATGTTCCGAGCATTGATGTTGGTGATGTTTCAGCCATGCCTATAGATGACAAGCCAGTTCTTGTTGGTGACAAGCCGGATGAAGCTACACTTCTTGTTGATGTGGATGTTACAGCATGTGCTACAGTTCCAGTTTCTGTTGATGCCAGTATACAGACTGATGATGTTTGTGCTGATGGTGATTCAGTACATGTGGCGCAGATGCGCGTGGGAGGAGTGGGAGGCGAGCGCGTCAGTGGAGATGGTGGGCAGCGGCACTACCGTGCTAGGAGTACTGTCCAGTTTTCCGCGACACCGCGGATGCATCGAGGCAAGGATGGACGTGTGAGATGTCTATGTGGCCCAGGAATTACACATCTTGTGCAGGGTCATGTGCAGCGACACAAGGGTCCATCAAAACCTCGCAAGAAGAAGGAGTTGGCGCCGAAGTCCAAGCTCATGTGGAGAAGAAAGGAGGCGCCAAGTGCTGTATCAAGTCGAGAAGGCCGCGAGGGAGGATTTGGTGTGGAAGGCAAGCAAGACTTGAAGACGGCGAGGACGTGTCATGTTCATATCACGTCACCTTTTCCAGAAGACCCTCACGCGTTGGGGACAACGCTTCTTGAAGGGGGGAGGATGATACGGGCATGGAGGCCTATGTGGAGCCCAGATTCAGGACTCCACCAGCTTAATTATCTTAGTTTATGTAATGGTCATATTTGGACCAATTAGGGATTTTTAATAAATCGAGTCAGTCTTGGTTTGGGCCTGTCCAACCAAGTTAGGGAGGCCCATAGTGGGGCGCCCCAGCCCAGCAAGGGCTGGCCGGCCACCTCCCCCTCATATAAGGAGGTGGGGCGGCTAGGGTTTAGGAAGAACAAGTTTAGTCTAAAGTTTAGGTCATACCTAGTTGCGTGTGTTCACGTGTATCATCCCTCCGGGGGTACGGCGCTGCCGTTTATCTATATTATCCGCTGCGAAGGTTCTTGTGTTCATCAAGGATTGTCTAGCTCAGGTTTGAGGCGTTTCGATTCATCGATCCGTTGCTTGCTGGATTCGTTCCCTCTTCTCCAGGCTGCGTTCATCGCGTTGTTGGGAGGAATCTCTATCCCAGGTTCTCGCTGTGAAAGATCGGGCATCAACTAGGAGGATCTACTGGGTCGTTCCTACATCATATGTTGTACCTAAAGCAATAAGATACCCATTCCCAGTAGGTTTTCCCGACATACTGCTTCTTCTCGTCGCGCCAGGCAGGGGGAAGAGCAGCCAACCTAGCCGCTTCCTTGCAATCTGGGCAAACCACTTCCCTTGGAATTGGTTATGCTTGACGCTGCCCATCATTGATTTTTTTGAGTCGTCTGCACAACTCAAAACTGACATACCCATCAATCGCAGCATACCTCAAGTTTACTTCAGGCAATGGCATACACTCCCATTGATCGTGGTTGCTTTTAGGGAACTTGGTCTTCATGTCTTTGTAAGATGGGTCAATGATGACAGCTGCCAAATCACTCATGTCAGTCCTATTGCCAGGACCATTGAAATTGATCATATCCTAAATGTCAATCCAATTATGTTCAGGAATTTTAATGCCATCTTTAGCAAACCTGCCAGAGTCACCCCTGATGTCAACAGTTGTGAAACAAATTCCTTTATGTTGAAGGAATTCTCGCAGTGCCAGATTGTCAGGACTCCTGCATGTTAACACAAATCAATCTTGTAAGATCGTATATGCTGAAATAGTACACATATTTTTCTTCCAGTAAACTATATACTTGTTGCAGTGAAACAATGACTTTGCATCAGTGATACACATCAAAATAACATGAATTATTGTTGCCACTATATGATCTAATTATTAAAGTGTCAAGTTAAGATTTAGTTACTATATGTTAATATCTTGACATCCATGCCGATTATCGGTGAGTATGAGTACATGAAATTTGTGCAAATTTTGAGTACCAAAACATGAAACTAGATATCGTGGTCAATCCAAAAAATATGTATACAAGTTTGTTGGATATTATGTTCCAGACCACATTTTTCATACAAGTTATTTTGTTCGTGTTTTCACACAAGTTAGAACCTAGTCTATTTCGAAATAAAAAAGCAGATCCAAGATAAAGGAAGAGTTTCTATAAAAAACAAGAGGATAAAGGAAGGCATGTGAAGAACATACCTGCAGAAATGGTACACCAGGACGTGCTCGTCCATGGCCAATCGATGGCGGTACTTACTTGGTCCGAAGTGTATTCTAGGTCGAGGCCGATGAACCTGGGCTTGTCCTCTAGCAGCTTGAGTTCGTACATCTGGAGGGTGCGCTCGAGAACAGAAGGGTCATTCGTGTACACCACGTTCACCTTGGTCGTCCCATGGGGAACGACGCTCCTCTTTAGCGTAAACAGGCCGTTGTCGGCCATGACAGCGCTGAAGCACGTCGAACTGATCAGAGGGATTGAGGGGGAGGAGGGAGAGCAACTGCAAACAATGGGGTTTTTTGGAACTTGCCGAAATGCAGGGGAGAATGAACCGCCAGGGGTTGTTTAGTGGGGACAGATGGGAATAATACTGCGATGAGGATGAGGAATTAACTCCAACTGCCATTTAAATCTAGTACTCCCTATAGTTAGATGATAGGAAATGGACGGGCAAGATTGATTCTAGGGAGGCGAATCCCAGTATTTTCCCAATTTATTTGAGTTGTAATATAACCATCGTTCATACTTGAATTGAAAAATATTTACATAATTAATGTAGTATATACTACATGATGAGATAATCCAAGAAACCATGGAAATGCATGGCCATCCAACCATGTCACCCGCTTGTGAAAATTGTATAGGTGGTAGTGATACATCCTTTTAATTTTGCCCCCCTTAATTCGGCCAATAAAAATGAAAAGACTTTATGTGCAAAACCAAAAAACTGTATTGGGCAAAGTATAGTTGAAAACAAGAAGTTTTTCATTGATCTCTTAAAAAAGGGGCCATGATTCAAAAGTTCGCCATGCATGGTTCTTGCGGTAACCAAGCTAGCTCACCCATGTGGCAAGAAGAGAATCAATGTCCAACATGCAAGGTTCCAAAAATATATATTTACAGAATGATTCTGCTTCCCAAGAATATTTGCAAGCCATGATGTTTGTTATTTTTCCTAGATAAAAGTAGTAATTGGCGACTTCATGATTGCCTTGCTTGCTGATATTAATAAGTTTGAACCATATTTTGGCTTAATTTCAAATTTAGGCAAAAACTTCTTGGCAATCGACTTGTGAGCTACTATACTTGGATGCAACCCACATTTTCGTTGGCTAATGTTTTCTGATTCAACAACAATAGGGCACATCCCTATATCATCCCAAATTTTGAATTCTTATTAGTTTGGTTGATGACCACCATTCATATCTGAACTTAATTAATTGGAGTACAAATAATTTAGTTTATGGTTTCATGGTAAGCTAGTTTGACAAATTAACCTTCGAAATGGCGATTCGCCTACCATACATGCATGTTTGGCCTACCTGGGAAATTTTGATTTGTGGTATTGTGCACACACTGCACATGATAGCGAATAAACAAAACACCTATTTGGACCCCTTTGGCCAGCAAGGGCATGTTTGGTTCCTAGCCACAATTTTCCAAGAAGCCAAAATTTGGCAGCCATATAGTTTATTTGGCATGTGTTTGGTTTTTGCCACAATTTGGCTTATCACACTTTATTGCATGTATGGTCCATTTATCATGGACTCAACTTTTTTTTACAAAGTTTTGCCAAAGTTTGGCTTTAATATTTTAAGCCACAATTTGGTGGCTAGCCACACTAGCTTTTTTTTTGTGGCTAACCACACTTTGGCTTTGGCAAAATGTGGCTACCAAACAGGGGTCCTAATAAAAATAAAAGAACACAGTAATGTGTGGTAAACCCAAAATCCCTACTTTGCAAAGTTGCATATTTGCAAAAGGGGGGCAATGCATGCATTATTCAGAAGTTGTATGTGGTTTTTGTAGTGTAACCAATTAATTAAGCTTACATATGGGAAGAGGCTAGCAAGGCGAACTCAAGAAGCTATGGTTCCAATGTTGTCAAGTTTGAAGTGGAAACTGCATGAAGCGTGATCAAATTAATGGGTAGAAAGCCAAAAGCAGTCCATATTTATTGTATATTTGTGTGAATAATGACTCTTCACCCCAAACCTCTATGTATGATAGGGTTTTATATTTTTTACTGGTTAGTAGTAAGTACATGTCATGTGATGGCTCCATGCACATGTTTCAAAACTTTTTTTTGATTTGTTTCTACCTCATTTGGTTGGTTTCAAATTTGCTCAAAGTTCCGATGCGCGCTATCTTGTACTATTGGGACCCATGTTTGGGATTTGTTTGTGGTACCACACTTGCAGGGTACCTCCAAGTATTTTATTCCCAAAAAATATGAATTCTAATTAAATGGTGAACTAAAAACTGATCATCTAAACACCTCCTGCCAGAAAGTGCCAGGGTACCTCCATAAAACTAATATATAACTTATACTACGTAGGTCACACCATCGAAATAGGTATGACCAGTTGAGAAATGGGAACAATAACTTGGAACTTTTCTTACTATCGAGTGGGACGTGTGATATTGGTGTGACCCTGCTTTTTTCTTCTTCTACATAATGGCTACATGATGGTTCTAGAAAGAAGTGTATGCTGTTGTGGTATCTCTTGACATGAATCCCTCTAATCACAAGCGCTTCGCCAAGAAAAGGCACTCGCCGGCTTCCGCCTTGAAAACCATCCCCATCACCTGGCCGTTTGCCGTATGGGATTTGGATATGGTGGGCCCGTTCAGAACGGCGCGAGGCGGCACGACACATCTCTTGGTAATGATTGACAAATTCACCAAGTGGATTGAAGCCAAGCCAATCAAGAAGCTGGACGGCTCCACAGCCGTCACTTTCCTCAAGGAAATAATCGTGAGATACGGCTACCCCCACAGCATCATCACCGACAACGGCAGCAACTTCACCCAAGGCATCTTCTCTCGCTATTGCGAGGAAATGGGGATCCGAATGGACCTAGCATATGTGGCGCATCCGGAGTCCAATGGACAAGTGGAGAAAGCCAACGGCTTGATCCTAGCTGGCATCCGGCCCCGGCTGGTGTAGCCGCTCGAGCGAGCAGTCAGCTGCTGGATTAAAGAGCGGCCCAATGTACTGTGGAGCCTACGTACAACGCCAAGCTGCTCTGTAGGCTACACACCTTTCTTCCTCGTGTACGGGGCCGAAGCCGTCCTGCCGACTGATATCGAGCACGACGCGCCAAGGATCAAGCTCTACACAGAAGCTGAAGCTAAAGAAGCTCGTGAAGATGGAGTCGATTTGGTCGAAGAGGCCCGACTGCTGGCCGTGTCGAGATCTACCATTTACCAGCAAAGCCTCCGATGCTATCACAACCGGAAGGTCCAACCCTTAGCATTCCGAGAAGGAGACCTAGTGCTCCGGCTGATCCAACGAACAGCCGGACAGCATAAACTGTCATCCCCATGGGAGGGTCCCTTCATCGTGAGCAAGGTGGTAGGCAATGATGTAGGGATTCGTTGCATAGAAAACAAAAAATTTCCTGCCGCGAGAACGCAATCCAAGCCAAGATGCAATCTAGAAGATGGGAGCAACGAGGGGATGAACGAGACTAACCCTTGAAGATTTCCAAAGCCTATAAGAGTAGGCTCTTATTGCTGCGGTAGACGATCACTTGCCACTTGCAAAAGCGCGTAGAAGATCTTGATCACGGTGCCACGATCGGGCAGCACCTCCGTACTCGGTCACACGTTCGGTGTTGATGAAGATGACGTCCTTCTCCCCGTTCCAGCGGGCAGCGGAAGTAGTAGATCCTCCTCAGAATCCCGGCAGCACGACGGCGTGGTGGCGATGGTGGTGGAGATCTCCGACAGAGCTTCGCCTAAGCTATGTGGGAGAGAGAGGTAGGAGGGAACCTGTAACATCCCAAAAATTCAAAACAAAACAAATGAATTTCCCTAGTTCCAAATTTTGGAACCAACAAAAACTTTTATTAAATAGAGTGGGATACATAGTGATCTTGCTTAATTCTTGTGCTATTGCCATGATTGCTTGTCATTAATATTTTGAAGTGATCTTAAACCCTAAACCTCACCCCTCTTTTCACCACCCTAGCTAAATTAAAATAAAAGGAAATTAAATAAGAAAGAGGCATATGTGCCTATGGCTATATTTATAAAACTTTACCCTAAGCTTTTCTACTTTGCTTAGAGGTTTGGAAAACCTTCATACACCTTACCTAGTACTTATCAAACCAAATCCAAGTGGTTTCCAAAGAAAATAAAAAGAAACTAAAAATGCCATAGAGGCATATGAGAGTAAAATAGCAACTTTGCAAATTTAAGAATATTGACCCTAGTACATGTTATGAATGGAGGGATCACTCCTATATACCCTTTCAACACTCAACAACACCATTTGGGTCAAGCCAAGTCAAATTAAAATTCAAATGCAACATATGCATAGAGGCATATGTGACACATAGCCATAATACCCAATTTTTGCCCTATGACTTTAAACCTTGACCAAATGGTGGGAATCCATTTCTAAACCTAATCTAGCACTAAATTGACCCTAACCCATGCCCAAGTAAAGCAAGGTGAACAATTTACAAGTTTAATGAAATTTGACACATCACCTCTTATGTGTTATGGCCATTTTTGCAAATCTTTGAACAAGACCATTTGAATTTGTTTCAATGGTTGGAAAATGTTTCTAAACTAATAAGAACCACATTAGAGTCAACAAAAGTCAACTCAAATGGAGAGAAATCAAATAGGGAGAAAATCCCTAAAATTCACTCACATACACTTAGCCAAATTTGCAAATCTTCAACCAAGGCCACCATTGCTTGACTTATGGTTTCTAAAACTCTTATATAACAAAAACAAACACAAATGCATAAAAGAAACCAGATTCAAATCAAGGGAAATTTCAAATTTGACATACATATGATAATGGTCATATGACCCATTTATAAAATCTTCACTACTTTACACCCCTGCATTTGAATCTTCCTAAACTAAACTTGGTCAACTATTGCCATGTCATCCAAGACCATATCAAGGTCAACAACTTTCATGTTGACCATCTCTGCTGAAGTTGACCAGGTTGACCAGAATAGGATGGACAAGAGAAGACTTTGAAACAAAGAGAAGATGATCCACTTTTTGAAATGTTGCAAACCTTCATCAAAATGGACACCACCACCACCATTCCATCACTTTAAATATAAGAATGAAGTGCACCAAAAAGAATTTCGAAATTCAAACTTTATCTTCATGCGGCCATTGTGTCGAGCACCTTGCAGGCACCATTCTGGAAATCCAATACACCCTAATATCCTCTGGATTTTTGCCTCCACCCCTTTCCATATGTGATGATCATCTTCCCCTGCAACCCCTGCACCACACCATGTCCTTGCCCCGTCGTTTAAAGTGTGGAGAAACACCTAAACTATCCATGCCGTGTGCATGCCACCCACACTTGCACTCATTCTCTCTGGCCCTCCCCTCTCTCGATCACCATGTCTACGAGCCCCTCTGGAGCACAAGGACACTGCCAGTGCACGGCCGAGCCTCACCCTTGCACGCCATTGGCCGGAACGCGTGTGCCGAGACACGCCAGAAAACGTGCCAGGCACGCGGTGAGCGCGCCCTGGCATGTCTCTGGACGCGCCAGAGCACGCCGTCGACCCGTCGCCCTCGTCCTCCTATCCCTCTCTCACTTTGCACGCGCACGGCCCTCTGCACCAGCTACCTACTGGACATGCTCACTAGCCCGCGGCCGCCTTGTCACCGTCGCCATCATCAAGAACCTGCCGCGCCCGTACTGCAAGCCCTCAACGATGCCAGCATGCCATCGTCCTCCCCTCGCTGCCCCTTCACGCGCGTCGTGACCGCCATGATCGCAGCTACCTAGCGCGCCCCCTACCTTGCCCCTTCGAGCATTGTAGACGCCGTCGCCACCGTCGACCTCACAGCATCCGCCGGCCACCTCCCCCGCTATAAATAGAGACCTCCTCGCCCTTCCTTCTTCACACCATTTCTGCTCCCCTCTTTCTCCTCGACCTCCTCAACACCTTCTCCACCTCGATTAAGCCTCACACCGCTCCAATTGCTCCGTCGATCGCCGGAGTCCGCCGCAGATCAACCCACCAAATTCGGGCACCATTGGAGTTGCCACTGGTACCAGTCACTTCCTCGTCCACGCCAACGTCGACCAGCACCCAGCAGAACCCCGCGGGAGCCTCCATCGCGCCGCCGACCCCATACCTCGCCGGCGCAGCGAGCTCTCCTCCCCCGTCGACAACGACGACCCTCAGCCGTTGATCCACGATCTAATCTAACGGACGACGTTGCCAGGTACCGTTTCGGGTTTTAATACAGACTGACCATTGGGTCCCACTGTCAGCTGGCGGTGGCGCGCTGAAGCATTACTGGGCTGGCCTGCGACGTTTTAAACCTTTCGGCCCATCTGTTTCCCGCGCAGCCCAACCATTTAAACTTAGTATTAATCCATTTCATCATTTATTCAATTCTGGTCAGTGCTATAAATTGAATAGTTCAAAATCTACAAATCCAATTTGAGTGATTCAAAATGTTCCAGAAAGCTTATGAAATTATCTAGCTAACCTCACTGGATTCAACCCCATTTGTGGTGTAGTTTTTGAATAGCAAAAATAACAAAACATATACTTTTCTGTATTCAAATAAATCTTAAATATCAACCATTGTGAATTTTGAAGTGAATCCAATTGCAATAATTCACATTTAACAAACCCTAATTTACTATGTAAAAATATGATATGGGTTCTGTACATGATCATGGGCTAGAATCAAAATATTGGCTATGTAGTCAATACTAGCCCATTTAAACTATTTCAAATTTTAGGAATTTAAATCTATGAGGTGTAGCACCTCATTTAAATCATTCTCACAATTGATATGAAGTAATGTGTTGACCTTTAAATGCTTAGGCTCATACTTGCTCACTTGTAGAATTTAAATCAACATAGTATTTAAATTGCAAAGGTTATTTAAAACACATGAGATGATGAATCTCATTTAAATCCCTTTTCTCAAATACTAAGTGTGAAGTGTTGACCTTGGTCAACATGGGATCATCCCTGGTTATTTGAGAATATTGAATCACCTCAATAGTAGTTTTTAAATTAGTTACAACTATGTGATAAATCATATGAGAGGTTTTCCTCCCATTTAAATCTTGTTCTCAAGTAATTCAACATGAGGTAGTGACCATGGTCTATATAATCTCATATTGAGTTATTTGGTGGCATTAAATCACTACCATGTTAGTATTAAAATGCATGAGGTATGGAACCTCATTTAAATCATTTTTCTCAAATGATAAGTATGAAGAGGTTGACTTTGGTCAACCTAGGTCATATATTATTCATAAGAGAAATTAAATCTTAAGAAGAATTCAATGAGAGGAAATTATTTCTCCAAACCAAAGAGAAACCCTATTTTCAACTTTCAATGAGAGGAAATTATTTTCCTAATGTTAAATAAAGAAACCCTAGCATAATTTGAGAATAAATGTTAAGTAGTGATGCTAGATCCTTTGTGTGAGCCAATAAGGCTAATTAAGACTACTTAAGTGTTGTTTGGTGATTGTATCCTCGTATTCGTTTATAGACGCTAGTACCGGAGACTATCAAGAGGAAGAGGTCTTCTACCAAGAGGAAGAGCAAGAAAACTTTGATCACATCACCAACCAAGGCAAGCTAATATCCTTGCAAGCTATTACCAATGCAAGCTAGACTCATGCAAACTATTTTGGTTGCAAGTTTATATTCTTGCAAAGTGCAAAGCTCTACAAGAGCAAGGCACCATTACATTTTTACCTTATGAACCTATCCCAAGTTTTTTACTTTACAAGCTTTACTTGATTTTATTTATCAAAGTTACTTTTTGATTTATGATTCACTTGGTTGAATCATAGAGTAGTACAAGAGCATCACACTTAGCCTAGCAAGCTCCAAGATACTTAGCACCCCTCATAACTAGTGGCTAGTGCTCAATATTAAAAGTGACTACTCTAGTTGGGAACTTGTGAATTGAAATGACTTTGGAAACCTTGGAATGATGAGTCATTCTATTGAAAGATTTTGAAGGTGAATATGACTGGTGAATGACTTGGTGAATTATACAAAAACACTGATGGTTGGGTTCGGATGCGATACCTTTCCAATTTTACAAGTACCCCCACAATACCTGAATCTGGGTAAGGCTTAGCTGGAAACTTATGTATTTCAGTATGGGTTCCCTCTGAACAAGCGTCATAGGGGTTATGCCGAGGCTGCCTCCGTACTGGTGAAGTGATGTGAAATGACGTGAAATGAGGTGAATGTCCGGCCCAAGCCCTGTGCAGTTCCCAGGCTGACCGCGCGTCTTCACTGGGAGGCCAAGCTCATGGGGAGAGGTGCCTATACTAGAATATGTAAATGAAAGGTTAGGATTGGTAGTTCGCATACTGCGTACGATAAATCAGGGCCAGTTACCCCTGACGAACTATTGCAATTGTTGTGGCACCAGTGTACAACCTCTGCAGTGTTAAACCTATTCGAATAGCCGCGTCCGCGGTTATGGACAGTTGGAAAGGCCATACTGTTCCGTCATCAGAACTTTTCTAAAAATATGAATGGTGACTTGTGACTTGAATTGAAAGGTGACTTTGACTTTGAATCACAACTGAGTTGTGGGAATGACACTAATGTTCCCACTTGAGTAAGTTAGTCAAATGAAGAGGTTTTGATTTTTAAAGTGCTTATGAAATAAAACTGGCTTTATGCAAATAAAACTAGAGCTTAGAATCCCCTTACTATAGTTGATAGTATTTACCTTAGTATTAGTTTGCGAGTACTTTAAAGTACTCATGGCTGTGTCCCTGGCTATTCAAATGGCCAGACTATGAAGACGAGTACCAGAACCCGGAAGAAGGACCGCAGGACGTCTACGACAACTAGGATCACTCCTGACGTCAACAGTTGCCTGTGGAATAGATGGACTACTACTCCGCTACTTTCGCTTCCGCTATGTGTTATGTAATGAATAAATAGAACTTCTACTGTTGTAATGAGAATGGATCATGTGATCCTTTATTTGTAAGACGATTATGGTATGTAATGAATGATGTGTTGTGATATCAATCTATTATGTCTCGCAAAAACAATATTCCTGGGATTGCGATGAATGGCATAATAGGCATCTGGACTTAAAAATACGGGTGTTGACAGAACCGCTAGGGTTTGGGAGAGGGGGCGTCGGCTAGGGCAGCCTTGAGGGGTGCGGCCATGGTGGTATTGTGGTGGCCGGCCAGCCCCTCTCCTCCCCTCTTTATATAGGTGGAAGCCCCAAGGTTTAGGTCAAAGTGTCCGAATAAGACCCCAACAAAAACCTTCCATGTGACCAAACCTAGGGGGTGGGACTCCCCCCTTTCCTTGGTGGGGTGGCCGGCCACCATGGTGGGGAGTCCACTTGGGACTCCTCCGCCCTTAGGCTGGCCGGCCAAGGTGGGTGGAGTCCCAAAGGGACTCTACCTTCCATCCTTATTTCTTCCGGACTCTTCTAGAACCTTCTAGAACCTTCCAGAGAAAATACCGGATCATTTTCAAACCTAGAAAATGACTTCCTATATATGAATCTTATTCTCCGGACCATTCCGGAACTCCTCGTGATGTCCTAGATCCCATCCGAGACTCCGAACAAAACTTCGAACTCCATTCCATATTCCATATCTACTTAAACGACATCAAACCTTAAGTGTGTCACCCTATGGTTCGTGAACTATGTATACATGGTTGAGACTTCTCTCCGACCAATAACCAATA
Source organism: Lolium perenne (assembly GCF_019359855.2). NCBI lineage: Eukaryota > Viridiplantae > Streptophyta > Magnoliopsida > Poales > Poaceae > Lolium > Lolium perenne. The sequence goes on from NC_067245.2 coordinate 141,944,751, forward strand.
GCGGGATCTGGAGATCCATAATGGCTCCCACATATTCAACGATGACTTAGTGATCGAATGAACCATTCACATACGATACCAATTCCCTTTGTCACGTGATATTTTACTTGTCCGAGGTTTGATCATCGGTATCACTCTATACCTTGTTCAACCTCGTCTCCTGACAAGTACTCTTTACTCGTACCGTGGTATGTGGTCTCTTATGAACTTATTCATATGCTTGCAAGACATTTAGACGACATTCCACCGAGAGGGCCCAGAGTATATTTATCCGTCATCGGGATGGACAAATCCCACTGTTGATCCATATGCCTCAACTCATACTTTCCGGATACTTAATACCACCTTTATAACCACCCATTTACGTAGTGGCGTTTGATGTAATCAAAGTACCTTTCCGGTATAAGTGATTTACATGATCTCATGGTCATAAGGACTAGGTAACTATGTATCGAAAGCTTATAGCAAATAACTTAATGACGTGATCTTATGCTACACTTAATTGGGTGTGTCCATTACATCATTCATATAATGATATAACCTTGTTATTAATAACATCCAATGTTCATGATCACGAAACCATGATCATCTATTAATCAACAAGCTAGTTATACAAGAGGCTTACTAGGGACTCCTTGTTGTTCACATAACACACATGTATCAATGTTTCGGTTAATACAATTTTAGCATGGTATGTAAACATTACCATAAACACAAAGATATATTATAATAACCATTTTATTATTGCCTCTTGGGCATATCTCCAACAGTCTCCCACTTGCACTAGAGTCAATAATCTAGTTTACATTTGTAAAGATATAACACCTTGGCCTTCCGGTGCTTTATCATGTTTTGCTCACGGGAGAGGTTTTAGTCAACGGATCTGACATGCTCAGAACCGTATGTATTTTGTAATTCATTTGCGTCTCAACGCATCACTCATTTCCAAATGAGTCGGCATTAAATATGTTTGGTCTTCTGGTGGAACCTTAATTCCGCGGTCTGAAATATGTCACTAATATTGTCACACAATATAGCTTCAAAGTTCTGACACTATCGGAACTACACCAAGTTCTCAAAGAACTTCTTGACTTAACATCCTCAGTCATTGTCAAAACAATGACATACTCTGCCTTTCGTTTGTAGAATCCATCACAATATTTAGAACTCTTCTAAATCTAACATAGACAACTTCTAACTCATTGTGCTATCTTTTAAACAACACTTAGTCAAATTTGAGATTGAAATTATATTTTATATATGACAAAACCAATATCGGTGTAACACCTTACAGCGATTTGTTTGTCATTTCTCCATGCAAAATTATATATATATATACTTGGTTCTTCTTAAGTACTCAAGAATATTCTTACTGTTTTTCAATGATCATCACATGAATCATTCTGGTACATGCTCATAACACTTTTAGAGCATAGGACATCTGATTGTGTACAAAATTTTCGTGATCTATAATCACTCATGTGTTTTTACTCATTGAGTGTCAGATACACTCAAGTCTTGTTAAACCTTCACATGACAAGAACATTTTCTTAATATTTCTATATTGAACTACTTCCATATCCATCCTATGTACTTTGACTTAAACTTATTTATGTGTTTCAATCTATCTTCATAGATCTTGACACTAAATTTGTTTCAGTCCATATCCTTTCATTGAAGTTAATTCTCAATGAAACCTTTTAATCAAGTATATAATTACATCATTTATAACCAACTATATGTCTTCTACATAAGTATTATAAATATGTCTCAGCGCTCCCACTTAATTTCTTGCAAATGCAAGCCTCTTCATCGTCTCTAATGAAATCAAAAACTCTTTGACTATTTCATCCAGTGAAGATTCCAACTCCGTAATACTCACTTCATCCAATTGAAGTTCGTATACCTATCTAGTATTCCACGGACTAGCAAAACAATTTGTTGTATCTTGTATACACCTTTAATACACACTTCTGTTAAGTAGTGTATTTTGCCATCCTACTAGCATATTTCATAAAAGAAATATATAGTGATTACTAGAATAATCCACATAGACTATAGGCATTGCTATGAAAGATCTAATCTTATCATAGTCAACTCTTTGAATTTTGTCGTAAACAACTTTTCGACAAGTTGAGCTTCTTCAAGGATATTTCATCCAAGTCCATAGATCCATTTACTTTCAAGAAAGTATTCATCTATCTTGGATTTCATGGCGTACTGCCATTTTAATGGAGTCAGGGCCCATCATAACTTCTTTGTTTGTAGTTGGTTTATCATTGTTCAAAATCAATCCTTTGTCCACAAATCATTTATTTGATCACAAAGTAAACCATACCTACAAGGTTCAATAAGTACTTCGATCTCCATGGCTAAAACATTTTGTAGTCATGGGAGCCATGATCGTCGTGGCCGCTTCCGGAACCAATTCCGATGCTGCGCTACTGTGATCATTATGCTCAGGTTCATAAACCTTATCAAGTTCTATTGTCCTCCCACTCAAATACTTCGCTAGAAACAATTTCTTGGAAATAAGAAACATTGACAAACACTTTTGTCTTTGTCTACATAGTGGGAAGAATTCCCAATCAATTCTCTGGGATAACCAATAAAGGCATTCATCCGATTTTGGTTGTAAACTTATTTACTTATGCTATGCATACCAAATTTTTTAAGAAAAGACTATTCGGATTCATACCCATGCCATAACTCGTATGGTGTCATTTCAACGGATCATGATGATGCTCTATTAAGTGTAAAAGCGGTAGTCACTAAAGCATAATCCGCAAAAAATATAATGGCATCAATATTTTATCTCATCATTGATCCAACAAGGTTTGGATACATCTCTTGGATACTATATCATCATTGTGATACTCCAAGAAATGTGAGTTGTAGAACAATTTCATGACTCTCTTAGATGTTCGCTAAAACTCGTAATTCAAATATTTCCCAATGATCCAATCATAGATATTTGATTTTTCTATTACGATGATTTCCACTTCATGCTGAAATTTATTTGAATCCATTCAAATGTTTCAAACTTCTTCCTTATCGAATATATCCACATATATATACTCAATTTATTGTTGGAAGTTCTCATGAAGTAGAAGAATCTCCCGCACATAACTATGCCCAGTGAACCACATATATCATCATGTATGTTTTCACTAAGTTAGTTGCCCGTTCAACTCTTGGCCTTTGAACGGTATTTTAATCATTCTCTTTAGAAAAGATTTGCAAGCGCCAAATGATTCAAAAATCAAATGACTCCAAAAATCCATTTGCATGGAGTTCCTTCATGCGTTCCTTTCTAACATGACCTAAATGGCGGTTCCACAAATAAGTGGAATTCAAATCATTTGACTTACGGCATTTTAGTGTCAGTGTTATGTATGTGTGTTTCACCATTAAAATTTATAATAACTTGTCCATCGTACATGGAGTAATGTCATAATTTGAACAACTCATTGTTTTTATTTGATAAGAGCAAAATAACAATTATTAAGTTCTTTATTATAAATTCTAAGGCCTAGATAGAATGCCAACGATGAACATAATAACACTTTATTTTTGTTCCAGACGTGCATTCCTATCATATTCCTTGTCTGTCACTTAGGCCATTGTATTCTTGTATTGCGTTGTTTTGTATGACACTTCATACCAACCATTATGGTACAAATACCCAAGAATTTCATTGTGTGACTAAACGAGGAATACATCCATAACATGTATATCTTTTATATACACCTGAGCTAGACTTTCTAGTCTTTTCTTTCTTTCTGCCAATAATCTTTTGTAGTTTCTCTTTTAGCTTTCCTCATTATTCAGAAAGACACTTCAACATCAATAACTTCTAGGTTTGTTGGTCAAATACCAATAACTTTGAGGTTCTTACTTTGAAGTTGATCATCATATGACAAGTGTTCCGGATTTCACTATTAGTAACCTTGTAATATGATGAACAATTTCACTCATAATTTTATCCATTGTATCATGATGACTTTCTGAGACCATGTCTGTACATGCTAGACTCGTAAAGTTTTAACCTCAGTATTCGCATGTGCAAATCTGGCTTGCACCCGTTGTATGCACACGTAGAATCTATAACACCCGATCATCACGTGATGCTTCGATACGACGAGTCTTAGCAACGGTGCATACTAAGGATGATAACTTCATGGATATGCGAATATTGTTAGTGCCCCAATAGTTGGAGGATTGGGACGCCTTGCATCTTCAACCTTCGTACATTCCCATAAAACTTATGAGTTTATGTAGTCTCACTAAATTATATTCTATCATCTTGCAATAAGGTCTTAGATATCACATATATCTCATACCTTGATTATTTCTGAAAACTAAATTTTCAGCTCCTTACTTTTCAAACAAATTTGAACTTCAAGTTTCACGGAGACAAGATAACTTTATGTACTAATTGAAACCATAGTTCTATGAATCAACAATGTGAGGTTTACTAAAAGTTTGCAATAGGACTTAATCATTTCTTGATTCTTTAATAATACGGTACCAGTCCGTAAAGTTTCTTGTCAGATTTTAACAGTATTTCTATCTCAATTACAAGACTAGCGCATAGTAGAAGAACGGATGCCAATACTACAAAATTAATTCAAAATACTACTCAGACTATGTTTATGATAATTAGTTCATGTTTTAATCTAATTACTAATGAACTCCCACTTAATACAACATCCCTCATAGTTGTTAAGTGGTACACGATCCAAATCCACTACACCAAAACCGATCATCACGTGAGATGATGTAGCTTCAATGGTGAACATCAACATGTTGATCATATCATCCATATGACTCGTGTTCAACCTTTCGGTTTCCGTTGTCCCGAGGCCATGTCTGTACATGCTAGGCTCGTCAAGCAAACCCAAGTATTCCGCGTGTGCAACATGGCTTACACCCGTTGTATGTGGACGTTGAGTCTATCACATCCGATCATCACGAAATGCTTCGAAACGACGAACTGTACAACGGTGCATACGAGGGGAGAACACTTTATTATCTTGATATTAATGTGAGGGATCATCTTATAATGCTACCGTCGTGTTCTAAGCAAAATAAGATGCATAAAGGATTAACATCACATGCAATTCATATGTGATATGATATGGCCCTTTTGTCTTTGCGCCTTTGATCTTCATCTCCAAAGCACAGACATGATCTCCATCATCTTCGGGCATGATCTCCATCATCGTCGGCATAGCGTCAAGGTCCATGGCGCCGTCTTCATGGTTGTTCACCTCATGTAGCAACTATTACAACTACTTTGAAATACTACTCAACATGAAATTTAAAGACAACCATAAGGCTCCTGTCGGTTGCCACAATACAATAATGATCATCTCATACATATTCATCATCACATTATGGCCATATCACATCACCAAACCCTGCAAAAACAAGTTAGACGTCTCTAATTTGGTTTGCATATTTTACGTGGTTTAGGGTTTTCGGGAGAGATCTAATCAACCTACGAACATGAACCACAACGGTGATACTAATGTTGTCAATAGAAGAGTAAATTGAATCTTCACTATAGTAGGAGAGACAGACACCCGCAAAGCCTCTTATGCAATACAAGTTGCATGTCGAACGAGGAACAAGTCTCATGAACGCGGTCATGTAAAGTTAGTCCGGGCCGCTTCATCCCACTATGCCACAAAGATGCAAAGTACTCAAACTAAAGACAACAAGAGCATCAACGCCCACAAAACCATTGTGTTCTACTCGTGCAACCATCTATGCATAGACACGGCTCTGATACCACTGTAGGGATTTGTTGCATAGAAAACAAAAAAATTTCCTACCGCGAGAACGCAATCCAAGCCAAGATGCAATCTAGAAGATGGGAGCAACGAGGGGATGAACGAGACTAACCCTTGAAGATTTCCAAAGCCTATAAGAGTAGGCTCTTATTGCTGCGGTAGACGATCACTTTCCGCTTGCAAAAGCGCGCGGAAGATCTTGATCACGGTGCCACGATCGGGCAGCACCTCCGTACTCGGTCACACGTTCGGTGTTGATGAAGACGACATCCTTCTCCCCGTTCCAGCGGGCAGCAAAATTAGTAGATCCTCCTCGGAATCCTGGCAGCACGACGGCGTGGTGGCGGTGGTGGTGGAGATCTCCGACAGAGCTTCGCCTAAGCTATGTGGGAGAGAGAGGTAGGAGGGAACCGCTAGGGTTTGGGAGAGGGGGCGCCGGCTAGGGCAGCCTTGAGGGGTGCGGCCATGGTGGTATTGTGGTGTCCGGCCAGCCCCTCTCCTCCCCTCTTTATATAGGTGGAAGCCCCAAGGTTTAGGTCAAAGTGTCCGAATAAGACCCCAACAAAAACCTTCCATGTGACCAAACCTAGGGGGAGTGGGACTCCCCCCCTTTCCTTGGTGGGGTGGCCGGCCACCATGGTGGGGAGTCCACTTGGGACTCCTCCTCCCTTAGGCTGGCCGGCCAAGGTGGGTGGAGTCCCAAAGGGACTCTACCTTCCATCCTTATTTCTTTCGGACTCTTCTAGAACCTTCTAGAACCTTCCAGAGAAAACACCGGATCATTTTCAAACCTAGAAAATGACTTCCTATATATGAATCTTATTCTCCGGACCATTCCGGAACTCCTCGTGATGTCCTGGATCCCATCCGAGACTCCGAACAAAACTTCGAACTCCATTCCATATTCCATATCTACTTAAACGACATCAAACCTTAAGTGTGTCACCCTACGGTTCGTGAACTATGTAGACATGGTTGAGACTTCTCTCCGACCAATAACCAATAGCGGGATCTGGAGATCCATAATGGCTCCCACATATTCAACGATGACTTAGTGATCGAATGAACCATTCACATACGATACCAATTCCCTTTGTCACGCGATATTTTACTTGTCCGAGGTTTGATCATCGGTATCACTCTATACCTTGTTCAACCTCGTCTCCTGACAAGTACTCTTTACTCCTACCGTGGTATGTGGTCTCTTATGAACTTATTCATATGCTTGCAAGACATTTAGACGACATTCCACCGAGAGGGCCCAGAGTATATCTATCTGTCATCGGGATGGACAAATCCCACTGTTGATCCGTATGCCTCAACTCATACTTTCCGGATACTTAATCCCACCTTTATAACCACCCATTTACGCAGTGGCGTTTGATGTAATCAAAGTACCTTTCCGGTATAAGTGATTTACATGATCTCATGGTCATAAGGACTAGGTAACTATGTATCGAAAGCTTATAGCAAATAACTTAATGACGTGATCTTATGCTATAATGGAAATCACTTATACCGGAAGTCAATGGAGTATCGAAAGATTAAGATGAAGAATCCAATCAAAGAAGTCAATGGAGTCAACTTCTGCATCAGCTATAATGGAAACCTAGACTAGTAATAGAAGGGAACCTTTCCCTAATCATAGCACCTAAGTAGCTAGATTTCTATAGCAAGCCAGTTAGCTCTTAAACTTGAGTTAGCAATAAGATAGACTACGAGTCGTTCTTCTGGAGCTTTATTTGAAGTTTTACCTCACTGTAAAGTAGGAGGTTGTGTGGATCTTATGTAAACAGCTCATGTGTACTTCTATAGACATACCTTGGACTCGTATATGTTTCTGTTGTACCACTCTGAGAGATGTAATATGAGTGGAACAGTGTTTCACTTGTGTTATGTCAACGACTTGTGTACTACACCATGCAGTGGTACGCTGGGTCACCACAGCTGGTATCAGAGCAAATGCTTTGACCCTAGGATTAAAATCCTTTAAAGGAGACCTATAGGTTTGGTAGTGTCTATAGGAAGTGTTTTAGCTAAGCCAACTATGCTAAACCAACTATTCTTTTGACTTGAGATGGGTATTCACTTGAGAATAATCCTGACACACTTGAGTCAATCTTTCTAATCTATATTTCTTAAGTAAAGTTAGTTAGTTATCTTGCTTCATTCCAAATAACTAGAACACCATTAAAGCTTAAGATAATGGGTGGTAGTAGACCACAGTTGGTATACAATACATGGTAGTCCAAAGAGAGGATACAACCATAAGGAAGATATCCTATTGGAAGAAGTATACAAACGCAAGTTATGGTTAAGAAAGAGTCATTTAAAATGTCAAATGACTGATGTTAAGTAATGTAGATAAGTAATATGAGGTAGTATATACCTATGATGAGTCAATCATGGGAGGTAAGGAAGAGTGATAGGAGTTATATAATTCTACTTTTCATGGTAGAGTTGGTAATCATATATGATTCACTTGAGAATCATGATGTCAGGGAGTAGAACATCACAAGTGAATTACAAGAGTGTGATAAGGAGTAGGATTTAGGGAACAGTTCAAAAGCTTAGGCCTTAAAATCCTAATAACCGTACCAAGTATGTTAGAACCATAGTCCTTAATTTAAAGAAGGCTTATTTATAGCATATCACATAGAGAAATCCTAGAGTTATAGGTGGTATATTCTAAACAATCATGTGTTTAGAGTAGACCTGTTAGAACTAATTGTATTATAGGAAGTAGTCCTCAATAGCACATATATATGGTATACTACTTTGTTAGTACTTCCAAAGAAAACTAGGTTAACTCCAACCATCCCAGGCCATTTTGTTTCAAGTTTGCCTCATTGCAAATGTGCAATTAAGATAAATGTTGAGACCACTAGTAGAAATTCACGTATTGTGCTAAGTATCACAACCTAAACCTATCTTATGTGGTGTTATATACTACACATCTGATCCTGATGTTTAGGGATGTCTTACCCAACTACTATATTCAGGCATATAAAGATGTGTATTGTATGCACAAAGCTGGATTTTCTTGGATTTTATTGGATTTTCATTGATTGACTAGATCCATACATGAAGTTTGACTTTGATATGCAAATGCATGTTGCAATATCAAGCTCTTACTTGATGTTATAGGTCTAGAAGGGAAAGGTATTCGTGTGAGGAAGTGACGAATTCTGAAGATTTTAAAAATAAGATGAAGGTTCACTGGAAGAAAGAAGTCAAATTGGGGGGAGCAACCACAATACTCTAAAGGAAGGACCAATCCAAACTCACTTTTATCCTTAATCAAGGAGTACTTCAACATGGAAGTACCATGAAAGTGAGAAAAATAGTGAATATGGAGCAGAAGAAGTAGAGTTGTATTCATTATGGAAGAAGGGAATGCAAGTGAAGTCACTTACAATACTATTTTCATAGTATCAACAAGTGATTTTATTGCAAAACAACCCTGGAAGAAGGAAAATAGACAAGTGAAGTCGCAGCTAGCATCATATGACCGCAGCTGATATAGGATAACCATGAAGAGAAAGAATGTGAAGTGAGGTATATCTTATCTAAAACTATAAAAGTAGCCACACCTGGTAAGTAGCTATTGACTAGAACCATAACATAACCACAGCTGGTATCCAATAAGCCACATCTGGTACTAGGTAGTCTGCAGCTGGTACCAGATAGCCCACCGCCTGAACATTTCTTTACTCTAAAAGAAAGGGGGATTCCGTAGCTAGTATTTCACAGCTGGTATCTCGTGGTTGGTAAATATTTAGTCGGGGGATTCATAATGGATACCCACAACTGTGTGGATACACCGCAAAGAATTCTTAATGAGACTCTAGAAAAGTACAAACTATAAGCTAGACCAAGACTAATCTTCTAACCTTGGAGTTTAATGATTAGAAGAAAGGAAGTTGAAAGATCATTAGTAAACTCCAAGGGGGAGAGGAAGGCTGAAGGAGGAGTATTAAGATATTATTGGTAGTGTGATAGATGGAGAAAAAGGTCTGAACTGAAAGGAAGTCCGATCTTATTTTTATAAGGTTGTTGGGAAGTACCCATATAATAGTACTCTCAGGAGGATGTCAGACCAGAAGCCGAGGTTCATATCTCGAGGAAGTAAGGGTTAGACCTTAACTAGAGTGGGTAATTGTAATTACTTGAAACCAAGAGAACTTAAGTAAGTATTAGAAGATGAAGTTGGAGGAAGAAGATATCGGAGGAGAATCAAGGCCAAAGAAAACAAAAGACCGAAGGGTTTGACCATACCCAAGACATAAGCCTATTAGAAAGATTCCTTTCATGGAACCTAAAGAAACCAAAGGGAAGATAATTAGTATAAACTAGAAGCCATGATTGGATGGACTAAATGAGTCTAATCCATTCGGATTAAACAATGAGGACCATGCCTATTGTAAATACCTTACTAAGTACCATTACTTTCGTTATGGTAGTAAGGGAAAACAATACCCTATTCTAAATGAATCTTTTAGAATTAAGGTTTGAGTATCGCAGTTGGTAATCGTAGTGCCATATTACACCGCAGCTGGATTACCGCAGCTGGTGGAACCAAGCCTTGAGTACTTAAATAGGAAGATGTCATCACAACCATTAGTAAAGGCCACTAACACAATAAGATGTCTTAATCCAAGAATCTTTGGAGAGTAAGCCTATAAGCTTAGAGTGCTGGAAGAAATCATATAATAGAAGAAAGTATCAATGCCAGACATCAGAAGACTCCAGGAAGGAACTAGACAAGGGATATATTCAATTATATCTAATGAGATCACTAGAGAGTTTGAAAGGGTTGTGATCTGTTCAAGTCTGTTCCACATTCCGAAACCTGAGAGCGTTCGAACTTCGGGACGAAGTTCAGTTTAAGGGGGAGAGGCTGTAATATCCCAGGTTTAGAGGCAATAAATGAGAGAACACCAAAGTGTGCATTGCATTCATGCATAGAAAATCCAGGGAATTTTCGCGCTTTCAAATAAAACTTACCACAGTAACTGAAGTTTCACTTGACTTGCTGGAATTGAAGTAGATCATCAAGTCAAGCGCTATAAACTTCACTGTGATCTTTGCTAAAACCTCGTTTTGGGTAGAGATGATTTGATCTATGGATTAGATCAAATAGAATTAGATTTATATCAACACATTCTTTAAGAATCGAACCCTAACTTATTAACACTTAAAAGTTAGCAACTACCTTTGTGTGTAAATTAATTCACTTCTAAACTTATTACCAAATAAGGTAAACCACAGGGTCTAAAGTGTATAAAAGCCACACATTCTTATTTAAATCATAACTTATTAAATATATGGAATATCATAAAACTAAATCCATTTACATTACGATTTATTGTTCAAACTATTTGAATCAAACTGACTATGAGTATTTTGAAACTCATATGATCATGCCTTGGTGAAATCAAACACCAACTATCCAAATTTGAGGAATAACCTTCAACCTTGATCATTTGATCAATATTATAATATAAATCCAATTCAATATGATATAGTGACTCATCCACAATAATAAAACTATCCACAAGATATTTAGTAACAAATGCCACTTGGCTATCCAAAAATAAATCATATGAGAGGATAATGATCTTGCCACATAGGATGAAAATATCTACATGACTTACATTCCAAGCTATGCCACCTCATGCTCAAAGGATTGCTATGGATGAGGGCATGACACCCAAGCACCTTACTCATCAAACCAACACAAGAGTCACCACCTATGTGTCATGATACTAGAGCTTGCCCAAGCCTATAAATAGAGCCACACCCTTCATCAATTTGGACATCTTGTACCATGCTACAAGGAAACCAAACACTTGAGACCTTCCATGTGAATTAGCTAGGATCAAGATGAAGAAGCTAGGAGGTGGAGGCATACCACAAGATGTAGGTTTATCAGATTTCCTGAAGAACAAGCTTCAGAAGATACCAAGGTAGAATTCCTAGGAAAACCATATATTTAGAGGATCATATCATCATCTTCTGAGTAGAACCTTAGGATATTACAAGACATTTAGAAGTGAGAGAGAATTATAACCATAGCCATGTCTATCGTAGAGAATACTAGGGTAGTATTACATCTTACTTGTTTAAACCAACCTTTAATCTTGTAGATGAGAGCCATGTTCTATTAGTGAAACATAACCAAAGCTTATGCTCATATTCTAATCCTAGTTGTGTATCACATTGGTGATCACTACTTAAACCCTAAACTACATTTGAATTCCAACCCATGGATTAATTTGGATTATAACTAGAACCCTACCATACCTCATGCCTATTTATACTTCAATTTAGTGAAGCTTATGCAAAACCCTAAACCTTTCAAATAGAATTCACACCACATAGAATATTATGTCCTAACTTGTGTATCATGGATCACAAGTATAAACCAATCCATATACACTTATAGACTAAATGCCATTTGGTGAGTAGAGTGAAACAAACATTCAATTCTATTTGGCTTTCCAAGTACTTGCTTTAGGAACCAAATGAAATAGTAGTTTATAAAATAGAATCACCACAAGAGCAATTGAATTAACCATGAGGAATATAGGATTCATCCTAAATAATTTAAGTCAAAGCTGGATTGATGATTATAGAGGTTATATCACCACTCTTCTTAAACCCTAAGAACTATCATACACATAAAATCATGAACCAATCCCATTTCCTTTACCATTTGTTAAACTCTAGCCATAATTAATTTATATGTGAATAATCAATATGGTTAAGCACTTGCAAAATAGAATATGTTCACCATTCACATGTTCTCAATTTCAGATCTTTTAAAACAGAATTGATTCCTAAATTTAAAGTAATTGAATTGAACCCTAAAATTCATATCTATTTGCACTTTTAACTTGTGCTTTATAAGAACTAAAGTTAATCAATTATAAATGGTTGTTTAAAAACAAAACAATACAGTGAGTAACAGTATCAAATTGTTGTGATATTTAAATAATTTAGGACTTGCAAAAACAAACAGAAATCAGTTTGAATTCAAATATCAAATTCAAACCAGAATATAAAAACAGAAAATTGAAAAGAAAAGAGAATAAGAGAGAGAGGGGCTTACCAGGCTCACCTCTTCAGCCGAAGCCAAACAGCAGCCCGGTAACCGCCCACGAGTAAGCCCAAACGCCAGCCCAGCCCACCAACAAAACGATCCATGATCCCGTATCGTTTCGGCGAGGAAGAAAAGAAGCTCCGTCTTCTTCCTCGCAGACGACACGCCGGCGGGCACTGTGGCCACGTCCTCGTGGAGGATGAGCACGCCCCGAACGTCGCAGGCGATCCCTGAACCTTGTACAAGCATTCTCGCGTCCGAGTTTATCCATTAGCGCCAAGATTCGCGCCCAAGAGACCTCCATTGTCGGCGAGGCATCCCGGCCATTGCCGCCGGTGAAATGCCGATACGAACCTCGCCGTGCTCTATAAATAGGCCTAGAGCTTCTCCAGGAAACCCTAGTACCTCGCCGCCCATCCATTCTCTCTCAGTAGCCCTCTATCTCTCGTGTTCTTCCACGCTCTATCGCCGGCGTCGATGGTGAATACGGTGGTACATGCCACCCCAGCCTCAGGCGCGTGATCGAGGAGAAGCGCCTGGCGCCGTAGACCATCTGGGAGGAAGGAATCGTCCTGGATCTTCCTCAAGCCGACGAATTTCACCGATCCCTTTTGCAGTACCTTGCCAGTAATGGCGAAATTGAGCTTGTCTCCGACCACCAACGCCCTCGCCGACCATACCATCATCTTCACGGTGAGCTCGCGCATCTGATGAACCAAGTTTCGCTTCCTAGATCTCTCTGTAGCTCTGTTTAGCCACCTCACCGGAGAGCACCGCCGCGGGACATTGTCGCCGGCGTAGCTCCGGTGAACCCCTCGCCAAACCAACATCACCATCAGCTTCAGTGAGTCGAGGAGAGTCAGGAAACTCTATTCGCGCGTCCCGGGGGGGCATAAAACGGCGGCGCCGTCCTCAGCAGACCGCCGGCGGTTAAACGCCGGTGAGGTCAAACCCGTGGTTATGGTTGACCAGACCTTGCCGCGTGGCTGCTGAGGTGGACACACAGGCCCCACTCGTCAGTCGCAGTGGCTAGGTGCGAACCGGTATCTTTAGCATTTTCGTTTTATTTCAAATTCCAGTAAATGTCTGAAACTTTGCAAATTCATAGAAATTTCATTTCAATTCAGAAAAAGATAAATAACATATCAAAATGCTCACAAAAATAAACTCTATTCAAATAAAATATAAAACAAAAATGTGTGTCAAAATCAAAATTCATTTATTTTTAACCATATTAACTATGCCATTTCATTTATTTAAAATACCATTTGAATTCAACAGATTGTTAAGTGTAAAAATTAAATTTTTAACTATTCAGTAACTAAGTAAAATGTTAGGATTAATTTTATTTACCATATTTGCATTGACTTAATTATTAGTGGTAATTCATAAACCCTAATTGCAAATACTATTTTCTATTTTCTTTAAATAGTAATAACTCAAGAAAATATTATAAGCCAATATTATTTTGGGAAATCAAAACTTATTTACTTAAACCTCTTTAGTTAACAAGTTAATTATTTTAAACCCTAACAACAATTATTAAACCCTGATTCTTAATGAAACCTAAATAGAAGTTGCTCTAATTATTAAATCTTGTGAAAATTAATGAAATGTCAAACCATTTCTAATTTTGATTCAAAGTAATTAGTAACCACAACTCTATTATTAATCAGCATTCTAGGAGTTGTACCATAATTTAGAAACCCTAGTTTTAATTTAAGTAAGACCTTGATCTCATTATTTCATGTGATCATTCCACTTAAATAGTAACTCTAAAACCCTAGCTATGTGTCACATGTGATCATGTGAGATTCATCTATACCTATAGAACCCTAGTAAGAAACCAATGAATGCATGCTTATAATCCATCAACATAAAACCAATTCACATGTGATCATCATTTCATGTCTTTACTTTTAGTAAAACATATATGATCCACTAATGCCACCTAGGTATAAACCCTAACTTGTTAAGTGGATTAGTACCATTGATCACCACTTCTATATACCATACCATTAGGATCAACCTCAACCATCATCATTTAGTAGAACCATAATTATGAACCCTAGTATCAACCTTGTGTAGTAATGCACATCACATGCTCCTATTCAACTAAACCCTACTTAGAAAGTAATAAACCACTTAGATTAGAAACCATTAGTAATTACTTAATAAAGAAAATATGAAGCCATAGTAAACCCTAACTCAAAGCAAAACCTTGACCATCATTCTTGATAGGATACCCATAATCAACCATAGTAATAAACCTACCAATACTTGCTATATAGAAGCCCATTCAACTTAAGAACCCAACTAGTCCCTATTAGTGGAACTAAATGAATCCAATAGTAAACCCTAGAAGCCATAGCACCTATATATAGTAGTTCATATTCTTATTTTAACCTGTTCTTCAAAAGTTATTCTTTTGAAGTACAAATACCAATCAAACCTTAGAAGCCCTAATCCTTCTTTGAAATACTCAATATTTCTTAAACAACATGTTCTTCAAAAGTTATTCTTTTGAAGTATAGCATAAGTAATCATCAACCATGTCCTGTAGAACTTAAAATTGACAACTGTTCTTTATATATTGTTCCACCACTATTCTTTATGGGTATGATTGTTATGATGTCTTATATCACTTGGTTATGATGCTAATATAACCAAATCCTAATAAGAACCTTGTTTGAGAACCATTCTAAAAGTGCAACCAACCCTAAAGAAATCTTTACAACTCATACATCCTAAATCATCGAGGTTAGGTTACGCTCGGGACGATTGCATCTCATACTATGCATTATAGCATCTTTGCCAGTTCTTTAAACATTGTCCTTACCGGACGATGATGGTATTTCAGAATTGGAGTTATCACGTATCGAAGCTTTTGCCTGCATAATCTTGCAGTCAAGAAAGGCAAGTTCATCGCTTGCTCATGTCATTTGATTATTTGTATCAAACTATATGCAAAGTACTATACTTATCACTCATGCATTAAAAAGCAAAGTATTATTTTACAATTATGAATATGACTATGTGGTGGGCAATGGAACCATGGTATGTGTTGATATGGTGGAGGTTCCATTGCATGGGTACTACTCATCTAGGACTAAGTACCAATGCCGTCCAGTGATTCTAGTGTCGTACATATCGCGTTATCCATAAGATCTATAATGGCTCTGGGGAAGTCAGCTGTATCTTTTCCCTTCTGCACGCCAACAGATTGGTAGAGCTGGCGGGGTGTTGGAGGCACTGCCGTAGGTTGGGATAGCCTTTTAAATCCCCATGCATTAGTGATGATAAGCTCTACGATCTATGATGGATTGTCCGGAGTACACCGTGAGTAAAGCCGTATTATCGGGAGAAGTCTACTGGGGGTGTAGGGTCGGACAAAAGGGTGGGTTTGCAGGGTCGCGGAGAAGGCAGTGATTGGCTTGGATCTTATACTGGGCCTCACACCAAAGGAAGTGTGGACGACGACATACTCTCGGCCGACAACAAAGTTAAGATCTCTTGTGGGGTAAAGTAACGCACCTCTGCAGAGGGTATCAAGAATTGTGACTGTCACTCCCTGTTCCGGGAAGGGAACTGCGAACGCGGCAGGAAAGGAACTCCACGAAGTTCTAGTCAACCTGTGAAGACTGACGGGCATAGTTTTCAGAATAAAATAAACCTTTTGAAGAAATGTTTATGAAAACTTGCATTGGCCTATGACTTTTTGGTCTATGGCTGTAGCTAGTGCATGATACACCTATTTCCTAATATGAACTTGCTGAGTACGCTCGTACTCATTCCCTCCCATTTGAACCCCCTTCTTAGATCAAGGCTCCGAAGGAGAAACTACCGTGGAACTCGAAGACAAAGGAGTCAACTGCAACAAGATGAAGAATCCAATCAAAGAAGTCAATGGAGTCAACTTCTGCATCAGCTATAATGGAAACCTAGACTAGTAATAGAAGGGAACCTTTCCCTAATCATAGCACCTAAGTAGCCAGATTTCTATAGCAAGCCAGTTAGCTCTTAAACTTGAGTTAGCAATAAGATAGACTACGAGTCGTTCTTCTGGAGCTTTATTTGAAGTTTTACCTCACTGTAAAGTAGGAGGTTGTGTGGATCTTATGTAAACAGCTCATCTGTACTTCTATAGACATACCTTGGACTCGCATATGTTTCTGTTGTACCACTCTGAGAGATGTAATATGAGTGGAACAGTGTTTCACTTGTGTTATGTCAACGACTTGTGTACTACACCATGCAGTGGTACGCTGGGTCACCACACAGCTCCCCCTCGGCCTCCTTTGCCTTGGCGACAGCAGCCCGGCCCGCCTCCTCGCTTTCGGTGCATTGGGCGCGGGCAGCCCGAAGATCCGCCTCCAGCTGCGGGACCCGGGCGGTGACAGCTGCAAGTCGGCAAAAGAAGCCGTCAGCCGGATGAAACAAGAGAAAAAGCAAAGTCAAAAGGAAAAAAGGAAAAAAGTCCTACCCTTGGTGGCCTCCAGCTCGCGAGCCAAGTCGGCCCACTCGATCTTGGCCTTGTGATAGCTGGCCACGAGCTGGTTGTAGAAGATGGTCCGTCTCTCCGAGACCATCTGAGAAAAACACGAAGTTAGACGTCTAGGCGAAACCCGGACCGGCTCCAAGCAGCCGGCCCATGCCTCGGAGGGCTACCAGGATAACAACAAAATTGCGAAAAATAATAGAAAGATAAAACACCTACCTTGTCGGCCTCCTCCAGCCGCGCCAGGTGGGCGTCGGTCTCAGCGGCTTTGGTCTTGAGGTGGTCGCGGAAGCCGGAGAAGAACATGTTCATGGGCGCCACGCCTGGACGCCCGTCCCAACTGGACACCTCGCAGGCATCCGCCTGGTGCCAGGCCTTCTCCATAGTGCTGGCCGAGCCGAGGCTGGAGTCGGAGGCGGACACCACGTTTAGCAGCCGGGCGCCCTTGGCCACATGAAGACCTTGGGGCGGCTCCGCCGGGCCCTCCGTCCTCACCAACGCCTGAGCATCGGCGTCGCCCGAGCGCACCGGCTCACCCCTCGCCGGCTCCTCCCTGGCCGGCTCCTCCCTCGTCGGCTCCAAAGACGGAGGCGGCGCGGTTGAAGCACCCGGCCCGGTCGGGACCGCAGACCCCGGCGCCTGCAACGCCTCGTCCGAGCTTGCATCCAGCACGACGACGTCGGGCGTGGCTCCGCCGGCTCCGGCTGCAGGTGGCACGGCCCCGCCATCGACGGCCCCGCCGGGTGCACCCCTGCCGGCTGCGGCCATAGGCTCCAGAAGTCGAGCGCGGCGCGGAAAAAGATCATAAAGAGTGGGCTGGCCAGAGCGGTGAGCCGGCTCACCTTGAGCGCCGGAGCCGGGCGCCGTAGGAGAAGGTGCAGCTGAAGAAGACGCCCCCGCAGAAGGAGGCGTAACCACGGGCGGCACGATGATGGGTGGCGTGCGCGCACGCGATGTAGGCTGCGGCGTCGGGTCCCTTCTCTGCCGCGGAACAGGCGGCACGACGCGGGAAGCCGGCCGAGAGCCGCCGCCCTTGGAGAATTTTATAGCAGCCCTAATCGGCCTAATAAGAAAAGATAAGCAAAAAAGGAAGGAAAGAAAAGGAATCAAACAGCGAGTAAGGGAAACTCACCCGGCCGTCTCTGGAACCTTCTTGGGTCCCAGCCGGCGCTGCTTCTTCACCTTCGCCTCCAGCGCGGCCGTGGACCGCTCGCTGGCCCGCTTCTTCCCCTTGGGCGCAGACGAGGAAGTCACCGAGGTGGAAGGCGGCCTCGCGGCCAGAGGCACCGCTCGAATCGGCGAGGCGGCGGATGACGCCAGCTCGTCCTCCTCCTCCTGCTCTGGAGAAGGGGGCGGGTTGTGCTCTCCCTGGCCGCCTTGGTCGGCCGCCTCCGGCAGGTCGTCGTCACCGGCTTGGTCAGCCGGATCGACGTGGTCAGCCGTCCAGAGCTTCTGCGCCAGGTCACCATCCTCAACCCCCTGGCGGTCGAAGAGCTGTAGACAAATAAAGACTGTAAGGAAAAAGTCAGCCACGCAGCCGCAAGCCGGAACTCGGCCAATACACAAAGACTCACCAACTCCGGCGGTGCCGCCCGGCTGTAGGGCTCCATCCCCCAGTTCCAGTTCTCAGGCATTTTCGCCGACGAGATGAAGTTCACCCGCCGAGCGACCTGAGCCTTGGAGAGCTCCACCCTGGATGTCCGGGTCGGATCGAACCGGCCGGACATGTGCCCAATCTTATGGACGCGTGCCTGCAGAGGCAGCACCCGGCGGGCGGCGTAGGTGCAGGGGAGATCCTCGGCGCACAGCCGGCCCTCCGTGACACAACCCTGCAGGAAGTCCCAAAGAAGGTTCACCTCTGCGTCCGGGTCCGCCGACTTGGCGTTGTGGCCCCAGTTGATCCGGCCGACTTGCGGCGCCGGGTTGTACTCCGGCAGGTTGAGCCAGTCGAATACCGGGTTCTCGCTCCGCACGTAGAAGAAGGACATCTGCCACTTCTTCACCGAGTCCACGGTCGGGATCTTCGGGAAGGGCGTGCCCGTGCGGGAGTAGATGGAGGCGGTGACGAGGCGGATCCTCAGCAATGCCCACCATAAGGGGCTTGGGTTTTAGAGAAAGGCGACGACGGAAGTTCCGGGAGCGAGGCGAGGATCACTACGTCCTGCTAGCAATCCAGTATATGAATGTATGGGTACAGGGGGCCGCCATAGGCGGAGTTGTTGGATCTAGTCTAGTTCTAATCCGCGGGTTGCGGTTTCTAGGCGTGTCATCTCTATAATTATGTTTCTGAATATGCGTGTCGTCTCTATAATTATGTTTCTGAATATGTGTGTCATCTCTATAATTATGTTTCTGAATATGCGTGTCGTCTCTATAATTATGTTTCTGAATATGCGTGTCCCTAAGGGGTGCCCCTGCCTAGCTTTATATATCAGCCAAGCTAGGGTTTACAAGAGTCCTTGTAGGATTCGTGTTGGAGTCTTCTTTCCTTGTAGTCCAAGTTGAGGTGCATGCAGGTCCAGCTCGTCGAGTCCTTGTGCTGGTCCAGCTTCATAGTTTGCACCGGGTATGACAATGTCGAGTACCCGAAGGGTTATGCCCACGTCAGTAGCCCCCGAGTGTCTAGCCGAAGTGAAGCTTCGGGCAGGGACTAAAGTTGTCTTCGCCGAATGTCTTGATCATCTGTTGAATCTTGTGCTTGATGTAGAGTCGAAGTTGCTTTCTGTCGGGTGCGCGAAGCGCTCCCGATGGGAGTAGCCCCCGAGTCTATGGGCGGGTGCTTGCAGCCACGCATAGACTCAAGTTGTACTACTCGAAGATCTTTATTGTTGATGTCGATGTCTTCAAGTTTATTCTTCTTTGTTGGCGAGGTTGCCATCTTTTTCTCGGGTGCGCGATCAGCGCTCCCGATGGGAGTAGCCCCCAAGCCTGTAAATAAATATGAAATAGTTATGTGCAGGGTGTAAAAATACTGAGTCAAATACCGTACATGTCCTCGAGTTCCGAGAACATGATGTCGATGACTCTGATAATGTCATTGATAGAGGAGTTGATGATTTGGATGATGGCCCAGAGGAGCCGATAATTCGGATGATGGCCCAAAGGAGCCGATGATTCGGATGATGGCCCAAAGGAGCCGATGATTCGGATGATGGACCAGAGGAGCCGATGATTCAGATGATGGCCCAGAGGAGCCGATGATTCGGATGACGGCCCAAAGGAGCCGATGATTTGGATGATATCCTGGAGGAGCCGATAATTTTATTGGGTGCGCGTCCAGCGCTCCCGATGGAAGTAGCCCCCGAGTCTGGGCACTAATGCTTGCAACCGTGAGTAGACTCAAGTCGAGCAACTCGATGTTTATAGTTTTCTTCAGGTGTCGAGGGTACTCCTCAGCAATGCCCTCCGATTGGGGCTTAGGGTTAGCGGAATCCTGCAAGCTGACACGAGACATCGGTTCACAGACAAGCGGGGAGAGCGATTTACCCAGGTTCGGGGCCCTCGATGAGGTAAAACCCTTACATCCTGCCTGTATGTTCTTGATTATGATGATAATGGGTTACAATGGGGTGCCGAATAGTTCGGCTGAGATCTCGTCGAGAGGCTAAGCGCTGCGGTGACCTAGCTCTAGACTTTTTGGTGGCTAAGGCTGCTAAGATTGATTGTCCCCCTCGGCAGCCCCTCTCCTGGCCTTTATATAGGAGGCCAGGTCTCAAGAGGTCTAACCGAGTATGACTAGGTTTACAGCAGTTTCGAATCTAATCTTTCCTTGTTCGGCTGCTTCCTTGTCTTGCCCGTCAAGGATTCCTCTGGTGTGTCGTCCAGGTGGCCCATCTTGCCTTCAAGTGTCTTCATGGGCCTCCAATTAGTTAATACAGGATAGGGCAATGTCGGTTACCCGAAGGGTAATGCCCACGTCAGTAGCCCCCGAGTGTCTAGCCGAACATTGTTCGGGTAGAGACTGAAGCATGTCTCTTTCTGATGTTCTTCTCCTTGATTGTCTTTGTTCATCTTGAATCAGCATCGTCTTCTTTTGTCGGGTGCGCGCCAGCGCTCCCGATGGGAGTAGCCCCCGAGTCTAGGTACGGATGCTTGCAATCCGTGCATAGACTCAAGTTGTACCACTCGAACATTCTTCTCCGCCGAAGTTTTCTGCAGGCCTTCATAGGTCATCCGATATATTTTCCGTTTGCAAGGGATGATGAGTAACGTGCCCAACTTTTGTTGGTTAACTACCGATGGCAAAACAACGTTACCGTACACAGAATCAAGTCCCCGGGCATGATCCTGGAGTGCAAAAAAGTTCTGTCGGGTGCGCGTTCAGCGCTCCCGATGGGAGTAGCCCCCTAGTCTGGTCACGGGAGCTTGCAACCGAGCGCAGACTTGAGCTAAGCAACCATCTTCTACGTGAAGCGTCACAATGATAGCAATTGCCTCCCCCCCCCCCCGTCGTCGGTGGCGTTGGCTTTGTTGTCAGGAAGGAGGTCGATTACTTCGACTATCCAATGAAGGAATCCGTCCAGGGCTGGCGCAACAAGTGGTTCTACCTGCGAGACCCCATAGTGCCCGGGCGGCCTTCGAATCTCCCTTCCTTTGATGACGTCTTGGTGGCCCACAAGAAGAAGTCCTGGAGAAACGCCCTTTCTCCCGAAGAGAGGGCGACAGCCGACAGATTGTTTGAGCGGGTTGTCGTCTTGAAGAATACGGGAGGCTTGACGATGTGCGGCACTGAAGTAGTTTCAGTGTTCTTGCAACGTTGAGTGCAGCCGTTAATGTCTCGACCCCATCAGTTATGGCTTTATACTGGCAAGAGCGACAAGTCGAGGATCAACTCTGTCGACTTGTCGGCAGATGAGCTTCGAGACGAGGTTCGTCGCTTGACGTGCCTCAGTATGAAGGATAACATCGTCTTGACATCGGCTCACCCTCCTTACGATTTTGACCATCTCCCGACTGAGGTAATCTTTGCTGCTCCTTGATTGCTTTCATCTCTTCTTTCTTCGTTGTGTTTTACAAACTTCACTTTCTCTTCTTGATAGGCCTCCTTCGTCGTTCAATGCTACCCTCTTACGCCGGAAAGTGGCGTGGAACCAGAGGATGATGATGATGATTCCGAAGGGACCGAGGACGCCCAGCAGGTCTTTGAGGACAGCGATATTCAGGAGGGCGATACTGTCGAAGAGCCCGCTTTCACCAGGAGCAAGCGTCGCTTGCAGATAGACGAGGATTATATCGCGACGGCTGAATCTAGTCCCAGCGACCAAGATAATGATGCCATTGGAGCTTCTCCGCCTTCTCCTACTGACAAGGGGCCGTCAGGATTTTTTGCTGCCGAGGATGACTTGGAACTATGAGCATCTTCACTCCCTCGTAATTTGACCTTTGTCACTTCGTATGCTAATCATCCTCTTTTCCCAAGTAGTTCCGATGATGACCTTGTTCCTCTCGCAAAGAGGGCTAAGTTATCTGCCGAGAGAGCATCATCGGCTAAAGAACCAAATCCTTCTCCTGCTAAGTCAACGCCTCCTACGAGGACGGCCGTGGAAAAAATTCCAGTGTCGAAGGTTATTCCTTCTAGCGACGCTCCTGCTTCGTCGGCTGCTCGCGACCACGTAAGCTTTTTCTTTACCTTGTTTTGCTGAGTTTTCTTCATGTCAACTGAGTCTCCTTGATTTCCCTTTCTGTAGCCAATTTATGCCACAGTCGATGCTGTGGTAGATTTCGCTGAGCAGTTTACTCGACTGGAGGCTGAAAACGCCCAGCTTCGGAAGACTGTCAAGTCTTTGGCTGATCAGGTGTTGGAAGCCAACAGGCTTGCCACCGATGCCAAGAAGGAAAATGCCTTGTTGAAGGAGGAGGTGTCGAAGCTGAAGCAGCAGATGAAGGATGAGCAGGATGCCAGGCGTGCGGTAGCGGTCGCAGTCGATAAGAAGGAAGGCGTCCTCCGTGATTCCATCAAAGATTTATTGGGTAAAATTCACGACACATAGTTTTCTTTTTGGTATTTCTTTTCTGGCTATTGATCTGTATTTCTTTCAGAGGCCGCCAATATAACCGTCACTCGACGCCATCAGCTTCGGGAGGACTCCACATCCGATGCCTTGTCGCTTGCTGCTGAGTCAAATGTCCAAGTCCTTGGGCTTCTGCAAAAGACTAGAGGAGCTCTGTCGAGGCTATACTCGATGATCTTCCCGAAGGTGAAGCAGGACAAGACCCTTGGCGAGATGGCAGATGCTTTTATTATCGACTCTTCCGAGCCTGTGGAGGTACTGAAACGCCGTTCTCGATTATTCGGGGCGGTTCTTACTTTCCAGCTGCTAATGGGTCATGGGCTGGGGTCTGACTTGGAGAAGTTATATAAGCCGTTGCATGTGGATGACGACAACCACTTAGTCGACCTTGAACCTTTTAAAAGATCAGCAGTAACTTGTGCCAATCAACTGCTGAAGTTGGTAGACGAAGCACAAGCCAAGCCTACTCCTGAAGCTGCCCCTGGCTCATCGTCAGCGCCTCCTTAAACTTGTTGCTTCATTAATTGTAAATAAGACCAATCGTAACTTGACTTAGTCCTATTTATTTCGGCTCTGTTGCCAGTTCGAACAACCTTTTGGATGTAATATATACCAGCACTCCCGATGGGCGTTTTATGTTAATGTCTTTCTGAATCGAAGGTTGTGCTGCATATTCCTTCATCTTCTTCTCGTGCCGAGCTTTTCTCGAATCCTTCGACTAATGATGAATCTGACCTTGTTCGCCGCTTACGTGACCAAGTGTCTCGTTTAAATAAAGACATTGCTTCTCTTCGGGCCATGGCAGCGTTGGTGAAGAAAAAGGGGGAAATAGCAACTGCTATCGAGCAATATGCTCTCGATGGTGTTCATGTTGCCACCGAAAGTTTGGGCTGTGAGTGTTTTCCCCATCTCCTGACTCCTAGCGTAGCTCGGGTGTTCTTTTTAACTAATATTCGTTCCCTTCCAGTTGTATCTTCAGATAAATTCGAGGAAGACAGGAAGATTCATGAGAAGGTCGAGGCGATGACTGATGCTGCTCACCCAAAGCATGATCTATGGCTGCATCGTCCGAAGGCCGTTGTCATGGCAAAGTTTGAGTATCGGGTGGAGAAGGCACATTACTACTTCAATAAGTTCCACGCCCATCTCAAGATGGTCTGGAGTACTTTGTTTCCTCTGGATCAGGCACCTGAAACCTTGTCTGCCCTGTTCACCCGATTCAAGTCGCCCGAAAGGATTCGGCAGTTGGTGCGGAAAGAGCTTCTAGCTGGTGCTGAACTTGCCTTTGCTTCAGTATTGGCATGTCATCCATCCTTAGACTTGAGGGCCGTAGCAAACACTGAGAGGAGTTTAGGTGAATATTATGATATTCCTAGAGGCCCTGCATATACCATTATCTCTCGGATGGAGTCGTGCCTTGAGAGGGAGACAAGGGGTCAAGGGAACCAGGGAGCCCAGTCATGATTGTAACAACCTTGTTTCTGCATAAGATTGTTTTGTACAAATTTACCGCGTGAGCTACACGCTCTACTAGTTTGATTGATAATTTATTGTCGAGGGCGGCTGAGTGATCAGTTCAACCTGCTCTCTCGACGACTTCGTTGAATTTTGCAATGTTATTGCGAAGTCGATATGTAAGTTTTTATAAGAGCGAGACCCATCGACTTAGTCGAGGGAATTAGACGCTTGGCTTCGTCACGCGGTGCACCGGTTTGAGCCTTATTTTGAGATAACGTAACCATCGACTGCAGCACTCGCGTGTTTTTCGAGGCTTGGATTGGTTGTTTTGGTGTGTCATTAATCTTAGCTCTCGTTGAGAGTATTTAATCAATGACACTGTGTAAGCGTATCTTTCAGGCCAGCGCTCCAGATGGGAGTAAGAGCCGATGGTTTTAGGGCCCCAGACGATATGTTCGGGTGGTAGGGCCTGAATTAAGAAAAAAGGTAGAAAACCTGATTAGAACTTTATTCATAATGCGAAAAAGCAACCTTAAGGGCTGTCAAGTAAGTAAAAAACAATTGTATCCTATGTATAGAACCGTCGCAACTGTGCGATGTTCCATGGATTCCCAACGTCTTTTCCTGAAGCTGGGTTTTTGAGCCGATATGCTCCTCCTGGTATCACTTCAGTGACGATGTATGGTCCTTCCCATGGGGATTCAAGTTTCAGGGGTCTTTCTTGCTTCATCCGAAGTACCATATCCCCAACATTAAAGCTTCGACTGCGTATTCGTCGGCTGTGATAATTCCTCAACGCCTGTTGGTACACCATCGTTCTTGCCAAGGCAATGTCTCGTGCTTCGTCGAGAAGGTCCACGACATCCTGCAGCGCGATGTTGGAAGAAGACTCTGTGTACGCTGTCACCCGAGGAGCTTCGAACCGAACGTCGGCTGGTAGAACTGCTTCGGCTCCATGCACCAAGAAGAACGGGGTGTACTGAGTCGACCTGTTAGGCGTAGTGCGCAAACTCCATAGCACAGATGGTAGCTCCTCGACCCAGGCTCCAGCCGCGCCTGTAAGGCGTTTCTTGAGGCCATCCCCTATTAGACCGTTGATCCTTTCCACCTGCCCGTTGGTCTGTGGGTGGCTTACTGTGACGCCCCGGAACCGGTACCATGAGGATTCCAGTGATCCTGCCGAAATCCGCACGATATCGATTCAGAGATGCCCTCCGACACGACGTGCGCGAAGAATCACACACGTGATGCTAGAGGAATTAACACGAGCGGTAACATTACAACAGGATTACAATAGAGCCCACAAGAAACATATATTACAACAACGACTCCAACGAGTCAAGAAACAAATATACAATACAAAGATCCAAATCATACAGAAGATCGAATACGTCCGAGTATGGACAAGATACAAATTGGACTAAGAGTCCTGAAGATAACCAGTGGCGTCCATAACCCTGCCCAGGCCAAGCCGGAAGGGTAACCTTGCTAACGTCGTCTTCATCGAACATATCTTCATACCTGCCCGGTTATATCCCGTAGAAGCAGCAATAAGTACGGGTTCGTACTTAACAAGACTTCAAGACGTATAAGCATTCGTCAACCAGTCGTCCTTTGTACTTGAGGCACGCAGGGGACTTAGAGGACACAAGAGGAACGTCATAGGCAATATGGTGGAGTTAAGCGGCAGCGCAAGCACTAAAAACCTATAGAGACACTCTACAACATTCGTCTAATCAGAGAAGGTGAGAGAGCGCATAAGGTAACAGATAAAATACCACACAAACATAACCCAGCCAATTACACATATCCCCTCCAACAATTGCGAAGAGGCAATGTACAAGGCACTCAACAGTGGACAAGTTTTATTGGGTAACGGTTGTAGTAAGGCTATATTACTACGCAAGTTATTATCAGATTATTAGCAACAAGATAACGGTGTAAGTTGTTCTATGATCAAGCTATACAATTCCAAGTCGTCCATAACCGCGGACACGGCTTATCGATAAGATGTACACCCTGCAGGGGTTGCCCAAATGTAACCATACGCATGCTCGAACCCACTTACTACAGGTGGAGTCTCACATCAAGACCGTTCCCAATGCAAGAGAAAGTTTAATGGGAGCCACCCAACTAAGCTACCCGTGACGAAGTTCGGCCGTACTCTGATACGGACCCAGAGGTTTGCGACATAGTCCAGGCGGGCACTAACGACCAGGCACAGGATAAGTCTATCCGCGATATAAGTACAATACATAATATAAACACCCGAAGGCAACAGGAAGTAAATCGTGCATCATTCATATGAGCAAATAAAACCAAGGTTGTGGCTCCCAATAAACAGACTCGAGGAAAGGTAGTGGGTGATGGGGGTCCCACTCCCCCACGTACGGGTAGAGCGCTCAATCTCGGAACAGATAACAAGAACTCGGGTCCTAGGGGACATTAGCAAGTCAAAGTTCCAATGCTTTCGCAAAGGGGCTCACAGATGCCTCTGCTTACAATTTTAGTTGTTAACAAATAAGTAAAGCATGTGTATCTCCAACAACTGATATAGCATGTGATAACCTCCCAACAACCCAACATATCCCGATAAGATAACAACAACGGTAACGAGATAAAACAGCACTAGCATGCACTACGACTCGCAAGGCAGACCCGATAACCAAACAATAGCTGTAGGTGGTTGGTGGAGTCAATATAGGCTGCTTGAGGTAACAAGTGGAAGGGACACGTGACAAGAACGCAACTTAAGGATAGAATGAGGGAGAAGGCAAAATAAAATAGGTGAGCGACTCCTGCAGGGACATGAGTATAGGGGAAATGCTTGCCTGTTAAAGCTCGCCGAGGAACATCCGGAGAACTTGTCGTATCTCACAGCATCACTTCATGATCCTATCCGGGAAGAAGCAAAATGCTAGACAAACAACGTATGCAAGTCTTACTACTACGGATAAAGAAGATCCAGCATGATCAAGATGATATGCATGGCATGGCAAACATGATGCGATGCAACTTATCCATATTAATCGGAGTCGGAACCCCGGACAAGCAAATTAGGTTGGAGTTGCATTTACTACCGTCAAAATTAAGTGGTTGTTAGCATGGCATATCATGGCAAGGATGAGCTACTTCAAATTTAAACGGAGCGGGGAAAACCCTAGTCGGTGTTCCGAAATACTCCGCATATATGTGAGGTGAAATGTACAAACTATCACGGATCAACATGATGCGAGATGCAAACAAATATATGGATGGCATATTCATGTTCCTTATGTTTTTCTGATAGATTTTCATATAAAATACTTTGCATTCCGACAAACGGTTTAAAAGATATAAATTTTGCAAGATTCAAACATTTTCTGGAATTTTCAGAAAAAGAAAAACATGCAGCGGCGAACTGGGCTGAAGGGGTGCAACAGGCCGCTACCTGCCACGCCGGGCGAGAGGGTGGATCTGGGGCTACTGCATGCACGGAGCGGCGGCTATGCCGGGACGAACTGGGCCAAGGCCCATTGGGGCGCCAGATCTGAACAAAACAGAGAAAAAAGGATGGATTAATCCGCATGGGGTGGGATTTGAACTCAGGCCAAACGATTGGGGAAACCAAGGATGAACCAGTATGCTACTGGTCGGATCGTGTCAAGAGGAGGGCTCGCAGCAACATGAAGGAGGTAGAGGCGGAGCTCACCGATGGCAGCCATGGCGGACGGCCCTGGCCGGAGAAGAACTTGACGGTTGCGTGCGAAACAGCGCGAGCGCGAGGGCGTCGAGGGTGCGCCTGGACACGGGGGAGCCGGAGGTGTGCTCTGTTTGGCCGGAGGGGGACGAGGGCGGCCAGAATCGACGCCGGAGTGTGATGGCCGGACTGGAGAATCGGCGACCGTGCACTCGATTTACGGGGTCTTGGCTCGATTCCTTGGACGGAGATGACGAGGACGATGAGGCGCATCCATCGGTGCCCTCGGAACGGCGAGGGGAGGTGTGGAGTGGCGACGCCATGGTGAGGACGGTGGTGCCAGTGGGGTTTCTTCTGTCTTTGTTTCCTTGTGTGAAGAAGAAGAAGGTGGAGGGGAGACAGAGGAAGTGGCGGCGGCAGGAGGGGAGAGGGGCTAGGGTTTGATGCGGCGCCTTAAAAGGAGAGGAGGAGCAGGTGAGGGTGCGGTGGTGGTGGGAGGAGGACCACAGGGCTCCACGACGAAGATGACGACAAGGGAGAGCAGATCTTTTCTGGAAAGGGTACGGGAAGGTGGGTTGGGCTGGTGAAGAGGAAGCTGGGCCGCCGGGTAGAGATGGGCTGGGGTTGGTTCGGGCCAGAGGGGAAAAAGAGAGAGAGGAAACTAGGCCAGGGATTGAGAGAGGCCCAGGGTGAGGGGTTAGGATTTTTATTTTTATTTTTAGACAACTTTTCTATTTGAAAACTGTTTTGCAAATTGATTTGAAAACAATTCCAACAAGGGTTTGAATTTTGAAAACAAAGGTGGAGAGAGAGAAAGGTTTTATTATATCACCCATATAAGAAAGATACAAAATAATTTTAGGGTTTATAAAATATATTTTATTTGTTGAAAACATGGATGATATGATGCATATGCCATGATGATGCACAAAAGAAAAAGAACAAACAAATCTATTAGGGGTACTACCCTGGGCCGTTACACTTACCGAGGCAAACTTCAGTTTGATTCCTCCGTCGTCGTAGAACTTTCGAAACTCTTTGGAGTCGAAGTTAGATCCGTCGTCTGTGACGATACTGTGGGGCATACCAAACCGACAAGTTATTCCTCTGAAGAACTGAACTGCTGTTTCAGCCTTTTGGTTTCGAACGGGCACTGCCTCGATCCACTTGGTGAACTTGTCGACTACGACCAGTAAATACGTGTGCCCTCCAGGCGACGTCCTCGGCAGTGGTCCAACTTGGTCGAGTCCCCACTGAGCAAAGGGCCAAGCTAGAGGTATTGTCATTAGATCTGTTGCGGGGGCGTGCGGTTTTGTTATCACCAGAATTTGACCGGATCAGAGGTGGGCCGCGATCAAGGTTGGGCTTGAAGAATATACATGGAAGAAATACGTGAACCAGCCTTGTACACGAAGTTTGGGCAGTTTGCCCTTGTATCTGTAAATATAACAGGATACGTGTCAGTTAGTTAGAGTTTGGCTCGTGCACGGTTGGGATTATTCCCACGTTAGAATGTCTACGGACTATAAATATGTATCTAGGGTTATCAAGAAAGACAACAATCACGTTCATCACAAACCAATCTTGGCGCATCGCCGACCCCTTGTTTCGAGGGTTTCTTCCGGTTAAGCATCATGCTGCCTAGATCGCATCTTGCGATCTAGGCAGTATACGTTTATTCGTCGTTCATGCGTTGCTCGTACTGAAGCCTTTTTGATGGCGAGCAACGTAGTTATCATAGATGTGTTAGGGTTAGCATTGTTCTACCGTGCTACATGCTTCCGTCCATGCAACCCTTAGACATCTAGCCGTCCTTACACCTTTCTTAGGTGTAAGGGCGGCACCTTGCTTGATCATTGTTTAGTAGATCCGATCCGTTATGATTGCTCCTTGATTCTTCAAGGATTAGTTTAATATCTGCATAGTTAGGCCTTACAAACGGGTTGAATGATCCAGTGGTACGTAGGGTGTAGTTTGCTAACCCTAGACAAGATGTTCCGGGGATCAACTTAATGTTGGTTTTTAGGCCTTGTCTAGGGTCGGTTTATTATCACCGTGCGTAGCTGCCAGGCTCAATCACGAGTAGGATGTTCCGATTATGTGGTGAAAACCCTAAATCGTCGTAGGTCGTTTTAGCTACATATTGATCAAGCAGGACCACCATGTGATCGTAGACCTCATACGAACCATGGGTGGATCGGTTCCTTGAGCCGATTTACAGGACAACCTGAGAGCCGATCGAGGCTCGTATTTAATGTTTACGTGTATGCCATGCAGGAAACTAAGCGAAGCAAATCCATCACCTTCCTGATCAGGTATAGATCAGGTGGCACGCCCTTGCACCAGCATCGGGACGTGTGTACCAGGAGCTTTGCGGGCCGTCGCTCGGAGGGACCAGGGCTAGCCGCAGCCCTAGGTTGTTCCCGGCTCTTCGTGTTGCCAGCCGTAGCTCGTCGGTGGGTTTCAGACGCCAACACATTCTGGCACGCCCGGTGGGACAGTCTTCGACATCAACTGCATCGCCATCTACATCTGAGATGGTGGAAGGTACTCCAGTCACGTACGAGGATCTGCCCGAGGAGCTCAAGAAGAAGTATGACGACGTCAAAGCTATCCTCGAAGCCGACCTCATCGGCTCTTTCCACAGGACTCGCTCGCATGGCATCAGGTGGAGAGGGTTCACACCTGAAGGCGCGCTCGATGGAGTGGACCTCTCCACCCCTTCAGAAGAACGCACCAGGTCCTTGCGTCAGGAGATCAATTTCATGGTAGCTCATTCGCTACACCGCCATTCTGAGAGCCTGGTGAACACTTTGGAGCGTGTCGCCCTTCGGGTGCTCCATGAAATCTTGAGGCATCAGTACTCTCCATCAGGACCTGCTCTAGGGACTCACCAAGGAGAGCTGCCACTCCAGAGCCGACCACCGCTGCCATTCGCGCTGGCAGCACCAGAAGTGCCGAGTACACCGGCATTCGTCGTCTACAAGATCGGTGGCGATCCTAGCGATTACCAGTTCTTGTATGAGGCGCCTAAGGAGATCCCTCACGGATACACATGCACATACGTGCCAGACAGCAGTAACTGGGCACTCATGAACCAGGCTGCAACGACAGGGACTTCTGGAACAGCAGGAGGAGCTTCTGAATCAGACCTTGAGAAGCAGACGTGGCTAGCTAAGTACGCCACTCCGACGAACGTCCAGAGCTCAACTCCTGCAGCTAGCTCAGATCTTGAGAAGCAAGCGTGGCTGGCTAAGTATGCCACGCCAGCGAATCTTCAGAGCTCCACTCCTGCAGCTAGCACTGCGGATCAGATCAGCACGATCTTGAGAGACCAGTTCGGCATGGTGCCGAAAAGGAGGGCAATCGGCTATTCCAAGCCGTACCCCAACGACTACGATTTGATCCCACTACCACCCAAATATCGGCTCCCTGAATTCTCCAAGTTTAGTGGGTCAGATGGCTCCAGCTCAATCGAGCATGTAAGCCGATATTTGGCGCAGTTGGGCACGATCTCAGCTGCAGACGCACTACGTGTGAGGTTCTTCGCACAGTCCCTCACAGGATCGGCTTTTGGGTGGTACACATCACTGCCACCAGATTCGATCCGGACTTGGAAGCAGTTGGAGGAACAATTCCACATGCAGTATCACTCAGAAGCTTCCGAGGCTGGCATTGCCGATCTAGCACAAGTACGTCAAAAGCGTGGAGAAACAGTGTCAGAGTACATCCAGCGCTTCAGGACCGTTAGGAACCGATGCTATTCGGCTCGTTTGACTGAAAAAGAAGCAGTCGAGTTGGCGGTGGTGGGTCTCGCATCACCGATCAAGGATATGGCTTCCCAAGCAGACTACCCTTCACTGGCGCACATGGTTCAGAAACTGTCATTATATGAACAGCGCCACCCAGAGCTGTACCAGGACAAATTCAAGCGCGCAGTAGTCCTGGTTGAGACAGAGGAAGATGAAGGATCTGCGGGAGATCAAGAGGTAGCAGTGGCTGAATGGACTCGGGGGGCAACCCCCGTGTCCTGCAAGTGGGTTAAGCCACAAGGTCCTCCCAGAGGATTTGACTTTGACGTAACTAAAGCTGAGCAAATTTTCGACCTCTTACTTAAGGAGAAGCAGCTGAAGTTACCTGAAGGCCTCAAAATCCCCACGGTACAGGAGCTGAACGGAAAGCCATACTGCAAATGGCATAACACGTTCTCCCATACCACCAACGACTGCAGGGTGTGGCGTCAGCAGATCCAAATGGCGATAGAACAAGGACGTCTAATTTTCAACCAGTACGCCATGAAAGTCGACACACACCCCTTTCCCGCCGTTAACACGGTGGAATACGCTTACCCCGAGGGGTGCCAGCCAGGTTTCTCGTTGAGCATTAACATGGTCGAGCCTGGACACCACTCTGGTAAGGACAAAGGCGAGGGCAGCCACTCTCGTAGCAAGGACAAAGAGGAAGCCGCTCCACGCGATCGGCTCCGGCACGATGGCAAACGCTACATCACAGAGGGAGAAGTGAAGAATGTGCGATATCAGCGACCTCTCTCTGATCATCTCCTCAACAAATACGTGAGTCAGTACGACCAACGCCGGCGGTACAACAGCGACGATGAAAGGGATCGTCTAGCTAGCAGGGACGCCAGGAGACATCGTCGGCATGATCGCAATGAGGAGAGATACGAGCGCTGTGCCAAGGAAAGATCAAGAGAACAAGACGACGTGGACAAGCACTGGGACTGTCCTTTCTTCAAACACTGCTGGGATTCAGGAATGAGCCGATTGCCTACAATCGGCAACTGCCCAGAATGTAGACAGAAGAAGAAGGGTGCAACAGACGTGTCAGTGTTCAAACGTCTTGGACCTCTCCCATCTAGGAACAAGCAAACTGAGTCCTCTCGGGAAGAAGACCTCGAGGAGTTAGAAGATGACTATGAAGAAGAAGAGGACAAGTAACACCGGCCAAGGTGGTGCCCTGATGGACTCAGCCGTTCCCAAAAGCGTAGGGTTTAGAGACTGCGTGGCTTGGAGGAAGCCGAAAGATTATACCTGCACACGCTAAGGAAGGCGCGGCCCGATCTAGCCGCGAAAATTCAACGAACCCTAGACGAAGAGGGTCGACCACAAAAGATGGAGTGGCGCCCCAAGCAAAGGAAAGCCGATGATGAGACATCGGCTAGTACAAACATGGTGTTCATCCTTCCAGCGGATTTTTGTGCTCCAGGATTGGACGAAGCGCCTGTGGCACAACTTGACTGCGGCCCACGGCCGGTTATCTTTGAGAAGCCACGTGAAAAAAGCTACAGACACCTGAAGGCCCTGTACTTACGAGGTTATATCAATGGGCAGCCTGTCAATAGGATGCTAGTGGACACCGGAGCGGCAGTCAACATCATGCCATACTCCATGCTACGTCGGTTGGGACGCTCTAGCTCGGATCTGATTAAGACCAACGTTACATTGAGCGATTTCAACAGCCAAGCATCTGATGCACAAGGTGTTCTAAACGTGGATCTAATAGTAGGGAGGAAAACCATCCCTACGACGTTCTTCATTGTCGATAGCAAGAGCACTTACGCTGTCCTGCTAGGGAGAGATTGGATCCACGCCAACTGTTGCATTCCATCTACGATGCACCAATGCTTAATACAGTGGGATGGAGATGAAGTAGAAGTCGTCCATGCAGACGATACAGCCGAGGTTTCAACGGCTGGCATGAACGTTTGGGAGACGGAAGGCCAAGAGCCACTCTCAGGCATCACTTTGGACGACTACGAGTACATCGACGTATCAAAAAACGGGGTGAGGCTGGTCTTATCCACTGGCCTGACCGTATAACAAGAGCAAATTCTATGAACGTACATGGGAAGGCCGATCCTTGTGATCGGCCCCAAAAAATAAAAAGTAATGATCTTGTCTCAAGTATGTCACGTAGTCATAGTGAAGCACGAACAAGATGTAAACCTCTTTTGAGCTATGCAATCAAGATGGGGGCCGATTCCAGCAATCGGCCCATATTATCCTTGCCATACGTTTTGCCTGTGTTCAGCGTCGATCTAACAGGTGATGGAAAGCTAGGGTATGGGTTTACGTCGGCTGATGAGCTAGAAGAAGTCGACATTGGTCCTGGGGATAAGCCACGACCAACCTTCATCAGCAAGAAGTTAGATCCACATCTTAGGAGCCAGATGATAGCTCTATTA
Organism: Lolium perenne; assembly: GCF_019359855.2. Classification (NCBI taxonomy): domain Eukaryota; kingdom Viridiplantae; phylum Streptophyta; class Magnoliopsida; order Poales; family Poaceae; genus Lolium; species Lolium perenne. The sequence continues at coordinate 141,979,505 of NC_067245.2, forward strand.
AAAGAGTACCCAGATTGCTTTGCATGGGATTACACAGAGATGCCTGGGTTAGACAGGAGCATCATTGAGCATCGGCTCCCTCTCAAGAAAGGATTTCGGCCATTCCAACAACGAGCACGTCAGATGAAGGCCGAAATTCTCGAAGAAGTCAAGAAAGAGATCGAGAAAATGTTAGCCGCCGGGTTCATCAGGCCATGCAGGTATGCTGAATGGATCTCCAGTATCGTACCTGTGGAGAAAAAGGACGGCCGATGGCGTGTGGCCATAGATTTTCAAGATCTTAACAAAGCCACTCCAAAGGATGAATATCCAATGCCTGTGGCAGAAACATTAATCAACGCGGCTGCCGGCCACAAGGTGTTGAGTTTCATGGATGGCAATGCCGGCTACAACCAGATTTTCATGGCGCCAGAAGATATACACATGACTGCATTCCGAGTACCAGGATCAGTGGGCTTGTTTGAATATGTGGTCATGACTTTTGGTTTGAAGAATGCTGGTGCAACGTACCAACGAGCCATGAATTATATTTTTCATGATCTGATTGGCAAGTTGGTGGAAATCTACATCGATGACGTGGTGGTCAAGTCTGTCTCCATGGAAGGACACTTGGATGATTTGCGACGCATCTTAGACCGAACTCGGAAGTTCGGGCTCAGAATGAATCCAAAGAAGTGTGCCTTTGGTGTGACGGCCGGTCAGTTCCTAGGTTTTCTTGTTCATGAATGAGGAATTGAGATCGGCCTGAAAAGTCAGGAGGCAGTACATACCATGCAACCGCCTACCACGAAGAAGGAGCTCCAACGTCTGATCGGCAAGATCAATTTCGTCCGGCGATTCATCTCTAATCTCTCAGGACGAATTGAGCCGTTCATGGCGTTGGTCAAGATTAAATCTAATGACGAGTTTCACTGGGGGGGCAGAACAGCAGCAGGCGTTTGATGAGATTAAGCGGTATCTAACAACACCGCCTGTGCTAGTTCCGCCTCAGCAGGACAGGCCGTTCTATATCTACCTGTCAGTTGCTGACACGTCCATTGCTTCAGTGGTGGTGCAACTCTACGAGGGCATTGAAAAAGTTGTATTCTACCTCAGCAGAAGGATGTTGGATGCAGAGACAAGGTATCCTGAGGTCGAGAAGTTATGCCTCTGCCTGTTCTTCACCTGCACCAAGCTCCATCACATCCTTTTGACGGCAGAAATAATCGTCATATGCAAGTCAGACGTTGTCAAGCACATGCTGTCGGCTCCTGTTTTGAAAGGCCGACTTGGTAAGTGGATGTTTGCGTTATTGGAGTTTGACCTCCGGTATCAGCCTGCGAAAGCGGTTAAGGGACAAGCGTTGGCCGATCTCATAGCTGAACGGATCAATACTAATATAGCAGCACTATCTATACGTGCATGGGCTATGTTCTTCGATGGATCGGCTTGCGACGATGGTTGTGGCATCGGCATTCTGCTCGTGTCGCCTCGGGGGGCAACATACTCCTTCTCCATCAGATTATCTACCCCTTGCACAAACAATGTCGCTGAGTATGAGGCAGTACGCAAGGGACTGGAGTTGCTGCTGGAAGCCGGGGCAGAAGCGGTGGAGCTTTTTGGAGACTCGAAGTTGGTGATTTCCCAGCTCACGGACGAATACAAGTGCGAAAGTGAGTCATTCTTCCCATATTGGATGGAATGTCGTGAGCTGATGACACATTTTCGGTACATCAATTTCAATTGGGTCCCAAGATCTCAGAATACCGACGCCAATGATCTCGCGCAAATGGCGTCAGGGTACAAGGACATACCAGATGGGTCAGAAGTTCAGGTGCAGTTCCTGGAACAGGATGATTGGAGAGCCGATATCTTCAATTACTTGAAGGATTCGGCTCGGGGGGCACCTAAATGGATAAGATACAAGGCTATGAAATATGTCCTTATAGGAGATGACATGTTCTACAGGACGTTGGAAGGGTTACTACTCAAGTGCCTGGGACCAACTGAGTCTAATCGGCTCTTACATGAGGTGCACGAAGGCGCCTGTGGAACTCACCAATCGGCTCATAAGATGAAGTGGCTGATTAGACGATCAGGGTTTTATTGGCCCACTATGCTTGAAGATTGCTTCAAGTACTACAAGGGATGCCAAGCATGTCACATGTTCGGGAAGATTCAGATAGTACCTGCATCAGCAATGAAACCCATCATCAAGCCTTGGCCATTCTGAGGTTGGGGCATGGATATGATCGGCAAAATCCATCCTGCGTCGAGCAAAGGCCACGAGTGGATCCTGGCCATTACAGATTACTTCACCAAATGGGTGGAGGCCGTTCCTATGAAGAAGGTAAAATCAGAAGATGTTATCAAATTTGTCAAAGAACACGTCATTCATAGGTTCAGGATTCCCCAAACAATCACGACCGATGGAGGTTCGGTCTTTATTTCTAAAGAATTCAGAAAATTCTGCGATGACATGGAGATTAAGCTGATCCGATCATCTCCATACTATGCTCAAGCCAACGGGCAAGCTGAAGCGTCTAATCAGAGCCTGATCAAGCTAATCAAGAGGAAGATTGACGAGAACCCTAGGGTTTGGCATGAAACACTGTCAGAAGCTTTGTGGGCCTACCGCATGTCATGCCATGGAGCCATAAAGACTTTGCCTTACCAGCTTGTCTATGGGCAGGAAGCCGTATTGCCTTGGGAAATTACGGCTGGGTCGAGACGTGTCACGTTTCAGAATGATCTAACAGCTGAAGAATACGCAGCTCTGATGAGTGACACTATTGAGGATGCAACGGAACTTAGACTTTGGTCGTTGGAAAAGATTAAAGAGAATAAAGCCAGGGTGGCTCGTGCATACAATAAGAAGGTGAGACCAAAGGAGTTCCAAGTTGGTGATCTAGTGTGGGAAGCCGTGTTGCCATTAGGAACCAAGGATAAAGCATATGGCAAATGGTCTCCTAATTGGCACGGTCCATACAAAGTCGTTCAAGCCTTGAAGGGTAATGCATACATGCTGGAGCAGCTGGACGGCGCTAAGTTCCCAGTAGCTATCAATGGTCAGCATCTCAAGAAATATTTCCCAAGCATGTGGGATGACCAGTAAAATGGGGGCCGATTCAAGAAATCGGCCAGTAAAAAATATTTCCCAAGCTTGCCAGAATGTGTTGTCAATGGTCAATGGTCAATGGTCAGCATCTCAAGAAATATTTCCCAAGCATGTGGGATGACCAGTAAAATGGGGGCCGATTCAAGAAATCGGCCAGTAAAAAAAAATTATATACAAATCATAGCCGATGCGCAGACATCGACTTGAGAAATATAGATATCAGTACAGCCGATGCATGGACATCGACTTTAGAATAATGAAAAAGCCGATGCATTATCATCGACTCTAGACAGAACAAGCTCAATTGAGCAGGTTAACAGGTCAAGTTCAAGCCAGAGCCCATGGCATTTGAGATGATTTTCTCGATTGGATTTTGCTGAATCTGTGCATTTGAGACCGGGAGATGGCGTGGACACGAATTGGATTTGTTGACCGTGTGAGTAGGCAACTTTTATGGCCTTAAAGCATGTTTATGGCATAAGCCGATGCCCTGCCATCGGTTCTTTGTGCATCGACTTCGTTTGACAATCGGCAAAATCGACAAAGAAGCAAAATTATTTGGGGAATATTTCTTCATTAATAAAGGATTTCTTACAAAGAAAGAGCCGATTGCTCAAGGAAGGAAGAACAAAAGAAAGGCCTATTGGCCGATCTACTACTACTGCTAGGCCTATGCTACTAGGTCCTAGTCTACGGGCCGTTGCTGCCCTCGTCGTCGTCGTCGGAGCTCTCGTCGGCGCTGCTGCCGGCGGGCTCCTCGTCACTGCTCCAGCGGCCCCCAGGGGGGCCTCATCATCGTCGTCGTCGTCTGACCCGGCGCGGAACCGCTTCGCCGGCGGGTAATCCTCGAGGGATTCGGTGTCGTCGTCTTCCTCCTCCTCTTCCTCGGAGAAGGTGTACCCGTCCCAGGAGAACGAGTCATCCTCGCTCTCCGGTTCCAGTTCCCCATCAGCGAGGAACTGGAGCTCTTCGTCTCCGCTGGTCAAGGACTTGTCGTCCTCGGACCAAACGGAGGAGGCGTGGTCCTCCTGGTCCCACTCTTCTGGGGCGCGCTTGTTGTGCGCCGCCATCTGAGCAGCCACCGGGTCCCACTCCGGCGTCAGCTCACGAGATGAGGAAGAATTGAAGAATACCGACGAGCTGGAGGAGGACGAAGAGGAGAAGGACTGGGAGGAGAGATCCGATGAGGCGGAGGAGGAAGAGGAGGAAGACATTGCTCTGGATTGGGAATTTTTGGGTGCCGATGGACAGAACAGAGCAAGGGGATGAAGAGGATAACTGTTCGGCGCGGTTAAATAAAGGGGATATAGTGGGGATTCAATGCCACAGCAGTTTCCGAGGAGGTGGTGCCCAAAGAAAAAGAAAACAACGGTCAAATCACGCGGAGAAGTTGAGAAGGCAGGGCATCATGATGAAGGATGCTGCGACGGTTTTGCTCTGCCACGACATGACCCGACGAAGAAAAAGCAGAGTGATTTTGGAATTATCAATTCCAAAACCAGGGGGGCATGTGTTATCACCAGAATTTGACCGGATCAGAGGTGGGCCGCGATCAAGGTTGGGCTTGCAGAATATACATGTAAGAAATACGTGAACCGGCCTTGTACACGAAGTTTGGGCAGTTTGCCCTTGTATCTGTAAATATAACAGGATACGTGTCGGTTAGTTAGAGTTTGGCTCGTGCACAGTTGGGATTATTCCCACGTTAGAAAGTCTACGGACTACAAATATGTATCTAGGGTTATCAAGAAAGACAACAATCACGTTCATCACAAACCAATCTTGGCGCATCGCCGACCCCTTGTTTCGAGGGTTTCTTCTGGGTAAGCATCATGCTGCCTAGATCGCATCTTGCGATCTAGGCAGTATACATTTATTCATCGTTGATGCGTTGCTCGTACTGAAGCCTTTTTGATGGCGAGCAACATAGTTATCATAGATGTGTTAGGGTTAGCATTGTTCTACCGTGCTACATGCTTCCGTCCATGCAAACCTTAGACGTCTAGTCATCCTTACACCTTTCTTAGGTGTAAGGGCGGCACCTTGCTTGATCATTGTTTAGTAGATCCGATCCGTTATGATTGCTCCTTGATTCTTCAAGGATTAGTTTAATATCTGCATAGTTAGGCCTTACAAACGGGTTGAATGATCAAGTGGTACGTAGGGTGTAGTTTGCTAACCCTAGACAAGATGTTCCGGGGATCAACTTAATGTTGGTTTTTAGGCCTTGTCTAGGGTCGGTTTATTATCACCGTGCGTAGCTGCCAGGCTCAATCACGAGTAGGATGTTCCGATTATGTGGTGAAAACCCTAAATCGTCGTAGGTCGTTTTAGCTACATATTGATCAAGCAGGACCACCATGTGATCGTAGACCTCATACGAACCATGGGTGGATCGGTTCCTTGAGCCGATTCACAGGACAACCTGAGAGCCGATCGAGGCTCGTATTTAATGTTTACGTGTATGCCATGCAGGAAACTAAGCGAAGCAAATCCATCACCTTCCTGGTCAGGTATAGATCAGGTGGCACGCCCTTGCACCAGCATCGGGACGTGTGTACCAGGAGCTTTGCGGGCCGTCGCTCGGAGGGACTAGGGCCAGCCGCAGCCCTAGGTTGTTCCCGGCTCTTCGTGTTGCCAGCCGTAGCTCGTCGGTGGGTTTCGGACGCCAACAGGTTTTGGGGAAAAGCGCTGGCAGGGGTCACATTTCATGACTAGATCTCGAGCATCCGATGCTGCTGTTGGCCAGTAAAATCCTGCCCTGAAGGCTTTTGCTACGAGGGCCCTGCTTCCTGCGTGGTGTCCGCAGGTTCCCTCATGTATCTTGCGCAGTAGTGCTTTTCCATCGTCAATGGCGATACACCTTTGGAGGATACCCGAGATGCTACGCTTGTAAAATTCGCCATTAACCACAGTGAAGGCCTTTGACCGTCTGACGATCCACCTTGCTTCCACAGAATCCTCTGGCAACTCCTGCTTCGTCAGGTATGCTAGTAATGGTTTGGTCCATAGCGGCTCAAGGAGGAGGACTTGCTCCGCTGATGGTGGTGGAGGTTTTTCGACAGTTTGCTGCTGGTCCTCCGCTGATTCATCAGTCGATGGTTTTGAAGGTGCCAAAGCTTTCTCTTTTATCGATCGCTGGGCAATGGCTTCATAGAACACTCCGTCTGGGATGGGGGAGCACATGGACCCGATATTCGCCAGAGTGTCGGCTTCTTCATTGCTGGCTCTGCCGATATGTTTGAGTTCGCATCCTTCAAACTTGGCTTCCATATTTTGATACAACTGTCGATAAGCGATCATGTTGTCGCTGACCGCGTCACATAGGTTCATCGACTGCTGCACCACCAAGTTTGAATCTCCATAGATTTCTAGGCGAGTTGCCCCGCATGCTTTCGCCATCCTCATCCCGTGCAGCAGCGCTTCATACTCTGCTTCATTGTTCGTCGACAGGGAGAAATTCATACGTAGTATGTACTTCATCTTTTCTCCCTGTGGTGATATCAATATCACTCCTGCTCCTGCGCCCGTGCTCCGTTTTGACCCGTCGAAGTACATTGTCCATGATCCCGACATGTCGGGTGCCGCTGGTGTCTGCGACTGGATCCAATCTGCCACGAAATGCAGGAGGACACAGGACTTTATCGCCGTCCGATTAACGTAAGTTATGTCGTGTGGCGCTATCTCGATGGCCCATTGGGACACCCGACCTGTGGCTTCTGGGTTAGTCATTATGTTCTTTAATGGCGCTTCACTTACGACGACAATCGGGTGCTCTGTGAAATAATGACGCAGCTTGCGAGCCGATTTCCATACTGCATACGCCAGCTTCTGATGATGAGGGTATCTCTGCTTCGCGGGTGTGAGTACTTCACTGAGGTAGTAAACAGGCCTCTGGACGCCGTGGACTTTTCCTGCCTCTTCCCACTCGACGACCAAAAGGCTGCTAAAGACTTGTGCTGTTGCAGCTATGTACATAAGCAGCGTTTCTTTCTCACACGGGGTTACAAGGACTGGGGACGTTGACAAGATTTTCTTCAGGTTATCGAAGGACTCCTGCGCCTCTTTTGTCCACTCGAACTTTTCTGACTTTTTCATCAGGTTATAGAACGGCAAAGCTTTTTCTCCCAGCTTGGCGATGAATCTACTGAGCGCTGCTAGATGTCCTGCCAACTGCTGCACTTGGTGCAGATTCTTTGGCGGCTCCATGTCGAGAATAGCTTTAATCTTCAAAGGGTTGGCTTCAATCCCCCTAGCTGAAATGAAGTACCCGAGTACTTGTCCCCCTGGCACTCCGAAGAAGCATTTTTTGGGATTCAGCTTGATTTTATACTTGTCTAAGTTGTCGAAAGTTTCCTGCAAGTCATCGATGAGTGTGGCGGCGTGCTTCGTCTTCACCACAATGTCGTCGATGTAAACTTCGATGTTTCTCCCAATCTGCTCTCCAAGGCAAGCCTTCATGCAACGTTGATAAGTTGCTCCTGCGTTTTTCAACCCGAAGGTCATGACGTTGTAACAGAAAACGCCGTGTGGGGTGATGAATGCGGTCAGCTCCTGGTCTTCTTTCTTCTGCTTGATTTGATTATACCCGGAGTATGCATCAAGGAAGGAGAGGTGATCGCATCCAGCTGTGGAGTCGACTATCTGGTCGATGCGAGGCAGCGGGAAGTGGTCCTTTGGACAGTGTTTATTAAGGCTGGTGTAGTCGATACACATGCGTAGAGCGGTGGTGTCCTTCTTGGGTACCATGACAAGATTGGCGACCCACTCGGCTTCCTTGAGCTCCCGAATGAATCCTGCTTTACGGAGTCAACTGATTTCTTCGCCAATTGTTCTCCTCTTCGGTTCGGAAAATCGGCGCATTGACTGCTGCACCGGTTTGGCTGTCGAATCAACATTAAGGGCGTGCTCAGCGAGTTCCCTGGGGATACCTGGCATGTCGGATGGTTCCCATGCAAATATCTCCCAGCGCTCATGGAGGAACTCGATGAGCGCGCCTTCCTATGCGTCAGTAAGGTTAGTCGATGTATTGAACGTTTTCTTCGGGTCAGTGGGATGCACCTGCAGCTTCTTGGTTTCCTTTGCAGCGTCAAACTCGTCGGATCTCACGTTTCGATTGTCGACTGGTGGTTGCGTGTGGTCTGTAACGGTGTCAATTGCGTTGAGTTCTTCCTTGACTCCGAACTTTGAGGCGATCTTCTGGAACTCCCGGTCGCAGTTGTCTGATCGAGTGAAGCTTCCATGGACGGTTATTGGGGTCCCGTTGTTGCCTGGCATCTTCAGCTTCAAGTACGCATAGTGAGGCACGGCCATGAATTTGGCAAATGCGGGCCTGCCAAGGATGGTGTGATACTGAGACTCCCAGTCGACTACTTCGAACTCAACCTTTTCTTTCCTGAAATTGTTGGGCGTGCCGAAGACCACATCCAATGATGTTTTCCCAAGAGAATAAGCGGGTCGAGTTGGTATAATGCCGTGGAATCCTGTGTCGGATTCTCTTAGCATATCGACTGTTAAACCTATTGCTCTCATGGTGCTGGCGAACAATAGGTTCAGGCCACTTCTTCCATCCATGAATACTTTGATCATATTGTATCCTCCAATATGTGCTTCAAGAACAAGAGCTGCATGGCCAGGCCTCGGGACAGCTTTCGGGTGATCCGCCCTGCCGAAGGAAATACTCTGATCTGACCAGTCGATAAAGTCGGGTGTATCAACCATGGCAACTTCCGCATATTTTACTTCCCGGGAGAACTTCTTGATTTCTCTCTTTGAAAAGCTGGTCTTATGGATCATGTTGACTTGCCCGCACGGTTCTGGAAACACCTCAGTCGATGTATGCTCGTCTTCTCCTGCTGGTACGTACGGCTCTGGTATGTACGGCTCTGGTGCATAACTGTAGGATCTTGCCCTTTTCTCCATTGCATGAACTCTTGATATGGCCTCGGCTCTGAGGTCATCGCAGAACTGCCGAATCTCCAGAAAATGTCGACGGTGTTCCTTAGCAGGTGACTGGACTTCTCTCGACCATCCTTCGGATCGATGTAAGAGTGGAGGTAACATGGTGCCTCGAGCTGCTCTGTAGCCGATAGATACGGCGAGCGGGTGCGTCCCTTGGTTGATAATGTGTCGTGGTATCCTTGCTCGACCTGCCGAAGGTAAGGTGCTGTTCGTCCTTCCTCCTCGCGGTGCGAGTCCCTTCGTCTTTTCCTTCGCCCTGCTGCAACGTCGAAACTTCCTTGGTGGCTCTCTTGTATGCTCCTGGGTGGAATCCTTAGGGTTGCCACTGGGGGAACACTTTCCGGGGCCGCGGCCTTCAGACCGGATGCGCTGGTACTAGGGAGGCGAAGGAAACCTCCAGAGTCGATGATGAAGTGAACACCACCGAAAGTAGCATCCATATCGCCAGTCGATCCTATAGGGATCAAGTGAGGCGCTTCGTGGTGCGGCACGAATTCGAAGGATCCGCAGTGGATTGAATCCCTTGGTTCCGCTGGCGTTGGCGACTCGAGTACAAACGCCGCGGACGTGACTGGTACTGCCGATGACTTGCCTGGTGCCGACAGGCTTCCCATAGACGGCGCCAATTGTCGAGGGTACTCCTCGGCAATGCCCTCCGATTGGGGCTTAGGGTTAGTGGAATCCTGCAAGCTGACACGAGACATCGGTTCACAACAAGCGGGGAGAGCGATTTACCCAGGTTCGGGGCCTTCGATGAGGTAAAACCCTTACGTCCTGCCTGTCTGTTCTTGATTATGATGATAATGGGTTACAATGGGGTGCCGAATAGTTCGGCTGAGATCTCGTCGAGAGGCTAAGCGCTGCGGTGACCTAGCTCTAGACTTTTTGGTGGCTAAGGCTGGTAAGATTGATTGTCCCCCTCGGTAGCCCCTCTCCTGGCCTTTATATAGGAGGCCAGGTCTCAAGAGGTCTAACCGAGTACGACTAGGTTTACAGCAGTTTCGAATCTAATCTTTCCTTGTTCGGCTACTTCCTTGTCTTGCCCGTCAAGGATTCCTCTGGTGTGCCGTCCAGGTGGCCCATCTTGCCTTCAAGTGTCTTCATGGGCCTCCAATTAGTCAATACAGGATAGGGCAATGTCGGTTACACGAAGGGTAATGCCCACGTCATCAGGTGCCATTGACACATTGTTGTATATTTCAAGGGGCAATCCTTAATGCACCTTGAGCATCGTTGATGCCATTGTTTGTAAGTTTTTCGGTAGGTACATATATATGCACTTTTACCGTGCCGTTGGCAAATTTTGAAGGAGAAAATCTTAATTTCCCGTTTAAGCGTATGTGTATTCGTTGGTCAGCAAATTGTTTGAGTGATCAGCTCGTGTTGCAGGTCTTGCTAAACCCGTTGTATGTGCAACTTTGCTTTCAACCGATGCATGTCTTGACCGTGGGTCGTTTTTGTACGTGTTTCATGATCCTTGCTATCTGCGACACTCTTTGAGGCATCTATAGCAAAGGAAAAGAGCAAGGTCTTCGTTGTTTCATGATTCTTGCTATTTGCGGCACTATTTGAGGCATCTATAGCAAAGGAAAAGAGCAAGGTCCCCATTGCTTCATGATCCTTGCTATTTGCGGCACTCTTTGAGGCATCTATAGCAAAGGAAAAGAGCAAGGTCTTCGTTGTTTCATGATCCTTGCTATCTGCGGCACTCTTTGAGGCATCTATAGCAAAGGAAAAGAGCAAGGTCTTCATTGCTTCATGATCCTTGCTATTTGCGGCACTCTTTGAGGCATCTATAGCAAAGGAAAAGAGCAAGGTTCCCGTTGATTTTGCATCATAGCACTCGTAGTTTCAGAGGCTTTTTTAGAGTGCAATCTCTGGGTGTATTTTCCATCGCACCGATGTTCATTGAAATATATGAACAAGGTTCCTGATGATGTAGTTCGGGTGTCCTGAATTACTGCAATTCTTCAAAACTTGAGTCTTCATATCTTCTTGGGCTCCAGCGAACCGGCGCTCCCGATGGGAGTAATAGTCTCCATATCTTCTTGGGTCCCAGCGAACCGGCGCTCCCGATGGGAGTAATAGTCTTCAAATTTTCTTGGGTTCCAGCGAACCGGCGCTCCCGATGGGAGTAACCGCAATAGCTCGTAGATATTCCAGGAGCCCCTGAGTAATTCCAGCGCTCCCGACAAGAGCACATCGGGTCAATATAATATGATATTCATTGAATACTCCAGATGATGAATCCACCGACCCGAGAGTGCATCGGGAGAGGATATATCCAGTGCTGAAGAAGATAAATCCATTAGCCCGGCTGCGGCGAGGCTAATATGGAAGCAGGTCGCACTGCGAGCGCAGTCGAAGTAATTCCGCGGACAGAGATAGTCCATGCGGCAGGCGCAGCCGAACTAATTCCGCGGACAGAGATAGTCCATGCGGCAGGCGCAGCCGAAATAATTCCGCGGATAGAGACAGTCCATGCGGCACCTAGCTGACGTGACGTCTGGCCGAGAGAAACAGAGATGAGATCGATGACGAGGACGCAGTTGATATGGCCGATCCGCGGCGGGTGAGCATCCGAATATATCGGGTCCGCGGCAGGCGAGCCACCGAGTAAGAAGAGTGCGCGATGGCGGGCGCGGTCAGCCGATCCGGGCAGTCGACGGAGCGAGCACCCGAATATATCGGGTCTGCGATGTCGGGTCCATGGCCGGCGAACTCTCGAGCGTGGCGACTGTGCGCGGTGAAGCAGTCGAAGCTTGTTCTGATCTGCAGTCATATTACAGCGCAAAAAACTGTGCACAAATAATAGTACGAGCCAAAAATATTTGGCTAATAAATTTTATATGTAGTAATTAATTGGAAGTATATCACCTGGTTCTTGTGTCGGATGGCGAGTTGATGACGGCGGCGCTCGGCATGAAAAATTCAACGATGCAGCGAAGAAATGTTCACTGGACATGCAGGGTCGCGTCGTAGGACGAAGTAGATGCATCGACGTATCCTTTCAAGTTGTCCACGCAGCAGGCTAGTAATTGTACTTTTACCCGATCGCTTTCCTTTTTCTCCTTCCTTGGTCGATAAGTTGATCAGCCGCGGAAGTTTCCGTATGCACGCAGGGCCCAGCCGATACAATCTTTGTTTTCTGCAAACGAAGTGTACATCGTGTTTGCTGGTGCCGTTTAGGCATGTTTTCTTGCTGTATATTTGTTAGGACTTGCTCCTCCACTCTTTAGGCCAGGGAAGTATTTTAGTTTTCCTTTTATTGCATCTGACAACCTCACATGGCAACAGAGCATGATTCCTGGCTGGTCGAATTTATGATCGGATACGATTATGTTTCTTGTTCTTCGGGACCTGGTAATCCTTCACCGATGGCTTGCGGCTGGCACTTGGATCCGTGCATACGTTTTCTTTTTCTTGTTCACCTCCTAGCAGACATGTTGAATCCTTGAAATTTGATCCTATGATGATTCTTCTTTCCTCTTCCAGAAGTCTTCTTTTCTTTTTTTGATCAGCGGGAACCGTAACTTGAGTACGCACAAGTTGTCGGCTGCTCGAATTTGGCCGCTGCTGTCTGCGCCAATATCAGAACCAAACGCATGACGGAGATTCGAACGTAGAGAAGCGTAGAGAAATTCTTCGGTTGTGCGTGACGAAGAGGATCCACCGGATTGGATCCGCGAGTTACGATCTTGATGACATTGATAATGAAGGATCCCGCCCGGATGACAAAATCCAGTCGACGCGCTTCCCACAGACAGCGCCAATTGACGAGACGGTTCCTCGGCAATGCCCACCATAAGGGGCTACTGACGTGGGCATAACCCTTCGGGTACTCGACATTGTCATACCCGGTGCAAACTATGAAGCTGGACCAGCACAAGGACTCGACGAGCTGGACTTGCACGCGCCTCAACTTGGACTACAAGGAAAGAACACTCCAACACGAATCCTACTAGGACTCTTGTAAACCCTAGCTTGGCTGATATATAAAGTCAGTCAGGGGCACCCCTTAGGGACACGCATATTCAGAAACATAATTATAGAGACCACACGCATATTCAGAAACATAATTATAGAGACGACACGTCTAGAAACCGCAACCCGTGGATTAGAACTAGACTAGATCCAACAACTCCGCCTATGGCGGCCCCTGTACCCATACATTCATATACTGGATTGCTAGCAGGACGTAGCGATCCTCCACCGCGGGGACGTGAACCTGGGTACGTCGTGTACCGCCTCGCTCCCGGAACTTCCGTCGTCGCCTTTCTCTAAAACCCAAGCCCCTTATGGTGGGCATTGCCGAGGAACCGCCTCGTCAGGCGGCGCCACAGGCCCGCAGCTGGCCGTCTGTGGTCTGCGTCTTCAGGAAGAAGAGCCAGCTCCAGAAATCGATTTCCGGCCACAAGCCGGCGTAGCCCTCCATGAGGCCACATAGCAGCTCAGCAAGACGCAGGCGTTGGCCGGCAGATGATGCGGCTGCGGGCCAAAGAAGTCAAGGAAGCGGCGGAAGAAGGGCGAAGCCGGTAGGCCCAGCCCCCGGTCGAAGTGCGCTCCGAAGACCACACGTTCGTCGGGCTCCGGGGCCGGCTCCACCTCGTCGCTGGGTGCCCGCGTGATCACCCCCGGCGGGATCCGGCGAAGGCGCACGAGGCGCTCGATGTCATCCTCCTTCATGTACGAGCCCTCCCAAGATCCGCTCGGAGGGGCCATCGCCGTAGAGGAAGAAGAAGAAGACCACGAAAGTGCAAATGGCGAGGAAGAACCACGAGACGGCGGCGACGGCGGCGGCGGAGAGCGTACCATCGAGACGCGAAGACCCGTGGCGACGGTTCGGCGTGCGGACGACTGCGGAACGGCGGAGGAGCGCGGTCGCGTTTGTTCGCCGAGGTTCACCAGGAGGTCGCCGGAGGAGTTGCGGTCGCGTGAAAGAGCTTGCTCGAGCGGGAGAGAGAAGGCTTGGGCGCGGGAGCGAAGTGGGCGAAGTGGCCGCTTCGGTACCGCCCCAGGGCATTTATAGCCGCCTGCCGCGCACGGTGCGCCGCCACGTGGCGATCGTGGGCCACGATCGAGGATTAACTGCGCCGTAACTCCCCCCACTACCGGTGTGGTTACTGGAAACGGCCACACCACGTCGCCCACGTCAGAAGCCATCAAGTCGGGCGCAGGGCCCGAGGTGGCGGAGACTCCGGCGCGCCCCAGCCGCAACCGGACGCTTTCCTCCAACCCGGCCTAAAAACTTTTCAAGTAAGGCGGAACAACCTCCAGCGCTTGGAATATTGAAATCCGCATAACGAAGCGGCGTCCGGCTTGAGAGCAGTTGGACGGAGCAAGCCGGAAGAGGGTGCAGCCGGCTGAACGAAAATTCTCAGCCGGCCCCTTGGGTGCTTCTCAAAGAACAATCCGCGAGATCAAAGACTAAGGGTCAGGAAAACCTGCCTAGGTCCTTCTTTACGCAGGACCTTGCCAGCTTCAGGGGCTAATGTCGGGGGGAAGACCCCGGGTAGGGAAAAGGACTGAGAACAACCGGCTCAAGGCCTGTCGGCCCGCGGCAAAGGCCGGCTGAGGAGCAGCCGGCTGGAGCCGTGGCCGGCTGAGCCGGCTGGTTCAAAGTCCACGCTGGCCTGGCCGCAGCCGACTGCGTTGTAGCTGGGCCGGCTTCAACTTGTCATATCCGGCTTGGTTTGTATCCCCCTGACATGGTCCGGGTTGGTGAGGCTTGCGGGAGAAGGAACTGGAAAGGTAGTCCGGCTCCTAAAGTTCACGATGATCTCACCTTCCGTAAAGGGCGGGGCACTGTAGAGCAACAGTGCCTCCGCCGGACAGGGCATCATGGCGCCGTACGGCTACAGGTCATGATGGCGACAGGGACACCTCCTCTCCATACCGCTGACTTCGGCAGGCGACAAGACAGGGCTTCCACGCCCAACGGCTCCTGACAGCGGTGCCTCGGGAAGGAGCGGGAAGCCGGAGCCGGCCAGCCGGCCAGTAGGTCATAGGGACTTCTATGTAAAGTGCCAGCGCCTATATAAGCTGCACTACCCCCACTCGTGCAGGGGATCGATCACTTCTTATTCATTCTAGTCTTGGCGCTGCCCTGTGAGAGAGACCATCGTCTTCCTTACCCTCCCAGGAGCAGCCGGATACAGCTCTAGGAGCACCATTGTACTGTGATATCATCATATACACTCATAGCAGGAGTAGAGGTGTTACCTCCATCGGAGGGCCTCGAACCTGGGTACGTCGCCGTGTCGCTCGTGCCCATACCCGCATCCGGATACCGCCGTAAGATCATACTAGGAACCACTCTCATTAGCCACCCTATGGCATATACCGTGACCATACCACGACACGTGTCCTGTTCGTTCTAGTTTTCATCCTCCTCCCCGGGGAACCCTCCCCGGAGAGCTCTACACCGACCCCTTCTATCCCCACCTGCTTGTCCCTTCCTTCTTCCTCCAGCGATTTATCCCTCGTTCAACAAGTTGTCTAAGAAGAATATGAAGAAGAGTAAGAAGAGGAAGGAGGCGTTGGTGTCTGAGACTAAATCCGCGGTGAAATCCATCCCGCTGAAAGTGTACTACAACTCTGAAAGTGTACCAGCGGAACCGGCGGATAGGCATGTCTGCGCTTCCATCGCAAGCTCAGTCTGCGCTTCCATCGCAAGCTCAGTCTGCTTCGGGCTTGTTGGGTGATACGTCTCCAACGTATCTATAATTTCCGATGTTCCATGCTTGTTTTATGACAATACCAACATGTTTTGTTCACACTTTATATCATTTTTATGCGTTTTCCGGAACTAACCTATTGACGAGATGCCGAGAGGCCAGTTGCTGTTTTCTGCTGTTTTTGGTTCCAGAAAGGCTGTTCGGGCAATATTCTCGGAATTGGACGAAATCAACGCCAAACCTCCTATTTTTCCCGGAAGGCTCCAGAACACCGAAGGAGAGTCGGAGGAGTGCCAGGGGGGCCCCACACCCTAGGGTGGCGCGGCCCAAGGGGGGGGCGCGCCCCCCTATGGTGTGGCCAGCCCAGGCCCCCTCCGACTCCGATTCTTCGCCTATTTAAGCCGTCGTGACCTAAAACCTCGACACCAATTGACGAAACTCCAGAAAGACTCCAGGGGCGCCGCCGCCATCGCGAAACTCCAATTCGGGGGACAGAACTCTCTGTTCCGGCACCCTGCCGGACGGGGAATTGCCCCCGGAGCCATCTCCACCGCCGTCTTCACCGCCATCTTCACCGCCATCGCTGCCCCCATGATGAGGAGGGAGTAATTCACCCCTGAGGCTGAGGGCTTCGCTGTAGCTATGTGGTTCATCTCTCTCCATGTACTTCAATACAATGATCTCATGAGCTGCTTTACATGATTGAGATTCATCTGAGTTTTGTATCACTACTATCTATGTGCTACTCTAGTGATGTGTTATTAAAGTAGTTCTATTCCTCCTGCACGTGTGTAAAGGTGACAGTGTGTGCACCGTGTTAGTACTTGGTTTGTGCTATGATCATGATCTCTTGTAGATTATGGAGTTAACTATTGCTATGATATTATTGATGTGATCTATTCCTCCTACATATGCATGAAGGTGACAGTGTGCATGCTATGCTAGTACTCGGTTTAGTCTGTTGATCTATCTTACACTAAAGGTTACTTAAACATGAGCATTATTGTGGAGCTTGTTAACTCCGGCATTGAGGGTTCGTGTAATCCTACGCAATGTGTTCATCATCCAACAAAAGTGTAGAGTATGCATTTATCTATTCTGTTATGTGATCAATGTTGAGAGTGTCCACTAGTGAAAGTGTGATCCCTAGGCCTTGTTCCTAAATACTGCTGCGTTACTACTGCTTGTTTACTGTTTTACTGTGTTACTACTGCTACAATACTACCACCATCAACTACGCGCCAAGCACTTTTCTGGCACCGTTGCTACTGCTCATATATATTCATACCACCTGTATTTCACTATCTCTTCGCCGAACTAGTGCACCTATTAGGTGTGTTGGGGACACAAGAGACTTCTTGCTTTGTGGTTGCAGGGTTGCATGAGAGGGATATCTTTGACCTCTTCCTCCCTGAGTTCGATAAACCTTGGGTATCCACTTAAGGGAAAACTTGCTGCTGTTCTACAAACCTCTGCTCTTGGAGGCCCAACACTGTCTACAGGAAAGGAGGGGGAACGTAGACATCAAGCACTTTTCTGGCGCCGTTGCCGGGGAGGAAAGGTAAAAGGCACTCATACTACGGTCTCAGGTAAAGTATTTTTCTGGCGCCGTCGTGGGTGTGCTCGAAGCTATTTCCTTTAGATCCTGCAATTGCATCTTGTTGTTTCTTGTTTACACTAGTTTGGCATAATGTACAAGAGTGAGCTTCTTGTTCTATTTCCTGATTTAAAACATGGATTGTTTGATGTGAAAATTAAAAAACCTATTAAATCTTGTTTGCATGCTGGTAGTAATATTAGTATGAACGCTTTGAACACCATTGTTGATAATAATATAGAAAGTTCTAAGCTTGGGGAAGCTGGTTTTCATGATCTTTTTAGTCCCCCAAGCATTGAGGAGAAAATTTTCTTTGATGATACTTTGCCTCCTATTTATGATGATAATGATAGTGGTCTTTTGGTGCCACCTACTATGGAGAGTAAATTTTGTTGTGATTATACTATGCCTCCTACACTTGATGAGAATAATAATGATAGCTACTTTGTTGAATTTGCTCCCACTACAACTAATAAAATTGATTATGCTTATGTGGAGAGTAATAATTTTATGCATGAGACTCATGATAAGAATGCTTTATGTGATAGTTATATTGTTGAGTTTGCTAATGTTGCTACTGAAAGTTATTATGAGAGAGGAAAATATGGTTGTAGAAATTTTCATGTTACTAAAACACCTCTCTATGTGCTGAAATTTTTGAAGCTACGCTTGTTTTATCTTCCTATGCTTGTTACTTTGCTCTTCATGAACTTGTTTATTTACAAGATTCCTTTGCATAGGAAGCATGTTAGACTTAAATGTGTTTTGTATTTGCCTCTGGATGCTCTCTTTTGCTTCAAATACTATTTCTTGCGAGTGCATCATTAAAACTGCTGAGCCCATCTTAATGGCTATAAAGAAAAGAACTTCTTGGGAGATAACCCATGTGTTATTTTGCTACAGTACTTTGTTTTATATTTGTGTCTTGGAAGTTGTTTACTACTGTAGCAACCTCTCCTTATCTTAGTTTTGTGTTTTGTTGTGCCAAGTTAAGCCGTTGATAGAAAAGTAAGTACTAGATTTGGATTACTGCGCAGTTCCAGATTTCTTTGCTGTCACGAATCTGGGTCCACCTCCCTGTAGGTAGCTCAGAAAATTAAGCCAATTTACGTGCATGATCCTCAGATATGTACGCAACTTTCATTCAATTTGAGCATTTTCATTTGAGCAAGTCTGGTGCCATTTTAAAATTCGTCAATACGAACTGTTCTGTTTTGACAGATTCTGCCTTTTATTTCGCATTGCCTCTTTTGCTATGTTGGATGAATTTCTTTGATCCACTAATGTCCAGTAGCTTTATGCAATGTCCAGAAGTGTTAAGAATGATTGTGTCACCTCTGAATATGTTAATTTTTATTGTGCACTAACCCTCTAATGAGTTGTTTCGAGTTTGGTGTGGAGGAAGTTTTCAAGGGTCAAGAAAGGAGGATGATATACTATGATCAAGAAGAGTGAAAGCTCTAAGCTTGGGGATGCCCCGGTGGTTCATCCCTGCATATTTCAAGAAGACTCAAGCGTCTAAGCTTGGGGATGCCCAAGGCATCCCCTTCTTCATCGACAAATTATCAGGTTCCTTCTCTTGAAACTATATTTTTATTCGGTCACATCTTATGTGCTTTACTTGGAGCGTCTGTGTGCTTTTGTTTTTGTTTTTGTTTGAATAAATTGGATTACATCATGCTCGTGTGGGAGAGAGACACGCTCCGCTGTTGCATATGAACACATGTGTTCTTAGCTCATGATATTCATGGCGAAGTTTCCTCTTCGTTAAATTGTTATATGGTTGGAATTGGAAAATGCTACATGTAGTAATTGCTATAATGTCTTGGGTAATGTGATACTTGGCAATTGTTGTGCTCATGTTTAAGCTCTTGCATCATATACCTTACACTTATTAGTGAAGAAATACATAGAGCTTGTTAAAATTTGGTTTGCATGAGTGGTTTCTCTAGAGTCTAGATATTTTCTAGTAAGATGTTTGAACAACAAGGAAGACGATGTATAGTTTTATAATGCTTGTAATATGTCTTTTATGTGAGTTTTGCTGTACTAGTTCGTGCTTGTGTTTGCTTCAAACAACCTTGCTAGCCTAAACCTTGTATCGAGAGGGAATACTTCTCATGCATCCAAATCCTGAGCCAAACAACACTATGCCATTTGTGTCCACCATACCTACCTACTATGTGGTATTTCCTGCCATCCCAAAGTAAATTGCTTGAGTGCTACCTTTAAACAATTCAAAATTTATCACCTCTGATTTGTGTCAATGTTTTATAGCTCATGAGGAAGTATGTGGTGTTTAGCTTTCAACCTTGTCATTTACTTTTGACGGACTCTCGGATGGACTAGTGGCACATCCGCTTATCCAATAATTTTGCAAAAAGAGCTGGCAATGGGATTCCCAGTCCCAAATTAATTAACAAAAATAGACACTCCTCCATGGTATGTGATTGTTGGACGGCACCCGAAGGATTCGGTTAGCCATGGCTTGTGTAAGCAAAGGTTGGGAGGAGTGTCATCATAATAAAACTAAAATAAAAAGGCACTCCTTCATGGTATGAGATTGTTGGCAGGCACCCGAGGATTCGGTTAGCCATGGTTTGCGAAAGAAAGGTTGGAAGGAGTGCCACCCAAAAATAAAATAATTCATGGGAGCCGCTCTTGGAAGTCCGGTTGGCGAGGTAGTTAGTGTACCCATTACCATTCGTTGACAACAACAAACACCTCTCGAAACTTTACTTTTTTATGCTCTCTATATGTTTTCAAAACCAAAGCTCTAGCACAAATATAGCAATCGATGCTTTCCTCTTTGAAGGACCATTCTTTTACTTTTATTGTTGAGTCAGTTCACCTATTTCTCTCCACCTCAAGAAGCAAACATTTGTGTGAACTGTGCATTGATTCTTACATACTTGCTTATTGCATTTGTTATATTGCTCTGCATTGACAACTATCTATGAGATATACATGTTACAAGTTGAAAGCAACCGCTGAAACTTAATCTTCCATTGTCTTGCTTCAATACCTTTACTAAGAATTTATTGCTTTATGAGTAATCCTTATGCAAGACTTGTTGATGCTTGTCTCAAAAGTACTATTCATGAAAAGTCTTTGCTATATGATTCAATTGTTTACTCATTGCATTTACATTGTTTCGAATCGCTGCATTCATCTCATATGCTTTACAATGGTATGATTAAGATTATGTTGGTAGCATGTCACCTCAGAAATTATCTTTTATCGTTTACCTACTCGAGGACGAGTAGGAACTAAGCTTGGGGATGCTGATACGTCTCCAACGTATCTATAATTTCCGATGTTCCATGCTTGTTTTATGACAATACCAACATGTTTTGTTCACACTTTATATCATTTTTATGCGTTTTCTGGAACTAACCTATTGACGAGATGCCGAGAGGCCGATTCTTTGTTTCTGCTGTTTTTGGTTCCGAGAAAGGCTGTTCGGGCAATATTCTCGGAATTGGACGAAATCAACGCCAAACCTCCTATTTTTCCCCGGAAGGCTCCGAACACCGAAGGAGAGTCGGAGGAGTGCCAGGGGGGCCCCACACCCTAGGGTGGCGCGGCCCAAGGGGGGGGCGCGCCCCCCTATGGTGTGGCCAGCCCCGGCCCGCTCCGACTCGATTCTTCGCCTATTTAAGCCGTCGTGACCTAAAACCTCGACACCAATTGACGAAACTCCGAGAAAGACTCCGGGCGCCGCCGCCATCGCGAAACTCAATTCGGGGACAGAACTCTCTGTTCCGGCACCCTGCCGGACGGGGAATTGCCCCCGGAGCCATCTCCACCGCCGTCTTCACCGCCATCTTCACCGCCATCGCTGCCCCCATGATGAGGAGGGAGTAATTCACCCCTGAGGCTGAGGGCTTCGCTGTAGCTATGTGGTTCATCTCTCTCCATGTACTTCAATACAATGATCTCATGAGCTGCTTTACATGATTGAGATTCATCTGAGTTTTGTATCACTACTATCTATGTGCTACTCTAGTGATGTGTTATTAAAGTAGTTCTATTCCTCCTGCACGTGTGTAAAGGTGACAGTGTGTGCACCGTGTTAGTACTTGGTTTGTGCTATGATCATGATCTCTTGTAGATTATGGAGTTAACTATTGCTATGATATTATTGATGTGATCTATTCCTCCTACATATGCATGAAGGTGACAGTGTGCATGCTATGCTAGTACTCGGTTTAGTCTGTTGATCTATCTTACACTAAAGGTTACTTAAACATGAGCATTATTGTGGAGCTTGTTAACTCCGGCATTGAGGGTTCGTGTAATCCTACGCAATGTGTTCATCATCCAACAAAAGTGTAGAGTATGCATTTATCTATTCTGTTATGTGATCAATGTTGAGAGTGTCCACTAGTGAAAGTGTAATCCCTAGGCCTTGTTCCTAAATACTGCTGCGTTACTCGCTTGTTTCTTTGTTTTTCTTGTGTTACTACTGCTACAATACTACCACCATCAACTACGCGCCAAGCACTTTTCTGGCACCGTTGCTACTGCTCATATATATTCATACCACCTGTATTTCACTATCTCTTCGCCGAACTAGTGCACCTATTAGGTGTGTTGGGGACACAAGAGACTTCTTGCTTTGTGGTTGCAGGGTTGCATGAGAGGGATATCTTTGACCTCTTCCTCCCTGAGTTCGATAAACCTTGGGTATCCACTTAAGGGAAAACTTGCTGCTGTTCTACAAACCTCTGCTCTTGGAGGCCCAACACTGTCTACAGGAAAGGAGGGGGAACGTAGACATCATTGGGTCAGGCCAGAATAATCCAGCAAGAGTCCTGGTAGGTTTTTGTCGCCATATGCTTTCTTTGCCCCCATGAACGTGGATTACAGCAAGGCAAACATATCCAACTACTTTTTTTACCCGGGAGAACCAGCTATTTGACCGTCTTTCTTCCAGGGCCGCCCGTTCAAGTGTCGCCCTTCCTACCGATGCCGAGAAATCGTCCGTGTTTCGCCAAGATGGTGAGTATGAAGCTCCCCGGTATGTTTCCATCGCCATGCCAAAGTTTCTCTGCCTTCTGGCTGGCTAGTGGATCAAACAATTTAACCGTCTTTCTTCCATGGCAGCTAGTTTCAGCGCTATTCCTACCCAAGTTGAGAAATCGCTCGTTTTTCGCCAACCTGGTGGGTACGAAGCTCCTGGGTATATTTCCATCGCCATGCCAGATTTTTGTTGAGTCCTTGCTGGCAGGCGGTGCCAACTAAACCGGCTATCATCTTCCAGGGCCGACGGTTCCAGGCTCGTGCTTTCTACCGCAGGATCCACTTCGTACTTAGCTATCGAGGACCCGTTGTTTGATGAGCACTTGTTAGCTTTCAAGAGCATTAATATTGTGTGCACTATATAATATATATTCATTGCTTTTTTTCTTCCTCTTCATCTCCGTACTGCATGAGGGCTTCTTTAATTCATAGGACTCCTATAAGAATTGTGTAGCATTTAGATCCTATGGGATTTTTTCCTACATTAGTTGTTTGATTTAGGGTTAATTGGTTCTATGCCACTCCCCATTTCACAAGTTGTGTTTATGCCATTACAAAAACTGAAGTTGTGTTATGTCACTCTCAATTCTCAATACCCCCTTCTATGCCATTTTCAACAATACAACATGAAAACGATTCAATAAATAGTCGTATTTAAGTTTATACTTTCGTATTGACCAAAATAATCCTGTGTTCAGATTTGGAGCGACTTTTGGGTGTTTCGGGCACACAAAAAATCCAAAAATTTCAAAATTTTGTAAAAAGTTAGAACTTCTCAGAAAAATCTATTTTTTTACAGGAAATCAAAAACACTAAAACGAGTATACTGTTTTAATTTGAGCCATTTATGTGCAGATTTGCATAAAAAACTGACATTTTATGTTCTGTCTAGAATTGGTAAAATTTTGTCCAAAATATCAAACTTCTTCGAAAAATCTGAAAATTTTACAGAATGTCAAGAACACTAAGATGAGTCTACTATTCTAATATGAGCCATTTATGGGCACATATGATCCATTAAACATAGGTGCAAAGTACGGTCCATATTATCTGAGAGTATGTACAAATTGTAGTATAGGGTGATACATAGGCAGTATATGATGTTGTATTGCTGAAAATGGCATAGAAAGGGGTATTGAGAATTGAGAGTGGCATAGACACAACTTCAGTTTTTTAATGGCATAAACACAAATTGTGAATTGGGGAGTGGCATAGAACCAATTAACCCTTTGATTTATTGGAACATATCGAAACTAATCATGTGGGAATCTGGTAGTGCAAATCATATAGGAATAAAACATTAATTCAACTAGCCATGACATCTCAACCCTATGTTTTTTCCTTTTTTCGAAATGGGGGGCATACCACAGCCTCTGCATCAAAATGATGTATATGACCGCTTTATTGCTTTATTAAGTTCATACACAAATTATGACAACTTCTCACGGATCAGCTAGAGTCGACACAAAGATCCACCAACGAAACATAGAAAACAGCGGGTGCCAAAAAGGCAAAAACACATCAGTAAGTAATTCTATGAGGAAACTGCCAGCCACCCTGGCTGTAAAAATCCTGTGCGGCTGTCTCTAGTCAGATGCACCCAGGCTCCATGATATCCTGCTGATCCTCGGGTTGGAGATAAGAAACATACGGATCTAGTGAAAAATCATAGGGGTAACCTGCAATAAGGGATGAGATTTGGGTTTATTAAACACGACTTCATTTTGCACATTCCAAATAGCCCATAAAATAGCGCATACACCCACTCTAATGTATACAAAATCCTATGATTTTCTTAATCTTATAATTTTCCTATCATGTAAATGAAAAAAGATCCCTGATTCGTTACTGGTGAATTTTTCAATGCAGGAAGGGATTATGAGATTATCGACGACAGCCGCCGAGACCAAGGGCCAGAACACCACCCTTCATAACAGAAACCCCCAACCCTTGCATAGGTTTGGTATCCTGAATGCAGAATCAGAGACAAATGCTCAGTCTCCGGGAGAGGAGCAGCGAGTGCACGTGTGTGCATCTTCGGCCGTGTATGTTTCCATTGCCGTGCCACAGTTTCATCGCCTCCTTGCTGGCTGCCAGATCCAAATACTTAACTGTCTTTCTTCCAGGGATGGCGGTTCCATCGTTGAAGAGGTTCCTATGGACAAGGACTTTGCAGCTCTCAGGCATATTGAAGAGGTTGGCACTCCATATGTTTATTTCTCCCCCCTCATCTGCACTCTGCATACTTCATTGCTGTTGAATTTGCAATGCAGGATGTGATAACACAATTCTCCGCGAAACTGGACCAGATCAAGGGCCACAACACCATCCTTCATAAGAAAATCCGCCACCTCGTGGGCAGGTGCATTTTAACTCGTGCCATATCGGAGGTGAATGTCAGTTCCGTGCAATCTTCTTTTGATAAACAGTACTCATACGTTCTCACTGAGTGTAAGAAGTTGAAGAAGGAAGTCAAGGAACTACACGCCCAGCCACCGATGAGTGTGGTCATTGACAAGGCTGGTCAGTGTGATTGCAACTGTGACTATGAAAGTTTTCGACAGGAAGTGGAGTTGCATGCTGAATATGCGTAATATTTCGAGACAGAGTACTTGAAAGTTTGCACTGAGTGCGATAATTTGAAGAAGGATGTCGAGTGTCTCCGTGATACGTCTCCGACGTATCGATAATTTCTTATGTTCCATGCCACATTATTGATGATATCTACATGTTTTATGCATACTTTATGTCATATTTATGCATTTTCCGGCACTAACCTATTAACAAGATGCCGAAGAGCCAGTTGCTGTTTTCTGCTGTTTTTGGTTTCAGAAATACTAGTAAGGAAATATTCTCGGAATTGGACAAAATCAACGCCCAGGGGCCTATTTTCACACGAAGCTTCCAGAAGACCGAAGGAGTCACGAAGTGGGGCCACGGGGCGCCGCCACAGTAGGGCGGCGCGGCCTACAGGGGGCCCGCGTGGCCCTGCTGTGTGGGGCCCCCGTGATGCCTCTTGACCTGCCCTTCCGCCTACTTAAAGCCTTCATCGCGAAACCCCCAGTACCGAGAGCCACGATATAGAAAACCTTCCAGAGACGCCGCCGCCGCCAATCCCATCTCGGGGGATTCAGGAGATCGCCTCCGGCACCCTGCCGGAGAGGGGAATCATCTCCCGGAGGACTCTTCACCGCCATGGTCGCCTCCGGAGTGATGAGTGAGTAGTTCACCCCTGGACTATGGGTCCATAGCAGTAGCTAGATGGTCGTCTTCTCCTAATTGTGCTATCATTGTTGGATCTTGTGAGCTGCCTAACATGATCAAGATCATCTATCTGTAATGCTATATGTTGTGTTTGTTGGGATCCGATGAATAGAGAATACTATGCTATGTTGATTATCAATCTATTATCTATGTGTTGTTTATGATCTTGCATGCTCTCCGTTACTAGTAGAGGCTCTGGCCAAGTTCTTGCTCTTAACTCCAAGAGGGAGTATTTATGCTCGATAGTGGGTTCATGCCTCCATTAAATGCAGGACGATGTGAGAAAGTTCTAAGGTTGTGGATGTGCTGTTGCCACTAGGGATAAAACATCGATGCTATGTCTAAGGATGTAGTTTTTGATTACATTACGCACCATACTTAATGCAATTGTCTGTTGTTTGCAACTTAATACTGGAAGGGGTTCGGATGATAACCTGAAGGTGGACTTTTTAGGCATAGATGCATGCTGGATAGCGGTCTATGTACCTTGTCGTAATGCCCAATTGAATCTCACTATACTCATCATATCATGTATGTGCATGGTCATGCCCTCTTTATTTGTCAATTGCCCAACTGTAATTTGTTCATCCAACATGCTATTTATCTTATGGGAGAGACACCTTTAGTGAACTGTGGACCCCGGTCCATTCTTTTAATCGAATACAATCTACTGCAATACTTGTTCTACTGTTTTCTGCAAACAATCATCATCCACACTATACATCTAATCCTTTGTTACAGCAAGCCGGTGAGATTGACAACCTCACTGTTACGTTGGGGCAAAGTATCTTGGTTGTGTTGTGCAGGTTCCACGTTGGCGCCGGAATCCCTAGTGTTGCGCCGCACTACACTCCGCTGCCATCAACCTTCAACGTGCTTCTTGGCTCCTACTGGTTCGATAAACCTTGGTTTCTTACTGAGGGAAAACTTGCCGCTGTACGCATCACACCTTCCTCTTGGGGTTCCCAACGGATGCGTGTTGTACGCGTATCAAGCTCTTTTTCTGGCGCCCTTGCCGGGGAGATCAAGACACGCTGCAAGGGGAGTCTCCACCTCCAATCTCTTTACTTTGTTTTTGTCTTGCTTTTATTTTATTTACTACTTTGTTTGCTGCACTAAAACAAAACACACAAAAAATTAGTTGCTAGTTTTACTTTATTTGCTATCTTGTTTGCTATATTAAAAACACAAAAAAATTAGTTACTTGCATTTGCTTTACTTATTTCATCATGTTTCCTCCTAATTTTACTTTAAAAGATATACATGTGGGACAAGGGTCTATAATTGGAAGAGAAAATATAGAAGAATTTTTCACCCATGTTAGTATGCACGAAGATCTTAAAGATATACCCCTGGCAAAAGTTGTCCCTACTTATGAAGATGCCTCTGCTTGTTTGGTACGCATGATGGAAGCTAGATTTATTAGTCTCAACCCCATGATACAACACATGTTTCTTACACTTTCTGATATGGAGAGGGGAGAGAAGAGAGATTTTGTTTTAAAAGTCCTAGTGCGAGAATTTGAGGATATAGCCAAAGAAGCTAGAAAAGTTTTTATTAAGCATAAGAGGCTTGGTATGTTCACCGATTTTAAAAGAATACTTGAAAAGATGGATATGGATAGAATTAAGTACACTAATAATGTTAATGATGGTGGGGAGATTAAAGCACCAATACCTTGTAAGCTCCTAGCAATGCATGAAGCTCTAGATGATAACTATGCTTGGCTTGTTCCTGAAAATTTGTTTGATGAGAGTAGCAAGCCCAAGACTAATGAAAAGGGAGCCTCTGAAACTTATGTGTCCAAAATACAATGCATGGTTGAAAAAACTCCAAACCCCGCTGTAGATGCTTCGTCTCTTGATAATACTTGATACACACTTTCTGCGCCTAGCTGAAAGGCGTTAAAGAAAAGCGCTTATGGGAGACAACCCATAATTTTACTACTGCACTTTTATTTTATATTTGAGTCTTGGAAGTTTTTACTACTGTAGCAACCTCTCCTTATCTTAGTTTTGTTGCATTTTTGTGCCAAGTAAAGTCTTTGATAGTAAGGTTCATACTAGATTTGGATTACTGCGCAGAAACAGATTTCTTTGCTGTCACGAATCTGGGCCTAATTCCCTGTAGATAACTCAGAAAATTATGCCAATTTACGTGAGTGATCCTCAGATATGTACGCAACTTTAATTCAATTCGAGAATTTTCATTTGAGCAAGTCTGGTGCCTCAATAAAATTCGTCTTTACGGACTGTTCTGTTTTGACAGATTCTGCCTTTTATTTCGCATTGCCTGTTTTGCTATGCTTGATGGATTTTTCGATTCCATTAACTTTCAGTAGCTTTGTGCAATGTCCAGAAGTGTTAAGAATGATTATGTCACCTCTGAACATGTGAATTTTGATTATGCACTAACCCTCTAATGAGTTGTTTTGAGTTTGGTGTGGAGGAAGTTTTCAAGGATCAAGAGAGGAGGATTGTACAATATGATCAAGGAGAGTGAAAGCTCTAAGCTTGGGGATGCCCCGGTGGTTCACCCCTGCATATTTCAAGAAGACTCAAGCGTCTAAGCTTGGGGATGCCCAAGGCATCCCCTTCTTCATCGACAACATTCTCAGGTTCCTCTAGTGAAACTATATTTTTATTCCATCACATCTTATGTACTTTGCTTGGAGCGTCTGTTTGTTTTTGTTTTTGTTTTGTTTGAATAAAATGGATCCTAGCATTCATTGTGTGGGAGAGAGACACGCTCCGCTGTTGCATATGGACAAATATGTCCTTAGGCTTTACTCATAATATTCATGGCGAAGGTTGAATCTTCTTCGTTAAATTGTTATATGGTTGGAAACGGGAAATGCTACATGTAGTAATTGGTAAAATGTCTTGTATAATTTGATACTTGGCAATTGTTGTGCTCATGTTTAAGCTCTTGCATCATATACTTTGCACCTATTAATGAAGAAATACATAGAGCTTGCTAAAATTTGGTTTGCATAATTGGTCTCTCTAAGGTCTAGATAATTTCTAGTAAGAGTTTGAACAACAAGGAAGACGGTGTAGAGCCTTATAATGTTTACAATATGTCTTTTATGTGAGTTTTGCTGCACCGCTTCATACTTGTGTTTGTTTCAAATAACCTTGCTAGCCTAAGCCTTGTATCGAGAGGGAATACTTCTCATGCATCCAAAATCCTTGAGCCAACCACTATGCCATTTGTGTCCACCATACCTACCTAATACATGGTATTTCTCCGCCATTCCAAAGTAAATTGCTTGATTGCTACCTTTAAAATTTCCATTCTTCATCTTTACAATATACAGCTCATGGGACAAATAGCCTAAAAACTATTGTGGTATTGAATATGTACTTATGCACTTTATCTCTTATTAAGTTGCTTGTTGTGCGACAACCATGTTCCCGGGGACGCCATCAACTACTCTTTGTTGAATATCATATGAGTTGCTATGCATGTCCGTCTTGTCTTAAGTAAGGGCGATTTACCATGAGTTGAATGGTTTGAGCATGCATATTGTTAGAGAAGAACATTGGGCCGCTAACTAAAGCCATGATCCATGGTGGAAGTTTCAGTTTTGGACAAATATCCTCAATCTCATATGAGAAAATTAATAATTGTTGAATGCTTAAGCATTAAAGAGGAGTCCATTATCTGTTGTCTATGTTGTCCCGGTATGGATGTCTAAGTTGAGAATAATCAAAAGCGAGAAATCCAATGCGAGCTTTCTCCTTAGACCTTTATACAGGCGGCATAGAGGTACCCCTTTGTGACAATTGGTTAAAACATATGTATTGCGGTGATAATCCAGGTAATCCGAGCTAATTAGGACAAGGTGCGGGCACTATTAGTATACTATGCATGAGGCTTGCAACTTGTAGGATATAATTTACATGATGCATATGCTTTATTACTACCGTTGACAAAATTGTTTCTTGTTTTCAAAACCAAAGCTCTAGCACAAATATAGCAATCAATGCTTCCCTCTGCGAAGGGCCTTTCTTTTACTTTTATGTTGAGTCAGTTCACCTATTTCTCTCCATCTCAAGAAGCAAACACTTGTGTGAACTGTGCATTGATTCCTACATACTTGCATATTGCACTTGTTATATTACTTTACATTGACAATATCCATGAGATATACATGTTACAAGTTGAAAGCAACCGCTAAAACTTAATCTTCCTTTGTGTTGCTTCAATACGTTTACTTTGAATTATTGCTTTATGAGTTAACTCTGATGCAAGACTTATTGATGCTTGTCTTGAAAGTACTATTCATGAAAAGTCTTTGCTATATGATTCATTTGTTTACTCATTGCATTACCATTGTTCTGATCGCTGCATTCATTACATGTGCTTACAATAGTATGATCAAGGTTATGATGGCATGTCACTCCAGAAATTATCTTTGTTATCGTTTACCTACTCGGGACGAGCAGGAACTAAGATTGGGGATGCCGATACGTCTCCGACGTATCGATAATTTCTTATGTTCCATGCCACATTATTGATGATATCTACATGTTTTATGCATACTTTATGTCATATTTATGCATTTTCCGGCACTAACCTATTAACAAGATGCCGAAGAGCCGATTCTTTGTCATGCTGTTTTTGGTTTCAGAAATCCTAGTAAGGAAATATTCTCGGAATTGGACGAAATCAACGCCCAGGGGCCTATTTTCACACGAAGCTTCCAGAAGACCGAAGGAGTCACGAAGTGGGGCCACGGGGCGCCGCCACAGTAGGGCGGCGGGGCCTACAGGGGGCCCGCGCGGCCCTGCTGTGTGGGGCCCCCATGACGCCTCTTGACCTGCCCTTCCGCCTACTTAAAGCCTTCGTCGCGAAACCCCCAGTACAAAGAGCCACGATACGGAAAAGCTTCTAGAGACGCCGCCGCCGCCAATCCCATCTTGGGGGATTCAGGAGATCGCCTCCAGCACCCTGCCGGAGAGGGGAATCATCTCCCGGAGGACTCTTCACCGCCATGGTCGCCTCCGGAGTGATGAGTGAGTAGTTCACACCTGGACTATGGGTCCATAGCAGTAGCTAGATGGTCGTCTTCTCCTAATTGTGCTATCATTGTTGGATCTTGTGAGCTGCCTAACATGATCAAGATCATCTATCTGTAATGCTATATGTTGTGTTTGTTGGGATCCGATGAATAGAGAATACTATGCTATGTTGATTATCAATCTATTATCTATGTGTTGTTTATGATCTTGCATGCTCTCAGTTACTAGTAGAGGCTCTGGCCAAGTTTTTGCTCTTAACTCCAAGAGGGAGTATTTATGCTCGATAGTGGGTTCATGCCTCCATTAAATCTGGGACAGTGACAGAAAGTTCTAAGGTTGTGGATGTGCTGTTGCCACTAGGGATAAAACATCGATGCTATGTCTAAGGATGTAGTTGTTGATTACATTACACACCATACTTAATGCAATTGTCTGTTGTTTGCAACTTAATACTGGAAGGGGTTCGGATGATAACCTGAAGGTGGACTTTTTAGGCATAGATGCATGCTGGATAGCGGTCTATGTACTTTGTCGTAATGCCCAATTGAATCTCACTATACTCATCATATCATGTATGTGCATGGTCATGCCCTCTTTATTTGTCAATTGCCCAACTGTAATTTGTTCACCCAACATGCTATTTATCTTATGGGAGAGACACCTCTAGTGAACTGTGGACCCCGGTCCATTCTTTTAATCGAATACAATCTACTGCAATACTTGTTCTACTATTTTCTGCAAACAATCATCATCCACACTATACATCTAATCCTTTGTTACAGCAAGCCGGTGAGATTGACAACCTCACTGTTACGTTGGGGCAAAGTATCTTGGTTGTGTTGTGCAGGTTCCACGTTGGCGCCGGAATCCCTGGTGTTGCGCCGCACTACACTCCGCCGCCATCAACCTTCAACGTGCTTCTTGGCTCCTACTGGTTCGATAAACCTTGGTTTCTTACTGAGGGAAAACTTGCCGCTGTACGCATCACACCTTCCTCTTGGGGTTCCCAACGGACGCGTGTTGTACGCGTATCACTCCGCTCCCAGCAGCCAACTATTGCGACATCATGAGACCCGGGTGTGCTAATTGCAGCCAAAATTTTGCAATCGATGAAAAGTTGAATTTGGCTTTGTTGTGTGATATGTCTCCGACGTATCGATAATTTCTTATGTTCCATGCTTGTTTTATGACAATACCTACATGTTTTGTTCACACTTTATGATGATTTTATGCGTTTTCCGGAACTAACCTATTGACGAGATGCCGAAGTGTCAGTTCCTGTTTTCTGCTGTTTTTGGTTTCAGAAATCCTAGTAAGGAAATATTCTCGGAATCGGACGAAATCAACGCCCAAGATCTTAAAATCCCACGAAGCTTCCAGAACACCCGAGAGCCGCCAGAGGGGGCCACAGGCCCACCAGACAGTAGACTGGCGCGGCCAGGGGGTGGGCCGCGCCCCCCTACTGTGTCGCCGCCTCATCAGCCCTCCGACTCCGCCTCTTCACCTATATAAAGGTCCCTGACCTAAATCTTCGATACGGAAAAAGCCACGGTACGAGAAACCTTCCAGAGCCGCCGCCATCGCGAAGCCAAGATCTGGGGGATACGAGTCTCTGTTCCGGCACGCCGCCGGGATGGGGAAGTGCCCCCGGAAGGCTTCTCCATCGACACCGCTGCCATCTCCACCGCCATCTTCATCACCGCTGCTGTCTCCCATGAGGAGGGAGTAGTTCTCCATCGAGCCTAAGGGGCTGTACCGGTAGCTATGTGGTTAATCTCTCTCCCTATGTACTTCAATACAATAATCTCATGAGCTGCCTTACATGATTGAGATTCATATGATGATGCTTGTAATCTAGATGTCATTATGCTAGTTAAGTGGATTTTACTTATGTGATCTCCGGAGACTCCTTGTCCCACATGTGTAAAGGTGACAGTGTGTGCACCGTGTGGGTCTCTTAGGCTATATTTCACAGAATACTTATTCACTGTTATGGATAGCATAGTGAAGTGCTTAACTATATCCCTTTATGATTGCAATGTGTTTTGTATCACTATTCATCTATGTGCTACTCTAGTGATGTTATTAAAGTAGTCTATTCCTCCTGCACGGTGTAATGGTGACAGTGTGTGCATCGTGCATTACTTGGCGTAGGTTATGATTGTAATCTCTTGTAGATTATGAAGTTAATTATTGCTATGATAGTATTGATGTGATGTATGCCTCCTTCATAGTGTGATGGTGACAGTGTGCATGCTATGTTAGTACTTGGTGTAGTTGTGTTGATCTATCATGCACTCTAAGGTTATTTAAACATGAATATCGAATATTGTGGAGCTTGTTAACTCCGGCATTGAGGGTTCGTGTAATCCTACACAATTAGTGGTGTTCATCATCCAACAAGAGAGTGTAGAGTATAGCATTTATCTATTCTGTTATGTGATCAATGTTGAGAGTGTCCACTAGTGAAAGTATGATCCCTAGGCCTTGTTCCCAAATACTGAAATCATCATTTGTTTACTGTTCCACTGCATGTTTACTCGCTGCCATATTTTATTCAGATTTATATTACCACTCATATACATCCATATTACTTGCATTTCACTATCTCTTCGCCGAAATAGTGCACCTATACATCTGACAAGTGTATTAGGTGTGTTGGGAACACAAGAGACTTCTTGCATTGTGATCGCAGGGTTGCTTAAGAGGGATATCTTTGACCTCTTCCTCCCTGAGTTCGATAAACCTTGGGTGATCCACTTAAGGGAAACTTGCTGCTGTTCTACAAACCTCTGCTCTTGGAGGCCCAACACTGTCTACAGGAAAAGAAGCGTGAGTAGACATCAAGCACTTTTCTGGCGCCGTTGCCGGGGAGGAAAGGTAAAAGGTACTCACACTACGGATCTCGGCTACTAAGCTATTTTCCAGTGCTGTTGTAAGTACTCGAAGCTATTTCCTTTAGATCATGCAATTGCATCTTTTTGTTTCTTGTTTTACACTAGTTTGGCATAATGGAAAGCAACATGGAGCTTTTTATTCTTTATCCTGAGTTAAGACACGGATGGTTTGATGTGAAAATTAAAAAACCCATGGAACATATTAGTATGAACACTTTGAATACCATTGTTGCTAATGATATGGAAAATTCTAAGCTTGGGGAAGCTGGTTTTGATGACCATGATCTTTTTAGTCCCCCAAGCATTGAGGAGAAAATTTACTTTGATGATACTTTGCCTCCTATTTATGATGATTATAACGATAATAGTCTTTTGGTACCACCTGTTATGGAGGATAAATTTGATTATGATTACAATATGCCTCCTATATTTGATGATGAGAATAATAATGATAGCTACTTTGTTGAATTCGCTCCCACTATTGCTAATAAAATTGATTATGCTTATGTGGAGAGTAATAATTTTATGCATGAGACTCATGATAAGAATGCTTTGTGTGATAGTTATATTGTTGAGTTTGCTCATGATGCTACTGGACATTATTATGAGAGAGGAAAATATGGTGGTAGAAATTTTCATGTTACTAAAACACCTCTCTATATGCTAAAAATCTTGAAGTTGAGCTCGTCTAGTTTTCCTACGCTTATTGCATTATGCCTACATAACTTGTTTATTTACAAGATTCCTTTTCATAGGAAGCATGTTAGACTTAAATTTATTTTTAATTTGCCTCTTGATGCTCTCTTTTGCTTCAACTACTATTTCTTGCGAGTGCATCAGTAAAACTGCTGAGCCCATCTTAATGGCTATAAAGAAAGAACTTCT
The DNA here is from genome assembly GCF_019359855.2 of Lolium perenne. NCBI lineage: Eukaryota > Viridiplantae > Streptophyta > Magnoliopsida > Poales > Poaceae > Lolium > Lolium perenne. The sequence continues at coordinate 142,013,935 of NC_067245.2, forward strand.
TGGGAGATAACCCATGTGTTTATTTTGCTACAGTAATTTTGTTTTATATTTGTGTCTTGGAAGTTGTTACTACTGTAGCAACCTCTCCTTATCTTATTTTATTACATTGTTGTGCCAAGTAAAGTCTTTGATAGTAAGGTTCATACTAGATTTGGATTACTGCACAAAAACAGATTTCTTGCTGTCACGAATCTGGGCCGAATTCTCTGTAGGTAACTCAGAAAATTATGCCAATTTACGTGAGTGATCCACAGATATGTACGCAACTTTCATTCAATTTGAGCATTTTCATTTGAGCAAGTCTGGTGCCTCTTTAGAATTCGTCTTTACGGACTGTTCTGTTTTGACAGATTCTGCCTTTTATTTCGCATTGCCTCTTTTGCTATGTTGGATGGATTTCTTTGTTCCATTAACTTCCAGTAGCTTTGAGCAATGTCCAGAAGTGTTAAGAATGATTGTGTCACCTCTGAACATGTGAATTTTTGATTATGCACTAACCCTCTAATGAGTTTGTTTCGAGTTTGGTGTGGAGGAAGTTTTCAAGGGTCAATAGAGGAGGATGATACAATATGATCAAGAAGAGTGAAAGCTCTAAGCTTGGGGATGCCCCGGTGGTTCATCCCTGCATATTTCAAGAAGACTCAAGCATCTAAGCTTGGGGATGCCCAAGGCATCCCCTTCTTCATCGACAATTTATCAGGTTCCTCCCTTGAAACTATATTTTTATTCGGTCACATCTTATGTACTTTACTTTGAGCGTCTGTTTGTTTTTGTTTTTGTTTTTGTTTGAATAAATGCTTGTGTGGGCGAGAGACACGCTCTGCTGGTTCATATGAACACATGTGTTCTTAGCTTTTAATGTTCATGGCGAAGGTTGAAACTGCTTCGTTAATTGTTATATGGTTGGAAATGGGAAATGCTACATGTAGTAATTGGTATGATGTCTTGAATAATGTGATACTTGGCAATTGTTGTGCTCATGTTTAAGCTCTTGCATCATATACTTTGCACCTATTAGTGAAGAAATACATAGAGCTTGCTAAATTTGGTTTGCATGATTGGTCTCTCTAAGGTCTAGATATTTTCTAGTAAAGTGTTTGAACAACAAGGAAGACAATGTAGAGTCTTATAATGCTTGCAATATGTTCTTATGTAAGTCTTGATGTACTAGTTCATAATTGTGTTTGCTTCAAACAACCTTGCTAGCCTAAGCCTTGTATTGAGAGGGATTACTTCTTGTGCATCCAAAATCCTTGAGCCAAAAACTATGCCATTTGTGTCCACCATACCTACCTACTACATGGTATTTCTCCGCCATTCCAAAGTAAATTGCTTGAATGCTATCTTTAAACACTTCAAAAGTTATTACCTCTTATTTGTGTGAATGTTTTATAGCTCATGAGGAAGTATGTGGTGTTTATCTTTCAATCTTGTTGGGCAACTTTCGCCAATGGACTAGTGGCTTCATCCGCTTATCCAATAACTTTGCAAAAAGAGCTGGCAATGGGATTCCCAGTCCCAAATTAACTAACCTTCATAATTTTACAAAAATAGACACTCCTCCATGGTATGTGATTGTTGGACGGCACCCGAGGATTCGGTTAGCCATGGCTTGAGAAAGCAAAGGTGGGGAGGAGTGTCATCTAAATAAAACTAAAATAAAAGGCACTCCTTCATGGTATGGGATTGTTGGCAGGCACCCGAGGATTCGGTTAGCCATGGTTTGTGAAAGTAAAGGTTGGAAGGAGTGCCACCCAAAAATAAAAATGTTTCATGGGAGCCGCTCTTTGAAGGTTTGTCTGGTAAGGGGGTTAGAGTGCCCACTACCATTCGTTGACAACAACAAACACCTCTCAAAACTTTACTTTTATGCTCTCTTTATGTTTTCAAAATAAAAGCTCTAGCACAAACATAGCAATCGATGCTTCCCTCATCGAAGGGCCTTTCTTCTACTTTTATGTTGAGTCAGTTTACCTACTTCCTTCCATCTTAGAAACAAACACTTGTGTTAACTGTGCATTGATTCTTACATACTTGCTTGTCGCACTTGTTATATTACTTTATGTTGACAATATCCATGAGATATATATGTTACAAGTTGAAAGCAACCGCTGAAACTTAATCTTCCTTTGTGTTGCTTCAATGCCTCTACTTTGAAAATATTGCTTCATGAGTTAACTCTTATGCAAGACTTATTGATGCTTGTCTTGAAAGTACTATTCATGAAAAGTCTTTGCTATATGATTCAGTTGTTTAATCATTGTCTTTACCATTGCTTTGAATCGCTGCATTCATCTCATATGCTTTACAAAAGTATGATCAAGATTATGTAAGTAGCATGTCACTTCAGAAATTATCTTTGTTATCGTTTACCTACTCGAGGACGAGTAGGAACTAAGCTTGGGGATGCTGATACGTCTCCGACGTATCGATAATTTCTTATGTTCCATGCTTGTTTTGTGACAATACCTACATGTTTTGTTCACACTTTATGATGATTTTATGCGTTTTCCGGAACTAACCTATTGACGAGATGCCGAAGTGCCAGTTCCTGTTTTCTGCTATTTTTGGTTTCAGAAATCCTAGTAAGGAAATATTCTCGGAATTGGACGAAATCAACGCCCAAGATCTTAAAATCCCACGAAGCTTCCAGAACACCCGAGAGCCGCCAGAGGGGGGCCACAGGCCCACCAGACAGTAGGCTGGCATGGCCAGGGGGTGGGCCGCGCCCCCCTACTGTGTCGCCACCTCGTCAGCCCTCCGACTCCGCCTCTTCGCCTATATAAAGGTCCCTGACCTAAATCTTCGATACGGAAAAAGCCACGGTACGAGATACCTTCCAGAGCCGCCGCCATCGCGAAGACAAGATATGGGGGACATGAGTCTCTGTTCCGGCACGCCGCCGGGACGGGGAAGTGCCCCCGGAAGGCTTCTCCATCGACACCGCTGCCATCTCCACCGCCATCTTCATCACCGCTGCTGTCTCCCATGAGGAGGGAGTAGTTCTCCATCGAGGCTAAGGGGCTGTACCGGTAGCTATGTGGTTAATCTCTCTCCCTATGTACTTCAATACAATAATCTCATGAGCTGCCTTACATGATTGAGATTCATATGATGATGCTTGTAATCTAGATGTCATTATGCTAGTTAAGTGGATTTTACTTATGTGATCTCCGGAGACTCCTTGTCCCACGTGTGTAAAGGTGACAGTGTGTGCACCGTGTGGGTCTCTTAGGCTATATTTCACAGAATACTTATTCACTGTTATGGATAGCATAGTGAAGTGCTTAATTATATCCCTTTATGATTGCAATGTGTTTTGTATCACTATTCATCTATGTGCTACTCTAGTGATGTTATTAAAGTAGTCTATTCCTCCTGCACGGTGTAATGGTGACAGTGTGTGCATCGTGTAGTACTTGGCGTAGGTTATGATTGTAATCTCTTGTAGATTATGAAGTTAATTATTGCTATGATAGTATTGATGTGATCTATGCCTCCTTCATAGTGTGATGGTGACAGTGTGCATGCTATGTTAGTACTTGGTGTAGTTGTGTTGATCTATCATGCACTCTAAGGTTATTTAAACATGAATATCGAATATTGTGGAGCTTGTTAACTCCGGCATTGAGGGTTCGTGTAATCCTACACAATTAGTGGTGTTCATCATCCAACAAGAGAGTGTAGAGTATAGCATTTATCTATTCTGTTATGTGATCAATGTTGAGAGTGTCCACTAGTGAAAGTATGATCCCTAGGCCTTGTTCCCAAATACTGAAATCATCGTTTGTTTACTGTTCCACTGCATGTTTACTCGCTGCCATATTTTATTCAGATTGCTATTACCACTCATATACATCCATATTACTTGCATTTCACTATCTCTTCGCCGAACTAGTGCACCTATACATCTGACAAGTGTATTAGGTGTGTTGGGGACACAAGAGACTTCTTGCATTGTGATCGCAGGGTTGCTTGAGAGGGATATCTTTGACCTCTTCCTCCCTGAGTTCGATAAACCTTGGGTGATAAACTTAAGGGAAACTTGCTGCTGTTCTACAATCCTCTGCTCTTGGAGGCCCAACACTGTCTACAGGAAAAGAAGCGTGAGTAGACATCATTGTGCAATATAGCAAGACCTGTTCCTCCTCTGCCTTCGTCTTTTGGCATAATTGCTTTGTCTTCAGTATTGACTCCTGAATGCTTCGTATATTTCTGATGGTTTCTGAATTATGTACAACTTTTGTAATATTGGTCAAACTAGTTTTGACCAGGGTTTGTGTAGGGTGGTTGAATTTTTTTTGTTGGTCCAAATGGTGTTGTGTGGCCAAAATGTGATGTATCATCACACCACCATGTGCCCCGCCACCCCCAGGTTTTGGTAATGCCATTCTGATACATGCTTCATAGAAGGAACATACATTTTTCCGTTAGAGCATGACAATTTTGAAAAATTCAAACAAAAATGGGAAGACGGAATGGTAACATCATTTTCCATGTGATGCCCCTGTGCCAAATTTTGGTTCATTTTAAGAATGTAAGGTGAAAAATTACTCGAGGAAGCTAGTTGGAGTAGATGGGCATGACAGAATTGGCATAGGGGATTTATTTTTTGAAGGATATTATTTTTCATGGACAATATCTGACACAAACAATAAAATGTTAAGGTCTCATATTATTCCGAATGATTGTGAATTACTTATGACGTTTGGAAGTATTGGTATACATGAGCCCCACATGAAGTTAAATGGTCCAAGAAAAAAAGGTTTCGTACACGTTTCCCAAAAAGTGGAAAATCGAGTACATGCATGACTTCACGCGTCCACAACTCGATACAGAGAGTCAGATGCTATAAAATAATCGGCCTCATCGTCTCTCACGAGCTCGTCCTCTCCCCTCCCCCAACTTTCCTCCCCCACACTGTGAAAAACCCTCATCAACTCACCGTGCCTCCGAGGCATCGAATTCCTTGTTTCCAACCGCAGCAGCATGAAGACAGGTCTTGCATACGAGAAAGAGAAATCGGCGGCTGCTCGCACAGAGGATGCCTCTGCGGTAGTGGCCGGCGCGGCGGGTGAGGCTTCACCGGGCACCCAGGCCGCTCGTCTCCTCTTCTTGTCTGATTCTTCGACCTCGGTCGAAACGGGCGTCCTGGTCGTCGAGGAGAAGGTGGATAGCAACGCCGTTGCTCCCACCAAAGATCCGCAAGGCGTTGCAGGCCACCACGGCGAGGTCTTCCTAGACCCGGTGCTGGACACGGACCTCGACCCCTCCGACGATTTCGGTCCAAACTTTCAGTTCCAGGAGGATGTCGAGGGTGACGACGAGGAGGTACTACTCTTTTACCGAAACTGTCCCGATCCTCTTTGTGTCATATTACTATTCACGTGGTTTGCACGAGCATGGTTCTTGATTGATTTGATCTCCTACCTTGTTCTTGTAGACGTACTTTATTCTACGGTTCGTACGGTCAGATTCTAGTTTAATTTCGACTAATCTGCCATGTAGTTGGCTTGATTAGTCATATAATTAATTTATGTGTTCATACTTAGTGGACTTGCAATTGTTGTGGCTTATGTTCATTGCTGTTCAGAGGGTTTGTGATTTAGTATGATTTCTTCTGCCATTTACTTGTTCTACACATTTAATTTTGGGGTTTCTAAGGTTTGCTTATGATAGTGCAGTATTTATTCGATCTGTCATTAAACACCTGATTATTATGTACTTAATAATTCACAGGAGTATTCTGATGACATGGACGACAACAAGGAGCGTAGGGACCAGAAGAGCCGCTACGTTCTGAAGCGGCTGAAGGGTGGTGAAATTCGTTTCCGCTTGCGCGGGGAGCTATTTTGCCCATTCTGTGGCAAAATCCTCCAGAAGGACATCCGCAGCCTGATCCAACATGCAACGGGTGTAGGCCTAAGTACATCGGGGAAGCACCGCCCTGCAACCAAGGCCAAGCACGCAGCATATGGCCTCTTCCTCCATAATTACGTCTTGCCTGGCTTGTTCCCGGTCAACGCCCCTACTGCTGGCCCTCATGCTCCTGGTTATGTTTAAATTTCATATGTGTAATCTTATTCCCTTTGGAAGTCCAGCATTAAACTCTACTAGTACAACAGTGGCGGTCTTGTGATGTAGTACTCTTTTGATGCATTTGTGATGTAGTACGGAGTAGTACTATTTTTGAACTGGTATAATACTATCTAAGAAAAGTACTCCCTCCGATTCACATTCATTTTACACCAATAAATATGGATCGGAGTGAGGGAGTAAATTAAACATGGCATCTCGTGCATGAAGCTTGACATATCGATCAGGTTGGCTAGAATGGCAATACAATGCTGCTCATTAGGCAAATGCATTCCATGTAAAGAAGTATATACTGACATAAAAAAGACTACATTGGGGATGAGTGTCAACTGGGGCATCTACAATACAGAAAATCTTGCTCGTAGCTGATTTTGGCTAAGAGGGTTTTACTCACATTACATGTGCCGCTTTCCTTATCTGCAAAACAAGTTCCAATAAAGGAAGAGGAAAGAAGAGGACATTGTGGGCGAGATTGAACACCTTTTTTATGTGTTAAGCTGAGGCCTCGTTTAGCTGAGGATTTCGACTTAGGCCTAATAGCTCAGCACACCCACAAATAAATCTCCTTGCGTGTACCACTGTCAGCAAAAATAACAAAATTAGCACGCAAGATTAAGAACGAAGTGAATTTAAGTAACTTGGTTAGCTTTACAAGCAATATATTCAGAGAAAGAGCACACATGTTCGGCTCAAAATAATCGTAAGAGAAGAACAATAAATCTAACGCACCCCACTTCATCGGCAGAAGGGGTGCGACAACGCATGGATTCATACCTTGAGTTGACGCTGGCTCGTAGAAGGGCGGCCGCGCCTCGAGGATGCCGGCGACGTCTACACCTGTGATTTCTTCTCGACGGGCGGTGCGCCGCGCCATGTAGAAGATCTATCAAAAGAGGAGAGCCCGATGACGCTACCGACGCCTCAACCTTGATAGCACCGGCCTGTTGCTCCGCACCGAGATGCGCCACATGCAAGATTTAGTGGATGCGCCAATTTTAGAGATATGTCATGATCGTTGTAACAAATTTCAACGTGATGATGATTTGATCCTACACTCGGCCTTGAACATAAGTACTAGTACAGTCTCACAATTTTTTTATCATTATACTTTGCGAGATTTAGTGGATGTGCCAAATTCAGAGATAGATCATGATCATGGTAACACCATTTTCAATGTAATGATGATTTGATGTTGCACTCGACCTTGAACATAAGTACTAGTACGGTCTCACAATTTTGTATCATTATACTTTGCAAGTTTTAGCGGATGCGCCCATTTTCAGAGGTAGATCATGATCATGGTAACAAATTTTCAACGTGATGATGATTTGATGTTGCACTCGACCCTGTCTCACAATTTCTTTATCATTATACATTACAAGCTTTAGCGGATGAGCCAAATTCAGAGATAGATCATGATCATGGTAACAAATTTTCAACGTGATGATGATTTGATGTTGCACTCGGGCTTGAACAGAAGTAATACTACTGTCTCACAATTTCTTTATCATTATACTTTGCAAGATTTAGCGGATGCACCAAATTTAGAGATAGATCATGACCATGGTAACAAATTTTCAACGTGATGATGATTTGATGTTGCACCTGGGCTTGAACAGAAGTACTAGTACGGTCTCTCAATTTTTTATCATTATAGTTTGTAAGATTTGGCGAATGAGCCAATTTCAGAGATAGATCATGATCATGGTAACAAATTTTCAACGTGATGATGATTTGATGTTGCCCTCAGACTTGAACAGAAGTACTAGTATGGTCTCACCATTTTTATTATCATTATACTTTGAAAGATATAGCGGATGCGCCAATTTTAGAGATAGATCATGATCATGGTAACAAATTTTCAACGTGATGATGATTTGATGTTGCACTCCGCCTAGAAGAGAAGTACTAGTACGGTCTCACAAATTTTTTTATCATTATACTTTGCAAGATCTAGCGGATACGCTAATTTCAGAGATAGATCATGATCATGGCAGTGACCGATATTCAAGGTGATGATGATTTGATTTTGCACTCGGCCTTGAACAGAGGTACTAGTACGATCTCACAATTTTTTATCATTATACTTGGACGGTAGCCAAATTCAAAATCTCATAGCGGCAAAACTTCCCGCCCACAAAATACAAAAATTTCACACGCTTCCAAATTCCCATTCTACCCCTGAGGACATGACAGCAAAGTCGGTTGGTGGGGGGTTCTGCCCGTCATTTTTTCGATCACCACCTCCCTAGCCCGGAAACCCTCCCAAAAAAATCATTTCCCTCATACCACCCACCGGAACTTCCCAAGTCCCTCTCTCTCCCACCTCCACGACCACCGCACCGGAACATCCCCGCCGGACTTCCCTGGCCTACCCCAGGCCTCGCGATCCTCATCATCCGGCTGCCTGCCGGAGCCGCTTCATCAACGCCGTCATCTACCGGACCGAATCATCCCCGCCGAACCTCGAAACCATATGCTCATCTAGTAGTCTACCGCAGTCGCTTCAGCTGCGGTATCGTCCACCCCACCGGAGCCGCTTCGCCGGATCCGTCGTCCACCGCATCGGATCTTGCTCACCGACACCGCTGTGCATGAACCGGATCTGCTTCACCAGCGCCGTGCATGATCTAAACTCTTCTACTATCGTTTTTCTATTGATTGCCTGCAAGTTCTTGTTTAATCTTGGGGGAACCTGCTTGTGCTAACGACGCGCCGTTACGTTTTTGCAGATGAGATGAGTAACCATGAAGTGTAATGGCCGTCTCTCCAACCCCAAGTAGCACATGTAGTGTACTTCATCACCGGATCTATCAACCCCAGGAAGATCTGCTGTGACTCCCACAGAGTGCTTCTCCTAATGTAAGTCCCTTGTTTTACCGTCATGTTCTGGGTTCAGATGCTTGTTTGTCTGAAGCTCTTTTAGTTCATTCCTAGCTATGACCGTAACACCTTGCTATTTTCTAGTTCATTGCTAACTTTAAGCGATTGAACATTTTGGTTTGCATTCCCTGCTCTGTAGATGTAGCCATCATAACTTCTATCTTGCTCAGTCGTTGTTACAAAAATTATAGGTTGCTACTATTTTGTTCATGACAATCTTGTTCTCCTTGAACATGTTGGTTTGCAATCCCTGTACTACAAGTGATGCCATTGTTATTTCTACAATCTACTTCCTCATAGGCTAACAAAGTAATTGCCTGCTATTAGTTCCTGTATGCCATCGCTCTGCCATCCTGCAGTACAAATTTATTTGAACTCGTCACAACAGCTACTTCCATCATAATTTTGTCTGTCGTCTGATTCTTCAAAAGCTGCAATATTAACTTGTTTCTCTTAATTTTCATGGTGATCACATATAGAATGGTGAACATATTGGTGTGCATTCCCTCTTCTACAAGTTCACAGGTGATCCCACTATATTCCGTTTCTGGTCCATCCTAAGCCGTAGCATTGACTATCCTCTATGTGTTGCTCATTCCAACTTTATATCCCGAAACAAATTGATTTGTTTCCCTTATCTACAAGTTTATGAGTGATGCCTGTTGGCCACCAAAACCCACCGGCGAGTAGCGACGGGCAACACGTAGAGCCGGGAGGCTCCCAGAACTGCGGTTGGCCCTAGTCCCTCGTGCGACGGCCCGCAAAGCTCCGGCGCGCACGTCCGATGTTGGTGCAAGGGCGTGCCACCTGACCTATACCTGGTCAGGAAGGTGATGGATTGCTTCGCTTAGTTTCCTGCATGGCATACACGTAAACATTAAATACGAGCCTCGATTGGCTCTCAGGTTGTCCTGTGAATCGGCTCAAGGAGCCGATCCACCCATGATTCGTATTGGATCTACGATAACATGGTGGTCCTGCTTGATCAATATTGAGTTAAAACGACCTACGACGATTTAGGGTTTTCACCACATAACCGGAACGTCCTACACGTAATTGAGCCTGGCAGCCGCGCAAGATGATAATAAACCAGCCCTAGATAAGGCCTAAAAACCAACATGGAGTTGATTCCCGGAACATCTTCTCTAAGGCTAGGAAACTACACCCTACGTACTACTGGATCCTTCAACCCGTTTGCAAGGCCTAACTATGTAGATATTAAACTAAGCCTTGAAGAACAAGGAGCAATCGTAACGGATCGGATCTACTAAATAATGACTAAGCAAGGTGCCACCCTTGCACCTCAGATCGGTACAAGGGTGGCTAGATGTCTAGGGATAGCATAGGTAAAAGCATGTATAAAGGTAAAACAATGCTAACCCTAACACATCTACGATAACTACGTTGCTCGCCATCAACAAGGCTTCAGCACGAGCAACGCACGGATAACGAATAAACGTGATACTGCCTAGATCGCGAGATGCGATCTAGGCAGCATGGTGCTTACCCGGAAGAAACCCTCGAAACAAGGGGTGGCGATGCGCCTAGATTGGTTTTGTTGTGAACGTGATTGTCCTCCTTCTCAATAACCCTAGATACATATTTATAGTCCGTAGACTCTCTAACGTGGGAATAATCCCAACCGTGCACGAGCTAAACTCTTTTAATCCTAACCGACACGTATCCTACTATATTTACAGATACACGGGCAATTTAGCCCAAACTCTTATACAAGGCCGATTCATGCATATTTTCCGTGTATATTCTCCAAGCCCATCTTAATCACGGCCCACCTCTGATCCAGTTAAATTCTGGTGATAACACATGCCCCCCTAGTTTTGGTAATGATAATTCCAAAACCAATATGCTTTTTCTTCGTCGGGTCATGTCGTGACAGAGCAGAACCGTCGCAGTATCCTTCATCATGATGCCCTGCCTTCTCAACTCCTCTGCACGATTTGACAGATTTGGCACCATGTCCTCGGAAACCGTCACAGCATTAAATTTCCACTAACCCTTTTATTTAACCGCGTTGAGCAACTCGCTTCTTCATCCCCGGCTCAGCACTAGCCATCGAAAAAACCCTCCTCCACCATGAACTCATCCTCCTCCTCTGCTTCATCGGCTCTCTCCTTCCAATCTTCTTCCTCGAGTGAGCCGATGCCAGAGCACAACCAAGGGGATGGGCAAGAGTGGGACTTCGACTTCGTGCCAGATGGCCCACCCGAGGCCCTCGTCGGGTCAGATGGTGGCTTGCCCCTGACCGATGGGGAGGACGACCTCCGGTTCCTCATTGACGGAGAGCTGGAGGCGGAGAGTGAGGATGACCTCCTCTCCTGGGGTAACTTCTCCTCCTCCGACGCAGAGGGAGAAGAAGAGGACGAGGAAGACGACGCCTCCTTCAACGCAGAGGGGGAGGAGGAGGACGATACCTCCTCCGACGAGCCGCCGGCGAAGCGACTCCGCGGCTGGGCCTGGTTAGATGATGACGAAGACGACGATGATGAGGAGGAAGAAGCCCCTGTCGAGGGTTATGGCAGCAGCGACGAAGAGCTCGCCGGAAGCAGCGCCGATGACAGCTACGACGGTGACGACGAGGCCAGCGATGGCCCTTAGAATAGGAACTACTAGTATAGGATTAGTAGTAGTTCTTGAGCAATCGGCTCTTCTTTTGTTCTTCCTTCCTTGAGCAATCGGCTCTTCATTGTAAAAAACCCCTTTTATCAATGAAGAAGTACTTCCAATTTATTTTGCCGATGGTCAAAGTTGGTCAACTCTCAAAGAGCCGATGGCATCGCATCGGCCTTTACCATAAAACGCGAGTAAGGCCAACTTAGTTGCCTATTCAAACGGTCACCTGCAACCTTCGTCTGAGAGGGTAAACTCAGATCCCCAAATCGCCGCCCGAACAGTTCCAACTCACGGCCATACGAATCTCAGATCTCAACCACGCCAGATCGACTTCGCAGCGAATCCAATGGCGGAATCGTCCAACGCCAACGCTATGGTCTCCGGTCTGAAGGTAATCCTTAACCGCTCCTCGCCATCTGAGTAGATGTCAGGATTAACAGCAAGCACCTGAATTAATGTCCTATTTCGTTATTAATTTTAGGTTTCAGACATCCTGCTGCCGCATCCCTCTCTCCCAAATTCTCTGTGTCTTGGCCCCTGTTCTTCCGAGAGTCCCGCTCATTTAATTTCATGCGAGGCCAACAGGATCCCTTTTGTGAACCAGAATTTAGATCTGACTTCCTGGGCCGACTGCTTGCAAGCCTGGCCTAATCCTCCTGAAGGTTGGGTGGCATGGTACAGTAGAGTGTCCAAAACCCATTACGCCACCTGGGAAACTATAGGGATAGCCGATGCCTTGTCATTATCATTGTCTCCTCTTGAAAAGAATGAGAACGTTCTGAAAACCATCGGCTACTTCTGGTCTGATGCACTGAATTGCTTCATGTTCGGCCATGGCCCCATGACACCAACTCTGCTAGACGTGGCCATGATCATAGGCCTAGACATTGCATCCCCATGCCCTTCTGCCTTTATGCTGCCAAAGGTCCCTTTCACCCTCTCCTCCAAAACAGAGTGTACAAGCTGGGGTGCCTACCTCAGACGTTACATGAAAACCAAAGGCCCTGTGACAGAGAAAGAACAAACGGCCTTCCTGAACTTCTGGTTAGAGCACTTCATATTCTGTGGCCCTTCACTCGCCCCAACCAAGAATTACCTTTCCCTGGCCTATGAACTCGCCAAAGGCACTCAGCTTGGCATCGACAAACTGTTCCTTGGAGAGGTCTATCGCTCTCTCCAACTGATGTCTGTCAAACTGTTCTCTCAAAAGACAGTTAAAACAGGAGGCCCCTGGTGGTTTATTCAGCTATGGGCTCAGCTGTACTTCCAAAACCAGATCCCAAACTTTCCACCTCTAGCCACCTGCACCTTCCCAAATGCTAGTGGGAAGCAGATCCGATGCACTAGCTATGGCCAAGCTCTGTACAGTCTCCCAGGCAGCAGGCTGATCCCTAAGGAAGCATCAGAGTGGTTCAGAACTTTCTTCCAAGGCTTGGACACTCCTCTGTTCTTTCCTTACACTGAATCTGAAAATTTTGAGAACCCAGTCTCCTTCAGGTTGGACAGCTTTGCCGATGACCCCAGCACTCGGCACTTGTACTCTATCATGATCCGTCCTTGCTTTCTTCCAGTTGGCATGAGTACCTCGAACAGGATCATCAAGCCTGGTTATGAGTCTTACCAGCCGGTGGTAGTAGCCCGGCAGTTTGGTCTCGGGCAAGTATCTCCACACTTCTTTCTTCACCACTTGATGGAAAGCAGAGCCGAGCTGCCCGATATCCTCACTGGCCAGAGATGCTATTCCTTCTTTGACGCTCTGGCCATTCCAGTCCCTCACAACCTTCGTTTCACCACCACCACCGATGGTTTTGAGACTTGGTGGTCCATGTGGAAGACCCACGCCTTCAGAAGAGCTCTAGGACTGTTGTTGAAGCAACTTGATGCTGAATACGATGTTCCTGCAGACCAGGTACCACTACTTATAAATTTCTTGCAGTAGCTCACAATGATTGCCTGTAACCTGGCTCTATTTCCTTATAGCAGCAAGATGGCCCAGAACCCGTGCAAGCTGACGGCTCCCCCTTCAAATTCCTTCCACCAGCTCCGGTGGTTCTCTTCTGCCAGAGCTCGCCACCCCTGAAGAAGGTTATGATGCAGAGCCAGCCGATTTCACCGAAATCGGCTCCCAAGAGCAAAGCATCCTCAGGACCAGTTGCCCCCCGAGCCTCAATCCAGGCGAGGAAAGCAGTGAGGAAAGTAGCTGCAAGGAAGACCCTGAAGCGCCAAGCCCCCATTCCCGCTCAAGAAAGCTTGCACGTAAGCTGATCTATGCCTCGACTGATTTCATTTGTCCTTCTGGGCTTCTGCAACATGCTCGTGTTCCTTCTACAGACCTCCACCGAGGAGAACTCCAGCGAGGAGATCCAGTCCAGTCGCAGGGACTCGAGCTCAGGTAATTCAGGGAGAACCACCACACAGAGCCAGACAAACTTGCCATCGTCGGCTTCCAAGAAAAGGTCAGCTCCCGAACCTGCTGCTTTTCAAGCTCCAATCAGAGCAGGGCTACGCATGAAGAGTCGATGTGTCAAGAGGGCTCGCAAAGAACCGCGAGCTTCTTCACCAAGCCAGGAAGTTTCAGATGTAATTATCTCCCTCGGTTCATATTTCATACTATCCCATCGCTACTCGGATCGGCTAACCATTTCCTTTGTAGACTGATGGCACCTCTAGTGGGGACGTTGAAGAGATACCGATGCCATCTGCCACCCTGGACTTAGCACCTTCACAGAGCGTGGCTGACAAGGTAGCCAATCTAACCAAGCCCACAGAAAAGCCGATCATCATAACACCGGCTCCCCCTCCGGTCATAGGAGAGGTATACCTCATTCCCTTGGCTCTACCTTTTCCTTTTGCTGTATACTGACGTTGTTCGCGTTTGTCTGTCAGGGTTATGACCTCTCAAGCTTGCTGACGTTCGACCCTGAATCCATCGAACCAGCTACTTCCAGGGCAGGTGAAGAGCCAAGATCTAGCACGACCCATGGTCAACTCCAGTGTCTCAAGGCTTTGCTCTCCTCCCCAGTTGAGACATTGGTTGAAAACTCCGAGGAAGTAAAGGGGATTCTTGAAGACATTCAGCCCCATCTCCCAGTGACACTGCAGGTGAAACTCTGGCCAGCTGTGACCCTGTCGGCCTTCAGGTCAAGGGTGCAATTGGCTCGTCAGAGAATTGACCTTCGCCACGCCCAGCTACCATTGAAAGCCGATATTGCAGCCAAGTGTCAACGGCTCAATGAGAAAAAGGCTGCCTTGGACGCCAAAATTGACCTCTCTGTCAGCAGTGCCGAACTCGAGACCCTGCGTAAGGACCTGGAGGACTTTGAAGAGAGAGTCAGGGTAACCAAGCAGCTCATCCAAGATCAGGAAGCTCTTATCGCCAGCTCTCAAGAGGAAGCAAAAGGCCTCACAGCTGAACTGAAGACTGATCTGGCTGAAATTCGTGCTCTAGACAGTCAGCTGGTGACGGGCAAAGACGAGGATGACAAGGCTGAGATCGCCGAGGTGGATCGTATACGCGCTGATGCCCTTCATGCCCTCAATGTATTCCTTCAGTAGAGCCTTTCTATGTAACTGATAAATGCTTCATTGAACTTGTACCTCTAGAGTCGATGGCTATACATCGGCTTTTTATTCTGAAGTCGATGTCTGTGCATCGGCTGTACCTGCATACTGTTGTCTCGCATATTTTCTCAAGTCGATGTCTGTGCATTGGCTGCGATTTGTATGTATATATTTTTTTTTACTGGCCGATTTTGCGCATCGGCCCCTGATTTTTCACTGTTCATGGGTTATATGCCCCCCGAGCCGAATCTCTCAAGTAATTGAAGATATCGGCTCTCGAGTCATCCTGTCTGTATGGCTTAACGAATCTGGCGGTCAACATTTTCTCAACCTCCTTCTTGACTTCTTCTAGGATATCGGCCTTCACCTGGCGTGCACGTTGTTGGAACGGCCGAAATCCTTTCTTGAGAGGGAGCCGATGCTCAATGATGCTCCTGTCCAACCCAGGCATCTCTGTGTAATCCCACGCAAAGCAATCCGGGTACTCTTTCAACAGAGCTATCATCTGGCTCCTGAGATGTGGATCTAGCTTTTTGCTGATAAAAGTTGGTCGTGGCTTATCCCCAGGACCAATATCGACTTCTTCTAGCTCATCAGCCGATGTAAACCCATACCCTAGCTTTCCGTCTCCTGTTAGATCGATGCTCAACACAGGCAAAACGTATGGCGAGGATAATATGGGCCGATTGCTGGAATCGGCCCCCATTTTGATTGCATTGCTCAATGAAGGTTTACATCTTGTTCGTGCTTTATTATGACTACGTGACATGCTTGAGACAAGATCATCACTTTTTATTTTTTGGGGCCGATCGTAGGGATCGGCCTTGCCACGTACGTCCATAGTCTTTGCTCTTGTTACACAGTCAGGCCGGTGGATAAGACCAGCCTCACCCCGTTTTTTGTCACGTCGATGCGCTCACAGTCGTCCAAAGTGACTCCGGAGAGTGGCTCTTGGCCTGCCGCCTCCCAAACATTCATGCCAGCCGTTGAAATTTCGGCCGAGTCATCTGCATGGACGATCTCTACTTCATCTCCATCCCACTGTATTAAGCATTGGTGCATCGTGGATGGAATGCAGCAGTTGGCGTGGATCCAATCTCTCCCTAGCAGGACAGCGTAGGTGCTCTTGCTATCGACAATGAAGAATGTCGTAGGGACGGTCTTCCTTCCTACGGTCAGATCCACGTTCAGAACACCTTGTGCTTCCGATGCTTGGCCGTTGAAATCGCTCAATGTGACATTGGTCTTGATCAGATCCGAGCTAGAGCGTCCCAAACGACGTAACATGGAGTATGGCATGATGTTGACTGCCGCTCCAGTGTCAACCAGCATCTTGTTGACCGGCTGCCCATTGATATAACCTCGTAAGTACAGGGCCTTCAGGTGTCTGTAACTTCTTTCTCGTGGCTTCTCAAAGATAACTGGCCGTGGGCCGCAGTCAAGTTGTGCCACAGGTGCCTCTTCTGTTCCAGGAGCGCAAAACTCCGCCGGAAGGATGAACACCATGTTTGTGCCAGCCGATGTCTCATCATCGGCTTTCTTTTGTTTGGGGCGCCACTCTTTCTTCTGTGGTCGACCCTCTTCGTCCAGAGTTCGCTGAATTTTCGCGGCTAGATCAGGCCGCGCTTTCCTCAACGTGTGCAGGTATAACCTTTCGGCTTCCTCCAAACAACGTAGCCGCTGAACCCTACGTTTTTGGGAGTGGCTGAGTCCGTCAGGGCACCACCTTGGATGGTGGTATTTATCTTCTTCTTCTTCTTCGTCTTCCAACTCCTCGAGATCTTCGACCCGAGAGGACTCAGCTTGCTTGTTCCGAGATGGGAGAGGCCCTAGACGCTTGAACACTGACACGTCTCCTGCGTCCCTCTTCTTCTGTCTACACTCTGGGCAGTTGCCGATTGTAGGCAATCGGCTCATCCCTGAATCCCAGCAATGCTTGAAGAAAGGACAATCCCAGTGCCTGTCCATGTCGTCCTGCTCTCTTGACTTTTCCTTGGCATGGCGCTCATATCTTTCCTCGTCCCGATCATGCCGACGATATTTCCTGTTGTCCTTGCTAGACCGACGATCTCTTTCGTCATCGTCGTTGTATCGCCGGCGTTGGTCGTACTGACGCTCATATTTGTTGAGGAGATGATCAGAGAGAGGTCACTGATATCGCACATTTTTCACTTCTCCCTCTGTGATGTAGCGCTTGCCATCGTGTCGGGGCCGGTCGCGTGGAACGGCCTCCTCCTTGTCCTTGCCACAAGAGCGGCTGCCCTCGTCTCTTTCCTTACCAGGGTGGTGCACAGGCCCGACCATGTTAATGCTGAACGAGAAACCTGGCTGGCACCTTCCGGGGTAAGTGAACTCCACCATGTTAATGGCGGGGAAGGGGTGTGTGTCGACTTTCATGGCGTACTGGCTGAAAATTAGACGCCCTTTTTCTATCGCCATTTGGATCTGCTGACGCCACACCCTGCAGTCGTTGGTGGTATGGGTCAACGTGTTATGCCACTTGCAGTATGGCTTTCCGTTCAGCTCTTGCGCCGTAGGGATTTTATGGCCTTCGGGTAACTTTAGCTGCTTCTCCTTGAGTAAGAGGTCGAAAATTTGCTCAGCTTTGCTTACGTCGAAGTCAAATCCTCTTGGAGGACCTTGTGGCTTAACCCACTTGCAGGACACGGGGCTTGCCCCCCAAGCCCATTCAGCCACCGCTACCTCCTGATCTCCAGCAGAGTCTTCACTTCCCTCTATCTCAACCAGGACTACTGCGCTTGAACTTGTCCTGGTACAACTCTGGGTGGCGCTGTTTATATAATGACAGTTTCTGAACCATATGCGTCAGTGAAGCGTATTCTTCTTGGGAAGCCATATCCTTGATCGGCGATGCGAGACCCACCACCGCCAGCTCGACTGCTTCTTTTTCAGTCAAACGAGCCGAATAGCATCGGTTCCTGATGGTCCTGAAGCGCTGGATGTATTCTGACACTGTTTCTCCGCGCTTCTGTCGTACTTGTGCTAGATCGGCAATGCCAGCCTCGGAAGCCTCTGAGTGGTACTACATGTGGAACTGTTCTTCCATCTGCTTCCAAGTCCGGATTGAATCTGGTGGCAGCGAGGTGTACCACCCGAAAGCCGATCCTGTGAGGGACTGTGCGAAGAACCTCACACGTAATGGGTCTGATGCTGAGATCGTGCCCAACTGTGCCAAATATCGGCACACATGCTCGATCGAGCTGGAGCCCTCTGACCCGCTAAACTTGGAGAATTCAGGGAGCCGATATTTGGGTGGTAGTGAAGGAGATATGCCCTAGAGGCAATAATAAAGTGGTTATTATTTATATCTTTATGTTTATGATAAATGTTTATATATCATGCTATAATTGTATTAACCGAAACATTAGTACATGTGTGATATGTAGACAAACAAGAAGTCCCTAGTATGCCTCTTAAACTAGCTTGTTGATTAATGGATGATTAGTTTCATAATCATGAACATTGGATGTTATTAATAACAAGGTTATATCATTGTAAGAATGATGTAATGGACACACCCAATTAAGCGTAGCATAAGATCTCGTCATTAAGTTATTTGCTATAAGCTTTCGATACATAGTTACCTAGTCCTTATGACCATGAGGTCATGTAAATCACTTATACCGGAAAGGTACTTTGATTACACCAAACGCCACTGCGTAAATGGGTGGTTATAAAGGTGGGATTAAGTATCCGGAAAGTATGAGTTGAGGCATATGGATCAACAGTGGGATTTGTCCATCCCGATGACGGATAGATATACTCTGGGCCCTCTCGGTGGAATGTCGTCTAATGTCTTGCAAGCATATGAATAAGTTCATAAGAGACCACATACCACGGTACGAGTAAAGAGTACCTGTCAGGAGACGAGGTTGAACAAGGTATAGAGTGATACCGAAGATCAAACCTCGAACAAGTAAAATATCGCGTGACAAAGGGAATTGGTATTGTATGTAAATGGTTCATTCGATCACTAAAGTCATCGTTGAATATGTGGGAGCCATTATGGATCTCCAGATCCCGCTATTGGTTATTGGTCGGAGTGAGTACTCAACCATGTCCGCATAGTTCGCGAACCGTAGGGTGACACACTTAAAGTTGGATGTTGAAAAGGTAGAACTTGAATATGGAATGGAGTTCGAATATTTGTTCGGAGTCCCGGATGAGATCCCGGACATCACGAGGAGTTCCGGAATGGTCCGGAGAATAAGATTCATATATAGGATGTCATTTTATGTGAATTAAAAAGACGCGGAAGGTTCTATGGAAGGTTCTAGAAGGTTCTAGAAAAGTCCGGAAGAAACCACCAAGGAAGGTGGAGTCCACATGGGACTCCACCTCCATGGCCGGCCAACCCTAGTGGGGGAGGAGTCCCAAGTGGACTCCCCCTTAGGGGGCCGGCCACCCCCCATATGGGAGGTGGAACTCCCACCTCTAGTGGGAGTCCTAGCTTGGGTAGGTTTCCCCACCATATGGAAGGTTTTTGGTTCGGGTCTTATTCGAAGACTTGGAGACCAACACTTGGGGTTCCACCTATATAATGAGGGGCCAAGGGGAGGGGGCCGGCCACCCAAGAACCACAAGGTGGCCGCACCCCTATAGTGGCCGACGCCCCCTCTCCCCAAACCCTAGCGGCCTCTCTCCTCCACCACGTCCCGCACGCTTAGCGAAGCTCCGCCGGACTTCTCCACCACCACCGACACCACGCCGTCATGCTGTCGGATTCAAGAGGAGCTACTACTTCCGCTGCCCGCTGGAACGGGGAGGTGGACGTCGTCTTCATCAACAACCGAACGTGTGACCGAGTACGGAGGTGCTGCCCGTTCGTGGCGCCGGAAGCGATCGTGATCAAGATCTTCTACGCGCTTTTGCAAGCGGCAAGTGAACATCTACCGCAGCAACAAGAGCCTCATCTTGTAGGCTTTGGAATCTCTTCAAGGGTGAGACTCGATAATCCCCTCGTTGCTACCGTCTTCTAGATTGCATCTTGGCTTGGATTGCGTGTTCGCGGTAGGAAATTTTTTGTTTTCTATGCAACGTTATCCTACAGTGGTATCAGAGCCGTGTCTATGCATAGATGGTTGCACGAGTAGAACACAATGGTTTTGTGGGCGTTGATGCTCTTGTTATCTTTAGTTTGAGTACTTTGCATCTTTATGGCATAGTGGGATGAAGCGGCTCGGACTAACTTTACATGACCGCGTTCATGAGACTTGTTCCTCGTTCGACATGCAACTTGTATTGCATAAGAGGCTTTGCGGGTGTCTGTCTCTCCTACTATAGTGAAGATTCAATTTACTCTTCTATTGAAAACATTAGTATCAACGTTGTGGTTCATGTTCGTAGGTAGATTAGATCTCTCTCGAAAACCCTAAACCACGTAAAATATGCAAACCAAATTAGAGACGTCTAACTTGTTTTTGCAGGGTTTGGTGATGTGATATGGCCATAATGTGATGATGAATATGTATGAGATGATCATTATTGTATTGTGGCAACCGGCAGGAGCCTTATTGTTGTCTTTAATTTTCATGTTGAGTAGTATTTCAAAGTAGTTGTAATAGTTGCTACATGGAGGACAATCATGAAGACGGCGCCATTGACCTTGACGCTACGCCGACGATGATGGAGATCATGCCCGAAGATGATGGAGATCATGTCCGTGCTTTGGAGATGAAGATCAAAGGCGCAAAGACAAAAGGGCCATATCATATCACATATGAACTGCATGTGATGTTAATCCTTTTATGCATCTTATTTTGCTTAGATCGCGACGGTAGCATTATAAGATGATCCCTCACTAAAATCTCAAGATAATAAAGTGTTCATCCTTAGTAGCACCGTTACCAAGTCTTGTCGTTTCGAAGCATCTCGTGATGATCGGGTGTGATAGAATCAATAAGTACATACAACGGGTGCAAGACAGTTTTGCACATGCGGATACTAAGGTGGCCTTGACGAGCCTAGCATGTACAGACATGGTCTCGGAACACGTGATACCGAAAGGTAGAGCATGAATCATATGGTTGATATGATGAACACTTTGAGTGTTCGCCATTGAAATCACACCTTTTCTTGTGAAGATCGGGTTTAGGTGTGGTGGATTTGGTTCGTGTGATCACTAAGACAATGCGAGGGATATTGTTTTGAGTGGGAGTTCACCTAGATTTTTAATTATGTTGAATTAAAATTTGAACTCAATTTGTCATAAACTTAGTCTAAACTTTTGCAAATATATGTTGTAGAGATGGCGTCCCCAATCAATTTTAATCAGTTCCTAGAGAAAGAGAAACTTAAGAGCAACGGTAGCAACTTCACCGACTGGTTCCGTCATGTGAGGATCTTCCTCTCTGGCGGAAATCTGCAATATGTGCTTGATGCACCGCTAGGTGACCCTCCAGCAGAAACTAAAACCGATGAAGTAAAAGCTGTTTACGAGACTCGGAAAATTCAGTACTCTCAAGTTCAGTGTGCCATCCTGTGCAGTCTGGAATCCGATCTTCAAAAACGTTTTGAGCACCACGATCCTCATGAGTTGATGAAAGAGCTGAAAGCTATTTTTGAGACTCATGCGGCCGTGGAATGCTATGAAGCATCGAAACAATTCTTCAGCTGCATGATGGAAGAAGGCAGCTCCGTTAGTGAGCACATGCTCACCATGACTGGGCATGCGAAGAAACTCAGTGACTTGGGAATAGTGATTCCTAACAGACTGGGGATTAATCGTGTCCTTCAATCACTGCCACCAAGTTACAAGAACTTCGTGATGAACTACAATATGAAGAACATGAACAAGGAGTTACCTGAACTCTTTGGCATGCTAAAAGCTGCTGAGATTGAGATCAAGAAAGAGCACCAAGTGTTGATGGTCAACAAGACTACCAGTTTCAAGAAACAGGGCAAGTCTAAGGGAAAATTCAAGAAGAGTGGCAAGAAAGCTACCACGCCTCCTATGAAACCTAAGAACGGCCCTAAGCCTGATGCTGAGTGCTATTACTGCAAGGAGAAGGGACACTGGAAGCGTAATTGCTCCAAGTATCTGGCTGATCTGAAAAGCGGCCTTGTCAAGAAGAAGAAAGAAGGTATATCTGATATACATGTTATAGATGTTCATTTCACTGGTTCTCGTTCTAGTATCTGGGTATTTGATACTGGTTCGGTTGCTCACATTTGTAACTCGAAACAGGAAGTAAAGAATAAATGACAACTGCTGAAAGATGAAGTGACGATGCGCGTTGGAAATGGATCCAAGGTCAATGTGATCGCAGTCGGCACACTTCCTCTACATCTACCTTTGGGATTAGTTTTAAGCCTAAATAATTGTTATTATGTACCTGCGTTGAGCATGAACATTATATCTGTATCTTGTTTAATGCAAGACGGTTATTCATTCAAGTCTGAGAATAATGGTTGTTCTATTTTTATGAATAATATCTTTTATGGTCGAGCACCACAAAAGAATGGCTTATTTCTGTTAGATCTCGATAGTAGTGATACGCATATACATAACGTTAATGCTAAGCGAATTAAATTGAATGATAATTCTACTTATATGTGGCACTGTCGTCTTGGTCATATTGGAGTGAAACGCATGAAGAAACTCCGTACTGATGGATTACTTGAATCACTTGACTTTGAGTCACTTGATAGATGCGAAGCATGTCTAATGGGAAAAATGACTAAGACTCCATTTTCTGGTATGATGGAGCGAGCTACTGACTTATTGCAAATCATACATACCGATGTATGCGGACCAATGAGCGTAGCATCGCGCGGTGGTTATCGTTATGTTCTAACCTTCACAGATGATCTGAGTAGATATGGGTATATCTATTTCATGAAACATAAATCCGAAACTTTCGAGAAGTTTAAGGAATTCCAAAGTGAAGTAGAAAATCAACGTAACAAGAAGATTAAAATTCTACGATCTGATCATGGAGGTGAATATCTGAGTTATGAGTTTGGCATGTGATGGCGTGTAACTCACACGTTCGTTGGGAACCCCAAGAGGAAGGTATGATGCGCACAGCAGCAAGTTTTCCCTCAGAAAGAAACCAAGGTTTATCGAACCAGGAGGAGCCAAGAAGCACGTTGAAGGTTGATGGCGGCGGGATGTAGTGCGGTGCAACACCAGGGATTCCGGTGCCAACGTGGAACCTGCACAACACAACCAAAGTACTTTGCCCCAACGAAACAGTGAGGTTGTCAATCTCATCGGCTTGCTGTAACAAAGGATTAACCGTATTGTGTGGAAGATGGTTGTTTGCAGAAAACAGTAGAACAAGTATTGCAGTAGATTGTATTTCAGT
The DNA here is from genome assembly GCF_019359855.2 of Lolium perenne. NCBI lineage: Eukaryota > Viridiplantae > Streptophyta > Magnoliopsida > Poales > Poaceae > Lolium > Lolium perenne. Next base: position 142,037,436 of record NC_067245.2, read on the forward strand.
ATAGAGAATTGGACCGGGGTCCACAGTTCACTAGAGGTGTCTCTCCCATAAAACAAACAGCATGTTGGGTGAACAAATTACAGTTGGACAATTGACAAATAAAGAGGGCATGACCATGCACATACATATTATGATGAGTATAGTGAGATTTAATTGGGCATTACGACAAAGTACATAGACCGCCATCCAACTGCATCTATGCCTAAAAAGTCCACCTTCAGGTTATCATCCGAACCCCCTCCAGTATTAAGTTGCAAAGCAACAGACAATTGCATTAAGTATGGTGCGTAATGTAATCAACAACTACATCCTTAGACATAGCATCAATGTTTTATCCCTAGTGGCAACAGCACAACACAACCTTAGAACTTTCTGTCACTGTCCCAGGTGTCAATGTAGGCATGAACCCACTATCGAGCATAAATACTCCCTCTTGGAGTTACAAGCATCTACTTGGCCAGAGCATCTACTAGTAACGGAGAGCATGCAAGATCATAAACAACACATAGATATAACTTTGATAATCAACATAACAAGTATTCTCTATTCATCGGATCCCAACAAACGCAACATATAGAATTACAGATAGATGATCTTGATCATGTTAGGCAGCTCACAAGATCCGACAATGAAGCACAATGGGGAGAAGACAACCATCTAGCTACTGCTATGGACCCATAGTCCAGGGGTAGACTACTCACTCATCACTCCGGAGGCGACCATGGCGGCGTAGAGTCCTCCGGGAGATGATTCCCCTCTCCGGCAGGGTGCCGGAGGCGATCTCCTGGATCCCCCGAGATGGGATCGGCGGCGGCGGCGTCTCTGGAAGGTTTTCCGTATCGTGGCTCTCGGCATCGGGGGTTTCGCAACGGAGGCTTTAAGTAGGCGGAAGGGCAGGTCAGAGGCGGCACGAGGGCCCCACACCACAGGCCGCGCGGCCAAGGGGGGCCGCGCCGCCCTAGGGTGTGGCCCCCTCGTGGCCCCACTTCGTCTCCTCTTCGGACTTCTGGAAGCTTCGTGGCAAAATAGGACCCTGGGCGTTGATTTCGTCCAATTCCGAGAATATTTCGTTACTAGGATTTCTGAAACCAAAAACAGCAGAAAACAGAATCGGCACTTCGGTATCTTGTTAATAGGTTAGTTCCAGAAAATGCACGAATATGACATAAAGTGTGCATAAAACATGTAGATAACATCAATAATGTGGCATGGAACATAAGAAATTATCGATACGTCAGAGACGTATCAGCATCCCCAAGCTTAGTTCTGCTCATCCCGAGCAGGTAAAACGATAACACAGATAATTTCTGGAGTGACATGCCATCATAACCTTGATCATACTATTTGTAAAGCATATGTAGTGAATGCAGCGATCAAAACAATGTATATGACATGAGTAAACAAGTGAATCATAAAGCAAAGACTTTTCATGAATAGCACTTCAAGACAAGCATCAATAAGTCTTGCATAAGAGTTAACTCATAAAGCAATAATTCAAAGTAAAGGCATTGAAGCAACACAAAGGAAGATTAAGTTTCAGCGGTTGCTTTCAACTTGTAACATGTATATCTCATGGATATTGTCACCATAGAGTAATATAATAAGTGCAATAAGCAAATATGTAGGAATCAATGCACAGTTCACACAAGTGTTTGCTTCTTGAGGTGGAGAGAAATAGGTGAACTGACTCAACATTGAAAGTAAAAGAATGGTCCTCCATAGAGGAAAAGCATCGATTGCTATATTTGTGCTAGAGCTTTGATTTTGAAAACATGAAACAATTTTGTCAGCGGTAGTAATAAAGCATATGTATCATGTAAATTATATCTTACAAGTTGCAAGCCTCATGCATAGTGTACTAATAGTGCCCGCACCTTGTCCTAATTAGCTTGGACTACCGGATCATCACAATGCACATGTTTTAACCAAGTGTCACAAAGGGGTACCTCTATGCCGCCTGTACAAAGGTCTAAGGAGAAAGCTCGCATTGGATTTCTCGCTATTGATTATTCTCAACTTAGACATCCATACCGGGACAACATAGACAACAGATAATGGACTCCTCTTTTATGCATAAGCATGTAACAACAATTAATAATTTTCTCATATGAGATTGAGGATATATGTCCAAAACTGAAACTTCCACCATGGATCATGGCTTTAGTTAGCGGCCCAATATTCTTCTCTAACAATATGCATGCTTAACCATAAGGTGGTAGATCTCTCTTACTTCAGACAAGATGGACATGCATAGCAACTCACATGAAATTCAACAAAGAGTAGTTGATGGCGTCCCCAGTAAACATGGTTATCGCACAACAAGCAACTTAATAAGAGATAAAGTGCATAATTACATATTCAATACCACAATAGTTTTTAAGCTATTTGTCCCATGAGCTATATATTGCAAAGGTGAATGATGGAATTTTAAAGGTAGCACTCAAGCAATTTACTTTGGAATGGCGGAAAATACCATGTAGTAGGTAGGTATGGTGGACACAAATGGCATAGTGGTTGGCTCAAGTATTTTGGATGCATGAGAAGTATTCCCTCTCGATACAAGGTTTAGGCTAGCAAGGCTTATTTGAAACAAACACAAGGATGAACCGGTGCAGCAAAACTCACATAAAAGACATATTGAAAACATTATAAGACTCTACACCGTCTTCCTTGTTGTTCAAACTCAATACTAGAAATTATCTAGACCTTAGAGAAACCAAATATGCAAACCAAATTTTAGCATGCTCTATGTATTTCTTCATTAATGGGTGCAAAGCATATGATGCAAGAGCTTAAACATGAGCACAACAATTGCCAAGTATCACATTACCCAAGACATTAATAGCAATTACTACATGTATCATTTTCCAATTCCAACCATATAACAATTTAACGAAGGAGAAACTTCGCCATGAATACTATGAGTAGAAACTAAGGACATACTTGTCCATATGCTACAGCGGAGCGTGTCTCTCTCCCATAAAGTGAATGCTAGGATCCATTTTATTCAAACAAAACAAAAAACAAAAACAAACCGACGCTCCAAGAAAAGCACATAAGATGTGATGGAATAAAAATATAGTTTCAGGGGAGGAACCTGATAATGTTGTCGATGAAGAAGGGGATGCCTTGGGCATCCCCAAGCTTAGACGCTTGAGTCTTCTTGATATATGCAGGGGTGAACCACCGGGGCATCCCCAAGCTTAGAGCTTTCACTCTCCTTGATCATGTTGCATCATACTCCTCTCTTGATCCTTGAAAACTTCCTCCACACCAAACTTAGAACAACTCATTAGAGGGTTAGCGACAATAAAAATTAACATATTCAGAGGTGACACAATCATTCTTAACACTTCTGGACATTTCATAAAGCTACTGGACATTAATGGATCAAAGAAATTCATCCAACATAGCAAAAGAGGCAATGCGAAATAAAAGGCAGAATCTGTCAAAACAGAACAGTTCGTATTGACGAATTTTATCGAGGCACCAGACTTGCTCAAATGAAAATTCTCAAATTGAATGAAAGTTGCGTACATATCTGAGGATCACTCACGTAAATTGGAATAATTTTCTGATTTACCTACAGGGAAAACAGCCCAGATTCGTGACAGCAAAGAAATCTGTTTCTGCGCAGTAATCCAAATCTAGTATGAACTTTACTATCAACGACTTTACTTGGCACAACAAAACACTAAACTAAGATAAGGAGAGGTTGCTACAGTAGTAAACAACTTCCAAGACACAAAATAAAAACAAAGTGCTGTAGGTAAAAACATGGGTTGTCTCCCATAAGCGCTTTTCTTTAACGCCTTTCAGCTAGGCGCAGAAAGTGTGTATCAAGTATTATCGAAGGATGGGGCTTCTACAGCGGGGTGTGAATTGTTCTCAACTATGCATATTATCTTTTCTATGTGAGTTTCCGAGGCTCCCTTTTCATTAGTCTTGGGCTTGCTACTCTCATCAAACAAATCTTCAGGAACAATCCAATCAAAATTCTTTTCTAGTGCCTCACACATTCCCAAGAGCTTGCAGGGTATTGATGTTTTAATATCCCCCTCATAATTAACTTTATTAGTGTACTTTTGTCTATCCTTTTCCATCTTCTCAAGGGTACTGGCAAAGTTGGTATAAGAACCTAGCATATTATATTTAGTGAAAACTTTTCTAGCTTCTCTCGCTATTCCCCCAAATTCTTTAAGAAGGGTTTCTAATACAAAATCTTTCTTTTCTCCTTCTTCCATATCACTGAGTGTAAGAAACATATGTTGAATCATAGGATTAAGATTAACAAATCTAGCTTCTAACGCGTGTACTAAAGAAGCAACAGCAATTTCATAAGTGGGAGCAAGTTCTACCAAGTGTCTATCTTCAAAATCTTCGACCGTACTAATATGAGTGAAAAAATCTTCTATATTGTCTTTCCCAAGGATAGACCCTCGACCTACCGGTATATCTTTCGTGGTAAAATTAAAAGGAAACATGATGAAATAAGTAGAGTAAATGAAAGTAACTAATTTTTTTGTGTTTTTGATATAGCAAACAAGATAGCAAATAAAGTAAAACTAGCAACTAATTTTATTGTATTTTGATTTAGTGCAGCAAACAAAGTAGTAAATAAAACTAAGCAAGACAAAAACAAAGTAAAGAGATTGAGAAGTGGAGACTCCCCTTGCAGCGTGTCTTGATCTCCCCGGCAACGGCGCCAGAAAAAGAGCTTGATGGCGTGTAACTCACACGTTCGTTGGGAACCCCAAGATATGATGCGCACAGCAGCAAGTTTTCCCTCAGAAAGAAACCAAGGTTTATCGAACCAGGAGGAGCCAAGAAGCACGTTGAAGGTTGATGGCGGCGGGATGTAGTGCGGCACAACACCAGGGATTCCGGCGCCAACGTGGAACCTGCACAACACAACCAAAGTACTTTGCCCCAACGAAACAGTGAGGTTGTCAATCTCACCGGCTTGCTGTAACAAAGGATTAACCGTATTGTGTGGAAGATGATTGTTTGCAGAAAACAGTAGAACAAGTATTGCAGTAGATTGTATTTCAGTATAGAGAATTGGACCGGGGTCCACAGTTCACTAGAGGTGTCTCTCCCATAAAACAAACAGCATGTTGGGTGAACAAATTACAGTTGGGCAATTGACAAATAAAGAGGGCATGACCATGCACATACATATTATGATGAGTATAGTGAGATTTAATTGGGCATTATGACAAAGTACATAGACCGCCATCCAACTGCATCTATGCCTAAAAAGTCCACCTTCAGGTTATCATCCGAACCCCCTCCAGTATTAAGTTGCAAAGCAACAGACAATTGCATTAAGTATGGTGCGTAATGTAATCAACAACTACATCCTTAGACATAGCATCAATGTTTTATCCCTAGTGGCAACAGCACAACACAACCTTAGAACTTTCTGTCACTGTCCCAGGTGTCAATGTAGGCATGAACCCACTATCGAGCATAAATACTCCCTCTTGGAGTTACAAGCATCTACTTGGCCAGAGCATCTACTAGTAACGGAGAGCATGCAAGATCATAAACAACACATAGATATAACTTTGATAATCAACATAACAAGTATTCTCTATTCATCGGATCCCAACAAACGCAATATATAGAATTACAGATAGATGATCTTGATCATGTTAGGCAGCTCACAAGATCCGACAATGAAGCACAATGGGGAGAAGACAACCATCTAGCTACTGCTATGGACCCATAGTCCAGGGGTAGACTACTCACTCATCACTCCAGAGGCGACCATGGCGGCGTAGAGTCCTCCGGGAGATGATTCCCCTCTCCGGCAGGGTGCCGGAGGCGATCTCCTGGATCCCCCGAGATGGGATCGGCGGCGGCGGCGTCTCTGGAAGGTTTTCCGTATCGTGGCTCTCGATGCTGGGGTTTCGCAATGGAGGCTTTAAGTAGGCGGAAGGGCAGGTCGGGGAGGCGGCACGGGGCCACACACCACGGGGCCGCGCGGCCAAGGGGGCCGCGCCGCCTAGGGTGTGGCCCCTCGTGGCCCCACTTCGTCTCCTCTTCGGACTTCGGAAGCTTCGTGGAAAAATAGGACCCTGGGCGTTGATTTCGTCCAATTCCGAGAATATTTCGTTACTAGGATTTCTGAAACCAAAAACAGCAGAAAAACAAGAATCGGCACTTGGGCATCTTGTTAATAGGTTAGTTCCAGAAAATGCACGAATATGACATAAAGTGTGCATAAAACATGTAGATAACATCAATAATGTGGCATGGAACATAAGAAATTATCGATACGTCGGAGACGTATCAGCATGCATTTAAAGAAATGCGGAATACTTTCACAATTGACACCGCCGGGAACACCTCAACGAAACGGTGTGTCCGAACGTCGTAATTGAACTCTCTTAGATATGGTTCGTTCTATGATGTCTCTTACTGATTTGCCGTTATCATTTTGGAGTTATGCATTAGAGACAGCCGCATTCACTTTAAATAGAGCACCATCAAAATCCGTAGAAACGACACCGTATGAATTATGGTTTAATAAGAAACCTAAGCTGTCGTTCCTGAAAGTTTGGGGTTGCGAAGCCTATGTAAAGAAGTTACAACCGGACAAGCTAGAACCCAAAGCGGAGAAATGCGTCTTCATAGGATACCCTAAGGAAACTATAGGGTACACTTTCTATCACAGATCCGAAGGCAAAATCTTTGTTGCTAAGAACGGAACCTTTCTTGAGAAAGAATTTCTCACTAAAGAAGTGACTGGAAGAAAAGTAGAATTCAATGAGATTGATGAATCTATACTCGTTGATCAGAGTAGCGCAGTACCAGAAATTGTACCTGTACTGCCTACACCGGCAACAGAGGAAGCTAATGATAATGATCATGAAACTTCGAACGAGGAAACTACTGAACCTCGCAGATCGACAAGGGAACGTACCACTCCTGATTGGTATGATCCTTGTCTAAATGTCATGATTGTAGATAACAATGATGAGGACCCTGCGACGTATGAAGAAGCGATGATGAGCCCAGATTCCAACAAATGGCAAGAAGCCATGAAATCCGAAATGGGATCCATGTATGATAACAAAGTATGGACTTTGGTAGACTTACCTGATAGCCGAAAGGCTGTCGAGAATAAATGGATCTTCAAGAGAAAAACAGATGCTGATGGTAATATTACTGTCTATAAAGCTCGACTTGTCGCAAAGGGTTTCCGACAAATTCAAGGAGTTGACTACGATGAGACTTTCTCACCTGTAGCGAAGCTAAAATCTGTGAGGATTTTGTTAGCAATAGCTGCATTTTTCGATTATGAGATTTGGCAGATGGATGTCAAAACGGCGTTCCTTAATGGAGACATTGAGGAAGAGTTGTATATGGTACAACCCAAAGGTTTTGTCGATCCTAAAAATGCTGACAAAGTATGCAAACTTCAGCATTCAATCTATGGACTGAAGCAAGCATCGAGAAGTTGGAACCGACGCTTTGGTAAGGTTATCAAAGACTTCGGGTTTATACAGTGTCATGGAGAGGCCTGTATTTACAAGAAAGTGAGTGGGAGCTCTGTAGCATTCCTGATATTATATGTAGATGCCATATTATTGATCGGGAATGATATAGAACTATTAAGCAGTGTTAAAGGTTATTTGAATAATAGTTTTTCAATGAAAAACCTTGGTGAAGCATCGTATATATTAGGCATCAAGATTTATAGAGATAGATCAAGACGCCTAATAGGGCTATCACAGAGTACATATCTGGACAAGATTCTAAAGAAGTTTAGAATGGACGAAAGTAAGAAAGGGTTCTTACCTATGTTACCAGGCAAAGTCTTGAGTAAGACTCAAGGACCGGCTACGGCAGAAGAAAGAGAAAGGATGAGTAAAATCCCCTATGCCTCGGCAGTAGGATCTATCATGTATGCCATGCTATGTACTAGACCGGATATAGCACATGTTGTTAGTTTGACTAGCAGATATCAAAGTGATCCAGGAATGGAACACTGGACAGCGGTCAAGAATATCCTGAAGTACTTGAAAAGAACTAAGGATATGTTTCTTTGTTATGGAGGTGACCAAGAGCTCGTTGTAAGTGGTTAGACCGATGCAAGTTGGAACACTGATCCTGATGACTCTAAGTCACAATCTGGGTACATGTTTATATTGAATGGTGCTGCAGTAAGCTGGGCAAGCTCGAAGCAGTGCACGGTGGCGAAGTCTTCAACAGAATCAGAGTACATAGCGGCTTCAGAGGCTTCATCAGAAGCGGTATGGATGAAGAGGTTCATTGTAGAGCTCGGTGTGGTTCCAAGTGCATTGGACCCATTAATCATTTATTGTGATAACATGGGTGCCATCGCCAATGCACAAGAGCCAAGGTCACACAAGAGGCTGAAGCATATCACGCTGCGTTACCACTCGATTCGCGAGTACATCGAAGATGGATAAGTAAAGATTTGCAAAGTACACACTGATCTGAATGTAGCAGATCCGTTGACTAAAGCTCTCCCTAGGGCAAAGCATGACCAACACCAGAATGCCATGGGTGTTAGGTATATTACAATGTAATCTAGATTATTGACTCTAGTGCAAGTGGGAGACTGAAGGAGATATGCCCTAGAGGCAATAATAAAGTGGTTATTATTTATATCTTTATGTTTATGATAAATGTTTATATATCATGCTATAATTGTATTAACCGAAACATTAGTACATGTGTGATATGTAGACAAACAAGAAGTCCCTAGTATGCCTCTTAAACTAGCTTGTTGATTAATGGATGATTAGTTTCATAATCATGAACATTGGATGTTATTAATAACAAGGTTATATCATTGTAAGAATGATGTAATGGACACACCCAATTAAGCGTAGCATAAGATCTCGTCATTAAGTTATTTGCTATAAGCTTTCGATACATAGTTACCTAGTCCTTATGACCATGAGATCATGTAAATCACTTATACCGGAAAGGTACTTTGATTACACCAAACGCCACTACGTAAATGGGTGGTTATAAAGGTGGGATTAAGTATCCGGAAAGTATGAGTTGAGGCATATGGATCAACAGTGGGATTTGTCCATCCCGATGACGGATAGATATACTCTGGGCCCTCTCGATGGAATGTCGTCTAATGTCTTGCAAGCATATGAATAAGTTCATAAGAGACCACATACCACGGTACGAGTAAAGAGTACTTGTCAGGAGACGAGGTTGAACAAGGTATAGAGTGATACCGAAGATCAAACCTCGGACAAGTAAAATATCGCGTGACAAAGGGAATTGGTATTGTATGTAAATGGTTCATTCGATCACTAAAGTCATCGTTGAATATGTGGGAGCCATTATGGATCTCCAGATCCCGCTATTCGTTATTGGTCGGAGTGAGTACTCAACCATGTCCGCATAGTTCGCGAACCGTAGGGTGACACACTTAAAGTTGAATGTTGAAAAGGTAGAACTTGAATATGGAATGGAGTTCAAATATTTGTTCGGAGTCCCGGATGAGATCCCGGACATCACGAGGAGTTCCGGAATGCTCCGGAGAATAAGATTCATATATAGGATGTCATTTTATGTGAATTAAAAAGACGCGGAAGGTTCTATGGAAGGTTCTAGAAGGTTCTAGAAAAGTCCGGAAGAAACCACCAAGGAAGGTGGAGTCCACATGGGACTCCACCTCCATGGCCGGCCAACCCTAGTGGGGGAGGAGTCCCAAGTGGACTCCCCCTTAGGGGGCCGGCCACCCCCCCCCATATGGGAGGTGGAACTCCCACCTCTAGTGGGAGTCCTAGCTTGGGTAGGTTTCCCCACCATATGGAAGGTTTTTGGTTCGGGTCTTATTCGAAGACTTGGAGACCAACACTTGGGGTTCCACCTATATAATGAGGGGCCAAGGGGAGGGGGGCGGCCACCCAAGAACCACAAGGTGGCCGCACCCCTATAGTGGCCGACGCCCCCTCTCCCCAAACCCTAGCGGCCTCTCTCCTCCACCACGTCCCGCACGCTTAGCGAAGCTCCGCCGGACTTCTCCACCACCACCGACACCACACCGTTGTGCTGTCGGATTCAAGAGGAGCTACTACTTCCGCTGCCCGCTGGAACGGGGAGGTGGACGTCGTCTTCATCAACAACCGAACATGTGACCGAGTACGGAGGTGCTGCCCGTTCGTGCCGCCGGAAGCGATCGTGATCAAGATCTTCTACGCGCTTTTGCAAGCGGCAAGTGAACATCTACCGCAGCAATAAGAGCCTCATCTTGTAGGCTTTGGAATCTCTTCAAGGGTGAGACTCGATAATCCCCTCGTTGCTACCATCTTCTAGATTGCATCTTGGCTTGGATTGCGTGTTCGCGGTAGGAAATTTTTTGTTTTCTATGCAACGTTATCCTACAGGTAGTGGGATCAAATCGTACTCGTTGGGGTACGGCGTGAAATAGCCGATTGCCCTCCTTTTCAGCACCATGCCGAACTGGTCTCTCAAGATTGCACTGATCTGATCCACGGTGCTAGCTGCAGGAGTCGAGCTTTGAAGATTTGCTGGAGTGGCATACTTAGCTAGCCATGCCTGCTTCTCAGGATCTGAGCTAGCTGCAGGAGTCGAGCTTTGAAGGTTCGTTGGAGTGGCATACTTAGCTAGCCACGCCTGCTTCTCAAGATCTGATCCAGAAGCCCCTCCTGCTGTTCCAGAAACCCCTGCTATTGCAGTCTGGTTCGTGCGTGCCCAGTTACTGCAGTCTGGCACATATGTGCACATGTATCCGTGCGGGATCTCCTTAGGCGCTTCATACAAGAACTGGTAATCACTAGGATCGCCACCGATCTTGTAAACGACGTATGCCGGTGAGCTCGACACCTCTGGTGCTGCTAGCGCGAACGGCAGCTGTGGTCTGGTCTGGAGTGGTATCTCTCCTTGGTGAGTCCCTAGAGCAGGTCCTGATGGAGAGTACTGATGCTTCATGATTTCCTGGACCACGCGAAGCGCGACACGCTCCAAGGCGTTCACCAGGCTCTCAGAATGGCGGTGTAGCGAATGAGCTACCATGTGATTGACCTCCTGACGCAGAGACCTGGTGCGTTCTTCTGAAGGAGTAGACAGATCCACTCCATCGAGAGCGCCTTCAGGCGAGAACCCTTTCCACCTGATGCCGTGTGAGCGGGTCCTCTGGAAAGAGCCGATGAGGTCGGCTTCGAAGAGAGCTTTGATGTCGTCATACTTCTTCTTGAGTTCCTCGGTCAGATCTTCGTACGTGACTGGATCTTCCGCCATCTCTGATGCGGATGACGACGCAGTTGATGTTGAAGACTGTCCCACCGGGCGTGCCAGAATGTGTTGGCCACCAAAACCCACCGGCGAGTAGCGACGGGCAACACGTAGAGCCGGGAGGCTCCCAGAACTGCGGTTGTCCCTGGTCCCTCGTGCGACGGCCCGCAAAGCTCCGGCACGCACGTCCGATGCTGGTGCAAGGGCATGCCACCTGACCTATACCTGGTCAGGAAGGTGATGGATTGCTTCGCTTAGTTTCCTGCATGGCATACACGTAAACATTAAATACGAGCCTCGATCGGCTCTCAGGTTGTCCTGTGAATCGGCTCAAGGAGCCGATCCACCCATGATTCGTATTGGATCTACGATAACATGGTGGTCCTGCTTGATCAATATTGAGTTAAAACGACCTACGACGATTTAGGGTTTTCACCACATAACCGGAACGTCCTACACGTAATTGAGCCTGGCAGCCGCGCAAGATGATAATAAACTAGCCCTAGATAAGGCCTAAAAACCAACATGGAGTTGATTCCCGGAACATCTTCTCTAAGGCTAGGAAACTACACCCTACGTACTACTGGATCCTTCAACCCGTTTGCAAGGCCTAACTATGTAGATATTAAACTAATCCTTGAAGAACAAGGAGCAATCGTAACGGATCGGATCTACTAAATAATGACTAAGCAAGGTGCGACCCTTGGACCTCAGATCGGTACAAGGGTGGCTAGATGTCTAGGGATAGCATAGGTAAAAGCATGTATAAAGGTAAAACAATGCTAACCCTAACACATCTACGATAACTACGTTGCTCGCCATCAACAAGGCTTCAGCACGAGCAACGCACGGATAATGAATAAACGTGATACTGCCTAGATCGCGAGATGCGATCTAGGCAGCATGGTGCTTACCCGGAAGAAACCCTCGAAACAAGGGGTGGCGATGCGCCTAGATTGGTTTTGTTGTGAACGTGATTGTCCTCCTTCTCAATAACCCTAGATACATATTTATAGTCTGTAGACTCTCTAACGTGGGAATAATCCCAACCGTGCACGAGCTAAACTCTTTTAATCCTAACCGACACGTATCCTACTATATTTATAGATACACGGGCAATTTAGCCCAAACTCTTATACAAGGCCGATTCATGCATATTTTCCGTGTATATTCTCCAAGCCCATCTTAATCACGGCCCACCTCTGATCCGGTTAAATTCTGGTGATAACAATGCCATTATAACTCCTATCTGTTTTATTCCTAGCTATTATAGTAACATCCTGCTATTATTTAGTTCATGGCCAATTTTAAGTAATTGCACATGTTGGTTCGCATTCCCTGCTCTATAGCTTTTGGCATCATAACTTCTATATTTGGTTTACATTCCCTGCTCTATATATCTAGCCATCATAACTTCAGTCGTTGTTACAAAAATTATGGCCTGCTACTATGTTCTTTGTGCCAATTTTTTACTCCAAAACATGTTGGCTTGCATTCCCTTTACTACAGGTGATGCCATTGTTTTGCATCTAGTTCATTGTAAGCTAACAAAGTAAGGACTTAGTTTGGCATGCTATCACTCTGCTATCTAGACTGTAGTACAAATAAACTTGTCATACTACTAGATAATAATTTTGTGTGACATCTTGTTCTTCAAAAGCTGCATTATTGACTTGTTTCTCTAACTTGGCATGACGCTCACATATGGAATGCTGAACATATTGGTTTGCATTCCCTCTTATATAAGTTCACAGGTGATCCCACTATATTCTGTATCTGGTCCATCCTAAGCTCCAGCATTAACTATCCTATATGTGTTTCTCATTACAAGTTTATATCCCAAAACATCTTGATTTGCATCCCCTTCACTATAAGTCCAGGAGTATTATTTAGTTCAAGGTCAATTTGAAGTAATTGCACTTGGCACATGTCGAGGGTACTCCTCGGCAATGCCTTCCGATTGGGGCTTAGGGTTGATGGAATCCTGTAGACTGACACGAGACATGAGTTAACAGACAAGCGGGGAGAGCGATTTACCCAGGTTCGGGACCCTCGATGAGGTAAAACCCTTACGTCCTGCCTGTCTGATTTTATTATGAGAATATTGGGTTACAATGGGGTGCCGTAGGTTTTCGGTTGTGATCTCTTCAAGAGGCTAAGTGCTACGGCGACCTAGCTCTAGGCTTATGATGGCTAAAGTTGCTAAGATTGATCGTGTCCCTCGGCAGCCCCTCACATGGCCTTTATATAGGAGGCCAGGTCTCAAGAGATCTGTCCGGGTAAGACTAGGTTTACAAAAGACCTAGCTCTAAACTTTCCTTGTTCGGATCCTCTCTGTCTTGTTCTTCAAGGAATCTTCTCCAGCACCGTCCTAGTGGCCCGCCTTGCCATCGGGTATCTTCATGGGCCTCCAGTTGGGTCGCACAGGATAGGGCGATGTCAGTTACCCGAAGGGTAATGCCCGTGTCAGCACATGTTGGTTCACATTCCCTCCTCTTTAGCTTTTGCCATCGTAACTTCTATATTTGGTTTACATTCCCTGCTCTGTAGATGTAGCCATCATAACTTCATCTTGCTCAGTCGTTGTTACAAAATTTATAGCCTGCTACTATGTTGTTCATGCCAATTTTGTACTCCCTGAACATGTTGGTTTGCATGGGACTCGGCAGTAGTAAGTCTTGTTTCATTATAACGTGCTCTGTTATACTGGATGTTGGTATGCGACATGCACTCTTTTTTTGCTTATTGTGCGTATTACAATGATCTTGTTATAACAACGAAATGATGAGTTCCAAATTCTTTAGCAAACAATATTGTAGTGTCTTTGCCTTTCCATTGTTGATGTCTTAACTTGTAATGTCTTTGTTTTAGATATAGGTGCTGCATGGACAACTTAAAAGATTGCCAAATCGCTTCATTGTATTGCTAGGTTTAATTACCATTCAATTTCTCTGGGTTCTGTAAAAAAAATTCAAAGCCTTGCAGATGATGTAATATTTTGTTAGTTTTTATAGTTCTTTCGCACTTTTTTCTTTGGTGCTTGTGGTAAGTGAGGCTATCCGATAGAAATCATGTGCTGCGTAAATATTCTCAGTATCTAAATCACAAATTCCCATCCCTTAAACATCCCAATTAAGCGAAATCACATATGTGTTGACCCGCAAAATCCTAAAGCGCCTATTATGCCGGCATATAAACAACAACTAAACGGTCTGGCCCACTTACTTATTGGGCCAGCCCACTTGATTTAGGGTGGAACCCACCCACTAATTGGGCCATCCCACTTGCTTTAAGGTGGACCCCACCCACTAATTGGGCTGGCCCTGTAACAGAAAAGTAGGCCCACGTGCTTATTGGGCCAGCCCATTTGGTAAATGGGCTGGCTTGTTAGCAGGAAATGGGCCCCACAAGCTTATTGGGCCGGCCCACTAACTCGTTGGGCCAGCCCACCTGATTTACGGTGGACCCCACATACTAACTGGGCCGGCCCGTTAGCACGATAGTGGCCCCCACAAGCTTATTGGTCCGGCCCACTAACTTGTTGGGCCAGCCCAATTGCTTTTGTGGTGGACCCCACTTACTAACTGGGCCGGCCCGTCAGCAGGAAATTGGGCCCCATGATACGTCTCAAACGTATCTATAATTTCTTATGTTCCATGCTACTTTTATGATGATACTCACATGTTTTATACACACTTTATGTCATATTTATGCATTTTCCGGCACTAACCTATTGACGAGATGCCGAAGAGCCAGTTGTTGTTTTCTGCTGTTTTTGGTTTCAGAAATCCTACAAAGGAAATATTCTCGGAATTGGACGAAATCAACGCCCAGGGTCTTATTTTTCCACGAAGCTTCCAGAAGACCGAGGGGGATACGAAGTGGGGCGACGAGGCGCCGCCACACTAGGGCCGCGCGGCCAGGCTAGGGCCCGCGCCGCCCTAGCGTGTGGGGCCCACGTCAGCCTCCCGACTCTGCCCTTCCGCCTATAAGAAGCCTTCGTCGAGAAAACCCCAGTACCGAGAGCCACGATACGGAAAACCTTCCAGAGACACCGCCGCCAATCCCATCTCGGGGGATTCAGGAGATCGCCTCCGGCACCCTGCCGGAGAGGGGAATCATCTCCCGGAGGACTCTTCATCGCCATGATCGCCTCCGGAGTGATGTGTGAAAAGTTCACCCCTAGACTATGGGTCCATAGCAGTAGCTAGATGGTTGTCTTCTCCTCATGTGCTATCATTGTTCGATCTTGTGAGCTGCCTAACATGATCAAGATCATCTATTTGTAATGCTACATGTTGCGTTTGTTGGGATCCGATGAATATGGAATACTATGTTATGTTGATTATCAATCTATCATCTATGTGTTGTTTATGATCTTGCATGCTCTCCGTTGCTAGTAGAGGCTCTGGCCAAGTTGATACTTGTAACTCCAAGAGGGAGTATTTATGCCCGATAGTGGGTTCATGCCTCCATTAAATCTGGGACAGTAACAGAAAGTTCTAAGGTTGTGGATGTGCTGTTGCCACTAGGGATAAAACATCAATGCTATGTCTAAGGATATTTGTGTTGATTACATTACGCACCATACTTAATTCAATTGTCTGTTGTTTGCAACTTTATACTGGAAGGGGTGCGGATGCTAACCCGAAGGTGGACTTTTTAGGCATAGATGCATGCTGGATAGCGGTCTATGTACTTTGTCGTAATGCCCAATTGAATTTCACACTACTCATCATAATATGTATGTGCATTGCTATGCCCTCTTTATTTGTCAATTGCCCAACTGTAATTTGTTCACCCAACATGCTATTTCTTATTGGAGAGACACCACTAGTGAATTGTGGACCCCGGTCCATTCTTTTACATCGAATACAATCTGCTGCAATACTCGTTCTTACTGTTCTTTACAAACATCATCATCCACACTATACATCTAATCCTTTGTTACAGCAAGCCGGTGAGATTGACAACCTCACTATTACGTTGGGGCAAAGTACTTTGATTGTGTTGTGCAGGTTCCACGTTGGCGCCGGAATCCCTGGTATTGCGCCGCACTACACTCCGCCACCAACAACCTTCACGTGCTTCTTGGCTCCTACTGGTTCGATAACCTTGGTTTCTTACTGAGGGAAAACTTGCTGCTGTACGCATCACACCTTCCTCTTGGGGTTCCCAACGGACGCGTGATGTACGCGTATCAAGCTCTTTTTCTGGCGTCGTTGCCGGGGAGATCAAGACACGCTGCAAGGGGAGTCACCACTTCCAATCTCTTTACTTTGTTTTTTTCTTGCTTTACTTTATTTTATTTACTACTTTGTTGGTTCTCTATATCAAAAATACAAAAAAATTAGTTACTTGTTTTACTTTACTTAATTCCATGCATGTTTTTATTTCACTAGTTAGGCTTAATGGAAAACAACAAAAATATTAGAGATCTTTATAATATTTATCTTGAGTTAGGACATGAGGTGTTTGAAGTGAAAATTAAAAAACCTATGGAACTTTATATGCGTGCTAATGGCAATGTTATTAGTATGAATGCTTTGAACACTATTGTTGCTAATGCTATGAAAAATTCTAAGCTTGGGGAAGCTGGTTTTGATGAGCATGATATTTCTAGTCCCCCAAGCATGGAGGAGAAAATTTACTTTGATGATACTTTACCTCATATATATGATGATTATGGTGATGAGAATAATAATGATAGCTATTTTATTGAATTTGCTCCCGCTACAATTAATAGTAATGACTATACTTATGTGGAGAGTAATAATTTTATGCATGTAGCTCATGATAAGAATGTTTCATGTGATAGTTATATTATTGAGTTTGTTCATGATACTACTAAAAATATTTATGAGAGAGGACAATATGGTTGTAGGGATTTCAATGTTACTAAAACACCTCTCTTTTTGCTGAAAATCTTGAAGTTGCGCTTGTCTAGTTTTCCTATGCTTATTGCATTATGCTTACATGACTTGTTTATTTACAAGATTCCTTTTCATAGGAAGTGGGTTAGACTTAAAATTGTTTCTTATTTGCTTTTGATGCTCTCTTTTGCTTCAACTCTTATTTCTTGCGAGAGCATCATTAAAATTACTGAGCCCATCTTAATGGCTATAAAGAAAAGCGCTTATGGGAGACAACCCATGATTTTACTTCTGCACTTTTGTTTTATATTTGAGTCTTGGAATTTGTTACTACTGTAGCAACCTCTCCTTATATTTATTTTATTGCATTGTTGTGCCAAGTAAAGTCTTTGATAGTAAGGTTCATACTAGATTTGGATTACTGCGCAGAAACAGATTTCTTGCTGTCACGAATTTGAGTAGTATTCTCTGTAGGTAACTCAGAAAAATCTGCCAATTTACGTGCGTGATCCTCAGATATGTACGCAACTTTCATTGAATTTGAGCATTTTCATCTGAGCAAGTTTAGTGCCCCAGAAAAATTCGTCTTTACGGACTGTTCTGTTTTGACAGATTCTGCCTTTTATTTCGCATTGCCTGTTTTGCTATGTTTGATGGATTTCTTTGTTCCATTAACTTTAAGTAGCTTTGTGCAATGTCCAGAAGTGTTAAGAATGATTATGTCACCTCTGAACATGTGAATTTTGGATTATGCACTGACCCTCTAATGAGTTTGTTTTGAGTTTGGTGTGGAGGAAGTTTTCAAGGATCAAGAGAGGAGGATGATACAATATGATCAAGGAGAGTGAAAACTCTAAGCTTGGGGATGCCCCCGTGGTTCATCCCCGCATATTTCAAGAAGACTCAAGCATCTAAGCTTGGGGATGCCCAAGGCATCCCCTTCTTCATCGACAAATTATCAGGTCACCTCTAGTGAAACTATATTTTTATTCCGTCACATCTTATGTGCATTACTTGGAGCGTCTGTTTGTTTTTGTTTTTGTTTTTGTTTTTGTTTGAATAAAATTGGATCCTAGCATTCATTGTGTGGGAGAGAGACACGCTCCACTGTTGCATATGAACACATATGTTCTTAGCTTTATTCTTAATGTTCATGGCGAAGGTTGAAACTGCTTCGTTAATTGTTATATGATTGGAAACGGAAAATGCGGCCCAAAGTTAGCTGAACTGTACATCTCCAAAATAGTCGCCCTACACGGAACCCCGAAGTCGATAGTGTCAGATAGAGGATCACAATTCACCTCAAGATTCTGGCAGAAAGCGCACGAAAGACTAGGAACCCGTCTGAATTTCAGCACCGCCTATCACCCTCAGACCGATGGACAGACTGAGAGAGTCAACCAGATATTGGAGGACATGCTGAGAGAATGTGTATTGGAATATGGATCCAAGTGGGAAGACTGCCTGCCTTACGCAGAATTCTCTTACAACAACAGCTACCAAGCCAGCTTACAGATGGCCCCCTTTGAAGCCTTGTACGGAAGGAAATGCCGTACCCCTCTGAATTGGTCGGAAGTCGGAGAAAGCCAAGTCTTTGGACCAGATGTTCTTCGTGAAGTTGAAGAGAAAGTACACAAGATCCGTGAGTACCTCAAGATGGCGCAATCAAGACAGAAGAGCTACGCCGACAAGAGACGCCGAGAGATGACCTTCGAGATCGGAGATTTTGTCTATCTCAAGGTATCCCCCCTGAAAGGAATGCAGAGATTTCAGCTGAAAGGAAAGCTCGCACCCCGATATGTCGGACCCTTCAAAGTTCTGAGTCGCCGAGGCAAAGTATCTTACCAACTGGAGCTACCAGAAGAGATGTCGGCTGTGCACGACGTGTTTCACATCTCACTCCTCCAGAAGTGCCTTGAGGTCCCTGAGAAGACCGAAGTGTTCAAGAACATCGATCACCGATCGGTGGATATCAACAAGGACCTGACATACCGCGAAGTGCCGATTCGCATACTGGAGGAAGCTTACCGAACCACCCGCACCCGAAGCATCAAGTTTCTGAAGATATAGTGGAGCAACCATACCGAAGATGAAGCCACTTGGGAACGCGAAGACTTCATGAAGAAGGAGTACCCAGATCTCTTTAGTACCTAACTTTCTTTTAGATCTCAGGACGAGATCTTTTGTAAGGGGGAAGGGTTTGTAACATCCCAAATTTCAATAAAAGAAAGTTAGAAGAATTCCAGAGATTCAAAATTTAGAGCCAACAAAAACTTTTATTTGCATATAGTGCCATGCATAGGACTTGTGCATTTGAGTGATATGCCATGATGATTGTTTTTATGTTTATATGATAAACCCTAAAACCCTAATGTGATCAAGAGAAGATCACAAACCAAATAAATCAAAGAGAGAAAGAAATCAAATAAGAATAAAACCCTAAAACCCCCACATATGGTTTATGCCATTTTTACAAATCTTTACCCTAGACCATTTTGGTCTTCACCATTAGTTGTATTATGTTACTAAACACTTATTACAACTTTTGGAATCAAAGAAACACAAAACAAATCAAATTCAAACTCAAAATGGGATCACATATGATAATGGTCAAATCTGCCATTTATAGTCTGATCCCTAATTTGAGCCCTTGCAATTCAAAAATTTCAAACTAAAATTTCCCAATTCTTTGCACCTCATCCAAGAGCACATCAAGGTGAACAACTTTGGTAAAGACCATCATGCCAAAATCACTTTGGATCAAAATCTATGCTCATGCAAAGTTGAGACTTTTTAATATATGGAACAATCTCACTTTGTCAAATTTTGCAATTCTTTGATTTTTAAAATTCCACCACCACACATGTTTGGCTCTGGTCAATTACAACTTAACCAAATACACCATTTTCAAATTTTGCAACCATAAGAACTCAACCAAATTTGGGCAAACTTTGCAAATTTCAATTATGGAATCTTTGCAAACACTATTTAAAATAGTGATCTAGCTAAACCTACTGCCCCTCTCACTCCCCTCTGTCCCCTGGTTCCCTCTCTCCATAGTGCAAGCATAGGAACCCTAGAGAGAGCAAGCATAGCTTGCATGTGCAAGCCATGCCGGCCATGTCGCGCCCTGACACGCGTACAGCACGCGACCGTTGGGAACCCCAAGTGGAAGGTGTGATGCGTACAGCAGTAAGTTTCCCTCAGTTAGAAACCAAGGTTTATCGAACCAGTAGGAGTCAAGAAGCACGTTGAAGGTTGATGGCGGCGAGATGTAGTGCGGCGCAACACCAGGGATTCCGGCGCCAACGTGGAACCTGCACAACACAACCAAAGTACTTTGCCCCAACGAAACAGTGAGGTTGTCAATCTCACCGACTTGCTATAACAAAGGATTAGATGTATAGTGTGGGTGATGATTGTTTGCAGAAAACAGTAGAACAAGTATTGCAGTAGATTGTATTCGATTAAAAGAATGGACCGGGGTCCACAGTTCACTAGAGGTGTCTCTCCCATAAGATAAATAGCATGTTGGGTGAACAAATTGCAGTTGGGCAATTGACAAATAAAGAGGGCATGACCATGCACATACATGATATGATGAGTATAGTGAGATTTAATTGGGCATTACGACAAAGTACATAGACCGCTATCCAGCATGCATCTATGCCTAAAAAGTCCACCTTTAGGTTATCATCCGAACCCCTTCCAGTATTAAGTTGGAAACAACAGACAATTACATTAAGTATGGTGCGTAATGTAATCAACAACTACATCCTCGGACATAGCATCGATGTTTTATCCCTAGTGGCAACAGCACATCCACAACCTTAGAACTTTCTGTCACTGTCCCAGATTTAATGGAGGCATGAACCCACTATCGAGCATAAATACTCCCTCTTGGAGTTACTAGCAAAACTTGGCCAGAGCCTCTACTAATAACGGAGAGCATGCAAGATCATAAACAACACATAGGTAATAGATTGATAATCAACATAACATAGTATTCTCTATCCATCGGATCCCAACAAACACAACATATAGCATTACAGATAGATGATCTTGATCATGTTAGGCAGCTCACAAGATCCAACAATGAAGCACAATTAGGAGAAGACGACCATCTAGCTACTGCTATGGACCCATAGTCCAGGGGTGAACTACTCACTCATCACTCCGGAGGCGACCGTGGCGGTGAAGAGTCCTCCGGGAGATGATTCCCCTCTCCGACAGGGTGCCGGAGGCGATCTCCTGAATCCCCCGAGATGGGATTGGCGGCGGCGGCGTCTCTGGAAGGTTTTCCGTATCGTGGCTCTCGGTACTGGGGGTTTCGTGACGAAGGCTTTAAGTAGGCGGAGGAGATAGGTCAGGGGGCCTGACAGGGGGCCCACACACTAGGCCGGCGCGGCCAAGGGCTAGGCCGCGCCGCCCTAGCGTCTGGCCAACTCGTGGCCCCACTTCCTGACTCCTTCGGTCTTC
Organism: Lolium perenne; assembly: GCF_019359855.2. Classification (NCBI taxonomy): domain Eukaryota; kingdom Viridiplantae; phylum Streptophyta; class Magnoliopsida; order Poales; family Poaceae; genus Lolium; species Lolium perenne. The sequence continues at coordinate 142,059,047 of NC_067245.2, forward strand.
TGGAAGCTTCGTGTGAAAATAGGCCCCTGGGCGTTGATTTCGTCCAATTCCGAGAATATTTCCTTACTAGGATTTCTGAAACCAAAAACAACGAAAATGACAGAATCGGCTCTTCGGCATCTCGTTAATAGGTTAGTGCCGGAAAATGCATAAATATGACATAAAGTATGCATAAAACATGTAGATATCATCAATAATGTGGCATGGAACATAAGAAATTATCGATACATCGGAGACGTATCAGCATCCCCAAGCTTAGTTCCTGCTCGTCCCGAGCAGGTAAACGATAACAAAGATAATTTCTGGAGTGACATGCCATCATAACCTTGATCATACTATTGTAAGCACATGTAATGAATGCAGCGATCCAAACAATGGTAAATGACATGAGTAAACAAATGAATCATATAGCAAAGACTTTTCATGAATAGTACTTTCAAGACAAGCATCAATAAGTCTTGCATAAGAGTTAATTCATAAAGCAATAATTCAAAGTAAAGGTATTGAAGCAACACAAAGGAAGATTAAGTTTCAGCGGTTGCTTTCAACTTGTGACATGTATATCTCATGAATATTGTCAATGTAAAGTAATATAACAAGTGCAATATGCAAGTATGTAGGAATCAATGCACAGTTCACACAAGTGTTTGCTTCTTGAGGTGGAGAGAGATAGGTGGACTGACTCAACATAAAAGTAAAAGAAAGGCCCTTCGCAGAGGGAAGCATCGATTGCTATATTTGTGCTAGAGCTTTGATTTTGAAAACAAGAAACAATTTTGTCAACGGTAGTAATAAAGCATATGTGTTATGTAAATTATATCCTACAAGTTGCAAGCCTCATGCATAGTATACTAATAGTGCCCGCACCTTGTCCTAATTAGCTCGGATTACCTGGATTATCATCGCAATACATATGTTTTAACCAAGTTTCACAAAGGGGTACCTCTATGCCGCCTGTACAAAGGTCTAAGGAGAAAGCTCGCATTGGATTTCTCGCTATTGATTATTCTCAACTTAGACATCCATACCGGGACAACATAGACAACAGATAATGGACTCCTCTTTAATGCTTAAGCATTCAACAATTATTATTTTTCTCATATGAGATTGAGGATATTTGTCCAAAACTGAAACTTCCACCATGGATCATGGCTTTAGTTAGCGGCCCAATGTTCTTCTCTAACATTATGCATGCTCTAACCATTCTAGTGGTAAATCTCCCTTACTTCAGATAAGACGGACATACATAGCAACTCACATGATATTCAACAAAGAGTAGTTGATGGCGTCCCCAGGAACATGGTTATCGCACAACAAGCAACTTAATAAGAGATAAAGTGCATAAGTACATATTCAATACCACAATAGTTTTTAGGCTATTTGTCCCATGAGCTATATATTGCAAAGGTAGAGGATAGAAATTTTAAAGGTAGCACTCAAGAAATTTACTTTGGAATGGCGGAGAAATACCATGTAGTAGGTAGGTATGGTGGACACAAATGGCATAGTGTTTGGCTCAAGGATTTTGGATGCATGAGAAGTAATCCCTCTCAATGCAAGGCTTAGGCTAGCAAGGCTATTTGAAACAAACACAAGGATGAACCGGTGCAGCAAAACTCACATAAAAGACATATTGTAAACATTATAAGACTCTACACCGTCTTCCTTGTTGTTCAAACTCTTACTAGAAATTATCTAGACCTTAGAGAGACAAATTATGCAAACCAAATTTTAGCAAGCTCTATGTATTTCTTCATTAATGGGTGCAAAGTATATGATGCAAGAGCTTAAACATGAGCACAAAAATTGCCAAGTATCAAATTATCCAAGACATTTTACCAATTACTACATGTAGCATTTCCCGTTTCCAACCATATAACAATTTAACGAAGAAGATTCAACCTTCGCCATGAATACTATGAGTAAAGTCTAAGGACATATTTGTCCATATGCAACAGCGGAGCGTGTCTCTCTCCCACACAATGAATGCTAGGATCCATTTTATTCAAACAAAACAAAAACAAAAACAAACCGACGCTCCAAGCAAAGTACATAAGATGTGATGGAATAAAAATATAGTTTCACTAGAGGAACCTAATAATGTTGTCGATGAAGAAGGGGATGCCTTGGGCATCCCCAAGCTTAGACGCTTGAGTCTTCTTGATATATGCAGGGGTGAACCACCGGGGCATCCCCAAGCTTAGAGCTTTCACTCTCCTTGATCATATTGTATCATCTCCCTCTCTTGATCCTTGAAAAATTCCTCCACACAAAACTCAAAACAACTCATTAGAGGGTTAGTGCACAATTAAAATTTACATGTTCAGAGGTGAGATAATCATTATTAACACTTCTGGACATTGCACAAAGCTACTGAAAGTTAATGGAATAGTAAAATCCATCAAACATAGCAAAACAGGCAATGCGAAATAAAAGGCAGAATCTGTCAAAACAGAACAGTTCGTAAAGACGAATTTTATTGAGGTACCATAATAGCTCAAATGAAAATTCTCAAATTGAATGAAAGTTGCGTACATATCTGAGGATCACTCACGTAAATTGGCATAATTTTCTGAGTTACCTACAGAGAATTAGGCCCAGATTCGTGACAGCAAAGAAATCTGTTTCTGCGCAGTAATCCAAATCTAGTATGAACCTTACTATCAACGACTTTATTTGGCACAACAATGCAACAAAATAAGATAAGGAGAGGTTGCTACAGTAGTAACAACTTCCAAGACTCAAATATAAAATAAAGGTGCAGTAGTAAAATCATGGGTTGTCTCCCATAAGCGCTTTTCTTTAACGCCTTTCAGCTAGACGCAGAAAGTGTGTATCAAGTGTTATCAAGAGACGAAGCATCAACATCATAATTTGTTCTAATGATAGAATCAAAAGGTAACTTCATTCTCTTTCTAGGGAAGTGTTCCATACCTTTCTTGAGAGGAAATTGATATTTAATATTACCTTCCTTCATATCAATGATAACACCAACAGTTCGAAGAAAAGGTCTTCCCAATATAATGGGACAAGATGCATTGCATTCAATATCCAAGACAACAAAATCAACGGGGACAAGGTTATTGTTAACGGTAATGCGAACATTATCAACTCTCCCCAAAGGTTTCTTTGTAGAGTTATCATCAAGATTAACATCCAAATAACAATTTTTAATGGTGGCAAGTCAAGCATGTTATAGATTTTCTTAGGCATAACGGAAATACTTGCACCAAGATCACATAAAGCATTACAATCAAAGTCATTGAGCTTCATCTTAATGATGGGCTCCCAACCATCCTCTAGCTTCCTAGGAATAGAAGCTTCGCGTTCTAGTTTCTCTTCTCTAGCTTTTATGAGAGCATTTGTAATATGTTTCGTGAAAGCCAAATTTATAGCACTAGCATTAGGACTCTTAGCAAGTTTTTGTAAGAACTTTATAACTTCAGAGATGTGGCAATCATCAAAATCCAAACCATTATAATCTAAAGCAATGGGATCATTATCCCCAATGTTGGAAAAAATTTCAGCAGCTTTATCACAGCGGTTTCAGCGATTTGGCGATTTAGAGCGATTTTTCACGCTTTGCATTAGAAGTGGAAACATTGTCAACACCAATTCTTTTACCATTAATAGTAGGAGGTGTAGCAACATGTGAAGCATTAGCATTGCTATTGGTGGTAACTGTCCAAACTTTAGCTATATTATCTTCTTTAGCATTTTCTTCTTTCTCCCACCTAGGACGCAATTCGGCCATCAATCTTATATTCTCATTAATTCTAACTTGGATGGCATTTGCTGTAGTAACAATTTTATTATTATGATTTTCATTAGGCATAACTTTCAATTTCAAAAGATCAACATCAGCAGCAAGACTATCGACTTTAGAAGCAAGTATATCAAATTTCCCAAGCTTTTCTTCAACAGATTTGTTAAAAGCAGTTTGTGTACTAATAAATTCTTTAAGCATGGCTTCAAGTCCATGGGGTGTGTTCCTATTATTGTTGTAAGAATTCCCATAAGAATTACCATAGCTGTTGCCATTATTATAAGGATATGGCCTATAGTTGTTACTAGAATTGTTCCGGTAAGCATTGTTGTTGAAATTATTATTTTTAATGAAGTTTACATCAACATGTTCTTCTTGAGCAACCAATGAAGCTAACGGAACATTATTAGGATCAACATTTGCCCTACCATTCACAAGCATAGACATAATAGCATCAATCTTATCACTCAAGGGAGAGGTTTCTTCGACAGAATTTACCTTCTTACCTTGTGGAGCTCTTTCCGTGTGCCATTCAGAGTAATTAATCATCATATTATCAAGAAGCTTTGTTGCTTCGCCAAGAGTGATGGACATAAAGGTACCTCCAGCAGCTGAATCCAATAGGTTTCGTGAAGAAAAATTCAGTCCTACATAAAAGGTTTGGATGATCATCCAAGTAGTCAGTCCATGGGTTGGGCAATTTTTAACCAAAGATTTCATTCTTTCCCATGCTTTTGCAACATGCTCATTATCCAATTGTTTAAAATTCATTATGCTACTTCTCAAAGATATAATTTTAGCAGGAGGATAATATCTACCAATAAAAGCATCCTTGCATTTAGTCCATGAATCAATACTATTCTTAGGCAGAGATAGAAACCAATCTTTAGCTCTTCCTCTTAATGAGAAAGGGAACAATTTTAATTTTATTATGTCACCATCTACATCCTTATACTTTTGCATTTCACATAATTCAACAAAATTATTAAGATGGGCAGCAGCATCATCAGAACTAACACCAGAAAATTGCTCTCGCATAACAAGATTTAGTAAAGCAGGTTTAATTTCAAAGAATTCCGCTGTAGTAGCAGGTGGAGCAATAGGTGTGCATAAGAAATCATTATTATTTGTGGTTGTGAAGTCACACAACTTAGTATTTTCAGGAGTACCCATTTTAGCAATAGTAAACAAAGCAAACTAGATAAAGTAAATGCAAGTAACTAATTTTTTTGTGTTTTTGATATAGCAAACAAGATAGTAAATAAAGTAAAGCTAGCAACTAATTTTTTTGTGTTTTGATTTAGTGCAGCAAACAAAGTAGTAAATAAAATAAAGCAAGACAAAAACAAAGTAAAGAGATTGGAAGTGGAGACTCCCCTTGCAGCGTGTCTTGATCTCCCCGGCAACGGCGCCAGAAATTTAGCTTGGCACGCGTACAACACGCGACCGTTGGGAACGCCAAGTGGAAGGTGTGATGCGTACAACAGTAAGTTTCCCTCAGTTAGAAACAAAGGTTTATCGAACCAGTAGGAGTCAAGAAACACGTTGAAGGTTGATGGCGGCGAGATGTAGTGCGGCGCAACACCAGGGATTCCGGCGCCAACATGGAACCTGCACAACACAACCAAAGTACTTTGCCCCAACGAAACAGTGAAGTTGTCAATCTCACCGGCTTGCTGTAACAAAGGATTAGATGTATAGTGTGGATGATGATTGTTTGCAGAAAACAGTAGAACAAGTATTGCAGTAGATTGTATTCGATTAAAAGAATGGACTGGGGTCCACAGTTCACTAGAGGTGTCTCTCCCATAAGATAAATAGCATGTTGGGTGAACAAATTATAGTTGGGCAATTGACAAATAAAGAGGGCATGACCATGCACATACATGATATGATGAGTATAGTGACATTTAATTGGGCATTACGACAAAGTACATAGACCGCTATCCAGCATGCATCTATGCCTAAAAAGTCCACCTTCAGGTTATCATCAGAACCCCTTCCAGTATTAAGTTGCAAACAACAGACAATTGCATTAAGTATGGTGCGTAATGTAATCAACAACTACATCCTCGGACATAGCATCGATGTTTTATCCCTAGTGGCAACAGCACATCCACAACCTTAGAACTTTCTGTCACTGTCCCAGATTTAATGGAGGCATGAACCCACTATCGAGCATAAATACTCCCTTTTGGAGTTACTAGCAAAATCTTGGCCAGAGCCTCTACTAATAACGGAGAGCATGCAAGATCATAAACAACCCATAGGTAATAGATTGATAATCAACATAACATAGTATTCTCTATCCATCGGATCCCAACAAACACAACATATAGCATTACAGATATATGATCTTGATCATGTTAGGCAGCTCACAAGATCCAAAAATGAAGCACAATTAGGAGAAGACGACCATCTAGCTACTGCTATGGACCCATAGTCCAGGGGTGAACTACTCACTCATCGCTCCGGAGGCGACCATGGCGGTGAAGAGTCCTCCGGGAGATGATTCCCCTCTCCGGCAGGGTGCCGGAGGCGATCTCCTGAATCCCCCGAGATGGGATTGGCGGCGGCGGCGTCTCTGGAAGGTTTTCCGTATCGTGGCTCTCGGTACTGGGGGTTTCGCGATGAAGGCTTTAAGTAGGCGGAGCAGATAGGTCAGGGGGCCTGACAGGGGGCCCACACACTAGGCCGGCGTGGCCAAGGGCCAGGCCGCGCCGCCGTAGCGTCTGGCCACCTCGTGGCCCCACTTCGTGACTCCTTCGGTCTTCTGGAAGCTTCGTGTGAAAATAGGCCCCTGTGCGTTGATTTCGTCCAATTCCGAGAATATTTCCTTACTAGGATTTCTGAAACCAAAAACAGCAGAAAACAGCAACTGGCTCTTCGGCATCTCGTTAATAGGTTAGTGCCGGAAAATGCATAAATATGACATAAAGTATGCATAAAACATGTAGATATCATCAATAATGTGGCATGGAACATAAGAAATTATCGATACGTCGGAGACGTATCACGCCCCCTCTTCTCTCCTTCTTCCCCTACCCTGGCCCTGCTGCCCAACGACGCCACCTCGCTCTTCTACACCGTCTAGCAACCGCCATTGTCGAGGTAGACACCGTAGACCGCCGGAGATCGCGCGCCCAAAATCGCCCAGCATGTCGCTCGCGTCGCAGCGCGCACGCCACGGACAACCTCTGGCCACGTGCCGCCCCACCAGCACACGCTTGCCCTGGCCCCTCTCTTGACGCGTTGAGCACCGCCGTGCCACCGCGGATGCGCCAGATACACCCACGACAGGAACCCTGGACCGCTGCCGCCAGAGACGACGAGGAAATCCCGCCATTGCCGCGGCAGACATGGAAGCAATGCGACTCCATCCGACGCTGCCCGACCGCGCTGTCGCCGCCAATCGCTTCGCCAGGAACCGTAGAACAGTCCTGCGCCATCGCCTAGCTCTCTACCTCGTCGGAACTGCCGCGCCCATGTCGACCCTAACCCTGCCCCGCAGCACCCTTGCTCCCCTATAAATAGAGAGCTCCCCTGCTCAAACCAAGCACACCACCAGCTTCTCCTCCCATCTCTGCTTCTCCACGACCACTCCACCTTCTCGATTGATGCCGGAGCAGCCCCAATTTGACGATCGGAGCCGCTAGTACCCGGAGATCGTCGCCGTCGATTGGAGCCGCCCCTGGAGCTGCCGCCGGTACCAGGAGCATCGCCGTCGTCCACCACTTCCTCGCGCATACTGCCAGCCATCGCCGGAGCTCTGGTTAGCCCTCCGACCCCCTAGGCTCGCCGTGCCAGTAGCTCGATCTCGTCGGAGAAGACGACGCACCAGCGCCATCCGATCTGGATCTAATCCAACGCGCCACACTGATCCATACTGATTCAGGTTTAAATAGAGACTGATGAGTGGCCCCCACCTCGTCAAACAGCCCACGCGCACTGGATGCGTTGCTGGGCCGAGTTTCTCTGTTTTTGAATCGTTTCAGCCCAAATGAGTTTCCCGCCGGCCCTTTTATTCAAAATCAGTTTAATTGATTTCAATTCAAATTTAATACTGGCCCTGACTTTGAAATTCAATAGAATCTTTTTGGCTTGGCCAAATTTAGCAAATTTGATATTGTTGGAAAGCTAATGAAAAGATCTACAACTTGCCGCTGGTCTCGCTGTGAGATCTATTGTAGAAATAAAGTGACAAAAATTTTAAGTCAGGGACTTTTGCACATTCAAATAAATCTTAAAAATCAACCAAAAGTGATATTTAGTTAATTCCAACTCTAATAGCTCACATTTAACTTACACTAATTGTTTCTGCAACAAAATGGTGTGGTCACTTTGAATGATCATGCCCTAGTTTAAATAAAGGACTATATGGCTAGTTTACTTAAGTGATATTGTCCAAAACTATTATGCATGTCATATGAAGTATTTCACTTCATTTAAATCTTGTCCCAAGGACTTTTATATGAAGTTTGGACCACTGGTCAAATACTCTCACATGAAATACTTGGTGATATTAAATCATTTTTAGAATTGTTAAATAGTATGGGGTACTCTACCTCATTTAAATCATTTTCTCCAATGATGATGATGAATTGTTGAATTAGGTCAACCTGATTTCATGTATGATTGTTTGAGAAATTAAATCTTAAGAAGATTCAATGAGAGGAAATTATTTCTCACAAACTAAATGGAAACTATCATTTACATATGTAATGTGAGGAAATTATTTTTCCTAAAGCAAAGAAACCAATGCACCTAATTGTATTAAGTGTGTGCTTAGAATAGTTGGTGTGAATATATGTGATGTTTAGAATAGCTAAGGAATTTGTTGAGTGATTATACCTCGTATTCAAATTTAGACGCTAGCACCGGAGAATACCCGGAAGAAGGAGGTTGCTACCAAGAGGAGGAAGAGGAGAACTTTGAGAACTATCAAGGCAAGCTAATATTCTTGCAAAGTGCAAAGCCCTTTGGGGCAAGGAACCATTAGTCTTACCTTTCTTACCATAAGCCTATCCCAAGTTTCTACCTTACAAGTTTTTACTTGTTTATTCAAAGAGTTACTTTTATAGTTAACTTTGGTCAAAGTTAAAGAAGGTTACTAGAGTAGCAAAGTTAGTCTCAAGCTAGCCAAGCAAGATTAGCACCCCTCATGATTAGTGCTAGTGCTAAATATTAAAACTTGACTACTCTAGATGGGAACATGTGACTTGAACTGAATTTTGAAACCTTGGAATGATGAGTCATTCCATTGAATGAATTTTGAAGGTGAATATGACCAAGAGAAGATGGTGATTTTTGATAAAACTGATATTGGTTTGAATGCGATACCTTTCCAATATTGAGTACCCCCACAATACCTGATTATGGGTAGGGCTTAACTGGAAATTTATGCATCTTAGTATGGGTTCCCTCTGAACACACATCATAGGGGTTATGCCGAGGCTGCCTCCATTGTTGAGAAATGATGTGAATTAGGTGAATTGTACGACCAAGCCCTGTGCAGTTCCCAGGTTGACAGTTGGTCTTCACTGGGAGGCCAAGCTCATGGGGAGAGGTGCTCATACTAGGGTTTGTAAGTGAAAGGTTATGGTTGATGATTCGCGTACTATGTTACGATGATTCGGGGTAATCCCGACGGATGAAATCAAATGTTGTGGCACAAGTGTGACGACGATAATGAATGTTTGACTTAGGTCAATATAAGTTCATTGCATGATTGTTTGAGAAATTAAATCTTAAGAAGATTTCAATGAGAGGAAATTATTTCTCAAGAACCCTATGGAAACTATCATTTACATATTAAATAAAAGGAAATTAAATCTCATCAAGCAACACAACCAATGCACCCTAATTAGATTAATTGTGTGCTTAGAATAGTTTGTGTGAATATATGTGATGTATGGAATATCCATTGAATTAGTTGAGTGATTATACTCATATTTAAATTTAGGCAGCTACTTATAGGAGAATACCCGGAGGAAGAAGGTTGCTACCAAGAGGAGGAGGAGGAGAACTTTGAGAACTACCAAGGCAAGCTAATATTCTTGCAAAGTGCAAAGCCCTTTGGGGCAAGGCACCATAGTCTTATCTTTTCTTACCATAAGCCTATCCCAAGTTTCTACATTACAAGTTTTACTTGTTGTTTTCCAAGAGTTACTTTTATAGTTAACCTTGGTCAAAGTAAAAGAAGTTTACTAGAGTAGTAAAGTTGGTCTCCATCTAGCAAAGCAAGGTAGCACCCCTCATGATTTAGAGCTAGTGCTAATGAAATAAAACTTGACTACTCTAGATGGGAACAATGTGACTTGACTACTCTCCATCCATTGAATGATTTTTGAAGGTGAATATGACAAAGAGAAGATGGTGATTTTTGATGAAAATGATGTTGGTTTGAATGTGATACCTTTCCAATATTGAGTACCCCCACAATACCTGATTATGGGTAGGGCTTAACTGGAAATTTATGCATCTTAGTATGGGTTCCCTCTGAACACACATCATAGGGGTTATGCCGAGGCTGCCTCCGTTGTTGAGAAATGATGTGAATTGAGGTGAATTGTACGGCCAAGCCCTGTGCAGTTCCCAGGTTGACAGTTGGTCTTCACAGGGAGGCCAAGCTCATGGGGAGAGGTGCTCGTACTAGGATTTGTAAGTCAAAGGTTATGGTTGATGATCCGCGTACTGTGTTACGATGATTCGGGGTAATCCCGACAGATGAAATCAAATGTTGTGGCACAAGTGTGCAACCTCTGCAGAGTGTCAATCTATTCGAATAGCCGCGTCCACGGATACGGACGGTTGGAAAGGCCATACAGTTTCCGATGTCAAATTCTTGAAAATGATGGTGAAATGAATTTTGAAGTGGTGAATTGAATTGAAATCACCACTTGAATGGTGGGAATGACACTAATGTTCCCACTTGAGTTAGTTAGCACTTGAATAAGGTTTTTACTCAAATACTTGTGAACTAAAATTGGCTTTACGCAAATAAACTAGAGTTTAACAAACCTTACTAGAAATGTCTAGCACTTACACTAGTATTAGTTTGCGAGTACTTGAAGTACTCACGGCTTTGTCCCTGGCTATTCAAATGGCCAGAGTATGAAGATGAACAAGGAGATGACCAGCAGGACACCTACGACAACTAGGAGTCTTCCGACGTCAAGCGTTGGCATGTGGACTAGAGAGTCCTTGTATCTTACGCTTCTGCTATGAACTTGTGTTTGTTCGTTGATCAATAGATCAACTATTCGTGTAATATGGATCATGTGATTCAAGTTGTAAGACAATATGGTTTGTAATGAATGATGACTATGATACTTAACTATTATGCCTCGCAACAACAATATTCCTGGGATTGCGATGAATGACATAATAGGAATCCGGACATAAAAATCCGGGTGTTGACAGTTAGCAAGTGGATTTTGTTGCTCACTACTTGCTTTCTCTTATTACATTCAGAGGCTATGTATATATAGGTGAAGCGATTATTTTCTCTGCCAAGATGGTCAGAGGATGCTTAGTTAATATCTGCCTCGTTATGTGTTGAGGTTTGTTGTTGCTAACTAGCTAATGTAGCCATGTTTTCCTGATGGTTGTTGCTCTATCTGCGCAATTTTCCTACAATGCTTGATTCTGCTGCTCATCAGGGTCCTTTTGATGTGATCTGAGATCTAGGGATTGGACCGATCTCACGATTTGACCCCAAAATCCAAGGGAAGAGGTGGGAGAACGTGAGGAACACGAAGAACACGAAGAACGCCGGTACTCACGCACGCACACCAACCCGATACACCCGATACTTACCCCCGTGGCTCGATGGACCACGCCAATAGAATCACCCGGAAGAGGCACGCGGCAGAATTCCTGGTGAGAGATTGGTGTTGGAGAAGAAGAGATTGGTGAGGGAGAGAGAGTAGCTTGTACTAGAATCTCACTCAACAATATCCAAATCAACAACAAGGATGCCTTGATTACAAAGGGATGCTAACCCTAGGGAGACAAAGCTCAAAGTAGTGTTTAAGCTCAATTCAAGTCTAAGGGGTAAAGGAGGGGTCCAGGCTACTTATATAGGCACACAGGGCCAGCAAGGCGAAAAGGTACACAAGTGGATAACTTAGGCAGTTTGGTGAGTCATTCCCGTTGGATCCGGTCCTGGGGCCGGTCAGACCGGGCCTGTGACCGGGTGGTCCGGTCGTGGGGCCGGTCGACCGGGCGCCAACCGAAAACCTCGCAAGTTTCCGTCCGGTTGCTCCCCGGTACGAGGCTGGTCAGGACCGAGGGAAATCCGGTCGGGCGACCGGTTGACCGGGCCTGGGACCGGATGGTCTGGTCGTGGGGCCGGTCCGACCGGGTCCTGGGCCGGCCATCTTCCTCTTCTTCCTTTGTGCGCTTTGAGTGTCGTCGGGTCCAGCTTCGTGCTCATCTTCAAGTCCCACTGCTCCTCTCCTTCCCTTGACCATGGCGTATCCTCCTCTCCGGGGTCTTGATGCGCCTTGTACCTAATGACACAAAGCACATTGGCATGAGGTAGCATTCCGTCCAAAGGGGTACCGAGATCAAGGGTGGTGAGGAGCGAGTTCACCTCATCGTGTAGCGCTTTAACCCGAGCTCGCGCCATCGGTCCACTTGGGGGACTTGTTGGTCTTGGTGTGGAGGTGTCCGAAGGCCACCCCGCATCATCTCCCCCCTTGGGAAAGAGTCGTCCTCGACTCTTGTGCCTCGTCATCTTCATGATATGGCGATAAGTCCGCAACGTTGAACGTGTTGCTCACCAAGTACTTGGAGGTCGGGATGTCGATGACGTAGGCGTTGTTGTTGATGCGTTTGAGGACCTTGAAGGGGCCATCTCCTCTTGGCTTGAGCTTTGAGTTGCGTTCATGAGGAAACCTTTCCTTCCGGAGGTGGATCCAAACGAGGTCGCCTTCTTCAAATATGCGTTCCTTCTTCTTGGCGTTGAGGCCGGTAGCTTGATGGAGCACATGTTCTTGAATGGTTTGTCTTGTTTCTTCATGTAGTTTCTTCATGGCGGCGGTGTGCTTGTCGAAGTCCATGTTCGTCCTCTCATGAAGGGGAAGTGGTAGTATGTCGAGTGCCGTGGGAGGGTCGAAGCCGTAGACTACCATGAAGGGACTCCTTGATGTTGTCGAGTGCTTGGCGCGGTTGTAGGCGAATTCCGCGTGTGGAAGGCACTCCTCCCATGACTTCAAGTTCTTCTTCACTAGGATGCGTAGGAGAGTGGAGAGGCTTCGATTGACCACTTCCGTTTGACCGTCTGTTTGCGGGTGCGAGGATGATGAGAACAAGAGCGTCACTCCAAACTTTGCCATGAGCGACTTCCATAGATAGCTCATGAACTTGACGTCTCGATCCGACACAATGCTTGCCGGTATTCCATGTAGGCGAACAATTTCCCTGAAAAACAATGAAGCAATGTGTGAAGCATCATCGCTCTTATGGCAAGGTATGAAATGAGCCATCTTAGAGAATCTATCCACTACCACAAATATGGAATCATGACCATGCTTAGTGCGAGGCAATCCTAGGATGAAATCCATGCTAATATCCGACCAAGGAGCATGAGGAATAGGCAATGGTGTATAAAGGCCATAAGGGTTGGAGGTAGACTTAGCTTGTAAGCAAGTTGTGCACCGGCGGCAAAGGCGTTCCACGTCGCGGTACATTCTTGGCCAATAGTAGTGGGTTGAGAGCATGGCATATGTCTTCTCTCGTCCAAAGTGTCCCATAAGACCACCTCCATGTGACTCTTGCAAAAGCAACTTTCGAAGAGAAGACTCGAGAATGCAAATCTTGTTAGCTTTAAACAAGTAGCCATCATGCTAATAGAAATCATCCACTCCTCATTCAACGGAACACTTCTCAAATATCGGTGCAAAGAAAGAATCGGAAGGATAGAGTTCTTTGATCTCTTCAAGTCCCAAAACATGAAAATCCAAGCGAGTAAGCAAAAGGGTGTTTTTGTGGGAAAGAGCATCCGCCACTACATTGTCCTTGCCCTTCTTGTATTTGATTACATATGGGAAGGACTCAATGAACTCGACCCATTTTGCATGTCGTTTGTTCAAGTTGTGTTGGCTTTTCAAATATTTCAAGGACTCATGGTCGGAATGAATGATAAACTCTTTTGGCCAAAGATAGTGTTGCCAAACTTCAAGAACACGAACCAAAGCATAGAGCTCCTTGTCATAAATAGGATAGTTGAGGCGTGCGCCATCCAACTTCTCACTATAATATGCCACGGGTTTGCCCTCTTGCATAAGAACGCCACCAATACCAAGTACACTCGCATCACACTCAATCTCAAAAGTTTTTGCTGGGCCTTGCCCCAAAAAAAGGAACATTCTTTTTGGTAAGTTCATTCAAAGGGCAAGCAATGGTGCTAAAGTCTTTCACAAAGCGGCGGTAGAAACCGGCAAGTCCATGAAAACTTCGGACTTGACCAACATTTGTAGGGGTAGGCCAATTGTGGATGGCTTCCACCTTGGAAGAATCAACTTCAATCCCATTAGCGGAAACCACAAATCCTAGGAAAACCAACTTGTTTTGAGCAAAGGTGCACTTAGGGAGGTTGGCATAAAGCTTCTCAAGACGTAAGATGCATAAGACCTCTCTCACATGTTGCACATGTTCCTCGAGATTTTTGCTATAAATGAGAATATCATCAAAATAGACAACCACACTCTTTCCAATGAGAGGACGCAAGATGTGATTCATAAGACGCATAAAAGTTGATGGAGCATTGGAGAGACCAAAAGGCATAACGAGCCATTCATAGAGACCAAGCTTGGTCTTGAATGCCGTTTTCCATTCATCACCAATGTCCATGCGAATTTGGTGGTAGCCACTACGCAAATCGACTTTAGAGAAAATTGTGGCACCACTTAACTCATCAAGCATGTCATCTAAACGCGGAATGGGATGGCGGTAACGAACGGTAATGGCATTGATGGGGCGAAAATCCATACACATTCGTTGCATCTCATCCGGTTTAGGCACAAGAATCACGGGAACCGCACAAGGGCTAAGGCTTTCGCGAACGTACCCTTTGGCGAGGAGATCTTGTATTTGGCGTTGGATCTCCTTTGTGTCTTCGGGGTTGGTGCGGTAGGCGGCACGGTTTGGAAGCGGGGCGCTGGGTATGAGGTCGATGCGGTGTTCTATGCCTCGAAGTGGTGGAAGTCCATGAGGAAGCTCGTCGGGGAAGACGTCTTTAAACTCCTTCAAAAGAGACAACAAAGACGAAGGAATTTCTGTTAAGTCGTTAGTCGCCGATGATGGTCCCTTGCAAATGAGCACGTAGTGCAATATGGTGGATGGGTTCTCTTGGACCTCTCTCCACTCACTCTTGGTGGCTAGGAGGACACTCTTTGTCTCGCTCATATATGGCTTGTGGCGCTCACTATCTTTTTGGTGGGTCGCTCCCTCTCCTCTCATCTCACTATGGTGGGTGCAGAGTTGAGCCCTCGCTAAAGCCTTCGCATTATCCGCGATGATTTGGCTAGGAGTCATCGGGCGCAACTCAAACTTCTTGTCCTGGACCTTGAAGGTGTATGCATTGGAGTGTCCGTCATGTATAGCCTTCTTGTCAAATTGCCAAGGGCGGCCAAGCAACATGTGGCACACCGTCATGGGCACCACGTCACACTCAATAGTGTCCTCATAAGGTCCAATCTTGAAGTTGACGGTGACGGTATGTTGTATCTTGACATTGCCCTTGTCACTCAACCATTGGATATGGTAAGGATGAGGATGCTTGCGGAGGGTGAGGTTGAGCTTCTCACACAATTCGGTGCTTGCAAGGTTATGGCAACTTCCTCCATCGATGATGACCTTGATCGACTTGCCACCAATACCGGCACGGGTTTGGAAGATGTTGCACCGTTGGTCTTCCATAGCTTGAGGTTGAGTTGTTAGCACCCTTGTGACCACAAGTGAGGGACTTGGGTCATGCTCACATAAGAGAGGGTCTTCTCCACTTTCTTCCGCATAAGCTTCTTCACTTTCAACGACGGCTTGCACAAGGGCCTCATATTCATCCTCACTTAGCGTCTCAATGTCACCGTTCTCCATAGTGATCATGACCTTGGTATTCTTGCACTCAAACGATTTGTGGCCTTGGGTGCCACACTTGAAACAAGTGACATTAGAGGGTCCCGTAGATGCCTTAGAGGAGGCGGTGGAGGACACCGTTTGCTTCATGCGACTTTGGGTAGTCGTTTGCTTGGATGGTGTAGAGGACACGACGGGCTTGACACTTGGTGGAGGAGTTGATGTAGCGAGCTTGGAGGCGAAGTATGACTTGGACTTGGAGTACTTGATGTCCTCAATCACTTGGCGCTCGGCCTTCGATGCTTGGTGGACCAACTCAACCATGTTGGAGTATGGTTGGAACTCCACAATCCTCTTGATGGGGTAGTTGAGGCCATTGAAGAAACGAGCAATGGTTTGGCTCTCGGATTCTTGGATGTTGGCTCGCATCATAGTTAGCTCCATCTCCTTGAAGAACTCCTCAACGGTCTTGGTGCCTTGATTCAACTTTTGGAGCTTGTTGAAGAGGTCGGTCATGTAGTGTGTTGGGACAAAGCGAGCGTGCATCTCTTCCTTCATCTCTTCCCACGTGTCAATTGGAGGTTCACCCTTTTCTTCCATTAGAGTGAGGACTTGCTCCCACCAAGTGTTTGAATAATCCTCAAACTCAAGAGACGCCATAGCCACTTTCTTGGCACCGGAGTAGTTGTGGATGCGGAATATCTTGTCAACCTTGAGTGCCCATGAGAGGTAGGCCTCGGCATCCTCTTCACCCTTGAACTTCGGCATGGTGAACTTGAGCCTTCCAAACATGTTCTCTTCATCCTCCAAGTTTCGTCGGCGAGGACGGATGCCTTCATCTCTTGCGGCTTGAGGTGGAATAGGAGGTCTTCCACGGCCAACCATAGCATTGGGTTGGCGTTGAAGGTGGACACTAGCTTCACTTGGTTCACGGTGAGGATGTTGTTGAAGATCTTGTCGAGGTTGTTGACGATGCTCATTGTTGGCCCTTTCATCTTGATCATGTGGTGGAACTCCTCTTCCACGTTGGTCATGGCGAGGGTGATGTCGGAGATCTCGCCGAGGTTGATCTTGAGGACCTTGGTCTTGGGGTTGGTTGTCATGCCCATGGTGGTTATGGCAATCCGCTTGGTGATGATCTTGTTGGAGAACTTGATCTTGTGGAGGGCGTTCATGTGGGCGAGCATGGCGATGGAATTCTCCTCGCCTAGAGTTGGAGCGAGAGTCTTCATGACGAACATGTGGGCGATGAGGTCGAGGATGGTCGTCATGCCTTGAGGTGGAGCTTGAGGACGAATGGCCGCCATGAGAGTAGTAATCTTGTGACGAGCTTGATGATGATGAAGTAGAGCGGTGTCGACGATGACGACCCAAGTTGGTGATGGTGCGCTCGAGGCTATCCATGCGCCGCTCCATGTTCGCATCATTGGCCGCCATTTGACCATTCAAGTTGTCCGTAGCTTCACGAAGGAGAGCCAAGTCTTGGTTCACAACGGAGAAGTTGTGAGCCACCTCGTCATATTGTTCATCGATGCGAGTCTCGAAGAGTGTGAGTTGCTCCTTGAACTCTTGGCGTTGCGTCCATAGGTTGTGTTGAGTAGCCAACCTCTCGGTGTTGCGGAGGACTTCTCCATCCCTTGGGTCATCTCCGTTCCTATCCATGATGGAAAGACAAGAACTATGTTGTGTATGTTAGTGGAAGGAGACTACCTCGCACTCTTACCAAGGTAAGATAGTATTGAGGCAATCAACCAAGCCAAGAGCAAGATCAAGTGTATCGGGAACACAGGTAAAACCACATGCAAAAGCTAGCAAATATGGTGTTAGGTGAGTATGGTGGAAATCCAAAAGACAAAATCCAAGATCAAGTATGTTGTTAAAAGTGGGTGAGGTCCAAAAATCCAAATGTCAATGTGAAGATCACTATGAACACGGAAAAGTTGTGGAACGCACACACGAGATAAGCGGGGTTAGTGCAACCAAAAGTGAGCGGAAAAGTGTATGTAAAGGTGCTCGGTGTCACACTAACACAAGGAGAGGCAAAGCTTGGTTGCAAATGAAGAGACAACAAGATTCACACGCGGCCTGTCTTCTCTTCTCTCTTTTGCTTAAAAGCTTATGACTCTTTTGTATACGGTGGCACTTGCACTCTTTTGTATCTATGGTGGCACTTGCACTCTTTGGTATGTATGGATGTATGGTGCTACTTGCACTCTTTTTGTGTTTTTGGGGCTTTTTGACGCACTATGTTAGCGTTAGCCTCGCTTTTGCTATCTTGCCACACGAGTGTTTGCTTGGAAGCTTTACTCCACACTACACACACACCTCACAATCGGGGCCACGTGCAATGTCTCGCAACACTAAACAAGCAATGCTCGATAGGATAGATCACAAAAGGAAGAGGGTTACAAGGGAAAACTGCAAGTTATACTTGCGATGATGGTGGTGGTGGTGGTGGTGGTAGCCGAAATCGAGCTCGGAGGAGGGCACGGAGCTGCGCCCGGTCTGGGGCCGGTTGGACCGGACTCTGGACCGGCTGGTCCGGTTGGCGCCCGGTCGGCCGGATGCTGGGCCGGCTGGTTCGGTCTGGGGGCCGGTCAACCGGGTTTCTCAACCGGGTTTCGCGGTTTCTCTCTCCTGTTCTTCCCCAAACCAAAACCAAAATAGCAAATCGACGGGAAAGGATGGAATTGGAGGCTAAAAGTTGGGAAAATAGTAGATCAAGCACAACAACACCGAATCCATGGACCAAACCACTCAAAACGCAACCAAATCACAGATCGGTCCAAAGACAATTTGGGGCTATTTTGTGGAAAATTTTCTAAAAACGAAATCGGGTGTGTGGAGGGTCAAAATCGCGGTAACCAAAAGCTTCTGATACCATATGATGTGATCTGAGATCAAGGGATTGGCCCGATCTCGCGATTTGACCCCAAAATCCAAGGGAAGAGGTGGGAGAACGCGAGGAACACGAAGAACACGAAAAACGCCAGTACACACGCACGCACACCAACCCGATACACCCGATACTTACCCCCGTGGCTCGATGGACCACGCCAATAGAATCACCCGGAAGAGGCACGCGGCAGAATTCCCGGTGAGAGATTGGTGTTGGAGAAGAAGAGATTGGTGAGGGAGAGAGAGTAGCTTGTACTAGAATCTCACTCAACAATATCCAAATCAACAACAAGGATGCCTTGATTACAAAGGGATGCTAACCCTAGGGAGACAAAGCTCAAAGTAGTGTTTAAGCTCAATTCAAGTCTAAGGGGTAAAGGAGGGGTCCAGGCTACTTATATAGGCACACAGGGCCAGCAAGGCGAAAAGGTACACAAGTGGATAACTTAGGCAGTTTGGTGAGTCATTCCCGTCGGATCCGGTCCTGGGGCCGGTCAGACCGGGCCTGTGACCGGGTGGTCCGGTCGTGGGGCCGGTCGACCGGGCGCCAACCGGAAACCTCGCAAGTTTCCGTCCGGTTGCTCCCTGGTACGAGGCTGGTCAGGACCGAGGGAAATCCGGTCGGGCGACCGGTTGACCGGGCCTGGGACCGGATGGTCTGGTCATGGGGCCGGTCCGACCGGGTCCTGGGCCGACCATCTTCCTCTTCTTCCTTTGTGCGCTTTGAGTGTCGTCGGGTCCAGGTTCATGCTCATCTTCAAGTCCCGCTGCTCCTCTCCTTCCCTTGACCATGGCGTATCCTCCTCTCCGGGGTCTTGATGCGCCTTGTACCTAATGACACAAAGCACATCGGCATGAGGTAGCATTCCGTCCAAAGGGGTACCGAGATCAAGGGTGGTGAGGAGCGAGTTCACCTCATCGTGTAGCGCTTTAACCCGAGCTCGCGTCATCGGTCCACTTGGGGGACTTGTTGGTCTTGGTGTGGAGATGTCCGAAGGCCACCCCGCATCACCTTTACTTGGTATAACTCTGCATATATTTTATATATAGCCTAAACTGTGTTTTTATTTCTGCCAGGTTGTGTTGATGTTGTAGATATTGCTGCAAGCGTTTGTCTGACGGGTAGTTGCTTCCCCTCGCTGCACGACCACCGTGTGTTAATTCTTCGAGCATAGTTAGTATACATCATCCGCAAGTAAGACCTCCGGTGCTTTCCTTCTGATAGATGACATCACCTATTCATTTATTGATATCATTTTGAGAACATATACTTAGCGATTTTTTGGTCTCGGTAGGACACAAAATCTATATCCTTTATCAAACTCCTACAAAACTAATTATATATTTTCTAATAATATATCAGCTAATGCTTGTCTAAAACTACCTACATTTTTATTTATTCACCTATGGAGGCAACTCTTGAGGCTTGGGTTTCTTCTTATGCTATATCTAAGTGCAAATAGTAGTTTTGATTTACAAATACTTTCATCTGATTACAACATTAGTATAACATTTCCTTTGTTCTCCAACATTTTTTTTATTATGTGGTGTTCTTAATGTTGCTCTAATTATAATATTTATTTGCTTTGTTCAGACTAATGGAGGCCGTCAAGATGGAGCCTGTAGAGCTCCAGACTGTCGAGATCCTGCCCGGTGTCATAGTAGAAGCTATGTTGCAGAATCTGCACCTTTCGGCGGTGCAACTAACTATTAGAATTAGGTTTTTTTGTGTGTAGTGGTTTTCAAAGACTGATTTGCGGCATGCTTATTTAGATGTTACTTTTGTTATTATTAGCTTTATTTTATCTGTCTCTAAAAAATCATAAGAGTGTTAATATATTTTGATATTTTCCTCATTGTGTATAAGAATTATTGTTCCATTCTGATTTCATGTTAAATTTTTATTAACTTTGCTTTCTAAATTCTATAAAACGTATTTTCTTTTACATGTAAATCGTTCGATTTTTACGGGGTCGTGCGCCAAGGCGCACATCTAAATCTAGTATAGTATATAGGCTGGACTGCTAACGTGGCTCGTGCGGCATGCGGTTGAGCCACCAAAATTGTCTGCTATCTATTAACCTTTAGCAAATCACTGTAGAACTACTTAATTTTGTTTTAAACAATATTTAAATTATAGTATTTTCTTTTCAAATACTATTTCTGTTGAGTACCATGTATTCCAGAATAAATAGAAGATGTGATATATTTCCATGTTTGATACATGTTGAGATTAATTATGTCTACTATTTGCAATTGAGATATTTAATTTCTTGCAAATAAGGGTCAATTCATCGTCTTAATTGAACCTTCGGCTTAATACGAGCATGAATTGAAAAATGCAAAATTCCAAGTGACTTCTTCGAATTGATGTTTTGGGATCATCGGTAGTGTGCGGATCTACTGCATTGCAGATTATCTGCACTACCATAATTGCTTTATCAAGTAATCTCCCATATATTTTTATTAAGTCATGACATAAAGCGCTCGAAATGCGAGTATCTACTGATTTTATCAGATTATACTCTCTAGTACCACGAGACGGACTCCAAAAAAATTTCTTGGAGATTATCTACAAAGTGTCATACTTAACAATTTGAGGTTCATGCACACTAATGATTCAAGCCAACGCCTTGAATCTTTATTAATTTTGCAAAGTTCATTACAACATAATCATGATGGTTTTTTATTTACTAATTGTAAATTAATAATCTTTGGTTCACCCATGTAAGTAAACGATGGCTGAAAAGAATTTGAGGCATTTGCCCTCAATGGCCACAACTATCCTACATGGGGCCATGGACATAAAGATCAGCCATGCATCTCGTGGAATAGTGTGTGCAATCTAGACCCTAAAGGATCCACCTTCGACCGGAGTCACGCCGCCAATAGAAGAGAAAAGGTATGTTGTCTTGTAGATCATAAGACATCATACATCCAGATCATAAGGGTTGTGAAAGACATGGCAGAGCACAAGTTTGAAAAACTAAGCTTTGCAACGAGTGTGGATGCTATACACATATCACGCAGGAATGCCACACCCCACAACATCTGGTTTTTCTGTATCAACAATCACTGGAATGCAAATAATCTTAAGGGAAAAGGTTTGAAGTTCACTTCAATCTTCATCTAGACTGCACTAATAGAGATGGTTGTTCGCGAGATGTTCCTCTTTGACATTGCAACACCATGACTCTCTAGCGGTCACAGGACCCTATGGGCACAGAGAACATGATCATTGAGTATGCCTCAACCGACATGTTTGGAGACTTTAACTAGTCCCATTATCTCCTTAGTGAAGAATTTATTCGTGTCCATTTTTGTTGTTGTAATAGAATATATATATCGAATTTCACAATATATTGTATCAGCACTCTGGTATGAATGAGATTGAATGTCTTCTATATATTTGATAAAGATTTCCACATTGTAAACTCTCTAATTCGATATATAGATTTCTACGGGATTCAATCCAATGGATGAGGAACACGTATTTGAAAAGGTACCCTCTCTATTGTTTGGATTGTACTACAAGTACATCCAACCCGTAGCACATGTTGTCTATAAATCAATTCCATTGGTCATGATTTGCATGAAGCTAAGTTTCCTTAATAATTGGATATTATGTAGCTCAGTTTAAGGTTCTCATATAGTCCCTCGATCGAATGCATTCGAGGTGATATTTGTGGCCTCTTCCAACCATAGTGTGGACTGAAAACGAATCATAATCAATTTGAATGGACAATGATGCAAAATTCTCTTCATGTGCCTCCAATAATTATTGCATGGCTTTTGAAGATTGGAGTTCAGCACTTTGTCACATATGTCCATACACAGAAGGTTTGGTTGAATATCTGAGCAAGAGGATCGAGCTCATTGCACGACTTTTGTTAATGAGTTGAAATTTTACCAACTTCACGTTGGAGTCATGCGGCTTTACACACCCTTGACTAAGTAACTGCATATCGCAGAACTTCCCCTCTGGAATTGATATGTGGAAATCCTCTGAGCATTTCCCATCTGCGTAAGTTCGGAACCGCTTCACGCGTACCGATCTCACCACCGCATCGTACATCATAGGCCCACAAATTAGGGATCTATGTGGGGTACAGATCCCCGTCGATCACTAAGTACCTTGAACTCCTCATAAGGGATCTGTTCATAGCCTCGTACGCTAATTGCAAATATTAAAGGATGGATATTTCCAGGCATTAGGGGGAGATTTCAAGTACCAAATAGGATGCCAGGAAATTATTTGGAACTCCACGTTCCTCTTCATATCCACGTACTCAAGAATCTGGACTATACGTCTATGATTCACAAATTTGCAACACTTTGGAAATAACCTGCCAGGTTTATTTACCGATTAAAAGGTGATATATAATCCTTTAATCCGGCTAGAAATGCGCCCGAAAGAGTGGAGGTACCAATAAAAATCACTCAACTCCATATCTCTGAAAAGAGGAGTAGTACGGCCTCTAACCAGGATCTAGCTTCCTACAAGCAACAAGGTAAAACGAGGAGAAATCCTCTGAATAAGTAAACACATATCAACCTAGCATTGACTAACACCTTATGGGTAGTATACACCCAGTGGAAGGGAAACCTCCACAACCCAGCTTCAACTTGCACACACTGGCTAGGACATCGGAACACTCGGACTCACGCGTATCGGGAAATCACGAAGAGTCATCATGGGTGTTTGAGATTTCCTCCAACTATATCAATTCTGGAGAATCATATGATTAAAGCCTAAAAATGTCGACAATATTTCTCTTGTATGATTGCAAACATCCTTCACAATGATTCACATCCAAAGACCATGGCCGTGGCATAGTGTAAACCACTTGCTCAGACTGAAACAATCGAAGGATGCAATCCAAGCAGAATTAGCCTCGCTCCTCCAAATGAATTCCCTATGCGGTTCAATATATTCTCTTCCAGCAACGGAATGACATAACAAGGTGGTGAGAAAGCAAGGCTTGTATCACAAGGTCGGATTTACGCAGAGATCCGAGACCTAATCTCCAGATGCAAGTGAAATCCTATTTCCGGTACATTATATCATCGGCAATACAAAATCATCTATCTATGCAGTTGATAGATGTAGTGACTACATATCGATGTGGATCACTAGATTTGGACATGTATGGTTCCCGTTGGAACCATAATCCGAATCGAAATGCAAATGAAACATGTATTGTGTAAAATTAAAAGTCATAACATGGATTATTGTTGTCGGTATATTTTGGTACAACCGATGTAGTGAGTTCCTTATACACAAGGATTACTCCTACAATGATGATTACCCATGTGTGTTTGTCATACACAAGGATTACTCCTACCATGACTAAAACACGTGATCATCTAAAAGACGGAATTTGAGATGAAGTATTTGGATAAACCCAAAGAGTTCTTGAGACTACAACTCGAACTCCTTCACTCAATCATCATGGTATACCAAAGTTGTCTACGACAGAAAATATTGGATAAACTTAATATGGACAAGTCATATCCATCTTCCATGCTGGTTGTTCGATCTCTAGACGTAGAGAAAGATTCACTCAAACCACGGGAAGATGTAGAAGACATGTTGGGAACTAAAAGTTTCATATCTCAATACCATTGGACCCACCAACACAATTGGTTAGGGATCAAGAATATCTTTCGGTATCTCCAAGGCACTAGAAATCTTGACCAATTATTTCAATTTCAGAGAAATCTGAACTCCAATATCATTAGACACTGACACTGGCTACTTGTCTGATCCCACAATGTGTACCTACATGGTAGAGCTGTGACTCCATTGATGTCTTCCAACAGCTGGCGACTATACCTACAAATCATTCTGAATTAGAAGACTACATGTTAACACGTGTGGCTTCACGGAATGGTAAACCACATACACCAGTCATGTGGTATTGTTTCTCTTGAATCATAAACCATTATCTACACTGATAATGTTGCTTATGTTGCACGGATGCTAACAGGGTATATCAAGAGCAATATCAATAAGCATATTGCCCCTAAATTGTTTTATCCCAATGAAATCTATAAGAGCCGCGGATAAACATCTTGCAAGTCAAATCATGCGATAACCTCGCTGGTCTATTTAGAAAGTCTCTACCTACTTCAACATTCCAGAAATATTTTCATGAAATTGGTATATGATGACTTTGGGAGTTGCAAGAATCAGGGGGAGTATCTTCCCGAATTACACCTGTTCAAAGCATCATATTACACTCTTTTTCCCTTTATGAGTTTACTATCCAGGTTCTCATTAAGGTTTTTAATGAGGTAATATTTACATGAGTTCATATGTCATAATTTCTGTTTTCCCCACCGGGTTTTTTTGGAAAGTATATACGACATATTCATTATCCTCTGTATTCTATGAATCTACTTCATATTGAGTTAAGAGAGACAATAACCATAATATGTTGTGTTATTTTCTCCTTATTTTCCTACAGGGTTTGAAGGAGTTTTAACAACATATCTAACCATTATATGTTGCACCATTTTATCCTTATTTTCCCATTGGGTTTAAAGGAGTTTTAACAACATATGATACACCCTACTCTCCTCATATTTTTCCCACGGGGTTTTTGGAGGAGATGATTCCAAAGATGATTTCAGAGATGATCGATCGCAAGGTCAATGAAGGATTAGGGGGAGTGTTAGGAATTAATTAATAGGTTAATTAAAGGTATAATCCTACCTCTTGTAATTATCTATGACGGTTGCTTCGCCAATAGTCGCGACCCTACTCGCACCCCCTCGAACAGACGGGACTCTTACTCGTGTCCCTTCCCAGTGTATATATACTCAGAATCATCAATGGAAAGTATCAGTTGAATCATTTGTTGTCTCTCTTGTTTGTCTCTCTATTCTACTTTCAACAATCAAGAACCAGAGAAGAAGGTGGGCAAAGCTCTAGAGGTGGAAACATACATCCAAGGTGTGAACAATTTTGTTCGGCTAAGGGTCAAGATAGATGTGACCAAAGTATTGGCTTGTTTTGTTACTATCTCACGAGATGGCCAGCGAGAGTTTTACCACATTAAGTTCGAGAAAATACCCAAATTTTGTGGTGCATGTGGTTTTCTTGGTCACATTCATCTCGAGTGCGGTTCGGGTGAACATGATGAGGATAAACTCAAGTGGGGAGATTGCCTAAATGCAGATTGGGAAACTTGGAAGGGTAGAAATTTCTTAGGGAATCATGGAGGTTCTACTGCCAAGGTACATGCAAGCTTTCCATCGTGCACTAGAGGACTGTGGACTTAATGATGTTGGTTTTCTGGGGGATCCATTCACTTGGCACCAAGGAGAGATGCGATCAAAGCTTGATAGGGCCCTAACTTATGATGCATGGAATCAACTCCAAGAAAATGCGACAGTTCTACATCTTGAGTATAACTACTCTGACCACATCCCAGTTTTGTTGGATACATAATATTATTCAACTTCCTCTCATCAGACAATTCCTCCTCAGAAACAGTTTGAGGCAAAGTGGTTCAGAGAGGAAGGTTTCAGAGATGTCGTTAAAGAGGAGTGGTCCGCAGCCTCATCTAGCGGTGTGATCGAAGTACTTGAGAGACTAAAAACCATGCATGTTGGGCTCCATGCATGGGAGAGTCGGGTGCTGCGCCAGCCCAAGAAGCAACACCGAGTGGCCCAGCGGGAGCTCGAGGAAGTGATGCGTGGGCCGATAAATGCTGAGTCTGATCGTAAAAAGCATGAGCTGTCGAGTTTGAATGAAAAATTGCTCGAGGAAGAAGAAAATCGATGGAGTCAGCGTTCCCTCGCAAATTGGCTTCAAAATGGCGACAAAAATACCACTTATTTTCATAATTTTTGTACTGCAAGGAGGAAACGGAATTTTATTAAAATGTTGAAAAATTCTGAAGGCAATTTTGTGGAAGGTACTGATCAGCTAAACCAGGTTAATTATTACAGATTACTTTACTAATCTATTTAGTACAAATCATAATGTTATTGACCTGGACTTCTTGAGTAAAATTGTTCCTAAAGTCACATCTGATATGAATGACCGCCTAATTGCCCCATTTATTGCTGAGGATGTGAAGAAATCTGTTTATAGTATTGGTGACCTGAAGGCTCCGGACCCTGATGGTTTGCATGCCCTTTTTTATAAGAAGTTCTGGCATCTAGTCGGAGATGATATTACACAAGCAGTTTTGAAGGCCATTAATGAGAAATGTATCCCTGTTGGTTGAAACGAAACCATTGCGGTTATGATACCAAAGGTTGACCTGAGGAGGTATCTCGGTTTAGCCCAATATCTCTTTGCAACATGGCCTATAAAATTATTTCAAAGATGTTGGTAGCTAGACTCAAAATAATTCTCCCAGAGATTATATCTCCTACCCAGAGTGCTTTTGTTCCTGGGAGATTTATTACTGATAATGTGCTTGTGGCATACGAGTGCATCCATAAGATTAAGAGTAAGAGAAAAGGAAAAACTAGACTGTGTCACTTCGGTGACCTATTCGGTTAGAAATAGTTCAGAGTTGACGGATGTAGTGACCTCACCTGAAAAAGTGAGAGTCCCCGTGCAACAGTGGTAGTCCCGAATCGAACTGCTAGCACACACAGTTTAAGATTAAATACCAAGTAGCAAAGGTCTTCATTACAACGTAAGATCCAGCGAAAATTAATAATTTGATACACGTTGCATAGCTCTCAGGCTAGCACAAATTTCAGAGTTTAAAGCAGCAAGAAAATCTTCAAGCATGGAGCCCTCTTCCTTCATGAAGCCACATGCAGACATGTTGGAAAAAGACTCGTGAATCTAACTATAAATCTTTAGCTAGAGAAGTAACCTGCAACATAAAACGTTACAGCCCGGAGGTCAATACATTTGGAATTGTATTGGCAAGATGACACTATGGTGGACTGGAATGGCAACCTAACACATACGTGATCGTTTGGCTGATAGAGCTCAGGCATATTTGCATAAAGCCAATTTTATCCTATCATTTGACAAATCATTTTCTTTCATACTAATTAAGTGATACCATTGATAGACATCAATGAACATAGACATCACCGATAGACATCAGTGAGCCTTCCTATTTCATATGATCAACTTGGTTTGGGTGATCTACCCCTGCAGACTCAGACCATAGACATGGCACGGGAACCTGCTAGCCGATAGTCACTTGCACCAATTGTCATATTCCCTATTCACCCATCAAGTTTTATTTAATAAACTTGATGCGAGCTAAGCCCGAGGGTGTGTCCAATCTTCACGGTTTGACCCGGGTGAGTGTGATTGCGGAGGGGGATTCGCGGGGAAGTGGATGAACGCGAAGAACACGATACAAACACACGCACACACACAAATCGGTTATCCTCGTTGGCCCGAACCACCAACTCGATAGAAGTGCAAGAGAAAGACCAAAGGTAGAATCTCTTGCAAAAGATCGACAAATCCAAATAGAAGTCCAAAGAGTAAAAGACCAACTAAGAATAGAGTTGCAAAGCAAGAGATTCTCAATTGATAGAATTACTAGAATGGAAAAGATCCGGATAAGGAGGGATACAATAGATGGATCATCTAAGGTGGGGGTTTCCCAAATCCACTAAGGGATAATAGAGGCATAAGCCAATTCATCTAAACATCATCTCTCCCCCATGAAGGTGGGGGTAGGTGTCTATTTATAGGCAAGGGGATGAAGGGGTAAGTTACAAGCCAAAAGGGGCTGAGATCTGGCTGAGGCTCGACAGGGCGGAAGTTTCGGTCGGGGTCGGAAGTTCTGGCCATGAGGGGCGGAAGTTCCGGTCGCAGTTCTTCAGTGCGAGCATCTTCAGTCTTGGATGGAATCTAGGCGGAAGTTCCGGCGGTGGTGGGCGGAAGTTCCGGCCTGGAGCGTCCAGCTCCTCTTTCTCCTTCTCTTCCATGCTTCCGTGACATCGGCCTTGCGTCCTCGGGTCTCCATGGCATCCTCTCTTCTCCCTGTACTTATCGTCGAGTTCCTATCATCAAGATATGACGGGGTATGAAGTAGTATATCATCCCAAATAGGCGATTCGAGGCACGCGTAAAGGAGAAGATTCACCTTAGCGTGCCGTCTTGGCGATGAAGCACTTGATGCGGTGAAGACCGAAGGTCGCCCCGTATCATCTCCCCCCACTTGAAAAAGAGTCGTCCTCGACGATAAATCTTCATGAATGTGTAGAGGAGGTAGATGACACCAACGCTTGAATGTCGCTTCACTTGTCAAGAGCCCTATCAATAGCACAAGAAAAGCCAAGCAACACTCAAAGCATAGCCAATGTTCCACGGGTTTAGCAAGAGAGCGCAAGTAGAAGGAGGTCACCTTTGCATAATGTCGGTGTGCTCTCATCGATAGATCTTGGGTCGTCGAAGTATGTGGGCGGAACCACTCATTGACGCTCATCCACAATTCACATGTACCTTCACTCAACAAAGACCAAGCAAAGTATATGTGTGCGTGATAGAGGAGCATATCATCAACGACATGTCCATTCATGTTCACAACAACGTTAGCACAACACAAATTTATCAAGAATAAGGCATGTGCAAGGTCAATGTGTAAGAACTCCGTATGAACATCTTCCAAATGTGGAAACACAAAAACTCCAAATTGTGAGACGACCGTGGTGTCCATCTCATATAGAAAGTCATTTTCATTGTTTCTCTCAAGGCATCGGAAAGAGAAATTGTTCAACATCCTTGAAGAAACAAGTGGATAATTTGGCAAAAACACATACGGAAGAGTGTCCAAAATATCATCAACATGTGTGCACACAAACCATTGGAAAGAGAAATTGGTCCTCATATTTGGTGCAACACACAACATATCATCCAAAAAGTTCATCAAAACAACATTTGCACAACCGTGCGTGCCAACAAACCCAATGAAAGAGCAATTGGTCAACTTGTTTGAGGCAACACCAATGGTAAGAATCACATCATCATGCTTTCCAAAGAACCATAAGAAAGAGAAATTGTTCGGCATGTTCAATGCAAAGCATGGGAAAGGTATTAGAGCCGGGTTCGATATTGAACTTACGTGTATTATGCTCTCTAGAGCTCTCTTTGTCAACTCGTGTTCAATCGAGGTTGACATTGGCATTCTTGTACCTACACACACAATAGGCAAAGCAAAGAACGTGTGTGCATGGTATATGAACACATCATCCATCATGATGGTCCATTTCTTTTGCACATCACCATTAGCGTTAAGCAAAGCATCATAATAGATATGGTGAATATGCGGAGTAAACATGGGAACATGCTCAACATGGATATATGCAAAGTCTCCAAAATTTGAGAGAGCTGTGGGGGCAATCTCATTTACAAGCATATTAACATCATTGCAAACCAAGCACTGGAAATAACAATTGTTCAACATTTTGGTTGCATTAATGGGAGAGTATTGCAAGCATCTAGCACAAAACATGTTCAACATTTTATCATTGTTGTCGACAAACCTAGGAAAAGAGCAATTGTTCATCAAGGTTGTCACAACACAAGCATTAGCATCATCATTTTCATTGCAAGCAATACATGGGAAAGAGCAATTGTTCAACATATTGCAAGCAATAGGATAGAAATCGAAACACTCATAGCATGGCATGGACATATTATCATAAGCAACTACTTCCACATGATCAACAATGGTGGTATCACAAGTATCACAAGGGAAAGTGAAAGAAGCATATGACATGGCAATAGGATCATCCAACTCATGCAAGCACTCACAAATCATCATGTCCACTGGTGGGATCATGGCATCATCAACACCCATATAGGTACCTTTGTAGTCCGACTCATTTGAGATAGGTGTTGTGGAAGTGGTAGGCTCCATGTGGCCTCCATGTCCATCTTCAATCGAGCATGGTGTGATAGCATCATCTTCATGCATGTGGTGACCCAGCGTACCACTGCATGGTGTAGTACACAAGTCGTTGACATAACACAAGTGAAACACCGTTCCACTCATATTACATCTCTCAGAGTGATACACCAGAAACATATGCGAGTCCAAGGTATGTCTATAGAAGTACACACGAACTGTTTACATAAGATCCACACAGCCTCCTACTTTACAGTGAGGTAAAACTTCAAATAAACTCCAGAAGAACGACTCGTAGTCTAACTTGTTGCTAACTCAAGCTTAAGAGCTAACTGGCTTGCTATAGAAATCTAGCTACTTAGGTGCTAGGATTAAGGAAAGGTTCCCTTCTATTACTAGTCTAGGTTTCCATTATAGCTGATGCAGAAGTTGACTCCATTGACTGCTTTGATTGGATTCTTCATCTCGTTGCAGTTGACTCCTTTGTCTTCGAGTTCCACGGTAGTTTTTCCTTCGATGCATTGATCTAAGAAGGGGGTTCAAATGGGATAGAATGAGTACGAGCGTACTCAGCAAGTTCATATTAGGAAATATGTGTATCGTGCACTAGCTACAGCCATAGACCAGAAAGTCATAGGCCAATGCAAGTTTTCATAAACATTTCTTCAAAAGGTTTATTTTATTCTGAAAACTATGCCCGTCAGTCTTCACAGGTTGACTAGAACTTCGTGGAGTTCCTTTCCTGCCGCGTTCGCAGTTCCCTTCCCGGAACAGGGAGTGACAGTCACAATTCTTGATACCCTCTGCAGAGGTGCGTTACTTTACCCCACAAGAGATCTTAACTTTGTTGCCGGCCGAGAGTATGTCCCCGTCCACACTTCCTTTGGTGTGAGGCCCAGTATAAGATCCAAGCCAATCACTGCCTTCTCCGCGACCCTGCAAACCCACCCTTTTGTCCAACCGTACACCTCCAGTAGACTTCTCCCGATAATACGGCTTTACTCATGGTGTACTCCGGACAATCCATCATAGATCGTAGAGCCATCATCACTAATGGATGGGGATTTAAAAGGCTATCCCAACCTACGGCAGTGCCTCCAACACCCCGCCAGCTCTACCAATCCGTTGGCGTGCAGAAGGGAAAAGATACTGCTGACTTCCCCATAGCCATTATAGATCTCATGGATAACGCGATATGTACGGCGCTAGAATCACTGGACGGCATTGGTACTTAATCCTAGGGTGATATAACCCATGCAATGGAACCTCCACCATATCAACACATACCATGGTTCCATTGCCCACCACATAGTCATATTCATAATTGTAAAATAATACTTTGCTTTTCAATGCATGAGTGATAAGTATAGTACTTTGCATATAATTTGATACAAACAATCAAATGACATGAGCAAGCGATGAACTTGCCTTTCCTGACTGCAAGATTATGCAGGCAAAAGCTTCGATATGTGAGAACTCCAAATGCTGAAATACCATCATCGTCTGGTAAGGACAATGTTTAAAGAACTGGCAAAGACGCTATAATGCATAGTATGAGATGCAATCGTCCCGAGCGTAACTTAACCTTGATGATTTAGAATGGATGAGTTGTAAAGATTTCTTTAGGGTGTGTTGCACTTTTATAATGGTTCTCAAACAAGGTTCTTATTAGGGTTTGGTTATATTAGCATCATAACCAAGTGATATAAGACATCATAATAATCATACACATAAAGAATAGTGGTGGAACAATATATAAAGAACATTTGTCAATTTTTAAGTTCTATAGAACATGGTTGATGATTACTTATACTATACTTCAAAAGAATAACTTTTGAAGAACATGTTGTTTAAGAAATATTGAGTATTTAAAAGAATGATTAGGCTTCTAAGGTTTGATTGACATTTGTACTTCAAAAGAATAACTTTTGAAGAACAGGTTAAATAAGAATATGAACTACTATACATAGGAGCTATGGCTTTCTAGGGTTTACTATTGAATTCATTTTTGCTTTTCCAAATAATCTCTAATAGTTTCTAAGCTAAGTGGCTTATCATTTCCTAAGTAGGATTGAGTGGAATAGGAACATGTGTTGTGAATTATTACACAAGGTTGATACTAGGGTTCATAATTATAGTTCTACTAAATTATGATGATTAAGGTTGATCCTAATAGTGTGGTATGATGGAGTGATGATCAAGGTACTAATCCAATTAACAAACTAGGGTTTGCATCAATGTGGTACTAGTGATCATATAGGTTTTAAACTAAGTATATGGACATGAAATGATAGTCTCATGTGACTTGGTTTATGCTAATGGATCATAAGCATGTATTCATTGGTTTCTTACCAAGGTTCTACAAGTAAAGTTGAAGTGACTATGATCACATGGCTTAAATCTTTAGGGTTTTAGAATTGAAACAATTTTGAGATGATCTCATGAAATCATGGAATCAAAGTCTTACTAAATTGAAACTAGGGTTTCTAAGTTATGGTACAACTCCTAAAATAATAATTGATAAATAGAGTTGTGGTTACTAATTACTTTGAATCAAAATTAGCAATGGTTTAACATTTTATTAATTTTCCACAAGAATTAATAATTAGGGTAACTCATATTTTGGTTTAATTAAGAATCAAGGTTTAATAATTGTTATGAGGGTTTAAAATAATTAACTTGTTAACTAAAGATCTTTAAGTAAATAAGTTTTGGATTTACCAAAATAATATTGGCTTATAATATTTTCTTGAGTTATTGCTATTTACAGAAGATAGAAAATAGTAATTTGCAATTAGGGTTTATGAATTACCACTAATAATTAAGTTAATGCAAATATGGTAAATAAAATTATTCTTAACATTTTACTTAGTTACTAAATAGTTAAAATTTAATTTTTGAAACTTCATTATTGAATTTGAATTGTATTTTAAGTATATGAAATGGCATAATTAATAAGGTTAAAAATAAGTGAATTTTTATTTTGACACCCATTTTTGTTTTATATTTTATTTAAATAGAGTTTATTTTTGTGAGAATTTTGATATATTATTTATATTTTTCTGAGCTAAAATGAATTTTATATGATTTTGCAAAGTTTCAGCAATTTACTGGTTTTTAAATTAAATAGGAAAACGATTGGTACTGTGGCTGTTCCTTGCCCTAGTCACTGACCTGTGGGGCCAAGGCCAGGTCAGCATGCCTCGTTGGCCTCTGACCGAGTCAACACGGCTAAGGGCCCTACTGCCACCTCACCTCACCGGAGAAGACGCCGGCGATGCTCCGGTGAGCGACGGACGAGACGCCAGAGACCCCCAGAGACCACAAAAATTAGTGGGCTCGACTCCTCTCGCTATCCTGAGCGAAACAATAACCTCAAGAACACTCGATGGTCACCAGAGTTGCTCCGGTGAGCACATCCGCGGCGGCGCCGGCCGGTCGAATGATGAAACTGAGCTACAAATCACTAAACGATGCAAATAATAGGTCTACAGATGCGTAATGTTACCCTGATTTTGATGGGGTGGTCGGCGAGGTGGATCCTGGACGGAATCGAGCACGAACTCGCCGATACCGCCACAGTACACCGAAAGGGAAATGTCAAATTGGATTGTTCCAGAGCTCCCCTGGATGCGTGGCTTTGCCAGCAGAACGACGACGTCGAGGCGCACCTCCTCGACCAAACGGTGAGCTCCGGGGTGGTTTCTATGGTCGGATTCGTGATGAACTCCGGCGACGGTGGTTGGATGATGGTGAGAAATAGAGGGCGACTGAGAGAGAATGGATGGGCGGCGAGACATTAGGGTTTCAGGGCGGATCTCCGGGCATATTTATAGACCACGACGGGGTCTGGTTTGCTCTCTCGCCGGCGGCAATGGCCGAGATGCTTGGCTGGTGATGGAGGTGAATTGGGCGTGAATCTTGGCGATTTTGGATAGGCTCGGACGCGAGAACGATTGAGCGTGATTCTGGGATGGTCTGCGGCGTCCAGGTCGTCCCTACCTTCCACGGTGAGGTGGCCGGCTTCTCCTCTGCGCTGTCGACGCCGGGGAAGAAGACGAGGCTCTTTTTCTTCTTCGTCGAAACGGTACGATGGTGGGTTAATTCTGTGCGCGGGCTAGGCTGCTCCTGGGCCTTGTTGGCCTAGTGGTGATGGGCTGCTGCGGTGCTGAGGTCCACCAGGTAAGTTTCCCTCCAATTCTCTTTTAAATTTCTGTTTTGAATTCTGTTTTGTTTTCTATTTTCTGGTTTGAATTCAAATTTGATTTCTGCTTTGTTTTGTAGGTTCAAAATTATTTGAATATCAATATCATTTTATGATAATACTCACTGCATTGTTTTGTTTTTAAACAACCATTTATAATGGATTAACTTTAGTTCTTATAAAGCACAAGTTAAAATTCAAATAGATATGAATTTTAGGGTTCAATTCAATTACTTTAAATTTAGGAATCAATTCTGTTTTAAAAGATCTAAAATTGATAACATTTGAATGGTGAACATATTATATTTTGCAAGTGCTTAACCATATCGATTATTCACATAAAAATTAATTATGGCTAGGGTTTAACAAATGGTAAAGAAAATGGGATTGGTTCATGATTTTATGTGTATGATAGCTCTTAGGGTTTAAGAAAAAATGGTGATATAGCCTCTATAATCATCAATCCAGCTTTGACTTAAATTATTTAAGATGAATCCTATATTCCTCATGATTAATTCAATTTCTCTTGTGGTGATTCTATTTTATAAACTACTATTTCATTTGGTTCCCAAAGCAAGTACTTGGGAAGCAAAATAGAATTGAATATTGGTTCACTCTACTCACCACATGGTATTTTGTTCTAAGTATCTATGGCTTGATTTATATTTGTGATCCATGATACACAAGTGGGGACATAATATTTTATGTGGGGTGAATCCTACATGAAAAGGTGTAGGTTTTGCATACTCTTCACTAAATTTAAGTATAAATAGGCATGAGGTATGGAAGGGTTCTAATTATAATCCAAGTTAATCCATGGGTTGGAATTCAAATGTAGTTTAAGGTTTAAGTAGTGATCACCAATGTGATACACAACTAGGATTAGAATATGAGCATAAGCTTTGGTTATGTTTCACTAATGGAACATGGCTCTCATCTACAAGATTAAAGGTTGGTTTAAACAAGTAAGATGCAATACTACTCTAAAATTCTCTAGAATAGACATGGCTATGGTTAGGATCTATAATCTCTCTCACTTCTAAATGTCTTGTAATAGCCTAAGGTCCTACTCAAGATATGATGATATGATCCTCTAAATATATGGCTTGCCTAGGAATACTACCTTGGTATCTTATATATCTTGTTCTTCTGGAAATCTGATAAACCTGCATCTTGTGGTATGCCTCCACCTCCTAGCTTCTTCACCTTGATCCTAGCTAATTCACATGGAAGGTCTCAAGTGTTTGCTTTCCTTGCATCATGCTACAAGGTGATCATATGGATGAAGGGTGTGGCTCTATTTATAGGCTTGGGCAAGCTCTAGTATCATGACACATAGGTGGTGAATCTTGTGTTGGTTAGATGAGTAAGGTGCTTGGTTGTTATGCCCTCATCCATAGCAATCCTTTGAGCATGAGGTGGCATAGCTTGGAAAGCAAGTCATGTAGATATTTTCATCCTATGTGGTAAGATCATTATCCTCTCATATGATTTATTTTTGGATAGCCAAGTGGCATTTTTTACTAAATATCCTGTGGATGGTTTTATTATTGTGGATGAGTCACTATATCATATTGGATTGGATTTATATTATAATACTGATCAAAAGATCAAGGTTGAAGGTTATTCCTCCAATTTGGGATAGTTGGTGTTTGATTTCACCAAGGCATGATCATATGAGTTTCAAAATACTCATAGTCAGTTTGATTCAAATAGTTTGAACTATAAATCGTAATGTAAATGGATTTAGTTTTATGATATTCCATATACTTAATAAGTTATGATTTAAATAAGAATGTGTGGCTTTTATGCACTTTAGACCATGTGGTTTACCTTATTTGGTAATAAGTTTAGAAGTGAATTAATTTACACACAAAGGTAGTTGCTAATTTTTAAGTGTTAATAAGTTAGGGTTTGATTCTTAAAGAATGTGTTGTTGTAAATATAATTCCATTTGATCTAATCCATAGATCAAATCATCTCTACCCAAAACAAGGTTTTAACAAAGATCATGGTGAAGTTTATAGCGCTTGACTTGATGATCTACTTCAGTTCCAGCAAGTCAAGTGAAACTTCAGTTACTGTGGTAAGTTTTATTTGAAAGCGCGAAAATTCCCCGGATTTTCTATGCATGAATGCAATGCACACTTTGGTGTTTTCTCATTTTGTAGCCTCTAAACCTGGGATATTACAATGCACCATGTACATCTTCTCCATGATCGGGAACTCGTCATCCATGGTACCTAATGAGACACAAGGAAACACACTAGAGGTAGAGGGTAAATTGTTAGAATTCGAAATGGCCTCACATGACCTATCAACTACCACTCTCATCTCACATGGTGTATCACTCATGCTCTCGAAGTGTATGCACTCAAGCTCACATATAGTGGATACGCTCATCTCACATATAGTGGAGTCCCTCAACTCCATGGCAATGACGTCGTCGATGTCCGAGCAACCTAGCAAAGAGGAAGACAACACAAGAGGAGTAGAGGTTAATGTGTTAGAAATCAAAGCGTCCTCACTCAACTCATGTGGTGTGTCACTCTTGCTCTCAAGGTGTTTGAAGTAGGATTTGCACTCGCTTTGTCTTGGGAGGACATCTTGGCTTCTTGAGCCTCTAAATCGGCGAAGTAGGCTCTCATCTCGGCCTTTTCTTGTGGGGTCATATTGAATAGCTCTCACGAGGAAGGGTGTGTATGTATGTGGTGGAAGGAAAACTACCAAAAGGCCAAAACTCGCAAACCAAAATCGAGAAAATGGTTCAAGTTAGAGAATAACCGATATG
This sequence comes from Lolium perenne, assembly GCF_019359855.2. NCBI lineage: Eukaryota > Viridiplantae > Streptophyta > Magnoliopsida > Poales > Poaceae > Lolium > Lolium perenne. The sequence goes on from NC_067245.2 coordinate 142,096,636, forward strand.
TACTCACACACACACTCAAAGCACACGCAAAAGGCTAAGAACTCTATATGGTGGTAGGTGAGGAAGTGGATAGCAAACGAAAAGAACCAAAGAAAATGTCTATTGTCAAATGTGGGTAAGATCCAAAGTCAAATGTCAAAAGCGGTGATCTATATCAAGGAAACACGGAAACACACACAAGGAAAAACAATGGGGTTAGCGCGACCAAGGAAGTGAGAAAGTAACAAAGATGGTCCTAACGAAGACTATTAGCTCGGTGTCGCGCCAACACAAGAGAGACCGTAGCTTGGTTGCATATGAGAGAAGCAACTAGATTTGCACAAATGCCACTCTTCTCTTATCTCTCTTAGTGCTCACAAGTTTTGCACTCCTTTGTATCGGTGGACACACACTCTTTTTCTATTTCTTTTTCTTTTTCTCTTTTTTTTCACTTTTTTTTCTATGCTTAGAAGCTTTTTTTTTCTCTATGTCACACTTTTTCTTCTTTTGTGTATCTTTCTCACCGAGCTTGCTTCGGAGCTTTGCTCACCACAACGCACACACACCCTCTCACGGTCGTGACACTTGTGCAATGCTTCGCAACACTCGGAAAGCCACTCTCAATGGGATAGGTACACAAAGAAACAAACGGGGCTACAAGGGGTGGGGCAAGTTATACCTATTGATGTTAGGCGGTGTCAAGCACACGAACTTGCGATGATCGAGGTGGTGTCGATGATGGTGTCGAAGTTGCGCCGGAATCCGGGGTGCCAAAGGTGTCGTCGCGGTGTTGATGTAGGCGCGGAAGCAAAATAGACAACCAATACACTCCAAATTGGAAACCGAGCAAATTAAGTCAATGCCCGAAAAGTTGGGTCAAAACGAGCGGTCAAAAGTTGGGCTCGAAAAATCGTCCAAAATTAGACGTAGACTATGTGGAGTCGTTGGAGGATGTTGTTAAAGTTTGGAGTCAAACGGATTCCGGAAAGTTGTCAAAATTTGGGGCAAAAAGAGGAGTCAAAACTGGACGAATTTTGGGTCAAAACTGCGCGCCGGGGCGGAACTTCCGGTCAAGTTCCGGTTAAGTTCCGGAAACACACGTAATCTGTCCAAGGGCTTACTGCAGCGAAAATTGCTATTTCCGCAACAAAGGCGGATGTTGGGCGGAAGTACCGCTGTCTATGGCCGGTAGTTCCGGTTGGGGATTTTTGTCTGGAAAATTTCTGCTGAGCTGGGGAAACAAACGTGCGACCTGGAGCCTGGAGTTGATTTCGCGTGAGCGATTTGCTGTGCAAGCTGAGATGGAAATTGGGGAATCACCGTGCGCGTGATTGCTGCTTGGGCGCGCGAGGGAGCTGCGTGGTGGTAGTTGGCCTGGCCGTGGTGGCTCGATGCTGGTGCGGACTCGCTGGGGAAGTAGCAGCGGCGAGCGGCTAGCGGGCATGGCTTCCTGAGCGCGCGCGGCGGAAGACTGGGGCTGAGCTGGAGATGGGTCGAGCGGCCGTTGGCACGGGCGCGTGATGCAGGCGAGCGGGGCGTGCGGTGGTGGCTATCGAGGCAGAGCCTTGGCGATCGAGGCGTGGGCGCGGGCTTGCGACTCGAGCTGCTGCGAGCGGGGGCGCGCGGTGGTGGAGCGAGCGGGCGGCTCGAGGGCCTGCTGCTGTTGGCCGGCGTTGGTGGGCGAGCGCGCGTGCGTGGAGTTGCTGGGCTGAGCCAAGGCGGGCGGCGTTGTGGGGCAGCGTGGGGCAGGCGGCGCGTGGTGTTTGGCGAGCGGTTTGAGCGGGGGTGGATGGGCGCGCGGAGGTGGGTCGGCCTGGTGGCAGCGCGGAGGTGGCCTGGGCGTGGGGCGGCAGCTTGCTGCTGCTGATGGCTGTTTGAGCTGTTGGTGGCGCTGGTGTGTTGGAGACGCAGCGAAGAAGAAGGTGTAGGTGGCCAGATGGGAATAATTTGGCAGCGAGCGGAAGTTCCGCTAGGAGTGGCCGGTAGTACCGGAAACTGCAGAATTTTCAGATCTGGATCTGGGCGCGATGAACTGCACGAACAACACGAACAAGGGGCGGAAAAATGGATGGATTTTGAGGGGAATTGATGGAATTGACTGGTGAAACTTTGGGGAAACGTAGATCAACACCAAAGACAACATATCTGTGGACCAAAACCACAAAAAACGCAACAAATCCTGAGATCCAATTTTGAGCTATTTTTTGGGAAAAAAAAATTTGGAGAAAATTTTGGGCGAAATTGGTGAAATCGGAGGGTCAAATCCGTGGCAACCTTTGCTCTGATACCATATGATGCGAGCTAAGCCCAAGAGTGTGTCCAATCTTCATGGTTTGACCCGGGTGAGTGTGATTGCGGAGGGGGATTCGCGGGGAAGTGGATGAACGCGAAGAACACGATACAAACACACGCACACACACAAATCGGTTATCCTCGTTGGCCCGAACCACCAACTCGATAGAAGTGCGAGAGAAAGACCAAAGGTAGAATCTCTTGCAAAATATCGACAAATCCAAATAGAAGTCCAAAGAGTAAAAGACCAACTAAGAATAGAGTTGCAAAGCAAGAGATTCTCAATTGATAGAATTACTAGAATGGAAAAGATCCGGATAAGGAGGGATACAATAGATGGATCATCTAAGGTGGGGGTTTCCCAAATCCACTAAGGGATAATAGAGGCATAAGCCAATTCATCTAAACATTATCTCTCCCCCATGAAGGTGGGGGTAGGTGTCTATTTATAGGAAAGGGGATGAAGGGGTAAGTTACAAGCCAAAAGGGGCTGAGATCTGGCTGAGGCTCGACAGGGCGGAAGTTCCGGTCCCTGAGGGCGGAAGTTCCGGTCAGGGGCGGAAGTTCCGGCCATGAGGGGCGGAAGTTCCGGTTGCAGTTCTTCAGTGCGAGCATCTTCAGTCTTGGATGGAATCTGGGCGGAAGTTCCGGCGGTGGTGGGCGGAAGTACCGGCCTGGAGCGTCCAGCTCCTCTTTCTCCTTCTCTTCCATGCTTCCGTGACATCGGCCTTGCGTCCTCGGGTCTCCATGGCATCCTCTCTTCTCCCCGTACTTGTCGTCGAGTTCCTATCATCAAGATATGACGGGGTATGAAGTAGTATATCGTCCCAAATAGGCGATTCGAGGCACGCGTAAAGGAGAAGATTCACCTTAGCGTGCCGTCTTGGCGATGAAGCACATGATGCGGTGAAGACCGAAGGTCGCCCCGTATCAAAACTGGGATGAGGAGATTTTCGAACAGGTGCCTTGTCAGTTCGCTCAAATTGTCCGTAACCGGGGACACGACTAAGTACTTAGATTTACACTCTGCAGAGGTTGTACAAATTTACCCACACGACCTAGTATTCTCTTCTTCCATGATGCACATTTGCTCAAATGGACATATGTTGACAAGGACAAGACTTTTCCGAATGATCCCCCAGACCTTTCTCTATGAACCCACTCCAACCTACATTCCCCTACGTCATCATGTCATGTAGGGACCAGGTTCACACAACATACTCCGTCAAGCCAGAGTGAATGGATCGTAGCGAACAAGAGGGGGGGTGAATGGATGGTACACAATTTTTATGTCTTTTTCAGTTTTTATGCGATACGAAAGGTAAAGATGATAGTTTTAGTGGTGCAGGTGTTCCTAGTATGATCCTAGGCTAGTGCAATAAGCAAAGGAACTAAACAAGATAATAAAGTTGAGGAGCGGGACAACCAGAGGGCACGGAGACAAGGCGAGGTTTATTTCCCGCAGTTCCTCCCACAAAAGGGAGTACGTCTGCGTTGAGGAGGTGCTAGCCTCACACAAGAGGTTAGACGGCCACACCACGAAGGAAGGCCTCACCTTCTTCCTCGAGAGAGCTGCACAAAGGGGCTCCCCCTTCTCCACTAAGGCACCGGTCGAGGCGGTGGTTACTTCACAAGGTTAGGGCGAGCTCCACAACACCGGAGGCTCCCCAACACCCTATGGGGCTAGCACAACTCCAAGCTAGCCTCCATAGGAGCACATCCTCCAAGATCCCACCACAGGAACCGTAACTCCAAGATCCACTAAGGACTAACGAGTATTGGAGAAATCTCTCTTGGTAGAACTATAGATCGGGGCCTCCTCCACCATTCCATAAAGTTTGAGCAAGATTGGTTGGGTAGGTGGGAAGATCCTCAAGGTTTGAGCTCAGCAACAATGGAGGAGAGAGAGAAGAGATAAAATCGAGCTGGGGAAGAAGGTTTTTATAGGTCCCTTCAAATCCAACCGTTATGTGCAGTTCCCGCACGACCGGTACTACCGCTTGGGCAAGCGATAGTACCGCTCTGGGTTCGAATGCTCTCAACAGACTAGCCACGTGGACTTACAGCGGTGGTACCGCTGGCGGTACCGCTTTGGTACCGCAACGGCCTCTGTAAGTTTCTGGCTTGAGTTACGGTACCTAAGCGGTACCAAAGCGGTACTACCGCTTCAAACGGTACTACCGCCCATGGTACCGTAACACTCTCTGTGGGTCAATTCAGTTGAAATCCCAGAGCAGTACCGTAGGGCGGTACCAGTAGGGATAGCGGTACTACCGCTACTGGTACCGGTAATACCGGTTTGGAAGAAACTGCAGATTTTCTCTTTCCCTCTCCAGCCACTTCACCTTGCGACACACACACAAAACCAGAAAACCTATAAGATACGCTTTAGTCCTCCGATCATGACGTGTTCAGCGAGGGCACCGTGTACTTGCAAATCTATCGAAGACAATCTATGCACACGGTTAAATTCATGCAAGTGTTGTTATCAAACATACAAAACACGGTGTATAGATCTTGCTCTTTCAATCTCCCCCTTTTTGGTGTTTGATGACAACACAAGAATTTGCAATGTCATAAGATATTATGATAAGGTTCTAGATTTGAAAAAGCTAGACGGAGCTCCCGCTAGACGTGTGCATAATTGGAATATGCATTTGAATACATATACACACACCCTAGAGGCATAACTCCCCCTAGATTTTACAAACCAGGCACATATGCAACAAGTATACGTGACATATTTATATAGCATATGCACACTATGGAGGCAACACATGATCATGCAAAGAGCTCTGGGTGGATTTGTCATACCTTTGCCTTGAGAAAACCCGAACTCCCAATAAATGCCTCCATAGAATTGGCGTAGCTAACAATAAGATAATCGGCGAAGACCAATATAGGCTACCACGAATAGGCCTTATTACAAACCGGGGAGATCCACAAATAGAGTAGCAAGCATACGAATAAGTCTCGGAAAACATGATGCTAAGGCTAAAGATCCAAAAAGAAACACCGAGCCCTTGGCATCCCCATGCAAATACCCGTTCTAATAGTTCAACTTCTACCCCTTTGGCATCAGAACACCAAAAAGGGAGAAGAAGCATACTAACGTCCCAAGGAGATCACTCGTCATAATCATCCCCATCATCATCTTCATTATCACCCTCCTCGCCCTCCTCGTCGTCCCCCTCCTCATCACCTTCCTCGTCTTCCTCCTCTTCTTCGTCTTCTTATTAAATTTGGCCCTTGCCATGAGGTGGCGGAGAGGGGCGCTCGGGGATGGATTCTTCGGAGCTCGTCCAAGTGTGCTTGGACTTCCACTCACCGGGAGGGGTGATGTTGTCCTCGGAGCCCTCGGAGACAGGAAGGCCCATGTGCCTCATCATCGCCTTTTGGCGTTGGCGCATCTTCTTGTTGTCATGGTGGGCTTGGTACATCTTGTCTTGGAGGTCCTCCTTGAAGCAAAAGGACCTCTTGAGGCGAGCGGTGAGCTTGGAAAAGAGGCCTTTGGTATTGACGGAGGAGGGCATGAAGTCGGAGTCATCACTATCGGCCTCCTCCTCTTCCTTGTCCTTGGGGGAATTCTTGCCATACCTTGGGAGATCATGATTCTTGACTTGGGGGCTTCTCTCCTTACGGATAGTGATGGGACAGCATTGTTCCAGAAGATTTCCACGGCGAGCTTGTTCCCATTTGAGACAAATGAGCCTCATGATATAGGGTGCATACTGAGGAAGCTTACGGAGGAAGGCACTGACACGCGTACAGCACGCGACCGTTGGGAACCCCAAGTGGAAGGTGTGATGCGTACAGCAGTAAGTTTCCCTCAGTTAGAAACCAATGTTTATCGAACCAGTAGGAGTCAAGAAGCACGTTGAAGGTTGATGGCGGCGAGATGTAGTGTGGCGCAACACCAGGGATTCCGGCGCCAACGTGGAACCTGCAAAACACAACCAAAGTACTTTGCCCCAACAAAACAGTGAGGTTGTCAATCTCACCGGCTTGCTGTAACAAAGGATTAGATATATAGTGTGGATGATGATTGTTTGCAGAAAACAGTAGAACAAGTATTGCAGTAGATTGTATTCGATTAAAAGAATGGACCGGGGTCCACAGTTCACTAGAGGTGTCTCTCCCATAAGATAAATAGCATGTTGGGTGAACAAATTACAGTTGGGAAATTGACAAATAAAGAGGGCATGACCATGCACATACATGATATGATGAGTATTGTGAGATTTAATTGGGCATTACGACAAAGTACATAGACCGCTATCCGGCATGCATGTATGCCTAAAAAGTCCACCTTCAGGTTATCATCCGAACCCCTTCCAGTATTAAGTTGCAAACAACAGACAATTGCATTAAGTATGGTGCGTAATGTAATCAACAACTACATCCTCGGACATAGCATCGATGTTTTATCCCTAGTGGCAACAGCACATCCACAACCTTAGAACTTTCTGTCACTGTCCCAGATTTAATGGAGGCATGAACCCACTATCGAGCATAAATACTCCCTCTTGGAGTTAAGAGTAAAAACTTGGCCAGAGCCTCTACTAATAACGGAGAGTATGCAAGATCATAAACAATACATAGGTAATAGATTGATAATCAACATAACATAGTATTCTCTATTCATCGGATCCCAATAAACACAACATATAGCATTACAGATAGATGATCTTGATCATGTTAGGCAGCTCACAAGACCCGACAATGAAGCACAATTAGGAGAAGACGACCATCTAGCTACTGCTATGGACCCATAGTCTAGGGGTGAACTACTCACTCATCACTCCGGAGGCGACCATGGCGGTGAAGAGTCCTCCGGGAGATGATTCCCCTCTCCGGCAGGGTGCCGGAGGCGATCTCCTGAATCCCCCGAGATGGGATTGGCGGCGGCGGCGTCTCTGGAAGGTTTTCCGTATCGTGGCTCTCGGTACTGGGGATTTCGCGACGAAGGCTTTAAGTAGGCGGAGGAGATAGGTCAGGGGGCCTGACAGGGGGCCCACACACTAGGCCGGCGCGGCCAGGGCTTGGGCCGCGCCGCCCTAGTGTCTGGCCACCTCGTGGCCCCACTTTGTGACTCCTTCGGTCTTCTGGAAGCTTCGTGTGAAAATAGGCCCCTGGGCGTTGATTTCGTCCAATTCCGAGAATATTTCCTTACTAGGATTTCTGAAACCAAAAACAGCAGAAAACAACAACTGGCTCTTCGGCATCTCATTAATAGGTTAGTGCCGGAAAATGCATAAATATGACATAAAGTATGCATAAAACATGTAGATATCATCAATAATGTGGCATGGAACATAAGAAATTATCGATACGTCGGAGACGTATCAGCATCCCCAAGCTTAGTTCCTGCTCGTCCCGAGCAGGTAAACGATAACAAAGATAATTTCTGGAGTGACATGCCATCATAACCTTGATCATACTATTGTAAGCATATGTAATGAATGCAATGATCCAAACAATGGTAAATGACATGAGTAAACAAATGAATCATATAGCAAAGACTTTTCATGAATAGTACTTTCAAGACAAGCATCAATAAGTCTTGCATAAGAGTTAACTCATAAAGCAATAATTCAAAGTAAAGGTATTGAAGCAACACAAAGGAAGATTAAGTTTCAGCGGTTGCTTTCAACTTGTAACATGTATATCTCATGAATATTGTCAATGTAAAGTAATATAACAAGTGCAATATGCAAGTATGTAGGAATCAATGCATAGTTCACACAAGTGTTTGCTTCTTGAGGTGGAGAGAAATAGGTGAACTGACTCAACATAAAAGTAAAAGAATGGCCCTTCGCAGAGGGAAGCATTGATTGCTATATTTGTGCTAGAGCTTTTGTTTTTGAAAACATATAGAGAGCATAAAAGTAAAATTTTGAGAGGTGTTTGTTGTTGTCAACGAATGGTAGTGGGCAGTCTAACCCCCTTGCCAGACAAACCTTCAAAGAGCGGCTCCCATTTTATTTTTATTTTTGTGTGGCACTCCTTCCAACCTTTCTTTCACAAACCATGGCTAACCGAATCCTCGGGTGCCTGCCAACAATCTCATACGATGAAGGAGTGCCTTTTTATTTTAGTTTTATTATGATGACACTCCTCCCCACCTTTGCTTTCTCAAGCCATGGCTAACCGAATACTTCGGGTGCCTTCCAATCATTCACATACCATGGAGGAGTGTCTATTTTGGTTAATTAATTTTTGACTGGGAATCCCATTGCCAGCTCTTTTTGCAAAATTATTGGATAAGCGGATGAAGCCACTAGTCCATTGGTTAAAGTTGCCCAACAAGATTGAAAGATAAACACCACATACTTCTTCATGAGCTATAAAACATTGACACAAATCAGAGGTAATAAATTTTGAATTGTTTAAAGGTAGCACTCAAGCAATTTACTTTGGAATGGCGGAGAAATACCATGTAGTAGGTAGGTATGGTGGACACAAATGGCATAGTGGTTGGCTCAAGTATTTTGGATGCATGAGAAGTATTCCCTCTCGATACAAGGCTTAGGCTAGCAAGGCTATTTGAAACAAACACAAGGATGAACCGGTGCAGCAAAACTCACATAAAAGACATATTGTAAACATTATAAGACTCTACACCATCTTCCTTGTTGTTCAAACTCTTTACTAGAAATTATCTAGACATTAGAGAGACCAATTATGCAAACCAAATTTTAGCAAGCTCTATGTATTTCTTCATTAATAGGTGCAAAGTATATGATGCAAGAGCTTAAACATGAGCACAACAATTGCCAAGTATCAAATTATTCAAGACATTATAGCAATTACTACATGTAGCATTTCCCGATTCCAATCATATAACAATTTAACGAAGTAGATTCAACCTTCGCCATGAATACTATGAGTAAAGCCTAAGGACATATTTGTCCATATGCAACAGCGGAGCGTGTCTCTCTCCCACACAATGAATGCTAGGATCCATTTTATTCAAACAAAAACAAAAATAAAAACAAATAGACGCTCCAAGCAAAGTACATAAGATGTGATGGAATAAAAATATAGTTTCACTAGAGGAACCTGATAATGTTGTCGATGAAGAAGGGGATGCCTTGGGCATCCCCAAGCTTAGACGCTTGAGTCTCATTGAAATATGTAGGGGTGAACCACCGGGGCATCCCCAAGCTTAGAGCTTTCACTCTCCTTGATCATGTTGTATCATCTCCCTCTCTTGATCCTTGAAAACTTCCTCCACACCAAACTCAAAACAACTCATTAGAGGGTTAGTGCACAATCAAAATTTACATGTTAAGAGGTGACATAATAATTCTTAACACTTCTGGACATTGCACAAAGCTACTGAAAGTTAATGGAATAGAAAAATCCATCAAGCATAGCAAAACAGGCAATGCGAAATAAAAGGCAGAATCTGTCAAAAGCAGAACAGTTCATAGAGACGAATTTCTAAGAGGCACCAGACTTGCTCAAATGAAAATGCTCAAATTGAATGAAGTTTCGTACATATCTGAGGATCACTCACGTAAATTGGCATAATTTTCTGAGTTACCTACAAAGAATTAGGCCCAGATTCGTGACAGCAAAGAAATCTGTTTCTGCGCAGTAATCCAAATCTAGTATGAACCTTACTATCAACGACTTTACTTGGCACAACAATGCACAAAACTAAGATAAGGAGAGGTTGCTACAGTAGTAACAACTTCCAAGACTCAAATATAAAATAAAGGTACTGTAGTAAAAACATGGGTTGTCTCCCATAAGCGCTTTTCTTTAACGCCTTTCAGCTAGGAGCAGAAAGTGTGTATCAAGTATTATCAAGAGACGATGTATCTACGGCGGGGTTTGGAGTTTTCTCAACCATGCATTGTATTTTGGATACATAAGTGTCAGAGGCTCCCTTTTCATTAGTCTTGGGCTTGCTACTCTCATCAAACAAATTTTCAGGAACAAGCCAAGCATAATTATCGTCTAGAGCTTCATGCATTGCTAGGAGCTTACAAGGTATTGGTGCTTTAATCTCCCCACCATCATTAACATTATTAGTGTACTTAATTCTATCCATATCCATCTTTTCAAGTGTTCTTTTAAAATCGGTGGTCATACCAAGCCTCTCATGCTTACTAAAAACTTTTCTAGCTTCTTTGGCTATATCCTCAAATTCTCGCACTAGGACTTTTAGAACAAAATCTCTCTTCTCTCCCCTCTCCATATCAGAAAGTGTAAGGAACATGTGTTGTATCATGGGGTTGAGACTAATAAATCTAGCTTCCATCATGCGTACCAAACAAACAGAGGCATCTTCATAAGTAGGGACAGCTTTTGCAAGGGGTATATCTTTAAGATCTTCGTGCATACTAACATGGGTGAAAAATTCTTCTATATTATCTCTTCCAATTATAGACCCTTGCCCTACCGGTATATCTTTTACAGTAAAATTAAAAGAAAACATGATGAAATAAGTAAATGCAAGTAACTAATTTTTTTGTGTTTTTAATATAGCAAACAAGATAGCAAGTAAAGTAAAACTAGCTACTATTTTTTTTGTATTTTGATTTAATGCAGCAAACAAAGTAGTAAATAAAATAAAGCAAGACAAAAACAAAGTAAAGAGATTGGAAGTGGAGACTCCCCTTGCAGCGTGTCTTGATCTCCCCGGCAACGGCGCCAGAAATTTAGCTTGACACGCGTACAACACGTGACCGTTGGGAACCCCAAGTGGAAGGTGTGATGCGTACAACAGTAAGTTTCCCTCAGTTAGAAACCAAGGTTTATCGAACCAGTAGCAGTCAAGAAGCACGTTCAAGGTTGATGGCGGCGAGATGTAGTGCGGCGCAACACCAGGGATTCCGGCGCCAACGTGGAACCTGCACAACACAACCAAAGTACTTTGCCCCAACGAAACACTGAGGTTGTCAATCTCACCGGCTTGCTGTAACAAAGGATTAGATGTATAGTATGGATGATGATTATTTGCAGAAAACAGTAGAACAAGTAGTGCAGTAGATTGTATTCGATTAAAAGAATGGACCGGGGTCCACAGTTCACTAGAGGTGTCTCTCCCATAAGATAAATAGCATGTTGGGTGAACAAATTGCAGTTGGGCAATTGACAAATAAAGAGGGCATGACCATGCACATACATGATATGATGAGTATTGTGAGATTTAATTGGGCATTACGACAAAGTACATAGACCGCTATCCAGCATGCATCTATGCCTAAAAAGTCCACCTTCAGGTTATCATCCGAACCCCTTCCAGTATTAAGTTGCAAACAACAGACAATTGCATTAAGTATGGTGCGTAATGTAATCAACAACTACATCCTCGGACATTGCATCGATGTTTTATCCCTAGTGGCAACATCACATCCACAACCTTAGAACTTTCTGTCACTGTCCCAAATTTAATGGAGGCATGAACCCACTATCGAGCATAAATACTCCCTCTTGGAGTTAAGAGTAAAAACTTGGCCAGAGCCTCTACTAATAACGGAGAGCATGCAAGATCATAAACAACACATAGGTAATAGATTGATAATCAACATAACATAGTATTCTCTATCCATCGGATCCCAACAAACACAACATATAGCATTACAGATAGATGATCTTGACCATGTTAGGCAGCTCAGAAGACCCGACAATGAAGCACAATTAGGAGAAGACGACCATCTAGCTACTGCTATGGACCCATAGTGATACGGGGTGGCCTTCGGACACCACCGCCTCAAGACCGACAAGCCCTCCTCATGGTCCAATGACACGAGCTCGAGCCCAAGCCCTACGCCAAGAGGTGAATTCGCTCCTCTCCACGTACTCCTTTGACACCCCTTTGGATGGCTTGCTACTTCATGCCAATACCCTATGTTCAATCAGGTACATCGACCAAGAAGCGAGCCATGAAGACCAAGCCAATGGAGAGAGAGCTGGAAATGACGAAGATGGAGCTACAGCTGCCAGGCCGGAACTTCCGCCCTCCAGGACCGGAACTTCCGCCCAGATGCCCTCCAGATGCTCTCCAGACGCCTTCCAGCGCCCAGCAAAATGGATCAGGCCGGAACTTCCGCCCCGAGGGACCGGAACTTCCGCCCACCGGAACTTCCGCCCAAGTTCCGCCCAAGTTCCGAAAGTCGGCGAAAACCTTACTGGATGTTACTGCGGGACAATGGCGCAATTCCGGAACAAGGCCGGAACTTGGCCGGAACTTCCGCCCCGACCGGAACTTCCGCCCCTCCAGACCGGAACTTCCGCCTGGCCGGAACTTCCGCCCAAGTTGACCGGAACTTCCGCCCCATCGAACTTCAGCACAACAGCACTTTTAGTTGTAACTTATCCCTTCGCCCCACCTACTATAAATAGCCTTGTTGGCTCAGATCTGAGATTAGACTTGATGTGAAATTAAACCTGAGCTTAGCTCACCCTTGTGGGAACCCTACCTAGATCTATGATCTTGTACCCACCCGGGCTCCTTATCGACTTGTCAAGATCTCTTTGGTGACTTCTACCGTTTGTTTGATCTTTTGATTGCACTTCTACCTATTTGGTCTTTTGCTTGCACTTCTATCAACCTTCTGGTCTTTTCACCCTTCTAGATCTTGCGAGCTTCGATTTGTCGATCTCTTTGCAGGACTTCTACCGGAAGGTCTTTTCTCGCAACCTCTATCGAGTAGGTGTATCGGGCCTACGAGGGAAAACCGGTTTGTGTGCGTGTGTGTGTTGTATCCCCACGATTTCCCCTCGCGTTCTTCGTGTTCATCCACCTACCCCCACGATTTCCACCCAAATCCGTGAAGATCGGGCACATCCTTGGACTTAGTCCACATCATATGGTATCAACAGCTCTTTGGTTGCCACGGATTTGACCCCCACATCCCCCAATTCCACCAATTTCGCCCAAAAATTTTTTCCAAAAAATTTCCCAAAAAAATAGCCCCAAATTGGCCTTGGATCGATCTCTCGATTTGTTGAGTTATTTGTGGTTTTGCTCCAATAGAAACTTGTCTTTGGTGTTGATCTGCAATTCCCCCACCTTCCCACAGCTTGTAGTGCCAAATTTTCCTCGAATTCGAAGGATTTCGGCCCGGATTTCCGCCCAAATCGACGAACAGCCCGCAGATCTGATTGCGACCGGAAGTTCCGCCCGGAAGGACCGGAAGTTCTGCCCCCGGACCGGAAGTTCCGCCCCTCAGGACCGGAAGTTCCGCCTGGCCGAAATTTTGACAGCAACCTTCGTTTTTCGTTTTGGTACTAACCCCTTTGTGTTTGGACTTCGGTTTGAGTGCCATTTCAGCTACCACAAAGCTTCCGCAACATCGACAACGACGACGGCACCCCGAGGATCCAAGCGGTTCATTTGACACCTCCACCATAGCAAGTTCAAGATCGTCGGCCACCATCATCAAGTGGTATAACTTGCTCCTAACTTGTAGCCCTAGCCTCTTTTGCGTATCTTTCCTATCGAGAGTGGCTTTCTAGTGTTGCGAAGCATTGCGCAAGCGTCCCGACCGTGAGGGTGTGCGTGTGTTGAGCAAAGCTTTGAAGCAAGCTCGTGTGAAAAGATAAGCAAAAGAAGTGTGACATACTTACATAGATAATAGTATCCTTACATAGTGAGAAAAAGAAAAAGAAAAAAAATACAAAAAGAGAAAAGAAAAAGTGTGTGAGTGACACCTATACACAAAAGAGTCCAAAGCTTTTAAGCAAAAGAGAGAAAAGAGAAGAGAGGCGTCTTGCGCAAATCTTGTTGCTTCTCGATTTTGCAACCAAGCCACGGTCTCTCTTGCGTTGGCGTGACACTGAGCTAGTAGTCTTCGTTAGGACCATTTTGTTCTTGCTCATTTTCCAAGTCGCGCTAACCCCATTTTGTCCCACGTGTGTGTTCCTCATTGTGTATGCCTTTTGTGATCACCGCCTTTGACTTGTGACTTTTGGATCTTACCCACTTTTGACAATAGACTTTTCGTTTGGTTCTTCCATTTGGCTTTCCACATCCATACCTAACACCATATAGAGTTTTTGGTTTGTGTGTGTGCATACATATCGGTTGCCCTCCGTCTTGAAACACCTTTTCGATTTTGGTTTGCAAGTTTTGACATTCTTGGTAGTCTTTCCTAACCACCCACCACATAGTTCTTGTTTTAGTTGTAACCATGTCTAGTGGAGAAGGGAACCAACTACCGATGACGCGGCACCAACTTTGGATAGCTACTCAAGCCGTCCATGCCAAGCTAAATCAATTTGAAGCCATGCTCAAGGATACCAATGTCCGCTATGAAGAAAGAGCTCAAGTGCAAAGGAATGACCTCAACAATCAAGTGCAAGACCTCAATGAGAAGATTGAAACTCAAGGCAATGAGTTGAAGGCCACACTTGCCATACAAGGTCAAGAGACAAGGGAAATGAAGACGGCGTTGGACCATATCCTCCACACACTCAATCGTCAAGAGGAAAGAAGACACCACTCAAGGTCTTCGCGCTCTCATAGCTCAAGGTCAAGAGCTCCTACACCATCTCGCCATGATTCTAATGAAGACCCACGCCACCATAATGTGGATGTCCAAGTGCTTCACCAACAAGCTCAAGAAGCAGAGCAAGCTCGACTTTGACTTGTCCAAGAGCGTCAACGCCTTGAAGAAGAGCGCCTTCACCAAGAGAATCTCAATGCTCAATTCCAACAAGAGCAAGAACGCCTTCGCCATGATCAAGAGCTAGTTCGAGCAAGGGAACAAGAGCGCCTCCGCAATGAACAACAAGCACTTGAAGAACAAGAGCGGCAACAACAAGCACAAGAAGCTCAAGCTAGAAGACAATGCCTTCATGATGAAGAAGCGAGGCAAGCGCGCCAAGAGCGCCAAATCATCAATGTTGTTCATCCTCAACGCCCTCAAGGTCAAGATAATCGCCGCCATCATGATGATCCCCCTCATGCTAGAAGACCTCCTCCAAGGGCACGAAATGAAGAATCAAGTCATCACCAAGCATCAAGTGAAGAAAGTGTGATGCCTCGACGACGCCACAACAATGATGATCAAGATGAAGGTCATGGAAGACCAACTCCTCGTCAACAACATAGCAACAACAATAGAGATGCTCAAGGTCCACAACATCCACCTCAACAACGTCAAGATATTGGTGAAGAAAGACCACCTCCTAGGCGCAATGACCGCAATGAAGAGGAAATCTTTGGGAAGCTCAAGTTCACCATGCCCAAATTCCACGGAGAAGAAGACCCCGATGCATACCTCTCTTGGGTTCTCAAGGTTGACAAGATATTCTGCATACACAACTTCTCCGAAGCAAAGAAAGTGGCCATGGCATCACTAGAGTTTGAAGGGTATGCAAATGTTTGGTGGGAAGAAGTGAACAAGAAGCGTGACAAGGAAGATCTAGACCCCATTGCTACATGGGAAGAGATGCAAGAAGTCATGCACAAACGCTTTGTGCCCAACCATCACAAACGCGACCTCTTCAACAAGCCAACTCAAGCATAGCTACAAGTCCGTTGAGGAGTACTACAAGGAGATGCACATGACCATGATGAGTGCAAATGTGGATGAGCGAGAAGAGCAAACAATGGCAAGATTCTTGAATGGATTGAACATTCCCGTCAAGAGGATAGTGGAATTCTTGCCTTACACCAACATGGTTGAATTGCTTCATCAAGCTACAAGATCCGAGCGCCAAGTGCGAGAAGACATAGCAAGTGCAAAAACAAAGTCCTTCTTCGCCGCAAGAAATGCAACAAATACCTCCTCAAGCATCAAGAACACAAGTGCTATCGCTCCCAAGGATCCTCCTAAGCAAATGAAGAGTGCCTTCAAGACAACAAGCTTCAAGCCGGATCAATCAACTATGTCCTCCAAAGCTTCCACGGGCTCTAGTAACATCACTTGCTTCAAGTGTGGAGCTCAAGGACATAAATCCTTTGAATGCAAGAACACAAGAGTTATGATAACTCGAGATGATGGAGATGTGGAGTACTTGAGTGAAGGCGAATATGAAGCCTTGGTACAAGCCGCAACCAATCATGAAGATGATGACTTGGAAGACCAAGAGCAAGTCCTATGTGTGCATGATGCAAGCCCGTCCCTTGTGGTGACCAAAGTGTTGACAACCCATGCACTTCCCAATGAAGATCAAAGGTGCAACATCTTCCAAACAAGAGCCGGAATCAATGGCAAGTCAATAAAGGTTATCATCGATGGAGGGAGTTGCCACAATCTTGCAAGCACCGAACTATACTCCAAGCTCAACCTCACACTCCGGAAACACCCCCATCCTTACCATGTGCAATGGCTAAGTGACAATGGAAATGTCAAGATACAACACACCATCTCCGTATCCTTCAAGATTGGCGCCTATGAAGACACCGTTGATTGTGATGTAGTGCCCATGACGGTGTGCCACATGCTACTTGGTCGCCCTTGGCAATATGACAAAAGAGCAAGCCATGATGGCTACACAAATGCCTATAGCTTCAAGGTCGGCGACAAGACGTTCATCCTACGCCCAATGACTCCTAGCCAAGTAATTGTGGACAATGCAAAGGCTTTAGCGAGGGCTAAGGAAGCTACCATCACTAGTGAGAAGAGTGGTGAGAGAGTGACCCACCAAAAGGAAAGTGAGCGCCACAAGCCATATATGAGTGAGATGAAGAGTGTCCTCATAGCTACCAAGAGTGAGATGAGAGAATTGCACCACAACCCATCCACCATATTGCACTACGTGCTCATTTGCAAGGGGCCATCCTCGGAGACTAACAACTTAACAACACTTCCTTCGTCTTTGTTGTCTCTTTTGAAGGAGTTCCAAGATGTCTTCCCCGATGAGCTACCTCATGGACTACCACCGCTTCGAGGGATTGAGCACCGCATCGACCTCATACCCGGCGCTCCTCTACCAAACCGCGCCGCCTACCGCACCAACCCCGAAGACACAAAGGAGATCCAACGACAAATACAAGACCTCCTCGAAAAAGGGTATGTTCGTGAAAGCTTAAGCCCTTGTGCGGTTCCCGTGATTCTTGTTCCTAAACCGGATGAGACGCAACGAATGTGTATGGATTGTCGCCCCATCAATGCCATTACCGTTCGATACCGCCATCCCATTCCATGTTTAGATGACATGCTTGATGAATTGAGCGGTGCCACGATTTTCTCTAAGATTGATTTGCGTAGTGGTTACCATCAAATCCGCATGGCAATAGGTGATGAATGGAAGACGGCATTCAAGACCAAACTTGGTCTCTATGAATGGCTAGTCATGCCATTTGGCCTTTCAAATGCTCCATCTACTTTCATGCGACTCATGAATCACATCTTGCGTCCTCTCATTGGCAAGAGTGTGGTTGTCTATTTCGATGATATTCTCATTTATAGCAAAAACCTCGAGGACCATGTGCAACATGTGAGAGAGGTCTTGTGCATCTTGCGTCATGAAAAGCTTTATGCTAACCTCCCCAAGTGCACCTTTGCTCAAAACAAGTTGGTTTTTCTTGGCTTTGTGGTTTCCGCTAATGGTATTGAAGTTGATTCTTCTAAGGTTGAGGCCATCCACAATTGGCCCACTCCTACCAATGTTGCTCAAGTCCGAAGTTTCCATGGACTTGCCGGTTTTTACCGCCGCTTTGTGAAAGATTTTAGCACCATTGCTTGCCCTTTGAATGAGCTTACCAAGAAGAATGTTCCGTTTGTTTGGGGCAAGGCCCAACAAAATGCTTTTAATGAGTTGAAGAAACGCCTTACCGAGGCACCACTCCTTGTTCTTCCAAACTTTTCCAAAAATTTTGAGATTTAGTGCGATGCAAGTGGACTCGGTATTGGTGGAGTGCTTATGCAAGATGGAAAACCCGTGGCATACTATAGCGAGAAGTTAGATGGCGCACGCCTCAACTATCCTATATATGACAAGGAACTTTACGCTTTGGTTCGTGTTCTTGAAGTTTGGCAACACTATCTTTGGCCAAAAGAGTTTATTATCCACTCCGACCATGAGTCTTTGAAATATTTGAAAAGTCAACACAATTTGAACAAAAGACATGCAAAGTGGGTTGAGTTCATTGAGTCCTTTCCATATGTGATCAAATACAAGAAGGGCAAGGACAATGTTGTGGCGGATGCTCTTTCCCGCAAACTCACCCTCTTACTCACTCGCTTGGATATTAGTGTTTTGGGTCTTGATGAAATCAAAGATTTATATGCTTCCGATGCTTTCTTTGGCCCAATCTTTGCAAAGTGTTCTAGTGAGAAGGGCATCGATGATTTCTATTTGCACCAAGGATTCTTGTTCAAGGGCAACAAACTTTGTATTCCTATGTCTTCGCTTCGCCTTTTGCTCTTACAAGAATCGCATGGTGGTGGTCTTATGGGACACTTTGGACGAGAGAAGACATATGCCATGCTCTCCACTCACTATTATTGGCCAAGAATGTACCGCGACCTGGAGCGCCTTTGCCGACGGTGTACAACATGCTTACAAGCTAAGTCTACCTCCAACCCTTATGGTCTTTACACTCCATTGCCTATTCCATATGCACCATGGACCGATATTAGCATGGATTTCATTCTAGGCTTGCCTCGCACTAAGCATGGTCATGATTCTATATTTGTGGTAGTGGATAGATTCTCTAAGATGGCTCATTTCATACCTTGCCATAAGAGCGACGATGCTTCACACATTGCTTCATTGTTTTTCAGGGAAATTGTTCGCCTACATGGAGTACCGCAAAGCATTGTGTCGGATCGAGACGTCAAGTTCATTAGTTATCTTTGGAAGTCGCTCATGGCAAAGTTTGGAGTGAAGCTCTTATTCTCATCATCCTCGCACCCGCAAACGGACGGCCAAACGGAAGTGGTCAACAGAAGCCTATCCTCTCTTCTACGCATCCTCGTGAAGAAAAACTTGAAGTCATGGGAAGAGTGCCTTCCACATGCGGAGTTCGCCTACAATCGCGCCAAGCACTCGACAACATCAAGGAGTCCCTTCATGGTCGTCTACGGGTTTGAGCCGCTCACGGCACTCGACATACTACCACTTCCACTTCATGAGCGGACAAACATGGACTTCGACAAGCGCACCGCCGCCGTGAAGAAGCTACATGAAGATACAAGGGCAACAATCGAGCAACAAGTTCTTCGTCAAGCAACACGCCTCAACATGAAGAAAAAGGCACGGATCTTCAACGAAGGGGACCTAGTGTGGATACATCTTCGCAAGGACCGTTTCCCTCAAGAAAGAAACTCCAAGCTCAAGCCCCGAGGTGATGGTCCCTTCAAGGTCCTCAAGCGAATCAACGACAACGCCTACGTCATCGACATACCAACATCAAAGTACTTGGTGAGCAACACATTCAATGTGTCCGACCTCTCGCCATACCATGAAGATGAAGAGACGTTAGAGTCGAGGACGACTCTTTCCCAAGGGGGGGGGGAGATGATACGGGGTGGCCTTCGGACACCACCGCCTCAAGACCGACAAGCCCTCCTCGTGGTCCAATGACACGAGCTCGAGCCCAAGCCCTACGCCAAGAGGTGAATTCGCTCCTCTCCACGTACTCCTTTGACACCCCTTTGGATGGCTTGCTACTTCATGCCAATACCCTATGTTCAATCAGGTACATCGACCAAGAAGCGAGCCATGAAGACCAAGCCAATGGAGAGAGAGCTGGAAATGACGAAGATGGAGCTACAGCTGCCAGGCCGGAACTTCCGCCCTCCAGGACCGGAACTTCCGCCCAGATGCCCTCCAGATGCTCTCCAGACGCCTTCCAGCGCCCAGCAAAATGGATCAGGATGGAACTTCCGCCCCGAGGGACCGGAACTTCCGCCCAAGTTCCGCCCAAGTTCCGAAAGTCGGCGAAAACCTTACTGGATGTTACTGCGGGACAATGGCGCAATTCCGGAACAAGGCCGGAACTTGGCCGGAACTTCCGCCCTGACCGGAACTTCCGCCCCTCCAGACCGGAACTTCCGCCCCTGACCGGAACTTCCGCCCAAGTTGACCGAAACTTCCGCCCCATCGAACTTCAGCACAACAGCACTTTTAGTTGTAACTTATCCCTTCGCCCCACCTACTATAAATAGCCTTGTTGGCTCAGATCTGAGAATAGACTTGATGTGAAATTAAACCTGAGCTTAGCTCACCCTTGTGGGAACCCTACCTAGATCTATGATTGTACCCACCCGGGCTCCTTATCGACTTGTCAAGATCTCTTTGGTGACTTCTACCGTTTGTTTGATCTTTTGCTTGCACTTCTACCTATTTGGTCTTTTGCTTGCACTTCTATCAACCTTCCGGTCTTTTCACCCTTCTAGATCTTGCGAGCTTCGATTTGTCGATCTCTTTGCGGGACTTCTACCGGAAGGTCTTTTCTCGCAACCTCTATCGAGTAGGTGTATCGGGCCTACGAGGGAAAACCGGTTTGTGTGCGTGTGTGTGTTGTATCCCCACGATTCCCCCTCGCGTTCTTCGTGTTCATCGCGTTCATCCACCTACCCCCACGAGTTCCACCCAAATCCGTGAAGATCGGGCACATCCTTGGACTTAGTCCACATCACATAGTCCAGGGGTGAACTACTCACTCATCACTCCGGAG
The DNA here is from genome assembly GCF_019359855.2 of Lolium perenne. Classification (NCBI taxonomy): domain Eukaryota; kingdom Viridiplantae; phylum Streptophyta; class Magnoliopsida; order Poales; family Poaceae; genus Lolium; species Lolium perenne. Next base: position 142,117,499 of record NC_067245.2, read on the forward strand.
GCGACCATGGCGGTGAAGAGTCCTCCGGGAGATGATTCCCCTCTCCGACAGGGTGCCGGAGGCGATCTCCTGAATCCCCCGAGATGGGATTGGCGGCGGCGGCGTCTCTGGAAGGTTTTCCGTATCGTGGCTCTCGGTACTGGGGGTTTCGCGACGAAGGCTTTAAGTAGGCGGAGGAGATAGGTTAGGGGGCCTGACAGGGGGCCCACACACTAGGCCGGCGCGGCCAGGGCTTGGGCCGCGCCACCCTAGTGTCTGGCCACCTCGTGGCCCCACTTCGTGACTCCTTCGGTCTTCTGGAAGCTTCGTGTGAAAATAGGCCCCTGGGCGTTGATTTCGTCCAATTCCGAGAATATTTCCTTACTAGTATTTCTGAAACCAAAAACAGCAGAAAACAGCAACTGGCTCTTCGGCATCTCGTTAATAGGTCAGTGCCGGAAAATGCATAAATATGACATAAAGTATGCATAAAACATGTAGATATCATCAATAATGTGGAATGGAACATAAGAAATTATCGATACGTCGGAGACGTATCAGGCACACTCTCGCATCTCATGCCATATGTAGTCCATGATACCCAATTTCTTGCTACTACCCCTCATCTCATCAGTGCGCACAAGGAGGTTCACAAGAAAGCCATGCACCTCATCTTGGTTGGTGTGCTTGGGGTTGATGGTGTTGCGATATATGCGATTCATGATGTTGTAGACGGGAAGGAGATTGTAGGCGCTTCCGCACAATGTTCTCCCGGGGATGTAGAGACTGACCATCTTCTCCTTGGCTATCAGCTTGTTTTGAAGGTGAATCCAGAAAAAGTTGATGTCATAGTCGGGGAGATCATATCCAATGCCCCTAGCAAAATCCTCCCACGTGGCCTCCATCACAAACTCCTTGGTCATCCACTTCAACGAGCGGAACCCGTACTCATCTTCTAGAAACACCACGGTGGCAAAGAATTGACATATCACCTCCTTCGAGTAATTGTGGGAGAAGGTCATCAAGGGAATTAGACCTTGCTCTTCGCATATCTCAAGTGCCTCCCCCAAAGTATTCGGGCTTCGAGTGGAGCTTGTCCACGTTGATGGAGTATTGGGGACATCAATTGAACTCCTTTGCTCCATAGACTTCATTGTAGATACTTTCTTGATTGACATGATATAAATAGTTGTTGGGACAAATACGAGGATTCCTTTGCGCCAAGTAAGGTTTGGCTCCCGTTATCTCCAAGAATTGAGCTTTCTTGAGACCACTCATGGGCTTTTGGTGGCCAGAGGTGGTCTTCTTGCCAACTGTTGCTGCCCTTCGACGCTTGGTGGTTCCTTGTGGCAAAATTTCCTCTTGGTCTTCTTGGTCTCGGTGACGATGAGGCTTGACCTTGGCGCCACTATGTGACTTGGATGGACCCGTGAATAGCATAGGTTTTAGGGGGAATAGGGGATAAGTGCACAAGCCTTGGAGTTAAAGATCAAAAAGGACACTAACAAGCAACAGGAGTGAAACCAGTTATAGCGGTAGTACCGCAACATATACCGGTAGTACCGCTCGAGCTCAACACAACTAGATCTATGTCGAGATACAAGGCATTGAAGTTCATAGTCTCACATAATATTGCTAGCTAGTATCCCAGTACATGGAAGAGCTTCCAAGAAGGTTTCTCCACCACAAACTCCACCAAACCCTAACCTATGCATCTAGGGAATCCAACAAACCCTAGAGAGAGAGGTTCGAGCTCATACCTGTAACAGCCCCGGGTAGTACCCCAAATAGAGTTTGCTTATTCTTTTTTTTTGTGCACCAACATGGCATATGCATCATCACATCCATGCTTTAACAAAATAAAATTATTTTATAAAACCCTAACTCCTTATTTTCTCTCTCATATGGTTTATCGAATAAACCCCCTCTCTTTTATTTAATCAAAACCCTAATTCCCAAGCAACCCTAATCCTCTCTCTCTATTCCCCTATTTTGCAATTAATCCTTTTTCAACAATTAACCTTTGAAAATTAAAATATGTTTTGTTTTGGTTAAAAGTAAATTACTATTTTTTTAAACTACTTTGAATATCTTTCTTTCCTTTGTTCAATTTGGAGACATAAAAGATTTGAATTCAAATGGTTAAAAAAAAACAGAAAAAGAAAAAAAAGAAAAAAAAGAAAAGAGAACCCCTTCCCTCTCCCATGGGCCCTCTCTCTAGCCCACCTCTCTTTTTCTTTTCCCCACCGCATTAGCCCAGCGCCTGGTCTTCTTCCCCTCTGGCCCGAGTCGGCCCGACCCAGCCCACCTTGCCACCGTACCGCTTCGAGGAGAGGCTCCTCCTCGTGTTGTCATCTTCTCCCGGTGCGGTCACGCCATGTGCGTGAGGAGGCATTGGTCCTCCTCGCCAACCACCGCGGCGCAACCTGCTCTCTCCTCCTCTCTTTTAATCCCCATATGAACCCTAGAAACCCTAGCGCCCAACCTTCTTCCTCCCCTCGCGCCGCCACCAACCCTCTTTTCCTCTTCTCCGTGAGCACCGAGAGCCACCGCACCTTCCCACCATGCCCCCGTCGTTTCCGGCCGCCCCTCGTCGTTCTGAGAGAACCAGGAGATCCGCTGCTTCGTCCTGATCATCCTCGTACAAGGAATCGCCCCCGGAGCGCGTGAATCTCTGCTGGCGTCCGTATCTTCCTCGCCACCGGCGGCCATACCTTCGACCATGGAGACGCCGCCCGTCCTCCTCCGGCTTTTCTGAGCACACCGGTGTGATCCTGGTGAGGCTCTGCTCATCCTGGACATCTTTTAACCCTCTCTCGTTTCCGTTTCCATCTTGTCCTGTGGTGACTGCCGCCTCCCTCCACAGACGTCCGCCACCAGCGATGCTCCGGTGACCTCCTGCGCCCGGCGCCACCTGTTATTGGTCCAGCTCGACACAACACGTTCTTATGCACTGCTTCCCCCTCCCTGCTCGGTCCCCATCGGTGAATGCATCCTCGACTTGCCACGGATGCCGCGTGTCTGACGCCAACGAGGCTCCCCGCCGTCCTTGCCTCCTCTTCGATGTCTCCGTCCCCGTCGAGCTCCGACGTCACTTCTTCGACCCCAGGGTGAGCCTCTTCGCTCGCCCTCTTCCTTCCGCGCCGCGCTGCACAATTCTGGTCACTGTCGGCGTCTATCACTGACCACCCGTCTTTGTTCCTCCCCTTTCTTTAGTTCCGTCAGACAAGTGCAGCAGCAGCCGGCGCCCCTTCCTCTTCAGATTCATCAGAGAACAGCATCAGGCAGCATCGCTTGGTTCGCCACGGTGGTGTCCAACATGGTGTCGGGCCCACCCGTCAGCGTCTACGGCTGGCTGTTCTCCCGGTGAGAAATTCCCTCAACTCCAGATCCTTTTGGTCTTTGCGAAAAGACCCCTGCCAGATTCTTTTCCAAACCCGCAGCCCCTGGCCCCGTCTGTTTTAAAGAAAACCCCCTGCAGCTTTTTAAAATGAACCCGGGGTCCTTCCCCCTTTCTGGAAATTATTTCCAGGCCCTTTTCTTTTTAAATAACTCTGTTTTCTATATTTTTTAAATACTAAAAACTATTTATTTAATAACTTTTAAGCTATAACTCCAATTAAAAAGTGTTTTATATGAAAATTGATCAGAAAAATGTGATGAACATTAATATGCGATCCATACTTGCTTTTGAATAAAGCATCATACAATCTCGTGATAGTTTGCAATAACACCTAATATGTAACATATGGAATATGTGAGATACTATATAATTGTTGTCTCGGTTCCATTTAACTTTGTTGTAGCTCACCCCTGCTATGTCTCGCCATGCTAACCAACACTTAAATTTGCCGGTAGAAAATGCAACTCCAACCTTAATTTGTTTGCACGGGGTTCCGACTCCGATTAATTTGGATAAGTTGCATCGCACAATCATTGCCATATCATGCATATCATCTTGATCATGCTGGATCTTCTTTATCCGTAGTAGTAAGACTTGCATACGTTGTGGGTTCCAGCATTTGCTTCTTCCCGGATAGGATCGCGAAGTGGTGTGGTGAGATACGACAAGTCCTACAGATGTTCTTCGATAATCTTTAACAGGCGAGCCCTCTCTCTTCACCTATTTTATATTTTGCTCTCCCTCTCGCTGCTATCCTTATGTTGCGCTTCTTTATCGAGTCACGTGTCCTATTCCACTTGTTTACCATAATAATCCTATATGTATCATTCCTTAACCATAGCCGTTGCTTGATGTTTGAGCCTTGTGAGTCGTAGGCGTGTTTAAGTTATGTTGTTTATCTCGATCTGTTATCGGGATATGTTGGGTTATTGGGAGGTTATAACATGCTATATTAGTTGTTGGAGATACTCATGCTTTACTTTAATGTTAACAACTAAAATTGTAAGCAGAGGCATCTGTGAGCCCCTTTGCGAAAGCATCAGAACTTTGACTTGCTAATGTCCCCTAGGACCCGAGTTCTTGTTATCTGTTCCGAGATTGAGCACTCTACCCATGTGTGGGGACGATTATTGAGACCCCCTCACCCATTACCTTTTCTCAAGTCAGTTGAAAAGGGGGCCACAACCTTGGTTTTATTTGCCTATGACATGTATGCCATGCTTTACTTACTGTTGCCTTCTAGTGTTTACTTCATGTTTCCTTCGGGTGTTTATATTCTGTACTGTACCCCGCGGGATGTTTAGCGAAGCGTGTGGTTTGCACGCCTAGCCGCCGACGCAAACCCTGAGTCCGCTTCGTAGTACGGCCGGACTTCATCACGGGTAGCTTAGTCGGGTGGCCCCTCTAGACTTTCTTGTTGAACTGGGAACGGTCTTGTTGTGAGACATCCACCTGTCGTAAGTGGGTCGAGCCTGCGTATGGTTACAATTGGGCAACCCCTGCAGGGTGTACATCTTATCGATAAGCCGTGTCAGCGGTTATGGACGACTTGGAATTGTATAGCTTGATCATAGAACAACTTACACCTTATACTTGTTGTTAATAATCTGATAATAACTTGCGTAGTAATATAGCATTACTACAACCGATACCTAATAAAACTTGTCCACCGTTGAGTGCCTTTACATTGCCTCTTCGCTTTGTTGAAGGGGATACGTGTAATCGGCTGGGTTATGTTTGTGTAGTATTTATCTGTTACCTTGTGCGCTCTCTTATCTTCTCTGAGTAGACAGAAGTTGTAGCGTGTCTCTATTGGTTATAGTTTCGCTGCCGCTAAACCTACCATATATCCCCAGGCGATATATTCGCCCGGCGAGCATAGCCATTTCTAGTCTCGCTAAGTACGTGCCGGAGTTTGTTCCTTGGTACTTACTCTCGCCATTTCTCTTTCTCTTCTGTTTCCTCCCTTTTGTCGGTAACCGATGGCCCGACTTCGACAGGTACAAGATGACGACGTTAGCAAGGTTACCCTTCCGGCTTGGCCTGGGCAGGGTTATGGACGCCATCGTTTATCTTCAGGACTCTTAGTCCAATTTGTATCTTGTCGGTACTCGGACGTATTCGATCTTCTGTATGATTTGGATCTTTGTATTGTATATTTGTATCTTGACTCGTTGGAGTCGTTGTTGTAATATATGTCTCTTGTGGGCTCTATTGTAGTCCTGTTGTAATGTTACCGCTCGTGTTAATTCTTCTGGCATCACGTGTGTGATTTGTCGCGCACGTCGTGTCGGAGGGCGTCTTAGAATCGATATCGTGCGGATTTCGCCAGGTTCCCTGGGATCCTCATGGTACCGGTTCCGGGGCGTCACAATATCGGAGGACATGATGGATGAGAAGGTGGGGAAGCTTCTCCACTGAGGAGATTTGGCCAGGGATGGCCGGAGGAGGAGATCGGGGCCGGTCTCCTCGAGGTCTTTGAGCTTGGTGGCGCCGTTGACTTGTGGTGGGTGGGGAAAAGTGAGGGATTGGGAAGAACCCGTCCCACCCGGTACCTTAATCAAGGGTGCAAGCAGTAGTACCGCTTACCGGTACTTGCCCGATACCTCAGGCGGTAGTACCGCTCCAGGAAAAAATCCTGATAGTTGTGAGGGCACTGCACCGGGGCGGTAGTATCGTCCTGAGAACCGGTAGTACCGGCCTCCAAAGCTCAGAAAATCTCATATTTTGGTGTAGACTTGTGCTTTTAGATAGAAAAGGCTCAAGAGGTGGGTATTGGCTTAGGATTAGTTGGTGAAACTGTTAAGGTACTACTGAACCAAGCTTGCAAGAAATAACATGAAAATCCAAGCTTGGGTGAATCTCCCACAAAGAACATGGAAAAAGAAAAACCAAAACCAACTAGGAATAAAGATAAGAGAAAAACAAAAAGAATCAAGAAGAACCAAAGAGAACCAAAAACTCCTCAAGGAGGAGGTTGGTGGCCGAAGCCACCGTGTAAGAGTATAGTAGTGTGAGGTCGCGTAGATGTATCTAGGACTCACGGCTACAACTCAACATGAAGCTCATTAGTCACTTAGTTGAAAAATATAAAATGTTTTGGATTTCTTTATGCATTATGGGGGTAGGGATAGCTCAATAAGTTTAAACCGCACTACCCTATGTTCATGCGTGCTTTTCATCTAGACATATAGCTCAAGAGTGGTATGTGCATACCCACTCTTGACATGATGTCCGAACGAGAAGCACAAATGTAGAGAAGCGAACCTATCATCAAGTGGTAGAGCTTGAGTCCACCGCCTTGCCGGTCTCATCAAGGGAGAGTTGACACTTTAGGTACTTCTGGGGTTCCTATACCGTTGGCCCCCTTCATATCTTTCTCTTGAGCATGTCTTGAACGTACTTTGCTTGATTTATGAAGGTGCCTTGATTCATTTGCTTAACGGCGAGAATTGGCCATAGAAATAGGATCTTGTGAGGCCTCTTGATCTTCGTCATGGTTTAGGTCCTCGCCTTGACCCTCATTGTTGTTGTGGGAAGCATCATCATCTTCATGAGAGCCGGATGACTCGGAGGAATTAGGGAAAGTATTATCCGAAACATTGGTTCCCGAGACATCCGGTGTAGAACTTGAAACTTGGCCTTGGTTGCTTGGTGGTGGTTGTTGTTGTAGAAGTCGAACTTGAGGTTGTTGTAGTAGTTGGCTTGCACTTGTTTGACCAATGGAGGAAGCTTGGCCTTGTGGTGTAGATGGCTCCACTTGGGTGGAACTTGGCCCTTCCCCGATACTCATAGAAGGTAGCTCTTGAGGTCGGCGAATGCCAACACCCATCCTTCCTACGACATCCGGGGAATTGCATCTACTTTCTCACAAGAAGCACTTCGCTCCTACAAAGATCTATCATCTTCATCGAATGTCACATCACAAGATTCTACAACTCACCCATTTGACTTGTTGAAGACACTATAGGCGTGAGAATCCGTTGCATAGCCAACAAAGATCCCTTCTTGAGCTCTTGAAACAAACTTGGATGGACGTGTGTCCTTGACAAGCACATAGCATTTGCATCCGAAGACCTTGAAGTATGATACATTGGGCTTGTCACGGTTAGGATCTCATATGGTGTCTTCTCTAGACCCTTGCGAAAGTAGAGAAGAATAGTAGCATGGGATGCGGTAGAGATAGCTTCTGCCCAAAAGTTATAGTTGGACTTGTACTCCATCATCATTGTTCGAGCGACCTCAGTTAAGGTCCGATTCTTCCTTTCGGCGATCCCATTTTGTTGGGGAGTATATGGCGAGGAGTATTGATGTTGGATTCCTTCTTCGCCGAGGAAGTCATCTAAGGTGTAGTTCATGAACTCCGTTCCATTGTCGCTCCTTTTGGTGTTGTACTTGCGTTGAGCTTTGTTGACAAACTTCATCATGGTCCGTTGAGTCTCACTCTTGTACTTGAAGAAGAATACCCAATAATAACGTGAATAGTCATCAACAATGACGAGGCAATACTTCTTCCCTTCAAGACTTTCATGATACGGTGAACCAAAGAGATCAACATGTAGGACCTCCAAGCATCTTGTGTTAGAGATGGTCGTCTTGGCCTTGTGAGGACCTCCATTCATTTTTCCTTGTACGCATGTCCTACAAACACGATCTTTGCAAAAGGAAACATCTACTTTTAGTCTGAGTATGTGGCCTCTCTTGTGGAGACTTTGCAAAGTCCTCATGTTGACATGGGTTAGTCGGCGATGCCATAACCAACCCTTGTCACCTTTAGCGAATAGGCAAAGAGAGGAAGATGTCGTGTTTCTGAAGAAATCAACACCGCTCTCCACATATTCAACAAAGGCTACACGGAGTGTCTTATTCCACAAGAGGACCACCATATGTTAATCGAAAAAGGTACGAGGACCCATACGTAGAAATTGATGAACGGAATGTAAATTGTAACCAAGGATCTCAACAAGGAGGGCATTCACTCGTGAAATGTCAGGTGATACCACCACCTTGTCGAGACCCAATACCTTAGAGCTTGTGTTGTCGCCATGAGAGAAGGATGGAAGGAGATGGCTCGAGGACGACAACAATTTCCTTGCTTCCAGTTATATGACTTGTGGCTTCAAGATCAACCACCCTTTTAGCGCCATCGGAAGCATAGTCCTACAAGGATCAAGCCTTGGAGATAGGTACCCATTTTTCAATGGGTCCTATCATCTTTACTATTAAATCTGAATAGGTGGCTGCCTGGTGTCACAACTGGGCTAGATTTATCTGGGCCAAAATCGAAAACAAGTGATCCAACATGCGACCCATCGCACGTGGTTTGAACAAACGGACCGGACAAGGTTTGCTACGTATAGTATGTGGCAGAAACAAAAAGAAAGAAAAGAAGAATTCTACTGGGATTTCTGGAGATACACGCGGCCTGGTAATGTAACGGAGATACACGCGGACTGGAAATTCGTGAACGCGGCAGATAAGTTCATGGCAGATCCGGACCAGAATAGAGGCGACTCCGCCGCTCCGCTCGTGTGCATGGGCAACGGGGCGGTTCTGCGTTCTGAGTCATTGTTGGCCATGATGTTCGCTGTTCTCCTGCATATGCATAGTGCACAAATTCGATAGTATATATGTTTAGCACAGGGGCAGTTTACATAATCTTGCCACTAGCAACTATCAATTCCAATTAGCTGATGGCACCGACAGGAGCGCTAGCACTCCCGTATAGGGGCACCGGTGTGGGAATAGTTTACTCAAATTTAAACTAAAAAACTAAAAAAATCTAGCGGTGGCGTGCGCCGAAGATGCTGAAGACGAGGTCGTCGCCGTCGTCGTTAGATGTCCGGAAGGACCAGTCGTTGTCGTCGTCCTCCTCCTCCTTTGGCGCCGGCAGCTCAAAAGGTTCGGTGAGTTCAATGAAGTTGGAGCCGTGGTCCCTGGCGGACAGCATCGTCGTCTGCCGCGGGTCCATCGTTATCTGCCGGTAGTCCTCCTCGACGGAGCGGCCGAGGCCAGGGAACTCCTCCGGGTCGTCGCCACCATGGAGGACCGCCTGCACCTCCTTCTCCCACCATTGCTTTTTCACCGACGGAAGTGGTGGCGAGGCCGCGGCGTCCTCCTCCTTGAGGCGGCGGTGTTGGCCCGACCCTGTCGTCCAACATGCCGGAGCCGAAGACGCGCGCCTCGCCCCGTCGCGATCGCCGGATGCTGAAGATCCGGTGCGCGAGCTCCCGGACGATGTCGTCCTTGCCGGCGCTCTGCAGAGGCGGCGCCTCCGGCGCCATGCACTCCGCTTGCGGGAAGTAAAGTGGGATGCGCGGCGGGTTGCCGCGGGCGCGCTGGCGGTAGCCATATTGCTGCTGCGTGGCGTCGACGTCGCGGCTGTGCCACCAGGCACGACGGACGACGTTGTTGAAGCGGCCGTTCGCGCGGTTGGCCGCCCGCGTGAGCTCGATGGCGCGCTCATCTTCAAATCGCCACGGCCACGCCGGGCCGCTAAGCGCGTTCTCTAACAGGTTCCTCTCCGCTGGCGTCATACGCTTCCCCCGCTTGTTGATGAGGGCACGCATCTCTGGGTCTGCCGGTGGCAGCGGTGGCACAGCGAAGCCGGTGTTGGAGACGTGCCACCCGTGCGGTAGCTTGTACTGTACTGACATGGGGATGCACTGCCAGTACAGTACATCTGCCTCGTCGTAGGTAAGTTGCAGCGTGCGGAGCATGCTGCCGCCGCTGCGCCGACCTCGTCGTAGTGCGCCATCGCATCGGTGGGGTGCGTGGGAGCGGTGTTTTTTGCGCGGCGTCTGCGACAATGGCAGCTAGGGTTGGAAGACGGGGAAGAAGAGAAGTGCGCGCCAGGTGGGGTTTTACGGGAAGCGGCGAACACACATTGAAGGTGCGTGTGGAAGGTGGGTGGACGCCGCGTGGCCAATCGCCACCCTCGTCGCCGCTTCGGTTTTCGCGTGGGAGGCTATTAACGCCGACGACCAACCTTCATTCATCATTTCCAATGCAAACCGTCACGTCCTATCGCAGACAAGGCGTCCCTACCCGTGAAATCGTCGTGCCGCGAGGGGTCGGCATGGGGTTGCCGACGCTTCTATTGGGTTCGAAAAAGCACCGGTGCTTTTTGGGGCGCGCCGGTGCGAGCCAATTTTCGATACCGGCCCCCAAAATACTATCGGGACCGCTATCAAGACCGCAGGTGGAGATACTCTTAGATGCCAAGTTTTAAAGTATAGTGTTGGAGTGTATTGTATTGGAAGGTTTGTTTCTAGACATAACATAAGTTATGCGCTCGCAAAAAGCACAAAATTAGTTGAACCTCGGGGTGGTTTTAAAACTAGAAGTAGAAGAACCGGGATATGGCAAATCAATGATATAGGGCAGTACGATCGTCACCTTACGTACTACAAATAGATATGCTTTAGCTACAGATTTATTCGTATCTAGAAAAACCAATTTTTTTTAGGACGTACTAAGTAATTAATTTTTTGTTGGAATATTACATGGTTATCACTTTTAGTGCATATGAACTTTTATGTGTATTATGTTTCTGATAAAAAGATTCAAAACTAACGTCTCGTAGCAACGCACAAGCATTTAACTAGGTATTATAGTTAATGTTCTCTCTTTTTAAGTAAATAAAGTAGTTATCGTTTTCTCGCAGCAACGCGCGGGCATTGTGCTAGTGTTAGTAACAAGGGGTTTGGGAACCCAAATAGACTGATCATTGTCCTTATGAGGACCAAAAGAGCGAGCACAAATATGTCCACGGTGATCAACAAGAATAGCATGGGAAGGGTTGTTGTCACCTGCATAGTTCCTTGTGGTGGCCGGGATTGGTAGCTCCACCCCTCCTTGGGTTAGAGTCACCTTCCTCACTTGTGATACCCATGTTCTTGTTGTTCCTCTTTCTCTTGATCCTCCTTCTCTTCTTCTTTGGCGTGATAGCTGCTCCTCCTTCATTGCAAGGGTCCTCATTGGCTTCTTCTCTAGCTTCAATGAATCCTTTCAAGTATTGGGCTTGGATTTGGAGTCTTTCAATTTTTATCTTCAAATGATTGACTTCATCTTCATGGTTGCAACAAATGTGGTCCTTGCTTGCGAGATGGTACTCTTTCAAAGCTTCCTCTTGCATGGACTTGATCACCATAAGTTTGGCCTTGCTCCTCTTTAAAGATGCAATTTCTTCCTCATGGTCACAACAAGTAACCTCTTCCTTGCTCAAGCGGATCCACTCCATCAAGGAATCTTTTTTGCATATCATTCAATTCCTTGAGCTTAGCCTTGTGCCTCTTTAGAGCGGTAATCTCTTCTTCATGATCGCAACATGACACCTTTTCCTTGCTCAAACGATTGTACTCATCCAAGCTTGTTCTTGGAGGGAATTGACTTCCAAGAGTATTGCATTATGTCTCCTTAAAGAGGAAACTTCATCTAGGAGCTTATCACAACATGAATTGGGGCCTTCATCTTCTTTCTTCTTGTACGCTTCTTCTTGAGGATGCTTCCTCATATCGGATAGAAGCATAAACTTACTCTCCAAAGACTTGAAGTTCTTGGTGAGGGTCGCAACTTCCTCAAGCAACCATTCATGGTCATCCTCAAGATAACGCTTCTTTGTCTTGAGCTCATCCACCAAACCAAGAGCATGGTCTCGATCCTTAGTGAGATGGGAGATGATATAATTGTTGGAGTCTTCAAGGACAATAGCACTAACTTCAAGAGCCATGCGCATGCTTAACTCTTCCTCTTGAGCTTGAGTGAGAGAGATAAACTCATTTGCCGCCTCCTTCTCAGGCCTTTCCTTTTCCTCTATATGGTCTTGAGCCGCACCAAGTTGAGTCAAGAGTGCCTCAATATGAATCTTGGTCTCCCATTGCATGTTAGTGGTAAAAACATCCAAACCCACAATAGATATAGCATTAGAGGAAGATGCAGGTTCAGAAAGGGGTTCTACCTCCGACGATACCTTTGCCATAAGGCAATGGGAGTTGTTGGCGACTAGGTTCTCATTTGGAGAGTCGAAGAGGGAGATGGCGATGGCAACCACTCTCTCTTCCTCCTTGTTCGAACCCTTGTCTTCATGCTCTTCACCTTCATCGGAGGAGTACTCCTCACAGATAATGAAAGCTATAGGCTTCTTGGTGAAGGAGACCTTGATGTCACTGGAGTTGGAGGAGAACTTGGAGAATCCTTTGGAGAGGGATTTGAACTTGTCCTTTTGGATGAGCCTTCCACCATTGTCTTCCCTTCTCTCAAAATACAATCCGCAACAAAATGACTTTTGTCGCCGCAATTGTAGCATGCTCTCCCCTTTTTCTCCTCCTATGGGCTTTTGGAGAAGTATCTTGAAGAGTTGCGAGGTAAGTATCTTCTTGGCCTTGAGCTTCGTGTCTTGTTCCCATTCCAAAAACTCTTGGTGGTAAGAGCCATGTGTTCATGATAGTTGGTTTTGAGATCATCCAGACCCCACTCAGTGGGATCCTCATCGCTTTCACTAGCTTCATGCTCCTTCATCTTCAATGCGAGGTTGGGATTGCTGGTGTTGTGAGCGCGAGCAACAAGATCCTCAGCATTCTTCTTGGAGAAGTCCAAAGCAATGACTTCGCTAAGGACTTGATCGAAAGTCATAACACGGAAGGAGGCGTTTTGGCGGATGGCCGTCAACTTCACTTCCTCGTAAGGGAGGAGAGCATTGTAGAACTTTCGCTTGACCCAATGGTCATCCACAAACGTTGCTCCAAGATCTTGCATTTGCGCGGAAAGAGCGATAAGGCGCCGGTACATATTTTCATGCGATTCTCCCTCATTCATGACGAAGTTGTCGGCCATGTTGTTCACTTCATCGAAACGAGAGCTTTGAATGCTCTCATTTCCGAGGAAGAGCTTGTCGAGTTTATCCCATGCTTCCTTGGCGGTCCCGAGTGAGCGAATATGAGCACGGTCCTTGGGCGTGACGACCATGTGAATCATGTTGATGGCGGTGGCGTTGAGTTGGTCATCCACCACTTCTATTCTTGTCAAGCTCTTCGGGTCTCGTGGTGAATAACCTTCCTTGATGATGCGCCAAAGCTTGGTAGAAGCGCTACGCATATGAGAACGCATTAAGAATTGCAAATTTTCAAAACTATTAGATTCAAGTAGCAGTGGTGAACCATGAGAAAAAATATGAGGCATAGGTATTGGGACATTTACGGTGTAATCACTTGGTGGACGTACCACATGATTACCTCCTAATTGTCCCGCAACCGGTGGTTCATCCTTCCCTTTTGATAAAGTGCCGACATCCTAAAGTTCCCCTTCTCGAGGTGGTTTTGTTGATTGCGCGACAAAATCAACAAGAGGAAAGGTGTTGACTTGTTGTGGGGAAATATCGGTACTTGCCTTAGGATCTATGATGGGGGTTGGTTTTGGAGCATTCAACTCCATCATCATAGCCTTCATTTGACATACAATGGATGACTGCAATTTCTTGAGGTCATCCAAAGTAGCCGGAGTGCTATCGGCGATTGATGGTGGAGGTGATTGCTCACTGGGAAGGGAACCATTTACAATCATCTCTTGTTCAGCCATTTCTTAGGCGGTAAAGCCCGAGCAAGAAAACCTTGCTCTGACTCCAATTGACCGGATCGTAGCAAACACGAGGGGGGTGAATGGACACTACAATTTTTTTATGTATTTTTCAGTTTTTATGCGATGTGAAAGGTAAAGGTGATAGCTTTAGTGGTAGAGATGTTCCTAGTATGATCCTAGGCTAGTGCAACAAGCAAATGAACCAAACAAGATAATAAAGTTGAGGAGCGGGACAACCGGAGGGCACGGAGACGAGGCAAGGTTTGTTTCCCGCAGTTCCTCCCACAAAAGGGAGTACGTCAGCGTTGAGGAGGTGCTAGCCTCACACAAGAGGCTAGACGGCCACACCGCGAAGGAAGGCCTTACCTTCTTCCTCGAGAGAGCTCCACAAAGGGGCTCCCCCTTCTCCACTAAGGCACTGGTCGAGGCGGTGGTTTCTTCACAAGGTTGGGGCGAGCTCCACAACACTGGAGGCTCCCAACACCCTATGGGGCTAGCACAACTCCAAGCAAGCCTCCATAGTATCACATCCTCCAAGATCCCACCATAGGAACCCTAACTCCAAGATCCACTAAGGACTAACAAGTATTGGTGATATCTCTCTTGGTAGAACTATAGATCGGGGCCTCCTCCACCACTCCACAAAGTTTGAGCAAGATTGGTTGGGTAGGTGGGGAGATCCTCAAGGTTTGAGCTCAGCAACAATGGAGGAGAGAGAGAAGAGATACCATAACACTCTCTGTGGGTCAATTCAGTTGAAATCCTAGAGCGGTACCGTAGGGCGGTACCAGTAGGGGCAGCGGTACTACCGCTACTGGTACCGGTAGTACCGGTTAGGCAGAAACTGCATATTTTCTCTTTGCCTCTCCAGCCACTTCACCTCGCGACACACACACAAAACGAGAAACCTATAAGCTATGCTTCAGTCCTCCGATCATGACGTGTTCAGCGAGGGCACCATGCACTTGCAAATCTATCAAAGACAATCTATTCACACGGTTAAATTCATTCAAGTGTTGTTATCAAACACACAAAACACAGCGTATAGACCTTGCTCTTTCACAGAGCCCATATAGCATATGGCTATACGGTACCTTAGAGCAAGGTTGTCTACAATCTCTTTGTTCCTGGGTGGCCGTCCACAAGTGCGATGCACACGGCGGTTCATAGACATGACCCTGTTGCAACCCAGGTAGTTCATTAAACTTAGTTGTTTTCCATAATTCACTAATAAAATCATTTCAGAGCATAGCTGAGCAACAACTAAATTTAATGGCGACAAAGAAGTCAAGTAGGGCTAGCTAGACTATTGGGATTGCATAGCAACCATAAGACCCTACACATGTATACTACAAAAATTTTCTATTGTGCATAGATAAAAACTGGGACATTTGTGATTGGTGTGTCACTTTCCTGGATAAGGTGGAGAGTTGGTACAATCTTCACAATCACACACATTGCAGTCGACACAATCACAATCTACAATCAAATAACAATGCACCATAAGCATGGTGCCATACATTGACATGCACAAACAGAAAAAGGAGTGCAGTATGTATCTTAATCATGCTCACACCACTTAATTGTTATCTAGTTGTCTTCTACATGCATGATGACTTGGATGCAAAGAAGTTTTGTATTCTGTTATTGTTATAAAACCAAGTTGCCTTCTCTGGTCAAGAACCAAATTATAAAATATTTGATGTTTAGGAGATTTAAATAAGGTATGCAGAGTATTCTACATGATTAAAATAAGGCATTTGATAAATAGGCGCAATTAATATTTTATAAGCAATATAATATTATTCTAGAGACATCTTTGCAAGCTAGATGATTTTATAAAACTAATGCAAAAAAATTACTCAATTTGGAATTATCGATTTCATTTTATAGCCCGGATACTCAAGTTGGGAATTCAGATTTGAATGATTTTTAAACTTCTGTAAGTTCACATTTGATTGTTCCACGATATTCCTTATGTTTTTAGGATTCTAACGATATAAATTTTGCAATTTTTGGACATACAGAGCTCCTGTTATGAATTTTACAAAGCGCGGACTATCGATTTCTCTATTTAAACGAAACCTAGGGTGTGACAGACACATGGCGCTCTGCTATTGGTTGGTACCCCTCTTACATGGATTGGGCTTTGACACCATTGGATCTAATTAGATATGTATGGCCTGGATCTGTTGACAAAAAAGGGAAAGAGAAATAAAAGAAAAAGAGGAAACCTATGTGGCGATGAGGTGGCCTCGATGTGGCGATGACAAGGGCGCTGATGAGGATGGTGACATGGCGCTGGTGATGGATAAGCTCGCCCGGGGCAGCTCCGTGGTGACCGGCGGCGGCATTCTGGTGATTCCCGGCGGGGCCAAGACGCGGACAGGGTGCGGCGCGCGGCGGCGGAGCTGGGGGCGTCGGCGGCGTGGCCTAGGGAGATCCTTGCTGGCGACAAGAGGCGGATGGAGGCGACGCAGTGGTGGCGGCTTCGGCGTGGCATTCCGGCCGCCTGGCGGCGTGGCTGGGCGAGGGGAGAAGGAGGGGCGATGGAGCTTTATGAGGAGGGGCTCGGCCGAGGGGGGGAGGTGGGGCGAGTGGGAGGGAGAGGTGGCCGGGGTGGGAAGAGAGAGTGTGGTGGAGGTTGAGGAAGGGCCTGACGGTTGGGGCCCGCCGACAGGAGAGGGAGAGAGAGAGAGGGCGCGTGGGCCGGCGGTGCTGGGCCGTTTTGGCCACCTAGGTCAGCCCGACTGGGCCGATCGTTTCTGTTTATTTTTATTTTCTTTTCCCTTTTCTTTCCTGTTTCTTTTATTTGCAAAGCCCTTTTTGGCACCAAAACAAAATAGAAAAAATATAAATAAAAGGGATTTCTATTTTCGTGCCCTCGGTTCCTTAGTTGTACTCAGTTTTCTCCAGCTCCTTAGTTTTTCCTCAGTTTTCCCCAACCCCTTGTCTGAAACCCGTAGAAGGAGGTCGGACGATAGGATCCCGTTTAGTTGACCATTCCATGCTGACGTGTGGGGCCGCGTCATGTGGGGCAACGTCACGTGAGGCTGGTAGAAAGGGACCGCGTGGGACAGGACGAGACCGCGTTTGGTTGTACGTGAGCAGGAGCCTGGTTCTGTCTCTCTCGGCCTAAATTGGCATATCCCTTTTTAAGAGCATCTTTTCCCCTCTTTCTCTGTAACAGTTCTCTCTCTTTTCACCAAATTAGTATCAAATCTAGAGAAGCTTCTATTTCTGTATTTTTCTTCAATGATTGTTGCCTTTTGGCCCTCGTTTTTTGCCCAATATGGTAACAAATCTAGAAGCTATGATAAATTCGCAGCAGCATAATAAATCACGAAAACTAATTATAATACATAAACTGCATACAGTAGCCAAAAGCAGCCAATAACGATGTTTATGTTCACGACAAACTAAGTTGAAAATAATACAAGACGGAATGTATGGCCAACATGAAGACTAGGCTGAGGATGAATGAATCAGTTCTTCATTCTTCATATATTTCTTCGTCGCTCCATTCCTGTATCTGAAGGAAATATCCATTAAACTTCTTCCGTCTACAGTGTGCAGCCAATACATCCTCCAAACGGTATGGCCTTTGTTCATCTCTCAGACCGTAGTTTCCTAATCTATCCACACGTCGTGGCCAATCATCCCAGGCCTTTATATCATCAAAGCACTATCTGATATAACCCAAATCCGTGTAGTAGATGCAGCCAGGTCGAAGTGTCGGGTGCACTCTCGTGTCGACGGAGATACACCGGATATGATTGACGAAGAAGGCATGACTGCCAATGTTGTTACTGACGACATGGAGAGAGCGTCTCGCAATGTCCACACGGTACACCAATGGTGCTTGACCTTCCTCCAAATGCATGTTGTCCAACAACACAAGCAGCAGATCACCATCCGAGTTCACAAGGTAGAACTTGTCATTTCCAAGTTCTGGAAATGAAAATAGTGTCTCCATGTTGACATTTCTCGCGAGTTGCTCCAACTGGACACTGTTGGTGCACACTAATTTTCTGAACTCAAAATTGTCCACAGCTATTGAATACAATTCACCATTGAACTTGTTAATGCAACGAAGAGTATGGTGCTCGATCGAAAATCTTACTTCTCCCCAATCTTCATCTATATCCTTAGTTGGAGTGCTCTCATCGACCCAAGCAATTTCCTCCGGGTAATGTGTGGAAACGAAGATCATAGTCGGGAACTTCATTACAGCGACTGAGTACAGAAAAACAGTTGGCATCTGCGCCTCAAACATAGTGTTCAATGTCTTTGTGAGTGGGTTCAGAAGCCATATCTTGTGCGGCTGGTTCTTCTAGGAAAGCACGATTACGCCACGGAAAAAGCCGACGAAGTAGTATCTAAAAGATATTGAAGAAGATAACATTCAGCACTAAGTTGTTTACGATTGAAAATAAAAATAGATTACTTCTATAGATCTGGAGGAATTTGAACCTTGCACGAACTTCCGTTAGATCGATGGTGATGTAGCGGGATTTACGGAGGTGGAGGAAGGTGAACTCAGCGGCGCGTGGAAGGGTGTGTTCTACCATGATCCATTCGTGCAGGTGCACGTCGGGCTCGGGTAAACCTGAACGCCAATTTGCACAAACTTGCCTGAAAATAGAGTAAGTGTCCACGTACTCCTCTTTCGTCAGTAAGCAGTGACCGAGAGAGAGGCCTAGTTCATGGAGGTGCCGTGCTTGGATGCGCCGCCCTCGTAGGCGATGGGCTCGGAGGCGACGGGCTTGGGGGCGATGGCCGGCGGCGCATTCTTCTTCTCCATCGCCGGCGGGGGAGCGCGCGTAGGGTGGTTGGGATTTTTTCGATTTGGAGAAGTTGATGGGACGTGAGAGGCGTGGTTGAGTGCGTCAGGGAGAGAGGGTTTCTG
This sequence comes from Lolium perenne, assembly GCF_019359855.2. Classification (NCBI taxonomy): domain Eukaryota; kingdom Viridiplantae; phylum Streptophyta; class Magnoliopsida; order Poales; family Poaceae; genus Lolium; species Lolium perenne. The sequence continues at coordinate 142,136,365 of NC_067245.2, forward strand.
TATAGGCAAGGTGACAGTTGGTCTCGGAAGTTCCAAAAAACTACACGTTTGGTCTCAACACGCGCATGGCCTAACCGCTGCACACCGCGACACGCGTCCGTGGTTACGTGTACTCAGTTCTACCCTCGAGTCTTACACTGGAAAATATATGTACTCAGTATTCCCCCCCGAGTACTAATACTGGCTAGTGCAATATACTCAGTTTTACCCTCAAGTGGCTGGTCAACAGAGAGTCAACAAATGAGATTAAGCTATCTAATTGAGTCATTTCATGCGCAAAAAAAATCCAAAAAAGATAAAACCATAGTGGCACTTACTCATGGAGTCTTCTTACGCGACCTGCCACGTTGGAAACCATAACAATCATAGATAAATCAAGTTTTACCACAAATTGCCACTTCTCAAATCACATAGTAGCTTTGAAGGTGCATGGCTTTCCACAATAAGCCCTTCCCAAAACTTCTTTCCCCAAAACATACTTTGTCTGAATGAGGCCACAATTTTCACACTCATGTATATTTGTATTGCAAATAGTTTGAGGTAGGCCAAGATGGGTTTCATTGTACAAAACACGCATTTTCCATTTTTTAAATCTCATATTTGAATCCCTTAGTCTGTTTACTACTCATGTGCTCTTGTTTTCTTGATACTACTCAGTTTTGCCCTCTCCCTTCACAAATTCTCACAGACATCCAACCTTGCCCTGATTGGTCTAGCCCTTGTCACGCGGATCGTGCCCGCCGATCGTTGACCGTATGATCTAACGGGCAGGATAACCCCTCTCTCTCTCTGATCGGCACCAACCACCCTCTCTTTCTCTGTCGGCATTTAGGCATTATACACTCTTTTACGCATTACTTTTCATGCAAAAATGATAAACCATCACCAATTTCTTGCAGCCATTACTTTTCACGCTAAAAATGATAAAAAATCACCGATTTGTTGTAGCCATTACTTTTCATGCAAAAATTGATAAACTTTTCACGCAAAACTATGATCATTAATTTGGTCAAACCAACCCTATAATTTATATGCCTAAAAAATTATACCATTGGATTCATATGCAAAAGAAGTTTCCAACGATATAATGTTTGTGATATATATTTCATATTTTGTTGACCAAATTAATGGTCAAAGTTCTTCTCAAATCACGAAATGTGCTTATAAACCGGTATGGAGGGAGTGGCCATTACTTTTCACGCAAAAATGATAAACCATCACCGATTTGTTGTAGCCATTACTTTTCACGCAAATAATAATAAACCATCACCGATTTCTTGTAGCCATTACTTTTCACGCTAAAAATGATAAACCATCACCGATTTGTTGTGGTCATTACTTTTCACGCATAAAATGATAAACCATCACCAATTTCTTGTAGCCATTACTTTTCACATTAAAAATGATAAACCATCACCAATTTCTTCTAGCCATTACTTTTCACGCTAAAAATGATAAACGAAACAATCTATCTATCTCTGTATTTGAAGTTTGGGAGGGTTCACCATCTACTTATATTAACTTTTGATGTTTTGACCTGAAAATCAACTAGGTATATAAAGGGAAATAAAAGTTCAAAAAATTGTAAAAATGAAAGAATCTACCTATCTTCGTATAGAAGATCATCTGTATGAAATTTGAGGTCATTTGGAGAAGGTCGAAAAAACTTAACTTGTTACAAAAGCAGGTTTCAGCGAGACCAAACGGCATGCGCTTAAGCAAAGTGATTTCTTCGAACATCTCCAAATGACCCCAAATTTGCCATACATGATGCCATACGAGTAACAACAAGGAATATCTAAAAGGTGCCAAAAACTTTTGCCGAACCATATAGCTCTATCAAAAAAAACCTCACCATGGTGCCAGTAAATTTTTTAGTTACAAAATTTCGTATTTTACCTAACCTTCAACATGAAACTTGTTTCAAATTCATTTTGGCGTACAAGAAAAAAAATCCCACCTTGATTCGAGCACCACAACCTCCAAACGATGCAGATGCCGATATCGGCATGGTTAGAACCATCGAGATGCACCCCCAATCCCGTCCCCTCATTCGATCACTGACACACTAGAGATACCGCTGAGGTCACTGCCAAATGTACATGCTCATGCCAATGCCGAACATGCACGCCGCTGTGGGCATGGCCACGCCGCCCCGCTATGCTGGACGCCACAGACCACCGTGAGGTCTTTCCCTTCATCACCACACTCCCCTAGCATCCATCTATACACGCCAGAAAGGAGAGACACTAGTTATCTCTACATTGCTCGTGTTCATGTCTAACACCGTCAGTCAAATTGTTGAGGTAGTCGTCGATGTCCTCGAACATTTCTTCTCTTCTTTGCTTGGTTAAACGCGTCTAGTTCATATCTATCTAATGTGTCTGGTCTCACCTCATGCAGTTCTTTGTGGACATCGATCTCATCTCAGCACCCCGCATGCCACCTCCTCCATGCCATCGCTGTAGAGCTCTGTTTAAAAATCTAATCCTACCCGTGTATTGCCCCTTGTGTCAATGTCATGGCCCCACTTGTCAATCGATATACCGAAGCACCACTCGTCCGTGTTTTGGTCAGGGATACGACGATGCTTACGGTCAAATAAAGATGGATGGTCCGACGTGTCTTTGCGGGCTCTAGGTGGCCCCACTAGTTAGTAGACAACGGTCAAAGTTGTTGACCCGTCGGGAAAACGGCCGTTCCAGCACTTGTGAGGGCTTCAGACAAGGGCTTGGGCAAAACTGAGGAAAAACTAAGCGGCTGGGGAAAACTAAGCACAACTAAGGACCCGAGGGCACGGAAATAGAAAACCCTAAATAAAATGCCTGTGCATTCCTTGTGAAAAGGCCTTCATTTTGTAACCACTTTTAAAACAAAATAAAAAACTTTTTAAACCAAAATTTGGCATACATGCCTAAGTGGCTATTAGTGCCCATTTTAGAATTTGGGGATTTGAAATAAAGTTTGAATTTTCCCTAAAATGCAATGATGTCATGATGCTTACGAATGCAATGCATGCTGTCTGGAAATTTGAAATTTGGTATGTTACAAACCTGCCCCCCTTAAGATGAATCTCGTCCTCGAGATTCAGAAAGGCTAGAAAATATGTGTGGATGGTCTTCTCGAAGATCATCTCCTCGCTCCCAAATAGATTCTTCCTCGGTGTGGTGATTCCGCTGGACTTTGCAGAATCTGATCATCTTAGTACGAGTAGCTCTTTCTGCTGTCTCCAGTATCTTGATTGACTTTTCTTCGTATGTAAGATCACTCTTCAACTGTACTTCCTCAAGCGGCACTGTATCTCTCAATAGGGTCTCTGCCATATCTGGGTGGCAATTCTTAAGTTGGCTTACATGGAACACGTTATGAACTGCAGATAGAGTTTCAGGCAGTTCCAACTCATATGCTACACTTCACCTTTGCGAGCCAGAAATCTTGAATGGTCCTACAAATCGGGGTGCTAATTTTCCTTTGACTCCAAACCTCTTCACACCACAAAGCGATGAGACTGTAAGGTATGCTCTATCACCTATCTCATAGGTCACTTCCCTAAGCTTTGAGTCAGCGTAGCTCTTCTGTCTGGATTGAGCTATCTCTAGTCTATCCCTGATCAATCTGACCTTCTCTTCAACATCCTTGATCAAGTCTGGGCCAAATAGGCCCCATTCCAATACTTGCTTGGTGGCTATTGTTGTATGAAAATTCTGCGTATGGCAAATTTTCACCCCAGCTAGATCCATAGTCCAATGCAAAAGCTCTCAACATATCTTCCAAGATTTGGTTTACCCTCCCAGTCTGTCGATCAGTTTGTGGGTGAAACGCTGTCCTGAACTCAAGTCTAGTTCCCAAAGACTCATATATTTGACGCCAAAAGTGAGAAGTGAACTGAGTACCTCTATCTGAAACAGTAATTTTGGGCACTCCATGCAAACACATGATTATGTTCATGTATATCTTAGCTAGCTTGGCACTTGTGTAGGTGGTCTTCACGGGTATAAAGTGAGCCACTTTAGTCAAACGGTCAACTACGACCCATATAGAATCATACCCTGATCTGGTCTTTGGCAGTCCGGTGATAAAGTCCATGCCGATTTTCTCCCACTTCCATTCTGGCACGGGTAAGGGTTGTAATAGTCCGGCTGGTTTCTGGTGCTCTGCCTTAACTCTGTTGCATACATCACATAGTGCAATGTACTCGGCTATATCTCTTTTCAAATTATTCCACCAGAATCTTTCCTTTACGTCCATGTACATCTTCGTATTTCCAGGTTGAATGGAGTATGGTGAATCATGTGCCTCTTGAAAAACCAGCTTCTGAAGTTCAGGGTCTTGGGGCACACAAATTCGCTTCTCGAACCATAGGATCCATTCCTCATCCTCATGGAATCCTTTTGCTTTGCCCTCACTAATATTGGCCTTGACTTTCACCAGATCCTCATCTAGGTTTTGAGATTCTTTTATCTTATTCATTAGACTTGGTTGAACTTCAAGCGATGCCAAATAACTTTCTGGCCCAATCTCCAGTCGGAGATCTTTGAAATGTTCACACAACTCCGTAGTTCTCCTGTGGTGAGATCGTTTACATATGTCTTACGGCTCAGTGCATCGGCTACAACATTAGCATTTCCCGGGTGGTATTGCAAACTCATATCATAATCATTTATTAGTTCTAACCATTTTCTTTGCCTCATGTTCAGTTCCTTCTGAGTGAATATATACTTCAGGCTCTTATGGTCTGTGAACACATCACAATGCTTTCCCATCAGATAGTGTCTCCATACCTTGAGGGTATGCTCGATAGATGCTAGCTCTAAATCATGAGTTGGATAGTTTCTCTCACGTCGTTTGAGTTGTCGCGAAGCATAGCACACTACTTTACCATCTTGCATTAGAACACCTCCAAGTCCTTGGCGAGAAGCATCGCAATACACTTGGAAATCCTGATATCCGACAAACATAGAACTGGTGTACTTACTAGGTGTTGCTTCAACTCTTGAAAACTAGCTTCACACTTGTTAGCCCATATGAATTTCTTATCCTTCTTCAACAGTTCTGTCATGGGCTTTGCAATTTTGGAGAAATTCTCAATAAATCTTCGGTAGTATCCAGCGAGTCCTAAGAAACTCCGAATCTCTCCTCCATTCTTGGGTGACTCCCATTCAGTCACAGCTGCAGTCTTTCTTGGGTCTACTGCGACTCCTTCTGCTGAAACTATGTGTCCAAGGAACCCAACTATGTCTAACCAGAACCCGCACTTGCTAAACTTGGCATAGAACTTTTGCTCTCTAAGCTTGTCCATGATTAGGTGCAAATGTTTCTCGTGCTCGGCATCATCCTTTGAATATATCAATATATCATCGATGAACACCCACCACAAACTTATCCAAATATTCCATGAACACCTTGTTCATCATGGTCATGAAATATGCCGGAGCATTGGTTAGTCCAAAGGGCATAACCGTATACTCATATAGACCGTATCAGGTTGTGAATGCGGTCTTAGGTATATCCTCCTCCCGGATCTTCAGCTGGAAGTAACCTGATCGAAGATCTATCTTGAGGAATACATTTGCTCCCTTCAATTGGTCGAACAAGTCATTGATGTTGGGCAATGGGTACTTGTTTTTAATCGTCATCTCATTCAGCGAACGGTAGTCCATCACTAATCTCCTGCTAGAGTCTTTCTTCTCTAAAAACAGTACGGGTGCTCCCCAAGATGACGAACTAGGTCTTATAAATCCTTTCTCAAATTGCTCCTTAAGCTGCTTCTTGAGCTCCTTTAGTTCATCAACATCCATCTTGTATGGTCTCTTGGCTATGGGTCTAGTACCGGGCAAAATTTCAATGAGAAACTCAACATCTCTATCAGGTGGTAGTCTTGGCAACTCTTCTGGGAAGACACCCGGATATCCCCTCACAACGGGTACATCCTCTAGGCTAACCCCCTTAATATAATTGACCTTACTACCTTTAAGCTTAAAGGTTGAGTTGAAACGAATTCGTTTCTTTTCTGGGGTTGTGAGGGTAACCATTTTCTTTGTACAATCTATTATGCCTCCATAATCGGTCATCCAATCCATTCCTAGGATTACATCTAAACCTTGGGATTCCAGGATTATCAAGTCGATTGGGAACTTGTACTTTCCAATGTCTAGGGTCAGCTGTCTGCATCCGACACTTTGGGTTCACGGTGGGGCAGCATTCTGTTTGGTTTGGTATTGGTAAGAGTAGAGTTTAGAAATAGAGTCTAAGGGAATAAAATTCCTACCCTCACACAACACATGCATAAAACGACCTTAAACACACAAGCATTCATAGCAAACATTTAGTTTTGAAATACGTGAATCGCAAAACGTCTCAAAAATGGGAAATAAAACACACTAGCTTGCCTACCTCAGGTGGTCGGCAAAATCAACTCGAAAGCTAAGAAAAATGGAAATGGTGGTCACTCTATTTGCCTTGGGTGCTTCAAGTTTCTCTCCTACTTCAGGTGTAATCTATCTTTTCTAAATGGTTATCAGGAGGTAGGCCATCTAAAGTAATAGATAAATATTTTTGAAGATGAAGTATGAAAGAATACAAGAAGTTCGCGAACCACATATATTTTTAATAGAAACAAGATAAGATGGATGTTCATTCCTAGGGTCTTCCTATTTTCTATTCCAAACCTATGGTCACGAACGTAAGGGCAACACAGTGCTTTGATACCATCTGTAGTGACCTCACCTGAAAAGGTGAGAGTCCCTGTGCAATAGTGCTAGTCCCAGATCGAACTGCTAACACACACAGTTTAAGATGAAATACCAAGTAGCAAAGGTCTTCATTACAACGTAAGATCCAGTGGAAATATATAATTCGATTCAAGTTGCATAGCTCTTAGGCTAGCACAAATTTCAGAGTTTAAAGCAACAAGAAAATCTTCAAGCATGGAGCCGTCTTCCTTCATGAAGTCACAAGCAGACATGTTGGGCAAAGACTCGTGAACCTAACTATAAATCTTCAGCTAGAGAAGTAACCTGCAGCATAAAATACAGCCCGGAGGTCAATACATTTGGAATTTATTGGCAAGATGACACTATGGTGGACTCAAATGGCAACCTAACACATACATGATCATTTGGCTGGTAGAGCTTAGGCATATTTGCATAAAGCCAATTTTATCCTATCATTTAACAAATCATTTTCTTTCATATTAATTAAATGGTACCATTGATAGACATCAATGAACCTAGACACCACCGATAGACATCAGTGAGCCTTCCTATTTCATATGATCAACTTGGTTTGGGCGATCTACCCCTGCAGACTCAGACCATAGACATGGCACGTGACCTGCTAGCCGATAGTCACTTGCACCAATTGTCATACTCCCTGTTCACCCATCAAGTTTTATTTAAGAAATTGGGATGAGGAGACTTTCGAACAGGTGCCTTGTCAGTTCGCTCAAATTGTCCCTAACCCGGGACACGGCTAAGTACTTAGATTTACACTATGCAGAGGTTGTAGAAATATACCCACACGACCTGGTATGCTCTTCTTCCATGATGCACATTTTGCTCAAATGGACATATATTGACTAGGAGAAGACTTTTCCGGAGTGATCCCCCAGACCTTTCTCTACGGACCCGCTTCAACCTACATTCCCCTACATCATTGATGTCTACGCACGCTTCTATTCCTGTAGACAGTGTTGGGCCTCCAAGAGCTGAGGTTTGTAGAACAACAGCAAGTTTCCCTTAAGTGAATCACCCAAGGTTTATCGAACTCAGGGAGGTAGAGGTCAAAGATATCCCTCTCAAGCAACCCTGCAATTAAGATACAAGAAGTCTCTTGTGTCCCCAACATACCTAATACACTTGTCAGATGTATAGGTGCACTAGTTCGGCGAAGAGATAGTGAAATACAAGTAATATGGATGATTGTAAGTAGTAATTGCAATCTGAAATATAAATGGCAGCAAGCGAACATGTAACATAACTTGTTGGAAACGGTGTTTCAATGCTTAGAAACAAGGCCTAGGGATCATACTTTCACTAGTGGACACTCTCAACAATGATCACATAACTGAATAAATAAATGCTACTCTTAAACACTCTCTTGTTGGATAACAAACACCATTCATTGTGTAGGGCTACAAAAGCACACCTCAACCCGGAGTAAACAAGCTCGACAACGTCCGAAGTTCATATTAAAGTAACCTCCAGAGTGCATAATAGACTATTGCAATTTAGACCGAGTACTAACATAGCATACACACTGTCACCAATAGCTATGAAAGGGGGAATAGATCACATCAATACTATCATAGTAATAGTTAACTTCGTAATCCACAACAGATTACAATCATAACCTACGCCAAGTACTACATGATGCACTGATACGTCCAAAACGTATCTACTTTCCCGAACACTTTTGCTATTGTTTTGCCTCTAATTTGTGTATTTTGGATACAACTAAGACGGACTAACGCTGTTTTCAGCAGAATTGCTCTGGTGTCTTGTTTTTGTGCAGAAATTCAACTTTCGGGAAAATCCTCGGAATTTATACCAAAGGGCCTATTTTACCAGAAGACTCAGGGAGCCAGAAGGGCAAGCCAGGTGGAGGCCCGAGGGCCCCACACACCAGGCCGGCGTGGCCCAGGGGGGGCGCGCCGCCCTAGTGTGTGGCCCCCTCGGCTGGCCTCCGACGCCCCCCTCTGGACTACTTAAGGGGTTCGATCTAAAAAACGCGAGGAGGAAGTCGAAGTCGCCAGAAACCCTCCAGTACGCCGCCACATCGCGAAACTCCATCTCGGGGACCAGAAACTCCGTTCTGGCACTCCGCCGGGACGGGGAATTGGAGGAGATCATCGCCATCATCACCACCAACGCCTCTCCATCGACCATCAATGTTTCCCCCATCCATGTGTGAGTAATTCCCCCGCTGTAGGCTGAAGGGGATGGTAGGGATTGGATGAGATGGGTCATGTAATAGCATAAGATTGTTAGGGCATAGTGCCTAGTGTCCGTAATTGGTACTTTGATGATATTGTTGCAACTTGTTATGCTTAATGCTTGTCACTAGGGCCCGAGTGCCATGATCTCAGATCTGAACATGTTATTATTTTATCATGATATGCATTGTTTTATGATCTTACCTGCAAGTTGTATACACATGTCGCTGTCCGGAACCAAAGGCCCCGAAGTGACAGAAATCGGGACAACCGGAGGGGATGGCGGTGATGTGAGGATCACATTTGTTCACGGAGTGTTAATGCTTTGCTCCGGTACTCTATTAAAAGGAGTACCTTAATATCCAGTAGATTCCCTAGAGGCCCGGCTGCCACCGGCTGGCAGGACAAAAGATGTTGTGCAAGTTTCTCATTGCGAGCACGTACGACTATATATGGAACACATGCCTATGGATTGCTTTGTACTTGGACATCGCTTTATTATTATCTGCAAATGCCCTGCTTTGATTGTTACATGATTTTCTCTCATCCATGCAACGCCCGTCATCCATCCCTGTGCCTACAGTATTTTAATCCTGCTGTTTACTAAAATTACTACTGCTGTCTCTGTTACTCTGCTGCTGTTATTTCACTACTGCTACTGCTATAAAACTGTTACTACTGATAAACTCTTGCGAGCAAGTCTGTTTCCAGGTGCAGCTAAATTGACAACTCCGCTGTTAAGGCTTTCAAGTATTCTTTGTCTCCCCTTGTGTCGAATCAATAAATTGGGTTTTACTTCCCGCGAAGGCTGTTGCGATCCCCTATACTTGTGGGCTATCAAGACTATTTTCTGGCGCAGTTGCCGGGGAGCATAGCTTTATTTGGAGGTTCACTTGGATTGATATTGTTCGCTGCAAATTCTCCATCATGGGTAAATCTCGTGATCCTAAAGTCGCCATATTATCATCCACTACAAGAAAAGGTACAACTCTGAGTACCTCTGCTACTCTTGATTCACCATCTGTGATAAGTCAACATGTTTCACCGCCGCAAGCTTCACTTGCTGGTACTTCTGCTGAATCTGAAAACTCTCATAATATTGATAATGTTTCTGCTGTGCTTGATGATAGTGGTTCATTGGGATCCTTTCTAGATGCTACAATTGCTAGGTCTAGACAAATTGAAAATACTGAAACTCCTAATGAAAATGCTGCTACACCTGTTAATTCACCTGAACTTGATTATTCTAGTGATGATCCTGATGAGGATTATGTGGAGCTTAATGATGATTTTATTAATAGATGCAATGCTACTGCTGATGCAAGAAAAAATAAAAAGTTTCTCGCACAATATACTGTTAGACATAAGCTATCTCCTGATCCTAAATTTGCCACATCTCCTATATGCATTAAGGATAAAGATTATGTTTTTTCTCTTGATCTATCTCATATAGCTATTGTTGAGAAAACACCCTTTTGTGGTACTGAAAAAGAAAGTGCTGTAGAACACATGAATGAACTTTCTTCTATGAGTAGCTTGTTTTCTGATGATGTTAAGATGCGTACTTATTTCGTTGCTAAATTTTTTCCTTTGTCATTAAAGGATGATGCTAAAACTTGGTATAATAATTTGCCTCCTGGTTCTATTAAAAGTCCAGGTGATTTGCTTGATGTTTTCTTTCGGAAATACTTTCCCGCTAGTGCTCAACATGCTGCTTTACAGAAAATTTATAGCTTTGACCAGGAAGATGGAGAGAAATTGCCTGAAGCATGGGCAAGATTTTGCTCTCTTATCAGGGCTCGACCTAGACATGATTTGGAAAAGCATGATTTACTTGATATATTCTATAGTGGACTAACCGTTGAGTCTAGAGCATATTTGGATAGTTTTGCTGGTTGTGTTTTCAGGAAAAGAACTCCAGAAGAAGCTAAAGAATTATTGGCTAAAATAGGCCGTAATCATGATGATTGGAATACACCTGAACCGACTCCGACGCCAATATTGAAGAAGAGGGGTTTAATTAAATTGAATGATGAAGATATGAGGGAAGCCAAGAAGTCTCTTAAGGAGAAAGGTATTAGATCCGAAGATGTGAAGAATCTACCTACCATAGAAGATATATGTGAGATAATTCCCCCTTCATCCATGATTGAGGTAAACTCCCTTCAACGCTTTACTAGGGAAGATATTCCGTATCCGAAACCTCCTGCTCAATGCTTGGATGAGTTTGATAATTATATTGTTAAGCAAGAAAATTTCAATATAAGAGTAGAGAATCATCTAATGGAAAATTCTCAAGCTATTAGCAATTTGCATGATATTGTGGAGAGAACCTCCAATGATGTTAAGATGATTGTTAAACATTTTCAAATGGTTCAAACTCAAATTGATCAGCTCACTAAAGTGCAAAATGACTTGTTAAAAAATAATTCTAAAGAGAAACATGCTTATGAAGTAACAACTAGAGGTGGTGTTTCTACCCAGGTTCCTCTATATCCTGAAGGGCATCCCAAAAGAGTTGAACAAGATTCTCAACGAATTGAACCTAGTGCTCCTTCTAAGAAAAAGAAGAAGAAACATAAAAATGTTGTAGAATCCTCTGAACCTGTTAATGATCATAATAGTATTTCTATTTCCGATGCTGAAACTGAAAGTGGTAATGAACATGATAATGATAATAATAAGAATGATGCTTCTGATAAAGAAGAGGTTGAGGAAGAACCTGAAAAGCATGCTAAAAATAAAAAGTATACTAAAGAAGATTTTATTGCTAAGAAACATGGTAATGAAAGGGAACCTTGGGTACAAAAGCAAATGCCTTTTCCTGCTAAGAAACTAAAATCAAAGGAAGAAGAACACTATAATAAATTTTGCGATTGGATGAAACCTTTATTCTTGCAAATCCCTTTGACTGATGCTATTAAATTGCCTCCTTATTCAAAGTATATGAAAGATATTGTCACTAACAAAAGGAAAATCCCCAATGAGGAGATTTACACTATACTTGCTAATTACTCTTTCAATGGCAAAGTTCCAAAGAAGTTGGGTGATCCAGGTATACCTACTATTCCTTGTTCTATTAAGAATAATTATGTTAGAACTGCTCTATGTGATTTGGGAGCCGGTGTTAGTGTTATGCCCTTTTCTCTTTATGAGAGACTTTATTTAGATAAGTTGATACCTACTGATATATATTTGCAAATGGCTGATCAATCTACTGCTATTCCTGTTGGTATATGTGAGGATGTTCCTGTTCAAGTTACTAATAACTGCTTGATATTAACTGATTTTGTTGTGTTGGAAATGCCTGAAGATGATAATATGTCTATTATTCTTGGGAGACCTTTTCTTAACACCGCAGGGGCTGTTATTGATTGCAATAAAGGAAAAGTTACTTTCAATGTTGATGACAAGGAGCATACCATCTATTTTCCCAAGAGGATTGATAAAGTATGTGGAGTTAATACCATTTCTAACGTGAGAACTATCAAAGTTGGAACTATTGATTGTCCTATATATGAGCCTAAAGAAGGATATCAAAATCTTATGATTGGATCCATATCAATACAATTCAAGGTAACATGATTGATTTGAGGTTTATTTCTTCTTATGCTATGTAAAATTTATTTGGTGGCAAGACTTGATCAACCTTGTTAACAAATACTTTTTATATGCATAGAGGAGGTAAACAACATTTCTTTCTTCCTCCACTTATTCTACTTGCTGTAGCAATTTCGATTTGCAAAGTTCCTTAGTTAATTAGAAATTTCAAAATCTTTTTCTGTCCAGTAATAATAAATTTAATACCCAGAAATGTGCATTTTTCAAAGTTTTCAAAAATTCACAAAAATTATACCGTTGGTCCTATTTTTCGAAGACGCACACAGGAGCACAGGGATGACCAGTGGGGCACCCCAGGGTGGCACCCCACAGGTCGGCGCGGCCTGGAAGGGGGGCGCGCCACCCTGGTTTGTGGGCTCCCCCTTGCCCCACTTCTTTATCTCTTCCTCCCACACTCTTCTCTCTCCCGAAAAAACTCGCACCAGTTTCCTCTCACTCACGTTTCTGCTCAAGAGCTCAAGATTTCTCGATCTCTTTGCTCAGCCCAGATTTCTGTCTGAAATTTGGCACATTTGCTCTCCGGTATGTGACTCCTCCGATTATCCAAGTAGAATTTTGTTTGGTTGAGTATATCTTGAATATTTTGCTGCTGTAGGTAACATGTTTAGTGAGCTTGCATGCTTGTTCTAAGTTGTATAAACTAGTTTTGATGCATGATTAGTACTCTAGCAAGTTCCTATAGTAGTTCCCCTCAATTATATGTCACCAAATCAAATTTTATAATGTTTGTTGAAAATTTTAGAAAATGGAGTGGAATAGACATCAACTAAACCAACAAGAATTGGAGGTGCAACAAGTCATGAGAGTTAACCGCGAAGAGGGAGTATACCCCTCTTACTACCCGTGCACAGATTTCATGAGAAGTGCAGGAATCTTGGGAGATGTTCAGAATCTAATTTCTCGTGCAGGGTTGAATGATTTTGTTGACGGAGAACCATGCCAATATGCAAAATTGGCTATGTCTGTCGTGCAGGATTTTAAGTTCAATTGGTCGCAATCTAACCCCATGGTTCAATACAAAATTTATAATAAAACTGTCAACTTGCCATTCAATGATTTTTGTACAGCAATTAGAGTACCGCAATGGGGATCATGCGAGAAGATAAGGGGATCGCCGCGAGAGCTCTTAAACCTCTTCGAGATGATTTGTCATGGAAGGAGCTTCTCAGAGGATGGTGGTAAAATCAGTAGCATTCAACTCCCAGCTATCCGCTACTTTGCTTATTTCATTACTAAGTGCGTTCTTGCTAGAAAGAATGGTAGTAAATTATCTATCCAGGATTTAGCTTTTCTAGCTGCTGCATTGCAAGGTAATAAGGCTTATAATTTGGGTGCATTGATAGCTTATAGACTTGCTACTAACCGTGAGAAGGGCGGAATTTGTGGAGGTCTCATCGCCTCTCGTTTACTAGCTTTGCATGGTGTAGAACCTCACCATCTTGATATTCAACTTCCCATAGAAAAACTTGACATAGTCTCCATGATTAAACATGAATTTGTTTCTGATTCATCTAATTTGGGTAACCTGTTTTACAAGATGACATTTTATAAGAAAGCTTGGAGAATAACTAAGAAAACTGAAAAACTAGTAAGATTGCCTGCGCCTGTTCTATTTAACCTTGATTCCAGGGAGGATTGGTCAGTCACAGAAGGTGCACTGAATGCACACATAGAGGGAGGAGGCCATCATGCAAGAGACAACACGGAGCAAGCCGAGGAACACCTCGACTCATCATCTGATGCAGCAAGTTCCTCGCATCAACATTTTGGGCATGTGGAGCCTCCACGCTTTTCTTCTGCACAGGGACCTCACTATGACTACGCCATGTATGATCCACCGGCGTGGAACAGCGACCCTCGCTGGGGTTGAACTCCACTTAGGCCAAAAGCCTAAGCTTGGGGGGAGGTATACCGGCATCACTCATTCTTTGCATATTATGGTTGCTGGATACTTGTATATACTTGTTTAGTTTCTTTGAGTGGTTTTCTAATGAGAGGGAGATGATATTTGGGGAAGTGCTGCCTGAAAACAGATTCTGTACTGTTACCAAAAATATTCTCAAAAACAGTCAGAACGATATTTTGCGAAGCCAATTTTTGTGCATGTTCCCCATGTTGTTATCTAACTTTCATTAGTTGAACACTTTTCGATTTGAGTAGTGGAAGAATTTCTTAAAAATCTATTACTGTACTGCTGTCAAGTTTGACGAATTCCTGCTGCTTTGTGTTTATGTGACTCTTCTAGTTTTCATTTTCTTGTTTTTGCTTTGTTTCTTTCCTAAAACCCAAAAAGACCAAAAATATTTCTGTTGTTTCTCTTCACCATTTGTTTATTTTGGTTTCTTGCATTTATTTTGCTTTATTTGCTATCGTTGGTTTGCTATAAGAAAATCCAAAAAGATTTTGCTTTGTTTGCTTGTTTCCTTTTGTTCTTGTTCCCAAATTCGAAAACACCAAAAATATTTGCTGTTCTTATTTAGTTTTGTAAAGTTCATTATGAGTTCAATGGTCTTCGGTGGCTGGAGCGTGGTTTTCATTTCATATTATTCAAGCTACACAAGTGAAAGGCAATAATGACGATCTGCGACAATTCAAATGTGGTGAGAGGCTGGTATGAACTCTATTTGTTTTCATTTTTGTACATATACTCATCCATGTGAGCATTCTTAGTTGGTTCATGTGAGGTATATGTAATTTAAGAAAGTCTAGTAGTTCATGATCTCTCATGTTTAGCTCCAATTTATTAATATGAGTAGCATGTCATGGATGTTTGCTTGCATTGTTTTATTCATAAATAGGTATGACATTGTGGTATCCTCCTCTGAATAATTCATTTAAATCGACTTGGCACATGCTCACGCATGCATATGACTGAACAAAAGTCAATTAAGCCTCTATGATTTACATTGCTTCAGAGTTCTTGTATCACTTTTATGCCTCCGTTAATTTATTTTGCCGCAAGCATGATTATGACGATTATTTGCTCTCTTGATTTGTCGCTCCCCAGTCTATTGCTAGCCTTCACTTGTACTGAGCGGGAACGCTGCTCGTGCTTCCAAACCCCTGAAAACCAAGTTGTTCCAAAGTGTCCACCATAAATACCTATGCATGGCATTTCAAACCATTCCAAGTAAATTCTCATGCGCTACCTTTAAACCTTCAAAATGCTTCTCAATTTGTGTTATTGTTTTATAGCTCATGAGGAAGTATGTGGTGTTTATCTTTCAACCTTGTCATTAACTTTTGACAGACCTTCATAATAAGAGCTGGCAACGGGGTGCCCAGCCCCAACTAATAACTTCATTAATAATTCTCTTCACATGTTTTGCTCTGATTCATCAGTAAGCAACTTAATTTTGCAAATAGACACTCCTCCATGGTATGAGATTGATGGAAGGCACCCGAGGATTCGGTTAGCCATGGCTTGTGTAAGCAAAGGTTGGGGGGAGTGTCACCCATAATAAAACTAAAGTACATGTGTAAACAAAAGAGAAGAGGGATGATCTACCTTGCTGGTAGAAATAACGTCCTTCATGGGAGCCGCTCTTGAAAGTCTGGTTGGCGAGGTAGTTGGTGTACCCATTACCATTCGTTGACAACAACAAACACCTCTCAAAATGATTTTACTCCTGTTTTTAAAAAAATGAAAAGCTCTAGCGCATGTTAATCCCCGCTTCCCTCTGCGAAGGGTCAATCTTTTACTTTTATGTTGTGTCTCCATCCTTTCTTTGAGCACTTTCTTGAGAGCACAACTGTCATTCTTAGTGTGATATGCTTGTCCCAAAATATGATTTACTATGGTATAACTTTGATGCTTTTATCTTTGACAATCTCTATTTCTAGTCTTTCAATGAACCTCAGAGGTGCCTGGGCATTTATGTTTTGCTGTTCAAATTCGGGCAAGCAAGATACCACTTTATCATACCCTTTTATGAACATTGCAATCCTGCTTATAGACATGATTCATGATGCTTATTATTAATTGTTGGTACCTTTCCATGATTGACATAGCTATTAGATGATCTTATTTGCATGTACCTTATTACGAACTGCCTAAGTGTTAGCCATATCATGAGCATATTTACATCATATGAGCAAATGTGTTCGTGAAAGTTCTTTTATCGCACTCAGTTGTTAACTGAATTGCTTGAGGACAAGCAATGAGCTAAGCTTGGGGGGAGTTGATACGTCCAAAACGTATCTACTTTCCCGAACACTTTTGCTATTGTTTTGCCTCTAATTTGTGTATTTTGGATACAACTAACACGGACTAATGCTGTTTTCAGCAGAATTGCTCTGGTGTCTTGTTTTTGTGCAGAAATTAAACTTTCGGGAAAATCCTCGGAATTTATACCAAAGGGCCTATTTTACCAGAAGACTCGGGGAGCTAGAAGGGCAAACCAGGTGGAGGCCCGAGGGCCCCACACACTAGGCCGGCGCGGCCCAGGGGGGGGCGCCGCCCTAGTGTGTGGCCCCCTCGGCTGGCCTCCAACGCCCCCCTCTGGACTACTTAAGGGGTTCGATCTAAAAAACGCGAGGAGGAAGTCGAAGTCGCCAGAAACCCTCCAGTACGCCGCCACATCGCGAAACTCCGTCTTGGGGACCAGAAACTCCGTTCTGGCACTCCGCCGGGACGGGGAATTGGAGGAGATCATCGCCATCATCACCACGGACGCCTCTCCATCGACCAGCAATGTTTCCCCCATCCATGTGTGAGTAATTCCCCCGCTTTAGGCTGAAGGGGATGGTAGGGATTGGATGAGATTGGTCATGTAATAGCATAAGATTGTTAGGGCATACTGCCTAGTGTCCGTAATTGGTACTTTGATGATATTGTTGCAACTTGTTATGCTTAATGCTTGTCACTAGGGCCCGAGTGCCATGATCTCAGATCTGAACATGTTATTATTTTATCATGATATGCATTGTTTTGTGATCTTACCTGCAAGTTGTATACACATGTCGCTGTCCGGAACCAAAGGCCCCGAAGTGACAGAAATCGGGACAACCGGAGGGGATGGCGGTGATGTGAGGATCACATGTGTTCACAGAGTGTTAATGCTTTGCTCCGGTACTCTATTAAAAGGAGCACCTTAATATCCAGTAGATTCCCTAGAGGCCCGGCTGCCACCGGCTGGTAGGACAAAAGATGTTGTGCAAGTTTCTCATTGCGAGCACGTACGACTATATATGGAACACATGCCTATGGATTGCTTTGTACTCGGACACCGCTTTATTATTATCTGCAAATGCCCTACTTTGATTGTTACATGAGTTTCTCTCATCCATGCAACGCCAGTCATCCATCCCTGTGCCTACAGTATTTTAATCCCGTTGTTTACTAAAATTACTACTGCTGTCTCTGTTACTCTGCTGCTATTATTTCACTACTGCTACTGCTATAAAACTGTTACTACTGATAAACTCTTGCGAGCAAGTCTGTTTCCAGGTGCAGCTGAATTGACAACTCCGCTGTTAAGGCTTTCAAGTATTCTTTTTCTCCCCTTGTGTCGAATCAATAAATTGGGTTTTACTTCCTGCGAAGGCTGTTGCGATCCCCTATACTTGTGGGTTATCATGCACACACTGTCAACTTTACATCATGGAGGAGGAATAGACTACTTTAATAATATCACTAGAGTAGCACATAGATTAATAGTGATACAAAGCTCATGATCACATAAAGATCACATCATGGGAGAGAGAGATGAACCACATAGCTACCGGTAGAGCCCTCAGCCTCGGGGGAGAACTACTCCCTCCTCGTCATGGGAGACAGCAATGGCGATGAAGATGGCGGTGGTGTCGATGGAGATGACTCCGGGGGGCAATTCCCCATCCCGGCGACGTGCCGGAACAGAGATTCTGTCCCCCGAAACTTGTCTTCGCGATGGCGGAGGCTACGGAACTCTTCGTGGAATATCGTCGATTGTGGTAGGGTTTTCGCGACGGACATAATATATAGGCGAAAGGGCGGAGTCGGAGGGCCCCCAGGGTGCCCTCACCACATGGCGGCGCGGCCAGGGTTGGGCCCACGCCCCCTATGGTGTGGGGGCCCCTTGGCCCCCCTCTGGCCCTTCTCCGGCTCTCTGGGTCCGTCTCGGCAAAATATTGACTTCTGTCTTCGTGGGGTCCAATTCCGAGAATGTTTCCTGTGTAGAATTTCTGAAATCAAAAACAGCAGAAAACATGAACTGGCGCTTCGGCATCTTGTTAATAGGTTAGTCCCGGAAAATGCATAAAAATGATATAAAGTATGAATAAAACATGTAGGTATTGTCATAAAACTAGCATGGAACATAAGAAATTATAGATACGTTTGAGACGTATCAAGCATCCCCAAGCTTAGTTCCTACTCTCCCTCGAGTAGGTAAACGATAACAAGGATAATTTCTGAAGTGACATGCTACTATCATAATCTTGATCAATACTATTGTAAAGCATATGAGATGAATGAAGTGATTCAAAGCAATGGTAAAGATAATGACTAAACAACTGAATCATATAGCAAAGACTTGTCATGAATAGTACTTTCAAGATAAGCATCAATAAGTCTTGCATAAGAGTTAACTCATAAAGCAATAGATTCTTAATAGAAGGTTTTGAAGCAACACAAAGGAAGATTTAATTTTCAGCAGTTGCTTTCAACTTTCAACATGTATATCTCATGGATAATTGTCAACACAAAGTAATATGATGAGTGCAAATAAGCAAGTATGTAAGAATCAATTTGCTTCTAAGATAGAAAGAAGTAGGTAAACTGACTCAACATAAATTAAAAGAAAGGCCCTTCGCAGAGGGAAGCAAGGATTACTCATGTGCTAGATCTTTTATTTTGAAAACATGGAATCAATTTTGTCAACGGTAGTAAAAATTCATATGTGTTATGCATAAAACCTCCTACAAAGTTGCAAGCCTCATGCATCGAATACTAATAGTGCTCGCACCTTGTCCAAATTAGCTCGGATTTCCATGTATTATCATTGCATTACATATGTTTCAACCAAGTGTCACAAAGGGGTACCTCTATGCAACCTGTACAAAGGTCCAAGGAGATAGATCGCATTTGATTTCTCGTTTTTGATAAATCTCAACTTGAGGACATCCATACCGGGACAACATAGAAAACAGATAATGGACTCCTCTTTAATGCTTAAGCATTCAACAACATATAATATTCTCATAAGAGATTGAGGATTAATGTCCAAGCTGAAACTTCCACCATGATACATGGCTTTGGTTGGCGGCCCAATGTTCTTATATAACAATATGCATACTCAAACCATTCAACTCATGTCAAATCACCCTTACTTCAGACAAGATGAACATGCATAGCAACTCACATGATATTCAACAAAAGTATAATAGTTGATGGCGTCCCCAGAAACATGGTTACCGCTCAACAAGCAACTTATAAGAAAAAAGATACATAAGCGACATATTCTTTACCACAATAGTTTTTAAGCTACTTTCCCATGAGCTATATATTGCAAAGACAAGGAATGAAATTTTAAAGGTAGCACGCAAGCAATTTTACTTGGAATGGCAGAGAAATACCACATAGTAGGTAGTTATGGTGGACACAAATGGCATAAGTTTTGGCTCAAGGTTTTGGATGCACGAGAAGCATTCCCTCTCAGTACAAGGCTTTGGCTAGCAAGGTTGCTTGAAGCAAACACAAGTATGAACCGGTATAGCAAAACTTACATAAGAACATATTGCAAGCATTATAAGACTCTACACTATCTTCCTTGTTGTTCAAACACTTCTACAAGAAAATATCTAGACTTTAGAGAGACCAATCATGCAAACCAAATTTCAACAAGCTCTACAGTAGTTCTCCACTAATAGGTTTAAACCACATGATGTAAGAGCTTAAACATGATCTACTTGAGAGCTCAAAACAATTGCCAAGTATCAAATTATTCAAGACAATATACCAATTACCAGATGAAGCATTTTCTGTTTCCAACCAAATAGCAATAAACGAAGCGGTTTTCAACCTTCCCCATGAACATTAAAAGTTAAGCTAAGAACACCAGTGTTCATATGAACAAGCGGAGCGTGTCTCTCTCCCACAAAATGAATGCTAGGATCCGAATTTATTCAAACAAAGAAAAAAATAAAAACATACAGACACTCCAAGTAAAGCACATAAGATGTGACGGAATAAAAATATAGTTTCACTAGAGGTGACCTGATAAGTTGTTGATGAAGAAGGGGATGCCTTGGGCATCCCCAAGCTTAGATGCTTGAGTCTTCTTGAAATATGCAGGGATGATCCACGGGGGCATCCCCAAGCTTAGAATTTTCACTCTTCTTGATTGTATTATATCATCCTCCTCTCTTGATCCTTGAAAACTTCCTCCACACCAACTCAAAACAATCTCATTAGAGGGTTAGTGCATAATAAAAAATTCACATGTTCAGCAAGGACACAATCATTCCCAAAACTTCTGGACATTACCCAAGGTTACTGAAATTTAATTTTGCAAAGAAACCTGCTCAAACACAGTAAAAGAGGCAATGCGAAATAAAAGGCAGAATCTGTCAAAACAGAACAGTCCGTGAAGACGAATTTTTTTGAGGCACTTAACATGCTCAGATGGAAAAGCTCAAATTGAATGAAAGTTGCGTACATATCTGAGGATTACTCATGAAGTTTTACAGAATATTTAGATTCTCCTACAGAGAGAACAGCTCAAATTCGTGACAGCTAAAAATCTATTTCTGCGCAGAGATCCAAATCTAGTATCAACCTTCTATCAAAGACTTTACTTGGCACAACAATGCAATAAAGTAAAGATAAGGAGAGGCTGCTACAATAGTAACAACTTCCAAGACACAAGAAAATAGTAGCAAAATAAAAACATTTGTTATCTCCCAAGAAGTGCTTTCTTTATAGCCATTAAGATGGGCTCAGTAATTTTAATGATGCTCTCGCAAGAAATAAGAGTTGAAGCAAAAGAGAGCAGCAAAAAGCAAATTAAAAACAAATTTAAGCCTAACCCGCTTCCTGTGCATAGTAATCTTGTACACAAATAAATTCATGAAGAACAAAGTGACAAGCATAGGAAGATAAAACACGAGTAACTTCAAAATTTTCAGCATGTAGAGAGGTGTTTTAGTACCATGAAAATTTCTACAACCATATTTTCCTCTCTCATAATAATTTCCAATAGCATCATGAGCAAACTCAATAATATAACTATCACATAAAGCATTCTTATTCACATGCATAAAACTATCATTACTCTCCACATAAGCATAATCAATTTTATTAGTAACAGTGGGAGTAAAACTATCACAACCATCATTGTAATCATCATAAATGGCAGGCATCGTATAATCATAATAAACTTTATCCTCCATAGTAGGTGGCACCAAAATACCATTATCATTATAATCATCATAAATGGGAGGTAAAGTATCATCAAAGAAAATTTTCTCCTCCATCCACTACAAGAAAAGTTCTGATAGGCAACATCCCAAAATCGTCCGCTAAGGGGTATTTTTCGTCGCCTATGGGCCTAACCCGACGATATGGGTTCTGTTGTCGAAACTGCGTCAGGCAAAGTCCTACCACTTTTTTTCGGTCCGTCGCGCTTGGGCGCCCTTCCGCCACGGAAAATCGGACCGTTGCAGAAGTGTTTCCGGGAGCCCGTTGACTGCTGACGTCATGCACACTGACACGTGGCAGACGCCGTTAACTGCCAGTTAACGGCGTTTACCGGCTAAACCCCGTGGTAGATGGTAGGCCCACATGAGGCCTGCCACATCTTAAGCGGGCCGGCCCATTAAGTTTGTGGGCCGGGCCAGGTGACTTAGTTTGACCGGTCAACTATATAGCTGGGCTGGTCCATTAGTTACGTGGGCCGGGCCTAACCTCTCAGGTTGACTGGTCAAAACTGTAATGGGCCGGCCCATTTAAAAAGTGGGGTCCACCTTGAAGCAAGTGGGCCGGCCCAAGAAGTTATTGGGTCGGCCCAATTAGCATGTGGGTCCCACTTTCCTGCTATCGGGCCGGCCCATTTAGTACGCGGGGTTCATAATAGATGAAATGGGCTGGCCCAACAAGCCAGTGGGCCGGGCCAAAAAAACACAGGTGGGTCCCACTTTCCTGTTAATGGGCCGGCCCATTTAGTATGTGGGGTCCACCATATAGCAAGTGGGCCAGCCCAAGAAGATAGTGGGCCGGGCCAAAAACACAGGTGGGTCCCACTTTCCTTTTTAAAGGGTCAGCCCATTTAGTACGTGGGGCCCGCCATATAGCAAGTGGGCCGGCCCAACAAAAAAGTGGGCCAGGCCAAAAAATGTAGGTGGGTCCCACTTTCCTGCTAAAGGACCGGCCCATTTAGAACGTGGGGTCCACCGTATAAGTGGGCCGGCCCAACAAGATAGTGGGCCGGGCCAAAAACACTGGTGGGTCCCACTTTCCTGTTAAAGGGCCGGCCCATTTAGTATGTGGGGTCCACCGTATAGCAAGTGGGCCGGCCCAACAAAATGGTCGGCCGGGCCAAAAACGCAGGTGGGTCCCACTAACCTGTTAAAGGGCCGGCCCATTTAGTGTGTGGGGTCCACCACAAAAGCTTTTGGGCTGGCCCAACAAGTTAGTGGGCCGGCCCAATTAGTATGTGGGGTCCATGGTAAATCAGGTGGGCTGGCCCGATGAGTTAGCGGGCCGGCCCAATAAGCTTGTGGGGCCCACTTTTCTGTTACTGGGCCGACCCAGTAGTGGGTGGGGTACACCTTAAAGCAAGTGGGCTGGCCCAATATGTACGTGGGCCAGCCCGTTTAGTTAGTGCTTATATGCTGGCATAATAGGCGCTTTAGGATTTTGCGGGCCGGCACATGTGTGATTTCGCTTAATTGGGCCGTTTAAGTGATGGGAATTTGTGATTTACTGAGAATATTTACGCAGCACATGATTTCTGTCGGATAGCCTCACTTACCACAAGCACCAAAGAAAAAATGCGCGAAAGAACTATAAAAACTAACTAAATATTACATCAGCTGCAAGGGTTTGAAAAAATATTACAGAACCCAGAGAAATTGAATGGTAATTAAACCTAGCAATACAATGAAGCGATCCGGCAATCTTTTAAGTTGTCCATGCAGCACCTATATCTGAAACAAAGACATTACAAGTTAAGACAGCAACAATGGAAAGGCAAAGACACTACAATATTGTTTGCCAAAGAATTTGGAACTAATCATTTCGTCGCTATAACAAGATCATTGTAATGCGCACAATAAGCAAACAAAGAGTGCATGCCGCATACCAATAGCCAATATAACAGAGCATGTTAGAATGAAACAATAGACTTACTAATGTCGAGTCCCATGCAAACCAACATGTTCAGGGAGTACAAGATTAGCATGAACAACATAGTAGCAGGCTATAAATTTTGTAACAACGACTGAGCAAGATGAAGTTATGATGGCTACATCTACAGAGCAGGGAATGTAAACCAAAAATAGAAGTTACGATGGCAAAAGCTAAAGAGGAGGGAATGTGAACCAACATGTGCCAAGTGAAATTACTTCATTTTGGCCGTGAACTAAATAATACTCCTGAATTTATAGTGAAGGGGATGCAAATCAAGATGTTTCGGGATATAAACTTGTAATGAGCAACACATAGAGGATAGTTAATGCTGGAGCTTAGGATGGACCAGATACAGAATATAGTGGGATCACCTGTGAACTTGTATAAGAGGGAATGCAAACCAATATGTTCATCATTCCATATGTGAGCGTCATGCCAAGTCAGAGAAACAAGTCAATAATGCAGCTTTTGAAGAACAAGATGGCACGCAAAATTATTATCTAGTAGTATGACAAGTTTATTTATACTACAGGCTAGATAGCAGAGTGATAGCATGCCAAACTAAGTCCTTACTTTGTTAGCTTACAATGAACTAGATACAAAACAATGGCATCACCTGTAGTACAGGGAATGCAAGCCAACATGTTCATGGAGTAAAAAATTGGCACAAACAACATAGTAGCAGGCCATAATTTTTGTAACAACGACTGAGCAAGATAAAGTTATGATGGCTAGATCTACAGAGCAGGGAATGTAAACCAAATATAGAAGTTACGATTCCAAAAGCTATAGAGCAGGGAATGCGAACCAACATGTGCAATTACTTAAAATTGGCTGATACGTCTCCAACGTATCGATAATTTCTTATGTTCCATGCTTGTTTTATGACAATACCTACATGTTTTGTTCACACTTTATGATGATTTTATGCGTTTTCCGGAACTAACCTATTGACGAGATGCCGAAGTGCCAGTTCCTGTTTTCTGCTGTTTTTGGTTTCAGAAATCCTAGTAAGGAAATATTCTCGGAATCGGACGAAATCAACGCCCAGAATCTTAAAATCCCACGAAGCTTCCAGAACACCCGAGAGCCACCAGAGGAGAGCCATGGGGGCCCCACACACCAGGCTGGCGCGGCCAGGGTGTGGGCCACGCCCCCTATTGTGTCGTCGCCTCGTCAGCCTTCCAACTCCGCCTCTTCGCCTATTTAAATGTCCCTGACCTGAATCTTCGAGACGGAAAAGCCACGGTACGAGAAACCTTCCAGAGCCGCCGCCATCGCGAAGCCAAGATCTGGGGGACAGGAGTCTTTGTTCCGGCACGCCGCCGGGATGGGGAAGTGCCCGGAAGGCTTCTCCATCGACACCGCTGCCATCTCCACCGCCATCTTCATCACCGCTGCTGTCTCCCATGAGGAGGGAGTAGTTCTCCATCGAGGCTAAGGGCTGTACCGGTAGCTATGTGGTTAATCTCTCTCCCTATGTACTTCAATACAATGATCTCATGAGCTGCCTTACATGATTGAGATTCATATGAGTTTTGTATCACTATTCATCTATGTGCTACTCTAGTGATGTTATTAAAGTACTCTATTCCTCCTGCACGGTGTAATGGTGACAGTGTGTGCATCGTGTAGTACTTGGCGTAGGTTATGATTGTAATCTCTTGTAGATTATGAAGTTAATTATTGCTATGATAGTATTGATGTGATCTATGCCTCCTTCATAGTGTGATGGTGACAGTGTGCATGCTATGTTAGTACTTGGTGTAATTGCAATGATCTATCATGCAATCTAAGGTTATTTAAACATGAATATCGAATATTGTGGAGCTTGTTAACTCCGGCATTAAGGGTTCGTGTAATCCTACACAATTAGTGGTGTTCATCATCCAACAAGAGAGTGTAGAGTATAGCATTTATCTATTCTGTTATGTGATCAATGTTGAGAGTGTCCACTAGTGAAAGTATAATCCCTAGGCCTTGTTCCTAAATACTGCAATCATCGCTTATTTACTGTTCTACTGCATCCGTACTGCCTGCAATATTACCACCATCAACCACACACCAGTTGTAGCATCAAGCTATTTTCTGGCGCCGTTACTGCTGCTCATATATATTCATACCACCTGTATTTCACTATCTCTTCGCTGAACTAGTGCACCTATACATCTGACAAGTGTATTAGGTGTGTTGGGGACACAAGAGACTTCTTGCTTTGTGGTTGCAGGGTTGCTTGAGAGAGATATCTTTGACCTCTTCCTCTCTGAGTTCGATAAACCTTGGGTGATCCACTTAAGGGAAAACTTGCTGCTGTTCTACAAACCTCTGCTCTTGGAGGCCCAACACTGTCTACAGGAAAAGGAGTGTGCGTAGACATCAAGCATATTTTCTGGCGCCGTTGCCGGGGAGGAAAGGTAAAAGGTACTCACACTCCGGATCTCGGCTACTAAGCTATTTTCCGGCGCCGTTGTAAGTGCTCGAAGCTATTTCCTTTAGATCCTGCAATTGCATCTTTTTGTTTCTTGTTTTACACTAGTAAGGCATAATGGAAAACAACTATGAGCTTTTTAATTTATTCCCTAAGTTAAGACATGAATTGTGTGATGCGAAAATTAAAGAACCTATGGAACCTCATTTGCATGCTAGTAGCAATGTTATTAGTATGAACGCAATCACTGCTAATGCTATGGAGAAGTCTAAGCTTGGGGAAGCTAGTTTTTATGATGTTTTTAGCTTCCCATCTTTAGGGGAGAAAATTTGCTCTGATAATATTTTATCTCCCATATGTGATAACTTTAATGATGCTTGTGATATTTTAAATCCACCTACTGCCTTCGAGATACCCATGAAAATTATTGAACGTGTTATAGATAATCGTTATGAAGGGGATGGAACTGTCCATCCTGGAGATCATTTACTGTTTTTGCATGAATTATGCAGGTTATTCAAGTGTGCAGGTATCTCTATGGATGAAGTGAGGAAGAAGCTATTCTCTATTTCGCTGTCTGGTAAAGCGGCGCATTGGTATAAATTGCTGGAGAATAGTCATTCTCTTGGTTGGGAGGAAATTGTATCTCTCTTTTATTCTAAATTTTATCCTCCTCATGAAGTGCATATTGATAGGAATTACATTTATAACTTTTATCCTCGTGATGGAGAGAGTATTTCCCAAGCATGGGGGAGATTGAAGTCACTAATGCTCAAATGTCTCATTCATGAGCTTCCCTGTAATGTTATTATTAATAATTTTTATGCGAGGCTTTCAGGACATCACAAGGACTATCTAGATGCCTGTTCGGAGGGATCTTTCACAAGCAAGGAGGTTGAAGCTAGGTGGGATCTTCTTGATCGGATTGAGGAGAACACTGAAGGATGGGAGAACAACAAAGGTAAAGAGTCAGGTATAAATTTTGATTATGAATGCATTGAAGCCTTTATGGATACTGATAAATTTCGAAATATGAGCGCTACTTATGGTCTTGACTCTCAAGTTGCTGCAAATCTTTATAAAGCCTTTGCTTCTCATTTTGAATTGCCTAAGAAGAATTTCGATAAGTATCATGGACCTTTTAAAGAGGCTTGCGTGAAGAATGAAATTGTTGTTAATGATTGCAATAAACATGCTCAAACTCCTAAAACTGCTATTTCCTATAAGCATGTTAATTTTTGTGGAATGCATAGACCTTGTGGAATTAATCAAATCGAAGATGAATATTGTATCCATCATATTAATGAAAAAACTAGAAAGTGGGCTAGGGCTCTAGATGATCTCGGTAAAAAAGTTTGTGCCCTCTATCCTTTTATTTGTGAAGTTTGCCATAGAGTGGGTCATTTTAATTTTCAATGCTCCTCCAATGATAATTTGAACCCCATGAGTGCTGCAAATTTGTATTGTGATGATGAAATTACTCCTAATCAGCATGATGAACTTACTTTATTTTTGTGGTGTGAAGAGCTATCAAGAAAAATCTCTTTGTTACATATGAGTGATCTTGATATTGATGATGTCCTGCATGGGTGTTTTTCTTATTGCATTGATAATAGCCATACAAATACTTACATACAAAATATTTTAGAAGATGACACCTTGCCAAAATATGATAGGACCACTGTGTGTTTTGAACTAATTAATGAAAAGGATGAATCCTCCCAAGTTTCTTCTATTGTTTCTGAAAGTAAATCAGGTTATGCGGACAAGCCACCCTTCAAGCCTCTTCCTCCTAAAGAAGGGAACGAGGAGAAGGAAGAGAAGAAGAAGAAGAAGAAGGGAACGAAGAAGAAGAAGAAGAAGGAGAATAAAGAGAAAGAGGTAACGACATATCCCCGCGTGAATGAGATAACGCTAGGTAACCGTAAGTATGTTGCTCCTAATGATTATTATGATAATGAATCTAAATACAATGATCTTCCTATGCCCTTTACATACATTAGTGATCATGATTTGAAAGAGCACACTACTTTTGATATTGCAAATCTCTGGGAAACTAATTCTGAAAATGATGATGATAATAATTGCCATAGTATCAGTGCTATCCATGCTTCCTCCCATAATGATATAGAAAGCTCTAAGCTTGGGGAAGAGGTGTTTGAAAATCCTTTTGCTACTGATCATTATGTGTTTGATACATCTCCTTCTAGTAACAATGATGGTATGGTCACAGATGAACCTACTGTGAAAGATAACTATTCTATTTCTTATGATGACACTATGCCTCCAATCTTTGATGATTATTATAAAGAATGCTATGATATATGTTATAACTATCCTTATGAAACTTGTCATAGTTATGATTGGATTGCCAAAAACAATTCCCTTAATATGCAACTTGTTTACCATGTTCAAATTCTTGATAATAATCTTGCTCCAATTACTATTAATGAGAAGAACTCTTCTTATGCCAAAATTAATGATACTTCTATGCATATGAACCATGATAAGAATGTTTTAAGTGATGGGTATATTGTGGATTTCATCAATGATGCTACTGAAAGTTATTATGAGAGAGGGAAACATGGTTATATGCATTTTAATAATATCAAGTTTCCCCTCTCTATGTTGAGAATCTTGAAGTTACTCGTGTTTTATCTTCCTGTGCTTGTCACTTTGTTCTTCATGAATTCATTTGTGTACAAGATTCCTTTGCATAGGAAGTGGGTTAGACTTAAATGTGTTTTGAATTTGCTTCTTGATGCTCTCTTTTGCTTCAACTCTTATTTCTTGGGAGTGCATCATTGAAATTACTGAGCCCATCTTAATGGCTATAAAGAAAGCACTTCTTGGGAGATAACCCATGTGTTTATTTTACTACAGCAACTTTGTTTTATATTTGTGTCTTGGAAGTTGTTATAACTGTAGCAACCTCTCCTTATCTTAATTTTGTTGCATTGTTGTGCCAAGTAAAGTCTTTGATAGTAAGGTTCATACTAGATTTGGATTACTGCGCAGAAACATATTTCTTGCTGTCACGAATTTGGGTCAAATTCTCTGTAGGTAACTCAGAAAATTATGCCAATTTACGTGAGTGATCCTCAGATATGTACGCAACTTTCATTCAATTTGAGAATTTTCATTTGAGCAAGTATGGTGCCTCTTAGAAATTCGTCTTTACGGACTGTTCTGTTTTGACAGATTCTGCCTTTTATTTCGCATTGCCTCTTTTGCTGGGTTGGATGGATTTGTTTGTTCCATTGACTTCCAGTAGCTTTGTGCAATGTCCAGAAGTGTTAAGAATGATTGTGTCACCTCTTAACATGTGAGTTTTTGATTATGCACTAAACCTCTAATGAGTTTGATTTGAGTTTGGTGTGGAGGAAGTTTTCAAGGGTCAAGAGAGGAGGATGATACAATATGATCAAGAAGAGTGAAAGCTCTAAGCTTGGGGATGCCCCGGCGGTTCATCCCTGCATATTTCAAGAAGACTCTAGCATCTAAATTTGGGGATGCCTAAGGCATCCCCTTCTTCATCGACAAATTATCAGGTTCCTTCTCTTGAAACTATATTTTTATTCGGTCACATCTTATGTACTTTCCTTGGAGCGTCTGTGTGATTTTGTTTTCATTTTTGTTTGGTTTGAATAAATTCATGCTTGTGTGGGAGAGAGACACGCTCCGCTGGTTCATATGAACACATGTGTTCTTAGCTTCTAATGTTCATGGCGAAGGTTGAAACTGCTTCGTTAATTGTTATATGGTTGGAAACGGGAAATGCTATATGTAGTAATTGGTATGATGTCTTGAATAACTTGATACTTGGCAATTGTTGTGCTCATGATTAAGCTCTTGCATCATATACTTTGCACCTATTAGTGAAGAAATACATAGAGCTGGTTAAAATTTGGTTTGCATGATTGGTCTCTCTAAGGTCTAGATATTTTCAAGTAAGGGTCGAACAACAAGGAAGACGGTGTAGAGTCTTATAATGCTTGCAATATGTTTTTATGTGAGTTTTGCTGTACCGGTTCATACTTGTGTTTGTTTCAAATAACCTTGCTAGCCTAAGCCTTGTATTGAGAGGGAATACTTCTCATGCATCCAAAATCCTTGAGCCAAAAACTATGCCACTTGTGTCCACCATACCTACCTACTACATGGTATTTCTCCGCCATTCCAAAGTAAATTGCTTGAGTGCTATCTTTAAACACTTCAAAAGTTATTACCTCTTATTTGTGTCGATGTTTTATAGCTCATGAGGAAGTATGTGGTGTTTATCTTTCAATCTTGTTGGGCAACTTTCACCAATGGACTAGTGGCTTCATCCGCTTATCCAATAATTTTGCAAAAAGAGCTGGCAATGGGGTTCCCAGCCCCAATTAATTAACTTTCATGATTTTACAAAAAAATAGACACTCCTCCATGGTATGTGATTGTTGGACGGCACCCGAGGATTCGGTTAGCCATGGCTTGAGAAAGCAAAGGTGGGGAGGAGTGTCATCTAAATAAAACTAAAATAAAAAGGCACTCCTTCATGGTATGAGATTGTTGGCAGGCACCCGAGGATTCGGTTAGCCATGGTTTGTGAAAGTAAAGGTTGGAAGGAGTGCCACCCAAAAATAAAAATGTTTCATGGGAGCCGCTCTTGGAAGGTTTGTCTGGCAAGGGGGTTAGAGTGCCCACTACCATTCGTTGACAACAACAAACACCTCTCAAAATTTTACTTTTATGCTCTCTTCATGTTTTCAAAATAAAAGCTCTAGCACAAACATAGCAATCAATGCTTCCCTCTTCGAAGGGCCCTTTCTTCTACTTTTATGTTGAGTCAGTTTACCCATTTCCTTCCACCTCAAGAAGCAAACACTTGTGTTAACTGTGCATTGATTCTTACATACTTGCATATTTGCATTCATCATATTACTTTGCATTGACAATTATCCATGAGATATACATGTTACAAGTTGAAAGCAACTGCTGAAACTTATATCTTCCTTTGTGTTGTTTCAATGCCTTTACTTTGAATCTATTGCTTTATGAGTTAACTCTTATGCAAGACTTATTGATGCTTGTCTTGAAAGTACTATTCATGAAAAGTCTTTGCTATATGATTCAGTTGTTTAATCATTGTCTTTACCATTGCTTTGAATCGCTGCATTCATCTCATATGCTTTACAATAGTATGATTAAGATCATGTTGGTAGCATGTCACTTCATAAATTATATTTGTTATCGTTTACCTACTCGGGGACGAGTAGGAACTAAGCTCGGGGATGCTGATACGTCTCCAACATATCGATAATTTCTTATGTTCCATGCTTGTTTTATGACAATACCTACATGTTTTGTTCACACTTTATGATGATTTTATGCGTTTTCCGGAACTAACCTATTGACGAGATGCCAAAGTGCCAGTTCCTGTTTTCTGCTGTTTTTGGTTTCAGAAATCCTAGTAAGGAAATATTCTCGGAATTGGACGAAATCAATGCCCAGAATCTTAAAATCCCACGAAGCTTCCAGAACACCCGAGAGCCACCAGAGGGGAGCCCTGGGGGCCCCACACACCAGGCTGGCGCGGCCAGGGTGTGGGCCACGCCCCCTATTGTGTCGTCGCCTCGTCAGCCTTCCGACTCCGCCTCTTCGCCTATTTAAAGGTCCCTGACCTAAATCTTCGAGACGGAAAAGCCACGGTACGAGAAACCTTCCAGAGCCACCGCCATCGCGAAGCCAAGATCTGGGGGACAGGAGTCTCTGTTCCGGCACGCCGCCGGGACGGGGAAGTGCCCCCGGAAGGCTTCTCCATCGACACCGCTGCCATCTCCACCGCCATCTTCATCACCACTGCTGTCTCCCATGAGGAGGGAGTAGTTCTCCATCGAGGCTAAGGGCTGTACCGGTAGCTATGTGGTTAATCTCTCTCCCTATGTACTTCAATACAATGATCTCATGAGCTGCCTTACATGATTGAGATTCATATGAGTTTTGTATCACTATTCATCTATGTGCTACTCTAGTGATGTTATTAAAGTACTCTATTCCTCCTGCACGGTGTAATGGTGACAGTGTGTGCATCGTGTAGTACTTGGCGTAGGTTATGATTGTAATCTCTTGTAGATTATGAAGTTAATTATTGCTATGATAGTATTGATGTGATCTATGCCTCCTTCATAGTGTGATGGTGACAGTGTGCATGCTATGTTACTACTTGGTGTAATTGCAATGATCTATCATGCACTCTAAGGTTATTTAAACATGAATATCGAATATTGTGGAGCTTGTTAACTCCGGCATTGAGGGTTCGTGTAATCCTACACAATTAGTGGTGTTCATCATCCAACAAGAGAGTGTAGAGTATAGCATTTATCTATTCTATTATGTGATCAATGTTGAGAGTGTCCACTAGTGAAAGTATAATCCCCAGGCCTTGTTCCTAAATACTGCAATCATCGCTTGTTTACTGTTCTACTGCATCTGTACTGCCTGCAATATTACCATCAACCACACGCCAGTTGTAGCATCAAGCTATTTTCTAGCGCCGTTACTGCTGCTCATACATATTCATACCACCTGTATTTCACTATCTCTTCGCCGAACTAGTGCACCTATACATCTGACAAGTGTATTAGGTGTGTTGGGGACACAAGAGACTTCTTGCTTTGTGGTTGCAGGGTTGCTTGAGAGGGATATCTTTGACCTCTACCTCCCTGAGTTCGATAAACCTTGGGTGATCCACTTAAGGGAAAACTTGCTGCTGTTCTACAAACCTCTGCTCTTGGAGGCCCAACACTGTCTACAGGAAAAGGAGTGTGCGTAGACATCATTGGCCATGAACTAAATAATAACAGGATGTTACTATAATAGCTAGGAATAAAACAGATAGGAGTTATAATGGCATCACTCATAAACTTGTAGATGAGGGAAACAAATTAGTTTGTTTCGGGATATAAAGTTGTAATGAGCAACACATATAGGATAGTTAATGCTACGGCTTAGGATGGACCAGAAACGGAATATAGTGGGATCACCTGTGAACTTGTAGAAGAGGGAATGCACACCAATATGTTCACCATTCTATATGTGAGCGCCATGCCAATTAAGAGAAACAAGTTAATATTGCAGCTTTTGAAGAATCAAATGGCAGACAAAATTATGATGGAAGTAGCTGCTGTGACGAGTTCAAATAAATTTGTACTGCGTGATGGCAGAGCGATAGCATGCAGGAACTAATAGCAGACAGTTACTTTGTTATCTTACGACGAAGTAGATAGAAATAACAATGGCATCACCTGTAGTACAGGGAATGCAAACCAACATGTTCAGGGAGAACAAGATTGGCATGAACAAAATAGTAGCAGCCTATAATTTTTGTAACAACGACTGAGAAAGATAGAAGTTATGATGGCTACATCTACAGAGCAGGGAATGCAAACCAAAATGTTCAATCGCTTAAAGTTAGCAATGAACTAGAAAATAGCAAGGTGTTACGGTCATAGCTAGGAATGAACTAAAAGAGCTTCAGACAAACAAGCATCTGAACCCAGAACATGGCGCTAAAACAAGGGACTTACATTAGGAGAAGCACTCTGTGGGAGTCACAGCAGATCTTCCTGGGGTTGATAGATCCGGTGATGAAGTACGCTACATGTGCTACTTGGGGTTGGAGAGACGGCCATTAAAATTCATGGTTACTCATCTCATCTGCAAAAAACGTAACGGCGCGTCGTTAGCACAAACAGGTTCCCCCAAGATTAAACAAGAACTTGCAGGCAAACAATAGAAAAGTGACAGTAGAAGAGTTTAGATCATGCGAGGCGCCGATGAAGCAGATCCGGTTCATGTACAGCGGTGTCGGTGAGCAAGATCCGATGCGGTGGACGACGGCTCCGGTGGGGTGGACGATACCGCAGTTGAAGCGACTGCGGTAGACTGCTGGATGAGCATATGGTTTCGAGGTTCGGCGGGGATGATCCGGTCCGGTTGATGACGGCGTCGATGAAGCGGCTCCGGCAGGCAGCCGGATGACGAGGATCGCGAGGCCTCGGGTAGGCCAGGGACGCGTCCGGCGGGGATGTTCCGGTGCGGTGGTCGTGGAGGTGGGAGAGAGGGACTTGGATGTTCCGGTGGGTGGTCTGAGGGAAATGAAATTTTTTTGGGAGGGTTTCCAGGCTAGGGAGGTAGTGGTCGAAAAAATGATGGGCATACCCCCCCACCAACCGACTTTGCTGTCATCTCCACAGGGGTAGAATGGGAATTTGGAAGCGTGTGAAATTTTTGTATTTTGTGGGCGGGAAGTTTTGCCGCTATGAGATTTTGAATTTGGCTAAGGTCCAACTATAATGATCAAAAATTGTGAAACCATACTAGTACCTCTGTTCAAGGACGAGCGCAAAATCAAATCATCATCACATTAAATACCGGTCACTACCATGATCATGATCTATAGTCCCTATCTTCTTAATCTCATTCAAAAATGCATTTGAAATATTTCAGGACTGGTGGGAGATTTTGCCGCCCGACTGAGATTAAATTAAACCACACGTTCGACAATTCAAACTTGAGACCTTGGCTATGATACCATTTAAGTTCGAACTGATTGAAAAAGGCTATGCAATTCATTTATATAACATCCACAGGAACAACTACCAAGTTGATCCCAACCGCAGATAAATGCATCCACCAACAAAAGTAGGAACGGTGCCATAATCTAAGGAAACATTTCACAAGACCAATGTACTCACTATGTAGTGTTCATCTCCAATTATCTATGGCATTTTCTTAGTCTTTGGGAGATTATAACGAACTTGATTGGCCTCGTGCAGTACGGAATCACATGCTTCTAATCTCGATCTCAACATGTCAACTTTTGTTCTTAGCATAGCTGTTGCAACTCGTTCTACTTGGAGTTGTTCCTCCAAAACTTGAGCAGAGAAAGACTTTGGCTTGGGCTTCAAAACCCAGCATTTCGCAGGAAAGAGTTTTTGCTGATATCTTTATCTTTCCCAGGTTTTGCCATCTCGAATTTCATATTAGCATGACAAGTTTTGAGTTGTGTAAAAAGAGAAGTTATTACAGATAAAAATGCAGATGGTAGATTTAATATGTACGAACTACTTTTAATCATACAAGTTGGCATGCCTGATTATAATAAGGACCATCTATCTTGCTAGCAGGCATAATTATTAAGGTATTATTAATGGGCTACCATGTTCGTAGTCTTCGAAGAAACAACCTTTATTGCATTACGAGCAGAAAACAGTTCACACGTGCGCTCAGATTCAAATTTTCAGCATGCAGCCAATTTATGGTTTAATTGAAGTACACATCAGGATATTATTTCACACAAAATACAGCAGCCACATGGAACATATCTAATTTTAGTACAACAACAAAATTTGCAATTATTACAGACCACGAAATTTTGAACGAAATTTTGAGCAGTAATTAATTACAGCATTGGCCAGCAGTCCACTTGACTGAACAATAGAATCAAAGTTTATTTAGACACCTTCAATTCCCAGACACATCACAATTGGCTTACCATGACAAGTTCATAGGAGATTCTTTAGAACATTTTCTGTCAAAGTTTGCCTATTTTTCAATTCATGTATCTCTTGGCGTGTGTTGGCAATTATTTCATCAGCATCTTTGTTTTCCCGCCCAAATATATCAACTGCCTCTTGGAGTGCATCCCCCAAATCTCTTTGTGCCGGATTAAGTTGAGCAATAGATACCATGGGCCTATGCGAGCAATATGCACTCTCACTGCTGCTTTGTGAAACATCAATACTTGAGGCATTGGCCCTTGCTTCTGGCTTTGTAGCTTTATTTGAAGCCTGAAATTTAGATAAAACAAGTTACAACATCATATGATGCAATAAAAGACCTCCAATTTCAAGAGCATCATTGAGCTGATATAACATAGCAAGCAATCAAAAATAGAGCCTCGTACATCTATTTCTTCTGGAACGGTTGGTGTACTGGACTCAGTGGACCAATGAGAGCACGTGCCACTGTCACTGTTGCTCTGTGAAATGACCGCAACACCCCTTGATAAATGGGTTGTCCCTACTGACATTACAGCTTTGTTTGCAGGCTAAACTAAGACAAAACAAGTTAAAATGCAATACAATACACGACAAACAAACAACACTGCTGACATAATTTTGAAAGAACCATGGGTAGATATAACAAATAAACCAGTTAAGCCACATGCCTCTTAGAACAAACCAAACTAGATCATGGCGATGATGTATACAATGAACCAACCAACTAGACATCATGTGCCCAATAACGAAGCCAGGTCACTGCACAGAAGAAATCTAGCAAATAGCCAAATACAGTCAAAACATGTGCATGTTGGATTGGATACAATTAGGAAAATAATGTATGATTGATTTAAGCATGACTCAGATAGTGCCTTCGACAACGTAGAAGGTCAATGCAACAATTAATTGTATGGCTTGTATGAAGTGCCATAACATTTAAATTAAGCATAACGAGGCATTGCTTAATCTGAGAACTGAGTGCTAGCTCAGTGGCAAGGCTTGCGAGTGGGCAGCCAGCCCACCCGGGTTCGAGTACCAACGGGACCGAATTAAACACGAATGAAGCGAGATGTCAGTACAAGTAGTGGCAATGAAATGCAAAATCCATAACAGGGCCAATGACAACATTCACTTGCCAACAAAATCTAAGGCTTTAGCTTTCATATACCCTCAAAATTTAAAATAGTGAAATCCCCCGAAAGGGTATCATGGTATCATTTAATCTCAGCCATCTCACCCCTAATACCAAACATGTATCATTTAATCTCAGACGTTCTTTTGTTTTACTCAAGAAAACATTTTTGTTTCGGGAGTTTATAGAAGCACAAGCCATCGTCTACATTGGCACTGTGTTATGAAAAATATCATCTTCATCGTACATGGTTATGTGAAGATATTGATATATAATTCTGTGCTAGGAAAACAAATAGCAATTACTATGTTACACGAACCATCTTCAAGCTCGAAGATACGAAGTTCATTGGTCCACCAACCAAGGCTGATAAAATATTATATATTAATTTAGTACTAATATTTTGTATTTACTCATATTAAGGTCTAACTTTATTCCCCATGACAACCAGTTTTGATATAAAATCTAACGGTGTCCATGTGTGGGTCACATAAAAAGTATTGAGGTAGTAAATTTATACATAGATATTGGATAATGTATTTTAAATTTCAAAAAATATGGTAGAAATATATAAATTAGATAGTCTTGCCATGCAATATGCATGCCGCAAAAGGTAAGATAGATCCTTAAAAATTCTCGACTCTAATCACAAAAATATACATAATCCTAATGGGGTGTCCATGAAAAAGTCGTGTCACTTTCGTATTAGGGTATACTTCCATTTCATACTGACTAAAAAACTTAATTGTAGTGAACTCACATATTACTCCTTCCATTACTTCTTTTAGGGTGTATTAGTTTTTCAAAAGCCAAACTTTAGGCTTTGTGACTAATTTTAGCAAAAAATAATAATTATCAACATCAAAAATATGGAAATATAT
Organism: Lolium perenne; assembly: GCF_019359855.2. NCBI lineage: Eukaryota > Viridiplantae > Streptophyta > Magnoliopsida > Poales > Poaceae > Lolium > Lolium perenne. The sequence continues at coordinate 142,174,233 of NC_067245.2, forward strand.
TTTAAAATTATATATGTCGTGACGTGCAAAGCACGTGCTACTTACTAGTAGATTACTAGAAAATGAATGAAGCAATTGAACATGGAGCGTATTATATAAACAGCCAGATCATTTGAATATGGATACACCACATCATGTCAATGGGACTCAGAAAAACAAAGCTAGACATTTAAATAAGTAATATAACTATTTTTTTCACAATGTTTCAAGTAGAATAGGAAGCTAGGTTAGGAATAAAGCAATCATGTTTCAAGTAGAATAGGAAGCTAGGTTAGGAATAAATCAATCATGTTTCAAGTAGAATAGGAAGCTAGGTTAGGAATAAAGCAATCATGTTTCAAGTAGAATAGGAAGCTAGGTAAGGAATAAAGCAATAAAAAAACACGAAGTGCATCATTTCAGCTAGGATCATTTCTATCAAACTTCATGCACTAGCCATGGAACAACAGGCAAACTCAATGAAGCAACATGCAAAAAATTAACATAATAGAATTTCAGGACTTGTTTAAGATAGCCAAATCATGTAACTTATACCCAGGCATGCCGGATGCCAGATGGGTCAAAGGTAGTGTGCAATTTTCCATATGGTCATTGTTTATATTTTATTAGATTCCATTAGGCACCTTAGGTAGTGCAACATACAGAAAATGATGCAATTGAACTACGCACAGGAGGTAAATTAACATTCCAAAAAAAAATAGGGAACTTACGTGAGCTTTTTTTTGAGTCACACGGACCTCATCAGGTACTTGGACAGAAGAACCTGGTGCCTCACTGTTTCTCCTTTGCATGAAGGAGAGGCCAATTGTAAACAGAAACAGGATCCAAGATATAGAAGTTTGCATTAAGCAATATACAAAAAACAGCAGGTACTTACATGATTATAGGCGAGCTTTACTCTACGTTTCTGAGTGTAAGATGTGCCTGCTGCAAGTGTAATAACAACAAACAGTTACGAGTCAAGGATTTGCTATAATTAAATTGACACCAAACAGTAGTAGAAGCATTATGACGTGCATAAACATGTAATACAGGATCGCAGAAAGATATCAAACATGATGTAACTAGAGCAGTAGCCTATGGCCAAATAGTGAGAAATTGTAATCTTGTCAATGGTGGACTTGTATAGCCTACCCCCAACTTGTTTGGGAATAAAGGCTTTGTTGTTGTTGTTGTTGTTGTCAATCGTGGACATGTAGAGCATTCAACGGCTCGTGATTGGTGGCTCATATTTTGTGGAGTTTCAGCGAATGGGTGGGTTAGGTCACTCAGACCACCACACTCTGTATTTATATCATCTGAGTGAGGGTCACAATACCACTGGACATGGGCCTCTATGGGCCTCACACTAGATACAATATTACTACAGCGCTACTACTAAACTCACTCATGTTCCAACACACCCCCTCAAGATGATCATGGGTAAACAACCATGGCCATCTTGCAACAACAACATGACACATATGACAACTACGAGAAATGAACTTTCAGCATAACTCCTAGGATACATTACATCATTGTACTTTCCATCATCTTGTCATCTCGATTCATCTCTTCATCAGCAGCGAAGACATCCAGCTTCAACCATCTGGGATACGCACAACTCCTAACCATACACGTCCTCAACAACCCCGGCTGCCTCACCACACAAGTTCCGCAGAACCATCCACACTCGCCTCAATGTCCTCGGCCTCTCTTCTCCACTCTGCCCGGCCACTGACCTCTTCCGTCTCTCCCACAAACCCCCAGCCAACTCCTGCCTCAACCATCCACTCCTCAAGCACCCATGCCTATCCCCCGGTCAGGCCTCAACCAGTCTCACCTCAGGCATGCATGCCTTTCCCCTGGACAAATCCACAACCATCACCATCACCACTAAACCGCAGCCTCATCAACTCCATCACGACTCAACCGCAGCCTCATCAACTCCATCACGACTCAACCGCAGCCTCATCAACTCCATCACAACATATCCTCACAGCCTCACATCTCCATTTTCTCCTCACTTCCACTCGGATGGCGCCGCCCTGGCCAACCTGGCAGACCGCACCTGGCCACATCGACCGGCTCGCACTGGTCAACGTCCAGCACCAACCTCCGGCTCCGCCCTACGCTCAAAGGCTCAGCCCACTCCGCACGCCTCCAACATCTCCACCTCGCACGGATCTAGATCTCTCTGCCACGGATTAACTTCCTCTTCTCTCCTTTCTAAACCAAAACGATCTTCACCCTCTTCTTTGTCCCCGCGCGAGCAGCCGCCGATCTCACACAACTCGATGATATTAAATTTTGGCTGCAGTAGGTAATAATAATAATAAATAGTAGGCCCTACTAGTATTGTACGTCTGTTCAAGAATCCAAGGGGGGTAGAGGTAGAGGTATAGATATATAGACAATATAGAGATATAAGGATGCTTTATTACTTTTAGAAGCAATTACATCCAGCCTCTGCATAACCAGGATGCACACAGCCGTTTTGTTGTCTCAAGTCCAAAGGGAGCATATGCTCCCATTATGTGGATCCATATTTCAAAGTGTCAAAAAATTCTAAACTAAAATTTTACATGTATATCTAGACATTTTATGTTGGTACACAAGTTTTCTCAAAAAAAAAAGGTGGCTCCTGCAAAAAAAAGACAATTTTTGATGTTGTAACACGACTACGTACAGTACATTTTTTGCCTTTTTTGTACACGCCACACAATATGTTGTTTTTCCACGAAAACTTATGAACGAACATAGGATGTCACAACGTATACCAAAAAAAAATAACATTTATATAATTGTTTTTTATTATTTTATATAATGGGTGCATATGCACGCGTGTGCCAAAACGACACCTCCAGGGGCTAGGAGTTTCTAAACTTTCTTATGGCACATCAAATAAAATGTTGTTCAATCAATAATAATAATGTGCTTATGATTGTTACTCCCTTCCACCATGAATAAAGTCCACATCGGTTTCGTGTCAAACTTTGACTCGAGATTTAGGTACCCACATGATAGTGCTAGTATCATAAACATTGGTCCCAAAAAAATGTTGATTTGGCAGCTAATTAAGTAGGAGAGAGGAGATTAGTGTAACATAGGTAGATACTATATCATAGCGCAAACAACGAGAAAAGTTAATTCTAAACAAATTTTGTACACAAATTTGCATTGAGATTCTAAAAAATAATAAATGTAGCACGACTATGATACTACTCCATGATACTACCCACTATAGAAATAGTATGACCAGCCTAATTTTATGACATCCGCAAAATATACCATTGGAAAGTTCATCGAAACAAGCACCCGATGATATAGTTCTGAATGACATGCAACTAATAATTGGCGGGCCCAAGTATTAGTCTAAGTTTGCCTCTGAAAACAAATTGGCATTGTACTCTAGGACAAAGGGAGACTACTCACAATGGCAATATCATAAGTAGTATCATGAACTACATGCATGAAAAATGTTGATGTGTCATATCAATTAATGATGAAAGAGACGATAGTGGTATCATAGGTAGATATCGTATCATAGCATGTAGAACTAGAAAAATTACTGCCAAACAAATCTTGTACACACTTTTGTATTGAGATTCTACAAATCACTAAATACATGTAACATATTATACTACTACATGATGATACTATGGATTGTTAAAATAATATCGTACACTAGTATCATATGCATGATACTATTATATGATACTCCCCATTGTGACTAGTCTAATAATAACAATAGTACTCAACTTTGTCTTGCTCCTCAGGTGGTTAGAAGTCTATGTTCGGTCCCTCAAGTATTTAAGAATTATGTTTGGCCCCTCAACTCTAATGTGGTCAAAATCAAACACTTGAACACTTAGTTAGGTCTAGCAATGATTAAAACTTGATTGGTCTGTTTATTACTTGTTCTATGGCACGACGGAAAAGCATTTTGCCAAATCTCAAGCACACATAGTTGGGGTCCATTAGAGGGACTAATTAAATCAAAGTACAATGGATGTATAAAAGCAGGTTTTATCATTGATTAGCTTTTCAACGGCCTATCAACTGTAAGTGTTGCATGTGTTCTAAAGAACTATGTTCATCGTCAGAGATCAAGATGAGTACGCGGTGGAGGACACACAAAACAACCGTAGGCCAGGTGGGCACACCTTACTATTTTTTTGCACTTTATATGTGATAATTTTTTACATAAATAACTAACTAAAACATTTTTTAAATAGGGTTTGCCATCCAACCCAAACACCATGTTGCGTACGTCGCTGAGGGTAAGGGGTTTCATCTTCGTTCTATGGTATGAGTATGTAATGAGTGTGGTACTCATCGAAGACAATATATATAGCAGACATCACATCAGATGAGCCTATGGATAAAAATAGGCCAAATCATATCTACTAGTGCACAAATGAAGTTAAAAATAGGTCAACCATCATTAAACTGATACTACTTAAAAGACCATTGTTTGACCTAAGGATGCTTTATTACTTCTCTTCGTGCTTGACGTCATAAGTCAGAGTTTAAGGTTAGGGGGTAGATACATGATTTTTCTGGTCTGAATATGTCTAGACCTTGTTTATCAACTTGAATGCTTGCTACATGACATCAGAAGACTATGTGTTTGGTTTTTTTTGAATTTGTTATGCCCATTTGAATCTTGGTCAAATCCTAGGTTTGACCAAGATTTAAACCAGTTTAAAACATGAAAATGAAAAGGTAAGCCTGGATCCTTCTTAGTCACTCCAAAATGGAGCTTTTGGGAGGTTTTTGAAATTTTCATGTTTGAAACCCAAAACCCTTGATGCTTGACTTCATAAGACAGAGTTTAGGGTTATGGGGTATATACATGATTTTTCTGGTTTGAATATGTCTAGACTTGGTTGATCAACTTGAATGCTTACTATACGACATAAGAAGCTTATGTGCTTTGGTTTTTGATTTCTTTTTTGAAATTTTATGCCCATTTGAATCCTGGTCAAATCCTTTGTTTGACCAATATTTAAACAATTTTAAAACATGAAAATGAAAAAGTAAGCCTAGATCCTTCTTAGTCATGAAAATGAGTTAACTTCGCTTTCCTACCCTTGAATCCATAGGAAACTTTGTACTAATACAGTATAATAATCACCCGAGTTTTTACACCAACAGGTCTGTCACTTACGTGTGGTGCCCATGCGTGAGGTCCCACACTTCAGTGAGCATGGATTCATACCTTCAGTGAGCATGGATTCATACCTTCAGTGAGCACGGACTAATGCGTGAGGTCCCAATATGAAAAATTATGCATATATCCTTCTTAGTCACTCCAAAATGAAGCTCTTGGGAGGGTTTTTGAAATTTCCTTGTTTGAAACCAAAAACCACATATCTTCATGCTTGACTTCATGAGACAGCGTTTATGGTTAGGGGGTAGATACATGATTTCTCTGGTTTGAATATATCTAGACCTTGTTTATCAACTTAATTGAATGCTTACTATGTGACATAAGATGATTATGTGCATTGGTTTTTCATTTTATTGTTTTTTTTGAATTTTTATGCCCATTTGAATCTTGGTCAAATCCTAGGTTAACTTGACTATGATTTAATCAAGTTTAAAACATGAATATGAAAAATTAAGCATCTATCCTTCTTAGTCACTCCAATATGTAGCTCTTGGGAGGGTTTTTGAAATTTCCATGCTTGAAACCAAAAACCACTTCTCTTCATGCATGCTTGACTTGATAAGTCAGATTTTAGGGATAGGGGGTAGATACATGCTTTTTCTGGTTGGTCTAAACCTTGTTTATCAACTTGAATGCTTACTATATGACATACAAAGACTATTTGCTAACGGAGGGAGTAAGCACTCTAGCTATGAAAAGTACCAAACGATGCATACTAAAATGATTTTTTAGAGGAATACTAGTTCGGATTATATAATTTTATATTAGCAGGCCAAAATCGAACCCCGTAGTTGGATTTTCAGAAATTGATTCGTAGTACTCGGCAAAACCCTAGTTTAGCTTATTTAATAATAGATTCGTAGGTCGATTTTTTTACGTTATTATTATTATTACTAGGAGACGAAGGAAGAGCAGTCACGGGGCCCCACTTATTTATGGTGTCTATCCTTTTTCTGGTGATGTTGACTGTTGTGCAGGGTTGTCAGTGCGCAGGGGGTGCGAGCGAGCGAGAAAGGCCGAAATGAGAGAAATGTTTTTTTTAGAGGGACAACCGAACGATCCTGAAGGACCCAGATTTCCAATACGCATCAGAGCGCAGTTTACAGCAGGACACAAAATAAACAGGAAATTACGTCTAAATCCCTAAGATTTACATGGTAGACCCCAGGCTGAAAGCAAGAAATGCGATCGGGTCCTTAACAGCCACCGTCCGGATTGATCCTTGTCGCAGCCGGGGACGAACCACTTGGCGCGACCAAATCGCCATGGCTACAGAGCCTGCACACCATGGCCTACGAGCTGAGCTAGAAACGACCTGCCAAAATCGGCAGCCAACGGAGGTGGATAATTGGAGAGATGGAGAGAGAGAGAGAGAGAGTGTTGATGCCTCTCTCTTGAGAAAGAAGATGGCTGGGAGTTTGCCTACCTAGCGTACGTGACTTGTGCTCACGAAAGTGTGGGACCTCACGCATGGGAACCACACGTAAGTGACAGACTTGTTGCTCTAATAACTCGGGTGATTATTATACTGTATTAGTACATAGTTTCCTATGGATCCTTCTTAGTCACTCCAAAATGAAGCTCTTTGGGAGGGTTTTTGAAATTTCCATGTTTGAAACAAAAAACCACATATCTTCATGCGCTTGACTTCATGAGACAGAGTTTAGGGTTAGGGGGTAGATACATGATTTCTCTGGTTTGAATATGTCTAGACCTTGTTTATCAACTTAATTGAATGCTTACTATATGACATAAGAAGATTATGTGCCTTGATTTTACATTTTTTTAAATTATGCCCATTTGAATCTTGGTCAAATCCTAGGTTTGACCATGATTTAAACAAGTTTAAAACATGAATATGAAAAATTAAGCATGTATCCGTCGTAGTCACTCCAAAATGAAGCTCTTGAGAGGTTTTTTGAAACTTCCATGTTTGAAACCAAAAAACCACGTACTTCACTTCATGCTTGTCTTCATAAGACAAAGTTTGGGGTTAGGGGTAGCTTGTTGATACATGATTTTTCTGGTTTGAATATGTCTAGACCTTGTTTATCAACTTAATTGAATGCTTACTAGATGACATAAGATGACTATGTGCATTGGTTTTTCATTTTATTGTTTTTTTAATTTTTATGCCCATTTGAATCTTGGTCAAATTTTTATGCCCATGATTTAAACAAGTTTAAAACATGAATATGAAAAATTAAGTATCTATCCTTCTTAGTCACTCCAAAATGTAGCTCTTGGGAGGGTTTTTGAAATTTCCATGCTTGAAACCAAAAACCACTTCTCTTCATGCATGCTTGACTTCATAAGATAGAGTTTAGGGTTAGGGGGTAGATACATGATTTTCCTGGTTTGAATATGTCTAGACCTTGTTTATCAACTTAATTGAATGCTTACTATATGACATAAGAAAACCTTGTAATATGTTAAGCTAAAGGCTGGTTTGCCCGCACTTAGAAATGATATTTGCATCACTTATCATATGTTTGCCCATTTGAATCTTGTCAAATCCTAGGTTTGACCATGATTTAAACAAGTTTAAAATATGAATATGAAAAATTAAGGATGTATCCTTCGTAGTCACTCCAAATTGAAGCTCGATCTTGAGAGGGTTTTTGAAATTTCCATGTTTGAAACCAAAAAACCACGTACTTCTCTTCATGCTTGACTTCATAAGACTGAGTTTGGGGTTAGGGGTAGCTTGATACATAAATTTTCTGGTTTGAATATGTCTAGACATTGTTTATCAACTTAATTGAATGCTTACTAGATGACATAAGATGACTATGTGCATTGGTTTTTCATTTATTTTTTGAATTTTTATGCCCATTTGAATCTTGGTCAAATCCTAGGTTTGACCATGATTTAATCAAGTTTAAAACATGAATATGAAAAATTAAGCATCTATCCTTCTTAGTCACTCCAATATGTAACTCTTGGGAGGGTTTTTGAAATTTCCATGCTTGAAACCAAAAACCACTTCTCTTCATGCATGCTTGACTTCATAAGACAGAGTTTAGGGTTAGGGGGTAGATACATGATTTTCCTGCTAGTTTGAATATGTCTAGACCTTGTTTATCAATTTAAATGAATGCTTACTATATGACATGAGCAGACCTTGGTTTTAATTTTTATACCCATTTGAATCTTCGTCAAATCCTAGGTTTGTTGACCAAGATTTGAACAAGTTTAAAACATGAATATGAAAAAGTAAGCATGTATGCTTCTTAAGTCACTCCAAAATGAAGCTCTTGGGAGGGTTTTTGAAATTTCCATGTTTGAAACTAAAAACCACTTCTCTTCATGCTTGACTTCATAAGTCAGGGTTTAGGGATATTTAGGGGGTAGATACATGATTTTTCTGGTTTGAATATGTCTAGACCTTGTTTATCAACTTAATTGAATGCTTACTATATAACGTAAGAAGACTATGTGCCTTGATTTTTCATTTTTTTAAATTATGCCTATTTGAATCTTGGTCAAATCCTAGGTTTGACCATGATTTAAACAAGTTTAAAACATGAATATGAAAATTAAGCATGTATCCTTCATAGTCACTCCAAAATGAAGCTCTTGAGAGGGTTTTTGAAATTTCTATGTTTGAAACCAAAAACCACATATCTTCATGCTTGACTTCATAAGACAGAGTTTAGGGTTAGGGGGTAGATACATGATTTCTCTGGTTTGAATATATCTAGACCTTGTTTATAAACTTAATTGAATGCTTACTATGTGACATAAGAAAACTATGTGCCTTGGTTTTTCATTTATTTTGATTTATTTTGATTTTTTATGCCCATTTGAATCTTGGTCAAGTCCTAGGTTTGACCATGATTTAAACAAGTTTAAAACATGAATATGAAAAATTAAGCATATATCCTTCTTAGTCACTGCAAAATGTAGATCTTGGTAGGGTTTTTGAAATTTCCATGTTTGAAACCAAAAACCACTTCTCTTCATGCATGCTTGACTTCATAAGACAGAGTTTAGGGTTAGGGGTAGCTAGATACATGATTTTTCTGGTTTGAATATGTCTAGACCTTGTTTATCAACTTAATTGAATGCTTACTATATGACATAAGAAAACTATGTGCCTTGGTTTTTCATTTCTTTTGATTTATTTTGATTTTTTATGCCCATTTGAATCTTGGTCAAGTCCTAGGTTTGACCATGATTTAAAGAAGTTTAAAACATAAATATGAAAAATTAAGCATATATCCTTCTTAGTCACTCCAAAATGTAGCTCTTGGTAGGGTTTTTGAAATTTCCATGTTTGAAACCAAAAACCACATCTCTTCATGCTTGACTTCATAAGTCAGAGTTTAGGGATAGGGGGTAGATACATGATTTTTCTGGTTGAATATGTCTAAACCTTGTTTATCAACTTGAATGCTTACTATATGACATACACAGACTATTTGCTAACGGAGGGAGTAAGCACTCTAGCTATGAAAAGTACCAAACGATGCATACTAAAATGATTTTTTAGAGGAATACTAGTTCGGATTATATAATTTTATATTAGCAGGCCAAAATCGAACCCCGTAGTTGGATTTTCAGAAATTGATCCATAGTACTGGGCAAAACCCTAATTTAGCTTATGTAATAATAGATTAGTAGGTCGATTTTTTTAAGTTATTATTATTATTACTAGGAGACGAAGGGAGAGCAGTCACGGGGCCCCACTTATTTATGGTGTCTATCCTTTTTCTGGTGATGTTGACTGTTGTGCAGGGTTGTCAGTGCGCAGGGGGGGCGAGGGAGCGAGAAAGGCCGAAATGAGAGAGATGTTTTTTTAGAGGGACAACCGAACGATCCTGAAGGACCCAGATTTCCAATACGCATCAGAACGCAGTTTACAGCAGGACACAAAATAAATAGGAAATTACGTCTAAATCCCTAAGATTTACATGGTAGACCCTGATACGTCTCCGACGTATCGATAATTTCTTATGTTCCATGCCACATTATTGATGTTATCTACATGTTTTATGCACACTTTATGTCATATTCGTGCATTTTCTGGAACTAACCTATTAACAAGATGCCGAAGTGCCGATTCTTTGTCTGCTGTTTTTGGTTTCAGAAATCCTAGTAAGGAAATATTCTCGGAATTGGACGAAATCAAAGCCCAGGGGCCTATTTTTCCACGGAGCTTCCAGAAGACCGAAGAACACACGAAGTGGGGCCACGAGGTGGCGACACCACGTGGCGGCGCGGCCCGGGGGGCCCGCGCCGCCTATGGTGTGGCGCCCTCGTACGGCCCCGACTCTGCCCTTCCGCCTACAAATAGCCTCCGTGACGAAAACCCCAGCATCGAGAACCACGATACGGAAAACCTTCCGAGACGCCGCCGCCGCCGATCCCATCTCGGGGGATCCAGGAGATCGCCTCCGGCACCCTGCCGGAGAGGGGAATCATCTCCCGGAGGACTCTACGCCGCCATGGTCGCCTCCGGTGTGATGTGTGAGTAGTCTACCCCTGGACTATGGGTCCATAGCAGTAGCTAGATGGTTGTCTTCTCCCCATTGTGCTATCATTGTCGGATCTTGTGAGCTGCCTAACATGATCAAGATCATCTATCTGTAATTCTATATGTTGCGTTTGTTGGGATCCGATGAATAGAGAATACTTGTTATGTTGATTATCAAAGTTATGCTTATGTGTTGTTTATGATCTTGCATGCTCTCCGTTACTAGTAGATGCTCTGGCCAAGTAGATGCTTGTAACTCCAAGAGGGAGTACTTATGCTCGATAGTGGGTTCATGCCTGCATTGACACCGGGACAGGACGTGAAAAGTTCTAAGGTTGTGTTGTGTTGTTGCCACTAGGGATAAAACATTGATGCTATGTCTAAGGATGTAGTTGTTGATTACATTACGCACCATACTTAATGCAATTGTCTGTTGCTTGCAACTTAATACTGGAGGGGTTCGGATGATAACTTTGAAGGTGGACTTTTTAGGCATAGATGCAGTTGGATGGCGGTCTATGTACTTTGTCGTAATGCCCAATTAAATCTCACTATACTCATCATGATATATATGTGCATTGTCATGCTCTCTTTATTTGTCAATTGCCCAACTGTAATTTGTTCACCCAACATGCTGTTCGTCTTATGGGAGAGACACCTCTAGTGAACTGTGGACCCCGGTCCAATTCTCTTTACTGAAATACAATCTACTGCAATACTTGTTCTACTGTTTTCTGCAAACAATCATCTTCCACACAATACGGTTAACTCTTTGTTACAGCAAGCCGGTGAGATTGACAACCTCACTGTTTCGTTGGGGCAAAGTACTTTGGTTGTGTTGTGCAGTTCCACGTTGGCGCCGGAATCCCTGGTGTTGCGCCGCACTACATCTCGCCGCCATCAACCTTCAACGTGCTTCTTGGCTCCTCCTGGTTCGATAAACCTTGGTTTCTTTCTGAGGGAAAACTTGCTGCTGTGCGCATCATACCTTCCTCTTGGGGTTGCCCAACGAACGTGTGAAATACACGCCATCAAGCTCTTTTTCCGGCGCTCGTTGCCGGGAGATCAAGACACGCTGCAAGGGAGTCTCCACTTCTCAATCTCTTTACTTTGTTTTTGTCTTGCTTAGTTTTATTTACTACTTTGTTTGCTGCACTAAATCAAAATACAAAAAAATTAGTTGCTAGTTTTACTTTATTTGCTATCTTGTTTGCTATATCGAAAACACAAAAAAATTAGTTACTTGCATTTACTTTATCTAGTTTGCTTTATTTACTGTTGCTAAAATGGTCAACGCTGAAAATACTAAGTTGTGTGACTTCACAACCACAAATAATAATGATTTCTTATGCACACCTATTGCTCCACCTGCTACTACAGCAGAATTCTTTGAAATTAAACCTGCTTTACTTAATCTTGTTATGAACAATCAATTTTCTGGTGTTAGTTCTGATGATGCTGCTGCCCATCTTAATAATTTTGTTGAACTATGTGAAATGCAAAAATATAAAGATGTAGATGGTGATATTATTAAACTAAAATTGTTCCCTTTCTCATTAAGAGGAAGAGCTAAAGATTGGTTGCTATCTCTGCCTAAGAATAGTATTGATTCATGGACTAAATGCAAGGATGCTTTTATTGGTAGATATTATCCCCTGCTAAAATTATATCTTTGAGGAGTAGCATAATGAATTTTAAACAATTAGATACTGAACATGTTGCTCAAGCTTGGGAAAGAATGAAATCTCTGGTTAAAAATTGCCCAACCCATGGACTGACTACTTGGATGATCATCCAAACCTTCTATGCAGGACTAAATTTTTCTTCACGGAATTTATTGGATTCAGCTGCTGGAGGTACCTTTATGTCCATCACTCTTGGTGAAGCAACAAAGCTTCTTGATAATATGATGATCAACTACTCTGAATGGCACACGGAGAGAGCTCCACAAGGTAAGAAGGTAAATTCTGTCGAAGAAACCTCTTCCTTGAGTGATAAGATTGATGCTATTATGTCTATGCTTGTGAATGATAGGACTAATATTGATCCTAATAATGTTCCATTAGCTTCATTGGTTGCACAAGAAGAACATGTTGATGTAAACTTCATTAAAAATAATAATTTCAACAACAATGCTTACCGGAACAATTCTAGTAACAACTATAGGCCATATCCTTATAATAATGGCAACGGCTATGGTAATTCTTATGGGAATTCTTACAACAATAATAGGAGTTCACCCCCTGGACTTGAAGCCATGCTTAAAGAATTTATTAGTACACAAACTGCTTTTAACAAATCTGTTGAAGAAAAGCTTGGGAAAATTGATATACTTGCTTCTAAAGTCGATAGTCTTGTTGTTGATGTTGATCTTTTGAAATCAAAAGTTTTGCCTAATGAGAATCATCATAATAAAATTACTACTACAGCAAATGCCATTCAAGTTAGAATTAATGAGAATATAAGATTAATGGCTGAATCAAGTGCTAGGTGGGATAGAGAAGAAAATGAAAAACTAGCTAAAGAGAAGAATATAGCTAAAGTTTGGACTATTACCACCACTAATAATGCTAATGCTACACATGTTGTTGCACCTTCTACTCATACTAATAAAAGAATTGGTGTTGGCAATGTTTCCACTTCGAATGCAAAGCGCGAAAAACTGCCTGAAACTGCTAAAATCTTTAAATCGCTGTGATAAAGCTGCTGAAATTTTTTCCAACATTGGGGATGATGATCCCATTGCTTTAGATTATAATGGTTTGAATTTTGATGATTGCCACATCTCTGAAGTTATAAAGTTCTTGCAAAAACTTGCTAAAAGTCCTAATGCTAGTGCTATAAATTTGGCTTTCACGCATCATATTACAAATGCTCTCATAAAAGCTAGAGAAGAGAAACTAGAGCGTGAAGCCTCTATTCCTAAAAAGCTAGAGGATGGTTGGGAGCCCATCATTAAGATGAAGGTTAAAGATTTTGATTGTAATGCTTTATGTGATCTTGGTGCAAGTATTTCTGTTATGCCTAAGAAAATTTATAATATGCTTGACTTGCCACCGCTGAAAAATTGTTATTTGGATGTTAATCTTGCTGATCATTCTACAAAGAAACCTTTGGGTAAAGTTGATAATGTTCGCATTACCGTTAACAATAACCTTGTTCCCGTTGATTTTGTTGTCTTGGATATTGAATGCAATGCATCTTGTCCCATTATATTGGGAAGACCTTTTCTTCGAACTGTTGGTGCTACCATTGATATGAAGAAAGGTAATATAAAATATCAATTTCCTCTCAAGAAAGGTATGGAACACTTCCCTAGAAAGAGAATGAAGGTACCTTTTGATTCTATTATGAGAACAAATTATGATGTTGACACTTCATCTCTTGATAATACTTGATACACACTTTCTGCGCCTAGCTGAAAGGCGTTAAAGAAAAGCGCTTATGGGAGACAACCCATGTTTTTACCTACAGTACTTTGTTTTTATTTTGTGTCTTGGAAGTTGTTTACTACTGTAGCAACCTCTCCTTATCTTAGTTTTGTGTTTTGTTGTGCCAAGTTAAGCCGTTGATAGAAAAGTAAGTACTAGATTTGGATTACTGCACAGTTCCAGATTTCTTTGCTGTCACGAATCTGGGTCCACCTCCCTGTAGGTAACTCAGAAAATTAAGCCAATTTACGTGCATGATCCTCAGATATGTATGCAACTTTCATTCAATTTGAGCATTTTCATTTGAGCAAGTCTGGTGCCATTTTAAAATTCGTCAATACGAACTGTTCTGTTTTGACAGATTCTGCCTTTTATTTCGCATTGCCTCTTTCGCTATGTTGGATGAATTTCTTTGATCCACTAATGTCCAGTAGCATTATGCAATGTCCAGAAGTGTTAAGAATGATTGTGTCACCTCTGAATATGTCAATTTATAATGTGCACTAACCCTCTAATGAGTTGTTTCGAGTTTGGTGTGGAGGAAGTTTTCAAGGATCAAGAGAGGAGTATGATGCAACATGATCAAGGAGAGTGAAAGCTCTAAGCTTGGGGATGCACCCGGTGGTTCACCCCTGCATATATCAAGAAGACTCAAGCGTCTAAGCTTGGGGATGCCCAAGGCATCCCCTTCTTCATCGACAACATTATCAGGTTCCTCCCCTGAAACTATATTTTTATTCCATCACATCTTATGTGCTTTTTCTTGGAGCGTCGGTTTGTTTTTGTTTTTTGTTTTGTTTGAATAAAATGGATCCTAGCATTCACTTTATGGGAGAGATACACGCTCCGCTGTAGCATATGGACAAGTATGTCCTTGGTTTCTACTCATAGTATTCATGGCGAAGTTTCTCCTTCGTTAAATTGTTATATGGTTGGAATTGGAAAATGATACATGTAGTAATTGCTATAAATGTCTTGGGTAATGTGATACTTAGCAATTGTTGTGCTCATGTTTAAGCTCTTGCATCATATGCTTTGCACCCATTAATGAAGAAATACATAGAGCATGCTAAAATTTGGTTTGCATATTTGGTTTCTCTAAGGTCTAGATAATTTCTAGTATTGAGTTTGAACAACAAGGAAGATGGTGTAGAGTCTTATAATGTTTTCAATATGTCTTTTATGTGAGTTTTGCTGCACCGGTTCATCCTTGTGTTTGTTTCAAATAAGCCTTGCTAGCCTAAACCTTGTATCGAGAGGGAATACTTCTCATGCATCCAAAATACTTGAGCCAACCACTATGCCATTTGTGTCCACCATACCTACCTATGCTACATGGTATTTTCCAGCCATTCCAAAGTAAATTGCTTGAGTGCTACCTTTAAAATTCCATCATTCACCTTTGCAATATATAGCTCATGGGACAAATAGCTTAAAAACTATTGTGGTATTGAATATGTAATTATGCACTTTATCTCTTATTAAGTTGCTTGTTGTGCGATAACCATGTTTATCGGGGAACGCCATCAACTCATTGTTGAATTTCATGTGAGTTGCTATGCATGTTCGTCTTGTCTGAAGTAAGGGCGATCTACTCTGAGTTGAATGGTTTGAGCATGCATATTGTGAGAGAAGAACATTGGGCCGCTAACTAAAGCCATGTTCCATGGTGGAAGTTTCAGTTTTGGACAAACATCCTCAAATCTCTAATGAGAAAAGAATTAATTGTTGTTGAATGCTTAAAGCATTAAAAGAGGAGTCCATTATCTGTTGTCTATGTTGTCCCGGTATGGATGTCTAAGTTGAGAATAATCAAAAGCGAGAAATCCAAATGCGAGCTTTCTCCTTAGACCTTTGTACAGGCGGCATAGAGGTACCCCTTTGTGATACTTGGTTAAAGCATATGTATTGCGGTGATAATCCAGGTAGTCCAAGCTAATTAGGACAAGGTGCGGGCACTATTAGTACACTATGCATGAGGCTTGCAACTTATAAGATATAATTTACATGATGCATATGCTTTATTACTACCGTTGACAAAATTGTTTCATGTTTTCAAAATCAAAGCTCTAGCACAAATATAGCAATCGATGCTTTTCCTCTATGAGGACCATTCTTTTACTTTCAATGTTGAGTCAGTTCACCTATTTCTCTCCACCTCAAAGAAGCAAACACTTGTGTGAACTGTGCATTGATTCCTACATACTTGCTTATTGCACTTATTATATTACTCTATGTTGACAATATCCATGAGATATACATGTTACAAGTTGAAAGCAACCGCTGAAACTTAATCTTCTTTTGTGTTGCTTCAATGCCTTTACTTTGAATTATTGCTTTATGAGTTAACTCTTATGCAAGACTTATTGATGCTTGTCTTGAAGTGCTATTCATGAAAAGTCTTTGCTATATGATTCACTTGTTTACTCATGTCATACACATTGTTTTGATCGCTGCATTCACTACATATGCTTTACAAATAGTATGATCAAGATTATGATGGCATGTCACTCCAGAAATTATCTGTGTTATCGTTTTACCTGCTCGGGACGAGCAGAACTAAGCTTGGGGATGCTGATACGTCTCCGACGTATCGATAATTTCTTATGTTCCATGCCACATTATTGATGTTATCTACATGTTTTATGCACACTTTATGTCATATTCGTGCATTTTCTGGAACTAACCTATTAACAAGATGCCGAAGTGCCGATTCTTTGTTCTGCTGTTTTGGGGGTCAGAAATCCTAGTAAGGAAATATTCTCGGAATTGGACGAAATCAAAGCCCAGGGGCCTATTTTTCCACGGAGCTTCCAGAAGACCGAAGAACACACGAAGTGGGGCCACGAGGTGGCGACACCACGTGGCGGCGCGGCCCAGGGGGGGCCCGCGCCGCCCTATGGTGTGGCGCCCTCGTCTGGCCCCCGACTCTGCCCTTCCGCCTACAAATAGCCTCCGTGACGAAAACCCCAGTACCGAGAACCACGATACGGAAAACCTTCCAGAGACGCCGCCGCCGCTGATCCCATCTCGGGGGATCCAGGAGATCGCCTCCGGCACCCTGCCGGAGAGGGGAATCATCTCCCGGAGGACTCTACGCCGCCATGGTCGCCTCCGGTGTGATGTGTGAGTAGTCTACCCCTGGACTATGGGTCCATAGCAGTAGCTAGATGGTTGTCTTCTCCCCATTGTGCTATCATTGTCGGATCTTGTGAGCTGCCTAACATGATCAAGATCATCTATCTGTAATTCTATATGTTGCGTTTGTTGGGATCCGATGAATAGAGAATACTTGTTATGTTGATTATCAAAGTTATGCTTATGTGTTGTTTATGATCTTGCATGCTCTCCGTTACTAGTAGATGCTCTGGCCAAGTAGATGCTTGTAACTCCAAGAGGGAGTACTTATGCTCGATAGTGGGTTCATGCCTGCATTGACACAGGACGGTGTGAAAGTTCTAAGGTTGTGTTGTGCTGTTGCCACTAGGGATAAAACATTGATGCTATGTCTAAGGATGTAGTTGTTGATTACATTACGCACCATACTTAATGCAATTGTCTGTTGCTTGCAACTTAATACTGGAGGGGGTTCGGATGATAACCTGAAGGTGGACTTTTTAGGCATAGATGCAGTTGGATGGCGGTCTATGTACTTTGTCGTAATGCCCAATTAAATCTCACTATACTCATCATGATATGTATGTGCATTGTCATGCTCTCTTTATTTGTCAATTGCCCAA
This sequence comes from Lolium perenne, assembly GCF_019359855.2. Lineage (NCBI taxonomy): Eukaryota > Viridiplantae > Streptophyta > Magnoliopsida > Poales > Poaceae > Lolium > Lolium perenne. Next base: position 142,192,038 of record NC_067245.2, read on the forward strand.
CTGTAATTTGTTCACCCAACATGCTGTTCGTCTTATGGGAGAGACACCTCTAGTGAACTGTGGACCCCGGTCCAATTCTCTTTACTGAAATACAATCTACTGCAATACTTGTTCTACATTTTCTCGCAAACAATCATCTTCCACACAATACGGTTAACTCTTTGTTACAGCAAGCCGGTGAGATTGACAACCTCACTGTTTCGTTGGGGCAAAGTACTTTGGTTGTGTTGTGCAGGTTCCACGTTGGCGCCGGAATCCCTGGTGTTGCGCCGCACTACATCTCGCCGCCATCAACCTTCAACGTGCTTCTTGGCTCCTCCTGGTTCGATAAACCTTGGTTTCTTTCCGAGGGAAAACTTGCTGCTGTGCGCATCATACCTTCCTCTTGGGGTTGCCCAATGAACGTGTGAAATACACGCCATCAGACCCTAGGCTGAAAGCAAGAAATGCGATCGGGTCCTTAACAGCCACCGTCCGGATTGATCCTCGTCGCAGCCGGGGACGAACCACTTGGCGCGACCAAATCGCCATGGCAACAGAGCCTGCACACCATGGCCTACGAGCTGAGCTAGAAACGACCTGCCAAAACCGGCAGCCAATGGAGGTGGATAATTGGAGAGATGGAGACAGAGAGAGAGAGAGAGAGAGTGTTGATGCCTCTCTCTTGAGAAAGAAGATGGATGGGAGTTTGCCTACCTAGCGTACGTGACTTGTGCTCACTGAAGTGTGGGACCTCACGCATGGGAACCACACGTAAGTGACAGACTTGTTGCTCTAATAACTCGGGTGATTATTATACTGTATTAGTACATAGTTTCCTATGGATCCTTCTTAGTCACTCCAAAATGAAGCTCTTTGGGAGGGTTTTTGAAATTTCCATGTTTGAAACAAAAAACCACATATCTTCATGCGCTTGACTTCATGAGACAGAGTTTAGGGTTAGGGGGTAGATACATGATTTCTCTGGTTTGAATATGTTTAGACCTTGTTTATCAACTTAATTGAATGCTTACTATATGACATAAGAAGATTATGTGCCTTGATTTTAAATTTTTTTAAATTATGCCCATTTGAATCTTGGTCAAATCCTAGGTTTGACCATGATTTAAACAAGTTTAAAACATGAATATGAAAAATTAAGCATGTATCCTTCGTAGTCACTCCAAAATGAAGCTCTTGAGAGGTTTTTTGAAATTTCCATGTTTAAAACCAAAAAACCACGTACTTCACTTCGTCTTCATAAGACAGAGTTTGGGGTTAGGGGTAGCTTGTTGATACATGATTTTTCTGGTTTGAATATGTCTAGACCTTGTTTATCAACTTAATTGAATGCTTACTAGATGACATAAGATGACTATGTGCATTGGTTTTTCATTTTATTGTTTTTTTTAATTTTTATGCCCATTTGAATCTTGGTCAAATTTTTATGCCCATGATTTAAACAAGTTTAAAACATGAATATGAAAAATTAAGCATCTATCCTTCTTAGTCACTCCAAAATGTAGCTCTTGGGAGGGTTTTTGAAATTTCCATGCTTGAAACCAAAAACCACTTCTCTTCATGCATGCTTGACTTCATAAGATAGAGTTTAGGGTTAGGGGGTAGATACATGATTTTCCTGGTTTGAATATGTCTAGACCTTGTTTATCAACTTAATTGAATGCTTACTATTTGACATAAGAAGACCTTGTAATATGTTAAGTTAAAGGCTGGTTTGCCCGCACTTAGAAATGATATTTGCATCACTTATCATATGTTTGCCCATTTGAATCTTGTCAAATCCTAGGTTTGACCATGATTTAAACAAGTTTAAAACATGAATATGAAAAATTAAGGATGTATCCTTCGTAGTCACTCCAAAATGAAGCTCGATCTTGAGAGGTTTTTGAAATTTCCATGTTTGAAACCAAAAAACCACGTACTTCTCTTCATGCTTGACTTCATAAGACTGAGTTTGGGGTTAGGGGTAGCTTGATACATAAATTTTCTGGTTTGAATATGTCTAGACATTGTTTATCAACTTAATTGAATGCTTACTAGATGACATAAGATGACTATGTGCATTGGTTTTTCATTTATTTTTTGAATTTTTATGCCCATTTGAATCTTGGTCAAATCCTAGGTTTGACCATGATTTAATCAAGTTTAAAACATGAATATGAAAAATTAAGCATCTATCCTTCTTAGTCACTCCAATATGTAGCTCTTGGGAGGGTTTTTGAAATTTCCATGCTTGAAACCAAAAACCACTTCTCTTCATGCATGCTTGACATCATAAGACAGAGTTTAGGGTTAGGTGTAGATACATGATTTTCCTACTAGGTTGAATATGTCTAGACCTTGTTTATCAATTTAAATGAATGCTTACTATATGACATGAGCAGACCTTGGTTTTAATTTTTATACCCATTTGAATCTTCGTCAAATCCTAGGTTTGTTGACCAAGATTTGAACAAGTTTAAAACATGAATATGAAAAAGTAAGCATGTATGCTTCTTAAGTCACTCCAAAATGAAGCTCTTGGGAGGGTTTTTGAAATTTCCATGTTTGAAACTAAAAACCACTTCTCTTCATGCTTGACTTCATAAGTCAGGGTTTAGCGATATATAGGGGGTAGATACATGATTTTTCTGGTTTGAATATGTCTAGACCTTGTTTATCAACTTAATTGAATGCTTACTATACAACGTAAGAAGACTATGTGCCTTGATTTTTCATTTTTTTTAAATTATGCCTATTTGAATCTTGGTCAAATCCTAGGTTTGACCATGATTTAAACAAGTTTAAACTTGAATATGAAAATTAAGCATGTATCCTTCATAGTCACTCCAAAATGAAGCTCTTGAGACGGTTTTTGAAATTTCCATATTTGAAACCAAAAACCACATATCTTCATGCTTGACTTCATAAGACAGAGTTTAGGGTTAGGAGGTAGATACATGATTTCCCTGGTTTGAATATATCTTGACCTTGTTTATCAACTTAATTGAATGCTTACTATGTGACATAAGAAGACTATGTGCCTTGATTTTCCATTTTTTGTTTTTTCTGAATTTTTATGCCCATTTGAATCTTGGTCAAATCCTAGGTTTGACCATGATTTAAACAAGTTTAAAACATGAATATGAAAAATTAAGCATATATCCTTCTTAGTCATTCCAAAATGTAGATCTTGGTAGGGTTTTTGAAATTTCCATGTTTTAAACCAAAAAACCACGTACTTCTCTTCATGCTTGACTTCATAAGACAGAGTTTGGGGTTAGGAGTAGCTTGATACATAAATTTTCTGGTTTGAATATGTCTAGACATTGTTTATCATCTTAATTGAATGCTTACTAGATGACAGAAGATGACTATGTGCATTGGGTTTTCGTTTTTTTTTTGAATTTTTATGCCCATTTGAATCTTGGTCAAATCCTAGGTTAATTTGACTATGATTTATTCACGTTTAAAAAATGAATATGAAAAATTAAGCATGTATCCTTCTTAGTCACTCCAATATGTAGCTCTTGGGAGGGTTTTTGAAATTTCCATGCTTGAAGCCAAAAACCACTTCTCTTCATGCATGCTTGACTTCATAAGACAGAGTTTAGGGTTAGGGGTAGATACATGATTTTCCTGCTAGTTTGAATATGTCTAGACCTTGTTCATCAATTTAAATGAATGCTTACTATATGACATGAGTAGACCTTGGCTTTAATTTTTTATACCCATTTGAATCTTCGTCAAATCCTAGGTTTGTTGACCAAGATTTGAACAAGTTTAAAACTTGAATATGAAAAAGTAAGCATGTATGCTTCTTAAGTCACTCCAAAATGAAGCTCTTGGGAGGTTTTTTGAAAATTCAATGTTTGAAACTAAAAACCACTTCTCTTCATGCTTGACTTCATAATTAAGTCATGGTTTAGGGATATATAGGGGTAGATACATGTTTTTCTGGTTTGAATATGTCTAGACCTTGTTTATCAACTTAATTGAATGCTTACTATATGACATAAGAAGACTATGTGCCTTGATTTTTCATTTTTTTTAAATTATGCCCATTTGAATCTTGGTCAAATCCTAGGTTTGACCATGATTTAAACAAGTTGAAAACATGAATATGAAAAATTAAGCATATATCCCTCTTAGTCACTCCAAAATGAAGCTCTTGGGAGGGTTTTTGAAATTTCCATGTTTGAAACCAAAAACCACATATCTTCATGCTTGACTTCATAAGACAGAGTTTAGGGTTAGGGGGTAGATACATGATTTCTCTGGTTTGAATATATCTAGACCTTGTTTATCAACTTAATTGAATGCTTACTATGTGACATAAGAAGACTATGTGCCTTGATTTTCCATTTTTTGTTTTTTCTGAATTTTTATGCCCATTTGAATCTTGGTCAAGTCCTAGGTTTGACCATGATTTAAAGAAGTTTAAAACATAAATATGAAAAATTAAGCATATATCCTTCTTAGTCACTCCAAAATGTAGCTCTTGGTAGGGTTTTTGAAATTTCCATGTTTGAAACCAAAAACCACATCTCTTCATGCTTGACTTCATAAGTCAGAGTTTAGGGATAGGGGGTAGATACATGATTTTTCTGGTTGAATATGTCTAAACCTTGTTTATCAACTTGAATGCTTACTATATGACATACAAAGACTATTTGCTAACGGAGGGAGTAAGCACTCTAGCTATGAAAAGTACCAAACGATGCATACTAAAATAATTTTTAGAGGAATACTAGTTCGGATTATATAATTTTATATTAGCAGGCCAAAATCGAACCCCGTAGTTGGATTTTCAGAAATTGATCCGTAGTACTGGGCAAAACCCTAGTTTAGCTTATTTAATAATAGATTCGTAGGTCGATTTTTTTACGTTATTATTATTATTACTAGGAGACGAAGGGAGAGCAGTCACGGGGCCCCACTTATTTATGGTGTCTATCCTTTTTCTGGTGATGTTGACTGTTGTGCAGGGTTGTCAGTGCGCAGGGGGTGCGAGCGAGCGAGAAAGGCCGAAATGAGAGAGATGTTTTTTTAGAGGGACAACCGAACGATCCTGAAGGACCCAAATTTCCAATACGCATAAAAACGCAGTTTACAGCAGGACACAAAATAAACAGGAAATTACGTCTAAATCCCTAAGATTTACATGGTAGACCCCAGGCTGAAAGCAAGAAATGCGATCGGGTCCTTAACAGCCACCGTCCGGATTGATCCTCGTCGCAGCTGGGGACGAACCACTTGGCGCGACCAAATCGCCATGGTTATAGAGCCTGCACACCATGGCCTACGAGCTGAGCTAGAAACGACCTGCCAAAACCGGCAGCCAACGGAGGTGGATAATTGGAGAGATGGAGAGAGAGAGAGTGTGTGTGTTGATGCCTCTCTCTTGAGAAAGAAGATGGCTGGGAGTTTGCCTACCTAGCGTACGTGACTTGTGCTCACTGAAGTGTGGGACCTCATGCATGGGAACCACACGTAAGTGACAGACTTGTTGCTCTAATAACTCGGGTGATTATTATACTGTATTAGTACATAGTTTCCTATGGATCCTTCTTAGTCACTCCAAAATGAAGCTCTTTGGGAGGGTTTTTGAAATTTCCATGTTTGAAAGAAAAAACCACATATCTTCATGCGCTTGACTTCATGAGACAGAGTTTAGGGTTAGGGGGTAGATACATGATTTTTCTGGTTTGAATATGTCTAGACCTTGTTTATCAACTTAATTGAATGCTTACTATATGACATAAGAAGACTATGTGCCTTGATTTTACATTTTTTAAATTATGCCCATTTGAATCTTGGTCAAATCCTAGGTTTGACCATGATTTAAACAAGTTTAAAACATGAATATGAAAAATTAAGCATGTATCCTTCGTAGTCACTCCAAAATGAAGCTCTTGAGAGGTTTTTTGAAATTTCCATGTTTGAAACCAAAAAACCACGTACTTCACTTCATGCTTGTCTTCATAAGACAGAGTTTGGGGTTAGGGGTAGCTTGTTGATACATGATTTTTCTGGTTTGAATATGTCTAGACCTTGTTTATCAACTTAACTGAATGCTTACTAGATGACATAAGATGACTATGTGCATTGGTTTTTCATTTTATTGTTTTTTTAATTTTTATGCCCATTTGAATCTTGGTCAAATTTTTATGCCCATGATTTAAACAAGTTTAAAACATGAATATGAAAAATTAAGCATCTATCCTTCTTAGTCACTCCAAAATGTAGCTCTTGGGAGGGTTTTTGAAATTTCCATGCTTGAAACCAAAAACCACTTCTCACTACAACACAACCACCCCTACTGCAACGCTTGAATCTGTATCTAAATGTCAATATAGGCGTTGCTAGATCCCCTACCAACGGATTTGGTATGCGTTGCGTTTTTGGGTGTTGCAAGGTTATTATGCAACGCGTATAGGAGCGTTGGTAACCATTGGTTTGAGCGTTGCAAGGTGGCAACAGAAGTCGAGCAACGAGTGTATCCGTTGGAACATAATATATATGGATTAATTAATTTTGTTTTAAAATAAATGTTATTTTCAAGCCTGAGTGGCTTGGTCGCTTCAAATATGGTAGTATTTTTTTCTCGACAAAAGTATATGCGTCTCATATGACACGAATGAAAAACACACAAATCGCATAATTTGAATGCGAGGGATAAAAGAATCAGCATTTATTACTGAAACCGCATTCCATACATGAAATGTTTTTCTTTTGAGTACACAGCTTACAATCTTGTTTCAAAATATTAGAGTGTAACTAAATCCTATATACATTCCTTCTAGTGTTCTTCCTTCGAATATAGCAGTCCTTGCTGATGTTTTGGGTCTGCAAAAAAAAAACTCCTGATTTAGAATCAGTTGGCAAAAAATATAGTAGGAAGGGTGTACTGAATACTAGCTACTACGTACTTTCAGTACTCATCACCTTTCGAAAATGCCAAAAGACATCATAAACAGGGGATGTCTTCAGATGCAAAGAACATGACTGCGTATCTCTTTCCTATACATAATAAATACTGATGTGCAATGATCATAATCTGGTTTGTAATGCAGCTAGGAGAAAGCAACCTCAATTGTTTAACTCCTGACTTGGGCAACAAAAGTCCTTTACTTTACTTTATGTGTGCAACTATTTGATATTTGCACTGAACCTTGAATGAATCAGAGTGAGAGTAGACTGAATTAAGACAATGTTGTGTCTAAAACTAAATATCATGTACTGAAGTATTTGTATTTAACAAGCCCGTATGAACTACAGTGGAAAAAATAGCGCTTGGGGATAGTAGGTACCTTAATCTAGGTTGAGAGCAGAATCTTCGACGAGCCATCTTGATGGGCAAGGTATGGAATTTTATCTTGTCGGCTCAATTTCCGCATCGTCTGAAGATAAACAATTTAATGTTCAACTTGTTGCACTTTCAGAAAGGTAGATCCACCTGAAAATCAGTAAACAAAAGTAAAGAAACTTATATAAACAGGTTTTTTTTGAAACCTCTTATATAAACAGGTTGCTTCGCATGATTATTATTTTGAAAGAATAATAACAATCTAGTCACTTATGGAAACATATGCTTAAAGGTCGAGAACAAAAACAAGAAAGAGTGGACCAAAAAGTCTTCTTTCCAGGAACACCATATTTTTAACATGCCGACTATCTTGCGATGAACTTGCCACTCTGGCAGCGGGCAGCCTGTGGCTCTAGCGGTGGAACCTATTTACTTGCTATTTGTCTTGCACATAACAACTGCTAATTCCCTCATAGGAAGCCAACTAGCATTCTATTACAATAGTATTGAGTAATAATTGAAAACATCATTATTGCGCGGTTTGCTTGAGGTGTATGTCCAACTGCTCACCTTGTTCACATATAAACAGATTATTACATGAATAACTCAATCTGAATTGACAATTGGTCTCCATACTTTGAACAGTCATTTGTAAACTAAATAAAAATGAAATGAAAAAAGTTAATGTGAAATACAAATAAACAAAGGGAGATTACCACTACCACACAACACAAACTGCTACTAATAATATTCTAAGATCTCAAGCGCTAAATCCTAGAGGTACATGTTCTGAACTGGATAGGTACTAGATGCCACCAACGTCGGCAGCAGCATACTGGCAGTTCATTCACATTAGAGCACTTACAATTAATTATCATTGCTATTGGCGACATGCATGGGAAAGCAGACAAGCAAATATGGAAATACAGCTGGTCGATGCGGAGCTAAGATCAAGAAAAAGGATGCGAATATCAAACCTGCGGCTGTAGGGTGCAGCGCATGATGTTGAGATGCAGCGGAAATTCAGTTCACCATGCCCCGTCGACCTAGACCTTGAGGGATGTGGCCCGCCTTGGAGTGGATGCGCGCACGGTAGACCGACAGCTGAAAGCTCCATCCTCCACTCTGGGGCGGCGCTTGCCTGTTTCGTGCGTGACTGCGGAGGTGCAGCCGTAAGTTGACCAGGGATCGATCTGAGAGAGACAGGGGAACATGATTAGAGGAGGGGCCAGATCTGAGCTGTGTAGACATGAGAGAGAGGGCCGATGCAAGGGGAGCCATGGAGGAAGGTCGATGGCTATTCCATGGACGGCGGTGCTTTCCGCTGCGGTGCACTACTGCTAGGGTTAAGGTGTCTTGAGATAATGGGGATCGCGAGTTTTTCTTTCGTTTGCTCCGCGAGAATTGGGATCGGGAGTTGGGTTGAGCTAGGGAGGTGGGGGGTGGGTATTTTTAAGAGGTGGAGATGTTTTTTTTTTGGCAGGGAGAGGTGGGTGCGTGGGTGGTCGTAGATACACATGACAGTACCGTTGCAAACTATGTGTAGGTGTAGGACTAGTTGTGTTGTAGTGTCTCTTCATGCATGCTTGACTTCATAAGACAGAGTTTATGGTTAGGGGTAGATACATGATTTTCCTGGTTTGAATATGTCTAGACCTTGTTTATCAACTTAATTGAATGCTTACTATATGCATAAGAAGACCTTGTAATATGTTAAGCTAAAGGCTGGTTTGCCCGCAATTAGAAATGATATTTGCATCACTTATCATATGTTTTCCCATTTGAATCTTGTCAAATCCTAGGTTTGACCATGATTTAAACAAGTTTAAAACATGAATATGAAAAATTAAGGATGTATCCTTCGTAGTCACTCCAAAATGAAGCTCGATCTTGAGAGGGTTTTTGAAATTTCCATGTTTGAAACCAAAAAACCACGTACTTCTATTCATGCTTGACTTCATAAGACTGAGTTTGGGGTTAGGGGTAGCTTGATAGATAAATTTTCTGGTTTGAATATGTCTAGACATTGTTTATCAACTTAATTGAATGCTTACTAGATGACATAAGATGACTATGTGCATTGGTTTTTCATTTATTTTTTGAATTTTTATGCCCATTTGAATCTTGGTCAAATCCTAGGTTTGACCATGATTTAATCAAGTTTAAAACATGAATATGAAAAGTTAAGCATCTATCCTTCTTAGTCACTCCAATATGTAGCTCTTGGGAGGGTTTTTGAAATTTCCATGCTTGAAACCAAAAACCACTTATCTTCATGCTTGACTTCATAAGACAGAGTTTAGGGTTAGGGGTAGATACATGATTTGTCTGGTTTGAATACGTCTAGACCTTGTTTATCAAATTGAATGCTTACTATATGACTGTAATATCCCAGGTATTGGGGTTACAAATATAGAGGAAACAGATGTGTGCATTGCATTCATGCATAGAAAATCTGGGGAATTTTCGCGCTTTAAAGTAAAACAATCAGAGTAACTGAATTTTCACTTGACCTTGATGGAATTGGAGTAGCTCATCAAGTCAAGCGCTATAAACCTCAATGTGACTTTGTTAAAACCTTGTTTTGGGCAGAGATGATTTGATCGAAGGGGTTAGATCAAATGGAACTAATAATCAACACAACAACACTTTACTCAATGATCAATTGCTTGATCTTATAAAAGATCATAACATGGAATTCCTTGCCATAACATAAGAACATCTGTTTAAGTACAAACCAAGTAACAATAAAATGGAGAAACCATTCTTGACTATATTCTCCATGTCTTAAAACTAATCTATAATCCTACCATGAAACCTCATGGTATTCATTCCACTTCAACATTGGAATTATAACAAGAAGATCCACTCCAGAAATAGATATTCTTCTCCATTCCAAGTTATTACACATCAAACCTAGAGAGGTGAGAGTTCTATAGTATTTATTAGAGAAGCAATGGAAAACCTTAAGCTAAAACCTTGGATATACATCCATGTATTCCAACCATCACCTTGAAGAGAAACCCTATGATATTATTCCAGATCATTCCTAGAGAGAGAACCCAGTTATATTAAACATAGATATTGATGATCACATCATTCTCTATGGAGCCTAACCTTAGGTTATTACTAAAGACCTTTCCAAATGACAGAGACCAATCATACAAATCATAGCTTTACCTAATTAAGAATCAATGACAATTCTTGAACTAAAGTATTAGGACCTAAACCATTTCACTTTGAAATGATGGGATAACCTAATATCAAATGGAACAAGACTATATCCATGAATTGGTGAAGTAAAGTAGAGACTAATTCAACTAAGCATCTAGGTGGAGACTTAAACCTTTACTATCTAATGAGATCTTGTGAACATACCATAAACCCTAGAACAACTATACCTATATAAGAGAGATCAAGCTATGGGCTACACTCAAGTAGTTGAGGCAACACTCAAACTTTAGGGAGAGAACTACCCATACATCTTGATGATTAAATCATCATTCCTTAAGTAGAACTTGATGAGGTGTAAGACCCCGTTTGTGGCCCGATCTCGCGATTGACCCAAGATCCAAAGGGGAAAGAGAGGAAGAACACGAAGAACACGACGAACGCGAAGAACACGAGGACACACGCACGCACACCAACCCAATACAACCGACTTACACTCCCGTGGCTCGATGGACCACGCCGATAGAATCAACCCGGAAGAGACACGCGGTAGAATTCCGAACGGAGAGACCAGTATGGGAGTTGAATCAAGCTGTGAGAGAGAGAGTGGGCAACACTAGAATCTCACACAACACAACCCAAATCTCACAAGAGTGCCTTGGATACAAAGAACATAGTTCTAGGGAGACAAAGCTCAAAATCTATTCCAAGCGAAATCTTGTCTAACCCTAGCAAATGAGGAGTACGGGGATACATATAGCTCAGATCTGAGTCAAGTGTAGTTTGGGCAAAGGTTACTTAAGTTACAGCCGTTGGATGGCGAAGCAACGGTTCAGACTTGGGTTACTTCGCGCGCGGGCGGTACCTCGGGCGGAGGCTCCAGCCATGGTACCGGAAACATCATCAAAATGGGTTGAAGTGTACTGTGGGACTCGCGCGCGGGCGGTACCTCGGGCGGTACCTCGGCCAGAGGTACCGGGGAGCATGTGCAGCGTGTACTGGGGGCTTGGTACCCCCAGCGGTACCTTGGCCGGTACCATGGCCGGAGGTACCGGCCTCCCTTCTTCTCCCGCGGCCAGGAGGTGCTGCCCAGCCTCTGCCCGGTAGTACCGGCCATGCATGGCCGGTAGTACCGGCCTTGGGCCTCTCCCGCGCCTGGCCACCACCAGGAGGTGGTACCGGCCATGAAGGCCCCTGGAGGCTCCGGCCTCCATGTGTAGGTGGTTCCGGCCACCATTTGGTGGAGGCTCCGGCCTCCTTTGGCTGGAGGTACCACCAGCCTTGCCCTTCTTCTTCTCCTCTCTTCTTCCTTTTTTTTTGAAAGCTCTAACAGTAGGAAAGGCTCCTACTGTTTTCTATATTAACATGGGGCCTGAAAGCCGAAGTAAAGTTACATTTTTACATTTTTACAAGCTCTCTTCTTCCTTTGTTCCTCTTTCTTCTTCTTCTTCCTTTCTTCTTCCTTCTCCCTTGTGCAAAGTGAGTGGTTCCTCTTCCCTTCCTTGAGCATAATGAACTCCTCCATTGTGAACCTTTGTCGATGTTTGTACCTAGTAACACAATGAATATCGACATGAGGTAGTACTCTATCCAAGGGTGTACCGAGGTCGAGGGTAAAGAGGATTGGGTTCACCTTGTCATGAATCGCACGGGTTCGGGTTGTCGGTCCACTTGGGGAACTCCTTGGCCATGGTGTAGCGTCGACGATAGGCGGGGCTACATCAGAACTATAAGTTATTATCTCAGGCATTCTCCTGGGATAGAAATTATTGAGGTAACCCTATCCATTCAAGATAGTATAAGAATGAAACTATATTTAGTTGATCAAGACAATACTCAATCTTGAGAGTGAGAAACCTAATTTAATGAGAGATACCTTAGGAAGCCAAACCTTGATCATTATAAATTGAGTGATGATCATAAACCCTAAGAACTTGAGGTAAGGATATTAAGAACAAGTGGATCATGCCTAATCCATGACCATGCTCTGGAGAAATAGGAGAATAATCCAACTGCTAACACTAATATGATTAGTAGATATTATTCACCACATGAAATCATAGGGAGATCACTAGTAAGCAACCACTAGACTTATATCTCAATCCCAACTTGTGAATCACTTGGTGATCATAAGTAGAACTCTATCACATCTACATTCCATTTATTCCTCAATTAAGAACCTAAGCAAACCTTAGAGTCAAACTTTATACTTTATGTGGTTAGAAACCATTCATCCATATAACCAAAGTTAACTATAAAAAGAACTATAACCAATGTAGTTACTTTAATGATAAATTGAGGATAATAATAGAAGTTAATTGGTAGAAGATAAAACCAATTCTCAAATCCTTAGTAATTAGGAAAGCACATAAGATATGAAGCAAGTAACCATATTACCATGGTTAGGGGAGATTAAGCGCTAGCAAATGCAATATGAGGTCATTCCAATTCCATAAACCAGAATTATACCTCAACCCTAGTTTATGTATCACTATGGTGATCATAATATAAAACCAGGCCATAATTGAGAATCAAACCCATGGTCATTATGGAAACATCATTAGAACCCTGGAATGGCATATTAATGAAATCTTATGCTTCACTTATTAAACCTGGGAAAACCCCTTGTGATACACCTTATAAATAAGACCATAAGGGTGATTATCAATTACTTACCTATCCAATTAAGACCCACTCTTGAGGAGAGTAATATTTACTCTAGGTATTTCAAAGGATTAAGAGACCATAACACTAATGTTAGTTTTAATATGGGTTATGATCAAACCTACAAAACCTTAATAAAATGTTGCTCACATGAAATAATATGCAAGTGATTAATTCCTCAAATGGAAACCAAGACATTGTAACAATCTCTGAAATACTTTGAGATGAAAGTGTCAACTCTCATAATTCCAAACAGAATTGATTGCATAATAAAAAGTGAATTAAAGTAAAAATATAAGTTTATGTCCAAATGTTATTTTGAATAAGTTCACAAATATGCAAGTAATCTAATACTCCCTCCGTTCCTTTCTATAGTGCCTATAGATTTTTGGCATTTGTTTCAGAATATAAGGTTGTAGCTTAACTTTTTTGCAATTACCCCCTCCCCATTCAGCTCCCAAATCGTTCAGGTCCCAAATTTGTTATGGTAAGTTAGTAAGATATGGATTTCCCAAATTTTACGTTGATCTCAAATCGTTCAGCTAGGGATCTTGTGTAAAAAATACTCTTGCGCTAATTTCCGTGCCAAAAAACTATAGGCACTATAGAATGGACCAGAGGGAGTATAAAAAGTGAATTCAAATAGAATAGTGAAACAATAGTTAGTATACTAAATCTTGAATGAATTAGAATAATTACAAATATCTACAAACAGTATTGAATTCAAATATGAATTCAAATAGAAAATAGAAAATAGAAAATACAGAAAAAAGAAAAAGAAAAGAAAGAAGAAAGGGGCTCACCTGACTTACCTAGTCGGCCACCGAGCCCAGCAGTAGCCCAACAGCAGCCCAACAGCCTTAGCCCAGCACATCCCAACTAAAAATATCTTACCGTTTCGCTGCTTTAAAAGTCGTGCGAGAAGACGTAGTCTTCGTCTTCTTCGCATGGACGCCACGAGACGCCGTGATCGTCTTTGCTGGCCACGTCCTCGTCGCCGATATGGACGAGCCACGGACGCCAACCACCACTCCAGAACCGAGGCGAACTCCATTGGCATCCGCTGCTAGACCGTGCGTCAAGATTCACGCCCCAAAAACCCGCCGACATCGTCGTGTATCTGAGCCGGTCACCACAGTCGTGCCGCCGTTGCTGACCATGTCGTGCCCTATAAAATCACCTGGAGGACCGCCGTGACGACCTTGTTCATCTCCGCCATCCCAATCGCTCTCAATCTCTCTATATCTCTCACCATCATCAACTACTGGCCGCCGGAGCCATGGAAGAAGCCGAGGATTGGAGCCTCCCCAAACTCCGGCAAGTGGCCTCGGTGATGCGCCGTGGCGAGTAAAGCATCCAGGCGGAAGGAATCGTCCAGGGGAGCGTTGGATAAAGTTAATTCGACGATTCCCTTTCTCTCGGGTTCACCGGCGATCTCAAAATCGCCGTCGTCTCCGGTCATCACTGCCTCCGGCGACCACACCATCAACACCACGGTGAGCTTGCGCTTCTCCTGAGCCCATTATTGCATCCTATCTCCGCCTGTAGCCAGTTCTTGCAACCTGGCCGGAGTTGCTCCGCCGCGGGTTGGTTCTCCGGCGAGGCTCCGGTGACCCCCTCGAGTAACCATCACCACCATTCAATTCCGCGCATCACAGGGGTTCGGTAGAAACTAACCGCGTGTCCAGGGATACATAAAATCGGCGGCGCCACCCTCCACTGACCGCCGGCGTCAAGCCGCCGGCGAGTGGGTGACGTGGCTGTAACACCCCAACTTTTGCAACCTTGATTAATTGTCCGTATTGCAAAAATTAGGGGGAACAAAAACTTTTTCTAAAGACTAAATAGATGAATTGCATTGATCTGCTTGTTATGATGAATTGCTTTGATCTGTTGGTAGATGAATCGTCTTGATTTGCTTGTTGAGTTTTGTCGTGAGCTATCTCAAAGAACAACACCTCTAGTGGTCAGACAAACAACTCACCCAATAAAACACATGTGTGGCTTAGGAAAAATTGTTTTCCTTTTTACTACATTAAACACTTCTCCTGATGGCAACATGGGTATGCCATCTTGATATTCCCCTTTGTGTTACTCTAGCTCAAACCATCCTTGAATTCAAAACTTGGGATCATCTACCCCTAGCTACCTCCCTCTCTTATACCCACTCATCATGGTTGATTCTGAAGCCAAGTCAACAATCTGTTTTGGAAGGCTTATTAGTTCCAGACTTTGGCAATTGACCTCTAAGCACCCACCACTGTTATTGGTGATCTCAGTGCATGGATCCCATCTATGCAACACCCTCTTCAACCTCCACGTTCTGCATGTCTCAATCTATCCTTGCAACTCCTATATTCAACTTGATCTCATACCTTATCCAGTGTTTCTGCACTAGATCACTTTCTTTATTTTCACCTCTTCTTTCTATTCAAGTTAAATCTTCACAAAACCAAGAGTGGGAATGGTGGGTACATTTTGTAGCCATCATCTACCCTTGAGAACCCTCCTCCCTAAATTAGTTTTTCCTCCTCAAAAACCCTATTGTTTTCCTTCTCTAGTTTTGATCACAAAACTACTTCTAGTTTTATAAATCTTTTCAAAATATTTCTGCAAAGAAAACAAGGAAATGAAATGGGTTTTGTTTTTCATCCCATTTCTACCTAGTACTGATTTCTAAAAACATTATTTTCTATCTTGCCTTCTTTTTAACAAAAGGTTTGTTTATGGTACTTATACCATTTCTTGTTTTCCTCTTGCTTATTTTTACATTTGAGAAAAACTCTACTTTACTTGGGAAAGTAAGTAGAATATTTTGAACTCCTAAGTTCCAACTAGTTTTCTCTCAACACTCTCAAATTCTATTCCACTTGAGTTCATTCCCAATTGTCCCTTGATAATTGAGGTGTTTCATATACCTTTCAAATAAATCCTTTTTCAAATGGCAACACTTGCACACCTTATGCACACCTCTGACCTACCACACTGTATTTCCCCATCCTCCAATTCTTGATCAAATGGATGATCATTTGATACTCTCAAATCACTTCCCAATTGACCTCTTTTTTGAAGAGCAACTTATGTTTCATCATACCTATCTCACCCCTCTATTCTCTTCCATCATCCTTCTTGACCTCATGAATTGATGAATTGATGTCACCATGTTCATCATTGTTATTGTATCATTATATCCATCACTATCCTTCTAAACCTTAGACTCTTTACCACTTGAAGAAACCTATTTTCTTTGCATAACACAAGTGGTGTCGTGTGTCTTGCTTAGGCACTTGGGTACCATGTGTCTCATCTTGTTTGGAATGGCCAAGTCTCAAAATCTTGTGGCGGCCATCTCCAAAATAGCTTGCACATGAAAACTTGTACACCCCCATCACCATCACGCTCTACCTCCATCTCTAGTTTTTTTTTATATTGCCTACACATCATCTAAGCCACCATCCCGGCAAGGAATTATGTAGCTCCTCCATGATCTACATGCATGATGGAAACTCCCTTTTGATGAATAATTTTTGCATGACATAAGAATGGAGCCGGCCATTGTATGTGCATGCAAATTTCGGCCAGCCCTCTTCTCCTCACTTCCTTCCTCCACAAGGCTTACCTCCCAACTACCCCAATCACTAAATGGGCAGCCACCCACCATAGCCAATGAAAAAAGGAGGCAGCCACCCCTCTCCCTCTATAAATTGGCCCTAGCCGGCCACCTCCTTCCCTTTGGCTTCAATTCCTTCACTCTCCACTCCCTCACACTCTCCTCCTGCCCTCCACCACGAAATGCTGCTGCCCCTTGCTCCCATGGCCGGCCATGGCCATGGAAACCTCTCCAAGATGCAACTCCCTCCTCCCTCAAGCTTCCCCTCACCATGAGAGCTTCCCTCTCACTCTCTTCTCCCCTAATCCTAGATTCTGGTATCTCTCCAAGATGCCGTAATTTCTGTATCTTGCTGTTTCAGATTCTGGTACGAACTTGTAAAATCCGCCAAATCTTGTCTGCAGATCCAAATCAAGTGATTCAAAGTTCCACAGATAGGTATTGAAAAGATCTACAACTTGGCGCTGGTCTCATCCTCAAATTCGTTACGGATTTTGTATGATAAATAAAGTTCTGCAAACATGCAGAATCACTGTTTGTTAGATTTATCCCGTTTTACAAAACCTTTTTGAGCAAACTCAACAGTGGGTGGAAGCCCTCTACATTGCCTTCATTTTTGCGTTGGTTTCACTTCAAATGACCTCCTAAAATTGAAATGGTTCACAGATCAAGATCTGGTAAGATCTGAATTTGTCGAATTAAACCAGGAGCATGGAAACGAATTTTTGAATGAAACCAATTGGGTAAGAAGCACCTATTCAACGCCTTTCAGATGCAGCTGACCTCATATTTTTATGATTTATGTACAATTTGTGGTGAATTAAACTTGTTCTGTGTGTTCTGCAGACATGGCTATTAGCTTTTAATTCATCAAAAATCCATTTTTGAACCTAATTGAGTGATTCCAATTCTGTAGGATTACTGAATGTTTTCTTAATCATCTCAAACAAGTTTCAAACCTTTATCTGTTCTGCAACTCCATAGTTAAAGCAAATGGTGAAAACATGTAGTAAATTTGTCAATCCCTTTGTGCGAGTTTCAGAAACAATTTGAACCCAAACCCAATTGTGTATGCTTCTCTGTTTAATTACCTTTCAAATGCCAGTGGCCTCATATTTTTAGGATTTTTCTACAATTTATGGCTTACAGATATTTTTTTCTGTACAGTCAGATTCAAAGAAATTCCTAAAATTGTAGCTTTAATATTTTTGGGTGATTCCAATTGGGTTAGTCTTGTATTAGCACTGGCCATCTAGGAAAAATAGTTTTAGTCTCTGTTCATACATATTTGTTGCTGTTAGTAATGTATATGTGTGACATGCATTGTTGAAGCAAAACTTTTCGGTTTATTTAAAACCCTTGACCAACTCTTTTTAGTAGAGATGGGCAACCTTTGTTTTATGCTTGAAAAACAAAACCTCTGCAATTTAACATTAGCTCTTTTGTTTTGCTTAAGTTTTCAAATGGTGGGACATATCATTTGCTCCTATTCTTGTGTAGTGTTTTGTAAGTTTTTTTAAAATAGGGAGAATGATTGCACGCTTTTCCAAAAATGTTTCAAATTATAATGTGAATGTTTTTGATGCCAAACTAATGCACTTGTCATCTTTATGATGTTATCTACCAGGGGATAATTGGTTTATACCATGGTGATAACTGAGAGAGGCAATTGCTAAGTTGTGATGCACTCATGCCTCTACTAGGTAAATAAATGGGGTTTTCTAAATTAAAACTCTTAAATTTGTTTTGTGGTATCTATAAGTCCTTAGTATGTTATACCTTGGCTGCATGATTAGTTATTGATTGTTGAATGTTGTCTTGTTGATGCAATGTGATTGATTGTGTTCCTTTTATATTTTCCGACGATAGATGCGAACAATTCCAGAGAAGAAGAAGAAGTGAAATCGGACGAGGATTTTATTTATATATGTTGTTGGAATTCTTATATTGATGGAGTTGAAGAAGTACAGGGACAAATAAGCCAAGGCAAGCCATCTTTGAACTCTGATTGATGTTGTGGTGGATGTCATTTGTTGATGTCCCAAAGCATCTTACTCTTATATGTGGTGTTCTCTCTATATTGGTCTATGTATGGTTGTAAGTGGGGTACTCCCTTGTGGTGCTATTCCACCCTTGCTCACATGTTGGAGGGATGCATGGCATCATGGCCGTGTTGTTCCCTTTGGTCGTCTTGCATGCTCAACTCGGGCATGTCCTATTCCAAGATGGAAGCTTACATCACACCCTCACCACTTTGTTGAGCCTAGAGATATCAAAGTCATGAAGCTTGGTGTAATTCTCAACTTGAGAGAAGTATGCCGTGTATCCTCATGAATGTTGGATGGGTAGTACACCTACACCACCCAAGTTATATAGTAGTACCACAAATCTGAAAGTATAATCCTCCTTGTGTTGTCTTTATACATGCTTACCTTAAGCAAGTATAATCCCCTTTGAGCCACTATCTCATACTCCTCATGGCGTGATGATCCTCATCTCGGCCATGGTGTGTATTAGTTCCTTCTCATGAAACTATAGGTTGGGAACCCCTCAAGGTTTACCTTGATGTAAATGTTTATGAAAACCTTGGGTGAGTTAACCCAAGTGTATGGTTTATGAAAGCAAAGGATCTTGATAAAGATGTTTGGGAAAGTGGTGTATGGAGGTTGGTTGAGCAACCGTGGTGTTGTGGGAAAAAGGAAATGGTTTCTAAAAAGGAGCACTGCATATAAGTGTTCGCCGTCCCAACTTTTATTCGCGCAACCACATTATCCAAAGTGGGCACGGGCTTAGTCCGTAGTCTGTCAAATTTGGCATAAGCACCCTTCACAACTCTCTAGGGAGGGTCAAGATGACCTCCGACGCCGGGTTGCGCTCTGGAGGAGGCAATACACTGTCTAAACCGATAGCCGGACGATTACTGAGGGTCTTCTGACGTGGCGCCGGAGATACGCTCAAAGGGAGGTATGCTGCCGGGGTGCCGGGAAGGGGTAAGCCAGAAGGGAAGGACTTATGCCAAAGGAGACGGGCGAAAGACTATGACTGGTTATCCGAGTCTCGCATACTTTTGTATGACGATCCGGGGATGATCCCGGCGGATTTATCAGTTCTTGTGGGGAAAGTGCGCAAACTCTGCAGAGTCAAATCTATTCGAATAGCCGCGTCCGCGGTCATGGACAAGTTGAGATAGCCATACTTAACCGGGGCTTGCGTTTTGTTTTTTGAACAAATGATATGCAAAGGAAGTGTTGTGTTTATGTGTACCGGAAGGGTACGGAAAAAGGGCGTGTGTTGACCATATGGAGATGGTCGTGGAAAAATAAAGGCTAAGTGGGGAACTCTTTCCTAAATGTTTCTTGAAGAGGAACTCTTCTTTAACAAAGATATAGAGATATCATAAGAATCTTTTGAAGTATATTCTTCAATAAAGATATAGGTATGTCATAGGAATCCTTTAGCATTCCCATCAACTGAGATGGACTTTTGCTACCTCTTCTCCAATAAAGATATAGATAGGTCATAGAACTTCCTAAGCGTCCCCATCAATTGAGATGGCGGCATGCTATGTCCACAAGAGAAACTGACGCTCTTGTGCATGCTATATCCACGAGAGAAACTATGTCTCTTCCACATGCTATATCCACAAGAGAAACTGATTCTCTTCCCCCTGCTATTTCCACTAGTGAAATTAGCTCTTACCTCTTGTCATCTTAGATTAGCACTTGTTATCTTGCACTCTTGCAACGTACCTTTATTGATGGTTTGCGAGTACAATTCCAAATGTACTCACGGCTTTGTCCCTGGCTATTTACTTGGCCAGACTTGGAGGAACACGATGGATGAAGAAGGAGTTGGCGACGTCTATGCGAGCTAGGAACGTCTTCCCAGTCAGTTGCCTATAGGGTTTATGGCAGATGACTTGGGTACCGCGCTGCTGAAGTGATGATGCTACTCTGATGTTTTAGTTAGGCCCTTCGAGGCTATTATGTAAGTATTGGTCATGTGACCATGTTGTAATTTTCTTATTCCGCTTTGTAATGGATGGTGTAATTTGATATCAGTTCGGTTATGTGTTCACGGCGCACTGATCATGGGATCGTGAACTGTATACATAACAGGGATTTTGGACAGCTAGTCCGGGGTCCCCACAGAGCTGGTATCAGAGCTATCCTGACTGTAGGAGACCTTAGTTAGCATGGACGTTAGTTAGGAAACAAGTATTTGGGAAAAACTATTTACGAAAAAAATTATTTCTTTAGTAGGAAGTATAGCTTCTACTCCTCTTATTTCCTCAAAGCTTCTAAATTCTTATCTCTTCGCTTTATAAAAGGGTTTGAAAATTCTTGCTCTACTGTCTCAACCACTTCAAACCTACATGTTGGACGATGTTCCCAACTCAGACCGGAGACTCGAAGTCGAAGATGGATCAACCTTTTATGAAGTCTCACGTATCTCCAACAGCAGCTATTGAAGGTTGGATGCCGACTTAGTCGTGCTCATATAGGGATGATAACATCTTTTGTTTGGTTATCACCAAAGTATGTCAGGGAGCTGACCTTGTTCCTCCGTGGACCTGCACTTTTTGCAGTCGTCAGGGATCAAGTCCTCAGTTTCTTGACTAGTATTTTTTTAGGCCAGCCACGAGAAGATATCGACTTAGGGAGCACCTCAACAGCTACCTCTTCGAAGACCTCATGTCCACGGGATGTCGAGACTAGAAGTTTTACACAGCTTTCTCCTCCGCCTCAACATCAATGACTCAACACCCGGCCCCTTCACTACCAACTGCTACAAGGATCCAAGTTGAAGCTGATGCTGATGATATGAAGACTTCAACATATGTGACCAGCTCCCAAACCTATAGGATGGATAGGACAAACTCAATCGCTTCGATTGAGATAAACCCGCGCATTAGGAATTTCTGGGTACTTAGAGTACCATGTCTGGTTTGATGATTTCTTGTAGTTCCCTAGTGTGCTGCCTTGAGTGTTTGTATCTGTTTGTTGTGTACATGTATGTCCTGCTATTTAGACGTTCCCGCCCTTTTTAATTGTCTGCAAATTTGTAAAACAGAAATTAAAAATAGAAATCTACCAGTGTACTGTTTTGCTAATAAAAATAGTTTGGTAGCTCCGATTGATGTGATTCCAATTGCACTAGAACCAGTATGAAATTATCTTTCAGATGCCACTGACCTTGTATTTTTAGGATTTTTGTGCGATTTTTAATAAATAAAACTTGATCACTGTTTCTGGTTAGTATTTGGAGTCTCAAAAATTGAAAAATAAATATTTTTGATAGATTCCAATTGCGTTGATCTTGTTTTGTTACTGTGCATCTAGGAAAAATACCAGTAGCCTCTGTTAGTGGTATTTTGTCTCTGGTTATGATTGTATGGGTGTCACATGCAATGATAGGATTAAAGTTTGCCTCGCCGATGTATTGCTAGCTGCTAGTTAGTTGGGTAGATTAACGAAAGACTCTAACTCTAAAGCCGTTAGCAGTTGTTTTTCAACCGTCAGGGAAACTAACCTAGACCCCTATCTACGCCGACAACCTTCAAGATCAGCTGAAGCACCTCTACTACGCCAAGAGAACAGAAGTCCGTACCTCCAAAGGTGACTGCACCTCTACGAGAAGCCTCACTGACTTGGTCAGACCTTGGAGTATAAATCACGCTAACCTCGAGGATATCTTCTTGAAACCACCCTCTAACACACCATCTAACAAGCTGAGAGAACAATAACGTCAAAGCCAAGCTACATCACATGGTTCATCTGATCCTCATCAAGTGAAGACTCCTGAAGATACCTCAAGAACTCAAGGCTAGGTGCAACTTACCCGCTCACCAACTGGAATAAGTCAGCACCGACCCGCCAGCTGATGATTGTCTTTGACGCCCTCTGTTGCGGCTTCATATGGATACCAACCAGGCCTTTCTTCAACTTACTAACTCACCGCGCGTCCTCTATGGTTTAGTTAACACCGTGAGTGCCTCTTGAAGTTGTGGTCTGCACATCGCCCCTGAAGATTCTTCAACTGAGTACGGAAGATCGATGACTCCTTCAGAAGCCCCCGACAGGACCGCTAGGCAGAAGCTCTAAGTTTTTCCGAAAGCTCGATGAAAAATCTTAAGGGTGGAAGACTTCGTCTTCCACTAAAAGTTGGAGCTAACCCTCAAATTTTAAATCTTTCTAAAACAACGTTGGAAACGTGGGATTGCACTAACTCCCCTCGAAGCTATGGACTACACATCAACCTCTGAAGATGTTCGCCTCAAGACGCGAGACTGGTGACTTCTCCAAGGAGCGCCCGACAAGACCCGTGGCCGAAGCTTACAGTTTTTAACGCCCCTCCCCGATGAACAATTTTAAGGGTGGAAGACTTCGTCTTCCACTAAATTTAAGCTAACTCTAAAAAGTTTTCAACCCCGCTAAGGCACCATTTGAGTGCACTAAATTTTCCGAAGTCGTGAGCTCCACTAGGGTCATTAAGAAACTACAGGTCTAACATCTGCAGGGAGTAGTCAACCTCTTCATGAAGCTCGCCATCGGCAGAAATCCATCCTGTCTGCTAGAAGATGAAGCAACGACCTTCTCTACAATGGTGCATCTACAGAAGGATGGAGTCTAACTTTCGTTAAGCTTTACAACCCCTCTAGTTCTACACTCAGTAATCTCG
Organism: Lolium perenne; assembly: GCF_019359855.2. Lineage (NCBI taxonomy): Eukaryota > Viridiplantae > Streptophyta > Magnoliopsida > Poales > Poaceae > Lolium > Lolium perenne. The sequence goes on from NC_067245.2 coordinate 142,215,452, forward strand.
GGACGAGATTATTTTAAGGGTGGAAGATCTGTAACACCCCAACTTTTGCAACCTTGATTAATTGTCTGTATTGCAAAAATTAGGGGGAACAAAAACTTTTTCTAAAGACTAAATAGATGAATTGCATTGATCTGCTTGTTATGATGAATTGCTTTGATCTGTTGGTAGATGAATCGTCTTGATTTGCTTGTTGAGTTTTGTCGTGAGCTATCTCAAAGAACAACACCTCTAGTGGTCAGACAAACAACTCACCCAATAAAACACATGTGTGGCTTAGGAAAAACTGTTTTCCTTTTTACTACATTAAACACTTCTCCTGATGGCAACATGGGTATGCCATCTTGATATTCCCCTTTGTGTTACTCTAGCTCAAACCATCCTTGAATTCAAAACTTGGGATCATCTACCCCTAGCTACCTCCCTCTCTTATACCCACTCATCATGGTTGATTCTGAAGCCAAGTCAACAATCTGTTTTGGAAGGCTTATTAGTTCCAGACTTTGGCAATTGACCTCTAAGCACCCACCACTGTTATTGGTGATCTCAGTGCATGGATCCCATCTATGCAACACCCTCTTCAACCTCCACGTTCTGCATGTCTCAATCTATCCTTGCAACTCCTATATTCAACTTGATCTCATACCTTATCCAGTGTTTCTGCACTAGATCACTTTCTTTATTTTCACCTCTTCTTTCTATTCAAGTTAAATCTTCACAAAACCAAGAGTGGGAATGGTGGGTACATTTTGTAGCCATCATCTACCCTTGAGAACCCTCCTCCCTAAATTAGTTTTTCCTCCTCAAAAACCCTATTGTTTTCCTTCTCTAGTTTTGATCACAAAACTACTTCTAGTTTTATAAATCTTTTCAAAATATTTCTGCAAAGAAAACAAGGAAATGAAATGGGTTTTGTTTTTCATCCCATTTCTACCTAGTACTGATTTCTAAAAACATTATTTTCTATCTTGCCTTCTTTTTAACAAAAGGTTTGTTTATGGTACTTATACCATTTCTTGTTTTCCTCTTGCTTATTTTTACATTTGAGAAAAACTCTACTTTACTTGGGAAAGTAAGTAGAATATTTTGAACTCCTAAGTTCCAACTAGTTTTCTCTCAACACTCTCAAATTCTATTCCACTTGAGTTCATTCCCAATTGTCCCTTGATAATTGAGGTGTTTCATATACCTTTCAAATAAATCCTTTTTCAAATGGCAACACTTGCACACCTTATGCACACCTCTGACCTACCACACTGTATTTCCCCATCCTCCAATTCTTGATCAAATGGATGATCATTTGATACTCTCAAATCACTTCCCAATTGACCTCTTTTTTGAAGAGCAACTTATGTTTCATCATACCTATCTCACCCCTCTATTCTCTTCCATCATCCTTCTTGACCTCATGAATTGATGAATTGATGTCACCATGTTCATCATTGTTATTGTATCATTATATCCATCACTATCCTTCTAAACCTTAGACTCTTTACCACTTGAAGAAACCTATTTTCTTTGCATAACACAAGTGGTGTCGTGTGTCTTGCTTAGGCACTTGGGTACCATGTGTCTCATCTTGTTTGGAATGGCCAAGTCTCAAAATCTTGTGGCGGCCATCTCCAAAATAGCTTGCACATGAAAACTTGTACACCCCCATCACCATCACGCTCTACCTCCATCTCTAGTTTTTTTTATATTGCCTACACATCATCTAAGCCACCATCCCGGCAAGGAATTATGTAGCTCCTCCATGATCTACATGCATGATGGAAACTCCCTTTTGATGAATAATTTTTGCATGACATAAGAATGGAGCCGGCCATTGTATGTGCATGCAAATTTCGGCCAGCCCTCTTCTCCTCACTTCCTTCCTCCACAAGGCTTACCTCCCAACTACCCCAATCACTAAATGGGCAGCCACCCACCATAGCCAATGAAAAAAGGAGGCAGCCACCCCTCTCCCTCTATAAATTGGCCCTAGCCGGCCACCTCCTTCCCTTTGGCTTCAATTCCTTCACTCTCCACTCCCTCACACTCTCCTCCTGCCCTCCACCACGAAATGCTGCTGCCCCTTGCTCCCATGGGCGGCCATGGCCATGGAAACCTCTCCAAGATGCAACTCCCTCCTCCCTCAAGCTTCCCCTCACCATGAGAGCTTCCCTCTCACTCTCTTCTCCCCTAATCCTAGATGAATCCAGCTCTATTTCTCCTTTCTCCTCTCACAAGATTGGATCTTGATGCAGGTGTATGTTGGTCCAAGCATGGAGAAGGTTGAGCTATCCTCAGATCTGAAGTTCTTGAGCAAAGTTCGTCCAAAACCTTGCCGTAATTTCTGTATCTTGCTGTTTCAGATTCTGGTACGAACTTGTAAAATCCGCCAAATCTTGTCTGCAGATCCAAATCGAGTGATTCAAAGTTCCACAGATAGGTATTGAAAAGATCTACAGCTTGGCGCTGGTCTCATCCTCAAATTCGTTACGGATTTTGTATGATAAATAAAGTTCTGCAAACATGCAGAATCACTGTTTGTTAGATTTATCCCGTTTTACAAAACCTTTTTGAGCAAACTCAACAGTGGGTGGAAGCCATCTACATTGCCTTCATTTTTGCGTTGGTTTCACTTCAAATGACCTCCTGAAATTGAAATGGTTCACAGATCAAGATCTGGTCAGATCTGAATTTGTCGAATTAAACCAGGAGCATGGAAACGAATTTTTGAATGAAACCAATTGGGTAAGAAGCACCTATTCAACGCCTTCCAGATGCAGCTAACCTCATATTTTTATGGTTTATGTACAATTTGTGGTGAATTAAACTTGTTCTGTGTGTTCTGCAGACATGGCTATTAGCTTTTAATTCATCAAAAATCCATTTTTGAACCTAATTGAGTGATTCCAATTCTGTAGGATTACTGAATGTTTTATTAATCATCTCAAACAAGTTTCAAACCTTTATCTGTTCTGCAACTCCATAGTTAAAGCAAATGGTGAAAACATGCAGTAAATTTGTCAATCCCTTTGTGCGAGTTTCAGAAACAATTTGAACCCAAACCCAATTTTGTATGCTTCTCTGTTTAATTACCTTTCAAATGCCAGTGGCCTCATATTTTTAGGATTTTTCTACAATTTATGGCTTACAGATCTTTTTTTCTGTACAGTCAGATTCAAAGAAATTCCTAAAATTGTAGGTTTAATATTTTTGGGTGATTCCAATTGGGTTAGTCTTGTATTAGTACTGGCCATCTAGGAAAAATATTTTTAGTCTCTGTTCATACATATTTGTTGCTGTTAGTAATGTATATGTGTGACATGCATTGTTGAAGCAAAACTTTTCGGTTTATTTAAAACCCTTGACCAACTCTTTTTAGTAGAGATGGGCAACCTTTGTTTTATGCTTGCAAAACAAAACCTCTGCAATTTAACATTAGCTCTTTTGTTTTGCTTAAGTTTTCAAATGGTGGGACATATCATTTGCTCCTATTCTTGTGTAGTGTTTTGTAAGTTTTTTTAAAATAGGGAGAATGATTGCACGCTTTTCCAAAAATGTTTCAAATTATAATGTGAATGTTTTTGATGCCAAACTAATGCATTTGTCATCTTTATGATGTTATCTACCAGGGGATAATTGGTTTATACCATGGTGATAACCGAGAGAGGCAATTGCTAAGTTGTGATGCACTCATGCCTCTACTAGGTAAATAAATGGGGTTTTCTAAATTAAAACTCTTAAATTTGTTTTGTGGTATCTATAAGTCCTTAGTATGTTATACCTTGGCTGCATGATTAGTTATTGATTGTTGAATGTTGTCTTGTTGATGCAATGTGATTGATTGTGTTCCTTTTATATTTTCCGGCGATAGATGCGAACAATTCCAGAGAAGAAGAAGAAGTGAAATCGGACGAGGATTTTATTTATATATGTTGTTGGAATTCTTATATTGATGGAGTTGAAGAAGTACAGGGACAAATAAGCCAAGGCAAGCCATCTTTGAACTCTGATTGATGTTGTGGTGGATGTCATTTGTTGATGTCCCAAAGCATCTTACTCTTATATGTGGTGTTCTCTCTATATTGGTCTATGTATGGTTGTAAGTGGGGTACTCCCTTGTGGTGCTATTCCACCCTTGCTCATATGTTGGAGGGATGCATGGCATCATGGCCGTGTTGTTCCCTTTGGTCGTCTTGCATGCTCAACTCAGGCATGTCCTATTCCAAGATGGAAGCTTACATCACACCCTCACCACTTTGTTGAGCCTAGAGATATCAAAGTCATGAAGCTTGGTGTAATTCTCAACTTGAGAGAAGTATGCCGTGTATCCTCATGAATGTTGGATGGGTAGTACACCTACACCACCCAAGTTGTATAGTAGTACCACAAATCTGAAAGTATAATCCTCCTTGTGTTGTCTTTATACATGCTTACCTTAAGCAAGTATAATCCCCTTTGAGCCACTCTCTCATACTCCTCATGGCGTGATGATCCTCATCTCGGCCATGGTGTGTATTAGTTCCTTCTCATGAAACTATAGGTTGGGAACCCCTCAAGGTTTACCTTGATGTAAATTTTTATGAAAACCTTGGGTGAGTTAACCCAAGTGTATGGTTTATGAAAGCAAAGGATCTTGATAAAGATGTTTGGGAAAGTGGTGTATGGAGGTTGGTTGAGCAACCGTGGTGTTGTGGGAAAAAGGAAATGGTTTCTAAAAAGGAGCACTGCGTATAAGTGTTCGCCGTCCCAACTTTTATTCGCGCAACCACATTATCCAAAGTGGGCACGGGCTTAGTCCATAGTCTGTCAAATTTGGCATAAGCACCCTTCACAACTCTCTAGGGAGGGTCAAGATGACCTCCGACGCCGGGTTGCGCTCTGGAGGAGGCAATACACTATCTAAACCGATAGCCGGACGATTACTGAGGGTCTTCCGACGTGGCGCCGGAGATACACTCAAAGGGAGGTATGCTGTCGGGGTGCCGGGAAGGGGTAAGCCCGCAGGGAAGGACTTGTGCCAAAGGAGACGGGCGAAAGACTATGACTGGTTATCCGAGTCTCGCATACTTTTGTATGACGATCCGGGGATGATCCCGGTGGATTTATCAGTTCTTGTGGGGAAAGTGCGCAAACTCTGCAGAGTCAAATCTATTCGAATAGCCGCGTCCGCGGTCATGGACAAGTTGAGATAGCCATACTTAACCGGGGCTTGCGTTTTGTTTTTTGAACAAATGATATGCAAAGGAAGTGTTGTGTTTATGTGTACCGGAAGGGTACGGAAAAAGGGCGTGTGTTGACCATATGGAGATGGTCGTGGAAAAATAAAGGCTAAGTGGGGAACTCTTTCCTAAATGTTTCTTGAAGAGGAACTCTTCTTTAACAAAGATATAGAGATATCATAAGAATCTTTTGAAGTATATTCTTCAATAAAGATATAGGTATGTCATAGGAATCCTTTAGCATTCCCATCAACTGAGATGGACTTTTGCTACCTCTTCTCCAATAAAGATATAGATAGGTCATAGAACTTCCTAAGCGTCCCCATCAATTGAGATGGCGGCATTCTATGTCCACAAGAGAAACTGACGCTCTTGTGCATGCTATATCCACGAGAGAAACTATGTCTCTTCCACATGCTATATCCACAAGAGAAACTGATTCTCTTCCCCCTGCTATTTTCACTAGTGAAATTAGCTCTTCCCTCTTGTCATCTTAGATTAGCACTTGTTATCTTGCACTCTTGCAACGTACCTTTATTGATGGTTTGCGAGTACAATTCCAAATGTACTCACGGCTTTGTCCCTGGCTATTTACTTGGCCAGACTTGGAGGAACACGACGGATGAAGAAGGAGTTGGCGACGTCTATGCGAGCTAGGAACGTCTTCCCAGTCAGTTGCCTATAGGGTTTATGGCAGATGACTTGGGTACCGCGCTGCTGAAGTGATGATGCTACTCTGATGTTTTAGTTAGGCCCTTCGAGGCTATTATGTAAGTATTGGTCATGTGACCATGTTGTAATTTTCTTATTCCGCTTTGTAATGGATGGTGTAATTTGATATCAGTTCGGTTATGTGTTCACGGCGCACTGATCATGGGATCGTGAACTGTATACATAACAGGGATTTTGGACAGCTAGTCCGGGGTCCCCACAGTGGCCGTGGCCCTCCACATGTTGACTTGGTCTTTGCCTGCGTGGCAAACGATCCAGTCAATGGCCCCACGTGTCTGCGGCTGCGGGTGCAAATCAAACCGGTACCTTTAGCATTTAGAGTTATTTCAATATTCCTGAAAATAGCAGAAACTTTAGAAATTCATATCTAATTCAATTTAGCTCAGAAAAATACAAATGAGATATCGAAATGTTCCTAAAAATAAACTCTATCCATTAAAAATATAATTTGAAATTTTTATTTTTAATATAAATTTAATTGTTTTAAACTTGATAATTAAGCCTTTTTCTTTTATTCTTAACTAGCAAAAGTGCCCGTGCGTTGCTACGGGTTGATCATTACTCATTTAATTATTATTGAATATAAGAAATCTATGACTCATATAAAGTAGTTTACTTGAGTTTAAAGCTTGGTATATTCATTACCTTCTTTAATTCGTTTTCAAATAAGCAATAAATCAATTGATTTATATCATCATAATATTAAAAAAATACATGAAAATATGACATAGGGGAGATCAGAATTTATGAGAGAGAAATAATGTTTTGATACAAACCAACGTTTGACACTATCCTAATTGATATGAAAATATTTATTAGATGGATATCATCTTGTCGATGTATGAAATGCATAAATTCTACCATAGCCGTGTAATATTTAAATAAGATTGAAAGATCTCCAGTACCAGCAGAGGCCGAATGCTAAGCTTTTAGCATCACTTCCATCTCAATAATAATATAAATATCACAACCACATTGACGCTGAATACAAATGGTCGGATCACCCGTTAAGCTAAAAATTGTCAAGTCAGGGTGAGCACTCAAAGGCACTTCTCCTTTTCAGCATGTCCAGGCTCAACACATATAACATCAAACTCCACAGGCTCATGCACATTGGCATCACGGTCGGGCTCTTGATTGTTAATAACGGCAGCCACATCACATCATCCTAGCCTCCATACTATTGCAGATGACGACCTGAGTAGCAACAGAGCTACAGAGGAGAGGCAACACACAGAAAGGCAGCATAGCAGGCAAACACTTCGTTTCAGCAGCGCAGGGGAAGGCGTCTTTCACGGGAGAAGCTCCGGCGGCCAGGAAGTTGCACATCCAACTACAATAGTACCAGGCTTCTCGTAGGTACATATATCAGACTTATTCTAGACGTACAACCCAGGTAATCCTCGATTGCTCCAAACAACCGACAACCAAAACATAGAGTGGATTGTCGAAAAGAGCAGTAGCCTGAATCCATCTGAGTTCATGAAATATGGTCAGGCAGGTGCATGCTTCAGCGAGCGCAGGCACAACAATGGGAGACGAAAAAACTCTAGGCTGCTGCAGCGGCGGCCGACGTCCTCGTGTAGCCAACCTTCCCAGTACTCGCACGTCCGCACCTCCTTGCATCATCCATCATCACAGTACACAGTCCAGCTCTGGCATGAACCAGTGGCCCATCCCACTTGGCGGAGTGCTCCTAATGCCGAAGTGATTGATATCCCTGTCCAAGCCACCCTCTCTGCCCGGATCTTTAGTCAACAACACCACGCCTATCTAACCACGGCTTGGGCCATCCAGTGTCCACGGTGACGGCCTTCTCGGCCGTGGTGCCGAACGCGTCCATGCTTAGCAACAGGGGTGCCACGATGTCAACCTCACGCCACTTCAACTTCTAGTCATGTGGATCAAGCACACCACGATCGCCGCCCCATTAGCCGTGAGAACGGAGGCACTCAGGCTGCGGATGGCCTGGTGATCTGCGGTGCGCTCTCTGGTGGCCGCTGGAGTTTATCTCCGCGTGCTCGACCAAGCCACCGGCAGTTCAAACCCGTGACCAGGCCTATCCCGACGACGCCCGCAGCTCGCTAGGGTTGCTCCATGGTCGATGCGTTGCTGTAGTAGTATTTTGAAAAGGTTTGGATCGGATTGAGGTGGCCCAGAGCGCCAATAGTGACGAGACAACATGGTTTGGTGCCTGATTCCCGTCGGCGAGGCGAGCGGCGAACCTTGCCATGCCTAAGCCTTACCGGCGCTGACTACTTATTGCCCGGCCCGGTCATCATCTTCACTATGGAAATAGATCGAATCGTCCTGAGCTTTGTTAGGCGTCTTGGCCCTCATATATATATACGGAGTAGATGTGCACAATGTTCGATACTATTTTATCGTACGTGAAAAAGATTCTAGCATGGCAAGGAATCCAAATTAGCAATCGTACTTGGAACGGACTCTTAAGGCTAGCGACGGACGATAGGCACGCAGCGGATGAAGACAGCCGGACGAAGGAACGCAACGGACGAACGGACCGAACCGCGGAAACGCTTTTGCTTTTATTATTAGGTATAGATTGAATTAACATTCCATAATTAGGAAAAATTTCCAAATTAAATAGAAACCAGTAAATAAATAAAGAAACCTTTAAAACTAATTTTCTTTATTTGTTAAATCATTATCAGAGAGATTTAAACCCTGATTAATAATTACCCTAATTATTAATTGTTTAAAAATAATAAAATGCCACATGCAATATTATTTTCATTTCAAAGTTATTAATAACTGCAACTTTATTAATGAAGTTATTAATCATAGAATTATATGGTAAATAGTAAACCCTAGTTCCATTATAAATAGAGTGATAACCTCATCATTTTATGTGTAATCCCAAAACCCTAATTCAATTAGGAACCCTAGCTTCAATAATCAATATAAAACTTAAATTGCTTCTAACCTAAACCCTAGGTTAGAACATGGGATCATGGTACCTTCTTTCAAATCATAGAACCATAGTAGCAAATAAATACTTGTCTTGGCCACATAAAATGTAGAAGACCTATCACTAATATATGGGTATCCCATGTGTTCATCCTCATCAGACCTAAATAATCAAGTAGGGTCAATCTAGTGTAAACCCTAGATCCTATTACCAAAGCCATCATCCTTATTTATCCCTATTTAGCATCACACCATTGTGATGAACCCTAATAGCAACCATACCTACTATTTTAAATTACATAACCCTGTTCCACTAAACCCTACTAGTGTGAGATACTTGTGAACCATCCTATTTAGGAACCAACCATTCTCTACTCAGAAATCCAATAGCTAATACAAGACAACCCCAACATTAATTGTTATACTTCTTATTATTTAAGAAGTATGTTCTTCAAAAGTTATTCTTTTGAAGTAAATAGAAAGTAGTCATCAACCTTGCCTAACAGGACCTATCAACCCTAGCTATCTATTACCACTAAGATATATCACCATGATAGCAACCATTAATTACTTAAGATACTTATGCTTCACTAAAACCATACAAGCCCTAGTTATTAATGAATCCAACTTTGTTGAGATCTATCTAGCCTTACTCCAGAAATCAATTAGAATTATAGTAAACCATAGAACTCCATAACCCTAATTATCATACTTGTTCTTTATTAAAGAACATGTTCTTCAAAAGTTATTCTTTTGAAGTATATGATAATTAACCATTAACCATGTCATATAGTGCTAAAACCAACCATTAATTCATTACATAATAGGATTACACCAAATCTTATTGTTGTGTGCTATTAATGCTATTATTATGATATATTGTAGCACATGTTTATGATACCAAGTAATCAACCCTAATAAGAACCTTGTTTGTAAATCACTCTAAAAGTGCAACACACCCTGAACCACTCATTATAACTCACTGATCCTAAATCATCGGGGTTAGGTCACGCTTAGAGCGATTGCATCTCATACTTATGCATTATTGCATCCTTGCCAATCTTTTAAACATCGTCCTTACCGGACGATGATGCTATTTCAGAATTTGGAGTTATTACGTATCGAAGACCTTGCCAGCATAATCTTGCAGTCAAAAAGGCAAGTTCATCGCTTGCTCATACCATTTGAGTATTTTTATCAAATTACTTGCAAAGTACTATGTTTATCACTATTGCATAAAAACCAAAATCACTATTTTCATAACTATGAATATGACTATGTGGTGGGCAATGGAACCATGGATTGTGTTGATATGGTGGAGGTTCCATTGCAAGGGTTTATATCCATCTAGGATTAAACAACAAATGTCGTCCAGTGATTCTTGTGCCGTAATACCCGTGTTAACCATAAGATCCGGAGTGGGACGGAGTAGTCAAAAGTGTTTCCACCTCTCGTTCATCAACGGATGCGCATTACCGGGTGCACTTGATCTCGAGAGACAAGATGCAGGGGTGGGAACCCGTAGAAGTCCCAACGGTAATGTGGTCTATGATGGGTTGCAACTGCCGGCGTAGGAATGTATGGTAGAGCCCTGCATTGTCGTCGTGGTCGGGGACCACCCTGAAATATATTGGAATAATGGGACCGGCGTGGACCCAGGGTCGGAGATTGCAGCAACGGGTGGGTGTTCGAGGTAGCGGAGGAACATGATTGGCTAGACCTTATACCGGGCCTCACACCAAATGAAGTGTGGACGAGAACTAGACTCGGTTGGCACCAAGGTTAAGATCTCTTATGGGTAAAGCAACACACCTCTGCAGAGTGTAAAGAACCGTGACCTGTCACTCCCTGTTCCGGGATATGGAACTACGAACGCGGCCGGAAAGGAGCTCCATGAAGTTCTAGTAAACCGGTGAAGGCTGACGGACATAGTTCTTCTGAATAAAAGCAACCTTTTGAAGAAATGGTTACGAAAACTTGCATTGGTATTAGACTTTCTGGTCTAATGCCGTAGCTAGTGCATTAAACACCTCTTTCCTATAATGAACTTGTTGAGTACGCTCGTACTCATCCCACTCTTAAATCCCCTGCTTAGATATGGAGGCATAGAATGAGGATCTATAGTGCAACTCAAAGGCCGAGGAGTCAACAACTACTTCAAGAGACATGACCCTGTCAGAGGAGTCAGATACCACATCCAACAAGGAGAAAACCTAGTTTAGCCATAGAAGGGAAATAGCTTCCTAAACCTAGCTCCTATTTAGCTAGAATCTATTCTTAGCCTTTATAACTAGTTAAATACTCTACAAATAGAGTTCGTGATAGGATTAGATTACGAGTCGTTCTTCTGGAGTTATCTGCAGTTTTACCTCATGGTAAAGTAGGAGGCTGTGATGATCTTATGTAACAGAGTCTGTGTGTAATTCTATAGACATGCCTTGCACCCTCATATGTTTCTGTTGTACCACTCTGAGCGATATAATACTAGTGGAACGGTGTTTCATTGGTGTTATATCAGACTTGCATACTACACCATGCAGTGGTATGCCGGGTCACCACAATGACATAAGAAGACTATGTGCTTTGGTTTTTCATTTTTCTGATTTTTTTTATTTTTGATGCCCATTCGAATCTTGGTCAAATCCTAGGTTTGACCAAGATTTAAACAAGTTTAAAACATGAAAATGAAAAGGGAAGCATTTATCCTTCTTAGTCACTCTAAATGAAGTTTTTGGGAGGTTTTTTGAAATTTCCATGTTTGAAACCCAAAACCACTTCTCTTCATGCTTGACTTCATAAGACATAGTTTAGGGTTAGGGGTAGATACATGATTTGTATGGTTTGAATATGTCTAGACCTTGTTTATCAACTTGAATGCTTACTATATGACATAAGAAAAATACGTATGTCCTTTGGTTTTTCATTTTTCTGTTTTTTTGTTTAATTTTCCGCCCATTTGAATCTCTGTCAAATCCTAGGTTTGACCAAGATTTAAACAAGTTTAACACGTGAAAACGAAAAGGTAAGCACGGATCCTTCTTAGTCACTCCAAAATGTACCAATTGATAGATATGTTAACTTTGCTTCATGGAAAAAATAATGTCATGTAAATGAGTTAACTTGGATTTCCTACCCTTGAATCCATAGGAAACTTTGTTCTAATGCACTATAATAATCAACCGAGTTTTTACACCAACAGGTCTATGTGTGGTGCCCATGCATGAGGTCCCACACTTCAGTGAGCACAAGTCACGTGCAATAGGTACGCAAACTCCCAGCCATTTTCTTTGTCAAGAGAAGACGCATCAGGAATTCAGGATTCGTATTGGAAGTCTCTGGGTCCTTCAGGATCCTTCGTTTGTCACTCTCACAAAAAAAACAAATCTCTCTCATTCTCGGCCTCGCTCGACTCGCTCGCTCGCACCTCCTGCTCACTGACAAACCCTGCACAATAGTCAACATCATCACCCGAAAAAGGGGAGACACCATAATGCTCTCCCTCCTTCTTCTCTCCTTCCGAGTGATCCCTCTTCCTCCGAGTTTCACTCGATGGGCAAACACATATGTGTTGCATAGTAGAGTAATAATAAAAAGGTACGTAGAAAAATCGACCTACGAATCTATAATTAAATAGGTTAAACTAGGGTTTTGTCCAGTACTACAGATCAAGGTTCAAAAAAATCCAACTACGGGGTTCGAACAACCCCATTTCTAATCAAAGAATTTTTTCGAAGTCATCCAAATGGACTCAAACTATAGCATGGGCGGATCCAGACTATAGCCAAGGGGGGCAGCCACCCCCACTCAATTTTCTGAAACCTTGTATTATGTTAAGCTAAAGGCTGGTTTGCCCGCACTTAGAAATGATATTTGCATCACTTATCATATGTTTGCCCATTTGAATCTTGTCAAATCCTAGGTTTGACCATGATTTAAACAAGTTTAAAACATGAATATGAAAAATTAAGGATGTATCCTTCGTAGTCACTCCAAAATGAAGCTCGATCTTGAGAGGGTTTTTGAAATTTCCATGTTTGAAACCAAAAAACCACGTACTTCTCTTCATGCTTGACTTCATAAGACTGAGTTTGGGGTTAGGGGTAGCTTGATACATAAGTTTCCTGGTTTGAATATGTCTAGACATTGTTTATCAACTTAATTGAATGCTTACTAGATGACATAAGATGACTATGTGCATTGGTTTTTCATTTATTTTTTGAATTTTTATGCCCATTTGAATCTTGGTCAAATCCTAGGTTTGACCATGATTTAATCAAGTTTAAAACAAGAATATGAAAAATTAAACATCTATCCTTCTTAGTCACTCCAATATGTAGCTCTTGGGAGGGTTTTTGAAATTTCCATGCTTGAAACCAAAAACCACTTCTCTTCATGCATGCTTGACTTCATAAGACAGAGTTTAGGGTTAGGGGTAGATACATGGTTTTCCTACTAGTTTGAATATGTCTAGACCTTGTTTATCAATTTAAATGAATGCTTACTATATGACATGAGCAGACCTTGGTTTTAATTTTTATACCCATTTGAATCTTCGTCAAATCCTAGGTTTGTTGACGAAGATTTGAACAAGTTTAAAACATGAATATGAAAAAGTAAGCATGTATGCTTCTTAAGTCACTCCAAAATGAAGCTCTTGGGAGGGTTTTTGAAATTTCCATGTTTGAAACTAAAAACCACTTCTCTTCATGCTTGACTTCATAAGTCAGGGTTTAGGGATATATAGGGGGTAGATACATGATTTTTTTGGTTTGAATATGTCTAGACCTTGTTCATCAACTTAATTGAATGCTTACTATATAACGTAAGAAGACTATGTGCCTTGATTTTTCATTTTTTTATAAAATTATGCCCATTTGAATCTTGGTCAAATCCTAGGTTTGACCATGATTTAAACAAGTTGAAAACATGAATATGAAAAATTAAGCATATATCCTTCTTAGTCAGTCCAAAATGAAGCTCTTGGGAGGGTTTTTGAAATTTCCATGTTTGAAACCAAAAAACACATATCTTCATGCTTGACTTCATGAGACAGAGTTTAGGGTTAGGGGGTAGATACATGATTTCTCTGGTCTCAATATATCTAGACCTTGTTTATCAACTTAATTGAATGCTTACTATGTGACATAAGAAGACTATGTGCCTTGATTTTCCATTTTTTGTTTTTTCTGAATTTTTATGCCCATTTGAATCTTGGTCAAATCCTAGGTTTGACCATGATTTAAAGAAGTTTAAAACATGAATATGAAAAATTAAGCATATATCCTTCGTCTTAGTCACTCCAAAATGTTGATCTTGGTAGGGTTTTTGAAATTTCCATGTTTTAAACCAAAAAACCACGTACTTCTCTTCATGCTTAACTTCATAAGACAGAGTTTGGGGTTAGGAGTAGCTTGATACATAAATTTTCTAGTTTGAATATGTCTAGACATTGTTTATCAACTTAATTGAATGCTTACTAGATGACATAAGATGACTATGTGCATTGGTTTTTCATTTTTTTTGAATTTTTATGCCCATTTGAATCTTGGTCAAATCGTAGGTTAATTTGACTATGATTTAATCAAGTTTAAAACATGAATATGAAAAATTAAGCATCTATCCTTCTTAGTCACTCCAATATGTAGCTCTTGGGAGGGTTTTTTAAATTTCCATGCTTGAAACCAAAAACCACTTCTCTTCATGCATGCTTGACTTCATAAGACAGAGTTTAGGGTTAGGGGTAGATACATGATTTTCCTGCTAGTTTGAATATGTCTAGACCTTGTTCATCAATTTAAATGAATGCTTACTATATGACATGAGTAGTCCTTTGTTTTAATTTTTTATACCCATTTGAATCTTCGTCAAATCCTAGGTTTCTTGACCAAGATTTGAACAAGTTTAAAACATGAATATGAAAAAGTAAGAATGTATGCTTCTTAAGTCACTCCAAAATGAAGCTCTTGGGAGGTTTTTTGAAAATTCCATGCTTGAAACTAAAAACCACTTCTCTTCATGCTTGACTTCATAATTAAGTCATGGTTTAGGGATATATAGGGGTAGATACATGTTTTTCTGGTTTGAATATGTCTAGACCTTGTTTATCAACTTAATTGAACGCTTACTATATGACATAAGAAGACTATGTGCCTTGATTTTTCATTTTTTTAAAATTATGCCCATTTGAATCTTGGTCAAATCCTAGGTTAGACCATGATTTAAACAAGTTGAAAACATGAATATGAAAAATTAAGCATATATCCTTCTTAGTCACTCCAAAATGAAGCTCTTGGGAGGGTTTTTGAAATTTCCATGTTTGAAACCAAAAACCACATATCTTCATGCTTGACTTCATAAGACAGAGTTTAGGGTTAGGGGGTAGATACATGATTTCTCTGGCTTGAATATATCTAGACCTTGTTTATCAACTTAATTGAATGCTTACTATGTGACATAAGAAGGCTATGTGCCTTGATTTTCCATTTTTTGTTTTTTCTGCATTTTTATGCCCATTTGAATCTTGGTCAAATCCTAGGTTTGACCATGATTTAAACAAGTTTAAAACATGAATATGAAAAATTAAGCATATATCCTTCTTAGTCACTCCAAAATGTAGATCTTGGTAGGGTTTTTGAAATTTCCATGTTTGAAACCAAAAACCTTCATGCATGCTTGACTTCATAAGACAGAGTTTAGGGTTAGGGGTGGCTAGATACATGATTTTTCTGGTTTGAATATGTCTAGACCTTGTTTATCAACTTAATTGAATGCTTACTATATGACATAAGAAAACTATGTGCCTTGGTTTTTCATTTATTTTGATTTATTTTGATTTTTTATGCCCATTTGAATCTTGGTCAAGTCCTAGCTTTGACCATGATTTAAACAAGTTTAAAACATAAATATGAAAAATTAAGCATATATCCTTCTTAGTCACTCCAAAATGTAGCTCTTGGTAGGGTTTTTGAAATTTCCATGTTTGAAACCAAAAACCACATATCTTCATGCTTGACTTCATAAGGCAGAGTTTAGGGTTAGGGGGTAGATACATGATTTATCTGGTTTGAATATATCTAGACCTTGTTTATCAACTTAATTGAATGCTTACTATGTGACATAAGAAACCTATGTGCCTTGGTTTTTCATTTATTTTGATTTATTTTGATTTTTATGCCCATTTGAATCTTGGTCAAGTCCTAGGTTTGACCATGATTTAAACATGTTTAAAACATAAATATGAAAAATTAAGCATATATCCTTCTTAGTCACTCCAAAATGTAGCTCTTGGTAGGGTTTTTGAAATTTCCATGTTTGAAACCAAAAACCACATCTCTTCATGCTTGACTTCATAAGTCAGAGTTTAGGGATAGGGGGTAGATACATGATTTTTCTGGTTGAATATGTCTAAACCTTGTTTATCAACTTGAATGCTTACTATATGACATACAAAGACTATTTGCTAACGGAGGGAGTAAGCACTCTAGCTATGAAAAGTACCAAACGATGCATACTAAAATGATTTTTTAGAGGAATACTAGTTCGGATTATATAATTTTATATTAGTAGGCCAAAATCGAACCCCGTAGTTGGATTTTCAGAAATTGATCCGTAGTACTGGGCAAAACCCTAGTTTAGCTTATTTAATAATAGATTCGTAGGTCGATTTTTTTACGTTATTATTATTATTACTAGGAGACGAAGGGAGAGCAGTCATGGGGCCCCACTTATTTATGGTGTCTATCCTTTTTCTGGTGATGTTGACTGTTGTGCAGGGTTGTCAGTGCGTAGGGGGTGCGAGCGAGCGAGAAAGGCCGAAATGAGAGAGATGTTTTTTTAGAGGGACAACCGAACGATCCTGAAGGACCCAGATTTCCAATACGCATCAGAACGCAGTTTACAGCAGGACACAAAATAAACAGGAAATTACATCTAAATCCCTAAGATTTACATGGTAGACCCCAGGCTGAAAGCAAGAAATGCGATCGGGTCCTTAACAGCCACCGTCCGGATTGATCCTCGTCGCAGCCGGGGACGAACCACTTGGCGCAACCAAATCGCCATGGCTACAGAGCCTGCACACCATGGCCTACGAGCTGAGCTAGAAACGACCTGCCAAAACCGGCAGCCAACGGAGGTGGATAATTGGAGAGATGGAGAGAGAGTGAGAGAGAGAGAGAGGGTTGATGCCTCTCTCTTGAGAAAGAAGATGGCTGGGAGTTTGCCTACCTAGCGTACGTGACTTGTGCTCACTGAAGTGTGGGACCTCACGCATGGGAACCACACGTAAGTGACAGACTTGTTGCTCTAATAACTCGGGTGATTATTATACTGTATTAGTACATAGTTTCCTATGGATCCTTCTTAGTCACTCCAAAATGAAGCTCTTTGGGAGGGTTTTTGAAATTTCCATGTTTGAAACAAAAAACAACATATCTTCATGCGCTTGACTTCATGAGACAGAGTTTAGGGTTAGGGGGTAGATACATGATTTCTCTGGTTTGAATATGTCTAGACCTTGTTTATCAACTTAATTGAATGCTTACTATATGACATAAGAAGATTATGTGCCTTGATTTTACATTTTTTTAAATTATGCCCATTTGAATCTTGGTCAAATCCTAGGTTTGACCATGATTTAAACAAGTTTAAAACATGAATATGAAAAATTAAGCATGTATCCTTCGTAGTCACTCCAAAATGAAGCTCTTGAGAGGTTTTTTGAAATTTCCATGTTTGAAACCAAAAAACCACGTACTTCACTTCATGCTTGTCTTCATAAGACAGAGTTTGGGGTTAGGGGTAGCTTGTTGATACATGATTTTTCTGGTTTGAATATGTCTAGACCTTGTTTATCAACTTAATTGAATGCTTACTAGATGACATAAGATGACTATGTGCATTGGTTTTTCATTTTATTGTTTTTTTATTTTTATGCCCATTTGAATCTTGGTCAAATTTTTATGCCCATGATTTAAACAAGTTTAAAACATGAATATGAAAAATTAAGCATCTATCCTTCTTAGTCACTCCAAAATGTAGCTCTTGGAGGGTTTTTGAAATTTCCATGCTTGAAACCAAAAACCACTTCTCTTCATGCATGCTTGACTTCATAAGACAGAGTTTAGGGTTAGGGGGTAGATACATGATTTTCCTGGTTTGAATATGTCTAGACCTTGTTTATCAACTTAATTGAATGCTTACTATATGACATAAGAAGACCTTGTATTATGTTAAGCTAAAGGCTGGTTTGCCCGCACTTAGAAATGATATTTGCATCACTTATCATATGTTTGCCCATTTGAATCTTGTCAAATCCTAGGTTTGACCATGATTTAAACAAGTTTAAAACATGAATATGAAAAATTAAGGATGTATCCTTCGTAGTCACTCCAAAATGAAGCTCGATCTTGAGAGGGTTTTTGAAATTTCCATGTTTGAAACCAAAAAAACATGAATATGTCTAGACCTTGTTTATCAATTTAAATGAATGCTTACTATATGACATGAGCAGACCTTGGTTTTAATTTTTATACCCATTTGAATCTTCGTCAAATCCTAGGTTTGTTGACGAAGATTTGAACAAGTTTAAAACATGAATATGAAAAAGTAAGCATGTATGCTTCTTAAGTCACTCCAAAATGAAGCTCTTGGGAGGGTTTTTGAAATTTCCATGTTTGAAACTAAAAACCACTTCTCTTCATGCTTGACTTCATAAGTCATGGTTTAGGGATATATAGGGGGGTAGATACATGATTTTTCTGGTTTGAATATGTCTAGACCTTGTTTATCAACTTAATTGAATGCTTACTATATGACATAAGAAGACTATGTGCCTTGATTTTTCATTTTTTTTAAATTATGCCCATTTGAATCTTGGTCAAATCCTAGGTTTGACCATGATTTAAACAAGTTGAAAACATGAATATGAAAAATTAAGCATCTATCCTTCTTAGTCACTCCAAAATGTAGCTCTTGGGAGGGTTTTTGAAATTTCCATGTTTGAAACCCAAAACAACTTCTCTTCATGCTTGACTTCATAAGACATAGTTTAGGTTTAGGGGTAGATACATGATTTGTCTGGTTTGAATACATCTAGACCTTGTTTATCAAATTTAATGCTTACTATATGACATAACAAGACTATGTGCTTTGGTTTTTCATTTTTCTGATTTTTTTATTTTTGACGCCCATTTGAATCTTGGTCAAATCCTAGGTTTGACCAAGATTTAAACAAGTTTAAAACATGAAAATGAAAAGGGAAGCATTTATCCTTCTTAGTCACTCTTAATGAAGTTTTTGGGAGGTTTTTTGAAATTTCCATGTTTGAAACCCCAAACCACTTCTCTTCATGCTTGACTTCATAAGACATAGTTTAGGGTTAGGGGTAGATACATGATTTGTATGGTTTAATATGTCTAGACCTTGTTTATCAACTTGAATGCTTACTATATGACGTAAGAAAACTACGTATGTGCTTTGGTTTTTCATTTTTCTGTTTTTTGTTTAATTTTCCGCCCATTTGAATCTCTGTCAAATCCTAGGTTTGACCAAGATTTAAACAAGTTTAACACGTGAAAACGAAAAGGTAAGCATGGATCCTTCTTAGTCATTCCAAAATGTACCAATTGATAGATGTGTTAACTTTGCTTCATGGAAAAAATAATGTCATGTAAATGAGTTAACTTGGATTTCCTACCCTTGAATCCATAGGAAACTTTGTTCTAATGCACTATAATAATCAACCGAGTTTTTACACCAACAGGTCTACGTGTGGTGCCCATGCGTGAGGTCCCACACTTCAGTGAGCACAAGTCACGTGCAATAGGTACGCAAACTCCCAGCCATTTTCTTTGTCAAGAGAAGACGCATCAGGAATTCAGGATGCGTATTGGAAGTCTCTGGGTCCTTCAGGATCCTTCGTTTGTCACTCTCACAAAAAAAACAAATCTCTCTCATTCTCGGCCTCGCTCGACTCGCTCGCTCGCACCACCTGCTCACTGTCAAACCCTGCACAGTAGTCAACATCATCACCCGAAAAAGGGCAGACACCATAATGTTCTCCCTCCTTCCGAGTGATCCCTCTTCCTCCGAGTTTCACTCGACGGGCAAACACATATGTGCTGCATAGTAGAGTAATAATAAAAAGGTACGTAGAAAAATCGACATACGAATCTATAATTAAATAGGTTAAACTAGGGTTTTGCCCAGTACTACAGATCAAGGTTCAAAAAAATCCAACTACGGGGTTCGAACAACCCCATTTCTAATCAAAGAATTTTTTCGACGTCATGGCCTCAAACTATAGCATGGGCGGATCCAGACTATAGCCAAGGGGGGCAGCCGCCCCCACTCAATTTTCTGAAACCTTGTAATATGTTAAGCTAAAGGCTGGTTTGCCCGCACTTAGAAATGATATTTGCATCACTTATCATATGTTTGCCCATTTGAATCTTGTCAAATCCTAGG
Organism: Lolium perenne; assembly: GCF_019359855.2. Lineage (NCBI taxonomy): Eukaryota > Viridiplantae > Streptophyta > Magnoliopsida > Poales > Poaceae > Lolium > Lolium perenne. The sequence goes on from NC_067245.2 coordinate 142,235,788, forward strand.
TTTGACCATGATTTAAACAAGTTTAAAACATGAATATGAAAAATTAAGGATGTATCCTTCATAGTCACTCCAAAATGAAGCTCGATCTTGAGAGGGTTTTTGAAATTTCCATGTTTGAAACCAAAAAACCACGTACTTCTCTTCATGCTTGACTTCATAAGACTGAGTTTGGGGTTAGGGGTAGCTTGATACATAAATTTCCTGGTTTGAATATGTCTAGACATTGTTTATCAACTTAATTGAATGCTTACTAGATGACATAAGATGACTATGTGCATTGGTTTTTCATTTATTTTTTGAATTTTTATGCCCATTTGAATCTTGGTCAAATCCTAGGTTTGACCATGATTTAATCAAGTTTAAAACATGAATATGAAAAATTAAACATCTATCCTTCTTAGTCACTCCAATATGTAGCTCTTGGGAGGGTTTTTGAAATTTCCATGCTTGAAACCAAAAACCTCTTCTCTTCATGCATGCTTGACTTCATAAGACAGAGTTTAGGGTTAGGGGGTAGATACATGATTTTCCTGCTAGTTTGAATATGTCTAGACCTTGTTTATCAATTTAAATGAATGCTTACTATATGACATGAGCAGACCTTGGTTTTAATTTTTATACCCATTTGAATCTTCGTCAAATCCTAGGTTTGTTGACGAAGATTTGAACAAGTTTAAAACATGAATATGAAAAAGTAAGCATGTATGCTTCTTAAGTAACTCCAAAATGAAGCTCTTGGGAGGGTTTTTGAAATTTCCATGTTTGAAACTAAAAACCACTTCTCTTCATGCTTGACTTCATAAGTCAGGGTTTAGGGATATATAGGGGGGTAGATACATGATTTTTCTGGTTTGAATATGTCTAGACCTTGTTTATCAACTTAATTGAATGCTTACTATATGACATAAGAAGACTATGTGCCTTGATTTTTCATTTATTTTAAAATTATGCCCATTTGAATCTTGGTCAAATCCTAGGTTTGACCATGATTTAAACAAGTTGAAAACATGAATATGAAAAATTAAGCATATATCCTTCTTAGTCACTCCAAAATGTAGCTCTTGGGAGGGTTTTTGAAATTTCCATGTTTGAAACCCAAAACAACTTCTCTTCATGCTTGACTTCATAAGACAGAGTTTAGGTTTAGGGGTAGATACATGATTTGTCTGGTTTGAATACGTCTAGACCTTGTTTATCAAATTTAATGCTTACTATATGACATAAGAAGACTATGTGCTTTGGTTTTTCATTTTTCTGATTTTTTTATTTTTGATGCCCATTTGAATCTTGGTCAAATCCTAGGTTTAACCAAGATTTAAACAAGTTTAAAACATGAAAATGAAAAGGGAAGCATTTATCCTTCTTAGTCACTCTAAATGAAGTTTTTGGGAGGTTTTTTGAAATTTCCATGTTTGAAACCCAAATCCACTTCTCTTCATGCTTGACTTCATAAGACATAGTTTAGGGTTAGGGGTAGATACATGATTTGTATGGTTTGAATATGTCTAGACCTTGTTTATCAACTTGAATGCTTACTATATGACGTAAGAAAACTACGTATGTGCTTTGGTTTTTCATTTTTCTGTTTTTTGTTTAATTTTCCGCCCATTTGAATCTCTGTCAAATCCTAGGTTTGACCAAGATTTAAACAAGTTTAACACGTGAAAACGAAAAGGTAAGCATGGATCCTTCTTAGTCACTCCAAAATGTACCAATTGATAGATGTGTTAACTTTGCTTCATGGAAAAAATAATGTCATGTAAATGAGTTAACTTGGATTTCCTACCCTTGAATCCATAGGAAACTTTGTTCTAATGCACTATAATAATCAATCGAGTTTTTACACCAACAGGTCTACGTGTGGTGCCCATGCGTGAGGTCCCACACTTCAGTGAGCACAAGTCACGTGCAATAGGTACGCAAACTCCCAGCCATTTTCTTTGTCAAGAGAAGACGCATCAGGAATTCAGGATGCGTATTGGAAGTCTCTGGGTCCTTCAGGATCCTTCGTTTGTCCCTCTCAAAAAAAAAACAAATCTCTCTCATTCTCGGCCTCGCTCGACTCGCTCGCTCGCACCTCCTGCTCACTGACAAACCCTGCACAATAGTCAACATCATAACCCGAAAAAGGGGAGACACCATAATGCTCTCCCTCCTTCTTCTCTCCTTCCGAGTGATCCCTCTTCCTCCGAGTTTCACTCGATGGGCAAACACATATGTGCTGCATAGTAGAGTACTAATAAAAAGGTACGAAGAAAAATCGACCTACGAATCTATAATTAAATTTAATGCTTACTATATGACATAAGAAGACTATGTGCCTTGATTTTTCATTTTTTTTTCTGAATTTTTATGCCCATTTGAATCTTGGTCAAATCCTAGGTTTGACCATGATTTAAACAAGTTTAAAACATGAATATGAAAAATTAAGCATATATCCTTCTTAGTCACTCCAAAATGTAGATCTTGGTAGGGTTTTTGAAATTTCCATGTTTGAAACCAAAAACCACTTCTCTTCATGCATGCTTGACTTCATAAGACAGAGTTTAGGGTTAGGGGGTAGATACATGATTTTCCTGGTTTGAATATGTCTAGACCTTGTTTATCAATTTAATTGAATGCTTACTATATAACATAAGAAGACTATGTGCCTTGGTTTTTGATTTATTTTGAATTTTTATGCCCATTTGAATCTTGGTCAAATCCTAGGATTGACCAAGATTTAAACAAGATTAAAACATGAAAATGAAAAATTAAGCCTTGATCCTTCTTATTCACTCCAAAATGAAGATTTTGGGAGGGTTTTTGAAATATCCAGGTTTGAAACCCAAAACCACTTCTCTTCGTGCATAGTTTAGGGTTAGGGGTAGATACATGAATTTTTGGTTTATAGTAAGCATTCAAGTTGATAAACAAGGTCTAGACATATTCAAACCAGAAAAATCATGTATCTACCCCCTAACGCTAAACTCTGTCATATGAAGTCAAGCATATAAGAGGAATGGTTTTGGGTTTCAAACATGGAAAATTCAAAAACCCTACCAAAAGCTTCATTTTTGGAGTGAATAAGAAGGATCCAGGCTTACTTTTTCATTTTCATGTTACTAACTTGTTTAATTATTGGTCAAACCTAGGATTTGACCAAGATTCAAAAAATTCAATAAAGAATTCCAAAAATGAAAAACCAAAGCACATAAGCTTCTTAAGTTATAGTAAGCATTCATGTTGATCAACGGAGTCTAGACATATTTAAACAATAAAAATCATGTATATACCCCAAATCCTAAACTCTGTCTAATGAAGTCAAGCACGAAGAGAAGTGGTTTTCGATTTAATTTTTTATTTCTTTTTTTTGAATTTTTATGCCCATTTGAATCTTGGTCAAATCCTAGCAGGTTTAACCAATATTTAAACAAGTTTAAAACATGAAAATGAAAGTAAGTATGGATCCTTCTTATTCACTCCAAAATGAAGCTTTTGGGAGGGTTTTTAAAATTTCCATGTTCGAAACCCAAAATGACATCTCTTCGTGCTTGACTTCATAAGACAAAGTTTAGGGGTAGGGGTAGATACATGATTTTTCTGGTTTGAATATATCTAGACCTTGTTTATCAACTTGAATGCTTACTACATGAGATCAGAAGACACTATGTGTTTTTTTTTGAATTTGTTATGCCCATTTGAATCTTGGTCAAATCCTAGGTTTGACCAAGATTTAAAACAGTTTAAACCATGAAAATGAAAAGTAAGCCTGGATTCTTCTTAGTCACTCCAAAATGAAGCTTTTGGGAGGTTTTTTTTAAATTTCCATGTTTGAAACCCAAAACCACTTCTCTTAATGCTTGACTTCATAAGACAGAGTTTAGGGTTAGGGGCCAAGTATATACATGATTTTTCTTGTTTTAATATGTCTAGACTTTGTTTATCTACTTGAATGCTTACTATATGACATCAAAAGACTATGTGTTTGGTTTTGATTTTTTTTTGAATTTGCTATGTCCATTTGAATCTTGGTCAAATCCTAGGTTTGACCAAGATTTAAACAAGTTTAAAACATGAAAATGAAAAGGTAAGCCTGGATTCTTCTTAGTCACTCCAAAATGAGCTTTTGGGAGTTTTTTTAATTTCCATGTTTGAAACCCATAACCACTTTTCTTCATGCTTGACTTCATAAGATAGAGTTTAGGGTTAGGGGGTATATACATGATTTTTCTGGTTTGAATATGTCTATACTTCGTTGATCAACTTTAATGCTTACTATATGACATAAGAAGCTTATGTGCTTTGGTTTTTGATTTTTTGATTCCTTTTTTGAATTTTTATGCTCATTTGAATCCTGGTCAATTCCTTTGTTTGACCAAGATTTAAACAAGTTTAAAACATGAAAATGAAAAGGTAAGACTGGCTCCTTCTTAGTCATGAAAATGAGTTAACTTGGCTTTCCAACCCTTGAATCCATAGGAAACTTTGTACTAATGCAGTATAATAATCACCCGAGTTTTTACACCAACAGGTCTGTCACTTACGTGTGGTTCCCATGCGTGAGGTCCCACACTTCAGTGAGCACAAGTCACCTGCGGTAGGCAGGCAAAATCCCAGCCATCTTCTTTGTCAAGAGAAGACGCATCAGCATGCGTATCGGAAAGTCTATGGGTCCTTCAGGATCCTTCGGTTGTCCCTCTCACACAAAAAATTCTCTCTCATTCTCGGACTCGCTCGACTCGCTCGCACCTCCTGCGCACTGACAAACCCTGCACAACTATCAACATCACCAGAAAAAGAATATACACCATAAATAAGAGGGGCCCCGTGACTGCTATCCCTTCTTCTCCTTCCGTGTGATTCCTCTTCCTCCGAGTTTCACTCGACGGGCAAACACACATGTGTTGCATAGTAATAATAAAAAAGTAAAAGAATCGACTACGAATCTATTATTAAATAGGTTAAACTAGGGTTTTGCCCAGTACTACAGATCTAGTTTAAAAAAATCCAACTACGGGGTTCGATTTTGGCCTACAAATAAAAAATTAAATAAGTTGAACTAGTATTCCTCTAAAAAATCGACTTGGTTTGCATTGTTTGATACTTTTCAAAGCCAGAGTGCATCACAATTTTTTGATTTAATGCTTTGCTTTGCCAATTTTGATTTTTTATGACCACCTTCTCTTTGAATTTCCATGTTCGAAACCAAAAACCACATATCTTCATGCTTGACTTCATGAGACAGAGTATATGGTTAGGGGGTAGATACATGATTTCTCTGGTTTGAATATATCTAGACCTTGTTTATCAACTTAATTGAATGCTTACTATGTGACATAAGATGACTATGTGCATTGTTTTTTTTTGAATTTTTATGCCCATTTGAATCTTGGTCAAATCCTAGGTTAATTTGACCATGATTTAATCAAGTTGAAAACATGAATATAAAAAGTTAAGCATCTATCCTTCTTAGTCACTCCAATATGTAGCTCTTGGGAGGGTTTTTGAAATTTCCATGCTTGAAACCAAAAACCACTTCTCTTCATGCATGCTTGACTTCATAAGACAGAGTTTAGGGTTAGGGGGTAGATACATGATTTTCCTGCTAGTTTGAATATGTCTAGACCTTGTTTATCAATTTAAATGAATGCTTACTATATGACATGAGCAGACCTTGGTTTTAATTTTTTATACCCATTTGAATCTTCGTCAAATCCTAGGTTTGTTGACCAAGATTTGAACAAGTTTAAAACATGAATATGAAAAAGTAAGCATGTATGCTTCTTAAGTCACTCCAAAATGAAGCTCTTGGGAGGGTTTTTGAAATTTCCATGATTAAAACTAAAAACCACTTCTCTTCATGCTTGACTTCATAATTAAGTCAGGGTTTAGGGATATATAGGTGGTAGATACATGATTTTTCCGGTTTGAATATGTCTAGACCTTGTTTATCAACTTAATTGAATGCTTACTATATGACATAAGAAGACTACTATGTGCCTTGATTTTTCATTTTGTGTTTTTTCTGAATTTTTATGCCCATTTGAATCTTGGTCAAATCCTAGGTTTGACCATGATTTAAACAAGTTTAAAACATGAATATGAAAAATTAAGCATATATCCTTTTTAGTCACTCCAAAATGTAGATCTTGGTAGGGTTTTTGAAATTTCCATGTTTGAAACCAAAAACCACTTCTCTTCATGCATGCTTGACTTCATAAGACAGAGTTTAGGGTTAGGGGGTAGATACATGATTTTGCTGGTTTGAATATGTCTAGACCTTGTTTATCAACTTAATTGAATGCTTACTATATAACATAAGAAGACCTTGTTTTTTTGAATTTTTATACCCATTTGAATCTTGGTCAAATCCTTGGTTCCACCAAGATTTGAAAAAGTTAAAAACATGAATATGAAAAAGTAAGCATGTATGCTTCTTAGTCACTTCAAAAATGAAGCTCTTGGGAGGGTTTTTGAAATTTCCATGTTTGAAACCAAAAATCACTTCTCTCCATGCTTGACTTGATTAGACAAAGTTTAGGGTTAGGGGTAGATACATGATTTTTCTGGTTTGAATATGTCTAGACCTTGTTTATCAACTTAATTGAATGCTTACTATATGACATAAGAAGACTATGTGCCTTGGTTTTTCATTTATTTTGATTTATTTTGAATTTTTATGCCCATTTGAATCTTGGTCAAATCCTAGGCTTGACCAAGATTTAAACAAGATTAAAAGATGAAAATAAAAAATTAAGCCTTGATCCTTCTTATTCACTCCAAAATGAAGATTTTGGGAGGGTTTTTGAAATATCCAGGTTTGAAACCCAAAACCACTTCTCTTCGTGCATAGTTTAGGGTTAGGGGTAGATACATGAATTTTTGGTTTATAGTAAGCATTCAAGTTGATAAACAAGGTCTAGACATATTCAAACCAGAAAAATCATGTATCTACCCCCTAACGCTAAACTCTGTCATATGAAGTCAAGCATATAAGAGGAATGGTTTTGGGTTTCAAACATGGAAAATTCAAAAACCCTACCAAAAGCTTCATTTTTGGAGTGAATAAGAAGGATCCAGGCTTACCTTTTCATTTTCATGTTACTAACTTGTTTAATTATTGGTCAAACCTAGGATTTGACCAAGATTCAAATGGGCATAAAAATTCAATAAATAATTCAAAAAATGAAAAACCAAAGCACATAAGCTTCTTAAGTTATAGTAAGCATTCATGTTGATCAACGGAGTCTAGACATATTTAAACAATAAAAATCATGTATATACCCCAAACCCTAAACTCTGTCTAATGAAGTCAAGCACGAAGAGAAGTGGTTTTCGGTTTAATGTTTTATTTCTTTTTTTTGAATTTTTATGCCCATTTGAATCTTGGTCAAATCCTAGTAGGTTTAACCAATATTTAAACAAGTTTAAAACATGAAAATGAAAAGTAAGTATGGATCCTTCTTATTCACTCCAAAATGAAGCTTTTGGGAGGGTTTTTAAAATTTCCATGTTCGAAACCCAAAATGACATCTCTTCGTGCTTGACTTCATAAGACAAAGTTTAGGGGTAGGCGTACATACATGATTTTTCTGGTTTGAATATGTCTAGACCTTGTTTATCAACTTGAATGCTTACTACATGACATCAGAAGACACTATGTGTTTTTTTTTGAATTTGTTATGCCCATTTGAATCTTGGTCAAATCCTAGGTTTGACCAAGATTTAAAACAGTTTAAAACATGAAAATGAAAAGTAAGCCTGGATTCTTCTTAGTCACTCGAAAATGTAGCTTTTGGGAGGTTTTTTTTAAATTTCCATGTTTGAAACCCAAAACCACTTCTCTTAATGCTTGACTTCATAAGACAGAGTTTAGGGTTAGGGGCCAAGTATATACATGATATTTCTTGTTTTAATATGTCTAGACTTTGTTTATCAACTTGAATGCTTACTATATGACTTCAAAAGACTATGTGTTTGGTTTTGATTTTTTTGAATTTGTTATGTCCATTTGAATCTTGGTCAAATCCTATGTTTGACCAAGATTTAAACTAGTTTAAAACATGAAAATGAAAAGGTAAGCCTGGATTCTTCTTAGTCACTCCAAAATGAGCTTTTGGGAGTTTTTTTAATTTCCATGTTTGAAACCCATAACCACGTTTCTTCATGCTTGACTTCATAAGACAGAGTTTAGGGTTAGGGGGTATATACATGATATTTCTGGTTTGAATATGTCTATACTTCATTTATCAACTTTAATGCTTACTATATGACATAAGAAGCTTATGTGCTTTGGTTTTTGATTTTTTGATTTCTTTTTTGATTTCTTTTTTGAATTTTTATGCTCATTTGAATCCTGGTCAATTCCTTTGTTTGACCAAGATTTAAACAAGTTTAAAACATAAAATGAAAAGGTAAGCCTGGCTCCTTCTTAGTCATGAAAATGAGTTAACTTGGCTTTCCAACCCTTGAATCCATAGGAAACTTTGTACTAATGCAGTATAATAATCACCCGAGTTTTTACACCAACAGGTCTGTCACTTACGTGTGGTGCCCATGCGTGAGGTCCCACACTTCAGTGAGCACAAGTCACCTGCGGTAGGCAGGCAAAATCCCAGCCATCTTCTTTGTCAAGAGAAGACGCATCAGCGTGCGTATCGGAAAGTCTGTGGGTCCTTCAGGATCCTTCGGTTGTCCCTCTCACACAAAAACAATTCTCTCTCATTCTCGGCCTCGCTCGACTCGCTCGCTCGCACCTCCTGCGCACTGACAAACCCTGCACAACTGTCAACATCACCAGAAAAAGAATATACACCATAAATAAGAGGGGCCCCGTGACTGCTATCCCTTCTTCTCCTTCCGTGTGATTCCTCTTCCTCCGAGTTTCACTCGACGGGCAAACACACATGTGCTGCATAGTAATAATAAAAAAGTAAAAGAATCGACTACGAATCTATTATTAAATAGGTTAAACTAGGGTTTTGCCCAGTACTACAGATCTAGTTGAAAAAAAATCTCCAACTACGGGGTTCGATTTTGGCCTACAAATAAAAAATTAAATAAGTTGAACTAGTATTCATCTAAAAAATCATCTTGGTTTGCATTGTTTGATACTTTTCATAGCCAGAGTGCATCACAATTTTTTTTGATTTAATGCTTTGCTTTGCCAATTTTGATTTTTTATGACCACCTTCTATTTGAATTTCCATGTTCGAAACCAAAAACCACATATCTTCATGCTTGACTTCATGAGACAGAGTATATGGTTAGGGGGTAGATACATGATTTCTCTGGTTTGAATATATCTAGACCTTATTTATCAACTTAATTGAATGCTTACTATGTGACATAAGATGACTATGTGCATTGTTTTTTTTTGAATTTTTATGCCCATTTGAATCTTGGTCAAATCCTAGGCTAATTTGACCATGATTTAATCAAGTTGAAAACTTGAATATGAAAAATTAAGCATCTATGCTTCTTAGTCACTCCAATATGTAGCTCTTGGGAGGGGTTTTGAAATTTCCTTGCTTGAAACCAAAAACCACTTCTCTTCATGCATGCTTGACTTCATAAGACAGAGTTTAGGGTTAGGGGGTAGATACATGATTTTCCTGCTAGTTTGAATATGTCTAGACCTTGTTTATCAATTTAAATGAATGCTTACTATATGACATGAGCAGACCTTGGTTTTAATTTTTTATACCCATTTGAATCTTCATCAAATCCTAGGTTTGTTGACCAAGATTTGAACAAGTTTAAAACATGAATATGAAAAAGTAAGCATGTATGCTTCTTAAGTCACTCCAAAATGAAGCTCTTAGGAGGGTTTTTGAAATTTCCATGTTTGAAACCAAAAATCACTTCTCTCCATGCTTGACTTGATTAGACAAAGCTTAGGGTTAGGGGTAGATACATGATTTTTCTGGTTTGAATATGTCTAGACCTTGTTTATCAACTTAATTGAATACTTACTATATGACATAAGAAGACTACTATGTGCCTTGATTTTTCATTTTGTGTTTTTTCTAAATTTTTATGCCCATTTGAATCTTGGTCAAATCCTAGGTTTGACCATGATTTAAACAAGTTTAAAACATGAATATGAAAAATTAAGCATATATCCTTCTTAGTCACTCCAAAATGTAGATCTTGGTAGGGTTTTTGAAATTTCCATGTTTGAAACCAAAAACCACTTCTCTGCATGCATGCTTGACTTCATAAGACAGAGTTTAGGGTTAGGGGGCAGATACATGATTTTCCTGGTTTGAATATGTCTAGACCTTGTTTATCAACTTAATTGAATGCTTACTATATAACATAAGAAGACCTTGTTTTTTTGAATTTTTATACCCATTTGAATCTTGGTCGAATCCTTGGTTCCACCAATATTTGAAAAAGTTAAAAACATGAATACGAAAAAGTAAGCATGTATGCTTCTTAGTCACTTCAAAATGAAGCTCTTGGGAGGGTTTTTGAAATTTCCATGTTTGAAACCAAAAATCACTTCTCTCCATGCTTGACTTCATTAGACAAAGTTTGGGGTTAGGGGGTAGATACATGATTTTTCTGGTTTGAATTTGTCTAGACCTTGTTTATCAACTTAATTGAATGCTTACTATATGATATAAGAAGACTATGTGCCTTGGTTTTTCATTTATTTTGATTTATTTTGAATTTTTATGCCCATTTGAATCTTGGTCAAATCCTAGGCTTGACCAAGATTTAAACAAGATTAAAACATGAAAATGAAAAATTAAGCCTTGATCCTTCTTATTTACTCCAAAATGAAGATTTTGGGAGGGTTTTTGAAATATCCAGGTTTGAAACCCAAAACCACTTCTCTTCGTGCATAGTTTAGGGTTAGGGGTAGATACATGAATTTTTGGTTTATAGTAAGCATTCAAGTTGATAAACAAGGTCTAGACATATTCAAACCAAAAAAATCATGTATCTACCCCCTAACGCTAAACTCTATCATATGAAGTCAAGCATATAAGAGGAATGGTTTTGGGTTTCAAACATGGAAAATTCAAAAACCCTACCAAAATCTTCATTTTTGGAGTGAATAAGAAGGATCCATGCTTACCTTTTCATTTTCATGTTACTAACTTGTTTAATTATTGGTCAAACCTAGGATTTGACCAAGATTCAAATGGGCATAAAAATTCAATAAAGAATTTAAAAAATGAAAACCAAAGCACATAAGCTTCTTAAGTTATAGTAAGCATTCATGTTGATCAACGGAGTGTAGACATATTTAAACAATAAAAATCATGTATATACCCCAAACCCTAAACTCTGTCTAATGAAGTCAAGCACGAAGAGAAGTGGTTTTTGGTTTAATTTTTTATTTCTTTTTTTTGGAATTTTTATGCCCATTTGAATCTTGGTCAAATCCCAGCAGGTTTAACCAATATTTAAACAAGTTTAAAACATGAAAATGAAAAGTAAGATGGATCCTTCTTATTCACTCCAAAATGAAGCTTTTAGGAGGGTTTTTAAAATTTCCATGTTCGAAACCCAAAATGACATCTCTTCGTGCTTGACTTCATAAGACAAAGTTTAGGGGTAGGGGTAGATACATGATTTTTCTGGTTTGAATATGTCTAGACCTTGTTTATCAACTTGAATGCTTACTACATGACATCAGAAGACACTATGTGTTTTTTTTTTGCATTTTTGTTATGCCCATTTGAATCTTGGTCAAATCCTAGGTTTGACCAAGATTTAAAACAGTTTAAAACATGAAAATGAGAAGTAAGCCTGGATTCTTCTTAGTCACTCCAAAATGGAGCTTTTGGTAGGTTTTTTTGAATTTCCATGATTGAAACCCAAAACCACTTCTCTTAATGCTTGACTTCATAAGACAGAGTTTAGGGTTAGGGGCCAAGTATATACATGATTTTTCTTGTTTTAATATGTCTAGAATTGGTTTATCAACTTGAATGCTTACTATATGACATCAAAAGACTATGTGTTTGGTTTTGATATTTTTGAATTTGTTATGTCCATTCGAATCTTGGTCAAATCCTAGGTTTGACCAAGATTTAAACTAGTTTAAAACATGAAAATGAAAAGGTAAGCCTGGATTCTTCTTAGTCACTCCAAAATGAGCTTTTGGGAGTATTTTTAATTTCCATGTTTGAAACCCATAACCACTTTTCTTCATGCTTGACTTCATAAGACAGAGTTTAGGGTTATGGGGTATATACATGATTTTTCTGGTTTGAATATGTCTATACTTCGTTGATCAACTTTAATGCTTACTATATGACATAAGAAGCTTATGTGCTTTGTTTTTTTTTGATTTCTTTTTTGAATTTTTATGCCCATTTGAATCCTTGTCAATTCCTTTGTTTGACCAAGATTTAAACAAGTTTAAAACATGAAAATTAAAAAGTAAGCATGGCTCCTTCTTAGTCATGAAAATGAGTTAACTTGGCTTTCCAACCCTTGAATCCATAGGAAACTTTGTACTAATGCAGTATAATAATCACCCGAGTTTTTACACCAACAGGTCTGTCACTTACGTGTGGTGCCCATGCGTGAGGTCCCAAACTTCAGTGAGCACAAGTCACATGCGGTAGGCAGGCAAAATCCCCGATCAATCTGGGCGGTAGCTGTTAAGGACTCGATTGCATTTCTTGCATTCAGACTGGGGTACCTGTGGGGCCCCGGACTAGCTGTCCGAAACACCCGTTATGCATACACATTCACGATCCCATGGTCAGTGTGTCGTGAAAGCATAACCGAACTGGTATCAAATACATCATCCATTACAGTACCGAATAAAAAGATTACAACAGGTCACATGACCAATACTTACATAAGAACCATAATGGCAGGAGATCAACAATCACACAGCGGAAATACTTCAGACGAAAGCGTTCGCATGGCCCAAGTCATGCCATAACCCTAAAGGCAACTGACTGGGAAGACGTTCCTAGCTCGCATAGACGTCGTCGACTCCTTCTTCATCTGTCGGATTCCACCAAGTCTGGCCATGTAAATAGCCAGGGACAAAGCCATGAGTACATTATGAATTGTACTCGCAAACCACCTTGGAGAGAAGTAAAGGATATGCAATTTGGCAGTAGCAAGGAACATGCACTATTCTAAGGTTACAAGGAGTGAGAGATTGTTTCTCTCGAGAGTATGACATCTCTATATCTTTGTTGAAAACCTTTTTGAAAACAAGTTTCTTTTGAAGACTAATAGGTTAGGGTGACCCATTTTTCCTTCCCGGCCATCTCATATGGCCAAAACAACTTTTCCAACTTTCCACCGTACCTCCCAGGTACCTTTCCACCAGTCCCACTGGTATCCTTTTCTAAACCCTTTGAAAAAAACTCTTTTATAAAACAAAATCCTTCTTTGATACTCCGCACCGCCTTTCCCACGTCCATAACCGCGGACACGGCTATTCGAATAGATTTACACTATGCAGAGGTTGTACACTTTCCCCACAAGATCCGATAAATCCGCCGGGATCATCCCTGGTTCACCAAGCGTCAAAACGCGAGGTTCGGATAACCGATCGCAGTTTTTCGCTTGCTCGCCTTAGCCTAAGACATGCCGCCTAGAGTTGTACCTCCCAACACCAGAGTCCGAGGGGTCGTTTACCCAGGAGTAGCAAATTCCCCGACCAGCTCGACCCTCCGGAATGCCGCGGCCAACTGCGGGACATTATTCAATAGGAGCTCATAGGTTGTGCCCCTGCCATCTGAAAAGAAGGAAAGGCATCCCAGTACGTCGGGAAGGCCCGGTCGATAGGTGTCCATGTTCGGACTACCCCTTACACTTGCAGGACCCAGACTAAGGCGAGACAAACTACTACGCTACGCCCCGTCCCACTAAAGGGTAATGTGGTTGTACTGGCTAGGTCCGGTTGTGTACGCAGTCAACAAAGATTTTTGAAAACAAAAGTTCCTCATTTTTCCTTCAGCACCATCTTTCTCAAAACCTTTTCATAAAAATTTCCACTTGGGCAAGGTTCCCCCATTCCAAGGTTTTCAAAGAACTCATTTTCTTTAAAACCTTTTTCCAAATTCCTTTTTTCAAAAGGGATCCCAACCTATAGTCCAACTTTATTTGAAAAGCGGCGACAAAGAGAGGATAAGGTGTTAAGCACCAAATCGCTACCAAGATTGTCCAGTAGGTATCAACGAGGGGTAGCACCCGTAAGGGTGGAATAATAAAATTCCGAGTGGATATAACCACTCACATAAATAAATAAAAAAGACATGCAATTTATAAACCTATAATAATGCAAGAGTAAGAAAATTAGGATAAGGTATGCATCAAGAGGTGGCTTGCCTTGGTTGGCTATTTGTCCCTGGACTTCTTCTTCACGAACCTCTGCTCTTCCTTCCTCTTCGAAATCCTCACCAAGATCCTCTCCTTCTCCGATAGCGTTCGCATTTCTAACGTCGCAAAATAAAAAAAGCGATCAATCAACACATAGGCATAGCATCAACCACATACACTCACTCTAGTAGTAAACCACTCAATCAGAGGCACTAAACAAATCAATTAAATAGCATCTAAGGCAAGATGATCATCTTATTTATAAAGGGGCTGATTTTACCGCTACTCAAAAAGTACTTAACATAACAGCTATCAGCTAAAAGGGCTCTAGCTCACGCCAAGATATAATCCGTACAAGTACTGGTGGTAATGAATCTTGGAAACCACCAGAAGGGTTTGGTGCCAAAGTTCATTACAAAACATTTTAAACAAAAACAACTCAATTGCCCCTATGGGTAAATTAAGCACCATCAATTTAACCGGCCACTCCAGAATAATGCACACAAATTTTTAGTAAATTCACAGAGAGTAAAGATTGATTTATAAAGCTACTGAAATTGGATTCAATAAATTTGAGTTTTTAAAACAAAAGTTATAATATTTATAAAACCAGAAATGACTTAGGGACCAGTTAAATGGTATAAATCTTTCTGTGAGTCACAAAAATACATGCAGCATACCTAGTGAAAGCTAACAACATTTAGAATACACTTGACAAGAATCATATGTAAATTAATTTTTAATTAACCTAGACAATTTAAATAAGACGGGAACCAGAGCACACAAAAAGCTAGGCACACCAGTATCAGAGCATCAACAACCAGATCCAATCATACCCATGGATAGATAACACTAAATGTGATCTAACTCCACTGGTTTGGCATTTTTCTGAATTGTAAATGATTTTACAAAAATCATACACTGAACAGATATACTGTTTCAGCAATAAAATCTTTAGAATTAATCTACATCTCTGAAAAATATTTCCTTTGGCACAAAACTACCCTGTAGTTGTGTCTACCATTAGCATTTGTATTTGTTTCAAAATCATTTTTATTTTTCAAAATAAAATTCATTTACTGTCTCTCTGAAAAAACTTATTTTGTAAATAAACTTAAATCTAGGAAGCTCCTGCATGTGATACCTATGCCAAAATAAAGATATTGACTTCTACTACTCTGAAAAATTGATTTCTTACAAAAATAGTTCACCAAATTCAGACAATGATTAAAATACTCTAACAGCAACATTTCAGTAGAGCCATTACCAGCACAAAACTAAACTATAAGAACACATGCATGAAATACTGGGTGGTTAGAAATTTGTTTAGGAGTATTAACAAATTTGAATCATGAATTTTGGATGCATGTGGATTTTCCATGATTTAAAAGCTACTGCAATCCAACAGGCAGTAATATACAGGAAAAAGAAAAAGGAAAAGATCTGGGCCGAAACCCTGGCTGAGCCAGATTCGGCACGGGCTGGCCCATCGGTGGCCGCAACGAGGGCGGGAGAAGGCAGTTTGATCCGGCCTGCGCGGGGCCCGCCGCCATGCCACCATGCACGGGGCCAGGCGACTCGCCGCCACCACATCGAGATCTAATGGCCCCGGCCAAGTTCTTCCGCGTCGACAGAATCGAGAGGCTCTGACTCGTCCTACTCGAAGAGAAGAGAAGGAGGCTCACCCAGGGCTCACCGGCGGGGTCTTGGACGCGACGGGGACGGCGTGGTGTGGCGGAGGCGATGCAGGAGAGAAGCGGAGGCCTGGGGGTTTCGCCTCGGTCGGGCTTGAGCTGCTCCCGGGCGTCGATGCGGAGGAGGACGTGCGGCGTGCTGCTGGTCGCTGCCGCAGATGGAGATGAGAACAGCGTCGAGGACTGGTCCGTGTGGAGCGGCGATGCTCGCTGACGGGGTCTCTGGTGGTCTGGGTTGTTTCGGAGGCAAAGACAGCGACGTGAGGTGGCTCTCCCCAGGCAGCGACGCGCGCGGACGAAGTCGTGCTCCGCTTCGGGTACAGCAATGCAGCCGTGCCAGGGCTCCATGATGGCGACCACCTAGCGAGCTGCAGGGAAAAAAAATGGAGGGACGGTCAGCTTGAGCGACTCCAGGTGGTTGACACGGACGGCGGCGTGCTCCGCGTCGGGGACAGCAGCAGATGTGCCGAAGCTTCGACGTCAGCGACTACCGGAGCCTGGGGGAGACGGGCGGAGAACGAAGGAGGGCGCGGTTGCATGCAGAGGAAGACCGCGACGGCCTGGGCGGCCCGGGCGCGCGACGAAGACGCGGATGCCGACCTGGTCCGTCGATGCTGTGAGCGAACGCGACGAGGGCGAGATGACGGCTGCGACGCGGGCGTCAACAAGCAGTACGGCTGGCCTCTTCTCCGGCAAGAAGGAGCAGGGCAGGGCTCTCCGTTTCTGCTGCTTCCGAGGGGTGCAGGGAGGAGAGGGGAGATTGGAGTGAGTGGGGCTTGGGCTATGGAGAGGTGCAGGTCTCCTATCTATGCAAGGGAGAGGATCGGGGCCGCACCGGCCGTCCTGGTGACGTGGTCACCACGGACAGGCGGGTTCGGGCGGCGAGCGTGGCCAGCAGAAAGGAGACAAGGTGAAGAGCGGGCGGCGCCAAAGAGCCAAGCATGCCTATGCGGAGCTTTAGGCGAGGTGACAGGTCGGGGACGAAACGGCACGCCATGGTGGTGGTGACCATGGTCGTGACAAGCAAGGGAAATTGGGTTGTGGAGCGGGGCGATGTGAGCATGCGAGCAGCGCGACCGCGACCTGTCGCTGATCGGTCACAGCGGGGCGGCGATCAGGACGCCAAGAAAAGACAACTACGAGGAGCTAGGCTGCACTGGATATTCCAATGGATGGAGGCAGCCTTGGTGGTGAGAGGACGGGGCAGAGGAGGACCGGTCGGCTCATGAATGGGGTCGATGACTGCGCGCACGCTAGGTGTTCGACGTTTCGTCGTCCTTCAGAGCGAGGGCGCGTGCGGCCAGGAAGAAAAGTACAAGGGTGAACGTGTGTGCTGGTCTAGTTAGGGACAATGAGGAGGGGCTGGTGGCGAGGTTGCTCGGGCAGAAACACCCTACTCAAATCTTGGTGCATGCCACCCGGTGTCATTGCCGAAGAGAGAAAGAGAGCAAGCCAGGGCTAGCTTGGTGACTTTCCAGGTGTGCTAGTGGTTAGGATGCAGGTCTAGGACAGCCCACGAGCCAAGGGAGAAATGGAGATTTGACTCACACGTGCACATGCAAAGGCATTAGATCGGCTCTCCTCCTTGCCAAACACAAGTGGACAAAAGGATATGGCCAAAATATCATGCATTACGACCAGGGTTGAGTGCATGTGATGAAGTGGCCTTACGAGAGAGATGACCACAAGAAGGGGTGTAGAAAGATAGAGGTGGAAAGGAGAGATGGGTCACAAGGGTGCCATGCATGGCATAGCCGGTTCTCCTTGCCAAGCAAGGATGTCTCAAAGAATTTTCCCACATGGTTAGATAGGCTAGCTGGGTTGTGATACTGATGATGGTCTGGAACGAGATTTGAAAAGGAGAAGGAGTAGAGTGAGTTCATCTAGAGGGAGGGAAAAGAGAGAAGAGAGAGAGAGAGAGAGAGAGAGAGAGAGAGAGAGAGGAAGGTCAATGATCACATGTAGTGTGTTGGTAAAAAGGACACACTTTATTTTGCAAAAAAAATAAAAAAAATAAAGAAGAGTAGTTGATAATATGACCGAGAGAGGTGATATAGGTACATGTGTTGTCATTCAAATTAACAGAATTTCGAATTTTGGCACTTCGCAAATCCGAGAATATGCCTTTGTTGATATGGGGCGTGGAAGAGATTTTGAAAAGAGCAAAATATTATTTTGAGTTCAATGGGTTCTACTTGCATAACAATGCCTAGTAGGTTTTTGTCAACATTTATTTGACATCAAAAGGTGCAAGAAATGGCTTATAGTCATGATCATGCATTTTGGGTAGACAAGAAATAAAATAATTTCATAGAAAATATTTTTGAATGGAAACGATGTGATAAAAATATTAGTAACATTTCCTATTTTTATAAGAGAAAATCTTTTAAAGTAGTTTTATAAAAACTAGAAATATTTTGGAAGTCAAAAGGAGAGGAAAGGGTGATTTAGGGTTTTACCGAAATTGGATGGAACCTTGAGATTTAAAAAAAAAGAAAAAAAAGGATTTGAGGGCAAGAATTCCTCAAGAGTCTTGTTTAATGATCTTGGGAAGATAGAGATGCAGATAGAGATAATACACTTGTTGGACAATGGTCGTCTACCAAGATTATGCATAGGTGGTGTGAGTAGACTAAATGATAGATCAATGAGATGTATTAGTGGCAAAGACAGTGCCATGGATATTTGACCATAAATCAAATAGTCCTCTAATTATTTTTGGTGTCTATGGCCCTTATTTGATTAAAAAGGATAAAAGGTTAAATGGAAACCTTTGAAATATTAGAGAGGGTTTTAGAAGAGTAGGGTGATCCATAGTTGAATTAGAATAAAATATGGATCACTCCATTTTACTTTTGGAAATAAAAATGCATATACAAGCTTTTATATAAAAAAATTAAAGTCACACAAAGTAGGGGTATGCCATTTGGTAATACTTTGTGCCAACAACAATTTTAGAAACCCCTATTGTGATACTATGATCTAAGTGGCCATAGCCAATTTAAAGAAAAGATTTTTGTCAAGACCTTTTGAATTAAGACTTTGAGTCAAAAGACAAAACAAAAGAGGTTTTAGTGTTGTGTCAAAAAGTTCAAATACCAGAGAAGAGAGGAGGTTAAGGTAATACAAGAGTGGCCATAGCATGAGTATTTTTCTTGAGACTTGAAGTTGCGGTTTGAAATATTTCACTTAACACTATTTAGCAAACAGCACTCATCAAACAAAGTCATACAAGCATCTCCAATCAAAAACAAATCAATGCACGCAGAACATAAAAAAGTTTTTGTTCCCCCTGATTTTTGCACTCTGGACAAACAAACAAGGTTGCAAAAGTTGGGGTGTTACAGATCCTTCCCCCCTTAAAATAATCTCGTCCCGAGATTACTAAGTGTAGGGCTAGAGAGGTTTTATAGATTAACCTAAGTTAGACTCCATCCTCCGGTGGACGTGCTATTGTCGGAAGGCCACAACTTCAGCTTCTGAGAGACACGGTAGATTTCTGCTGAGGACAAGCTTCGTGAAGAAGTTGACTTCTCAATGCCGGTGTTAGATCTGTAGCTTCCTAACAATCCTCGAGGGGTCCATGCCTCTTGGTGGGTTAGAGCATCCAAACTGTGCTTTAGAAAGGTTGAAAGTTTTAGGGTTAGCTTAAATTTTAGTGGAAGACGAAGTCTTCCACCCTTAAAATTGTTCATCGGGTGTTCAGAAAACTCCGAGCTTCAGCCATGAGGTCCTGTCGGGCGCTTTTGAGGAAATCGTCGATCTCCTGTCTTGAGTTGAAGAATCTTCAGGGGTGACTGGCGGTCCGCAGCTTCAGCGGAACTTCTGGTTGGTCTCCATATGAAGCATCAGCAAAAGTTGCCAAAAATAATCTTCAACTTTAGGGTTGGTGGCGACCAATACCAGTTAAGGACTGAGCGGGTAATGTACACCTAATATTAAGTCTTGAATTGTCTTCAAAGGCTTCACTTGATGATGACCAGATGCACCAGGTAGGATGTCTTAGCTTCGATACGACTTCTCGCTTGGCTGCTCTACTAGGCAGTTGGCACCCTATGGTTGGGTCTTAAGAAGGTTTCTTTGTGGTTAGCGGCATTCTATCCTATGGTTAGACCCTGTTAGTGGCTTCATATTCTTGCAGTGTTTACATCAATCTTGAAGGCACTGTCTTCTGTTTCCTTGGCATCATAGGGTGACTTGAGTTGGATGTCGTACTTGAAGTTGGGTATGTTAGGAAAACAAGGTTGCATCTAGTTGTCACTCAAGTTAGAGTTAGGGTTTCTGTTAACTTTGCAAACTAAGGGTTAGAGCTCCTACCGGAAGTTTGAGCAGATGCGAGGGAAAAACCTCTTAGTGGGTTTCCTAGACAGGGTTATCACACAAAAAGAGTTTTTCAGGCCGAAAGGCTAAAACAAGCATACACACAACAAGCAATCACAAGCACTCAAGTAGCAAATTCAGAACACCACAAGCAACCATGAAAACCACACGAGGTATTTCAAGTACCCAAGGATACCTAATACGCAGGGGTAGCTCAATTGATGCAATTGAGTTTGTCCTATCCATCCTATAGGCTTGGGTTGGTTAGAGATGCAGACATTTTCATTTTGCTGATATTGAGTACAACATCGATTCTTGTAGCAGTTGGTGGTGAAGTAGACCTGATGTTGAGCCGTCAATGTTGAATCGGGAGCGAAAACTACGTAGGATCTTCTGGTCTCAATTCAGAGGGGCAATTGCTGAAGAGCTCCATGGATGGCAACTTCTTGTGATGGGCCTAAAAATTACTAGTCAAGAACTGAGGACTTGATCCTTGACGACTACAAAAGTGCAAGTCCAAAGAGGAACAAGGTCAACTCCTTGACAGACTTTGGTGATAACCAAAGACATGCTCTTATTATCCCTATACGCGTACTGCTAAGTCGGCATCCAATCTTTAGTAGCTGCTGTCGGAGATACTTGAGACTTCCTGAAGGGTTGATCCATCTTCGACTTCGAGTCTCCGGGTCTGAGTTGGGGTATCGTCCAATATGTTTGTTTGGAGGAGGGTGAGATAGTAGAATAAGAACTTTCGAAGTCTCTAGGAATCAGAGAGGTGAGAATTTGAAGTTTTTGAAGAGGTAAGAAAGATAGAAGCTAAGCTTCTAGTTAATTAGGAAAATAAGTTTCGTAAATAGTTTTACCAAAGTAGTATTTTCCTAACTAACGTCCATGCTAACTAAGGTCTCTTACAGTCAGGATGGCTCTGATACCAGCTCTGTGGGGCCCCGGACTAGCTGTCCGAAACACCGGTTATGCATACACATTCATGATCCCATGATCAGTGTGTCGTGAAAGCATAACCGAACTGGTATCAAATACACCATCCATTACAGTACCGAATAAAAAGATTACAACAGGTCACATGACCAATACTTACATAAGAGCCATAATGGCAGGAGATCAACAATCACACAGCGGAAATACTTCAGACGAAAGCGTTCGCATGGCCCAAGTCATGCCATAACCCTACGAACAGCGGGCGGGAAGACGTTCCTAGCTCGCATAGACGTCGTCGACTCCTTCTTCATCTGTCGGATTCCACCAAGTCTGGCCAAGTAAATAGCCAGGGACAAAGCCATGAGTACATTATGAATTGTACTCGCAAACCACCTTAGAGAGAAGTAAAGGATATGCAATTTGGCAGTAGCAAGGAACATGCACTATTCTAAGGTTACAAGGAGTGAGAGATTGTTTCTCTCGAGAGTATGACATCTCTATATCTTTGTTGAAAACCTTTTTGAAAACAAGTTTCTTTTGAAGACTAATAGGTAAGGGTGACCCATTTTTCCTTCCCGGCCATCTCATATGGCCAAAACAACTTTTCCAACTTTCCACCGTACCTCCCAGGTACTTTTCCACCCGTCCCACGGGTATCCTTTTCCAAACCCTTTGAAAAAAACTCTTTTATAAAACAAGATCCTTCTTTGATACTCCGCACCGCCTTTCCCACGTCCATAACCGCGGACACGGCTATTCGAATAGATTTACACTCTGCAGAGGTTGTACACTTTCCCCACAAGATCCGATAAATCCGCCGGGATCATCCCTGGTTCACCAAGCGTCAAAACACGAGGTTCGGATAACCGATCGCAGTTTTTCGCTTGCTCGCCTTAGCCTAAGACATGCCACCTAGAGTCGTACCTCCCAACACCAGAGTCCGAGGGGTCGTTTACCCAGGAGTAGCAAATTCCCCGACCAGCTCGACCCTCCGGAATGCCGCGACCAACTGCGGGACATTATTCAATGGGAGCTCATAGGTTGTACCCCTGCCATCTGAAAAGAAGGAAAGGCGTCCCAGTACGTCGGGAAGGCCCGGTCGATAGGTGTCCATGTTCGGACTACGCCTTACACTTGCAGGACCCAGACTAAGGCGAGACAAACTACTACGCTACGCCCCGTCCCACTAAAGGGTAATGTGGTTGTACTGGCTAGGTCCGGTTGTGTACGCAGTCAACAAAGATTTTTGAAAACAAAAGTTCCTCATTTTTCCTTCAGCACCATCTTTCTCAAAACCTTTTCATAAAAATTTCCACTTGGGCAGGGTTGCCCCATTCCAAGGTTTTCAAAGAACTCATTTTCTTTAAAACTTTTTCCAAATTCCTTTTTCAAAAGGGATCCCAACCTATAGTCCAACTTTATTTGAAAAGCGGCGACAAAGAGAGGATAAGGTGTTAAGCACCAAATCGCTACCAAGATTGTCCAGTAGGTATCAATGAGGGGTAGCACCCGTAAGGGTGGAATAATAAAATTCCGAGTGGATATAACCACTCACATAAATAAAAAAAAGACATGCAATTTATAAAACCTATAATAATGCAAGAGTAAGACAATTAGGATAAGGTATGCATCAAGAGGTGGCTTGCCTTGGTTGGCTATTTGTCCCTGGACTTCTTCTTCACGAACCTCTGCTGTTCCTTCCTCTTCGAAATCCTCACCAATATCCTCTCCTTCTCCGATAGCGTTCGCATTTCTAACGTCGCAAAATAAAAAAAAGCGATCAATCAACACATAGGCATAGCATCAACCACATACACTCACTCTAGTAGTAAACCACTCAATCAGAGGCACTAACAAATCAATTAAATAGCATCTAAGGCAAGATGGTCATCTTATTTATAAAGGGGCTGATTTTACCGCTACTCAAAAAGGCCTTAACATAACAGCTACCAGCTAAAAGGGCTCTAGCTCACGCCAAGATATAATCCGTACAAGTACTGGTGGTAATGAATCTTGGAAACCACCAGAAGGGTTTGGTGCCAAAGTTCATTACAAAACATTTTAAACAAAAACAACTCAATTGCCCCTATGGGTAAATTAAGCACCATCAATTTAACCGGCCACTCCAGAATAACGCACACAAATTTTTATTAAATTCACAGAGAGTAAAGATTGATTTATAAAGCTACAGAAATTGGATTCACTAAATTTGAGTTTTTAAAACAAAAGTTATAATTTTTATAAAACCAGAAATGACTTAGGGACCAGTTAAATGGTATAAATCTTTCTGTGAGTCACAAAAATACATGCAGCATACCTACTGAAAGCTAACAACATTCAGAATACACTTGCACAAGAATCATATGCAAATTAATTTTTAATTAACCTAGACAATTCAAATAAGATGGGAACCAGAGCACACAAAAAGCTAGGCACACCAGTATCAGAGCATCAACAACCAGATCCAATCATACCCATGGATAGATAATACTAAATGTGATCTAACTCCACTGGTTTGGCATTTTTCTGAATTGTAAATGATTTTGCAAAAATCATACACTGAACAGATATACTGTTTCAGCAATAAAATCTTTAGAATTAATCTACATCTCTGAAAAATATTTCCTTTGGCACAAAATTACCCTGTAGTTGTGTCTACCATTAGCATTTGTATTTGTTTCAAAATCATTTTTATTTTTCAAAATAAAATTCATTTACTGTCTCTCTGAAAAAACTTATTTTGTAAATAAACTTAAATCTAGGAAGCTCCTGCATGTGATACCTATGCCAAAATAAAGATATTGACTTCTACTACTCTGAAAAATTGATTTCTCACAAAAATAGTTCACCAAATTCAGACAATGATTAAAATACTCTAACAGCAACATTTCAGTAGAGCCATTACCAGCACAAAACTAAATTATATGAACACATGCATGAAATACTGGGTGGTTAGGAATTTGTTTAGGAGTATTAACAAATTTGAATCATGAATTTTGGATGCATGTGGATTTTTCCATGATTTAAAAGCTACTGCAATCCAACATGCAGTAATATACAGGAAAAAGAAAAAGGAAATGATCTGGGCCGAAACCCTGGCTGAGCCAGATCCGGCACGGGCTGGCCCATCGGTGGCCGCGGCGAGGGCTGGAGAAGGCGGTTTGATCCGGCCTGCGCGGGGCCCGCCGCCATGCAACCATGCACGGCGCCAGGCGACTCGCCGCCACCAGATCGAGATCTAATGGCCCGGGCCAAGTTCTTCCGCGTCGACAGAATCGAGAGGCGCTGACGCGTCCTACTCGAAGAGAAGAGAAGGAGGCTCACCCAGGGCTCACCGGCGGGGTCTTGGACGCGACGGGGACGGCGTGGTCGGGCGGAGGCGATGCAGGAGAGAAGCGGAGGCCTGGGGGTTTCGCCTCGGTCGGGCTTGAGCTGCTCCCGGGCGTCGATGCGGAGGAGGACGTGCGGCGTGCTGCTGGTCGCTGCCGCAGACAGAGATGAGAACAGCGTCGAGGACTGGTCCGTGTGGAGCGGCGATGCTCGCTGACGGGGTCTCTGGTGGTCTGGGTTGTTTCGGAGGCGAAGACAGCGACGTGAGGTGGCTCTCCCTAGGCAGCGACGCGCGCGGACGAAGTCGTGCTCCGCTTTGGGTACAGCAACGCAGCCGTGCCAGGGCTCCATGATGGCGACCACCTAGCGAGCTGCAGGGAAAAAAATGGAGGGACGGTCAGCTTGAGAGACTCCAGGTGGTTGACACGGACGGCGGCGTGCTCCGCGTCGGGGACAGCAGCAGATGTGCCGAAGCTTCGACGTCGGCGACTACCGGAGCCTGGGGGAGACGGGCGGAGAATGAAGGAGGGCGCGGTTGCATGCAGAGGAAGACCGCGACAGCCTGGGCGGTTCGGGCGCGCGACAAAGACGCGGATGCCGACCTGGTCCGTCGATGCTGTGAGCGAACGCGACGAGGGCGAGGTGACGGCTGCGACGCGGGCGTCAACTAGCAGTACGGCCGGCCTCTTTTCCTGCGAGAAGGAGCAGGGCAGGGCTCTCCGTTTCTGCTGCTTCCGAGGGTTGCAGGGAGGAGAGGGGAGATTGGAGTGAGTGGGGCTTGGGCTATGGAGAGGTGCAGGTCTCCTATCTATGCCAGGGAGAGGATCGGGGCCGCACCGGCCGTCCTGGTGACGTGGTCACCACGGACAGGCGGGTTCGGGCGGCGAGCGTGGCCAGCAGAAAGGAGACAAGGAGAAGAGCGGGCGGCGCCAAAGAGCCAAGCATGCCTATGCGGAGCTTTAGGCGAGGTGACAGGTCGGGGACGAAACGGCACGCCATGGTGGTGGTGACCATGGTCGTGACAAGCACGGGAAATTGGGTTGTGGAGCGGGGCGATGTGAGCATGCGAGCAGCGCGACCGCGACCTGTCGCTGATCGGTCACAGCGGGGCGGCGATCAGGACGCCAAGAAAAGACAACTAGGAGGAGCTGGGCTGCACTGGATATTCCAATGGATGGAGGCAGCCTTGGTGGTGAGAGGACGGGGCAGAGGAGGACCGGTCGGCTCATGAATGGGGTCGATGACTGCGCGCACGCTAGGTGTTCGACGTTTCGTCGTCCTTCAGAGTGAGGGCGCGTGCGGCCAGGAAGAAAAGTACAAGGGTGAACGTGTGTGCTGGTCTAGTTAGGGACAATGAGGAGGGGCTGGTGGCGAGGTTGCTCGGGCAGAAACGCCCTGCTCAAATCTTGGTGCATGCCACCCGGTGTCATTGCCGAAGAGAGAAAGAGAGCAAGCCAGGGCTAGCTTGGTGACTTTCCAGGTGTGCTAGTGGTTAGGATGCAGGTCTAGGACAGCCCACGAGCCAAGGGAGAAATGGAGATTTGACTCACACGTGCACATGCAAAGGCATTAGATCGGCTCTCCTCCTTGCCAAACACAAGTGGACAAAAGGATATGGCTAAAATATCATGCATTACGACCAGGGTTGAGTGCATGTGATGAAGTGGCCTTACGAGAGAGATGACCACAAGGGGTGTAGAAAGATAGAGGTGGAAAGGTGAGATGGGTCACAAGGGTGCCATGCATGGCATAGCCGGTTCTCCTTGCCAAGCAAGGATGTCTCAAAGAATTTTCCCACATGGTTAGATAGGCTAGCTGGGTTGTGATACTGATGATGGTCTGGAACGAGATTTGAAAAGGAGAAGGAGTAGAGTGAGTTCATCTAGAGGGAGGGAAAAGAGAGAAGAGAGAGAGAGAGAGGAAGGTCAATGATCACATGTAGTGTGTTGGTAAAAAGGACACACTTTATTTTGCAAAAAAAATAAAAAAAATAAAGAAGAGTAGTTGATAATATGACCGAGAGAGGTGATATAGGTACATGTGTTGTCATTCAAATTAACAGAATTTCGAATTTTGGCACTTCGCAAATCCGAGAATATGCCTTTGTTGAAATGGGGCGTGGAAGAGATTTTGAAAAGAGCAAAATATTATTTTGAGTTCAATGGGTTCTACTTGCATAACAATGCCTAGTAGGTTTTTCTCAACATTTATTTGACATCAAAAGGTGCAAGAAATGGCTTATAGTCATGATCATGCATTTTGGGTAGACAAGAAATAAAATAATTTCATAGAAAATATTTTTGAATGGAAACGATGTGATAAAAATATTAGTAACATTTCCTATTTTTATAAGAGAAAATCTTTTAAAGTAGTTTGATAAAAACTAGAAATATTTTGGAAGTCAAAAGGAGAGGAAAGGGTGATTTAGGGTTTTACCGAAATTGGACGGAACCTTGAGATTTTTTAAAAAAAAAGAAAAAAAAGGGATTTGAGGGCAAGAATTCCTCAAGAGTCTTGTTTAATGATCTTGGGAAGATAGAGATGCAGATAGAGATAATACACTTGTTGGACAATGATCGTCTACCAAGATTATGAATAGGTGGTGTGAGTAGACTAAATGATAGATCAATGAGATGTATTAGTGGCAAAGACAATGCCATGGATATTTGACCATAAATCAAATAGTCCTCTAATTATTTTTGGTTTCTATGGCCCTTATTTGATTATAAAGGATAAAAGGTTAAATGGAAACCTTTGAAATATTAGAGAGGGTTTTAGAAGAGTAGGGTGATCCATAGTTGAATTAGAATAAAATATGGATCACTCCATTTTACTTTTGGAAATAAAAATGCATATACAAGCTTTTATAAAAAAAAATTAAAGTCACACAAAGTAGGGGTATGCCATTTGGTAATACTTTGTGTCAACAACAATTTTAGAAACCCCTATTGTGATACTATGATCTATGTGGCCATAGCCAATTTAAAGAAAAGATTTTTGTCAAGACCTTTTGAATTAAGACTTTGAGTCAAAAGAAAAAACAAAAGAGGTTTTAGTGTTGTGTCAAAAAGTTCAAATACCATAGAAGAGAGGAGGTTAAGGTAATACAAGAGTGGCCATAGCATGAGTATTTTTCTTGAGACTTGAAGTTGCGGTTTGAAATATTTCACTTAACACTATTTAGCAAACAGCACTCATCAAACAAAGTCATACAAGCATCTCCAATCAAAAACAAATCAATGCACGCAGAACATAAAAAAGTTTTTGTCCCCCCTGATTTTTGCACTCTGGACAAACAAACAAGGTTGCAAAAGTTGGGGTGTTACAGTACCATGTAAAAGTTTGTTCCTTTTGGATGCATCACTCGTATTTGCAAGTTTTTTGGGGGTCCCGCAAATTCAGGGTAGCATCATGCCCCCCTTCCCACGCCAACACAAACAGAGTTCAACACAACCTAATTAAGCAAGGTTCAACACATACACAGATCAACAATCCCTAATTAAGCTAATAGGTTCACCACAAACGCTGCTGAGCAGCAAACATAAACAGAGTTCAACAAAAGATGCTGCTTTTGAAGCAGTAGGAGAGACAAACATGCACAGCAGTTACGGAGTATATTTACCATCTTCTTCCTGTCGCCTCCTCCCGGTCCCGCTTCTTCTGCTTCTTGCTGCCCATACCTTTAATCTTTGGTGGCTTTGGCTTGGGAGGAGGCACACGACCGGTCTCGATAGCTTGGTTCAATTTCTTCCTTGGGAATAGCCCATAGGCCATGTGGTTGGCTATGAAGCCGGATCGGTTAACAGTTTCCCCAACTTTGACACAACCGGACCCACCGGCTTCGGCATGCTGCAGGACGCTTTGAAAGTCAACCTTTATGCTCTTTGTGCAGAAGGGGCAGCTGTTCCTGGCACCAGTCCAGGGTTCACTCCAATACTTGTCGAACTTCCCCGCCTTAAGCTTGTTGAGAGTGGCCCTGGCCTTCCTATGACGCGACTCGACATTGCTGTCAACCTCATCAGTAGCAACCTAATACATGCCAAATAAACAGGTGAAGCAAATATGTAGCAGTTGCAACTAATAATGAATATGAACCTAAAAAGATTCTGACGCTAATTCAAAACCCTATAGCGCAAAAAAAGAGGGAGAGGCCATAGAGCAAATCGATACAGGGCTATGTTGAATAAGGGAGAGAGGTGAATCAGATGTGAAGCAAATATGTAGCAGTTGAAACTAATACTGAATATGAATCTAAAAAGATTCTGCCGCTAATTCAAAACGCTATAGCGCAAAAAAAGAGGGAGAGACCGTAGCGCAAATCGATACAGGGCTATGTTGAATAAGGGAGAGAGGAGAATCAGAACATACTTCCTCCCCCTCGTCGACGATATTCTCGTCGAAGGTCGGCGGCGGTGGTTCAAAGATGAGTTCAACCTCGTCCTCGTCATCTAGGGGATGCTTCCCAAGAGAGTGGACCCATCTACCAACAACATCAGATGTCGATGAGCGACCGATGGCCCGACCTTCGGCAATGGCCTCCGCTTCGTCTTTGGCATCCACTGCGGCGATGATCGCCGCCGTTGCGGCCATGCGTGTTGCGGTCGCGGCTCTGGACGCCTCCTCTGCGGCTAAGGCCAGCCACGCGGCTTTCCTCGCTGCGTTGACGGCGTCGGTTGGGCTGTCCATCGGTGGAATGGGAAGGGGAAGTGAAGAGAGGGTTTTTTCCTAGTCCGTGGAGAGAGGGAGAAGTGTGGACGTGAAATGGATAACTAACGATATTTCAAGATTTGGGAGACATAGCACGAACGGGCAGATGACAGCGCGTGGGTGCATTACCTCATACTGCCTCTGTCCTAGAAAGAGTGTACGTGTGGGTTTTCAAGGAATATTAAGGATTTTATTATTACATCTCAATCCTATGTTTTTCATATTTCTATGGTTTTCCCATCCTATGAATCAAAGGAGCCTTAGAGCGTATATTTATTTTTAGAAAGGCAAACTATGTTAAGATTGGCCAAGTTTTACGAAAAACCTTTAACATGCAAAATACAAAGTTGAGTCATTTCGTTTGAATCGGAGGGAGTACATTTGACGTTATGGTACTATTTGACAGCTGCTTGGCACTGTATTTTTTTTCGAACCAAACTTCCCCCTTCATGAAGCTTTTTTTTGGGATAGAGCTTCTGATGTAGCCCCGCTCACCGACGTCGCTACACCAAGACCAACAAGTCCCCCAAGTGGACCGATGACACGAGCCCGAGTCAAAGCTCTACATGATGAGGTGAACTCGCTCCTTACCACCCTTGATCTTGGTACCCCTTTGGATGGATTGCTACCTCATGCCGACGTATTATGTGTCATTAGGTACAAGGCGCATCAAGACCCCGGCGTGCCGGAACAGAGACTCCTGTCCCCCAGATCTTGGCTTCGCGATGGCGGCGGCTCTGGATGGTTTCTCGTAGCGTGGCTTTTTCGTATCGAGGTTTTAGGTCGAGGGGGCTTAAATAGGCGAAGAGGCGGCGTCAGAAGGTCAACGAGGCGACGACACCATCAGGCGGCGCGGCCAGGGCCTGGGCCGCGCCGGCCTATGGTCTGGTGGGCCTGTGGCCCCCCTCTGGCGACTCTCGGGTGTTCTGGATGCTTCCGGGGATTCTAAGATCTTTGGCGTTGATTTCGTCCAATTCCGAGAATATTTCCTTACTAGGATTTCTGAAACCAAAAACAGCAGAAAACAGGAACTGGCACTTCGGCATCTTGTTAATAGGTTAGTTCCAGAAAATGCACAAATATGACATAAAGTGTGCACAAAACATGTAGATATCATCAATAATGTGGCATGGAACATAAGAAATTATCGATACGTCGGAGACGTATCAGCATCCCCAAGCTTAGTTTCTGCTCGTCCCGAGCAGGTAAACGATAACAAAGATAATTTCTGGAGTGACATGCCATCATAAACTTGATCATACTATTGTAAGCATATGTAATGAATGCAGCGATCAAAGCAATGGTAAATGACATGAGTAAACAAACGAATCATATAGCAAAGACTTTTCATGAATAGTACTTCAAGACAAGCATCAATAAGTCTTGCATAAGAGTTAACTCATAAAGCAATAATTCAAAGTAAAGGTATTGAAGCAACACAAAGGAAGATTAAGTTTCAGCGGTTGCTTTCAACTTGTAACATGTATATCTCATATATAGTTGTCAATGTAGAGTAATATAACAAGTGCAATATGCAAGTATGTAGGAATCAATGCACAGTTCACACAAGTGTTTGCTTCTTGAGGTGGAGAGAAATAGGTGAACTGACTCAACAATAAAAGTAAAAGAATGGTCCTTCAAAGAGGAAAGCATCGATTGCTATATTTGTGCTAGAGCTTTGATTTTGAAAACAAGAAACAATTTTGTCAATGGTAGTAATAAAGCATATGTATCATGTAAATTATATCTTACAAGTTGCAAGCCTCATGCATAGTATACTAATAGTGCCCGCACCTTGTCCTAATTAGCTTGGACTACCGGGATCATCGCAATGCACATGTTTCAACCAAGTGTCACAAAGGGGTACCTCTATGCCGCCTGTACAAAGGTCTAAGGAGAAAGCTCGCATTGGATTTCTCGCTATTAATTATTCTCAACTTAGACATTCATACCGGGACAACATAGACAACATATAATGGACTCCTCTTTTATGCATAAGCATGTAGCAACAATTAGTTTTCTCATTTGAGATTGAGGATATATGTCCAAAACTGAAACTTCCACCATGGATCATGGCTTTAGTTAGCGGCCCAATGTTCTTCTCTAACAATATGCATGCTCCAACCATAAGGTGGTAGATCGCTCTTACTTCAGACAAGACGAACATGCATAGCAACTCACATGAAATTCAACAAAAGGTAGTTGATGGCGTCCCCAGGAACATGGTTATCGCACATCAAAAACTTAATAAGAGATAAAATGCATAAGTACATATTCAATACCACAATAGTTTTTAAGCTATTTGTCCCATGAGCTATATATTGTAAAGGTGAAGAATGGAAATTTAAAGGTAGCACTCAAGCAATTTACTTTGGAATGGCGGAGAAATACCATGTAGTAGGTAGGTATGGTGGACACAAATGGCATAGTGGTTGGCTCAAGTATTTGGATGCATGAGAAGTATTCCCTCTCGATACAAGGTTTAGGCTAGCAAGGTTATTTGAAACAAACACAAGGATGAAGCGGTGCAGCAAAACTCACATAAAAGACATATTGAAAACATTATAAGACTCCACACCGTCTTCCTTGTTGTTCAAACTCAATACTAGAAATTATCTAGACCTTAGAGAGACCAATTATGCAAACCAAATTTTAGCAAGCTCTATGTATTTCTTCATTAGTAGGTGCAAAGTATATGATGCAAGAGCTTAATCATGAGCACAACAATTGCCAAGTATCACATTATCCAAGACATTTTACCAATTACTACATGTATCATTTTCCAATTCCAACCATATAACAATTTAACGAAGAAGAAACTTCGCCATGAATACTATGAGCAGAGCCTAAGGACATACTTGTCCATATGCTACAGCGGAGCGTGTCTCTCTCCCACACAAAGAATGCTAGGATCCATTTTATTCAAACAAAACAAAAACAAAAACAAACCGACGCTCCAAGCAAAGCACATAAGATGTGATGGAATAAAAATATAGTTTCAGGGGAGGAACCTGATAATGTTGTCGATGAAGAAGGGGATGCCTTGGGCATCCCCAAGCTTAAATGCTTGAGTCTTCTTGAAATATGCAGGGATGAACCACCGGGGCATCCCCAAGCTTAGACTTTTCACTCTTCTTGATCATATTGTATCATCCTCCTCTCTTGACCCTTGAAAACTTCCTCCACACCAAACTCGAAATAAACTCATTAGAGGGTTAGTGCATAATCAAAAACTCACATGTTCAGAGGTGACACAATCATTCTTAACACTTCTGGACATTGCTCAAAGCTACTGGAAGTCAATGGAACAAAGAAATCCATCCCACATAGCAAAAGAAGCAATGCGAAATAAAAGGCAGAATCTGTCAAAACAGAACAGTTCGTATTGACGAATTTTATTGAGGCACCAGACTTGCTCAAATGAAAATGCTCAAATTGAATGAAAGTTGCGTAAATATCTGAGGATCACTCACGTAAATTGGCATAATTTTCTGGGTTACCTACAGAGAATTTTGCCCAGATTCGTGACAGCAAAGAAATCTGTTTCTGCGCAGTAATCCAAATCTAGTATGAACTTTACTATCAACGACTTTACTTGGCACAACAAAACACAAAACTAAGATAAGGAGAGGTTGCTACAGTAGTAAACAACTTCCAAGACACAAATATAAAACAAAGTACTGTAGCAAAATAAACACATGGGTTATCTCCCAAGAAGTTCTTTCTTTATAGCCATTAAGATGGGCTCAGCAGTTTTAATGATGCACTCGCAAGAAATAGTATTTGAAGCAAAAGAGAGCATCAAGAAGCAAATTCAAAACACATTTAAGTCTAACATGCTTCCTATGCATAGGAATCTTGTAAATAAACAAGTTCATGAAGAGCAAAGTGACAAGCATAGGAAGATAAAACAAGTGTAGCTTCAAAAATTTCAGCACATAGAGAGGCATTTTAGTAACATGAAAATTTCTACCACCATATTTTCCTCTCTCATAATAACTTTCAGTAGCATCATGAGCAAACTCAACAATATAACTATCACATAAAGCATTCTTATCATGAGTCTCATGCATAAAATTATTACTCTCCACATAAGCATAGTCAATTTTATTAGTAATAGTGGGAGCAAATTCAACAAAGTAGCTATCATTATATATAGGAGGCATATTGTAATCATAATCAAATTTATCCTCCATAACAGGTGGAACCAAAAGGCTACTATCATTATAATCATCATAAATAGGAGGCAAAGTTTCATCAAAGAAAATTTTCTCCTCAATGCTTGGGGACTAAAAAGATCATGCTCATCAAATCCAGCTTCCCCAAGCTTAGAATTTTCCATAGCGTTAGCAACAATAGTGTTCAAAGCATTCATATTAATAACATTCCCATTAGCATGCATATAAAGTTCCATGGGTTTTTTAATTCTCTCTTCAAACACATCATGTCCTAATTCAAGATAAAGTTCATTAAGATCTCTCATATTTTTGTTGTTTTCCATTATGCCTAACTAGTGTAAACAAGAAACAAAAAGATGCAATTGCAGGATCTAAAGGAAATAGCTTCGAGCACAAACACAATGGCGCCAGAAAAGTAATGTTACCTGGAACCGAAGTATGAGTGCCTTTTACCTTTCCTCCCCGGCAACTGCGCCAGAAAATAGCTTGATGTCTACGCCCCCTCCTTTTCCTGTAGACAGTGTTGGGCCTCCAAGAGCAGAGGTTTGTAGAACAGCAGCAAGTTTCCCTTAAGTGGATCACCCAAGGTTTATCGAACTCAGGGAGGAAGAGGTCAAAGATATCCCTCTCATGCAACCCTGCAATCACAAAGCAAGAAGTCTCTTGTGTCCCCAACACACCTAATAGGTGCACTAGTTCGGCGAAGAGATAGTGAAATACCGGTGGTATGAATAAGTATGAGCAGTAGCAACAGCACCAGAATAGTGCTTTGCCCAGGACAGTAAACAAGCAGTAGTAACGCAGCAGTAGTAACGCAGTAAAACAGTAAACAAGCAGCGATAGCAGTATTTAGGAACAAGGCCTAGGGATCATACTTTCACTAGTGGACACTCTCAACATTGATCACATAACAAAATAGATAAATGCATACTCTACACTCTCTTGTTGGATGATGAACACCATTGCGTAGGATTACACGAACCCTCAATGCCGGAGTTAACAAGCTCCACAATTCAATGTTCATATTTAAATAACCTTAGAGTGCATGAAAGATCAACACGACTAAACCAAGTACTAACATAGCATGCACACTGTCACCTTCACACTATGTAGGAGGAATAGATCACATCAATACCATCATAGCAATAGTTAACTTCATAATCTACAAGAGATCATAATCATAGCTTACGCCAAGTACTAACACGGATGCACACACTGTCACCATTACACCGTGCAGGAGGAATAAAACTACTTTAATAACATCACTAGAGTAGCACATAGATAAATTGTGATACAAAACACATTGCAATCATAAAGAGATATAAATAAGCACTTCACTATGCCATTCATAACAGTGAATAAGTATTCTGTGAAATATAGCCTAAGAGACCCACACGGTGCACACACTGTCACCTTTACACACGTGGGACAAGGAGTCTCCGGAGATCACATAAGTAAAATTCACTTGACTAGCATAACGACATCTAGATTACAAGCATCATCATATGAATCTCAATCATGTAAGGCAGCTCATGAGATTATTGTATTGAAGTACATAGGAGAGAGATGAACCACATAGCTACCGGTACAGCCCCGAGCCTCGATGGAGAACTACTCCCTCCTCATGGGAGACAGCAGCGTTGATGGAGATGGCGGTGGTGTCGATGGAGGAGCCTTCCGGGGGCACTTCCCCGTCCCGGCGGCGTGCCGGAACAGAGACTCCTGTCCCCCATATCTTGGCTTCACGATGGCAGCGGCTCTGGATGGTTTCTCGTACCGTGGCTTTTTCGTATCGAGGTTTTAGGTCGAGCGGGCTTAAATAGGCGAAGAGGCGGCGTCAGAAGGTCAACGAGGCGACGACACCATAAGGCGGCGCGGCCAGGGCCTGGGCCGCGCCGGCCTATGGTCTGGTGGGCCTGTGGCCCCCCTCTGGCGACTCTCGTGTGTTCTGGATGCTTCCGGGGATTCTAAGATCTTTGGCGTTGATTTCGTCCAATTCCGAGAATATTTCCTTACTAGGATTTCTGAAACCAAAAACAGCAGAAAACAGGAACTGCCACTTCGGCATCTTGTTAATAGGTTAGTTCCAGAAAATGCACAAATATGACATAAAGTGTGCACAAAACATGTAGATATCATCAATAATGTGGCATGGAACATAAGAAATTATCGATACGTCGGAGACGTATCAGAGCGCATCAACATGGACTTCGACAAGCGCACCGCCGCCGTCAAGAAACTACATGAAGAAACAAGAGCGACCATACAAGAACATGTGTTTCGTCAAGCAAACCGCATCAACGCCAAGAAGAAGGAAAGGATATTTCAAGAAGGAGACCTCGTTTGGATCCACCTCCGGAAGGAAAGGTTCCCTCATGAGCGCAACTCCAAGCTCAAGCCAAGAGGAGATGGCCCCTTCAAGGTCCTCAAACGCATCAACAACAACGCTTACGTCATCGACATACCGACATCAAAGTACTTGGTGAGCAACACGTTCAACGTCTCGGACTTGTCGCCCTATCATGGAGATGAAGAGGTGCAAGAGTCGAGGACGACTCTTTCCCAAGGGGGGGAGATGATGTAGCCCCGCTCACCGACGTCACTACACCAAGACCAACAAGTCCCCCAAGTGGACCGATGACACGAGCCCGAGTCAAAGCTCTACATGATGAGGTGAACTCGCTCCTTACCACCCTTGATCTTGGTACCCCTTTGGATGGATTGCTACCTCATGCCGACGTACTATGTGTCATTAGGTACAAGGCGCATCAAGACCCCGGAGAGGAGGAGACGCCAAGGTCAAGGGAAGGAGAGAAGCAGCCGGACATGGAGATGATCATGAAGCCGAAGCCGACATCGCTCGAAGCGCTCCAAGGAAGAGACGGACGCTGGCCGGTCCAGGACCCGGTCAGACCGGACCTACAACCGGACACCCCGATCACAGGCCCGGTCAACCGGGCGCAAACCGGCCCAGCCCCCTCGTACCGGACGACGACCGGACCCAGGACCGGATTCTTCGCAGATTCCCGGTTTGCGCCCGGTCGACCGGACCCATGACCGGACAGCCCGGTCACAGACCCAGTCAGACCGGACCCAAAGCGGATTTGATGGGAATGCCCCACCAAACTGCCTTAACTTATCCATTCGCGTACCTGTTCGCCCTTGCTGGCCATGTGTGCCTATATAAGTAGCTGGGACCCCTCCTTTACTCTTTAGACTTGTTTTGAACTCAAACCTACCTTTGAGCTTAGTCTCCCTTGGGTATCATCCCTCTGTAATCAAGGCACCTTGGTTGTTGACTTTGATCTTGTTGAGTGAGATTCTAGTACAAGTTACTCTCTCTCCCTCACCAAGCTCTTCCTCTCCAACCCCAATCTCTCTCCGGGAATTCTGCCACGTGCCTCTTCCTCAGAGATTCTATTGGCGTGGTCCATCGAGCCACGGAGGTAAGCATCGGGTGTATCGGGTTGGTGTGCGTGCGTGAGTCTCGGAGTTCCTCGTGTTCGTCGTGTTCTTCGTGTTACTCGCGATCTCCCATCTCTCCCCTTGGTTTCGAAGTCAATCCGCGAGATCGGGCCACACACGGGGTCTTAGACCTCATCAGCTTCAGTGACTTGATACATCCATATATCTAGACAAAGTTGAGTCAAATCATTTGAATCAGAGGGAGTACATTTGACTATATGGGTACTGTTTGACAACTGCTTGGCACTGTCTTCTTTTTTGAACCAAACTGCCCCCTTCACGAAGCTTTTATTTTGGGATAGAGCTTCACTGACTTGATACTTCCAAGTCTCACAATGACTTGGTGCCACCATCCAGCATACATCTCAGATCCAATGTATGCGATCAACTTAGAATTTAAAGTAAATAATTATTATAATTGCTCAAAAATATTTCAAGAACTTCCCGTTAATCGTGCATATTTCGATTTATATTTTGGTGAAGTTTCATTCGATTTGAATCAAAGGTTTGTGAGAAAATATATGGAGTATTTAGTTTAAACTAGTGCTCGTATATGTAAAAATCTCTTTAATCACAAGCTAGTCGTCCAAGTGGGAGTGAAATATTCACAGATTTTAGAACAATGCATCTACATTTTACTGGATTTTTTTCATAATTTTCTGAATAATTTTTGTTTTTAGGTTCGAAATAAGAGATAGTTTGGAACGTTGGATCTCAAATGGATGGTAGATGGTGGCACCAAGTCACAATGAGATTTGGAGGCTTCAAGTCACTGCAGCTCTATCCTTTTATTTTGACAAACTGCAGAGCCGCTGGTGCATCTATGGTTGCGTACGGCCGACGCCGATTCTTAGCAAGGAAGTTCTTCCTATAAGTAGTAGTATCCATACTCCACTCCAAGGCATGTATATAAAAAATAACCCATCCCGTTCTCGTGTTCCCGATCACTCTTCTCTGAAGATGGAGGAGGCCCTCTTCTTGTGCCCCCTCTGCCTGCTGCCCTTCAAACCCCCCATATCCAAGGTCGCTCCCTTCCGATTTCATTCTTAGGTTCACCTGTGAGAAATGTCAATGACAAATGATGCCACGTACGTTGTTCCGTGTAGTGCAAGGGCGGTCATATGGGCTGTCGGCGCTGCGTCGGCGAGCTTGCGCCGAACCCGTGCAAGAAGTGCGAGCAGCCGGCGAGGTTGCCGCCGTCGAATCGATCTGGGGCAAGATTGCCGCCGTCGAATCGATCTAGGGCAATGGTCAAGTGCGTCGGCTGCCAGAACTTGGTCGCCTCCACGGAGTCCTACAAGCACTATATCGCGTGCCCGCATGGTCCGTGCGGCTACACAGAGGCCATCAATACCGGCTGCAGCTTCACCGGCCCGCCGTGGGAGCTCCTGGTACACCTCCAAGCATCCCACTCCATCCCAGTGTTTACGTTCCAGTATGGCATACCCACCTGGTGCATAGTTCGTGTTCCGGTACAACCGCAGGGACACCTGTTCATCGGCAGTGGGGAAGAAGACGGTAGCGTGTTCGCCATCACCGTTGGCGCGCTCGGCCCGACCACCATTGTGTCATGTGTGTGCATCAGGTCGGCCGCGTGCTTGTTTCCGATGTACAAGGCGCAGCTACTGGTGATTGGTCCGCCGGCGCCGGCGCCGGCTGGGACCAGTGACCTCTCGACGGACACCTTGATGGCGGTAATCGAGCCGACGAGCTCCCCGACGCCTAGCTCGATCATGTTGCTGCAGCTCACTTCTTTCCTGGTGGTGCCACCCCGTTACGCGAAGCAGAATGGAGGGCAGCGTGTGTTGCCTATCTGCGTTTGCATCAACAAGAAGGTTATACAATAATCTTCGTTTAGTTACTCGAAGATCGGAGGGAGTAGTTTAGTTCGAAATAGGGTTTGTTCGGATGTATTTTGGACTTGTATAGTAGTACTACTACTCCAGAACTATTAGCTAGCTAGTTGGAGTGCTAGAATGTAGCTCGGAGTATTAGTATTTTGGTAGTACTATATATATGTGACTGCAAGTTCAAACTAAAATGGAGTATTTCTTGCTAATGTTGTTCTCTTGGAGTCATCATTTTTTTCTGAACGTGTTAACTATGCTATTGTCTAAGGATTCGTTTAGATTTCTTTGGTTGAATTCATATTTCGTCTCTTCCTAATTTGGCAAAACTGCACTGTCATGGGCATTCTTACAAGGTCGCTGAAGTTTCGAAGTTTCTTAATGTATATTGCGTAGGGTGTACCCCCTTAACATGGATCTGTTGCATTTTTTGGTTGTATTTTTTTTGGCAATTTTCAGGACCATAAAATAGCACGCCTTCAGTTGAAATTTGAATTACTTTTCGAAAAGTGGCCGATACTAGCATGGAGTAGTAAAGTTTTTTTGTACTCCCTCGGTCCCACCAAAAGTGTCTCTCCTTTGTTAAAATTTAGATGGATAGATGTATTTTTTTTACAAAGTTGAGACAACTTTGGTGGGACGGAGCCACGGAGTCCTAGTTGATGGCGAGAAGGTTGATGCCTTGCTAGGTTGGTGTATGTTGCAAAAAGAACAAGGTTGGTGTGTATTTGTTTTATTTGTTCACCATAATACTGACATGACCATCGATTTGATTAGACAACACAAGCCTGGGACGTTTCACTTATTTATTGTAGGGAGCACGATTAATGGACTGTAATGATGGGGCTACTCCTATAGTCCGTCTGCTCCTACTCGGGTGTCGGGTCACAGTCACACTCTCCTCTTTTTTTGAACACATTCACACTCTCCTCTTTTTTTGAACACATTCACACTCTCCTCTTTTTTTGAATACATTCACACTCTCCTCGAAACTGTAGTAGGCAGTATATGCATAAGAGGAGGAGCGTCTCGGTTCACCTCCGTCGTCTATCCCCACTCCGCCCAGCTTCCATAGCACGCGCCTGCGTCTCCGCCATGGTGCTTTCGCATCCTATCCAGCAGTGCCCAGTTTGAGAGCCTCTGTTCTCCAACTCAAACCCCCACCTGCCGCCATTGATCACCATCTCTCTCCCAAAGTTCAAATCAGTAAATCTCCCAAGAAAATACCAACCCCATTGTACCACCTGCCTCATTGCGATGGCGAAATCTAGCAGGGTATGTGGATCTGGGCTGTTTCACAAGGTGTTTACGGAAGGCCCCCTTGAAGTGCTCATCAGCCAGTGCAACGCCATCACCGCCGCGTCCCTAGTCGGTTCCTCCAAAAGTATTCTTCAGTCAGCCAAATACAGTACCACTCTACCTGCTTCTCAGCCGTTTGGCCTTCCGTGTGTTCTCTGTTGTGACCCGGCGGATAAACCATGGGAGTTCAAGGAGGATTTGTCGGTGCACAACAAGTGCAAACTAGTGCCGCTGGACAGGTTCTCCTATGATTGCCTAATGCCACACGGTAAGGATGAGGAGCGGGCATGCGCCAATGGAGATTGGATCGCCATGGTTGGCCCCAAAGGCAAGTGGAACCTCCTCAATGTCTACACTCATCGCAAGATTAAGCTTCCATCTTTGAGGAAAAAGTTTGAAACCACACGCAATCCACTTATATTCGAGTATCAGGGTGATGCTATTCAACTGCAGAAGATAGCTATTTGCCAAGTTCCTATAGCTGCTAGGGGGTATAAAGATTTTGTTGGAGATATGCCCAAGAGGCAATAATAAAAGTGGTTATTATGTATCTTTATGTTTATGATGAATGTTTATATACCATGCCATAATTGTATTAACTGAAACATTGATACATGTGTGATATGTAAACAACAGAGAGTCCCTAGTATGCCTCTTAACTAGCTTGTTGATTAATGGATGATTAGTTTCATAATCATGAGCATTGGATGTTATTAATAACAAGGTTATATCATTATATGAATGATGTAATGGACACACCCAATTAAGCGTAGCATAAGATCACGTCATTAAGTTATTTGCTATAAGCTTTCGATACATAGTTACCTAGTCCTTATGACCATGAGATCATATAAATCACTTATACCGGAAAGGTACTTTGATTACATCAAACGCCACTACGTAAATGGGTGGTTATAAAGGTGGGATTAAGTATCCGGAAAGTATGAGTTGAGGCATATGGATCAACAGTGGGATTTGTCCATCCCGATGACGGATAGATATACTCTGGGCCCTCTCGGTGGAATGTCGTCTAAATGTCTTGCAAGCATATGAATAAGTTCATAAGAGACCACATACCACGGTACAAGTAAAGAGTACTTGTCAGGAGACGAGGTTGAACAAGGTATAGAGTGATACCGATGATCAAACCTCGGACAAGTAAAATATCGCGTGACAAAGGGAATTGGTATCGTATGTGAATGGTTCATTCGATCACTGAAGTCATCGTTGAATATGTGGGAGCCATTATGGATCTCCAGATCCCGCTATTGGTTATTGGTCGAAGAGAGTACTCAACCATGTCCGCATAGTTCACGAACCGTAGGGTGACACACTTAAGGTTTGATGTTGAAATGGTAGAACTTGAATATGGAATGGAGTTCGAAGTTTTGTTCGAAGTCCCGGATGAGATCCCGGACATCACGAGGAGTTCCGGAATGGTCCGGAGAATAAGATTCATATATAGGAAGTCATTTTATAAGATTTAAAATGATCTGGAAGATTCTACGGAAAGTTCTAGAAGGTTCTAGAAAAGTCCGGAAGAAATCACTAAGGAAGGAGGAGTCCCGGAGGGACTCCACCTCCCCATGGCCGGCCAACCCTAGAGGGGGGAGTCCACCTTGGACTCCACCAAGGTGGCCGGCCACCCCTCCCCCCACATGGAAGGGGGGAATCCGACCCCAAGTGGGATTCCCACCTTGGGTAGGTTTCCCTACCACATGGAAGGTTTTGGGTTGGGGTCTTATTCGAAGACTTGTAGTCCAACACTTGGGGCTTACACCTATATAATGAGGGCCAAGGGGAGGGGGGCGGCCACCCCAAGACCACAAGGTGGCCGCACCCCCTTAGTGGCCGGCGCCCCCCTGATGTCTACGCCCCCTCCTTTTCCTGTAGACAGTGTTGGGCCTCCAAGAGCAGAGGTTTGTAGAACAGCAGCAAGTTTCCCTTAAGTGGATCACCCAAGGTTTATCGAACTCAGGGAGGAGGAGGTCAAAGATATCCCTCTCATGCAACCCTGCAACCACAAAGCAAGAAGTCTCTTGTGTCCCCAACACACCTAATAGGTGCACTACTTCGGCGAAGAGATAGTGAAATACAGGTGGTATGAATAAGTATGAGCAGTAGCAACGGCACCAGAAAAGTGCTTTGCCTAGGATAGTAAACAAGCAGTAGTAACGCAGTAGAACAGTAAACAAGCAGCGATAGCAGTATTTAGGAACAAGGCCTAGGGATCATACTTTCACTAGTGGACACTCTCAACATTGATCACATAACAGAATAGATAAATGCATACTCTACACTCTTTTGTTGGATGATGAACACCATTGCGTAGGATTACACGAACCCTCAATGCCGGAGTTAACAAGCTCCACAATTCAATGTTCATATTTAAATAACCTTAGAGTGCATGAAAGATCAACACGACTAAACCAAGTACTAACATAGCATGCACACTGTCACCTTCACGCTATGTAGGAGGCATAGATCACATCAATACTATCATAGCAATAGTTAACTTCATAATCTACAAGAGATCATAATCATAGCCTACGCCAAGTACTAACACGGATGCACACACTGTCACCATTACACCGTGCAGGAGGAATAAAACTACTTTAATAACATCACTAGAGTAGCACATGGATAAATTGTGATACAAAACACATTGCAATCATAAAGAGATATAAATAAGCACTTCACTATGCCATTCATAACAGTGAATAAGTATTCTGTGAAATATAGCCTAAGAGACCCACACGGTGCACACACTGTCACCTTTACACACGTGGGACAAGGAGTCTCCGGAGATCACATAAGTAAAATTCACTTGACTAGCATAACGACATCTAGATTAGAAGCATCATCATATGAATCTCAATCATGTAAGGCAGCTCATGAGATTATTGTATTGAGGTACATAGGAGAGAGATGAACCACATAGCTACCGGTACAGCCCCGAGCCTCGATGGAGAACTACTCCCTCCTCATGGGAGACAGCAACGGTGATGAAGATGGCGGTGGTGTCGATGGAGAAGCCTTCCGGGGGCACTTCCCCGTCCCGGCGGCGTGCCGGAACAGAGACTCCTGTCCCCCAGATCTTGGCTTCGCGATGGCGGCGGCTCTGGATGGTTTCTCGTACCGTGGCTTTTCCGTCTCGAGGTTTTAGGTCCAGGGGCTTTATATAGGCGAAGAGGCGGCGTCAGAAGGTCGAAGGGGCGCCGACACTATAGGGGGGTGTGGGCCCCCCCTTGGCCGCGCCGGCCTAGGGTTTGGTGGGCCTGTGCCCCCTCTCTGGCGGTTCTCGTGTGTTCTGGATGCTTCCGGGCAAAATAGGAACCTGGGCGTTGATTTCGTCCAATTCCGAGAATATTTCTTTACTAGGATTTCTGAAACCAAAAACAGCAGAAAACAGCAACTGGCCCTTCGGCATCTTGTTAATAGGTTAGTTCCAGAAAATGCACGAATATGACATAAAGTGTGCATAAAACATGTAGATATCATCAATAATGTGGCATGGAACATAAGAAATTATCGATACGTCGGAGACGTATCAGCATCCCCAAGCTTAGTTCTGCTCGTCCCGAGCAGGTAAAACGATAACAAAGATAATTTCTGGAGTGACATGCCATCATAACCTTGATCATACTATTTGTAAAGCATATGTAGTGAATGCAGCGATCAAAACAATGTAAATGACATGAGTAAACAAGTGAATCATATAGCAAAGACTTTTCATGAATAGTATTTCAAGACAAGCATCAATAAGTCTTGCATAAGAGTTAACTCATAAAGCAATAATTCAAAGTAAAGGCATTGAAGCAACACAAAGGAAGATTAAGTTTCAGCGGTTGCTTTCAACTTGTAACATGTATATCTCATGGATAGTTGTCAATGTAAAGCAATATAACAAGTGCAATATGCAAGTATGTAAGAATCAATGCACAGTTCACACAAGTGTTTGCTTCTTAAGATGGAGAGAAATAGGTGAACCGACTCAACATAAAAGGTAAAAAAAGGTCCTTCAAAGAGGAAAGCATCGATTGCTATATTTGTGCTAGAGCTTTGGTTTTTAAAACATATAGAGAGCATAAAAGTAAAATTTTGAGAGGTGTTTGTTGTTGTCAACGAATGGTAGTGGGTACTCTAACCCCCTTGCCAGACAAACCTTCAAAGAGCGGCTCCCATTTTATTTTATTTTTGTGTGGCACTCCTTCCAACCTTTCTTTCACAAACCATGGCTAACCGAATCCTTCGGGTGCCTGCCAACAATCTCATACCATGAAGGAGTGCCTTTTTATTTTAGTTTTATTATGATGACACTCCTCCCCACCTTTGCTTTCTCAAGCCATGGCTAACCGAATCCTTCGGGTGCCGTCCAACAATCACATACCATGGAGGAGTGTCTATTTTTATTAATTAATTTGGGACTGGGAATCCCATTGCCAGCTCTTTTTGCAAAATTATTGGATAAGAGGATGAAGCCACTAGTCCATTGGTGAAAGTTGCCCAACAAGATTGAAAGATAAACACCACATACTTCCTCATGAGCTATAAAACATTGACACAAATCAGAGGTAATAAATTTTGAATTGTTTAAAGGTAGCACTCAAGCAATTTACTTTGGAATGGCGGAGAAATACCATGTAGTAGGTAGGTATGGTGGACACAAATGGCATAGTGGTTGGCTCA
Source organism: Lolium perenne (assembly GCF_019359855.2). NCBI lineage: Eukaryota > Viridiplantae > Streptophyta > Magnoliopsida > Poales > Poaceae > Lolium > Lolium perenne. The sequence goes on from NC_067245.2 coordinate 142,280,548, forward strand.
AGTATTTTGGATGCATGAGAAGTATTCCCTCTCGATACAAGGTTTAGGCTAGCAAGGCTATTTGAAACAAACACAAGGATGAAGCGGTGCAGCAAAACTTACATAGAAGACATATTGAAAACATTATAAGACTCTACACCGTCTTCCTTGTTGTTCAAACTCAATACTAGAAATTATCTAGACCTTAGAGAGACCAAATATGCAAACCAAATTTTAGCATGCTCTATGTATTTCTTCATTAATGGGTGCAAAGCATATGATGCAAGAGCTTAAACATGAGCACAACAATTGCCAAGTATCACATTATCCTAGACATTATAGCAAATTACTACATGTATCATTTTCCAATTCCAACCATATAACAATTTAACGAAGAAGAAACTCCGCCATGAATACTATGAGTAGAGCCTAAGGACATACTTGTCCATATGCAACAGCGGAGCGTGTCTCTCTCCCACACAAAGAATGCTAGGATCCATTTTATTTAAACAAAACAAAAACAAAAACAAACCGACGCTCCAAGTAAAGCACATAAGATGTGATGGAATAAAAATATAGTTTCAGGGGAGGAACCTGATAATGTTGTCGATGAAGAAGGGGATGCCTTGGGCATCCCCAAGCTTAGACGCTTGAGTCTTCTTGATATATGCAGGGGTGAACCACCGGGGCATCCCCAAGCTTAGAGCTTTCACTCTCCTTGATCATGTTGTATCATCTCCCTCTCTTGATCCTTGAAAACTTCCTCCACACCAAACTTAGAACAACTCATTAGAGGGTTAGTGCATAATCAAAAATTCACATGTTCAGAGGTGACACAATCATTTTTAACACTTCTGGACATTGCTCAAAGCTACTGGAAGTCAATGGAACAAAGAAATCCATCCCACATAGCAAATGAGGCAATGCGAAATAAAAGGCATAATCTGTCAAAACAGAACAGTTCGTATTGACGAATTTTATCGAGGCACCAGACTTGCTCAAATGAAAATGCTCAAATTGAATGAAAGTTGCGTACATATCTGAGGATCACTCACGTAAATTTGCATAATTTTCTGAGTTACCTACAGAGAATTTTGCCCAGATTCGTGACAGCAAAGAAATCTGTTTCTGCGCAGTAATCCAAATCCAGTATCAACCTTACTATCAAAGACTTTACTTGGCACAAAAAAACACAAAACTAAGATAAGGAGAGGTTGCTACAGTAGTAAACAACTTCCAAGACACAAATATAAAACAAAGTACTGTAGCAAAATAACACATGGGTTATCTCCCAAGAAGTTCTTTCTTTATAGCCATTAAGATGGGCTCAGCAGTTTTAATGATGCACTTGCAAGAAATAGTATTTGAAGCAAAAGAGAGCATCAAGAGGCAAATTCAAAACACATTTAAGTCTAACATGCTTCCTATGCATAGGAATCTTGTAAATAAACAAGTTCATGAAGAGCAAAGTAACAAGTATAGGAAGATAAAACAAGTGCAGCTTCAAAAATTTCAGCACATAGAGAGGTGTTTTAGTAACATGAAAATTTCTACAACCATATTTTCCTCTCTCATAATAACTTTCAGTAGCAACATGAACAAACTCAACAATATAACTATCACATAAAGCATTCTTATCATGAGTCTCATGCATAAAATTATTACTCTCCACATAAGCATAGTCAATTTTATTAGTTGTAGTGGGAGCAAATTCAACAAAGTAGCTATCAAATATAGGAGGCATATTGTAATCATAATCAAATTTATCCTCCATAACAGGTGGCACCAAAAGACTACTATCATTATAATCATCATAAATAGGAGGTAAAGTATCATCAAAGTAAATTTTTTCCTCCATGCCCGGGGGACTAAAAAGATCATGCTCATCGAAACCAGCTTCCCCAAGCTTAGAATTTTCCATATCATTAGCAACAATGGTATTCAAAGTGTTCATACTAACATGTTCCATGGGTTTTTTAATTTTCGCATCAAACCATCCATGTCTTAAATCAGGAAATAGAATAAGAAGCTCATTGCTGTCCATTATGCCAAACTAGTGTAAACAAGAAACAAAAAGATGCAATTGCAGGATCTAAAGGAAATAGCTTCGAGTACTTACAACGGCGAAAATAGCTTAGTAGCCGAGATCTGGAGTGTGAGTACCTTTTACCTTTCCTCCCCGGCAACGGCGCCAGAAAATAGCTTGATGTCTACGCCCCCTCCTTTTCCTGTAGACAGTGTTGGGCCTCCAAGAGCAGAGGTTTGTAGAACAGCAGCAAGTTTCCCTTAAGTGGATCACCCAAGGTTTATCGAACTCAGGGAGGAAGAGGTCAAAGATATCCCTCTCATGCAACCCTGCAACCACAAAGCAAGAAGTCTCATGTGTCCCCAACACACCTAATAGGTGCACTAGTTCGGCGAAGAGATAGTGAAATACAGGTGGTATGAATAAGTATGAGCAGTAGCAACGGCACCAGAAAAGTGCTTTGCCCAGGACAGTAAACAAGCAGTAGTAACGCAGCAGTAGTAACGCAGTAGAACAGTAAACAAGCAGCGATAGCAGTATTTAGGAACAAGGCCTAGGGATCATACTTTCACTAGTGGACACTCTCAACATTGATCACATAACAGAATAGATAAATGCATACTCTACACTCTTTTGTTGGATGATGAACACCATTGCGTAGGATTACACGAACCCTCAATGCCGGAGTTAACAAGCTCCACAATTCAATGTTCATATTTAAATAACCTTAGAGTGCATGAAAGATCAACACGACTAAACCAAGTACTAACATAGCATGCACACTGTCACCTTCACGCTATGTAGGAGGCATAGATCACATCAATACTATCATAGCAATAGTTAACTTCATAATCTACAAGAGATCATAATCATAGCCTACGCCAAGTACTAACACGGATGCACACACTGTCACCATTACACCGTGCAGGAGGAATAAAACTACTTTAATAACATCACTAGAGTAGCACATGGATAAATTGTGATACAAAACACATTGCAATCATAAAGAGATATAAATAAGCACTTCACTATGCCATTCATAACAATGAATAAGTATTACATGAAATATAGCCTAAGAGACCCACACGGTGCACACACTGTCACCTTTACACACGTGGGACAAGGACTCTCCGGAGATCACATAAGTAAAATTCACTTGACTAGCATAACGACATCTAGATTACAAGCATCATCATATGAATCTCAATCATGTAAGGCAGCTCATGAGATTATTGTATTGAAGTACATAGGAGAGAGATGAACCACATAGCTACTGGTACAGCCCCGAGCCTCGACGGAGAACTACTCCCTCCTCATGGGAGACAGCAGCGGTGATGAAGATGGCGGTGGTGTCGATGGAGAAGCCTTCCGGGGGCACTTCCCCATCCCGGCGGCGTGCCGGAACAGAGACTCCTGTCCCCCAGATCTTGGCTTCGCGATGGCGGCGGCTCTGGATGGTTTCTCGTACCGTGGCTTTTCCGTCTCGAGGTTTTAGGTCCAGGGGCTTTATATAGGCAAAGAGGCGGCGTCAGAAGGTCGAAGGGGCGCCGACACTATAGGGGGGCGCGGGCACCCCCTTGGCCGCGCCGGCCTAGGGTTTGGTGGGCCTGTGCCCCCTCTCTGGCGGTTCTCGTGTGTTCTGGATGCTTCCGGGCAAAATAGGAACCTGGGCGTTGATTTCGTCCAATTCCGAGAATATTTCTTTACTAGGATTTCTGAAACCAAAAACAGCAGAAAACAGCAACTGGCCCTTCGGCATCTTGTTAATAGGTTAGTTCCAGAAAATGCACGAATATGACATAAAGTGTGCATAAAACATGTAGATATCATCAATAATGTGGCATGGAACATAAGGAATTATCGATACGTCGGAGACGTATCACCCCCTCCCAAACCCTAGCCGCCCCCTCTCTCCTCCAACACTCCCGCACGCTTAGCGAAGCTCCGCCGGAGTTTTCCACCACCACCGCCACCACGCCGTCGTGCTGCCGGATTCAAGAGGAGCTACTACTTCCGCTGCCCGCTGGAACGGGGAGGTGGACGTCGACTTCATCAACACCGAACGTGTGACCGAGTACGGAGGTGCTGCCCGATCGTGGCACCGTGATCAAGATCTTCTACGCGCTTTTGCAAGCGGCAAGTGATCGTCTACCGCAGCAACAAGAGCCTCATCTTGTAGGCTTTGGAAATCATCAAGGGTGAGTCTCGATCATCCCCTCGTTGCTACCGTCTTCTAGATTGCATCTTGGCTTGGATTGTGTGTTCGCGGTAGGAAATTTTTTGTTTTCTATGCAACGAATCCCTACAGTGGTATCAGAGCCGTGTCTATGCATAGATGGTTGCACGAGTAGAACACAATGGTTTGTGGGCGTTGATGCTCTTGTTATCTTTAGTTTGAGTACTTTGCATCTTTGTGGCATAGTGGGATGAAGCGGCTCGGACTAACTTTACATGACCGCGTTCATGAGACTTGTTCCTCGTTCGACATGCAACTTGTATTGCATAAGAGGCTTTGCAGGTGTCTGTCTCTCCTACTATAGTGAAGATTCAATTTACTCTTCTATTGACAACATTAGTATCAACGTTGTGGTTCATGTTCGTAGGTAGATTAGATCTCTCTCGAAAACCCTAAACCACGTAAAATATGCAAACCATATTAGAGACGTCTAACTTGTTTTTGCAGGGTTTGGTGATGTGATATGGCCATAATGTGATGATGAATATGTATGAGATGATCATTATTGTATTGTGGCAACCGGCAGGAGCCTTATGGTTGTCATTAAATTTCATGTTGAGTAGTATTTCAAAGTAGTTGTAATAGTTGCTACATGAGGTGAACAACCGTGAAGACGGCGCCATGGACCTTGACGCTACGCCGACGATGACGGAGATCATGCCCGAAGATGATGGAGATCATGTCCGTGCTTTGGAGATGAAGATCAAAGGCGCAAAGACAAAAGGGCCATATCATATCACATATGAACTGCATGTGATGTTAATCCTTTTATGCATCTTATTTTGCTTAGATCGCGACGGTAGCATTATAAGATGATCCCTCACTAAAATATCAAGATAATAAAGTGTTCATCCTTAGTAGCACCGTTGCCAAGACTTGTCGTTTCGAAGCATCTCGTGATGATCGGGTGTGATAGAATCAACAAGCGCATACAACGGGTGCAAGCCAGTTTTGCACATGCGGATACTAAGGTGGCCTTGACGAGCCTAGCATGTACAGACATGGTCTCGGAACACATGATACCGAAAGGTAGAGCATGAATCATATGGTTGATATGATGAACACTTTGAATGTTCGCCATTCAAATTACACCTTGTCTCGTGATGATCGGACTTAGGTGTGATGGATTTGGCTCGTGTGCTCACTAAGACATTGCGAGGGATATTGTTTTGAGTGGGAGTTCACCTAGATTTTTAATTATGTTGAATTAAAATTTGAACTCAATTTGTCATAAACTTAGTCTAAACTTTTGCAAATATATGTTGTAGAGATGGCGTCCCCAATCAATTTTAACCAGTTCCTAGAGAAAGAAAAGCTTAAGAGCAACGGTAGCAACTTCACCGACTGGTTCCGTCATGTGAGGATCTTCCTCGCTGGCGGAAATCTGCAATATGTGCTTGATGCACCGCTAGGTGACTCTCCTGCAGAAACTGAAACCGAGGAAGTAAAGAATGTTTACGCAACTCGGAAAGCTCGATACTCTCAAGTACAGTGTGCCATCTTGTGCAGTCTGGAATCCGATCTTAAAAAATGTTTTGAGCACCACGATCCTCATGAGTTGGTCAATGAGCTGAAAGCTATATTTGAGACTCATGCGGCCGTGGAATTCTATGAAGCATCGAAACACTTCTTCAGCTGTATGATGGAAGAAGGCAGCTCCGTTAGTGAGCACATGCTTGTTATGGCCGGGCATGCGAAGAAACTCAGTGACTTCGGAATAGTAATTCCTAACAGACTGGGGATTAATCGTGTCCTTCAATCACTGCCACCAAGTTATAAGAACTTTGTGATGAACTACAATATGCAAAACATGAACAAGGAGTTACCTGAACTCTTTGGCATGCTAAAAGCTGCTGAGATTGAGATCAAGAAAGAGCACCAAGTGTTGATGGTCAACAAGACCACCAGTTTCAAGAAACAGGGGGCAAGTCTAAGGGGAAATTCAAGAAGGGTGGCAAGAAAGCTGCCACGCCTCCTATGAAACCTAAGAACGGCCCTAAGCCTAATACTGAGTGCTATTACTGCAAGGAGAAGGGACACTGGAAGCGTAATTGCTCCAAGTATCTTGCTGATCTGAAGAGCGGCCTTATCAAGAAGAAGAAAGAAGGTATATCTGATATACATGTTATAGATGTTTATCTCACTGGTTCTCGTACTAGTACCTGGGTATTTGATACTGGTTCGGTTGCTCATATTTGTAACTCGAAACAGGAAATAAAGAATAAACGAAGACTACTGAAAGATGAAGTGACGATGCGTGTTGGAAATGGATCCAAAGTCGATGTGATCGCTGTCGGCACACTTCCTCTACATCTACCTTCGGGATTAGTTTTAAGCCTAAATAATTGTTATTTTGTACCCACGTTGAGCATGAACATTATATCTGGATCTTGTTTAATGCAAGACGGTTATTCATTCAAGTCTGAGAATTATGGTTGTTCTATTTTTATGAATAATATCTTTTATGGTCGAGCACCTGAAAAGAATGGCTTATTTCTGTTAGATCTCGATAGTAGTGATACGCATATACATAACATTGATGCTAAGCGAATTAAATTGAATGATAATTCTAATTATATGTGGCACTATCGTCTTGGTCATATTGGAGTGAAACGCATGAAGAAACTCCATACTGATGGATTACTTGAATCACTTGACTTTGAGTCACTTGATAGATGTGAAGCATGTCTAATGGGAAAAATGACTAAGACTCCATTTTCTGGTATGATGGAGCGAGCTACTGACTTATTGGAAATCGTACATACCGATGTGTGCGGACCAATGAGCGTAGCATCGCGCGGTGGTTATCGTTATGTTCTAACCTTCACAGATGATCTGAGTAGATATGGGTATATCTATTTCATGAAACATAAATCCGAAACTTTCGAGAAGTTTAAGGAATTCCAAAGTGAAGTAGAAAATCAACGTAACAAGAAGATTAAATTTCTATGATCTGATCGCGGAGGTGAATATCTGAGTTATGAGTTTGGCATGCATTTAAAGAAATGCGGAATACTTTCGCAATTGACACCGCCAGGAACACCACAACGAAACGGTGTGTCCGAACGTCGTAATCGAACTCTCTTAGATATGGTTCGTTCTATGATGTCTCTTACTGATTTGCCGTTATCATTTTGGAGTTATGCATTAGAGACAGCCGCATTCACTTTAAATAGAGCACCATCAAAATCCGTAGAAACGACACCGTATGAATTATGGTTTAATAAGAAAACTAAGCTGTCGTTCCTTAAAGTTTGGGGTTGCGAAGCCTATGTAAAGAAGTTACAACCGGACAAGCTAGAACCCAAAGCGGAGAAATGCGTCTTCATAGGATACCCTAAGGAAACTATAGGGTACACTTTCTATCACAGATCCGAAGGCAAAATCTTTGTTGCTAAGAACGGAACCTTTCTTGAGAAAGAATTTCTCACTAAAGAAGTGACTGGAAGAAAAGTAGAACTCGATGAGATTAATGAATCTATACTCGTTGTTCAGAGTAGCGCAGTACCGAAAACTGTTCCTATACCGCCTACACCGGCAACAGAGGAAGCTAATGATAATGATCATGAAACTTTGAACGAGGAAACTACTGAACCTCGCAGATCGACAAGGGAACGTGCCACTCCTGATTGGTATGATCCTTGTCTAAATGTCATGATTGTGGACAACAATGATGAAGACCCTGCGACGTATGAAGAAGCGATGATGAGCCCAGATTCCAACAAATGGCAAGAAGCCATGAAATCCGAAATGGGATCCATGTATGATAACAAAGTATGGACTTTGGTAGACTTACCTGATAGCCGCAAGGCTGTCGAAAATAAATGGATCTTCAAGAGAAAAACAGATGCTGATGGTAATATTACTGTCTATAAAGCTCGACTTGTCGCAAAGGGTTTCCAACAAATTCAAGGAGTTGACTACGATGAGACTTTCTCACCTGTAGTGAAGCTAAATTCTGTGAGGATTTTGTTAGCAATAGCTGCTTTTTTCGATTATGAGATTTGGCAGATGGACGTCAAAACGGCGTTTCTTAATGGAGACATTGAGGAAGAGTTGTATATGGTACAACCCAAAGGTTTTGTCGATCCTAAAAATGTTGACAAAGTATGCAAACTTCAGCGTTCAATCTATGGACTGAAGCAAGCATCAAGAAGTTGGAACCGACGCTTTTATAAGGTGATCAAAGATTTCGGGTTTATACAGTGTCATGGAGAGGCCTGTATTTACAAGAAAGTGAGTGGGAGCTCTGTAGCATTCCTGATATTATATGTAGATGACATATTATTGATTGGGAATGATATAGAACTATTAAGCAGTGTAAAAGGTTATTTGAATAATAGTTTTTTAATGAAAGACCTTGGTGAAGCATCGTATATATTAGGCATCAAGATTTATAGAGATAGATCAAGACGCCTAATAGGGCTATCACAGAGTACATACCTGGACAAGATTCTAAAGAAGTTTAGAATGGACGAAAGTAAGAAAGGGTTCTTACCTATGTTACCAGGCAAGGTCTTGAGTAAGACTCAAGGACCGGCTACGGCAGAAGAAAGAGAAAGGATGAGTAATATCCCCTATGCCTCGGCAGTAGGCTCTATTATGTATGCCATGCTATGTACTAGACCGGATATAGCACATGCTGTTAGTTTGACTAGCAGATATCAAAGTGATCCAGGGATGGAACACTGGACAGCGGTCAAGAATATCCTAAAGTACTTGAAAAGAACTAAGGATATGTTTCTTTGTTATGGAGGTGACCAAGAGCTCGTTGTAAGCGGTTACACCGATGCAAGTTGGAACACTGATCATGATGACTCTAAGTCACAGTCTGGGTACGTGTTTATATTGAATGGTGCTGCAGTAAGCTGGGCAAGCTCGAAGCAGTGAACGGTGGCGAAGTCTTCAACAGAATCAGAGTACATAGCGGCTTCAGAGGCTTCATCAGAAGCGGTATGGATGAAGAGGTTCATTGTAGAGCTCGGTGTGGTTCCTAGTGCATTGGACCCACTAGTCATCTACTGTGACAACATGGGTGCCATCGCCAATGCACAAGAACCAAGGTCACACAAGAGGCTGAAGCATATCAAGCTGCGTTACCACTCGATTCGCGAGTACATCGAAGATGGAGAAGTAAAGATTTGCAAAGTACACACTGATCTGAATGTAGCAGATCCGTTGACTAAAGCTCTCCCTAGGGCAAAGCATGACCAACACCAGAATGCCATGGGTGTTAGGTACCTTACAATGTAATCGAGATTATTGACTCTAGTGCAAGTGGGAGACTGTTGGAGATATGCCCAAGAGGCAATAATAAAAGTGGTTATTATATATCTTTATGTTTATGATGAATGTTTATATACCTTGCTATAATTGTATTAACCGAAACATTGATACATATGTGATATGTAAACAACAGAGAGTTCCTAGTATGCCTCTTAACTAGCTTGTTGATTAATGGATGATTAGTTTCATAATCATGAGCATTGGATGTTATTAATAACAAGGTTATATCATTATATGAATGATGTAATGGACACACCCAATTAAGCGTAGCATAAGATCACGTCATTAAGTTATTTGCTATAAGCTTTCGATACATAGTTACCTAGTCCTTATGACCATGAGATCATATAAATCACTTATACCGGAAAGGTACTTTGATTACATCAAACGCCACTGCGTAAATGGGTGGTTATAAAGGTGGGATTAAGTATCCGGAAAGTATGAGTTGAGGCATATGGATCAACAGTGGGATTTGTCCATCCCGATGACGGATAGATATACTCTGGGCCCTCTCGGCGGAATGTCGTCTAAATGTCTTGCAAGCATATGAATAAGTTCATAAGAGACCACATACCACGGTACGAGTAAAGAGTACTTGTCAGGAGACGAGGTTGAACAAGGTATAAAGTGATACCGATGATCAAACCTCAGACAAGTAAAATATCGCGTGACAAAGGGAATTGGTATCGTATGTGAATGGTTCATTCGATCACTGAAGTCATCGTTGAATATGTGGGAGCCATTATGGATCTCCAGATCCCGCTATTGGTTATTGGTCGAAGAGAGTACTCAACCATCTCCGCATAGTTCACGAACCGTAGGGTGACACACTTAAGGTTTGATGTTGAAATGGTAGAACTTGAATATGGAATGGAGTTTGAAGTTTTGTTCGAAGTCCCGGATGAGATCCCGGACATCACGAGGAGTTCCGGAATGGTCCGGAGAATAAGATTCATATACAGGAAGTCATTTTATAAGATTTAAAATGATCCGGAAGATTCTACGGAAGGTTCTAGAAGGTTCTAGAAAAGTCCGGAAGAAATCACTAAGGAAGGAGGAGTCCCGGAGGGACTCCACCTCCCCATGGCCGGCCAACCCTAGAGGGGGGAGTCCACCTTGGACTCCACCAAGGTGGCCGGCCACCCCCCCCCCACATGGAAGGGGGGAATCCCACCCCAAGTGGGATTCCCACCTTGGGTAGGTTTCCCTACTACATGGAAGGTTTTGGGTTGGGGTCTTATTCGAAGACTTGTAGTCCAAGACTTGGGGCTTCCACCTATATAATGAGGGCCAAGGGGAGGGGGGCGGCCACCCCAAGACCACAAGGTGGCCGCACTCCCTTAGTGGCCGGCGCCCCCCTCCTAAACCCTAGCCGCCCCCTCTCTCCTCCAACACTCCCGCACGCTTAGCGAAGCTCCGCCGGAGTTTTCCACCACCACCGCCACCACGCCGTCGTGCTGCCGGATTCAAGAGGAGCTACTACTTCCGCTGCCCGCTGGAACGGGGAGGTGGACGTCGACTTCATCAACACCGAACGTGTGACCGAGTACGGAGGTGCTGCCCGATCGTGGCACCGTGATCAAGATCTTCTACGCGCTTTTGCAAGCGGCAAGTGATCGTCTACCGCAGTAACAAGAGCCTCATCTTGTAGGCTTTGGAAATCTTCAAGGGTGAGTCTCGATCATCCCCTCGTTGCTACCGTCTTCTAGATTGCATCTTAGCTTGGATTGTGTGTTCGCGGTAGGAAATTTTTTGTTTTCTATGCAACGAACCCCTACAGATTTCTCCCTTGTCGCAATCTTCGACTTTGCAATTGCCTACCTCCATGGTGAATATCCTCGTACATGGATATTTCTTGAAAACCAGTTTCAGTACGGCGCAATATACTGCGATGCAATTATACATAACGGACTTGTGTTCGCCGTTACTGAGCTTGGAAATGTTTATGCATGGGATCCTAATCAATTTGGTAACATTTTCTCCCTATCTTTTTTATATACGTAACTTATATAGTATTTCACCTCTTATTTGTTGAACTGTCTTGGCATCTTTTGGCTTAAAGGAATTCCATAGGCGCACACCATAACCCTCTTGTGGTATGGACATATATAGAATTTAACATCTATAGGAATTTTAGTATGGTCTAATGTGCATGTTGTTCCGTAGGAAAAAGGCCCCCTAGTAATTAAGTTTCTTTATTATTACTCCCTGGAAAATTTAAGGTAGAGTAGAAATAGAATCAATAAAGGTGCCATGCAATATTGATAAAGACTTTCATTTGTTTATATTCCCCCAGTTCTAGAGAATAAGGAGTACTATATTCAAACCATCTAAAATTTGGACCAATAGTTTGGGGAACATGTTTTAAATCCATATGAAGTTTTACCAGGATGTTCGAAATATATTTCAAACCATCTTATGTTCGACCATGATTTTATAAAGTACTAGTATTTGCATCTACAATATCAAATCAATATCACTAGTAAATAAATCATGAAATATATTTTCATGTGACATGTTCTTTCCTTTTTCAAGGTCCTATAGTGCTCCCTGCTCCATTCCTTCCGTGGACGGCTAGATTTGCTGACGATGATGATTTTGACTCTAATAGTCGTACGTGGTGGCTGGCAAGATCTCAAGATTGTTCTAGACTTCTCCTGGTCTATGCACGTGGCGTAATGTATTTTGACGCTGACGGTGCTCCAACTTATTATGATAGTACCCCTTCTGTCCATTGCGGTCGCGCTGTTCACAGCTATTCGGGGTATACCTGCATGGTATTCTCGAATTACACTAGTCCGTTACTTCCAGCCAACCTGTGGGAAAGCGTTACTAATCTTGGAGACTATTCTATGTTCCTTGGGTTGAACTATCCGATTTTCATGCCAGTGGGTGGTGCAACATTTCCCCCAGGATATTTGACAAGAAGAAACTGCATCTACACCACGCCTCAGGCCATTGGCTCTCAGTTTGACACATCACATCAAGAAATTTTCCGCTTCAGTCTAAATGGCGAAGACCACCAAAGCATCTCTTTCTCAAGCAGCGGTCCAGCGGCCAACTGGCATACGGGGTTTTGGTTCATCCCCAGCTACATCAACGCGCTGGACTGGAAGAAAGACAATCAGAGTTAGGGATATTTATGTAATAGTAGGATCATACTACTAGCTAGCTCAGTTGGTCTTGACTCCTATTTAACTATTTATAGCTAATGTACTTAGGTGATAAATTGATGCTATTTGCATGAACCCAGGTGCTTCTTGTAATTTGATCAAATACAGTCTATACACATGCATGGTTGTTTGGCTGTTTCAGTGTCCCTAGAGGCATACATATATACTGTTATTTAGCAATCTTTATTACAGTACAAAGGTCTTAACCTCTTGGTTCACAGAAAGTATAAACGTAGATCATCCATCTAAACATAGAAGACATTCTAGTGTATGATTCTTACATATACACATCAACATCATATCAGAAAATCTTAATGTGAATTGTACTGGCTGTACAAACCCGTGCATCATTCTCTAGCCGGTTGCACCCAAAAACCAAATCGTGGTACTTCATAGTTGACTGTATGTAGGACAACATACGGATCCAATGCGAAGCCATGGGTATCACACACATGTGAGAACCATATTTCACATGGTTGGAGGTACTCCATATGGCATTTAAAATCATTCCTTGTCCTTCATATGGCCCTAATAATAGTACAGTTGGATTTGTGGGTTTTAATTTTTTATTAACACACTCATTTAATTGCCCAAACATTGATTAATAATATTATTAAGGGGTGTGATGTTGAAAGCCATAAGAACAATGTGCCAAACAATCTTTGCTAGCGGACGGTAAATGTATACCCATCAGAAATATTAGTACTACTAGTAGTACTATAAAAATAAACAGCAGACGTGCATGTTTCTTTGGTCAGAATAACTGCTGCACCATCTTAAAAGTAAATGGCATGACCATTTATTTGATTTGATAGCGTGCAGCTAGATGGCGTACATTACTATCTCTACTTCCTTGGGTCGCCCAAATCTGGAGTACTAAAAGCAAATCCTGGTGATTCATTTGACAAGACAACACAGATGCGTCCAAATTTCTCCGCCCATATTATATTATAGTAATATACGAAATCTGGAGTGCGTTGCCTCGTTGCCTTCCAAGAGAAGCTGCATTCCTTGCCAAAAAAGAGAGAGAGGCTGTATTTATAACTACCTCACCGGCCGCCACTAGTACAAACCATCACTCCCTCTCCACCTCCACCTCCACCTCTTCCCTAGTAGCTCCACCTCCATATCGGCGACGGACCACAATCGCGCGGCTTCGACTTCCTCTTCGACGGCGGCAGCGACAGAGGCGTGAGGCACCTTCTCCGCGGCGCATCACTCATCCTCGTCCCGCGGCAACAATGGCTGTATGTGAAATCACCATACCCTTGTGTATGGTAGATATGATGATGTGCGGATAAAATTTTATTGGCAGTTGCTCATTTTTATTTGAATATTTGGTGTAGATTCACATCTAGGGCAGGGTGTCAAGCGGGGTGGGTAGCGGGCTAGCTAGTTTCAGTGCGAGTGCTTTAAATCTGCTCTAATCTCAACCACTATTTTCTCTAATTTTCTGCTTTGCGGGATGATTCGCGGACGCCGCTTGCAACCCTAATCTCGGGTATTGATCCTAGTTTAGTAGACTACTAGGATTTACATGCAAATTTGTTTTTAGACTAGATCCAGATATTTGTCAATACTACTACGTACTTCTTCCGTTCGTATTTAATTGACTCTAGTTGAAAGCATCGACAGTTCATTTTCTTCTCTCCCTCGCGTCGACTAATTAAAACCGAACAGAGGGAGTATTAGGAATCCATGTGCATCCGTACTGCCAGTAAGGTATTGCGTTGTTGCAGAGGCTCAGTGTAATCAATATATTTCGATATTAATATACTCACTTTATCAAAAAATAAATTAGTAATCCATGTTCAAACTTGCTAGTTTGATCGACGTTTGATGATGATTTGTGAGGCCATGTATGGGCCTAGTTTGTTTTGCCTGGTGGTCAGTAGGCTGATGATTTTTTTTTTGCTTGGTCGATCTGTGGTCATTCCATGGCCACTGCTGATTAAGCATTACTAGAATCAACAATTTTTTGCTTGTCTGGTGATTGGAAGTGTATGCGCTCTTTTGAAGAGCGCCATCGCATGATGATTAGTCTTAATGGAGATGCATATGTCGATCAAGAGGGAGAAACATATCTTGATCATGCATTTCTCACGAGATTACTTGGTGATTGGAAGTAGAATCCACAATTTGTTGTGCAAACTTCTCAACATATGCATATATTCAATGAATTGGCTTTATGTGATCAATAGTACTTCTTATTGCAGATGGATGGAGGGGAAAGAGCGAAAAAACCGATACTTAGTGAGATGACTTCTCATTCTGTGACTTCTGATATCCCAGATGACAAGGTAAATATATAGAACGACGATTCATAGGTGATAAAAGCAGAATCCACAATTTGTCGTGCAAACTTCTCAACATATGTATATATTTGATTAATTAGTTTTATGTGATCAATAGTATTACTTATTCCAGATGGACGTAGGGGAAGGAACGAAAAAGCGGATGCAATGTGAAATGACTTCTAAATCTGTGTGTTCTAATATCCCAGATGACAAGGTAAACATATGGACCGACGCTTGTTTTGCCGCTGCCCCTGTTAGATGGCTAGATGCTCTGGTCTAATTTCTGTTCATGTGCTTATTATTGCAGAAACATAGAGTTGAAGAAAACTCTATATTGTCTGATGACAAAGGTGAAATGGCATGCCAGTCTTTTAAACCTCCGACGCCACCTTGTTTACTGTCTATGGAGACTGATGCAGCTGGACCTGGTACTGATGAGCCTATACCTGACATCATCGTGCCACATGAAGAAGGTTGTGGATTGGGTTTACCCCCTGCTATAGAAACTGGTGGTGCAGCTGGAGCTGCTAGTGTAGAGCCTCTAGTGAACGGTGTCGTGCCACGGGAATTCTCTGAACTGGAGAAAAACGGTTTACCTATTGTCAAGACCGATTTAACTGGTGCTGATGCTGGAGTTGCTACTGATGATCCTGTACCCGAAGGAGGTTTTGTATTGGTAGAACCCGTCATGACTATGCCCAAAGTACTGACTGGTGGTGGACCTGGAGCTGGTAGGGTAGAGCCTCTAGCGAAAGGTGTCGTGCCACGAGAATCCTCTGAAGTGGATATTGGTGGTTTACCCTCTGTAGAGACTGGTGGTCTACCTGGAGCTGGTATTGTAGAGATTTCAGCAAACGGTGCTGTCCCACCCGACTCCTATGAACTGGAGCATGTACCTGATGTGCCTTTGATACGTCTCCAACGTATCGATAATTTCTTATGTTCCATGCCACTTTATTGATGATACCTACATGTTTTATGCATACTTTATGTCATATTTATGCATTTTCCGGCACTAACCTATTAACAAGATGCCGAAGAGCCGATTCTTTGTTTTCTGCTGTTTTTGGTTTCAGAAATCCTAGTAAGGAAATATTCTCGGAATTGGACGAAATCAACGCCCAGGGGCCTATTTTTGCACGAAGCTTCCAGAAGTCCGAGGGAGAGATGAAGTGGGGCCACGAGGTGGTGACACACCAGGGCGGCGCGGCCTGGCCCTTGGCCGCGCGGCCCTATTGTGTGGGGCCCTCGTGACGCCTCTTGACCTGCCCTTCCGCCTACTTAAAGCCTTCGTCGCGAAACCCCCAGTACCGAGAGCCACGATACGGAAAACCTTCCAGAGACGCCGCCGCCGTCAATCCCATCTCGGGGGATTCAGGAGATCGCCTCCGGCACCCTACCGGAGAGGGGAATCATCTCCCGGAGGACTCTTCACCTCCATGGTCGCCTCCGGAGTGATGAGTGAGTAGTTCACCCCTGGACTATGGGTCCATAGCAGTAGCTAGATGGTCGTCTTCTCCTAATTGTGCTTCATTGTTGGATCTTGTGAGCTGCCTAACATGATCAAGATCATCTATCTGTAATGCTATATGTTGTGTTTGTTGGGATCCGATAAATAGAGAATACTATGCTATGTTGATTATCAATCTATTATCTATGTGTTGTTTATGATCTTGCATGCTCTCCGTTACTAGTAGAGGCTCTGGCCAAGTTTTTGCTTGTAACTCCAAGAGGGAGTATTTATGCTCGATAGTGGGTTCATGCCTCCATTAAATGCAGGACGATGTGAGAAAGTTCTAAGGTTGTGGATGTGCTGTTGCCACTAGGGATAAAACATCGATGCTATGTCTAAGGATGTAGTTGTTGATTACATTACGCACCATACTTAATGCAATTGTCTATTGTTTGCAACTTAATACTAGAAGGGGTTCGGATGATAACCTGAAGGTGGACTTTTTAGGCATAGATGCATGCTAGATAGCGGTCTATGTACTTTGTCGTAATGCCCAATTAAATCTCACAATACTCATCATATCATGTATGTGCATGGTCATGCCCTCTTTATTTGTCAATTGCCCAACTGTAATTTGTTCACCAAACATGCTATTTATCTTACGGGAGAGACACCTCTTGTGAACTGTGGACCCCGGTCCATTCTTTACATCGAATACAATCTACTCCAATACTTGTTCTACTGTTTTCTGCAAACAATCATCATCCACACTATACATCTAATCCTTTGTTACAGCAAGCCGGTGAGATTGACAACCTCACTGTCACGTTGGGGCAAAGTAATTTGGTTGTGTTGTGCAGGTTCCACGTTGGCGCCGGAATCCCTGGTGTTGCGCCGCACTACACTCCGCCGCCATCAACCTTCAACGTGCTTCTTGGCTCCTACTGGTTCGATAAACCTTGATTTCTTACTGAGGGAAAACTTGCCGCTGTACGCATCACACCTTCCTCTTGGGGTTCCCAACGGACGCGTGCTGTATGCTTATCTTTTTCTGGCGCCGTTGCCGGGGACGTGAAGGAAAATTACACCACAGAGATTTCTAACTCCCACGTCAACTGCACGCCAGCAAATCTTTTTCTGGCGCCATTGCCGGGGAGATCAAGACACGCTGCAAGGGGAGTCTCCACTTCC
Source organism: Lolium perenne (assembly GCF_019359855.2). Classification (NCBI taxonomy): domain Eukaryota; kingdom Viridiplantae; phylum Streptophyta; class Magnoliopsida; order Poales; family Poaceae; genus Lolium; species Lolium perenne. The sequence goes on from NC_067245.2 coordinate 142,298,189, forward strand.
AATCTCTTTACTTTGTTTTTGTCTTGCTTTATTTTATTTAGTACTTTGTTTGCTGCATTATATCAAAATACAAAAAAATTAGTTGCTAGCTTTACTTTATTTACTGTCTTGTTTGCATTCTCCATATTAAAAACACAAAAAAATTAGTTACTTGCATTTTACTTTTGTTACCATGTCTAGTTCTGCACCTGTTACTTCTTCACCTGAGGAATTAGTCTTCACTTTTAAACAAGGGGATGAGGAGAGTTTTAAAGATGCTTGGTCCAGAATTTTTGATTCTTATCTTAAAGCTGAACCTCAAATGACTCTAAGTTTGCTCCTTAGTAACTTTTATTTTGGGCTTCTGATTCGCTATAGATATGCCTTGGATGATGTAGTGGGAGGAGATTTCCTTCATTGCAATGGAGATCAAGCTTTTAATGCCATAAAGAAATTGGTTGCATCACATGATTCAGCTAATAACTTTGATTCAGCTCTTATTAGCATTTATAATAGATTAAACACTCTTGAGACAAGTGCATCTTGCTTGAAAGAAAATTATAGCTATGTTCGTAACCGTCTTGATCAAGTTTTAGTGAACTCTGAGCCTTCAAAATGGGACCCTACTATTAAACTTGTTATCGGTGGTGAAACTTTTCATGCCAATTGTGATATTATGTCTGAATTTTGCCTTATGCCTAAGAGTATTTATGAATCTTTGACACTTTGGGGACTCGTTGAAGGGGGAGAAGGAATAACTCTTATTGATAACTCTGTTATAATTCCTAAGGGAATAGCCGCTGGTGTGCATACAACCATTCTTGGAAGAACAGTATCCACTGATTATCTTGTTATTGAATGTGTAGGAACAGGACAAATCACACTCGGAAGATCCCTGCTGAAACTATTGGGAGCAGTCATAAATGTGGGAGAAGGCACCCTAAAATTCACCTCTACACCGGGGGGTAGACATGTATTCCCTAAATCAAAGAATAAGAAAAAGAACAAGAAAGGTAGGCGTAAAGCCCAAGGTAATGTTGATGCTTCATCTCTTGATAACAATTGATACACACTTTCTGCGCCTAGCTGAAAGGCGTTAAAGAAAAGCGCTTGTGGGAGACAACCCATGATTTTACTACTGCACTTTTATTTTATATTTGAGTCTTGGAAGTTTTTACTACTGTAGCAACCTCTCCTTATCTTAGTTTTGTTGTATTGTTGTGCCAAGTAAAGTCTTTGAGAGTAAGGTTCATACTAGATTTGGATTACTGCGTAGAAACAGATTTCTTTCTGTCACAAATCTGGGTTGAATTCTCTGTAGGTAACTCAGAAAATTCTGCCAATTTACGTGAGTGATCCTCAGATATGTACGCAACTTTCATTCAATTTGAGCATTTTCATTTGAGCAAGTCTGGTGCCTCAATAAAATTCGTCTTTACGGACTGTTCTGTTTTGACAGATTCTGCCTTTTATTTCGCATTGCCTGTTTTGCTATGCTTGATGGATTTTTCGATTCCATTAACTTTCAGTAGCTTTGTGCAATGTCCATAAATGTTAAGAATGATTATGTCACCTCTGAACATGTGAATTTTGATTGTGCACTAACCCTCTAATGAGTTGTTTTGAGTTTGGTGTGGAGGAAGTTTTCAAGGATCAAGAGAGGGAGATGATACAATATGATCAAGGAGAGTGAAAGCTCTAAGCTTGGGGATGCCCCGGTGGTTCACCCCTGCATATTTCAAGAAGACTCAAGCATCTAAGCTTGGGGATGCCCAAGGCATCCCCTTCTTCATCGACAACATTATCAGGTTCCTCTAGTGAAACTATATTTTTATTCCATCACATCTTATGTACTTTGCTTGGAGCGTCTGTTTGTTTTTGTTTTTGTTTTGTTTGAATAAAATGGATCCTAGCATTCATTGTGTGGGAGAGAGACACGCTCCGCTGTTGCATATGGACAAATATGTCTTTAGGCTTTACTCATAATATTCATGGCGAAGGTTGTATCTTCTTCGTTAAATTGTTATATGGTTGGAAACGGGAAATGCTACATTTAGTAATTGGTAGAATGTTTTGGATAATGTGATACTTGGCAATTGTTGTGCTCATGTTTAAGCTCTTGCATCATATAATTTGCACCTATTAATGAAGAAATACATAGATCTTGCTAAAATTTGGTTTGCATAATTGGTCTCTCTAAGGTCTAGATAATTTCTAGTAAGGGTCGAACAACAAGGAAGACGGTATAGAGTCTTATAATGCTTACAATATGTCTTTTATGTGAGTTTTGATGTACTGCTTCATACTTGTGTTTGTTTCAAATAGCCTTGCTAGCCTAAGCCTTGTATCGAGAGGGAATACTTCTCATGCATCCATAATCCTTGAGCCAAACACTATGCCATTTGTGTCCACCATACCTACCTACTACATGGTATTTCTCCGCCATTCCAAAGTAAATTGCTTGAGTGCTACCTTTAAACAATTCAAAATTTATCACCTCTGATTTGTGTCAATGTTTTATAGCTCATGAGGAAGTATGTGGTGTTTATCTTTCAATCTTGTTGGGCAACTTTCACCAATGGACTAGTGGCTTCATCCGCTTATCCAATAATTTTGCAAAAAGAGCTGGCAATGGGATTCCCAGTCCCAAATTAATTAACCTAAATAGACACTCCTCCATGGTATGTGATTGTTGGATGGCACCCGAAGGATTCGGTTAGCCATGGCTTGAGAAAGCAAAGGTGGGGAGGAGTGTCATCATAATAAAACTAAAATAAAAAGGCACTCCTTCATGGTATGAGATTGTTGGCAGGCACCCGAGGATTCGGTTAGCCATGGTTTGTGAAAGCAAAGGTTGGAAGGAGTGCCACCCAAAAATAAAAAAATAAAATGGGAGCCGCTCTTTGAAGGTTTGTCTGGCAAGGGGGTTAGAGTACCCACTACCATTCGTTGACAACAACAAACACCTCTCAAAATTTTAATTTTATGCTCTCTTTATGATTTCAAAATCAAAGCTCTAGCACAAATATAGCAATCGATGCTTCCCTGTGCGAAGGGCCTTTCTTTTACTTTTATGTTGAGTCAGTTCACCTATTTCTCTCCATCTCAAGAAGCAAACACTTGTGTGAACTGTGCATTGATTCCTACATACTTGCATATTGCACTTATTATATTACTTTGCATTGACAACTATCAACGAGATATACATGTTGCAAGTTGAAAGCAACCGCTGAAACTTAATCTTCCTTTGTGTTGCTTCAATGCCTTTACATAGAATTATTGCTTTATGAGTTAACTCTTATGCAAGACTTATTGATGCTTGTCTTGAAAGTACTATTCATGAAAAGTCTTTGCTATATGATTCATTTGTTTACTCATGTCATTTACATTGCTTCGAATCACTGCATTCAATACATGTGCTTACAATAGTATGATCAAGATTATGATGGCATGTCACTCCAGAAATTATCTTTGCTATCGTTTACCTACTCGGGACGAGCAGGAACTAAGCTTGGGGATGCTGATACGTCTCCAACGTATCGATAATTTCTTATGTTCCATGCCACTTTATTGATGATACCTACATGTTTTATGCATACCTTATGTCATATTTATGCATTTTCCGGCACTAACCTATTAACAAGATGCCGAAGAGCCAGTTGCTGTTTTCTGCTGTTTTTGGTTTCATAAATCCTAGTAAGGAAATATTCTCGGAATTGGACGAAATCAACGCCCAGGGGCCTATTTTTGCATGAAGCTTCCAGAAGTCCGAGGGAGAGACGAAGTGGGGCCACGAGGTGGTGACACACCAGGGCGGCGCAGCCTGGCCCTTGGCCGCGCGGCCCTGTTGTGTGGGGCCCCCGTGACACCTCTTGACCTGCCCTTCTGCCTACTTAAAGCCTTCGTCGCGAAACCCCCAGTACCGAGAGCCATGATACGGAAAACCTTCCAGAGACGCCGCCGCCGTCAATCCCATCTCGGGGGATTCAGGAGATCGCCTTCGGCACCCTACCGGAGAGGGGAATCATCTCCCGGAGGACTCTTCACCGCCATGGTCGCCTCCGAAGTGATGAGTGAGTAGTTCACCCCTGGACTATGGGTCCATAGCAGTAGCTAGATGGTCGTCTTCTCATAATTGTGCTTCATTGTTGGATCTTGTGAGCTACCTAACATGATCAAGATCATCTATCTGTAATGCTATATGTTGTGTTTGCTGGGATCCGATGAATGGAGAATACTATGCTATGTTGATTATCAATCTATTATCTATGTGTTGTTTATGATCTTGCATGCTCTCCGTTACTAGTAGAGGCTCTGGCCAAGTTTTTGCTTGTAACTCCAAGAGGGAGTATTTATGCTCGATAGTGGGTTCATGCCTCCATTAAATCTGGGACAGTGACAGAAAGTTCTAAGGTTGTGGATGTGCTGTTGCCACTAGGGATAAAACATCGATGCTATGTCTAAGGATGTAGTTATTGATTACATTACACACCATACTTAATGCAATTGTCTGTCGTTTGCAACTTAATACTGGAAGGGGTTCGGATGATAACCTGAAGGTGGACTTTTTAGGCATTGATGCATGCTAGATAGCGGTCTATGTACTTTGTCGTAATGCCCAATTAAATCTCACAATACTCATCATATCATGCATGTGCATGGTCATGCCCTCTTTATTTGTCAATTGCCCAACTGTAATTTGTTCACCCAACATGCTATTTATCTTACGGGAGAGACACCTCTAGTGAACTGTGGACCTCGGTCCATTCTTTACATCGAATACAATCTACTGCAATACTTGTTCTACTATTTTCTGCAAACAATCATCATCCACACTATACATCTAATCCTTTGTTACAGCAAGCCGGTGAGATTGACAACCTCACTGTCACGTTGGGGCAAAGTAATTTGGTTGTGTTGTGCAGGTTCCACGTTGGCGCCGGAATCCCTGGTGTTGCGCCGCACTACACTCCACCGCTATCAACCTTCAACGTGCTTCTTGGCTCCTACTGGTTCGATAAATGTTGGTTTCTTACTGAGGGAAAACTTGCCGCTGTACGCATCACACCTTCCTCTTGGGGTTCCCAACGGACGCGTGCTGTACGCGTATCAAGCTCTTTTTCTAGCGTCGTTGCCGGGGACGTGAAGGAAAATTACACCATAGAGATTTCTAACTCCCACGTCAACTGCACGCCAGCAGCCTTCTGTAGAACCTGACGCACCTGTAAGTAGTGGTGATGATTCCGCTGAATCTGATCAAGAAGGATCTGCATCTCTAGGAAAAGATGTCAGCTGTCATTCACCTGAACCTGAGCTGAAGTCAGCAACGGTAGCTTATATAGCACGGACTGTCCTTCAAGCTCTAAAGATCCAGTTGGGTGGTTCACAGGACCAGCTACTCCAAGCCATTGTCACTACAAAAGACCAGCCAGCATGCTTCGTCATCTCCTGCATACTGTTTGACAAGCTGAAGCACTGCAACTGGCGCATTGTTCAATCCCATCAGCATGGAGAGAGGAGCTATGTTTATGTCAAGATGATTCACACTGATTTTGTAAGGTTCCATGATAAGATGTATGGGTGGGGTGAGGCAAGAGCCACATTTTGCAGCATTCACACAGTCTTCGCTCTTGAGCCAGACCCCATGGATGCTTACCCAGTGGTGCAGCTGTCCTGACTTAATATATGTTTTATGATCAGTATCTTTGCTGTCGTGGGCTTGTGATGTGGAGCTACCTTTCTTATGGTTTCTAGGCTTTTGGTTTCAACATGTATTATGGAGCTTACCTTAGGACTTTCGCATGCGTTTGGCTGTTGACCTGTAATGTTTGTGGTTGGTTGTCTAATCTACTTGGCACAATCACATTGCAAAGGCAAATGTTCCTTTTCTCTTTAATTGTTATTATGACTTATGTGTTATAACCAGGCAAGAATATGCAATCTTGGTTCTCTGACCGATATATATGTACACACAACTTTTGTTCACATAATAACACTTACACGGGAAAAGAGTAGCTTTCTTTGTTGGACAAACACCAAACCACAAAAGGGTAACAACACAATATCCAAACTAGGTACGGCACCTGTTGAGCATACATGACTTTTGGCGTAAAATCACGTTAACCAACACTAGCAGCATCTTGTTCTTTGCAAGGTGCTATGCTTATCAGTCTAATCCCAATACACCACCTACTTCAGGTGGCATGATGATGTCAAGTGCAGGCTCACCAGTACCAACTCTCTTGCATCAGTCTCCATTGAAGGTATGCCACTGCTGCAGTAGACACCATTAGCAATGCAAGCTGAAGGTGTTCTTATCCTCATATCAGGATCACATAATACAGGTGTCAAGCTTCATGCACTAGCCAACACAATAAAAAGTCCGAACTAGGATCGCTAGGAAAAAAACATGAAGATCTTTTTTTTGAATCCCACGCTGAACATCTTTTTTAACTAATTAGGTAAGCTCCTGCTGACAAACATATTACAGCAACTCCAGCAGTGGCTCTATATTTTGGCGCTGTGGGCTGATGCTGCGCATGGAGCCGGCAATAGCTTCACCGAAAGCTGAAGACTGCGGCGACCAAATGCAGGGCTGAAACAGCGTATTTTCAGAGGCGCTATAATGCAGCGCCAAAAACAGAATATAATAAAAAATAGAGTGCAGTAAAACAGAAGATCAAACAAAGACTAGAAATAGACATAAAATAGGATAAAATTTGCTTGATAGATACTCCGTAGTTCATATTTTTACAAAGTAGTGCGATAAAACTAAACTAAAACTCGACATCTGACGAGTCCGGTGTCGTGCCCGACACCGGATCCGACGAGAAGAGGTCAATCCAACGGGGGTCGTCCTTGCCAATGGTGGTCAGCCTGGTGAGCTGCGCTTCGATGAAGGCCCGCTTCGTCGCCTTCTCCGCCCTCCGTCGTGTGCGGTCCTCCTTCTTCGCAGCCCGCCTCGTCGCCTTCTCCGCCCTCCGTCTGTGGAAGTGCTCATTCTCGGCGGCAACGTCCTCGGGGAAGCGGGCCGCCCACTCGCGTGCCGCGCACTCGTCCCGCTCGGTGATGCGCAAACGGTGCTCCGTCTCGCGGCGGCGGCGCTGTTCCTCCTGTCTAACGATGTACGGCGGCGGCGCGAGATCCTCGGCCTGCTGGCGCGTCCACACGTCATGGAAATTCATCGACGATCGCGGGCGCCCGAGCTGCCACGCCACGGTGTCGTACGCGCGCGCGGCCTCGTGCGCGGTCTCGTAGGTGCCGAGGCCGATGCGCTCGCCGCCGTCACGTATCTCCGCATAATACGTACCTTTGGGGCGCGCGCGGACGCCGCGGTACCCCGTGCCCGAGACGCGGCAGTACCGCGAGCTCGACGCGAGACGAGGCATGGCGGCGGTGGCGGAAGCGGAGCCGCGGCGGCGATATTAGGCGCAGATGGGCAAATTTCAGCAACCCGTGTCCATCTTTTTTTTGGCAGGATTACGCCATGTACCACCTTCCAATTAGAAAATAGTACTGTTCAGCCTTCCCCTGTTGGGCCCAATATTTCACTTTGGGTTGCCAACGGCCATCTACATGGTAATTGCTATCGGCCTAATTGCTCGTGCTGTCGAAGCCCAATAACTACAAATGGGCCTTTCTGCTCATGCAATTTCGGCCCTTTTCTAATGAAACACAGATCCTATGAATGGCAAAAAACGCGGAGATTCTACATAAAAGTTGTTTTTATTTATTTTGAATTATTGGGTTCCAATTTTTGAAACTGCTCATGCCCAATATGAAAATCCTTGATCGCTCAATACCCACATGGATAACGGTATTTTTAATAATTCATAAAATGGATTTGAAATTTAAAACATATCCTAATAATTCCATGATTTAATCTATCAACTTGCAAGATCTTGGAGAGAAAGAGCTTGTATTAGTCTGCAGAATCCTCAATGTTTCAAATGCGGCAGTGGATCAAAAGAAAAAAGGAAGTAGCCAGAAATTAGGGGTCAAAAATAACTCAAAGAAAGGAAACTTTTATTGTTCGTAGAGGATGACATGCGGGACCCATGAGCCAGCAGCTTACTCAACGTTTCAAAGGCGGCATGAGATCGAAAGAAAAAGGCAAGTGACCAAATATCAGGAGCCAAAAATAATCCAAGAAATGAAACTTATTGTACATAGAGGATGATATGCGGGTCCCATTTTGCAGCAGCGGTTTCAACGTTTCACATGCGGTTTGAGATCAAAAGAAAAAGAAAGTAGCCAGAAATTAGGGGTAAAAAAATTAAAAAAAAGTTGATTGTACATAGAGGATGACATGCGGGTCCCATGAGTCAGCAGCTTACTCAACGTTTCCAAGGCGGCAGGGGATCAAAAGAAAAAGGAAATAGCCAAAAATCAGAGGCTGAAAAAAAAATCCAAGAAAAGAATTTTTATAGTACATAGAGGATGACATGCGGGTCCCATGAGCCAGCAGGTTCCTCAACGTTTTCAAAGGCCGCTGGGGATCAAAAGAAAAAGGCAAATAGCCAGAAATTAGGGGTAAAAAATAAATCCAACAAAGGAAAGGTTTATTGTTTATAGATGCTGACATGTGGGACCCATGAGCCAGCAGCGTCAAGGCAAGTGACCAAAAATCAGGGGTAAAAAAATCCAAGAAAAGAAACTTTATTGTACATAGAGGATGACATGCGGGTCCCATGAGCCAGCACCTTACTCAATGTTTCAGAGGCGGCTTGAGATCGAAACAAAAAGGAAAGTGACCAAATATCAGGGGCTAAAAATAATCGAAGAAAGGAAAGTTTTATTGTACATAGAGGTTGACATATGGGTCCCACTAATACAAGCTCTTTCGCTCCAAGATCTTGCAAGTTGATTGAACATAGAGGATGATATGCGGGCCCCATGTGTCAGCAGCTTACTAAACGTTTCCAAGGCGGCAGTGGATCAAAAGAAAAAGGAAATAGCCAAAATCAGAGGGTGAAAAATAAATCCAACAAAGGAAAGGTTTATTGTTCATGGAGGCTGACATCTGGGACCCACGAGCCAGCGTCCTCTACGTTTCGAAGGCGACTGGGGATCGAAAGAAAAAAGGCAAATAGCCAGAAATTAGGGGTACAAAGTAACTCCAAGAAAGGAAATGTTTATTGTTCATAGAGGCTGACATGTGGGACCCATGAGCCAGCAAATTCTTCAATGTTTCAAAGGCGGCAGGGGATCAAAAGAAAAAGGAAGTAGCCAGAAATTCGGGGTAAAAAATAACTCCAAGAAAGGAAAATTTTATTGTTCATAGATGATGACATGCGGGACCCATTTAGCAGCAGCGGTCTCTACGTTTCCAAGGTGGCACGGGATCAAAAGAAAAAGGAAGTAGCCAGAAATCAGGGGGTCAAAAAAATCCAAGAAAAGATATATTTCAATTGGGCTGCATCTTGCCATCTGGGCCTTCGAACTATCGTGCTGGACTCCTTTTGACTCGTGCAATTTCAGCCCACTCGAAAACATGAAAGTCCTATGTTTCGCAAAAACAAAAAACAAGTAGATTCAACATATAAGTTTGTTTATGTAAAAATAAAGATTTAATTTATCCATTTGCAAAGCTCAGAGCGAAATACACTGTTTATTGTCTGCAAAATAATCAAGATATCACATGTTTCTTGTACGGGGAGGCTGACATCGGGGACCCATGAGTCAGCAGCGTCGTCAACGTTTTAAAGGCGGCAGGGGATGGAAAGAAAAAATAAACCAAAAATCAGTTGGTAAAAAATCCAAGAAAATAAACATTTATCGTTCTGAGAGGATGACATGCGGGACCCATGAGGAAGCAGCATCCTCAGCGTTTATTGTTCATAGAGGCTGACATGTGGGACCCGTGAGCCAGCAGCGTCCTCAACGTTTTAAACACGGCAGGAGATCGAAAGAAAAAATAAGCCAAAAATCATTTGGTAAACAAAATCTAAGAAAAGAAACATTTACCGTTCTGAGAGGATGACATGCGGGACCCATGAGGCAGCAGCATCCTCAACGATTCCAAGGCGGCAGGGGATCAAAAGAAAAAAGGAAATATCTAGAAATTAATTAGGGGTTCAAAATAAATCCATCAAAGGAAACTTTTATTGTTCATAGAGGATGACATGTGGGACCGACCTGCCAACAGCGTCCTCATCGTTTCAAAGGGGGCAGGAGATCAAAAGAAAACGGAAAATAGCCAGAAATTAGGGGTGAAAAATAACTCCAAGAAAGGAAACTTTTATTGTTCGTAGAGGATGACATGCGGGACCCATGAGCCAACAGCTTACTCAACGTTTCAAAGGCGGCATGAGATCTAAAGAAAAAGGAAAGTGACCAAATATCAGGAGACAAAGATAAGCCAAGAAAAGAAACTTTATTGTACATAGAGAATGACATGCGGGTCCCATTTTGCAGCAGCGGTCACAACGTTTCAAATGCGGCTTGAGATCAAAAGAAAAAAGAAAGTAGCCAGAAATCAGGGGGTAAAAAAAACTCCAAGAAAGGAAAGTTTTATCGTTCATACAGGCTGACATGTGGGACCTATGAGCCAGCAGAGTCCTCAACGTTTCAAAGGCGGCAGGGGATCAAAAGAAAAAGGAAATAGCCAAAAATCAGAGGGTGAAAAAAAACCAAGAAAATGAACTTTTATAGTACATAGAGGATGACATGCGGGTCCCATGAGCCAGCAGGTTCCTCAATGTTTTCAAAGGCGGCATGAGATCGAAAGAAATAGGCAAGTGACCGAAAATCAGAGGGTGAAACATAATCCAAGAAAAAAACTTTTATTGTACATAGAGGATGACATGTGGGTCCCATTTTGCAGCAGCGGTCCCAACTTTTCAAATGCAGCTTGATATCAAAAGAAAAAGAAAGTAGCCAGAAATTATGGGGTAAAAAAATCCAAGAAAATAAAGTTGATGGACATAGAGGATGACATGCGGGTCCCATGAGCCAACAGCTTACTCAACGTTTCCAAGGCGGCAGGGGATCAAAAGAAAAAAGGAAATAGCCAAAAATCAGAGGGTAAAAAAAACCAAGAAAATGAACTTTTATAGTACATAGAGGATGACATGCGGGTCCCATGAGCCAGCAGGTTCCTCAAAACGTTTCAAACGTGGCATGAGATGGAAAGAAAAAGGCAAGTGCCAAATATCAGGAGCCAAAAATAATCGAAGAAAAGAAATTTTATTGTACATAGAGGATGACATGCGGGTCCCATTTTGCAGCAGCGGTCTCAACGTTTCCAAGGCGGCACAGGACCAAAAGAAAAATGAAGTAGCCAGAAATAAGGGTGTCAAAAAAATCCAAGAAAAGGAATATTTCAATTGGGCTGCATCTGGACATCTGGGCCTGCGAACTATCCTGCTGGGCCTTTTGACTCGTACAATTTCAGCCCACCCCAAAACAGGAAAGTTCGGATTTTCTAAAAAAAAAAAATAGGAAAGTCATATGCTTCGCAAAAACAAAAAAACAAGGAGATTCAACATATAAGTTTGTTTATGTAAAAATAAAGATTTAATTTATCCGTTTGAAATAGCTCAGAGCGCAATACAACATTTATAAATCTGCCAAAATAATCAAGATATCACATGTTTCTTGTACGGGGAGGCTGACATCGAGGACCCATGAGCCAGCAGCGTCGTCAATGTTTTAAAGACGGCAGGGGATGGAAAGAAAAAATAAACCAAAAATATGTTGGTAAACAATCCAAGAAAAGAAACATTTTCCTTCTAAGAGGATGACAAGCGGGACCCATGAGGCAGCAGCATCCTCAGCGTTTATTGTTCATAGAGGCTGACATGTTGGACCCGTGAGCCAGCAGTGTCCTCAACGTTTTAAAGGCGGTAGGAGATCGAAAGAAAAAATTAGCCAAAAATCATTTGGTAAACAAAATCCAAGAAAAGAAACATTTACCGTTCTGAGAGGATGACATGCGGGACCCATGAGGCAGCAGCATCCTCAACGATTCCAAGGCGGCAGGGGATCAAACAAAAAAAGGAAATATCCCGAAATTAATTAGGGGTTCAAAATAAATCCATCAAAGGAAACTTTTATTGTCCACAGAGGATGACATGTGGGACCGACCTGCCAACAGCGTCCTCATCGTTTCAAAGGGGGCAGGAGATCAAAAGAAAAAGGCAAATAGCTAGAAATTAGGGGTAAGAAATAACTCCAATAAAGGAAACTTTTATTGTTCGTAGAGGATGACATGCGGGACCCATGAACCAGTAGCTTAGTCAACGTTTCAAAAGCGGCATGAGATCAAAAGAAAAAGGCAACTGACAAAATATCATGAGCCAAAGATAATCCAAGAAAAGAAACTTTATTGTACATAGAGAATGACATGCGGGTCCCATTTTGCAGCAGCGGTCCCAACGTTTCAAATGCAACTTGAGATCAAAAGAAAAAGAAAGTAGCCAGAAATTAGGGGGTCAAAAAAAATCCAAGAAAAGAAAGTTGATGGACATAGAGGATGACATGCGGGTCCGATGAGCCAGCAGGTTCCTCAACGTTTCAAACGTGGCATGAGATCGAAAGAAAAAGGCAAGTGACCAAATATCCGGATCCAAAAATAATTCAAGAAAAGAAACTTGATTGTACATAGAGGCTGACATGTGGGACCTATGAGCCAGCAGAGTCCTCAACGTTTCAAAGGTGGCAGGGGATCAAAAGAAAAAGGAAATAGCCAAAAATCAGAGGGTGAAAAAAAACCAAGAAAATGAACTTTTATAGTACATAGAGGATGACATGCGTGTCCCATGATCCTGCAGGTTCCTCAACGTTTCAAACGTGGCATGAGATCGAAAGAAAAAGGCAAGTGACCAAATATTAGGATCCAAAAATAATTCAAGAAAAGAAACTTGATTGTACATAGAGGATGACATGCAGGTCCCATTTAGCAGCAGCAGTCTCACCGTTTGAGAGGCTGCACGGGATAGAAAGAAAAAGGCAAGTGACCAAATATCAGGATCCAAAAATAATTCAAGAAAAGAAAGTTTTATAGTACATAGAGGATGACATGCGGGTCCCATTTAGCAGCAGCGGTCTCACCGTTTGAGAGGCGGCAGGGGATCGAAAGAAAAAGGTAAGTGACCAAATATGAGGTGCCAAAAAAAATCCAAGAAAAGAAAGTTTTATATTACATAGAGGATGACATGCGGGTCCCATTTAGCAGCCAGCGGTCTCACCGTTTGAGAGGCGGCGAGGGATCGAAAGAAAAAGGTAAGTGACCAAATATGAGGTGCCAAAAAAAACAATAAAAGAAATTTTTATAGTACATAGAGGATGACATGCGGGTCCCATTTAGCAGCAGCGGTATCACCGTTTGAGAGGAGGCAGGGGATCGAAAGAAAAAGGTAAGTGACCAAATATGAGATGCCAAAAAAAATGCAAGAAAAGAAAGTTTTATAGTACATAGAGGATGACATGCGGGTCCAATTTAGCAAGAGCGGTATCACCGTTTGAGAGGCGGCGGGGATCGAAAGAAAAAGGCAAGTAACCAAATATGAGGTGCCAAAAAAATCCAAGAAAAGAAAGTTTTATAGTACATAGAGGATGACATGCGGGTCCCATTTAGCAGCAGCGGTATCACCGTTTGAGAGGCGGCAGGGGTGATACGTCCAAAACGTATCTACTTTCCCGAACACTTTTGCTATTGTTTTGCCTCTAATTTGTGTGTTTTGGATACAACTAACACGGACTAACGCTGTTTTCAGCAGAACTGCTCTGGTGTCTCGTTTTGTGCAGAAATCCAACTTTCGGGAAAAACCTCGGAATTTATGCGAAGGCCCTATTTTCCCAGGAAACTAACGGAGCCGGAGAAGGGCAATTGAAGTGGAGGCCCGAGGGCCCCACACCATAGGCGGCGCGGCCCGGGGGTGCCGCGCGGCCCTGTGGTGTGGCCCCCTCGGCCGGCCTCCGACGCCCTCCTTCGGACTATTTATCGGCCTCGACCTAAAAACGCACAGGGAGAAGTCGAAGTCGCCAGAAACCCTCCAGAACGCCGCCACATCGCGAAACTCCGTCGCGGGAGCCAGAAGTCTCCGTTCTGGCACTCCGCCGGGACGGGGAATTGGAGGAGATCATCGCCGCCATCACCGCCAATGCCTCTACATCAACCAGCCATGTTTCCCCCATCCATGTGTGAGTAATTCCCCCGCTGTAGGCCGAAGGGAATGGTAGGGATTGGATGAGATTGGTCATGTAATAGCATAAGATTGTTAGGGCATAGTGCCTAGTGTCCGTAATTGGTACTTTGATGATATTGTTGCAACTTGTTATGCTTAATGCTTGTCACTAGGGCCCGAGTGCCATGATCTCAGATCTGAACATGTTATTGTTTCATCAAGATAATCATTGTTTATGGTCTTACCTATAAGTTGAATACACATGTCGCTGTCCGGAACCGATGGCCCAGTGGCCAATCGGGACAACCGGAGGGAATGGTAGCGATGTGAGGATCACATGTGTTCACGGAGTGTTAATGCTTTGCTCCGGTACTCTATTAAAAGGAGTACCTTAATATCCGATCTAGTTTCCCTTGAGGCCCGGCTGCCACCGGCTGGTAGGACAAAAGATGTTGTGCAAGTTTCTCATTGCGAGCACGCACGACTATATATGGAACACATGCCTATTGATTGCTTTGTACTTGGACACCGTTTTATTATTATCTGCAAATGCCCTGCTATGATTGTTACCTGAGTTTCTCTCATCCATGCAACGCCCGTAATCCGTCCCCGTGCCTACAGTATTTTAATCCTGCTGTTTACTAAAATCACTACTGCTGTCTCTGTTACTCTGCTGCTGTTATTTCACTACTGCTACTGCTATAAACCTGTTACTCTTGATAAACCCTTGCGAGCAAGTCTGTTTCCAGTGCAACTGAATTGACAACTCCGTTGTTAAGGCTTCCAAGTGTTCTTTGTCTCCCCTTGTGTCGAATCAATAAATTGGGTTTTACTTCCCTCGAAAGGCATTGCGATCCCCTATACTTGTGGGTCATCAAGACTATTTTTCAGGCGCCGTTGCCGGGGAGCATAGCTTTATTTGGAAGTTCACTTGGATTAATATTGTTCGCTGCAAATTCTCCATCATGGGTAAACCTCGCGATACTAAGATCGCCATATTACCATCCACTACAAGAAAAGGTACAATTCTGAATACCTCTGCTGCTCTTGATTCACCATCTGTGCTTGATAAACTTGTTTCACCGCCACATGCTTCGCATGCGGGTACATCTGCTGAATCTGAACACTCTCATAATATTGATAATGTTTCTGCTGTGCTTGATGATAGTGGTTCATTGGGATCTTTTCTAGATGCTACAATTGCTAGGTCTAGACAAATTGAAAATACTGAAACTCCTAATGCTACTACACTTGTTAGTTCACCTGAACTTGGTTATTTTAGTGATGATCCTGAGGAAGATTATGTGGAGCTTAATGATGATTTTATTGAAAAATGCAATGCTACTACTGATGCAAGAAAAATTAAAAAGTTGCTTGCAGAACATCTTTATTAGATATAAAGCGTCTCCGATCCTAAGTTTGCCACATCTCCTATAAACATTAGGGATAAAGATTATGATTTTTCTCTTGATCTATCTCATATAGCTATTGTTGAGAAAACACCCTTTTGTGGTCTTGAAAAAGAAAGTCTTGTTGAACACATGGTGAGCTATCTACTCTTAGTAGCTTGTTTTTGATGATGTTAAGATGCGTACTTACTTTGTTGCTAAAATATTTCCATTCTCATTAAAGGATGACGCTAAAACTTGGTATAATAATTTGCCACCTAATTCTATTAAAAGTCCGAAAGAATTGCTTGATGTTTTCTTCGCAAATACTTTCCTGCTAGTGCTCAACATATTGCTTTGCAGAGAATTTATAATTTTAATCGGGGAGATGAAGAGAAATTGCACGAGGCTTGGTCGAGATTCTGCTCTCTTATTAGAGCTCGACACGAGCATGATTTGGAAAAGCATGATTTACTTGATATATTTTATAGTGGACTAACCATTGAGTCTAGGGCATACCTGGATAGTTGTGCTGGTTGTGTTTTCAGGAAAAGAACTCCAGGGCAGCCTATTTGAAGAATTATTGGCTAAAATAAGCCGGAATCATGATGATTGGACTACGCACGAACCGACTCCAACTCCAATATTGAAGAAGCGGGGTTTAATTAAATTGAATGATGAAGATATGAGGGAAGCCAAGAAGTCTCTCAAGGAGAAAGGTATTAAATCTGAAGATGTGAAGAATCTACCTCCTATTGAAGATATATGTGAGATAATTCCCCCTTCATCCATGATTGAGGTAAACTCCCTTCAACGCTTTACTAGGGAAGATATTCCGTATTTGAAACCTCCTGCACAATGCTTAGATGAGTTTGATAATTATATTGTTAAGCAAGAAAATTTTAATATGAGAGTAGAGAATCATTTAATGGAAAATTCTCAAGCTATTAGTGAATTGCATGATATTGTGGAGAGAACCTCCAATGATGTTAAGATGCTTGTTAAACATTTTCAAATGATTCAAACTCAAATTGATCAACTCACTAAAGTGCAAAATGACTTGTTAGGGAATAATTCTAAAGAGAAACATGCTTATGAAGTAACAACTAGAGGTGGTGTCTCTACCCAGGATCCTCTATATCCTGAAGGGCATCCCAAAAGAGTTGAACAAGATTCTCAACGCATTGAACCTAGTGCTCATTCTAGGAAGAAAAAGAAGAAGAAACATAAAAATGTTGTAGAATCCTCTAAACTTTGTTAATGATCCTAATAGTATTTCTATTTCTGATGCTGAAACTGAAAGTGGTAATGAACATGATAATGATAATGATAATAATAAGAATGATACTCCTGATAAAGAAGAGGTTGAAGAAGAACCTGAAAAGCATGCTAAAAATAAAAAGTACACTAAAGAAGATTTTATTGCTGAAAAACATGGTAATGAAAGAGAACCTTGGGTGCAAAAGCAAATGCCTTTTCCTGCTAAGAAATTAAAATCAAAGGAAGAAGAACACTATAATAAATTTTGCGATTGGATGAAACCTTTATTCTTGCAAATCCCTTTGGTGATGCTATTAAATTGCCTCCTTATTCAAAGTATATGAAAGATATTGTTACTAACAAAAGGAAAATCCCCAATGAGGAAATTTCCACTATGCTTGCTAATTACTCTTTCAATGGCAAAGTTCCGAAGAAGTTGGGCGACCCAGGTATACCTACTATTCCTTGTTCTATCAAGAATAATTATGTTAAAACTGCTCTATGTGACTTGGGAGCCGGTGTTAGTGTTATGCCTTTTTCTCTTTATAAGAGACTTTACTTAGATAAGTTGATACCTACTGATATATCTTTGCAAATGGCTGATAAATCTCTTGCTATTCCTGTTGGTATATGTGAGAATGTTCCTGTTCAAGTTACTACTAAGCTGCTTGATATTAACTGATTTTGTTGTGTTGGAAATGCGGAAGATGATAATATGTCTATTATTCTTGGGAGACCTTTTCTTAACACCGCAGGGGCTGTTATTGATTGCAACAAAGGAAAGGTTACTTTCAATGTTGATGATAGGGAGCATACCGTTTATTTTCCTAAGAAGATTGAGAAAGCGTGTGGAGTTAATACTATTTCTAATGTGAGAACTATCAAAGTGGGAACTATTGATTGTCCTATATATGAGCCTAAGGAAGAATATCAAATTCTCGTGATTGGATCCATATCAATACAATTCAAGGTAACATGATTGATTTGAGGTTTATTTCTTCTTATGCTATGTAAAATTTATTTGGTGACAAGACTTGATCAACCTTGTTAACGGATACTTTTTATATGCATAGAGGAGGTAAACAACATATCTTTCTTCCTCCACTTGCTCTAGTTGCTGTAGCACTTTTAATTTGCAAAGTTCTTTGGTTATTTGAAGATTTCGAAATTTTTCCTGGCCAGTAATAATAAACTAAATACCCAGAAATGTGCGTTTTTCAAAGTTTTCAAAAATTCACAAAAATTATACCGTTGGTCCTATTTTTCGACGAGGCACACAGGAACACCGAGAGGATGACCTGTGGGGCACCAGAGGGGCGCCAGACCACAGGCCGGCGCGGCCAAGGAGGTGGCCGCGCCACCATGTGGTGTGGGTCCCCCTCTGCCCCACTTTGTCATCTCTTTCGCCCAGAACAGTCTCTCTCCCGAAAAAACTCGTACCAAGTTCCTCTCACTCGCGTTTTTGCTCCAGGGCTCCAGATTTTTCGATCTCTTTGCTCAGCCCAGATTTTTGTCTGAAATTTGGCACATTTGCTCTTCGGTATGTGACTCCTCCACCCATCCAAGTAGAATTTCGTTTGGTTGAGTATATCTTGAATATTTTGCTGCTGTAGGTAACATGTTTAGTGAGCTTGCATGCTTGTTCTAAGTGGTAGAAACTAGTTTTGATGCATGATTAGTACTCTAGCAAGTTCCTATGGTAGTTTCCCTCAATTATATGTCACCAAATCAAATTTCTATATTGGTTGTTGAAATTTCAGAAAATGGAGTGGAATAGATATC
Organism: Lolium perenne; assembly: GCF_019359855.2. Lineage (NCBI taxonomy): Eukaryota > Viridiplantae > Streptophyta > Magnoliopsida > Poales > Poaceae > Lolium > Lolium perenne. The sequence continues at coordinate 142,316,727 of NC_067245.2, forward strand.
ACTTGAACCAGCAAGAATTGGAAGTCCAACAAGTTATGATAGTCAATCGTGAAGAGGGAGTTTACCCCTCTTACTACCGTCTTGTGATTTCATGAGAAGCGCGGGGATATTTGAAGATGTTCAAACTCTAAGTGCAGGGCTGAGTGACTTTGTTGAAGGAGAGCCAAGACAATATGTGAAATTAACTATGTCTTTTGTGCAGGACTTCAAGTTCAATTGGTCGCGATCTAACCCCACGGTCCAGTATAAAATTTACAATAAAGCTGTCAACTTGCCATTTAGTGCTTTCTGTGCAGCAATTAGAGTACCGCAATGGGGATCATGTGAGAAGATAAAGGGATCGCCGCAAGAACTCTCGGATCTCTACAAGATGATTTGCGATGGAAGGAGTTTCTCAGGTGAAAGTGGTAAAATCACTAGTATTCAACTCCCGGCTATCCGCTACTTTGCCTATTTTATTACCAAGTGCGTTCTCGCTAAAAGGATTGGTGGTAAACTTTCTATCCCGGATTTGGCTTTTCTAGCTGCAGCACTGCAAAATAGTAGGTCTTATAATTTGGGGGCATTAATAGCTTATAGACTTGCCACTAACCGTGAGAAAGGTGGAATTTGTGGAGGTCTCATCGCCTCCCGTTTACTAGCTTTTCATAATGTAGAACCTCATCATTTTGATATTCCGTTCCCCATAGAAAAACTTGACATAGCCTCTATGATTAAACATGAATTTGTTTCAGATTCCTCCAACTTGGGTAACCTGTATTATAGGATGATATTTTATAAGAAAGTTTGGAGAATAACTAAGAAAACTGAGAAATTAGTAAGATTGCCTGCGGCTGTTCTGTCTAACCTTGATTCCAGGGGAGATTGGTCGGTTACAGAAGGTGCACTGGATGCACACATAGAGAGAGGAGGCCATCATGCAAGAGACGACATAGAGGTCGAGGAGCACCTCGACTCATCATCCGATGCAGCAAGTTCCTCGCATCAACATGGTGGATATGTGGAGCCTCCACGCTTTTCTTCTGCGCAGGAGCTTTACTATGACTACTCCATGGACTACCCACCGGCGAGGAACAACGACCCTCGTTGGGGTTGAACTCCACTTAGGCCAAAAGCCTAAGCTTGGGGGGAGGTATACCGGCATCACTCATTCTTTGCATATTATGGTTGCTGGATACTTGCACATACTTGTTTTGTTCGTTTGAGTGGTTTTCTAATGAGAAGAAGATAATATTTGGGGAAGTGCTGCCTGAAAACAGATTCTGGAACGTTACCGTAAAAATTCTCAAAAATAGCCATAGCGTCATTTTGAGCTGCAAATTTTTGTGTAGCTTCCCCAGGTTGTTATCTAACTTTCATTAGTTGAACACTTTTCGATCTGAGCAACGTAAGATTTTTGTTAAAATCGATTTCTGTACTGCTGTCAGGTTTTGGCAGATTTCTGCCATCTCGCTTTTCTGTGTTTCTTTTAGTTTGCTATTTCTTGATTTCGCTTTGTTTCCTTCCCAAAACACAAAAAGACCAAAAATATTTCTGTTATTTCTCTTCACCATTTGTTTGCTTTAGTTTCTTGCATTTGTTTCACTTTATTTGCTATTGCTAGTTTGCTATAAGAAAACCCAAAAAGATTTTGCTTTGTTTGTTTGTTTCCTCTTGTTCTTATTTGCAATTTGAAAACACCAAAAATATTTGCTGTTCTTCTCTGGTTTGTAAAGTTCTTTATGAGTTCAATGGTCTTCGGTGGCTGGAGCGTGGTTTTCATTTCATATTATCCAAGCTACACAAGTGAAAAGGCAATAATGACGATCTACGACAATCTGATTGTGGTGAGAGGCTGGTATGAACTCTATTTGTTTTCATTTTTGTACATATACTCATCCATGTGAGCATGCTTAGTTGGTTCATGTGAGGTATATGTTATTTGAGAAAGTCTAGTAGTTCATGATCTCTCATGTTTAGCTCCAATTTATTAATATGAGTAGCATGTCATGTATGTTTGTTTGCATTGTTTTATTCATAAGTAAGTATGGCATTGTGGTATCCTCCTCTGAATAATTCATTTATATCGACTTGGCACATGCTCACGCATGCATATGACTGAACAAAAAGTCAATTAAGCCTCGATGATTTATATTGCTTGAGTTCTTGTATCACTTTTATGCCTCCGTTAATTTATTTTGCCGCAAGCATGATTATGACGATTCTTGCTCTCTTGATTTGTCGCTCCCTAGTCTATTGCTAGCCTTCACTTGTCTTGAGCGGGAACGCTGCTCGTACTTCCAAACACATGAAAACCAAGTTATTCCAGAGTGTCCACCATAAATACCTATGCATGGCATTTCAAACCATTCCAAGTAAATTCTCATGCGCTACCTTTAAAACCTTCAAAATGCTTCTCAATTTGTGTTTATGTTTCATAGCTCATGAGGAAGTATGTGGTGTTTAGCTTTCAACCTTGTCATTTACTTTTGACGGACTCTCATATGGACTAGTGGCACATCCGCTTATCCAATAATTTTGCAAAAAGAGCTGGCAATGGGATTCCCAGTCCCGAATTAATTAACTTAATTAGACACTCCTCCATGGTATGAGATTGTTGGAAGGCACCGAAGGATTCGGTTAGCCATGGCTTGTGTAAGCAAAGGTTGGGGGAGTGTCATCATCATAATAAAACTAAAATAAAAAGGCACTCCTTCATGGTATGAGATTGTTGGCAGGCACCCGAGGATTCGGTTAGCCATGGTTTGTGAAAGAAAGGTTGGAAGGAGTGCCAAATAAATATGCAATAATTCATGGGAGCCGCTCTTGAAAGTCCGGTTGGCGAGGTAGTTAGTGTACCCATTACCATTCATTGACAACAACAAACACCTCTCAAAATAATTTTACTCCTGTCTTTATAAAAATGAAAAGCTCTAGCGCATGTTAATCCCTGCTTCCCTCTGCGAAGGGTCAATCTTTTATGTTGTGTCTCCATTATTTCTTTGAGCACTATCTTGAGAGCACAACTGTCATTCTTAGTATAATATGCTTGTCTCAAAATATGATTGATTGTGGTATAACTTTGATGCATTTATCTTTTGACAATCACTACTTCTAGTCTTTCTATGAACCCCAGAGGTGCCCGGGCATTTATGTTTTGCCAACCAAATACAGGCAAGCGAGATACCACTTTATCATACTCTCTTATGAACATTGCAATCCTGCTTATATACATGATTCATGATGCTTATTATTAATTGTTGGTACCTCTCCATGATTGACATAGCTGTTAGATGATCTTATTTACATGTATCTCATTATGAATTGCTTAAGTATTAGCCATAGCATGAGAATATATACATCATATGAGCAAATGTGTTCGTGAAAGTTCTTTTATCGCTCAGTTGTTAACTGAATTGCTTGAGGACAAGCAATAAGCTAAGCTTGGGGGGAGTTGATACGTCCAAAATGTATCTACTTTCCCGAACACTTTTGCTATTGTTTTGCCTCTAATTTGTGTGTTTTGGATACAACTAACACGGACTAACGCTGTTTTCAGCAGAACTGCTCTGGTGTCTCGTTTTTGTGCAGAAATCCAACTTTCGGGAAAAACCTCGGAATTTATGCAGAAGGCCCTATTTTCCCAGGAAACTAACGGAGCCAGAAGGGCAATTGAAGTGGAGGCCCGAGGGCCCCACACCATAGGGCGGCGCGGCCCAGGGGGGGCCCGCGCGGCCCTGTGGTGTGGCCCCCTCGGCCGGCCTCCGACGCCCTCCTTCGGACTATTTATCGGCCTCGACCTAAAAACGCACAGGGAGAAGTCGAAGTCGCCAGAAACCCTCCAGAACGCCGCCACATCACGAAACTCCGTCGCGGGAGCCAGAAGTCTCCGTTCTGGCACTTCGCCGGGACGGGGAATTGGAGGAGATCATCGCCGCCATCACCGCCAACGCCTCTACATCAACCAGCCATGTTTCCCCCATCCATGTGTGAGTAATTCCCCCGCTGAAGGGAAAGGTAGGGATTGTATGAGATTGGTCATGTAATAGCATAAGATTGTTAGGGCATAGTGCCTAGTGTCCGTAATTGGTACTTTGATGATATTGTTGCAACTTGTTATGCTTAATGCTTGTCACTAGGGCCCGAGTGCCATGATCTCAGATCTGAACATGTTATTGTTTCATCAAGATAATCATTGTTTATGGTCTTACCTATAAGTTGCATACACATGTCGCTGTCCGGAACCGATGGCCCCGAAGTGACAGAAATCGGGACAACCGGAGGGAATGGTAGCGATGTGAGGATCACATGTGTTCACGGAGTGTTAATGCTTTGCTCCGGTACTCTATTAAAAGGAGTACCTTAATATCCAGTAGTTTCCCTTGAGGCCCGGCTGCCACCGGCTGGTAGGACAAAAGATGTTGTGGAAGTTTCTCATTGCGAGCACGCACGACTATATATGGAACACATGCCTATTGATTGCTTTGTACTTGGACACCGTTTTATTATTATCTGCAAATGCCCTGCTATGATTGTTACATGAGTTTCTCTCATCCATGCAACGCCCGTAATCCGTCCCCGTGCCTACAGTATTTTAATCCTGCTGTTTACTAAAATCACTACTGCTGTCTCTGTTACTCTGCTGCTGTTATTTCACTACTGCTACTGCTATAAACCTATTACTACTGATAAACCCTTGCGAGCAAGTCTGTTTCCAGGTGCAACTGAATTGACAACTCCGTTGTTAAGGCTTCCAAGTGTTCTTTGTCTCCCCTTGTGTCGAATCAATAAATTGGGTTTTACTTCCCTCGAAGACTGTTGCGATCCCCTATACTTGTGGGTCATCAAGGGGATCGAAAGAAAAAGGCAAGTGACCAAATTTGAGGTGCCAAAAAAAACTCCAAGAAAAGAAAGTTTTATAGTACATAGAGGATGACATGCGGGTCCCATTTAGCAGCAGCGGTCTCAACGTTTCCAAGGCGGCAAGGGATCAAAAGAAAAAGGAAGTAGCCAGAAATCAGGGGGTCAAAAAAATCCAAGAATAGAAAGAATTTTGGTTCATAGAGGATGACATGCGGGACCCATGATCCTGCATCGTAAACGGCTCGATCGGAGAGCGTTGAACGAGATGGCGCGATCGAGAAAAAAAACAATGCCAGAGAGGCTGCCATCTGGGCCCTACATCCCTCGGCGGTGCGGATTTGCGTTGACTCGGCCGGCGAACCCGAGAATTCGAGATGCACCATGTCCCGGGCCACCATACGCAACGTTTTGGCCGGTTTCGTCGGGCTAGGTGGCCTCAAAAACGAGAAAAAAAACGTTTTGACATGCACAACGGACAGACCCAAAATCGTCGGCCATGGTACACCAGCAACCACGACGCGACTTCAACTTCGTCGGGCATGGCAACTTTTCTTGTAGTGATCACTACAAGAAAAGTTCTGATAGGCAACGTCCCAAAATCGTCCGCTAAGGGGTATTTTTCGTCGCCTATGGGCCTAACCCGACGATATGGGTTCTGTTGTCGAAACTGCGTCAGGCAAAGTCCTACCACGTTTTTTCGGTCCGTCACGCTTGGGCGCCCTTCCGCCAGGGAAAATCGGACCGTTGCAGAAGTGTTTACGGGAGCCCGTTGACTGCTGACGTCATGCAAACTGACACGTGGCAGACGCCGTTAACTGCCAGTTAACGGCGTTAACCGGCTAAACCCCGTGGTAGATGGTAGGCCCACACGAGGCCTGCCACGTCTTAAGAGGGCCGGCCCATTAAGTTTGCGGGCTGGGCCAGGTGACTTAGTTTGACCGATCAACTATATAGCTAGGCTGGTCCATTAGTTACGTGGGCCGGGCCTAACCTCTCATGTTGACTGGTCAAAACTGTAATGGGCCGGCCCATTTAAAAAGTGGGGTCCACCTTGAAGCAAGTGGGCCAGCCCAAGAAGTTATTGGGTCGGCCCAATTAGCATGTGGGTCCCACTTTCCTGCTATCGGGCCGACCCATTTAGTACGTGGGGTCCACAATAGATCAAATGGGCTGGCCCAACAAGCCAGTGGGCCGGGCCAAAAAAACACAGGTGGGTCCCACTTTCCTGTTAATGGGTCGGCCCATTTAGTATGTGGGGTCCACCATATAGCAAGTGGGCCAGCCCAAGAAGATAGTGGGCCGGGACAAAAAAACACAGGTGGGTCCTACTTTCCTGTTAATGGGTCGGCCCATTTAGTATGTGGGGTCCACCATATAGCAAGTGGGCCAGCCCAAGAAGATAGTGGGCTGGGCCAAAAACACAGGTGGGTCCCACTTTCCTTTTTAAGGGCCGACCCATTTAGTATGTGGGGCCCGCCATATAGCAAGTGGGCCGGCCCAACAAAAAAGTGGGCCGGGCCAAAAAACGTAGGTGGGTCCCACTTTCCTGCTAAAGGACCGGCCCATTTAGAACGTGGGGTCCACCGTATAAGTGGGCCGGCCCAGCAAGATAGTGGGTCGGGCCAAAAACATAGGTGGGTCCCACTTTCCTGTTAAAGGGCCGGCCCATTTAGTATGTGGGGTCCACCGTATAGCAAGTGGGCCGGCCCAACAAAATGGTGGGCCGGGCCAAAACGCAGGTGGGTCCCACTAACCTGTTAAAGGGCCGGCCCATTTAGTGTGTGGGGTCCACCACAAAAGCTTTTGGGCTGGCCCAACAAGTTAGTGGGCCGGCCCAATTAGTATGTGGGGTCCACAGTAAATCAGGTGGGCTGGCCCGATGAGTTAGCGGGCCGGCCCAATAAGCTTGTGGGGCCCACTTTTCTGTTACTGGACCGGCCCAGTAGTGGGTGGGGTCCACCTTAAAGCAAGTGGGCTGGCCCAATATGTACGTGGGCCAGCCCGTTTAGTTAGTGCTTATATGCCGGCATAATAGGCGCTTTAGGATTTTGCGGGCCGGCACATGTGTGATTTCGCTTAATTGGGCCGTTTAAGTGATGGGAATTTGTGATTTACTGAGAATATTTACGCAGCACATGATTTCTGTCGGATAGCCTCACTTACCACAAGCACGAAAGAAAAAATGCGCGAAAGAACTATAAAAACTAACTAAATATTACATCAGCTGCAAGGCTTTGAAAAAATATTACAGAACCCGGAGAAATTGAATGGTAATTAAACCTAGCAATACAATGAAGCGATCCGGCAATCTTTTAAGTTGTCCATGCAGCACCTATATCTGAAACAAAGACATTACAAGTTAAGACAGCAACAATGGAAAGGCAAAGACACTACAATATTGTTTGCCAAAGAATTTGGAACTAATCATTTCGTCGTTATAACAAGACCATTGTAACACTACTAGGGAAAAGCCTATAGGTGGAGGCAAGTGGTGCCGGCGCACCACCTTGGACATGCGCCGGTGGAAAGGGTTGCCGGCGCACCACTTTGCAGCCGCGCCGGCGATGAGGGACTACTGCCGGCGCACCTCCGGGAAAGACGCGCCGGGGAAACATCCTAGCATGGCCGCAGTCGATTCGGGCCAGGCCCAAGAATTATTGCCGGCGCACCGGCCCAGTGGTGCGCCGGTGGAAAATTTGCTATTGCCGGCGCACCCCTGGGCCGGTGCGCCGGCAATGATTCTTGGGCCTGGCCCGGGGGTGATATAGCCGAAAGGGCTATGTCTTTGCCGGCGCACCAGCCCGAGGGTGCGCCGGCGATAACTGGGCGATTATTTCTGCTCAACAACCACTCCCCACTACTACCACTCCACTCCTCCACACAAACCCGAGCCTTCTCCCAACCCAGCTCATTTTTGCCCATTTCTATCCCCAATTTCACCAATTTGACCAAACAAAATCATATTTTTGAGCAAATCTTCCCTTCCTACATGCATCTCCCACATCCCCCTATGTAGATCTAGATCTACTATCCCGCATTGACCGCTCAATCTAGATCTAGATCTAGAAAGTCGGCTTCCATACGCCATTGTCGCGGCGCGTCGTCTCGATCTTATCGACGAATATATCAAACAAATAGGTGATTAATGAACAAATTAAGGAATGAAATCGATGTATGTTGGACATTTGAAGAAAAGCTCTCGTGTGTGGCATATATATATGTTGTGCTTGTGCTTGTGTGTGTGTTGGCGTTGAAAATGAGTTGCCAACGTTGCGCCGAAATGTTGATTCTTCAAGTTTCCGTTTCGGCACATTTCTGGCGCTCCTATGTCCTACCGTGTAGGAAGGTCATGCCGAAATTTTCCGTGAAAACTACCGATGGATGCATGGTTCTAATGAATTATGTAATCTTACCATGCAGGCGATAATGGTTATCGAGATGAGTGAAAGCATCGTGATGAGATATCTGAAACACGCGATCATCGACATGTATGAAAATAACCGCACGGAGGTATTGTGTCCGTCTTGGAGAGATGCAAACGAGGGAAATGGTTTGACCCGTATTCAGGCAAATTGCAGGGGCACCTACTCACTAATGGTTTCATGCATGGACACACTCAATGGATGAGTGATGATGGCGCGGAGGTCAATGGGGCGACGGCGGCAGGTGGTAAAAATGGCCGGCAAGAAGGAGGGCATCATGATATTGATGACGATGAAGAGTTTGTCGCACAGGATGATAACCTTGACGACGACAATAACCTTGACGACGACGAAGAGGTGCCGCTAGCTTCAGTCGTGCGGGACCCTCATCTTCAAGATCTGCTTCTCGAAAAGACGAAAGGCGCCAAGCGGAAATCAAAGCTTGAGCAACTCGAGATAGACTCGAATACTCCGTTGTACGACTCAGGTCGCGGGTTGGGGGAGTCTCGCTTGAGAGTAGCTCTCGATGTGCTGCAGATGAAGGCGAAACACGGATGGACGGACACAAGCGTCGACGACATCCTGGAATACGTGAAAGATCTCCTTCCTGCCGGGAACATGTGTCCTGGTAGTCTAGCCGAGGCCAAGAGAATCACGTGCCCTCTCGACTTACCCCACGAAAAGATTCACGCCTGCATCAACGACTGTATCATGTATCGCAAGGAGCACATGGATAAGACCAAATGTCCTGTGTGTGAAGCTGAACGGTACAAGAAAGGGAAGAAGAAAGCTCCTCGGAAAGTTGTGTGGTACTTCCCGCTCGCCCCCCGGCTTCAACGGTTCTACGCGGACCGCAAGGAAGCAAAGCTCATGCGCTGGCACGCAGAAAGAAAGGAGGCAGTGTTGAATGATAAAGAGCGGATTGAGCACCCAGTGCTGACGCACCCTTCGGATGCAAGCCAATTCGGAAGTTTTGGGGCAGATCCCAGAAACATCAGGTTGGGTGCGAGCACGGACGGATTCAATCCGTTCGGAAACCAGAGCAGCACACATAGCACATGGCCCGTGTTTGTATGGATCTACAACCTCCCGCCCTGGCTGTGCATGAAGAGGAAGTACATACAGATGAGTATGCTAATTCAAGGGCCAACACAGCCAGGAAACGATATCAACATGTATCTCGAACTATTAAAGGAGGAGCTTGAAACGTTGTGGGCGGAGGAAGGGGTAGATACATGGGACGCCGTCGCGGAAGAATATTTCCCTTTGAGAGCCGCGTTGATCACGACGGTGCAGGACTACCTCGGATACGGTTACATTTCGTGCCAGGTGTGCCATGGACACAAGGCATGTGTCAGGTGCATGGAAGAGACGATGTTTTTGCAGCTTGGTAAGGATCCCGGCTCTTCGAAAACAGTTTACATGGGGCATCGAAGGTGGCTACAGAAAACTGACCCGTGGAGAAAGCGTGGAGATCTGTTCGATGGTACAAATGAACCCCGAGGACCTCCACGTAAGAAGAGCGGCGAAGAGATCGATACATTACTGAAAGGTTGGAAGGAGTGCCCTGCGCCGGAAAAGATTCGTCAAAAGCCTGGAGAGAAGAAGAAGAAAAAGGAAACGACGCCGCTCATTGGTGTATGGAAAAGGAGGTCCGTGTTTTGGGACTTGCCGTACTGGAAAATTCTCGATACACCTCACTGCCTTGATGTCATGCATATTACAAAGAACGTGTGCGAGAGCTTGCTTGGCACTCTTCTCAACATGCCGGACCGGACCAAAGATGGGCCGAAAGCAAGACAGGACATGAAAGTTTTGGGCATCAGGGAAGAGCTTCAGATCCCGCCGGCCCAAGAGGTACAGTCGGAGGAGGAGGCGGACGGCGGTCAGAAGCGCAAAAGGATTAAGCAGCCAGACTATTCTTTGTCCCCTTCTGCTTCACTTTTAGTCCGGCCGAGGTCGATCAATTTTTCAATTGCCTTGTAGGAGTCAGAGTGCCCTTCGGTTACTCCGGGCTAATAAGCAGATACATGGACCCCAAGAAACGAAACTTCAGCGGCATGAAGTCTCATGACTGTCACGTGATGATGACGCAGATTCTTCCGGTTGCAATCCGAGGTATAATGGATGACCATGTCCGTGCAACGCTGGTAGGCTCTGTAACTTCTTCGACGTCATAACTCGGAAGTCGATAAGCGTGAAGAAACTCGCAAGGCTCCGGGAAGAGATCATGGTGATCCTATGTGAGATGGAGATGTACTTCCCTTTGCATTCTTTGATGTGATGGTCCATCTGTTGGTCCATATCATGGATGATATCGTCAGTCTAGGGCCGGCATTCTTACACAACATGATGCCGTTTGAAAGAATGAATGGGGTCATTAAAGGATACGTTCGTAACAGGTCACATCCGGATGGAAGCATCGTACAGGGCTGGCTCACCGAAGAGTGCATCTCTTTCTGCACGAATTATCTAGACATCGAGGACCCTGTTGGTTTGCCTCAAAACAAGCACCTCTGCAGGTTCGAGGGAGTAGGCCACAAAAATGGAAGGAAGGAACTGCACGTGCACATGTCTGGTCGGAGTTCCGACTTTGACAGGGCCAACTTAGTAGCGCTACAACACATTGACTTGATCGATCCTTGGTTGAAAGAGCACAAAACCATGATAGAGAACAGTGGCAAGCCGATGATGACGGAAGCAGAAATATACAGAGAGCACAACTCCTCTTTCGCGCGCTGGTTCAAAGACCACATTGATGCTAATCCCCCACCAATGGATTCTGACAAGGATAAACTAGTATTGGCCTTGTCACATGGCCCCGCGCCCAACATCATGACTTACCAAGCGTACGATATCAACGGGTACACATTCTACACGGAAGAAAAAGACAAGAACAGTGTTTACCAGAACTCAGGGGTAACGATGGATTCCTGGACGGGTGACGTAAAGACTAGATACTACGGAAGAATCGAGGAAATCTGGGAGCTTAGCTACGCTGGGGAGAAAGTGCCGATGTTCCGTATCAGATGGGCTAAGAGCGTCAGAAAAGAAGACCGGTATTTCACCACCATGTTTCTACCCGAAGCCAACAAATCAAAGTCCATGAACGCCACCGCGCGAGAATGAGCCATGGGTGCGGCAGAACACGTGCACCAATGCTTCTTCATAACCGACCCATCCAGGCCTAGCCGTGTTATCGTGAGGAGAGGCAAGAGGACCATCGTCGGAATGGATGGAGTCGCCAACCAGGAAGACTTCGAAGGACAAGTCGGAGACCCAATGATGGAAGAATCCGAGGACGAAGACACAACATACACCACAAGAAGAAGCAGGACCACGCTACCGAGGTCAGGTCGACCCTTCAAAAGAAGAAGTCACGACACGGGGCTAAATTATTCAACGACGAGCAAGAAAAGCAAGAAGAAAGCGAAACACTCTTCTCAATTGATGATGTAAAACTTTATTTGCAATGTATAACTCATATTTTGTGTAATTCATAACTACTCATATTGTCATGGCCAATATTTTATGTATGACTAATTAATATTGTGTTGGTCAATATTTTATGCATGCATGTATATAACTCATATTTTTTGTAATGCATAACTCATATTGCTTGGTTATTATCTTGAAAAGAGAAGGAAATAAAATAGTATAGGATTTGTGGGAAAAGAAAAGAAACTTAAAAGAAAGTGAAAAGAAATAAAGAAAAGAATAAAAATAAAAGAATAAAAAGAAAGTGAAAAGAAATAAAGAAAAGAATAAAAAGAAATGGCCAGCCAGGTTGGGGGACAAGTCCCAGGTATAGCTGGGCTCACCTTATTGCCGGCGCACCACATGTTTGGTTCGCCGGGGGTATAGTTGTCCCCGGCGAACCAAACATGTGGTGCGCCGGCAATAAGGTGAGCCCAGCTATACCTGGGACTTAACCGCACGCGTGCTATCTTTCTCCCTTTCCCCATTCTCATCACGAACCCTAACCGCGCCGTGCACCCGCCCCCGTGCCGCCGAGAGGAGGAGAACGCCGCCGCGAGGAAGAGAACGCCGTCGCCGAGAGGAGGAGGTGTCGCGCGGGCCACCGTCGCCGACAGGAGCAATCGCCGACAGGAGCAGGCCGGGGAAGTCCCTCGATTCCAGCTCCAGGGCCGCCTCCGCCTCGTCCCCCTACAACCTCAAGGTACCTTTTGTGGTCGCTGGGATCGCTCGCTCGATCTACCTGCGATTCCTTGCCTAATGCAATTTTGCTTGATTGTTTCACATAGCCGCCAAATCCATATAGCCACCTAGTTTGGATCAGAAAACCAGTAGGTTTGTATGCAGTACTCTCCTGTTGAATTGCTGAATAGTATGCGCCATAAGTCGATCTGCTGGGTTAAAAATTGAACTACATCGCTAGAGTGTTGCCATGTTTTATTGGGATACATGATATGATAGTGCTGGTTCTGCTACTAAATTTTGTGTATCACATAGGATGGGCTGGGGATCCAACCATGTTGTGTAACTAAGCATATACCGATGGTATGCATAATTGAACCTGCCAATTTCTGAAACAATTGACAAGTCCTGTAGCAGTTCAGTGAAAGGTTGCTCAACTGAATTTGTAGTACATGCCATAGCCCATAGGTAGATGCTTATTTGTTAGAGGGACAATTCAACTCGACTCATGTAGATTTGGAGTTACTTTTTTCTGTATCTTTGTTAGCTGCCATCATCTGTCTGTCTTGTGAAATCTATGGTTAGATCTTATTACATTTAGAGGCTACACAGAAATTTGTGCTGGTAGGTTTGCTTTAAAAGTATCACTCTATTTTAATTTGCTAAAACGGCTTACGTTATGGAACAAAGGTAGTATGTTTAGGGTCTAATGGACTGGGTAATATTTACTATTGCTTATTACAATAAGCACATGAGATATCCTAGTGGTACACGTGCTACGTATCTCACATTTACGACTTAATTTGTACTATTCTGAATCTTAGTTTGTTGAATTTGTAGTTCTTAATTAGTTACTGGTATATAACCTTTCTTGAGTTAAGCTCTTACTCTTAGGACTCCATGGTTACATTGATTGCATGGAATGAACTGCTAATTATTCTTAGTTTTATTTGATAAAAAATGTTGTAGCTACTGGTTTAGTGTAGGTTTCATTCTCTGGTTCATTTAAAAAATGGTGAAATGAGCACTTTAGTGTTTAATTCATTCTCTGGTTCATTTAAAACAAAATGAAAATGATGGTTATGGTGAAATGCTACTGTGAAAAAACCTCATGCTCATGCGCATGCTACTGTCAAATTATGTTAGCAATAAAAATAAAATGCTTTAATAAAATGCTTTATATACTAAGTGCTGTTGAAAAAAGAAATTGAGTTGGGGTTTTTTATTATAGTGTAAATGAAATGGAAATGCTACTGGTTCATTTAAAATAGTTCTCTGGTTTAGTTCACTATTGCTACTTCACTATTTAAAATGGAAATGGAAATGAAATGAATGCTCATGTTGATGCTCACTGGTTGCAAATAAAGATTTTGAAATGGTTTTGAAATGCTACTGCTCATGCTCATGCTCACTGCCAAAAAAGAATGCTCTCTGGTTTTGCTCTCTGGTTTGCTAAAATGGATATAAATTGGTGCTATGCATGGTTGATGCTAGTTCTCTGGTTTAGGATTTAGGACCAAGGGTGTATTTCTGTTGTAATTAAGCAGTAATGTTTAGGTAAACAATAAAAGAAAGTATAATTGGAGCTTTCTGATAATCCACAAATGAGAAATGACACATGTGAGCTTCTCTGGTTCATTTAAAAGAAAATGAAAATTGGTGCTATGTTCCTTATCTGGTTCATTTAAAACAAAATGAAAATGATAAGGTACCTAGTGTATTTTGTATAAGTGGGTACAAGCTCTGTTTGGCACTGTTTTAATTATGTAGCCAGAGAGTAGCATGGTGTTGATGTAAAATGGTTATGGTTTTTATTTTAGTGTTTGAATTCTGGTTTGAATCCAGGGCTAGCATGATGAAATTCTGTCACTGACTCACTGGAAATGATGCTACTGTAGTGCTATTACTAATGGTTATTGTGAAATGAAAATGAAATGAATTAGCTTTTTGTACAGACTAGAATACATGGTGAAAAAAGAAAATGAAATGTTTGTTGGAGAAGACACATGTATCATATATGTGAATTGCAAATGAGAAAAAGAATAGATGCTGTCAAGTGTTCACAAATGAGAAATGACACATGTTGTTGCTATGTTCACTCTCTGATGCTGGTTGGAAAAGAAATGAAAATGAAAAATGTATCATATATGTGAATTGCATTTCTGTTACAGGGATTGAGTTGCTATTGAGTGCTGGAATGTCGATTCATTTCCGTTCCGGCAATTCTAGCACTCGGCATGACCAATTTTTAGCAAAGGTCATGCCGAATTTTTCCGTGAATTCTAACTCTTTTTCATCTTCTATTAGTGCAAGCCACCATGTCGTCTCAAGAAGAGTTAGAGGAGCACTACAATAGGCACTTCTTTAGGATGGAGGAGGATGCCGAGGCCGCTGGTGTTGGCGGCGACGACCATGAGATGGAGGATGCCGCTGGGGGTAGTGCCGACGAGCCGAGCGGCAACGAGGCAAGCGCCGCCGCCGGGGGTAGTACCTACGAGCCTAGCGGCGATGAGGCAACCGGCGCCGCCGGGGGTGGCGGCGAGACAAGCGGCGACGATCCTAGCGGCACCGCCGGGAGTAGTGGCACCGGGACAAGTGGAGCCAAGAGGCCGCGGAAGGCAAGGCGCCAAAACACGGTCGGCACCGGCAGAGACACAGTCAAAGAGGTGGACCCCGCCAGTGGTTTGCCGGTGGAGCCTAAGGATGTTGCCAAGGGGTACGGCAACCAACTGGCATGTATCCTCCGAGAGGTCGTCAATCTCAACGAGACGGACCTCCGAGCTGAGAGCAAAGCGCCTTTGCGAGCCCAGCTCATTGCGAGGTTGCACGCACGATACAAGTTCCTAGGCGACTACGCCTCCAGTCATCAAACCAACAACATTGTGAACTCACAAGCCCTCCTGAAGTTCACCAAACACCTCAGCAGCTATAAGTACATGGTGCGGAAGCTGATTGCTGAGGGCAAAGGTTTCGAAGAGGTCCACTCCGCCTTTCCGCATGTCACCCAGGCGGACTTTGATGCTTTTGTGGCCAATGAAGAGCTACAAGCAACCAAGAATCACAAGTTGTGGGGGAAGGAAATGCGGGAGCTTAACATCGGCAACCACAACCTTGGGAGCCGTGGGTACGAGGGAAAGGAGCCCTATTGGGCGAAGGAGGACGAGGCGTATGTAAATGCCGGCATTGAGAACCCCTGGCTCAAGTACAAGGACCCGCTTGAAAGAAGATTCATCAGGTCCCGGTACCATAAGAAGAAACTAACCGGGGAACTTGTCACGGACCCGAAGGTCGTAACCGACATAATTTGGTTCACGAACGACCAGAAGGTCCTGGCGTTGGAGAAAAAACTGGTAAGCAATTTACCGGTTTAATTAGATCAAGTATCGTTCATATAATAGTAGCAACATTTCTAAATGGTTCGCGTTTCTTCCGCAGGAAGAAG
Source organism: Lolium perenne (assembly GCF_019359855.2). Classification (NCBI taxonomy): domain Eukaryota; kingdom Viridiplantae; phylum Streptophyta; class Magnoliopsida; order Poales; family Poaceae; genus Lolium; species Lolium perenne. The sequence continues at coordinate 142,332,591 of NC_067245.2, forward strand.
AAAGACAAAGACTTTCTCAAGGCTCCCAAGGTGACGAAGGCTCCTCGTCCCAGGCGTCGACGGGCAGGGTAGCCTGGGACAAGCCTCTCGTACGGGCGCTAAACATCGTTAATGAGCATTCACCGACGAGAAGGCCGTATAGAGGCCGTGTGGCTGGCGCCGGTACAGGCTACAAGCATGGTCACTATGGCTTGTCGTCTGCGGCCGATAAAAATGCGCGTAATGAGAGGAAGCAGCGGGAGGCGGAGGAAATGAGGGAGTCAATCCTAGCCCAAGTCCAAGCTGGTTTGGTACCGCAACTGGTACCGCAACTCAAAGCTACACTCGTACCTGAAGTCAAAGCTGAAGTCACCGCTGGAGTCCAAGCAGATTTCAACGCTCTACAAGCGTGGTATGAGGGTGGCAAACAAGGCCCCCCCCCCCCGAAAATGCAAGTGGTTAGCTTCAACGGCAGCAACTCGATGGTGCCGCCGTCCCCCGACAATGACAATGTTATAATGGAGACTCCTCCGGCCGCCGGCAATGTCGCTGGTGCTAGGGATTCACCGTCGATGCCGGGTAGCAGCCCCTCCGTCACTTGCACGCCCGCCGCCGCATGTGCTGGCCCGTCGACATTAGCCGAGCTCAACGCCCTCACGGTAATTAACTAATGTGTACATCAAGTTAATATATTAGTTTCGTCATCCTTGCCCTCTCTCTAACGCCATACACATGTTCTCGCAGGCGCTCTCGACGCCATGCACCTTCTTGATGAGAGTAAACGACGAACTCAAAGACGTCGCGAGGGGGTCCATCCTTCGGCCCCTGGATAAGAAGTGGCACACACGAGATATGGCGGATGACGTTTACCGGGTTGAAGTGGATCGGGCGTTACCGGGCTATGAGGATTTGTTTCCTCCTAATCAACAGCATGGTGCCGATGACGATAGCCCGTTGAATCTGGCCTCACTGAAGGGTTGGGTACTGCTATGGCCGAAGACCCTAATTCGGATCAACACCTACTCGGGGTCGACGGCAAGCAAAGACAAGCACCTTGCGGCGCCACATGTCAGCGTCCCTCCACGACAGCCAGCGGCGCGCGTGGTCTTCGCCCCTCCAGAACGGCCAGCTGCGCCAGAGGTCAGCGCCCCACCACAACAGCCAGCTGCGCCAGAGGCCGAGGAATACGAACGTGACAACTTCCAATGGGATATTCCTACGTCTTCACAAGTTGTCCATGAGGATGCGCCGGGCTTGAAATATGTGTGCTCCAAGAAGCTGTTCGATTCTCAAGAAACGGCTGAGGAGGAAAATCCTGAGGAGGTCGCCACCGCCGCCGTCAAAAATATGTTGAGCCCAAACACACTCCGTGCTACGGCCACTACGGCGATGGAGGGTCCATCAGTACAACCCAAGAAGAGGAAGAGGCAAAATAAGAAGGACGCCCAAGACAAGGCGGCGGCGGCCAAATCCAAGGACAAGGTCCCACTCCTTGACAAGTTGCCAAACAATTGGCGACCTCTGCATCACTTGGGTCAACCGATGCTGCCGGAGTATGTCGTGAAGAAACTCACCCCGGATATGAGGAGCTTGCATGAGACTGTCTTGCATGTGGAGAACCTTCTTCTCAAATCAAAAGATCCTGGTTGCCCTCTCTTCGTGGCGAAGGTGCCAACTGGCATGAACTTCGTCGAGAAGTACCCCGCGGACTTGTGCTTCATCCGGTTCAACGACATCTTCAGCCTCTATCGCATGCAAGCGCTCCACTTTAGTGTGGTTCGCCTAGTTGCTCTTAGCTTGTCTTCCCAGATTGTTAAGGAGGGGACGCCGACCATCGCGATAATGGACCCCTTCTATATGCGGGAGAGCATCATCTGCAACCACAGGGATCGCGCGATTGCCACCCGGCAGGTCGAGGATTTCATGTTTGGCGAACATTAAGAAGGGCGCCATTCTCATCCCTTACTTCCCCGAGTAAGTAATCACTCGCTAGTCCCCCATCACCATTCTATCCTATATCTCCATTTGCATTTCCAAAGGTTAATCCGTGTGTTTTCCGCAGAGACAAGTTCTGCACCCTCATCGTCGTGCACCCGCAACACTCGCATGCAGTCTATCTCAACTCGGGTAGGGACCGCAAGAAAGACTACTCCCACATCAGGGCCCTTCTCAATGATGCTCTCACCGGCTTCGCCAACAAGGCAGGCCCCCTCAAAGTAGAGAGGAAATCCCGAGGAGGCTTGGTCTTAACCCACACAACCAACTTCCCCTACCTCAGGCAGTCGACGCCCGACAATGGGATGGACGCGTGGTACGCCATCCTTCAGATGCAGGAGTACATAAAGTACGCAGATGACATGTTGCTGCCAGAGAATCTCAGAAACAGGTTTGCAAACATGGCGGATGTCCCTGATAGAGAGATTAGAAAGAAGCGGGGTCGCATCCAGCAGTTCATTTGCACGATAATCCTGCAGGATGTCAACAATAGGTCTGGCGAGTTCTTCTACGGCTATGGTCTACCACCTAATGACGAGATAGACCTCCGCTTGGAGATGTCGCGTGATGAGAGGCCGTTCAACTCGTTTGAGGGCTGCCGTCCATTCCCCCCTAGGCGTACAACCTGATCCTACGACGGGAACACTTGCTAAAGCTTGAACGATATGTCCTTGAACTTCCGTACTATAATAATTGCTATATATTCCCATAGAATCGACTAGTTGCTTTTATTTAGTTGTATGAATGTGCATGTGAACATGTGTCTGTAGTTTCATTTACTTTGCTATATATTTCAAGATTATGGCGTACATAGCTTAATAATTATTTGCATTTACTCGACCACTACTTGCCTCGTATTTGGAGTTCGCCGATGATTAGAATGTTCGGTCAATCGTACACTCGGGGGTGGAGCCAGTGAGCCTTGGTGCGACGGCCACAAGTATCAATCTATTGTGCATCCTACCTAGCCTCACTGACTCCATCCCTGGATGTTAATATTTGTTTCGACCGACAAAGTATGAGGCACGCTATTTAATTCGTACTACTTGTCTTCTATTTGAGTTCGCACTTCTTAATTGCATTGGCCGATGATTAAAATGTTCGGTCACTTGTACACTCCGGGGTGGGGCCAGTGAGGCTTGGTGTGATGGCCACAAATATCAATCTATTGTGCATCCTACCTAGCCTCACTGACCCCATCCCTGTATGTTATTATTTATTTCGACCAACAAAGTATGAGGCACATGCTATTTAGTTCATACTACTTGTCTCTTATTTGAGTTGGCACTTGTTCATTGCATTGGTACTAACGTTTTACTTGTCTTGTGAATGGAGATGCCGACGACATATGTCGTGTACAAGGGGAGGGTTCCTGGAGTCTACGACGACTGGGAGGACTGTCGGAGATAGGTGCACCGTTTCAGCGGCAACAGCTACAAGGGATACCCCACTAGGGTGGAGGCGGAAGGAAGATACGCCCGTTATCTAGCGGGAGAGATGAGGGACATGAGGAGGAACCGGATGAAGACCATGGCCTTCATGATGATGGTCATCATGACCATGTTGGTCATGTTCTATGTGATTCTAGTTTAGGTTAGGACCTACATTGTGAGGTGTATGACGATACTTGTGACGACTATGTACCAAGACTTCTAACTTTGTGAAACTTCGTCGTTCGGTGTTGCATATGCACATGTGTTGTATGAATCAACACATTCCGAAACGAGACTTGCGTATTTGTGTACTGATACCGAAATGAAACTTGGCTCTCTATGTGCTTCTCATATTGCATGTAATACTGTATAAATATGAACTGCGTTGTAAATATATACTGCTGTCAAATATGTATTGTAATATGCTGGAAAAAATCTGGAAAAAAGAATTTTCGAATTAATTGCCGGCGCACCTAAATGACATACTGCCGGCGCACGTGGCATGCGCCGATCTTGGAAGCCTCTTGCCGGCGCACCTGATTGTGCGCCGGTGGAATATATCTTTGCCGGCGAAGCTTGGGTGGTGCGCCGGCAGTAGCTGACATATCGCCGGCGCACTACCTGGTGCGCCAGCAGTGTCCATTTATCACCGGCGCGTTCGCACTGGCGGGCTCGTGGTGCGCCGGCAATGGGCGTTTTAGGTGCGCCGGCAATGGGCCTTTTCCTAGTAGTGTAATGCGCACAATAAGCAAGCAAAGAGTGCATGCCGCATACCAATAGCCAATATAACAGAGCATGTTAGAATGAAACAACAGACTTACTAATCTCGAGTCCCATGCAAACCAACATGTTCAGGGAGTACATGATTGGCATGAACAACATAGTAGCAGGCTATAAATTTTGTAACAACGACTGAGCAAGATGAAGTTATGATGGCTACGTCTACAGAGCAGGGAATGTAAACCAAAAATAGAAGTTACGATGGCAAAAGCTAAAGAGGAGGGAATGTGAACGAACATGTGCCAAGTGAAATTACTTCATTTTGGCCGTGAACTAAATAATATTCCTGAACTTATAGTGAAGGGGATGCAAATCAAGATGTTTCGGGATATAAACTTGTAATCAGCAACACATAGAGGATAGTTAATGCTGGAGCTTAGGTTTCACCAGATACAGAATATAGTGGGATCACCTGTGAACTTGTATAAGAGGGAATGCAAACCAATATGTTCAGCATTCCATATGTGAGCGTCATGCCAAGTCAGAGAAACAAGTCAATAATGCAGCTTTTGAAGAACAAGATGGCACGCAAAATTATTATCTAGTAGTATGACAAGTTTATTTATACTACAGGCTAGATAGCAGAGTGATAGCATGCCAAACTAAGTCCTTACTTTGTTAGCTTACAATGAACTAGATACAAAACAATGGCATCACCTGTAGTACAGGGAATGCAAGCCAACATGTTCATGGAGTAAAAAATTGGCACAAACAACATAGTAGCAGGCCATAATTTTTGTAACAACGACTGAGCAAGATAAAGTTATGATGGCTAGATCTACAGAGCAGGGAATGTAAACCAAATATAGAAGTTACGATTCCAACATGTGCAATTACTTAAAATTGGCCATGAACTAAATAATAGCAGGATGTTACTATAATAGCTAGGAATAAAACAGATAGGAGTTATAATGGCATCACTCACAAACTTGTAGATGAGGGAAAAAAATTAGTTTGTTTCGGGATATAAAGTTGTATTGAGCAACACATATAGGATAGTTAATGCTACGGCTTAGGATGGACCAGAAACGGAATATAGTGGGATCACCTGTGAACTTGTAGAAGAGGGAATGCACACCAATATGTTCACCATTCTATATGTGAGCGCCATGCCAATTAAGAGAAACAAGTTAATATTGCAGCTTTTGAAGAATCAGATGGCAGACAAAATTATGTTGGAAGTAGCTGCTGTGACGAGTTCAAATAAATTTGTACTGCAGGATGGCAGAGCGATAGCATGCAGGAACTAATAGCAGGCAGTTACTTTGTTAGCTTACGACGAAGTAGATAGAAATAACAATGGCATCAACTGTAGTACAGGGAATGCAAACCAACATGTTCAGGGAGAACAAGATTGGCATGAACAAAATAGTAGCAGCCTATAATTTTTGTAACAACGACTGAGCAAGATAGAAGTTATGATGGCTACATCTACAGAGCAGGGAATGCAAACCAAAATTTTCAATCACTTAAAGTTAGCAATGAACTAGAAAATAGCAAGGTGTTACGGTCATAGCTGGGAATGCACTAAAAGAGCTTCAGACAAACAAGCATCTGAACCCAGAACATGGCGCTAAAACAAGGGACTTACATTAGGAGAAGCACTCTGTGGGAGTCACAGCAGATCTTCCTGGGGTTGATAGATCCGGTGATGAAGTACGCTACATGTGCTACTTGGGGTTGGAGAGACTGCCATTAAAATTCGTGGTTACTCATCTCATCTGGAAAAAACGTAACGGCGCGTCGTTAGCACAAACAGGTTCCCCCAAGATTAAACAAGAACTTGCAGGCAAGCAATAGAAAAGCGACAGTAGAAGAGTTTAGATCATGCACGGCGCCGGTGAAGCAGATCCGGTTCATGCACAGCGGTGTCGGTGAGCAAGATCCGATGCGGTGGACGACGACTCCGGTGGGGTGGACGATACCGCAGCTGAAGCGACTGCGGTAGACTGCTGGATGAGCATATGGTTTCGAGGTTCGGCGGGGATGATCCGGTCCGGTTGATGACGGCGTCGATGAAGCGGCTCTGGCAGGCAGCCGAATGACGAGGATCGCGAGGCCTCGGGTAGGCCAGGGACGTCCGGCGGGGATGTTCCTGTGCGGTGGTCGTGGAGGTGGGAGAGAGGGACTTGGAAGTTCCGGTGGGTGGTCTGAGGGAAATGAATTTTTTTTGGGAGGGTTTCCGGGCTAGGGAGGTGGTGATCGAAAAAATGACGGGCATACTGATGCGCGTGGTTGACGTATTGTCTTTCCGTTCGACACGCGTCCGTTGGGAACCCCAAGAGGAAGGTGTGATGCGCACAGCGGCAAGTTTCCCTCAGTAAGAAACCAAGGTTTATCGAACCAGTAGGAGTGAAGAAGCACGTTGAAGGTTGATGGCGATGAAATGTAGTGCGGCGCAACACCAGGGATTCCGGCGCCAACGTGGAACCTGCACAACACAAACCAAGTACTTTGCCCCAACGAAACAGCGAGGTTGTCAATCTCACCAGCTTGCTGTAACAAAGGATTAGATGTATAGTATGGAAGATGATTGTTTGCAGAAAACAGTAGAACAATTGCAGTAGATTGTATTTCATTATAGAGAATTGGACCGGGGTCCACAGTTCACTAGAGGTGTCTCTCCCATAAGATAAATAGCATGTTGGGTGAACAAATTACAGTTGGGCAATTGACAAATAAAGAGGGCATGACCATGCACATACATATTATGATGAGTATTGTGAGATTTAATTGGGCATTACGACAAAGTACATAGACCACTATCCAGCATGCATCTATGCCTAAAAAGTCCACCTTCAGGTTATCATCCGAACCCCCTCCAGTATTAAGTTGCTAACAACAGACAATTGCATTAAGTATTGCGCGTAATGTAATCAATAACTACATCCTCGGACATAGCATCAATGTTTTATCCCTAGTGGCAACAGCACATCCATAACCTTAGAGGTTTCTGTCACTCCCAGTTCACGGAGACATGAACCCACTATCGAGCATAAATACCCCCTCTTGGAGTTACTAGCAAAAACTTGGCCAGAGCCTCTACTAATAACGGAGAGCATGCAAGATCATAAACAACACATAGACATAAATTGATAATCAACATAACATAGTATTCTCTATTCATCGGATCCCAACAAACACAACATATAGCATTACAGATAGATGATCTTGATCATGTTCGGCAGCTCACAAGATCCGACAATTAAGCACAATGAGGAGAAGACAACCATCTAGCTACTGCTATGGACCCATAGTCCAGGGTTGAACTACTCACTCATCACTCCGGAGGCGACCATGGCGGCGTAGAGTCCTCCGGGAGATGAATCCCCTCTCTGGCAGGGTGCCGGAGGCGATCTCCTGAATCCCCCGAGATGGGATTGGCGGTGGCGGCGTCTCTGGAAGGTTTTCCGTATCGTGGCTCTCGGTACTGGGGGTTTCGCGACGAAGGCTATTTGTAGGTGGAAGGGCAGGTCAAGGGGCGTCGCGAGGGGCCCAGGAGACAGGTCGGCGCGGCCAGGGCTTGGGCCGCGCCGCCCTACCTCCTGGCCACCTCGTGGCCCCACTTCGTTGACTCTTCGGTCTTCTGGAAGCTTCGTGTGAAAATAGGCCCCTGGGCGTTGATTTCGTCCAATTCCGAGAATATTTCCTTACTAGGATTTCTGAAACCAAAAACAGCAGAAAACAGCAACTGGCTCTTCGGCATCTTGTTAATAGGTTAGTGCCGGAAAATGCATAAATATGATGTAAAGTATGCATAAAACATGTAGATATCATCAATAATGTAGCATGGAACATAAGAAATTATCGATACGTCGGAGACGTATCAGCATCCCCAAGCTTAGTTCGTGCTCGTCCCGAGCAGGTAAACGATAAAAAAGATAATTTCTGGAGTGACATGCCATCATAACCTTGATCATACTATTGTAAGCATATGTAATGAATGCAGCGATCAAAACAATGTAAATGACATGAGTAAACAATTGAATCATATAGCAAAGACTTTTCATGAATAGTACTTCAAGACAAGCATCAATAAGTCTTGCATAAGAGTTAACTCATAAAGCAATAATTCAAAGTAAAGGTATTGAAGCAACATAAAGGAAGATTAAGTTTCAGCGGTTGCTTTCAACTTGTAACATGTATATCTCATGGATAGTTGTCAACATAGAGTAATATAACAAATGCAATATGTAAGTATGTAGGAATCAATGCACAGTTCACACAAGTGTTTTCTTCTTGAGGTGGAGAGAAATAGGTGAACTGACTCAACATAAAAGTAAAAGAAAGGTCCTTCAAAGAGGAAAGCATCGATTGCTATATTTGTGCTAGAGCTTTGATTTTGAAAACATATAGAGAGCAATTAAAGTAAAATTTTGAGAGGTGTTTGTTGTTGTCAACGAATGGTAGTGGGTACTCTAACCCCCTTGCCAGCCAAACCTTCAAAGAGCGGCTCCCATTTTATTTTATTTTTGTGTGGCACTCCTTCCAACCTTTCTTTCACAAACCATGGCTAACCGAATCCTTCGGGTGCCTGCCAACAACCTCATACCATGAAGGAGTGCCTTTTTATTTTAGTTTTATTATGATGACACTCCTCCCCACCTTTGCTTTCTCAAGCCATGGCTAACCGAATCCTTCGGGTGCCGTCCAACAATCACATACCATGGAGGAGTGTCTATTTTTATTAATTAATTTGGGACTGGGAATCCCATTGCCAGCTCTTTTTGCAAAATTATTGGATAAGCGGATGAAGCCACTAGTCCATTGGTGAAAGTTGCCCAACAAGATTGAAAGATAAACACCACATACTTCCTCATGAGCTATAAAACATTGACACAAATCAGAGGTAATAAATTTTGAATTGTTTAAAGGTAGCACTCAAGCAATTTACTTTGGAATGGCGGAGAAATACCATGTAGTAGGTAGGTATGGTGGACACAAATGGCATAGTGGTTGGCTCAAGGATTTTGGATGCATGAGAAGTAATCCCTCTCGATACAAGGCTTAGGCTAGCAAGGCTATTTGAAACAAACACAAGGATGAACCGGTGCAGCAAAACTCACATAAAAGACATATTGTAAACATTATAAGACTCTACACCGTCTTCCTTGTTGTTCAAACTCAATACTAGAAATTATCTAGACCTTAGAGAGACCAAATATGCAAACCAAATTTTAGCATGCTCTATGTATTTCTTCATTAATAGGTGCAAAGTATATGATGCAAGAGCTTAAACATGAGCACAACAATTGCCAAGTATCACATTATCCAAGACATTATAGCAAATTACTACATGTATCATTTTCCAATTCCAACCATATAACAATTTAACGAAGAAGAAACTTCGCCATGAATACTATGAGTAAAGCCTAAGGACATACTTGTCCATACGCAACAGCGGAGCGTGTCTCTCTCCCACACAAAGAATGCTAGGATCCATTTTATTCAAACAAAACAAAAAAAACAAAAACAAACCGACGCTCCAAGCAAAGCACATAAGATGTGATGGAATAAAAATATAGTTTCAGGGGAGGAACCTAATAATGTTGTCGATGAAGAAGGGGATGCCTTGGGCATCCCCAAGCTTAGACGCTTGAGTCTTCTTGATATATGAAGGGGTGAACCACCGGGGCATCCCCAAGCTTAGAGCTTTCACTCTCCTTGATCATGTTGTATCATCTCCCTCTCTTGATCCTTGAAAACTTCCTCCACACCAAACTCAAAACAACTCATTAGAGAGTTAGTGCACAATCAAAATATACATGTTCAGAGGTGACATAATCATTCTTAACACTTCTGGACATTGCACAAAGCTAATGAAAGTCAACGGAATCGAAAAATCCATCGAACATATCAAAACAGGCAATGCGAAATAAAAGGCAGAATCTGTCAAAACAGAACAGTTCGTAAATACGAATTTTATTGAGGCACCAGACTTGCTCAAATGAAAATGCTCAAATTGAATGAAAGTTGCGTACATATCTGAGGATCACTCACGTAAATTGGCATAATTTTCTGAGTTACCTACAGAGAATTTTGCCCAGATTCGTGACAGCAAAGAAATCTGTTTCTGCGCAGTAATCCAAATCTAGTATGAACCTTACTATCAACGACTTTACTTGGCACAACAAAGCACAAAAATAAGATAAGGAGAGGTGCTACAGTAGTAAACAACTTCCAAGACACTAAATAAAAACAAAGTACTGTAGTAAAAACATGGGTTGTCTCCCATAAGCGCTTTTCTTTAACGCCTTTCAGCTAGGCGCAGAAAGTGTGTATCAAGTATTATCAAGAGACGAAGTGTCAACATCATAATTTGTTCTAATAATAGAATCAAAAGGTAACTTCATTCTCTTTCTAGGGAAGTGTTCCATACCTTTCTTAAGAGGAAATTGATATTTAATATTACCTTCCTTCATATCAATGATAGCACCAACAGTTCGAAGAAAAGGTCTTCCCAATATAATGGGACAAGATGCATTGCATTCAATATCCAAGACAACAAAATCAATGGGGACAAGGTTATTGTTAACGGTAATGCGAACATTATCAACTTTCCCCAAAGGTTTCTTTGTAGAATGATCAGCAAGATTAACATCCAAATAATAATTTTTCAATGGTGGCAATTTAAGCATATTATAGATTTTCTTAGGCATAACGGAAATACTTGCACCAAGATCACATAAAGCATTACAATCAAAGTCATTGACCTTCATCTTAATGATGGGCTCCCAACCATCCTTTAGCTTCCTAGGAATAGAAGTTTCGCGTTCTAGTTTCTCTTCTCTAGTTTTTATGAGAGCATTTGTAATATGTTTCGTGAAAGCCAAATTTATAGCACTAGCATTAGGACTCTTAGCAAGTTTTTGTAAGAACTTTATAACTTCAGAGATGTGGCAATAATCAAAATCCAAACCATTATAATCTAAAGCAATGGGATCATCATCCCCAATGTTGGAAAAAATTTCAGCAGTTTTATCACAGGCAGTTTTAGCAGTTTTAGCAGTTTCAGGCAGTTTTTCGCGCTTTGCATTTGAAGTGGAAACATTGCTAACACCAATTCTTTTATTATTAATAGTAGGAGGTGCAGCAACATATGTAGCATTAGCATTACTAGTGGTGGTAATAGTCGAAACTTTAGCTATATTATCTTCTTTTTCATTTTCTTCTCTTTCCCACCTAGCACGCAATTCGGTCATCAATCTTATATTCTCATTAATTCTAACTTGGATGGCATTTGCTGTAGTAACAATTTTGTTATTATGATTTTCATGAGGCATAACTTTCGATTTCAAAAGATCAACATCAGCAGCAAGACTATCGACTTTAGAAGCAAGTATATCAATTTTCCCAAGCTTTTCTTCAACAGATTTGTTGAAAGCAGTTTGTGTACTAATAAATTCTTTAAGCATGGCTTCAAGTCCAGGGGTGTGTTCCTATTATTGTTGTAAGAATTCCCATAAGAATTACCATAGCCGTTGCCATTATTATAAGGATATGGCCTATAGTTGTTACTAGAATTGTTCCGGTAAGCATTGTTGTTGAAATTATTATTTTTAATGAAGTTTACATCAACATGTTCTTCTTGTGCAACCAATGAAGCTAACGGAACATTATTAGGATCAACATTTTTCCTATCATTCACAAGCATAGACATAATAGCATCAATCTTATCACTCAAGGAAGAGGTTTCTTTGACAGAATTTACCTTCTTACCTTGTGGAGCTCTTTCCATGTGCCATTCAGAGTAATTAATCATCATATTATCAAGAAGCTTTGTTGCCTCACCAAGAGTGATGGACATAAAGGTACCTCCAACAGCTGAATCCTATAGGTTCCGCAAAGAAAAATTCAGTCCTGCATAAAAGGTTTGGATGATCATCCAAGTAGTCAGTCCATGGGTTGGGCAATTTTTAACCAAAGATTTCATTCTTTCCCATGCTTGTGCAACATGCTCAATATCCAATTGTTTAAAATTCATTATGCTACTCCTCAAAGATATAATTTTAGCAGGGGGATAATATCTACGAATAAAAGCATCCTTGCATTTAGTCCATGAATCAATACTATTCTTAGGCAGAGATAGCAACCAATCTTTAGCTCTTCCTCTTAATGAGAAAGGGAACAATTTTAATTTTATAATGTCACCATCTACATCTTTATACTTTTGCATTTCACATAGTTCAACAAAATTATTGAGATGGGCAGCAGCATCATCAGAACTAACACCAGAAAATTGCTCTCGCATAACAAGATTCAGTAAAGCAGGTTTAATTTCAAAGAATTCTGCTGTAGTAGCAGGTGGAGCAATAGGTGTGCATAAGAAATCATTATTATTTGTGGTTGTGAAGTCACACAACTTAGTATTTTCAGGAGTACCCGTTTTAGCAGTAGTAAATAAAGCAAACTAGATAAAGTAAATGCAAGTAACTAATTTTTTTGTGTTTTTGATATAGAGTGCAAGACAGTAAATAAAGTAAGACTAGCAACTAATTTTTTTGTATTTTGATTTAGTGCAGCAAACAAAGTAGTAAATAAAGTAAAGCAAGAAAAAAACAAAGTAAAGAGATTGCGATGTGGAGACTCCCCTTGCAGCGTGTCTTGATCTCCCCGGCAACGGCGCCAGAAATTTTGCTTGATGCGCGTGGTTGACGTATTGTCTTTCCGTTCGACACGCGTCCGTTGGGAACCCCAAGAGGAAGGTGTGATGCACACAGCGGCAAGTTTCCCTCAGTAAGAAACCAAGGTTTATCGAACCAGTAGGAGTCAAGAAGCACGTTGAAGGTTGATGGCGATGAAATGTAGTGTGGCGCAACACCAGGGATTCCGGCGCCAACGTGGAACCTGCACAACACAAACCAAGTACTTTGCCCCAACGAAACAGCGAGGTTGTCAATCTCACCGGCTTGCTGTAACAAAGGATTAGATGTATAGTGTGGAAGATGATTGTTTGCAGAAAACAGTAGAACAATTGCAATAGATTGTATTTCAGTATAGAGAATTGGACCGGGGTCCACAGTTCACTAGAGGTGTCTCTCCCATAAGATAAATAGCATGTTGGGTGAACAAATTATAGTTGGGCAATTGACAAATAAAGAGGGCATGACCATGCACATACATATTATGATGAGTATTGTGAGATTTAATTGGGCATTACGACAAAGTACATAGACCGCTATCCAGCATGCATCTATGCCTAAAAAGTCCACCTTCAGGTTATCATCCGAACCCCCTCCAGTATTAAGTTGCTAACAACAGACAATTGCATTAAGTATTGCGCGTAATGTAATCAATAACTACATCCTCGGACATAGCATCAATGTTTTATCCCTAGTGGCAACAGCACATCCATAACCTTAGAGGTTTCTGTCACTCCCCCAGATTCACGGAGACATGAACCCACTATCGAGCATAAATACCCCCTCTTGGAGTTACTAGCAAAAACTTGGCTAGAGCCTCTACTAATAACGGAGAGCATGCAAGATCATAAACAACACATAGACATAAATTGATAATCAACATAACATAGTATTCTCTATTCATCGGATCCCAACAAACACAACATATAGCATTACAGATAGATGATCTTGATCATGTTCGGCAGCTCACAAGATCCGACAATTAAGCACAATGAGGAGAAGACAACCATCTAGCTACTGCTATGGACCCATAGTCCAGGGGTGAACTACTCACTCATCACTCCGGAGGCGACCATGGCGGCGTAGAGTCCTCCGGGAGATGAATCCCCTCTCCGGCAGGGTGCCGGAGGCGATCTCCTGAATCCCCCGAGATGGGATTGGCGGCGGTGGCGTCTCTGGAAGGTTTTCCGTATCGTGGCTCTCGGTACTGGGGGTTTCGCGATGAAGGCTATTTGTAGGCGGAAGGGCAGGTCAAGGGGCGTCGTGAGGGGCCCAGGAGACAGGCCGGCGCGGCCAGGGCTTGGGCCGTGCCGCCCTACCTCCTGGCCACCTCGTGGCCCCACTTCGTTGACTCTTCGGTCTTCTGGAAGCTTCATGTGAAAATAGGCCCCTGGGCGTTGATTTCGTCCAATTCCGAGAATATTTCCTTACTAGGATTTCTGAAACCAAAAACAGCAGAAAACAACAACTGGCTCTTCGGCATCTTGTTAATAGGTTAGTGCCGGAAAATGCATAAATATGATGTAAAGTATGCATAAAACATGTAGATATCATCAATAATGTAGCATGGAACATAAGAAATTATCGATACGTCGGAGACGTATCACATACCCCCCACCAACCGACTTTGCTGTCATCTCCACAGGGGTAGAATGGGAATTTGGTAGCGTGTGAAATTTTTGTATTTTGTGGGCGGGAAGTTTTGCCGCTATGAGATTTTGAATTTGGCTAAGGTCCAACTATAATGATAAAAAATTGTGAGACCGTACTAGTACCTCTGTTCAAGGCCGAGTGCAAAATCAAATCATCATCACATTAAATACCGGTCACTACCATGATCATGATCTATAGTCCCTATCTTCTTAATCCCATTCAAAAATGCGTTTGAAATATTTCAGGACTGGTGGGAGATTTTGCCACCCGATTGAGATTAAATTAAACCACACGTTCGACAATTCAAACTTGAGACCTTGGCTATGATACCATTTAAGTTCGAATTGATTGAAAAAGGCTATGCAATTAATTTATATAACATCCACAGGAACAACTACCAAGTTGATCCCAACCGCAGATAAATGCATCCACCAAAAAAAGTAGGAACGGTGCCATAATCTAAGGAAACATTTCACAAGACCAATGTACTCACTATGTAGTGTTCATCTCCAATTATCTATGGCATTTTCTTAGTCTTTGGGAGATTATAACGAATTGATTGGCCTCGTGCAGTAGGGCATCACATGCTTCTAATCTCAATCTCAACATGTCAACTTTTGTTCTTAGCATAGCTGTTGCAACTCGTTCTCCTTGGAGTTGTTCCTCCAAAACTTGAGCAGAGAAAGACTTGGACTTGGGCTTCAAAACCCAGCATTTCGCAGGAAAGAGTTTTTGGTGATATCTTTATCTTTCCCAGGTTTTGCCATCTCGAATTTCATATTAGCATGAAAAGTTTTGAGTTGTGTAAAAAGAAAAGTTATTACAGAGAAAAATGCAGATGGTAGATTTAATGTGTACGAACTACTTTTAATCATACAAGTTGGCATGCCTGACTATAATAAGGACCATCTATCTTGCTAGCAGGCATAATTATTAAGGTATTATTAATGGGCTACCATGTTCGTAGTCTTCGAAGAAACAACCTTTATTGCATTACGAGCAGAAAACAGTTCACACGTGCGCTCAGATTCAAATTTTCAACATGCAGCCAATTTATGGTTTAATTGAAGTACACATCAGGATATTATTTCACACAAAATATAGCAGCCACATGGAACATATCTAATTTTAGTACAACAACAAAATTTGCAATTATTATAGACCATGAAATTTTGAACGAAATTTTGAGCAGTAATTAATTACAGCATTGGCATCAGCAGTCCACTTGACTGAACAACAGAATCAAAGTTTATTTAGACACCTTCAATTCCCAGACACATCACAACTGGCTTACTAGGACAAGTGCATAGGAGATTCTTTAGAACATTTTCTGTCAAAGTTTGCCTATTTTTCAATTCATGTATCTCTTGGCGTGTGTTGGCAATTATTTCATCAGCATCTTTGTTTTCCTGCCCAAATATATCAACTGCCTCTTGGAGTGCATCCTTCAAATCTCTTTGTGCCGGATTAAGTTGAGCAATAGATACCATGGGCCTATGCGAGGAATATGCACTCTCAGTGCTGCTTTGTGAAACGTCAATACTTGAGGCATTGGCCCTTGCTTCTGGCTTTGTAGCTTTATTTGAAGCCTGAAATTTAGATAAAACAAGTTACAACATCATATGATGCAATAAAAGACCTCCAATTTCAAGAGCATCATTGAGCTGATATAACATAGCAAGCAATCAAAAATAGAGCCTCGTACATCTATTTCTTCTGGAATGGTTGGTGTACTGGACTCAGTGGACCAATGAGAGCACGTGCCACAGTCACTGTTGCTCTGTGAAATGACCGCAACACCCCTTGATAAATGGGTTGTCCCTACTGACATTACAGCTTTGTTTGCAGACTGAAACAAAGACAAAACAAGTTAAAATGCAATACAATACACGGCAAACAAACAACATTGTTGAAATAATTTTGAAAGAACCATGGGTAGATATAACAAATAAACCAGTTAAGCCACATGCCTCTTAGAACAAACCAAACTAGATCATGGCGATGATGTATACAATGAACCAAGCAACTAGACATCATGTGCCCAATAACGAAGCCGAGTCCTTTGCACGAGGAAATCTAGCAAATAGCCAAATACAGTCAAAACATGTGCATGTTGGATTGGATACAATTAGGAAAATAATGTATGATTGATTTAAGCATGACTCAGATAGTGCCTTCGACAATGTAGAAGGTCAATGCAACAATTAATTGTATGTCTTGTATGAAGTGCCATAACATTTAAATTAAGCATAACGAGGCATTGCTTAATCTGAGAACTGAGTGCTAGCTCAGTGGCAAGGCTTGCGAGTGGGCAGCCAGCCAACCCGGGTTTGAGTACCAACGGGACCGAATTAAACACGAATGAAGCGAGATGTCAGTACAAGTAGTGGCAATGAAATGCAAAATCCATAACAGGGCCAATGGCAACATTCACTTGCCAACAAAATCTAAGGCTTTAGCTTTCATATACCCTCAAAATTTTAAATAGTGTAATCCCGTGAAAGGGTATCATGGTATCATTTAATCTCAGCCATCTCACCCCTAATACCAAACATGTATCATTTAATCTTAGCTGTTCTTTTGTTTTACTCAAGAAAACATTTTTGTTTCGGGAGTTTATAGAAGCACAAGCCATCGTCTACATTGGCACTGTGTTATGAAAAATATCATCTTCATCGCACATGGTTATGTGAAGATATTGATATGTAATTCTGTGCTAGGAAAACAAATAGCAATTACTATGTTACACGAACCATCTTCAAGCTCGAAGATACGAAGTTCATTGGTCCACCAACCAAGGCTGATAAAATATTATATATTAATTTAGTACTAATATTTTGTATTTACTCATATTAAGGTCTAACTTTTTTCCCCATGACAACCAGTTTTGATATAAAATCTAACGGTGGCCATGTGTGGGTCACATAAAAAGTATTAAGGTAGTAAATTTATACATAGATATTGGATAATGTATTTTAAATTTCAAAAAATATGGTAGAAATATATAAATTAGGTAGTATTGCCGTGCAATATGCATGCCGCAAAAGGTAAGATAGATCCTTAAAAATTCTCGACTCTAATCACAAAAATATACATAATCCTAATGGGGTGTCCATGAAAAAGTTGTGTCACTTTCGTATTAGGGTATACTTCCATTTCATACTGACTAAAAAACTTAATTGTAGTGAACTCACATATTACTCCTTCCATTACTTCTTTTAGGGTGTATTAGTTTTTCAAAAGCCAAACTTTAGGCTTTGTGACTAATTTTAGCAAAAAATAATAATTATCAACATCAAATAAAATATGGAAATATATTTTAAAATTATATATGTCGTGACGTGCAAAGCACGTGCTACTTACTAGTAGATTACTAGAAAATGAATGAATCAATTGAACATGGAGCGTATTATATAAACAGACAGATCATTTGAATATGGATATACCACATCATGTCAATGGGACTCAGAAAAACAAAGCTAGACATTTAAACAAGTAATGTAACTATTTTTTTCACTATGTTTCAAGTAGAATAGGAAGCTAGGTTAGGAATAAAGAAATCATGTTTCAAGTCGAATAGGAAGCTAGGTTAGGAATAAAGCAATCATGTTTCAAGTACAATAGGAAGCTAGGTTAGGAATAAAGCAATCATGTTTCAAGTAGAATAGGAAGCTAGGTAAGGAATAAAGCAATAAAAAAACACGAAGTGCATCATTTCTGCTAGGATCATTTCTATCAAACTTCATGCACTAGCCATGGAACAACAGGCAAACTCAATGAATCAACAGGCAAAAAATTAACATAATAGAATTTCAGGACTTGTTTAAGATATCCAAATCATGTAACTTATACCCAGGCATGCCGGATGCCAGATGGGTCAAAGGCAGTGTGCAATGTTCCATATGGTCATTGTTTATATTTTATTAGATTCCATTAGGCACCTTAGGTAGTGCAACATACAGAAAATGATGCAATTTAACTACGCACAGGAGGTAAATTAACATTCCAAAAAAAACAGGGAGCTTACGTGAGCTTTTTTTTGAGTCACACGGACCTCATCAGGTACTTGGACAGAAGAACCTGGTGCCTCACTGTTTCTCCTCTGCATGAAGGAGAGGCCAATTGTAAACAGAAACAGGATCCAAGATATAGAAGTTTGCATTAAGCAATATACAAAAAATAGCAGGTACTTACATGATTATAGGCGAGCTTTACTCTACGTTTCTGAGTGTAAGATGTGCTGCACAAGTGTAATAACAACAAACAGTTACGAGTCAAGGATTTGCTATAATTAAATTGACACCAAACAGTAGTAGAAGCATTATGACGTGCATAAACATGTAATACAGGATCGCAGAAAGATATCAAACATGATGTAACTAGAGCAGTAGCCTACGGCCGAATAGTGAGAAATTCTAATCGTGTCAATGGTGGACTTGTATAGCCTACCCCCAACTTGTTTGGGAATAAAGGCTTTGTTGTTGTTGTTGTTGTTGTCAATTGTGGACATGTAGAGCATTCAACGGCTCGTGATTGGTGGCTCATATTTTGTGGAGTTTCAGCGAATGGGTGGGTTAGGTCACTCAGACCACCACACTCTGTATTTATATCATCTGAGTTAGGGTCACAATACCACTGGACATGGGCCTCTATGGGGCTCACACTGGATACAATATTACTACAGCGCTACTACTAAACTCACTCATGGTCCAACACACCCCCTCAAGATGATCATGGGTAAACAACCATGGCCATCTTGCAACAACAACATGACACATATGACAACTACGAGTAATGAACTTTCAGCATAACTCCTAGGATACATGACATCATTGCACTTTCCATCATCTTGTCATCTCGATTCATCTCTTCATCAGCAGTGAAGACATCCAGCTTCAACCATCTAGGATACGCACAACTCCTAACCATACACGTCCTCAACAACCCCGGCTGCCTCACCACACAAGTTCCGCAGAACCATCCACACTCGCCTCAATGTCCTTAGCCTCTCTTCTCCACTCTTCCCGGCCACTGACCTCTTCCGTCTCTCCCACAAACCCCTGCCAACTCATGCCTCAACCATCCACTCCTCAAGCACCCATGCCTATCCCCCGGTCAGGCCTCAACCAGTCTCACCTCAGGCATGCATGCCTTTCCCCTGGAAAAATCCACAACCATCTCCATCACCACTAAACCGCAGCCTCATCAACTCCATCACGACTCAACCGCAGCCTCATCAACTCCATCACGACTCAACCGCAGCCTCATCAACTCCATCACAACATATCCTCACAGCCTCACATCTCCATTTTCTCCTCACTTCCACTCGGATGGCGCCGCCACTTCCAGCCAACTGTGAGACCGCACCTGGCCACTCGACCGGCTCGCGCTGGTCAACGTCCAGCACCAACCTCCGGCTCCGCCCTATGCTCAAAGGCTCAGCCCACTCCGCACGCCTCCAACATCTCCACCTCGCACGGATCTAGATCTCTCTGCTACGAATTAACTTCCTCTTCTCTCCTTTCTAAACCAAAACGATCTTCACCCTCTTCTTTGTCCCCGTGCGAGCAGCCGCCGATCTCACACAACTCTCATCGCTGTGTGTGATAGCCGCAACCCACGCAGAGCACCTGATGCGGCCTCCCGCCGCCTGGATTTCTACATCTCAACTGTGGTTTTGGTGGTCAAAGGAAGAACTTGTATGGTACTGTTTGGGGCGGCTAGCACTAGCAGGAAGGAAACCTAGGCTCTGATACCATGTAGAGTTTCAGCAAATGGGTGGGTTAGGTCAGGGAAAAAAATACTTATGCATCATGTTTAAATCTAATGGATGAGGTGGTTACCAACGCAAGCACTTGTAAGTTAAAAATATAGCACGAATTCAGAAATACAGTCAGCTGCAATACTCCTAAACAGAACAAAACGCGTAGGGATGTTTGGTTACCTATTTCTGGGCGGCGCTTAGACGTGTTCCGCGTTCTTACAGGTGACGTGGAGGTCGGCGAGGGGGCTGCTGTTGCGGTGGGTGCCGGGGAAGCAAATCTTGGGGGGTCGGAGGACATGCTGAGCGGTCGATGAAGTGTTCAGCGCGCCGGCCGAACTAGAAGGTCGGTGAAGCAGATGATGTGCAGTGCACGGGGGCGTCGGTGTCGGCGAAGCTGGTCAGGTACGGTGGTCAATAGAGTCGGCGAACGAGATACGGTGCGGTGGACGCCGGAGTAGGTGCGGATCAAGCGGATAGGGCAACCTCGGGGTTTGAATCCGTGGCAGCTTGAACGGCGAAGTGCGGCGGTGATTTTCCGGTGCGGCGGCCGTGAAGGTCTGGAGGTAGGTAAGAGGGGCGGTTTCTCTGAGGGCTTGCGGGCGAAACTAGGGCGAAGCTGGGCGATAGAGGAGTCGAAGGAAATTTCGCTGTCCTTCTTCTGAGGGAAAAAAATATTCGCAGATCTGAAACTTTGCGGCGCGAGATATTTGGGCGTTGGCGGGGAATTTTACCGCTCGATGATATTAAATTTTGGCTGCAGTAGGTAATAATAATAATAAATAGTAGACCCTACTAGTACTGTACATCTGTTGTGGAATCCAAGGGGGTAGAGGTAGAGGTATAGATATATAGACAATATAGAGATATAAGGATGCTTTATTACTTTTAGAAGCAACATCCAGCCTCTGCATAAGCAGGATGCACACAGCCGTTTTGTTGTCTCAAGTCCAAAAGGAGCATATGCTCCCATTATGTGAATCCATATTTCAAAGTGTCAAAAAATTCTAAACTAAAATTTTACATGTATATCTAGACATTTTATGTTGGTACACAAGTTTTCTCAAAAAAAAGGTGGCTCCTGCAAAAAAGACAAATTTTGATGTTGTAACACGACTACGTACAGTACATTTTTTTCCTTTTTTGTACACGCCACACAATATGTCGTTTTTCCACGAAAACTTATGAACGAACATAGGATGTCACAACGTATACCAAAAAAATAACATTCATATAATTGTTTTTTTATTATTTTATATAATGGGTGCATATGCATGCGTGTGCCAAAACGACACCTCCAGGGGCTAGGAGTTTCTAAACTTCTTATGACACATCAAATAAAATGTTGTTCAATCAATATAATAATGTGCTTATGATTGTTACTCCCTTCCACCATGAATAAAGTCCACATCGGTTTCGTGTCAAACTTTGACTCGAGATTTAGGTACCCACATGATAGTGCTAGTATCATACACATTGGTCCCAAAAAAATGTTGATGTGGCAGCTAATTAAGTAGGAGAGAGGAGATTAGTGTAACATAGGTAGATACTGTATCATAGCGCAAACAACGAGAAAAGTTAATGCTAAACAAATTTTGTACACAAATTTGCATTGAGATTCTAAAAAATAATAAATGTAGCACGACTATGATACTACTCCATGATACTACCCACTATAGAAATAGTATGACCAGCCTAATTTTATGACATCCGCAAAATATACCATTGGAAAGTTCATCGAAACAAGCACCCGATGATATAGTTCTGAATGACATGCAACTCATAATTGGCGGGCCCAAGTATTAGTCTAAGTTTGCCTCTAAAAACAAATTGGCATTGTACTCTAGGACAAAAAGATACTACTCACAATGGCAATATCATAAGTAGTATCATGAACTACATGCATGCAAAATGTTGATGTGTCATATCAATTAATGATGAAAGACACGATAGTGGTATCATAGGTAGATATCGTATCATAGCATATAGAACTAGAAAAATTACTGCCAAACAAATCTTGTACACACTTTTGTATTGAGATTCTACAAATCACTAAATACATGTAACATATTATACTACTACATGATGATACTATGGATTGTTAAAATAATATCGTACACTAGTATCATATGCATGATACTATTATATGATACTCCCCATTGTGACTAGTCTAATAATAACAATAGTACTCAACTTTGTCTTGTTCCTCAGGTGTTTAGAAGTCTATTTTCGGTCCCTCAAGTATTTAAGAATTATGTTTGGCCCCTCAACTCTAATGTGGTCAAAATCGAACACTTGAACACTTAGTTAGGTCTAGCAATGATTAAAACTTGATTGGTCTGTTTATTACTTGTTCTGTGGCACGACGGCAAAGCATTTTGCCAAATCTCAAGCACACATAGTTGGGGTCCATCAAAGGGACTAATTAAATCAAAGTACAATGGATGTATAAAAGCAGGTTTTATCAGTGATTAGCTTTTCAACGGCCTATCAACTATAAGTGTTGCATGTGTTCTAAAGAACTATGTTCATCGCTAGAGATCAAGATGAGTACACGGTGGAGGACGCACAAAACAACCGTAGGCCGGGTGGGCACACCTTACTATTTTTTTGCACTTTATATGTGATAATTTTTTACATAAATAACTAACTAAAACATTTTTAAATAGGGTGTGCCATCCAACCCAAACACCATGTTGCGTACGTCGCTGAGGGTAAGGGGTTTCATCTTCGTTCTATGGTATGAGTATGTAATGAGTGTGGTACTCATCGAAGACAATATATATAGCAGACATCACATCAGATGAGCCTATGGATAAAAATGGGCCAAATCATATCTACTAGTGCACAAATGAAGTTAAAAATAGGTCAACCATCATTAAACTAATACTACTTAAAAGACCATTGTTTGACCTAAGGATGCTTTATTACTTCTCTTCGTGCTTGACGTCATAAGACAGAGTTTAAGGTTAGGGGGTAGATACATAATTTTTCTGGTTTTAATATGTCTAGACCTTGTTTATCAACTTGAATGCTTGCTACATGTATACATGATTTTTCTGGTTTGAATATGTCTAGACTTCGTTGATCAACTTGAATGCTTACTATACGACATAAGAAGCTTATGTGCTTTGGTTTTTGATTTCTTTTTTGAATTTTTATGCCCATTTGAATCGTGGTAAAATCCTTTGTTTGAGCAATATTTAAACAAGTTTAAAACATGAAAATGAAAAAGTAAGCCTAGATCCTTCTTAGTCATGAAAATTAGTTAACTTGCCTTTCCTACCCTTGAATCAATAGGAAACTTTGTACTAATACAGTATAATAATCACCCGAGTTTTTACACCAACAGGTCTGTCACTTACGTGTGGTGCCCATGCGTGAGGTCCCACACTTCAGTGAGCATGGATTCATACCTTCAGTGAGCATGGATTCATACCTTCAGTGAGCATGGACTAATGCGTGAGGTCCCAATATGAAAAATTATGCATATATCCTTCTTAGTCACTCCAAAATGAAGCTCTTGGGAGGGTTTTTGAAATTTCCTTGTTTGAAACCAAAAACCACATATCTTCATGCTTGACTTCATGAGACAGCGTTTATGATTAGGGGGTAGATACATGATTTCTCTGGTTTGAATATATCTAGACCTTGTTTATCAACTTAATTGAATGCTTACTATGTGACATAAGATGACTATGTGCATTGGTTTTTCATTTTATTGTTTTTTTTTTTATTTTTATGCCCATTTGAATCTTGGTCAAATCCTAGGTTAATTTGACTATGATTTAATCAAGTTTAAAACATGAATATGAAAAATTAAGCATCTATCCTTCTTAGTCACTCCAATATGTAGCTCTTGGGAGGGTTTTTGAAATTTCCATGCTTTAAACCAAAAACCACTTCTCTTCATGCATGCTTGACTTCATAAGTCAGAGTTTAGGGATAGGGGGTAGATACATGATTTTTCTGGTTAAATATGTCTAAACCTTGTTTATCAACTTGAATGCTTACTATATGACATACAAAGACTATTTGCTAACGGAGGGAGTAAGCACTCTAGCTATGAAAAGTACCAAACGATGCATAGTAAAATGATTTTTTATAGGAATACTAGTTCGGATTATATAATTTTATATTAGCAGGCCAAAATCGAACCCCGTAGTTGGATTTTCATAAATTTATCCGTAGTACTGGGCAAAACCCTAGTTTAGCTTATTTAATAATAGATTCGTAGGTCGATTTTTTTACGTTATTATTATTATTACTAGGAGACGAAGGGAGAGCAATCACGGGGCCGCACTTATTTATGGTGTCTATCCTTTTTGTGGTGATGTTGACTGTTGTGCAGGGTTGTCAGTGCGCAGGGGGTGCGAGCGAGCGAGAAAGGCCGAAATGAGAGAGATGTTTTTTTAGAGGGACAACCGAACGATCCTGAAGGACCTAGATTTCCAATACGCATCAGAGCGCAGTTTATAGCAGGACACAAAATAAACAAGAAATTACGTCTAAATCCCTAATATTTACATGGTAGACCCCATGCTGAAAGCAAGAAATGCGATCGGGTCCTTAACAGCCACCGTCCGGATTGATCCTCGTCGCAGCCGGGGACGAACCACTTGGCGCGACCAAATCTCCATGGCTACAGAGCCTGCACACCATGGCCTACGAGCTGAGCTAGAAACGACCTGCCAAAACCGGCAGGCAACGGAGGTGGATAATTGGAGAGATGGAGAGAGAGAGAGAGTGTTGATGCCTCTCTCTTGAGAAAGAATGGTGTGGGGTGGCCTTCGGACAGCGCCACACCAAGACCAACAAGTCCCCCAAGTGGACCGATGACAGGAGCCCGAGTTAAAGCTCTACATGATGAGGTGAACTCGCTCCTCACCACCCTTGATCTTGGTACCCATTTGGATGGAATGCTACCTCATGCCGATGTGCTATGTGTCATTAGGTACAAGGCGCATAAAGACCCCGGAGAGGAGGACACGTCAAGGTCAAGGGAAGGAGAGGAGCAGCTGGACATGGAGGTGATCACGAAGCCGAACCCGACGTCGCTCGAAGTGCTCAAAGGAAGAGAAGAGAGCTGGCCTGTCCAGGACCCGGTTAGACCGGCCCCACAACCGGACGACCCGGTCCCAGGCCCGGTCAACCGGGCGCCCAACCGGGCGCAGCTCCATTGTACCGGAAGGAAATCGGAAACCTCGCAGATTCCCGGTTGGCGCCCGGTCGACCGGACCCATGACCGGACGGCCCGGTCATAGGCCCGGTCAGACCGGACCCAAACCGGGTTTGACGGGAATGACCCACCAAACTGCCTAAGTTATCCATTCGCGTACCTGTTCGCCCTTGCTGGCCATGTATGCCTATATAAGTAGCCTGGACCCCTCCTTTACCCCTTAGACTTGTTTTGAACTCAAACCTACCTTTGAGCTTAGTCTCCCTAGGGTTACCATCCCTCTGTAATCAAGGCATCCTGGTTGTTGATTTGGATATTGTTGAGTGAGAATCTAGTACAAGCTACTCTCTCTCCCTCACCAATCTCTTCTTCTCCAACCCCAATCTCTCACCGGGAATTCTGCCGCATGCCTCTTCCTCGGAGATTCTATTGGCGTGGTCCATCGAGCCACGGGGGTAAGCATCGGGTGTATCGGGTTGGTGTGCGTGCGTGAGTACCGGCGTTCTTCGTGTTCTTCGTGTTCCTCGCGTTCTCCCACCTCTTCCCTTGGTTTTCGGGGTCAAATCGCGAGATCGGGCCACTCCCGGGATCTTAGATCTCATCATATGCTATCAGCAGCTCTTGGTACCGCGGATTTGACCCTCCACCCACCCGATTTCGTTTCTAGAAAATTTTCCAAAAAATCCTCAAAAATAGCCCCAAATTGCCTCTTGACCGATCTGTGATTTTGTTGCGTTTTGAGTGGTTTTGGTCCATGGATTTGGTGTTGGAGTGCTTGATCTACTATCTCCCCAACTTTTAGCCCCCAATTCCATCGTTTCCCTTCGTTTTGGTCGATTTGGCTTGGTTTCGCTCAAGAACAGGAGAGAGAAACTGCGCCCCGCGAAATCCGGTCAACCGGGCTCCAACCGGGCCTGTGACCGGACGGCCTGGCGCCAGGGCCGGTCAACCGGGCGCCAACCGGGCGCCAACCGGGCCAGAACCCGGTCAACCGGGCTGTAGACCGGCCAGGCTGGCCCAGGGCCCGGTCAACCGGGCGCCAACCGGGCGCCACCACTACCACCACCTCCGCCAACCACCGCCGCCCTCTCCGCCGCCGGCAAGCACCGCCACCCTCCCCAAACCACCGGGAAACATCACCGCGGCCCCATAACCTCTGCCGCAACCGCAAGAGCATCGACACCACCCACCACCGGTTTACCACCGCCACCACCGCCACCACCGCCAAGCTACTTTGACAAATTTCTTCCGCTAACTTGTGTTTGCTTGTTCCGGTTTGAGTGCCTTGTTTGTACAACTAATCCGCAGCTACGAAGAAAGCGACGACATCCTCGGCACCCCGGACTTGCAACCGTACTCTTGACACCACCACCTTCATCTCAAGTTGTGTGTTCATCACCGCCGAACATCTTAGGTATAACTTGCATTCCCCTTGTAACCCCTCTTCTTTTGCGATCTATCCTATCGAGCATTGCTTATCAAGTGTTGCGAGACATTGCACGTGGCCCCGATTGTGAGGTGTGTGCGTTGTGTGGAGTCAAGCTTCTAAGCAAAACTCGTGTGGCAAGATAGCAAAAGTGAGCTAATGCTAACAGAGAGCGTGAAAAAGAAAGAAAAGCACAAAAAGAGTGCAAGTGCCATCATACATACAAAAGTGTACAAAGTGCCACCATAGATACAAAAGAGTGCAAGTGCCACCATATACAAAAGAGAAAAAGCTTTTAAGCAAAAGAGAGATATGAGAAGAGAGGCCGCGTGTGAATCTTGTTGTCTCTTCGTTTGCAACCAAAGCTTTGATCTCTTCTTGTGTTAGTGTGACACCGAGCACCCTTGCTTAAGGGCTTCTTACACTTTTCCGCTCATTCCTTGGTCACACTAACCCCGTTCATCTCGTGTGTGCGTTCCATATCTTTCCGTGTTTATAGTGATCATCGCTTTGACATTTGAATTTTTGGATTTCACCCACTTTTAACAACATACTCGATCTTGGATTTTGTCTTTTGGCTTTCCACCATACTCACCTAACACCATATTTGCTAGCTTTTGCGTGTGGTTTTGCGTGTGTCCCCGATACACTTGATCTTGCTTTTGGCTTGGTTGATTGCCCCAATATTATCTTACCTTGGTAAGAGTACGAGGTAGTGTTCTTCCACTAACACACACCATATAGATCTTGTCATGCTAACATGTATAGCGACGAAGAAGATACGGAGGCGTACACGGAGCACTTCGAGGAGGATACCTCTTCAAGCACCGCGGATGTGGAGGAACATGTGGAGCTCGACAACGACTATGGCTCCACGAGCATCACCAACATGACCGACATCGAGGAGCTCTACATCGACAATGGCTCCTCAAGCATGGACGACATGGTGAAGCACCACCTTGAGGACGACATCGACGAGCTCTACATCGACAATGGCTCACCACTCATGGACGACATGGTGGAGCAACGCCATGAGTACGACATCGATGACATGGTGGAGCAACACCACGAGTACAACATCGACACCATGGCGGAGCCTCACCTACGCTCCACGATGAGCAAAGACGATGCTCCCAAGTACACCTACGTCGCCAATGGAGCTACATATGAAGATAGAGGACCTCCAAGATGGCACCATCATATGGAGCATCAAGAGCGTCCCCAACATGATCGCCATCGACACACTTCTCTGAGCTCCACAAGGCGCCACCATGAGAGTGCTTATGCACAAGATCATCGACATCAAGGACATCATATGGAGCTTCAAGGGTGTCCCCAACATGATCGTCATCGACAATCTTCTACAAGCTCCACAAGGCGCCCCAAGCAATATGCCAAGTCGCATGAGCCATCATCTAGGCATGGCAAGGACCGTCATCGACTCACACCATCTCATGATAGTCGTCGACCACTACCACCTCATGGTCTACATCGACATACGTCACCACATGAGCTTCGCCGCCACAAGACACTTCATGATCGCCATCGACCAACATCACCCAAGGATCTTCGACGACCCTCATCAAGACATGGTGATGAAGCACGACGACGAGAGCCTCGACATGAAGGCGACAAACACCATCATAGGGTGTCCACCACTCCAAGGATGGAAAGTGCACATCAAGAAGACCTTCCTCATAAGGCGACTTCTCCCTCTTGTGCCACCACCACAATGGCCCCTACATTGTCACATGCCTATGGACTCCGATGCTACAAGTGCAAGCAACAAGGCCACCCTCCACGGGAATGTCCCAATCTCCTATGTGAGGTGTGCAAGGCCAAGGGTCACGTGGCATGGCAATGCACAACGCCAAGTGCCAAGACGCTCTACTTCGACAAGCTACAAGCACAAGTCTCCAAGATGCCTATTGCGCCCACACTTCAAGATGGAGATCTACAAGGTCAAATCAAGGATGATGTGGATCGGAGCCTAGATCTCTACGACACTACGGCGCCACCGCTTGAGGATGACTTGGGAGGCGATGGAGTTGAGCATGGTGACCATGGGATTCTCCCTTCACCTATGGAGGCGCATGGAGTTGAGATGGTTGAGCATGGGAATTTCCGTTCAACCAAGGGGGCGCATGGAGATGAGAAAGTCGAGCCTACTCCCCTATGCTTCATTGATGAGTTGGTACCAATCCCATGTGAGCATGAGAGCCACCTAGCCCACTTGAGTGAGAGTGATAGTGAGTTGAGTGACTCCCACCCCATATGTGAGTTTGAGTGCTTCCGTTTGGAGGACATGAGTGATACACAAAGTGAGTTGGGAGAGGTAGATGATAGGTCCATGGAGGACATCACTTTGGCTAACACATTAACCTCTCCCTCTTTGGTGTCTTCTTATGTTGCACTAGGTTCCACGGAGGACGAGTTCCCGCTCATGGAGACGATGTACATGGTGCATGAAGATGATGATATCTCACCATGCTTGCTCCAAGATGGACATGTCGACCACATGGATCCTCCTACTTCCACAACACCTACTTCAAATGAGTCGGCCTACAAAGGTAACAACATAGGTGTTGATGATGCCATGATCCCACTAGTGGACATGATGACTTATGAGTGCATGCATGATCTTGATGATACATTTGCTACGTCACATGCTACTTTCACTTTCCCGTGTGATGCTTTGCTTGATAACATTGTTGATCATGTGAAATTGATTGCTTGTGATACCATGACCATGCCATGCTACGAGAGTTTCACTTTTTCCACGCTTGCTTGCAATGATAATGATTATGATAATGCTTGTGTTGTGACACCCTTGATCAACACTTGCTCTTTACATAGGGTTTTCGACAACAATGATAACATGTTGAACATGCTTTGCCCAAAATGTTTGCACTATTCCATGATCCTTGCATCCAATATTGTGAACAATTGCTCTTTCTTATGCTTGGTATGCAAGAATGCTTATTTCATTGTCCACAAGATGGCCCCCATAGCCTTCTCACTCTTTGATGATCATGAAGTACCACATGCCATGAATACACCTTCTTGCCATATGCACCATCGCCATACATTTCATACTATCTTGATTGACACTAATGGTGATGTGCACAAGACATGGAACATCATGATGGATGATGTGTTCCTCTACCATGCACACACGCTTTTTGTTTTCTCCTTTGTGTGTATAGGTACCCGAATGACAACTTCCACCGCTACGGAGCATGAGCTCACGAAACGCGCAATTGAGAGCTACCCCAACACGGATGAGATACATGATCCAACCCATGGGATTCACGCCAAAGGGTATGTTCCCAAACGCCTTCGCCCTCGTGTGTTTCCGGCTTGTCTTGTCGAGCTTCCGGTTTGGTCCAATGCCTCGTCACCTCTTTTGCTTCTTATGCAACATATCTTGACACATCTTGTTGGCACAATGATTGTTGCATGTCTTGATGAGATCATCATACACTCCGAGAATCTCAAGGACCATGTCATACATGTGAGAGACACCTTATGCATCTTGTGCCACATGTCACTCATAAAGTTGCTCTTCTTTGGATTTCTCATTTCATCTTTGGCAATTGAAATGGATTCTTTGACACTTGAGGATACCCATACTTGGCTCACGCCAACCATACTTTCCCAAGCTAGAAGTTCCCATCTCTTTGCCATTGCACATAACAATTTTGCCCAAAATTTTGCCGCCGATACTTGCCTTTTGATTGTTCCATTTGTGTGGGACAATGCTACACATCACATTTTGGACACTTTACAAACCAAACACTTACATGCACAAAGTTTTGCCCTACCAAATTTTTGATACATCGACACTCTTTTGGTTCCCATTTTTGCCAAATGCCTCTTGGAGAAACGACTTGATGCTTCGTATTTGATTGAGAGCCTCTTGTTCGCCGATCACAAAATTGGCATCCACAAGCTTTCCATTTGCAAGTTGTTTTTCCCCAAGCTCTTCTTCGGCCGCGACTTTATCCCTCTACCACAACATGGGACAACCCTCATGGACTACACCGTCGGTGAGGAGGAACAAGAGTCGAAGGCGACTCTTTCCCAAGGGGGGGAGATGATGTGGGGTGGCCTTCGGACATCGCCACACCAAGACCAACAAGTCCCCCAAGTGGACCGATGACACGAGCACGAGTTAAAGCTCTACATGATGAGGTGAAATCGCTCCTCACCACCCTTGATCTTGGTACCCATTTGGATGGAATGCTACCTCATGCCGATGTGCTATGTGTCATTAGGTACAAGGCGCATAAAGACCCCGGAGATGAGGACACGTCAAGGTCAAGGGAAGGAGAGGAGCAGCTGGACATGGAGGTGATCACGAAGCCGAACCCGACGTCGCTCGAAGTGCTCAAAGGAAGAGAAGAGAGCTGGCCGGTCCAGGACCCGGTTAGACCGGCCCCACAACTGGACAACCCGGTCCCAGGCCCGGTCAACCGGGAGCCCAACCGGGCGCAGCTCCATCGTACCGGAAGGAAACCGGAAACCTCGCAGATTCCCGGTTGGCGCCCGGTCGACCGGACCCATGACCGGACGGCCCGGTCATAGGCCCGGTCAGACCGGACCCAAACTGGGTTTGACGGGAATGACCCACCAAACTGCCTAAGTTATCCATTTGCGTACCTGTTCGCCCTTGCTGGCCATGTATGCCTATATAAGTAGCCTGGACCCCTCCTTTACCCCTTAGACTTGTTTTGAACTCAAACCTACCTTTGAGCTTAGTCTCCCTAGGGTTACCATCCCTCTGTAATCAAGGCATCCTGGTTGTTGATTTGGATATTGTTGAGTGAGATTCTAGTACAAGCTACTCTCTCTCCCTCACCAATCTCTTCTTCTCCAACCCCAATCTCTCTCCGGGAATTCTGCCGCGTGCCTCTTCCTCGGAGATTCTATTGGCGTGGTCCATCGAGCCACGGGGGTAAGCATCGGGTGTATCGGGTTGGTGTGCGTGCGTGAGTATCGGTGTTCTTCGTGTTCTTCGTGTTCCTCGCGTTCTCCCACCTCTTCCCTTGGTTTTCGGGGTCAAATCGCGAGATCGGGCCACTCCCGAGATGTTAGATCTCATCAAAGAAGATGGCTGGGAGTTTGCCTACCTAGCGTACGTGACTTGTGCTCACTGAAGTGTGGGACCTCACGCATGGGAACCACACGTAAGTGACAGACTTGTTGCTCTAATAACTCGGGTGATTATTATACTGTATTAGTACATAGTTTCCTGTGGATCCTTCTTAGTCACTCCAAAATGAAGCTCTTTGGGAGGGTTTTTGAAATTTCCATGTTTGAAACAAAAAACCACATATCTTCATGCGCTTGACTTCATGAGACAGAGTTTAGGGTTAGGGGGTAGATACATGATTTCTCTGGTTTGAATATGTCTAGACCTTGTTTATCAACTTAATTGAATGCTTACTATATGACATAAGAAGATTATGTGCCTTGATTTTACATTTTTTTAAATTATGCCCATTTGAATCTTGGTCAAATCCTAGGTTTAACCATGATTTAAACAAGTTTAAAACATGAATATGAAAAATTAAGCATGTATCCTTCGTAATCACTCCAAAATGAAGCTCTTGAGAGCTTTTTTGAAATTTCCATGTTTGAAACCAAAAAACCACGTACTTCACTTCATGCTTGTCTTCATAAGACAGAGTTTGGGTTAGGGGTAGCTTGTGGATACATGATTTTTCTGGTTTGAATATGTCTAAACCTTGTTTATCAACTTAATTGAATGCTTACTAGATGACATAAGATGACTATGTGCATTGGTTTTTCATTTTATTGTTTTTTTTTAATTTTTATGCCCATTTGAATCTTGGTCAAATTTTTATGCCCATGATATAAACAAGTTTAAAACATGAATATGAAAAATTAAGCATCTATCCTTCTTAGTCACTCCAAAATGTAGCTCTTGGGAGGGTTTTTGAAATTTCCATGCTTGAAACCAAAAACCACTTCTCTTCATGCATGCTTGACTTCATAAGACAGAGTTTCGGTTTAGGGGGTAGATACATGATTTTCCTAGTTTGAATATGTCTAGACCTTGTTTATCAACTTAATTGAATGCTTACTATATGACATAAGAAGACCTTGTAATATGTTAAGCTAAAGGCTGGTTTTCCCGCACTTAGAAATGATATTTGCATCACTTATCATATGTTTGCCCATTTGAATCTTGTCAAATCCTAGGTTTGACCATGATTTAAACAAGTTTAAAACATGAATATGAAAAATTAAGGATGTATCCATCGTAGTCACTCCAAAATGAAGCTCGATCTTGAGAGGGTTTTTGAAATTTCCATGTTTGAAACCAAAAACCACGTACTTCTCTTCATGCTTGACTTCATAAGACTGAGGTTGGGGTTAGGGGTAGCTTGATACATAAATTTTCTGGTTTGAATATGTCTAGACATTGTTTATCAACTTAATTGAATGCTTACTAGATGACATAAGATGACTATTTGCAGTGGTTTTTCATTTATTTTTTGAATTTTTATGCCCATTTGAATTTTGGTCAAATCCTAGGTTTGACCATGATTTAATCAAGATTAAAACATGAATATGAAAAATTAAGCATCTATCCTTCTTAGTCACTCCAATATGTAGCTCTTGGGAGGGTTTTTGAAATTTCCATGCTTGAAACCAAAAACCACTTCTCTTCATGCATGCTTGACTTCATAAGACAGAGTTTAGGGTTAGGGGGTAGATACATGATTTTCCTGCTAGTTTGAATATGTCTAGACCTTGTTTATCAATTTAAATGAATGCTTACTATATGACATGAGCAGACCTTGGTTTTAATTTTTATACCCATTTGAATCTTCAACAAATCCTAGGTTTGTTGACCAAGATTTGAACAAGTTTAAAACATGAATATGAAAAAGTAAGCATGTATGCTTCTTAAGTCACTCCAAAATGAAGCTCTTGGGAGGGTTTTTGAAATTTCCATGTTTGAAACTAAAAACCACTTCTCTTCATGCTTGACTTCATAAGTCAGGGTTTAGGGATATTTAGGGGGTAGATACATGATTTTTCTGGTTTGAATATGTCTAGACCTTGTTTATCAACTTAATTGAATGCTTACTATATAACGTAAGAAGACTATGTACCTTGATTTTTCATTTTTTTTAAATTATGCCTATTTGAATCTTGGTCAAATCCTAGGTTTGACCATGATTTAAACAAGTTTAAAACATGAATATGCAAATTAAGCATGTATCCTTCATAGTCACTCCAAAATGAAGCTCTTGAGAGGGTTTTTGAAATTTCCATGTTTGAAACCAAAAACCGTATATCTTCATGCTTGACTTCATAAGACAGAGTTTAGGGTTAGGGGGTAGATACATGATTTCTCTGGTTTGAATATATCTAGACCTTGTTTATCAACTTATATGAATGCTTACTATGTGACATAAGAAGACTATGTGCCTTGATTTTCCATTTTTTGTTTTTTCTGAATTTTTATGCCCATTTGAATCTTGGTCAAATCCTAGATTTGACCATGATTTAAACAAGTTTAAAACATGAATATGAAAAATTAAGCATATATCCTTCTTGGTCACTCCAAAATGTAGATCTTGGTAGGGTTTTTGAAATTTCCATGTTTTAAACCAAAAAACCACGTACTTCTCTTCATGCTTGACTTCATAAGACAGAGTTTGGGGTTAGGAGTAGCTTGATACATAAATTTTCTGGTTTGAATATGTCTAGACATTGTTTATCAACTTAATTGAATGCTTACTAGATGACATAAGATGACTATGTGCATTGGTTTTTCATTTTTTTTTGAATTTTTATGCCCATTTGAATCTTGGTCAAATCCTAGGTTAATTTGACTACGATTTAATCAAGTTTAAAACATGAATATGAAAAATTAAGCATCTATCCTTCTTAGTCACACCAATATGTAGCTCTTGGGAGGGTTTTTGAAATTTCCATGCTTGAAACCAAAAACCACTTCTCTTCATGCATGCTTGACTTCATAAGAAAGAGTTTAGGGTTAGGGGGTAGATACATGATTTTCCTGCTAGTTTGAATATGTCTAGACCTTGTTTATCAATTTAAATGAATGCTTACTATATGACATGAGCAGACCTTGGTTTTAATTTTTATACCCATTTGAATCTTCAACAAATCCTAGGTTTGTTGACCAAGATTTGAACAAGTTTAAAACATGAATATGAAAAAGTAAGCATGTATGCTTCTTAAGTCACTCCAAAATGAAGCTCTTGGGAGGGTTTTTGAAATTTCCATGTTTGAAACTAAAAACCACTTCTCTTCATGCTTGACTTCATAAGTCAGGGTTTAGGGATATTTAGGGGGTAGATACATGATTTTTCTGGTTTGAATATGTCTAGACCTTGTTTATCAACTTAATTGAATGCTTACTATATAATGTAAGAAGACTATGTGCCTTGATTTTTCATTTTTTTTAAATTATGCCTATTTGAATCTTGGTCAAATCCTAGGTTTGACCATGATTTAAGCAAGTTTAAAACATGAATATGCAAATTAAGCATGTATCCTTCATAGTCACTCCAAAATGAAGCTCTTGAGAGGGTTTTTGAAATTTCCATGTTTGAAACCAAAAACCATATATCTTCATGCTTGACTTCATCAGACAGAGTTTAGGGTTAGGGGGTAGATACATGATTTCTCTGGTTTGAATATATCTAGACCTTGTTTATCAACTTATATGAATGCTTACTATGTGACATAAGAAGACTATGTGCCTTGATTTTCCATTTTTTGTTTTTTCTGAATTTTTATGCCCATTTGAATCTTGGTCAAATCCTAGATTTGACCATGATTTAAACAAGTTTAAAACATGAATATGAAAAATTAAGCATATATCCTTCTTGGTCACTCCAAAATGTAGATCTTGGTAGGGTTTTTGAAATTTCCATGTTTTAAACCAAAAAACCACGTACTTCTCTTCATGCTTGACTTCATAAGACAGAGTTTGGGGTTAGGAGTAGCTTGATACATAAATTTTCTGGTTTGAATATGTCTAGACATTGTTTATCAACTTAATTGAATGCTTACTAGATGACATAAGATGACTATGTGCATTGGTTTTTCATTTTTTTTGAATTTTTATGCCCATTTGAATCTTGGTCAAATCCTAGGTTAATTTGACTACGATTTAATCAAGTTTAAAACATGAATATGAAAAATTAAGCATCTATCCT
This sequence comes from Lolium perenne, assembly GCF_019359855.2. Lineage (NCBI taxonomy): Eukaryota > Viridiplantae > Streptophyta > Magnoliopsida > Poales > Poaceae > Lolium > Lolium perenne. The sequence continues at coordinate 142,368,669 of NC_067245.2, forward strand.
TCTTAGTCACTCCAATATGTAGCTCTTGGGAGGGTTTTTGAAATTTCCATGCTTGAAACCAAAAACCACTTCTCTTCATGCATGCTTGACTTCATAAGACAGAGTTTAGGGTTAGGGGTAGATACATGATTTTCCTGCTAGTTTGAATATGTCTAGACCTTGTTCATCAATTTAAATGAATGCTTACTATACGACATGAGTAGACCTCGGTTTTAATTTTTTATACCCATTTGAATCTTCGTCAAATCCTAGGTTTGTTGACCAAGATTTGAACAAGTTTAAAACATGAATATGAAAAAGTAAGCATGTATGCTTCTTAAGTCACTCCAAAATGAAGCTCTTGGGAGGTTTTTTGAAAATTCTATGTTTGAAACTAAAAACCACTTATCTTCATGCTTGACTTCATAATTAAGTCATGGTTTAGGGATATATATGGGTAGATACATGTTTTTCTGGTTTGAATATGTCTAGACCTTGTTTATCAACTTAAATGAATGCTTACTATATGACATAAGAAGACTATGTGCCTTGATTTTTCATTTTTTTAAATTATGCCCATTTGAATCTTGGTCAAATCCTAGGTTTGACCATGATTTAAACAAGTTGAAAACATGAATATGAAAAATTAAGCATATATCCTTCTTAGTCACTCCAAAATGATGCTCTTGGGAGGGTTTTTGAAATTTCCATGTTTGAAACCAAAAACCACATATCTTCATGCTTGACTTCATAAGACAGAGTTTAGGGTTAGGGGGTAGATACATGATTTCTCTGGTTTGAATATATCTAGACCTTGTTTATCAACTTAATTGAATGCTTACTATGTGACATAAGAAGACTATGTGCCTTGATTTTCCATTTTTTGTTTTTTCTGAATTTTTATGCACATTTGAATCTTGGTCAAATCCTAGGTTTGACCATGATTTAAACAAGTTTAAAACATGAATATGAAAAATTAAGCATATATCCTTCTTAGTCACTCCAAAATGTAGATCTTGGTAGGGTTTTTGCAATTTCCATGTTTGAAACCAAAAACCACTTCTCTTCATGCATGCTTGACTTTATAAGACAGAGTTTAGGTTTAGGGGTAGCTAGATACATGATTTTTCTGGTTTGAATATGTCTAGACCTTGTTTATCAACTTAATTGAATGCTTACTATATGACATAAGAAAACTATGTGCCTTGGTTTTTCATTTATTTTGATTTATTTTGATTTTTTATGCCCATTTGAATCTTGGTCAAGTCCTAGGTTTGACCATGATTTAAACAAGTTTAAAACATAAATATGAAAAATTAAGCATATATCCTTCTTAGTCACTCCAAAATGTAGCTCTTGGTAGGGTTTTTGAAATTTCCATGTTTAAAACCAAAAACCACATGTCTTCATGCTTGACTTCATAAGTCAGAGTTTAGGGATAGGGGGTAGATACATGATTTTTCTGGTTGAATATGTCTAAACCTTGTTTATCAACTTGAATGCTTACTATATGACATACAAAGACTATTTGCTAATGGAGGGAGTAAGCACTCTAGCTATGAAAAGTACCAAACGATGCATACTAAAATGATTTTTTAGAGGAATACTAGTTCGGATTATATAATTTTATATTAGCAGGCCAAAATCGTAGGTCGATTTTTTTACATTATTATTATTATTACTAGGAGACGAAGGGAGAGCAGTCACGGGGCCCCACTTATTTATGGTGTCTATCCTTTTTCTGGTGATGTTGACTGTTGTGCAGGGTTGTCAGTGCGCAGGGGGTGCGAGCGAGCGAGAAAGGATGAAATGGGAGAGATGTTTTTTTAAGAGGGACAACCGAACGATCTTGAAGGACCCAGATTTCCAATATGCATCAGAGCGCAGTTTACAACAAGACACAAAATAAACAGGAAATTACGTCTAAATCCCTAAGATTTACATGGTAGACCCCAGGCTGAAAGCAAGAAATGCGATCGGGTCCTTAACAGCCACCGTCTGGATTGATCCTCGTCGCAGCCGGGGACGAACCACTTGGCGCGACCAAATCGCCATGGCTACAGAGCCTGCACACCATGGCCTACGAGCTGAGCTAGAAACGACCTGCCAAAACCGGCAGCCAACGGAGGTGGATAATTGGAGAGACGGAGAGAGAGAGAGATAGAGAGAGAGAGAGAGAGTGTTGATGCCTCTCTCTTGAGAAAGAAGATGGCTGGGAGTTTGCCTACCTAGCGTACGTGACTTGTGCTCACTGAAGTGTGGGACCTCACGCATGGGAACCACACATAAGTGACAGACTTGTTGCTCTAATAACTCGGGTGATTATTATACTGTATTAGTACATAGTTTCCTATGGATCCTTCTTAGTCACTCCAAAATGAAGCTCTTTCGGATGGTTTTTGAAATTTCCATGTTTGAAACAAAAAACCACATATCTTCATGCGCTTGACTTCATGAGACAGAGTTTAGGGTTAGGGGGTAGATACATGATTTCTCTGGTTTGAATATGTCTAGACCTTGTTTATTAACTTAATTGAATGCTTACTATTTGACATAAGAAGATTATGTGCCTTGATTTTACATTTTTTTAAATTATGCCCATTTGAATCTTGGTCAAATTCTAGGTTTGACCATGATTTAAACAAGTTTAAAAAATGAATATGAAAAATTAAGCATGTATCCTTCGTAGTCACTCCAAAATGAAGCTCTTGAGAGGTTTTTTGAAATTTCCATGTTTGAAACAAAAAAACCACGTACTTCACTTCATGCTTGTCTTCATAAGACAGAGTTTGGGGTTAGGGGTAGCTTGTTGATACATGATTTTTCTGGTTTGAATATGTCTAGACCTTGTTTATCAACTTAATTGAATGCTTACTAGATGACATAAGATGACTATGTGCATTGGTTTTTCATTTTATTGTTTTTTTTATTTTTATGCCCATTTGAATCTTGGTCAAATTTTATGCCCATGATTTAAACAAGTTTAAAACATGAATATGAAAAATTAAGCATCTATCCTTCTTAGTCACTCCAAAATGTAGCTCTTGGGAGGGTTTTTGAAATTTCCATGCTTGAAACCAAAAACCACTTCTCTTCATGCATGCTTGACTTCATAAGACAGAGTTTAGGGTTAGGGGGTAGATACATGATTTTCCTGGTTTGAATATGTCTAGACCTTGTTTATCAACTTAAGTGAATGCTTACTATATGACATAAGAAGACCTTGTAATATGTTAAGCTAAAGGCTGGTTTGCCCGCACTTAGAAATGATATTTGCATCACTTATCATATGTTTGCCCATTTGAATCTTGTCAAATCCTAGGTTTGACCATGATTTAAACAAGTTTAAAACATGAATATGAAAAATTAAGGATGTATCCTTCGTAGTCACTCCAAAATGAAGCTCGATCTTGAGAGGGTTTTTGAAATTTCCATGTTTGAAACCAAAAAACCACGTACTTCTCTTCATGCTTGACTTCATAAGACTGAGTTTGGGGTTAGGGGTAGCTTGATACATAAATTTTCTGGTTTGAATATGTCTAGACATTGTTTATCAACTTAATTGAATGCTTACTAGATGACATAAGATGACTATGTGCATTGGTTTTTCATTTATTTTTTGAATTTTTATGCCCATTTGAATCTTGGTCAAATCCTAGGTTTGACCATGATTTAATCAAGTTTAAAACATGAATATGAAAAATAAAGCATCTATCCTTCTTAGTCACTCCAATATGTAGCTCTTGGGAGGGTTTTTGAAATTTCCATGCTTGAAACCAAAAACCACTTCTCTTCATGCTTGACTTCATAAGACAGAGTTTAGGGTTAGGGGTAGATACATGATTTGTCTTGTTTGAATACATCTAGACCTTGTTTATCAAATTTAATGCTTACTATATGACATAAGAAGACTATATGCTTTGGTTTTTCATTTTTCTGATTTTTTTATTTTTGATGCCCATTTGAATCTTGGTCAAATCCTAGGTTTGACCAAGATTTAAACAAGTTTAACACATGAAAATGAAAAGGGAAGCATTTATCCTTCTTAGTCACTCTAAATGAAGTTTTTGGGAGGTTTTTTGAAATTTCCATGTTTGAAACCCAAAACCACTTCTCTTCATGCTTGACTTCATAAGTCAGGGTTTAGGGATATTTAGGGGGTAGATACATGATTTTTCTGGTTTGAATATGTCTAGACCTTGTTTATCAACTTAATTGAATGCTTACTATATAACGTAAGAAGACTATGTGCCTTGATTTTTCATTTTTTTTAAATTATGCCTATTTGAATCTTGGTCAAATCCTAGGTTTGACCATTATTTAAACAAGTTTAAAACATGAATATGAAAATTAAGCATGTATCCTTCATAGTCACTCCAAAATGAAGCTCTTGAGAGGGTTTTTGAAATTTCCATGTTTGAAACCAAAAACCATATATCTTCATGCTTGACTTCATAAGACAGAGTTTAGGGTTAGGGGGTAGATACATGATTTCTCTGGTTTGAATATATCTAGACCTTGTTTATCAACTTATATGAATGCTTACTATGTGACATAAGAAGACTATGTGCCTTGATTTTCCATTTTTTGTTTATTCTGAATTTTTATGCCCATTTGAATCTTGGTCAAATCCTAGATTTGACCATGATTTAAACAAGTTTAAAACATGAATATGAAAAATTAAGCATATATCCTTCTTAGTCACTCCAAAATGTAGATCTTGGTAGGGTTTTTGAAATTTCCATGTTTTAAACCAAAAAACCACGTACTTCTCTTCATGCTTGACTTCATAAGACAGAGTTTGGGGTTAGGAATAGCTTGATACATAAATTTTCTGGTTTGAATATGTCTAGACATTGTTTATCAACTTAATTGAATGCTTACTAGATGACATAAGATGACTATGTGCATTGGTTTTTCATTTTTTTTTTGAATTTTTATGCCCATTTGAATCTTGGTCAAATCCTAGGTTAATTTGACTATGATTTAATCAAGTTTAAAACATGAATATGAAAAATAAGCATCTATCCTTCTTAGTCACTCCAATATGTAGCTCTTGGGATGGTTTTTGAAATTTCCATGCTTGAAACCAAAAACCACTTCTCTTCATGCATGCTTGACTTCATAAGACAGAGTTTAGGGTAAGGGGTAGATACATGATTTTCCTGCTAGTTTGAATATGTCTAGACCTTGTTCATCAATTTAAATGAATGCTTACTATATGACATGAGTAGACCTTGGTTTTAATTTTTATACCCATTTGAATCTTCGTCAAACCTAGGTTTGTTGACCAAGATTTGAACAAGTTTAAAACATGAATATGAAAAAGTAAGCATGTATGCTTCTTAAGTCACTCCAAAATGAAGCTCTTGGGAGGTTTTTTGAAAATTCCATGTTTGAAACTAAAAACCACTTCTCTTCATGCTTGACTTCATAATTAAGTCATGGTTTAGGGATACATAGGGGTAGATACATGTTTTTCTGGTTTGAATATGTCTAGACCTTGTTTATCAACTTAATTGAATGCTTACTATATGACATAAGAAGACTATGTGCCTTGATTTTTCATTTTTTTAAATTATGCCCATTTGAATCTTGGTCAAATCCTAGGTTTGACCATGATTTAAACAAGTTGAAAACATGAATATGAAAAATTAAGCATATATCCTTCTTAGTCACTCCAAAATGAAGCTCTTGGGAGGGTTTTTGAAATTTCCATGTTTGAAACCAAAAACCACATATCTTCATGCTTGACTTCATAAGACAGAGTTTAGGGTTAGGGGGTAGATACATGATTTCTCTGGTTTGAATATATCTAGACCTTGTTTATCAACTTAATTGAATGCTTACTATGTGACATAAGAAGACTATGTGCCTTGATTTTCCATTTTTTGTTTTTTCTGAATTTTATGCCCATTTGAATCTTGGTCAAATCCTAGGTTTGACCATGATTTAAACAAGTTTAATACATGAATATGAAAAATTAAGCATATATCCTTCTTAGTCACTCCAAACTGTAGATCTTGGTAGGGTTTTTGAAATTTCCATGTTTGAAACCAAAAACCACTTCTCTTCATGCATGCTTGACTTTATAAGACAGAGTTTAGGTTTAGGGGTAGCTAGATACATGATTTTTCTGGTTTGAATATGTCTAGACCTTGTTTATCAACTTAATTGAATGCTTACTATATGACATAAGAAAACTATGTGCCTTGGTTTTTCATTTATTTTGATTTATTTTGATTTTTTATGCCCATTTGAATCTTGGTCAAGTCCTAGGTTTGACCATGATGTAAACAAGTTTAAAAATAAATATGAAAAATTAAGCATATATCCTTCTTAGTCACTCCAAAATGTAGCTCTTGGTAGGGTTTTTGAAATTTCCATGTTTAAAACCAAAAACCACATGTCTTCATGCTTGACTTCATAAGTCAGAGTTTAGGGATAGGGGGTAGATACATGATTTTTCTGGTTGAATATGTCTAAACCTTGTTTATCAACTTGAATGCTTATTATATGACATACAAAGACTATTTGCTAACGGAGGGAGTAAGCACTCTAGCTATGAAAAGTACCAAACGATGCATACTAAAATGATTTTTTAGAGGAATACTAGTTCGGATTATATAATTTTATATTAGCATGCCAAAATCGAACCCCGTAGTTGGATTTTCAGGAATTGATCCGTAGTACTGGGCAAAACCCTAGTTTAGCTTATTTAATAATAGATTCGTAGGTCGATTTTTTCACGTTATTATTATTATTACTAGGAGACGAAGGGAGAGCAGTCACGGGGCCCCACTTATTTGTGGTGTCTATCCTTTTTCTGGTGATGTTGACTGTTGTGCAGGGTTGTCAGTGCGCAGGGGGTGCGAGCGAGCGAGAAAGGACGAAATGAGAGAGATGTTTTTTTTAGAGGGACAACCGAACGATCTTCAAGGACCCAGATTTCCAATACGCATCAGAGCGCAGTTTACAGCAGGACACAAAATAAACAGGAAATTACGTCTAAATCCCTAAGATTTACATGGTAGACCCCAGGCTGAAAGCAAGAAATGCGATCGGGTCCTTAATAGCCACCGTCCGGATTGATCCTCGTCGCAGCCGGGGACGAACCACTTGGCGCGACCAAATCGCCATGGCTACAGAGCCTGCACACCATGGCCTACGAGCTGAGCTAGAAACGACCTGCCAAAACCGGCAGCCAACGGAGGTGGATAATTGGAGAGACGGAGAGAGAGAGAGAGAGAGAGTGTTGATGCCTCTCTCTTGAGAAAGAAGATGGCTGGGAGTTTGCCTACCTAGCGTACGTGACTTGTGCTCACTGAAGTGTGGGACCTCACGCATGGGAACCACACGTAAGTGATAGACTTGTTGCTCTAATAACTCGGGTGATTATTATACTGTATTAGTACATAGTTTCCTATGGATCCTTCTTAGTCACTCCAAAATGAAGCTCTTTGGGAGGGTTTTTGAAATTTCCATGTTTGAAACAAAAAACCACATATCTTCATGCGCTTGACTTCATGAGACAGAGTTTAGGGTTAGGGGGTAGATACATGATTTCTCTGGTTTGAATATGTCTAGACCTTGTTTATCAACTTAATTGAATGCTTACTATTTGACATAAGAAGATTATGTGCCTTGATTTTACATTTTTTTAAATTATGCCCATTTGAATCTTGGTCAAATCCTAGGTTTGACCATGATTTAAACAAGTTTAAAAAATGAATATGAAAAATTAAGCATGTATCCTTCGTAGTCACTCCAAAATGAAGCTCTTGAGAGGTTTTTTGAAATTTCCATGTTTGAAACAAAAAAACCACGTACTTCACTTCATGCTTGTCTTCACAAGACAGAGTTTGGGGTTAGGGGTATGTAATATCCCAGGTATTGGGGTTACAAAAATAGAGGAAACAGATGTGTGCATTGCATTCATGCATAGAAAATCTGGGGAATTTTCGCGCTTTAAAGTAAAACAGTCACAGTAACTGAAGTTTCACTTGACCTTGGTGGAATTGAAGTAGCTCATCAAGTCAAGCGCTATAAACCTCAATGTGATTTTGTTAAAACCTTGTTTTGGGTAGAGATGATTTGATCTAAGGGGTTAGATCAAATGGAACTAATAATCAACACAACAACACTTTACTCAATAATCAATTACTTGATCTTATAAAAGATTATAATATGGTAATCCTGGTCCTAACATATGAACCTACAATTAATTGGAAATCAAGTAACAATAATTGGGAAACCATTCTTCACTTATCTTTTCCATGTCTTAAACTAATCCATGATCCTACCATGAACCTCATGGTATTTATTTTACTTCATTCTTGGAAACATGACAAGGAGATCAACTCTAGAAATACACATTCCTCTCTATTCCAAATAGTTAAGCATCAAACCTAGTGAGGTGAGAGTTCTATTATAATTATTAGAGAAGCATTAACAAACCTGGAGCAAAACCTTGGATATACATCCAAGTATTCAAATCATAATCTCTAAGAGAAACCCTAGGAGATTATTCCAGACCATCCCTAGAGAGAGAATCCAATTATGTTAAACAAACAAATTGAGGATCACATCAATCCCTATGGAGCCTAACTTAAGTTAGTACTAAAATCATTCCCAAATGAGAGAGACCACTCATACCAATCTTAGCTTTACCTATTTAAGAATAAAGGACAACCTTTGAACTAAAGTATTAGGAGATTAACCATTTCATCATGGAGTGGTGAGACAACCTAATATCACATAGAATAAGATTATATCCATGGATTGATAAAGCAAGGAGGAGATTAATTCAACCAAGATAGCCAAGTGGAGTTTTAGACTTGATATCTATTGAGATATGGTGAATACACCATAAACCCTAGAATACCTATTCCTATATGAGAGAACTCAAGTTATGGTGTTACACTCAAGTTAATGAGGCAACACTTGGACTTGGGAAAGAGAACTATCCATATACCCAGATGATTATATCATCATTCCCTGGAAATAACCCTAAGAATTATCTCAGGCAATCTCCTGGGATATAAACTATAGAGGCCCCCATAATAGCTCATCCTAGAAAATAAAATAGAAGTGCTATACCTTAGTTCATCAAGACAATGCTTGATCATGGAAGTGAGAAACCCATTTAATGAGAGATCCCTTAGGAAGCCAAACCTTGATCATTATAAATTGAGTGATGATCATAAACCTTAAGAACTTGAGGTAGAGATATTAAGAACAAGTTGATCATGCCTAATACATGATCATGCTCTTGAGGTATGTGAGGATAAGTTAAACCCTAATAGGATAAGTAGATATCATTCACCACATGAAATCATAGGGAGGTAACTAGTAAGAAACCCTAGACTTATATCCCAACCTTTACTTGTGAACCACTTGGTGATCATAAGTAGAATCCTACCATATCCATACTTCAGAAATTAAACAACCTAAGAAAACCTTAGAGTTAAACTCTCTGCTTTATATGGTGAGAAACCATATATCCATATGACCAAAGTTAACTATAAAAAGAACTATAACCAATGTAGTTACTTAAATGATAAATTGAGGTTAATAATAGAAGCCAATTGGTAGAAGATAAAACTAATTCCCAATATCATAGTAACTAGAGGAGAACATAAAATGTTAAGTAAACAACCATCTTATTATGGATATGGAGACTAAACCCTAATGGGTGCATCGTTTGAGTGATCACAAATATAACCTAGTTCACATTTGAGCTCCAAACCATAAGCCATTAGGTGAATATGATTAGAATCATAGAATTGCTCAATAGTTAAAGCTTATGCTCAAATATGGAACTTAAGAATAACTTAGTGCTAAATCATGTGATTAAAACCATATGTGGATCAACCACTCATCCTTATAATTAATTAAGACTTCATAATAATCCGTAAAAATACTTTGAGTAGAAATTATCCAATTTAAATGATTCAAAAGAGAGATGGGTTCCAAGGAGAAAAAAGGAATTTCAAATAACACATGGAGTCATTGCTAAATTGAAACTTAAAGGGAAATCACAAAGATACAAATAAAATCAAGCATTACACAATTGTCTTGGGAAATAAAATAATTCAATGACCATTGTTATCAAATTCTAAATCAAATAATCATAAACCTGCAAGAGTAATACAGTTCAACTTTGAAGTCAATTGAACAAAACCAGAAATGGAAATTTAAAAAAAAAAAACAGAATTGAATTCAAATTTGAATTCAAAAAATAAGAATACAAAACAGAAAATAAAGAAGAAAAAGAAAAGAGGAGAAAACCCACCTGGAACTTACCTGGCCGAGCAGCCCACCAACACAGCCCAACTCCTAGCCCAACTGCACCAGCCCAGCACAGCCCATCGTGGCCCAAGTACCCCTTCGCCACGGATAAGAGCGAGGAGGACGAGAAGACCTTCGTCTCCTTCTTCCTCCGCATGAACGACAGCACGACGCCGGCGAGCCACGTCCCGGCCGCCGAAGTGGACCCCGCGACCATCGACGATCGCCAGTGGCCGTATAAATACGAGAGAGGAAACCCTAGAGCCCCGATTTCCTTCTTCTCGCCATTATCCCGAAACCCTAACCCGCCAGCAACCCTATAGCCCCACCGTTGCCGACCACCCCGTAGCTCGCTAATGAGCTCTGGAGGCGCGCCACGATGTCCTCGTCCATCTGGTGTAGTCACACGCCGAGGGGAGCTCGGAGGTGGAAGAATTAGGCCGTTCCCTTTCGCAGTACTGCGAGGGAAATGGCGACCGCCTCGTTGCTACCGTCCTCGATCGACTCCAGCAACCAGCTAGAAAGCATCAGGGTGAGATTGCGCATCTCATGAGCATTTTATTGAGCCCCAATTCGTACCGTAGAACCTTGTCACCGTCGGCCTCTGTTCGCCGCCGCGGTACCTCACCGTTGGCCATGCTCCGGTGGCCATTTCCGAGCGGCGCCGCCACGTAGAGGTTCCGCACGTCCACGCGCATCGTATGCGCTAGCTCGCGCTGCCCCACGATCGCCGGAGCGTCGAGTCCATCCTCGACTGGGCGCCGGTGGTGTCCCTGGTTGCCACATCACTGCCACCATGGCAGCCAACGTGGCCACTGGCCCACCAGTCAGTCCCTAGGTGTAGGCTAGTCAAAGTACATATAGTATTTAGTTTAGTTTTAAATCAATTTCATTATTCCAGGAACTTTGAAAGAATTTAGAAAATTCGTTTTAACTCAGAAAAATGTAAATAAGATATTAAAATTCTTAGAAAATAAAACTCCATCTAATAAAAATATAAAAAGGAATTTTTATTTTTAATAAAAATTCAATTATTTAATACTTGTTATTTAAGCCTTTAATTTTAATTCTATATTCAAATAAAAATTCAATAATTAAGAAAAACTTCTAAATTTAATAAAAACCAGTAAGTAAATCAGGAAAATATTAAAAATAATTTTCTTTTACTTAGTACTTATTAAATCCTTAATAGGAGGATTTAAACCCTAATGAATAATTACCCTAATTAGTAAATTATTTAAAAATAATAAAAAGCCAAATTAAATATTAATTTTACTTCTAAGATATTAATAACTTCAACTTTAACATGAAGTTATTAATCATAGAAATTAAATTGTAAATAGCAAACCCTAAATCCCACATGAAATGACATTATAACCCTATCATTTCATGTGACTCCTAAAACCCTAAATTAATTAGGAACCCTAGTTCCACTATTGCATGTGAACCCTAAACTGCTTCTAACCTAAACCCTAGGTTAGAACATGTGATCATGATACTTTCTTTCAAAGCATAGAACCCTAGTAGCAAGTAAATACTTGTCTTGGCCACATAAAATGTAGAAAACCTATCACTAATATATGGGTATCCCATGTGTTCATCCTCATCAGACCTAACTAATCAAGTGGGGTCAACCAAGTGTAAACCCTAGATCCTATTACCAAACAACCATCCTTAATTATCCATGCTTAGTAATCACACCATTGTGATGAATACTAATAGCAATCATACCTAATATCTTGCATTACATACCATACTCCACCAAACCCTACTAGTGTGAAATACTTAGGAACCATCCCGTCTAAGAACCAATCATTCCTTGCTTAGTAGATCCAATAGCAAACCCTAGACAACCTCAACCCTAATTGATATACTTCTTATTACTTAAGAAGTATGTTCTTCAAAAGTTTTTCTTTTGAAGTAAATAAAGAGTCATCACCAACCCTGCTTATAAGGACCTATAAACCCTAGCCAGCTATCACTAGCAAGATAAACCAACCTTGACAACAACCATGCATAATGAATTGCTTAGGATACCTAGGCTTATCTTAACCTTACAAGCCCTAGGTGTTGATGAATCCAACTTTGTTGGGATCCATCTAATATTTACGCCAGCAACTACCTGAAACCATAGTCAACCATAGAAACCCAACCTAATTCTCATACTTGTTCTTTATGAAAGAACATGTTCTTCAAAAGTTATTCTTTTGAAGTATATGATAATTAATCATTAACCATGCCATTTAGTACTAAACTGACCACTGTTCTTTACTTGTTAACATTATGCCAATTATCATTCTTTGTGTGCTCAATTGATTATTATGCTTTATTATCTACCTGTTTATAATACCAAGTAATCACACCTGAATAAGAACCTTGTATGTGAATCACTCTAAAAGTGCAACACACCCTAAACCAATCATTACAACTCACTGATCCTAAATCATCGGGGTTAGGTCACGCTTAGAGCGATTGCATCTCGTTCTTATGCATTATTGCATCCTTGCCAATCTTTTAAACATCGTCCTTACCGGACGATGATGCTATTTCAGAATTTGGAGTTATTACGCATCGAAGACCTTGCCTGCATAATCTTGCAGTCAAGAAAGGCAAGTTCATCACTTTCTCATGTCATTTGAGTATTTCTATCAAATTAATTGCAAAGTACTATGGTTATCACTATTGCATAAAAACCAAAACCACTACTTTCATAACTATGAATATGACTATGTGGTGGGCAATGGAACCATGGATTGTGTTGATATGGTGGAGGTTCCATTGCAAGGGTTTATATCCATCTAGGATTAAACAACAAATGTCGCCAGTGATTCTTGTGCCGTAATAACCGTGTTAACCATAAGATCTGAAATGGGACGGACTAGTCAATCGTATTTCCACCTCTTGTACATCAACGGATGCGCTTACCATAGCAGTTGTATCTTGCGGAGCAAATTGTGGGTGGGGAACCCATTCTAAGTCCCCACGGTTATGCTGTGCATACCGTAGCGGTTGCGGCTTGCGGAACAACTTGAGGGTGGGGATCCCACTCTAATTCCCCACGGTAATGTGGTCTATGATGGGTTGCAGCTACCGGCGAAGGAGTTTGGTTCGATCCCGGAAGTTGTCGTGGTCGGGGTCCATCCTTAAATGGTGTAAGTGGACCGACGAGGACCCAGGGTCGGGGTTTGCAACAAAGGGTGGGTGTGCGAGGTAGCGGAGGAATATGATTGGCTATGACCTTATACCGGGCCTCACACCAAAGGAAGTGTGGACGAGCACGCGGCTCGGTTGGCACCAAGGTTAAGATCTCTTATGGGTAAAGCAACACACCTCTGCAGAGTGTAAAGAACCGTGACCTGTCACTCCTGTTCAGGATATGGAACTGCGAACGCGGCCGGAAAGGAGCTCCATGAAGTTCTAGTAAACCGGTGAAGGCTGACGGACATAGTTCTTCTGAATAAAAGCAACCTTTTGAAGAAATGGTTATGAAAACTTGCATTGGTATTAGACTTTCTGGTCTAATGCCGTAGCTAGTGCATTAAACACCTCTTTCCTATAATGAACTTGTTGAGTACGCTCGTACTCATCCCACTCTTAAATCCCCTGCTTAGATATGGAGGCATCGACGAAGGATCTACAGTGCAACTCGAAGGCCGAGGAGTCAACAACTACTTCAAGAGACAGGACCCTGTCAGAGGAGTCAGATACCACATCCAACAAGGAGAAAACCTAGTTTAGCCATAGAAGGGAACTAGCTTCCTAAACCTAGCTCCTATTTAGCTAGAATCTATTCATAGCCCCTATAGCTAGTCAAATACTCTACAAATAGAGTTCGTGATAGGATTAGACTACGAGTCGTTCTTCTGGAGTTTATTTGCAGATTTACCTCATTGTAAAGTAGGAGGCTGTGCTGATCTTATGTAATAGAGTCGATGTTGTAATTCTATAGACATGCCTTGGACCCGCATATGTTTCTGTTGTACCACTCTGAGCGATATAATACCCGTGGAACTGTGTTTCCTTGGTGTTATATCAGACTTGCATACTACACCATGCAGTGGTATGCCGGGTCACCACAGTTGGTATCAGAGCAAATGCTTTGACCCTAGGATTAAAACCCTTTAAAGGAGACCTAAAGTATTGTGTTGCGGTCAGAAACCCACCGGCGAGCAGCGACGGGCAACACAGTAGAGCCGGGAGGCTCCCAGGACTGCGGCTGGCCCTGGTCCCTCCGAGCGACGGCCCGCAAAGACTCGGCACGCACGTCCGATGCTGGTGCAAGGGTGTGCCACCTGACCTATACCTGGTCAGGAAGGTGATGGATGTGCCTCGCTTAGTTTCCTGCATGGCATACACGTAAACATTAAATACGAGCCTCGATCGGCTCTCAGGTTGTCCTGTGAATCGGCTCAAAAAGCCGATCCACCCATGATTCGCACGAGGTGTACGAATATATGGTGGTCCTGCTTGATCAATATAAAGCTAAAACGATCTACTACGATTTAGGGTTTTCACCACATAATCGGAACATCCTACTCATGATTGAGCCTGGCGGCCACACACGGTGATCGTAAACCGACCCTAGACAAGGCCTAAAAACCAACACGAGGTTGATCCCCAGAACATCCTGTCTAGGGCTAGCAAACTACACCCTACGCGCCACTGGATCCTTCAACCCGTTTGTAAGGCCTAACTATGCAGATATTAAACTAATCCTTGGAGAACAAGGAGCAACCATAACGGATCGGATCTACTAAATAATGATCAAGCGGGGTGCCGCCCTTACACCTAAGATAGGCGTAAGGGCGGCTAGACGTCTCAGGGTTGCACTACGACAGCTTATGATACGATGAACAATGCTAACCCTAACACGTCTAAGATAACTACGTTGCTCGCCATCAAAAAGGCTTCAGTACGAGCAACGCATGAACAGCGAATAAACTTGTACTGCCTAGATCGCAAGATGCGATCTAGGCAGCATGATGCTTACCCGGAAGAAACCCTCGAGACAAGGGAGTTGGCGATGCGCCTAGATTGGTTTGTGGTGAACGTGATTGTTGTTTATTTCATAAACCCTAGATACATATTTATAGTCCGTAGACTTTCTAACGTGGGAATAATCCCAACCATGCACGAGCCAAACTCTAACTAACCGACACGTATCCTACTATATTACAGATACACGGGCGAACTAGCCCAAACTTTGCATATAAGGCCGATTCATGTATTCCTTCCATTTATATTCTTCAAGCCCACCTTGATCGCGGCCCACCTTTGACTCGGTCAAATTCTGGTGATAACACATGCCCCCCTGGTTTTGGAATTGATAATTCCAAAATCACTCTGCTTTTCTTCATCGGGTCATGTCGTGGCAGAGCAGAACCGTCGCAGCATCCTTCATCATGATGCCTTGCCTTCTCAACTTCTCCGCGTGATTTGACCGTTGTTTTTTTTCTTTTTGGGCACCACCTCCTCGGAAACTGCTGTGGCATTGAATCTCCACTATATCCCCTTTATTTAACTGCTCTGAACAGTTCGCCACTTCATCCCCTTGCTCTGTTCTGGCCATCGGCACCCAAAAAATCCCCCATCTCCCGTAGCCATGTCTTCTTCTTCTTCCTCCTCCGCCTCGTCGGATCTTTCTTCCCAGTCCTTCTCCTCTTCGTCCTCCTCCACCTCGTCAGTCTTCTCCGACTCTTCCTCATCTCGCGAGCCGACACCGGAGTGGGGCTCGCTGGCGGCGCACGACATCCCGGAAGAAACCCTCGAGACAAGGGAGTTGGCGATGCGCCTAGTGGGGCTCGCTGGCGGCGCACGACATCCTCGCCGCATCGGAGTGGGACAAGGAGGACCACGAGCCCTACGTCTGGTCCGAGGATGACAAGTCCTTGACCATTGGCGACGACGACCTTCAGTTCCTCGCCGATGGGGAGCTGGAAGCGATGAGCGAGGACGACTCGTTCTCGTGGGATGGCTACACTTCCTCCGAAGAGGAGGAAGAAGAAGATGACGACGACTCCCTCGAGGACTATCCGCCGGCGAAGCGCTTCCGCGCCGGATCGGATGATGACGACGACGACGACGACGACGAGGAGGAGGAGGCTCCCATAGAGGGCTACGGGAGCATCGACGAGGAGCTCGCCGGCAGCAGTGCCGATGAGAGCTCCGATGACGAGGGCAGCGATGGCCCGTAGAGTAGGGTCTACTAGTATAGGTCTAGTAGTAGTAGCAGATCGGCCGATATGCCCTTCTTTTGTTCTTCCTCCCCTGAGCAATCGGCTCTTTCCTTGTAAGAAATCCTTTATTAATGAAGAAATATTCCCCAATTAATTTTGCTTCTTTGTCGATTTTGCCGATTGTCAAACGAAGTCGATGCACAAAGAACCGATGGCAGGGCATCGGCTTATGCCATAAACATGCTTTAAGGCCATAAAAGTTGCCTATTCACGCAGTCAACAGATCCAATTCGTGTCCACGCCATCTCCCGGTCTCAAACGCACAGATTCAGCAAAATCCACGGGAAAAATACCTCAGGTGCCATGAATTCTGGCATGATCTAATCCGCTCCATTGAGTTTTGTTCCTCTAGAGTCGATGGCTACACATCGGCTTTTTCATTATTCTAAAGTCGATGTCCGTACATCGGCTATACTGGCATCCATATTTCTCAAGTCAATGTCTGCGCATCGGCTAAGATTCGTATAAAAAAATTTCACTGGCCGATTTCCAATCGGCCCCCCTTCATACTTCATTTACTGGTCATCCCACATGCTTGGGAAATACTTCTTGAGGTGTTGACCATTGACGGCTACTGGGAACTTAACGCCGTCCAGCTGCTCCAGCATGTATGCATTACCCTTCAAGGCCTGGATGACTTTGTACGGACCGTGCCAATTAGGAGACCATTTGCCATATGCTTTGTCCTTGGTTCCTAATGGCAACACAGCTTCCCACACTAGATCACCAACTTGAAACTCCTTTGGTCTAACCTTCTTATTGTATGCACGAGCTACCCTGGCTTTGTTCTCTTTAATCTTCTCCAACGACCAAAGTCTAAGTTCGTTGCATCCTCAATAGTGTCACTCATCAAAGCTGCATATTCTTCAGCTGTTAGATCATTCTGAAACGTGACACGTCTTGATCCAGCCGTAATTTCCCAAGGTAATACGGCTTCCTGCCCATAGACGAGCTGGTATGGCGAAGTTTTCATAGCTCCATGGCACGACATGCGGTAGGCCCACAAAGCTTCTGATAACGTTTCATGCCAATCCCTAGGGTTCTCATCAATTTTCCTCTTGATCAGCTTGATCAGGCTCTGATTGGACGCTTCAGCTTGCCCGTTGGCTTGAGCATAGTATGGAGATGATCGGATCAGCTTAATCCCCATGTCATCACAGAACTTTCTGAATTCTTTAGAAACAAAGACCGAACCTCCATCGGTCGTGATGGTTTGGGGAATCCCGAACCTATGAATGGCGTGTTCTTTCACAAACTTGATCACATCTTCTGATTTCACCTTCTTCATAGGGACGGCCTCCACCCACTTGGTGAAGTAATCTGTAATGACCAAAATCCATTCATGTTTTTTACTCGACGCCGGATGGATTTTGCCGATCATATCCATGCCCCACCCTCGAAACGGCCACGGCTTGATGATAGGGTTCATTGCTGATGCGGGTACCATCTGAATCTTCCCGAACATCTGGCACGCTTGGCACCCCTTGTAGTACTTGAAGCAATCCTCAAGCATGGTGGGCCAATAAAACCCTGATCGCCTAATTAGCCACTTCATCTTATGAGCCAACTGGTGAGTTCCACAGGCGCCTTCATGCACCTCATGTAAGAGCCGATTAGACTCAGTTGGTCCCAGGCACTTGAGTAGTAACCCTTCCAACGTCCTGTAGAACATGTCGTCTCCTATGAGGACATACTTCATGGCCTTGTATCTTATCCGTTTAGGTGCCCCCCGAGCCGAATCTTTTAAGTAATTGAAGATTTCGGCTCTCCAATCATCCTGTTCCAGGAACTGCACCTGAACTTCTGACCCATCTGATATGTCCTTATAGCCTGACGCCATTTGTGCGAGATCGTTGGCCTCGGTATTTCGGGATCTTGGGACCCAATTAAAGTTGATGTACCGAAACCATGTCATCAACTCACGGCATTCCATCCAATATGGGAAAAGCGATTCACTCTCGCACTTATATTCATCCGTGAGCTGGTTGATCACCAACTTCGAGTCTCCAAAAAGCTCTACCGCTTCTGCCCCGGCTTCCAGCAGCAACTCCATTCCCTTACGTACTGCCTCATACTCAGCGACATTGTTGGTGCAAGGGGTAGATAGTCTGATGGAGAAGGAGTACATTGCCCCCCGAGGCGACACGAGCAGAATGCCGATGCCACAACCATCGACACAAGCCGATCCATCGAAGAACATAGCCCATGCACGTATAGATAGTGCTGCTATATTGGTATTGATCCGTTCAGCTATAAGATCGGCCAACGCTTGTCCCTTGACTGCTTTCGCAGGCTGGTACCGAAGATCGAACTCCGACAACGCAAACATCCACTTACCAAGTCGGCCTTTCAAAACAGGGGCCGACAGCATGTGCTTGACAACGTCTGACTTGCATATGACGATGATCTCTGCTGTCAAAAGGATGTGATGAAGCTTGGTGCAGGTGAAGAACAGGCAAAGGCAAAGCTTCTCGACCTCAGGATACCTTGTCTCCGCGTCCAACATCCTTCTGCTGAGGTAGAAAACGACCTTTTCAACACCCTCATAGAGTTGCACCACCACCGAAGCGATGGACGTGTCAGCTACAAACAAGTAGATATAGAACGGCCTGTCTTGTTGGGGTGGAACTAGCACAGGCGGCGTTGTCAGATACCGCTTAATCTCATCAAACGCCTGCTCTTTCATTACGCCCCCAGTGAAACTCGTCATCAGATTTAATTTTCACCAGTGCTATGAACGGCTCGATTCGTCCTGACAGGTTAGAGATGAATCGTCGGACAAAATTGATCTTGCCGATGAGACGTTGGAGCTCCTTCTTCGTGGTGGGCGGCTGCATGGTACGCACTGCCTCTTGACTTTTCAGGCCGATCTCAATTCCCCGTTCATGAACCAGAAAACCTAGGAACTGACCAGCCGTCACACCAAAAGCACACTTCTTCGGATTCATTCTCAGTCCGAACTTCCGAGTTCGGTCTAGGATGCGTCGCAAATCATCCAAGTGTCCCTCCACGGAGACAGATTTGACTACCACGTCGTCGATGTAGATTTCCACCAACTTGCCGATCAGATCGTGAAATATATAATTCATGGCTCTTTGGTACGTTGCACCAGCATTCTTCAACCCAAAGGTCATGACTACATATTCAAACAAGCCTACTGCCCCTGGTACTCTGAATGCGGTCTTGTGTATATCTTCTGGAGCCATGAAGATTTGGTTATAGCCGGCGTTGCCATCCATGAAGCTCAACACCTTGTGGCCAGCAGCTGCATTGATCAACGTTTCTGCCACAGGCATCGGATATTCATCTTTTGGAGTGGCTCTGTTGAGATCTCGGAAATCGATGGCCACACGCCATCGGCCGTCCTTCTTTTCTACAGGAACAATACTGGAGATCCATTCAGCATACCTGCATGGCCTGATGAATCCGGCGGCCAACATCTTCTCGATTTCTTTCTTGACCTCTTCCAGAATTTCGGCCTTCATCTGACGTGCTCGTTGTTGGAACGGCCGAAATCCCTTCTTAAGGGGGAGCCGATGTTCAATGATGCTCCTGTCTAACCCAGGCATCTCTGTGTAATCCCATGCAAAGCAATCTGGGTATTCTTTTAACAGAGCTATCATCTGACTCCTAAGATGTGGATCTAACTTTTTGCTGATAATAGTTGGTCGCGGCTTATCCCCAGGTCCGATGTCGACTTCTTCTAGCTCATCAGCCGATGTAAACCCATACCCTAGCTTTCCGTCACCTGTGAGGTCGACACTAAATACAGGGGGAACGTGTGGTAAGGACAATACGGGCTGACTGCTGGAATCGGCCTTCATCTTGATTGTAACCGGAACTTTTTGGAGTTGTCGGGGCCGATCGCGTGGAACGGCTTCCTTCTTGTCCTCGCTATGAGAGCAGCTGCCCTCGTCTCTGTCCTTACCAGGGTGGCGCCCAAGTTCTACCATGTTGATGTTGAACGAGAATCTTGGCTGGCACCTCCCAGGGTACATGCATTCCACCATGTCAACGGCGTATGCCGGTGAATTCGGCACTTCTGATGCTGCCAACGCGAATGGCAGCGGTGGACGGGACTGGAGTGGCATCTCTCCTTGGTAAGTCCCGAGAGCTGGTCCTGACGGAGAGTACTGATGCCTCATGATTTCCTGGGTCACCCGAAGAGCGACACGCTCCAAAGTGCCCACCAGGCTCTCAGAATGGCGGTGCAGCGAGTGAGCTACCATGAAGGTAATCTCCTGACGCAGAGACCTGGTGCGTTCTTCTGACGGGGCGGACAGGTCCACTCCATCGAGCGCGCCTTCAGGTGAGAACCCTTTCCACCTGATGCTACGTGAGCGGGTTCTGTGAAAAGAGCCGATGAGGTGGGCTTCGAGGATTGCTTTGACCTCGTCATACTTTTTCTTGAGCTCCTCGGTCAGATCCTCGTACGTGACTGGAGTGCCGTCCGCCATCTCAGATGTAGATGGCGATGCGGTTGATGTCGCAGATGGTCCCACCGGGCGTGCCAGAATGTGTTGCGGTCAGAAACCCACCGGCGAGCAGCGACGGGCAACACAGAAGAGCCGGGAGGCTCCCAGGACTGCGGCTGGCCCTGGTCCCTCCGAGCGACGGCCCGCAAACACTCGGCACGCACGTCCGATGCTGGTGCAAGGGCGTGCCACCTGACCTATACCTGGTCAGGAAGGTGATGGATGTGCCTCGCTTAGTTTCCTGCATGGCATACACGTAAACATTAAATACGAGCCTCGATCGGCTCTCAGGTTGTCCTGTGAATCGGCTCAAAAAGCCGATCCACCCATGATTCGCACGAGGTGTACGAATATATGGTGGTCCTGCTTGATCAATATAAAGCTAAAACGATCTACTACGATTTAGGGTTTTCACCACATAATCGGAACATCCTACTCGTGATTGAGCCTGGCGGCCACGCACGGTGATCGTAAACCGACCCTAGACAAGGCCTAAAAACCAACACGAGGTTGATCCCCGGAACATCCTGTCTAGGGCTAGCAAACTACACCCTACGCGCCACTGGATCCTTCAACCCGTTTGTAAGGCCTAACTATGCAGATATTAAACTAATCCTTGGAGAACAAGGAGCAACCATAACGGATCGGATCTACTAAATAATGATCAAGCGGGGTGCCGCCCTTACACCTAAGATAGGCGTAAGGGCGGCTAGACGTCTCAGGGTTGCACTATGACAGCATATGATACGATGAACAATGCTAACCCTAACACGTCTAAGATAACTACGTTGCTCGCCATCAAAAAGGCTTCAGTACGAGCAACGCATGAACAGCGAATAAACTTGTACTGCCTAGATCGCAAGATGCGATCTAGGCAGCATGATGCTTACCCAGAAGAAACCCTCGAGACAAGGGAGTTGGCGATGCGCCTAGATTGGTTTGTGGTGAACGTGATTGTTGTTTATTTCATAAACCCTAGATACATATTTATAGTCCGTAGACTTTCTAACGTGGGAATAATCCCAACCGTGCACGAGCCAAACTCTAACTAACCGACACGTATCCTACTATATTACAGATACACGGGCGAACTAGCCCAAACTTTGCATATAAGGCCGATTCATGTATTCCTTCCATGTATATTCTTCAATCCCACCTTGATCGCGGCCCACCTCTGACTCGGTCAAATTCTGGTGATAACAGATTGGTAGTGTCTATAGGAAGTTGTCCTAGGTAAACCAAATACTTCTTATGACTTGAGATGGATATTCAATTGGCAATAATCCTGACACACTTAAGTCAACATTTCTTACCTAGCTTACCAAGATAAAATTAAGTTAGTTAGCTAATCCCAAACATGTAGTACACCATGAAGTCCTTAAACAATAGATGAGTAGACCCCAGTTGGTATACAATACATGGTAGTCCAAAGAGAGGATACAACCATAAGGAAAATATCCTATTGGAAGATGTGTACCAACACCTATTATGATTAAATAAAAGTATTCAGACCTGTAATAGGAGTAATATCAAGTGATGAAGATAATTAAGATATCCTAATAGAAAAGTTAGACCAAGTTAAGTAATGAGTAAGTAAATTATCCAAACTTGTATAACAACTAATAGTAAATGATAAAAATAAGTTATATGAGGTGGTATAGACCATGATGAGTCAATCATGGGAGGTAAGGAAGAGTGATAGGAATAATTTATGCATACTTACAGGATAGAGTTATTAATCATATATGAATCACTTGAGAGTCATTATGTGATGGACTAGAACATCATAAACATTTGGTAGGAATACAATAAGAAGCCAAGTGCTAAATAATAGTACAAGAGCTATGTTCCACAACCATGGTAATTGTGTCAAGTATATCAGGACCATAGTCTTATAACAGAAACACTTGGAAATATAGCAACTATATTTCAATAGTTATATGTTTAGGGTAACAATGTTAGAACCTAGACATATCATGTGAGATAGTCCTCAACAAAATGGAAGATAAGTAGTACTTCCAGAGAAAATTAGGTTAACTTCCACTATTCCAGACCACTTTGTGTCAAGTTTATCTCGTTGCAATTGTGCAATTAAGGTAAAGATTGAGACAAATAGTAGAATCCCATATATTCGTGCTAAGTATCACGATATAAACCTATCTTATGTGGTGTTATATACTACACATCTCTGCCTGATGTTTAGAGACGTCTTACTCAACTAATATATTCAGGCTTATGATGATGTGTACTATATGCACAAAGCTGAATCTTCTTGGATTTTATTTGGATTTTCATTGTTTGACTAGATCCATACATGAAGTTTGACTTTGATATGCAAATGCATGTTGCAATATCAAGTTCCTACTTGATGTTAAAGATCAAGAGGGTAATGGTATTCGTGTGAGGAAGTGACGAATTTTGAAGATTCTGAAGACAAGATGAAGGTTCATCAGAAGAAAGGAGTAAAGTTGAGGGAAGCAACCCCAATATTCAGAAGGAAGTACCAATCAAAACCCATACTTTACCTCAACAGAGGAGTACTTTAGTACATAAGAAGCATGAAGGTGAGAAATCTTGTGATTATGGTGAAGCTGAAGCAGATCCATAGTCAACACAGAAGAGGGAATGCATGGGAAATCACTTAGGATACTATAATCATAGTGTCAGCTAGTGGTTTTCTTGCAACAATAAACCCTCGAAAAAGGAAGATGACCTATGAAACCATAGCAGATATAAGAAGACCATAGTTGATATCAGAAGACCACAATTGGTATAGTATCAATATTGCGAGATAAAGTAGAAGATGTCTCGTCTAGTTGATCAGAACTTATAAAAGAATCCATTTTTAGATAACAGATAGCCACAATTGGTATCAAGTAGTCCACCATTGGATTATTTGTATCAAGAAGTTGTGAACAAATGAAATTTTGTTTGCCAAATAACAATGACCTATAATCATTTAATCGATGGATTAACATTGGTAGTCCACAATCGAGTGGATACACCACAAACATTCTTCGTGAGACTTTTAGAAAAGTACAAACCATAAGCTAGACCTAGACCAATATTCTAATCATAAGTCCAATAGTTGGAAGAAAAGGAGTTGAAGAGCATAAGAAAACTCTAAGGGGTAGAGTAAAGATTGAGTTGGATGTACAATGACTCAATACTTTAAGCTTGATAGAAGCAGAATGTCTGAACTGAGAGGAAGTTCGATCTTATTTTCATAAGATTGTTGAACATTACTTTCAGATGGATGTCAGACCAGAAGCCGAGGTTTATACCTCGAGGAAGTAAGAAGTGGACTATAACTTGTAAAAGTGAGTAAAATTTACTCAGAAGCACTGAAGCTCAAGTAAGCTTAGTATAATGAAGTTGGACGAAGGAAATACCGTAGACCAATAAAGCCCAAGATGGTCAAAGAATGAAGAAGACTGAACATACCAATATCAAAGACTAGTTGAAAGATTCCTTTCATGGAACCTAAATAACCCAAAATAGTTATAAGGTATCAACTATAAACCATGATTGGATAGACTAAATGAGTCTAATCCATCCTTAGGAAAATAAACCATCCCGACCATTCCAGGTTAAGTACCTTACTAAGTACCATTATTACAGTTTTGGTAGTAAAGGAAAAACAAAGACCTATTTAAAACCACCTGTTAGTTAGGAGTATGTTACCTAATTAGTCTTTAGTTAAGACTAGCAGCATCAGAAGAAGTCCCAATCATTGAAGATTCTATGAGAAAGGAAACAAGATTATAATAATGAAATAAATCATGGAATTAAATTTAGAAGCCATGGCTCAGAGACATGTATTATTAGATTCCAAGAAGAAAATCATAGAACTGGAGTAAGAAACTAATGCTCAGAGACAAACCCTAATGGATTCCAGGAAGAATCTGGACAAGGGATATATTCAATTATATCCAGTGAGATCACTAGGGAGTTCGAGAAAAGTTTTAGTCTATACAAGTCAGATCCACACTCCGAAACGTGAGAGAGTTCAAACTTCGAGGACGAAGTTTAGTTTAAGGGGTAGAGACTGTAATATCCCAGGTATTGGGGTTACAAAAATAGAGGAAACAGATGTGTGCATTGCATTCATGCATAGAAAATCTGGGGAATTTTCGCGCTTTAAAGTAAAACAGTCACAGTAACTGAAGTTTCACTTGACCTTGGTGGAATTGAAGTAGCTCATCAAGTCAAGCGCTATAAACCTCAATGTGATTTTGTTAAAACCTTGTTTTGGGTAGAGATGATTTGATCGAAGGGGTTAGATCAAATGGAACTAATAATCAACACAACAACACTTTACTCAATGATCAATTACTTGATCTTATAAAAGATTATAATATGGTAATCCTGGTCCTAACATATGAACCTACAATTAATTGGAAATCAAGTAACAATAATTAGGAAACCATTCTTCACTTATCATTTCCATGTCTTAAACTAATCCATGATCCTACCATGAACCTCATGGTATTTATTTTACTTCATTCTTGGAAACATGACAAGGAGATCAACTCTAGAAATACACATTCCTCTCTATTCCAAATAGTTAAGCATCAAACCTAGTGAGGTGAGAGTTCTATTATAATTATTAGAGAAGCATTAACAAACCTAGAGCAAAACCTTGGATATACATCCAAGTATTCAAATCATAATCTCTAAGAGAAACCCTAGGATATTATTCCAGACCATCCCTAGAGAGAGAATCCAATTATGTTAAACATACATATTGAGGATCACATCAATCCCTATGGAGCCTAACTTAAGTTAGTACTAAAATCATTCCCAAATGAGAGAGACCACTCATACCAATCTTAGCTTTACCTATTTAAGAATAAAGGACAACCTTTGAACTAAAGTATTAGGAGATTAACCATTTCATCTTGGAGTGGTGAGACAACCTAATATCACATAGAATAAGATTATATCCATGGATTGATAAAGCAAGGAGGAGATTAATTCAACCAAGATAGCCAAGTGGAGTTTTAGACTTGATATCTATTGAGATATGGTGAATACACCATAAACCCTAGAATAACTATTCCTATATGAGAGAACTCAAGTTATGGTGTTACACTCAAGTTAATGAGGCAACACTTGGACTTGGGAAAGAGAACTATCCATATACCCAGATGATTATATCATCATTCCCTGGAAAGAACCCTAAGAATTATCTCAGGCAATCTCCTGGGATATAAACTATAGAGGCCCCCATAATAGCTCATCCTAGAAAATAAAATAGAAGTGCTATACCTTAGTTCATCAAGACAATGGTTGATCATGGAAGTGAGAATCCCATTTAATGAGAGATCCCTTAGGAAGCCAAACCTTGATCATTATAAATTGAGTGATGATCATAAACCTTAAGAACTTGAGGTAGAGATATTAAGAACAAGTTGATCATGCCTAATCCATGATCATGCTCTTGAGGTATGTGAGGATAAGTTAAACCCTAATAGGATAAGTAGATATCATTCACCACATGAAATCATAGGGAGGTAACTAGTAAGAAACCCTAGACTTATATCCCAACCTTTACTTGTGAACCACTTGGTGATCATAAGTAGAATCCTACCATATCCACACTTCAGAAATTAAACAACCTAAGAAAACCTTAGAGTTAAACTCTCTGCTTTATATGGTGAGAAACCATATATCCATATGACCAAAGTTAACTATAAAAAGAACTATAACCAATGTAGTTACTTAAATGATAAATTGAGGTTAATAATAGAAGCCAATTGGTAGAAGATAAAACTAATTCCCAATATCATAGTAACTAGAGGAGAACATAAAATGTTAAGTTAACAACCATCTTATTATGGATAGGGAGACTAAACCCTAATGGGTGCATCGTTTGAGTGATCACAAATATAACCTAGTTCACATTTGAGCTCCAAACCATAAGCCATTAGGTGAATATGATTAGAATCATAGAATTGCTCAATAGTTAAAGCTTATGCTCAAATATGGAACTTAAGAATAACTTAGTGCTAAATCATGTGATTAAAACCATATGTGGATCAACCACTCATCCTTATAATTAATTAAGACTTCATAATAATCCGTAAAAATACTTTGAGTAGAAATTATCTAATTTAAATGATTCAAAAGAGAGATGGGTTCCAAGGAGAAAAAAGGAATTTCAAATAACACATGGAGTCATTGATAAATTGAAACTTAAAGGGAAATCACAAAGATACAAATAAAATCAAGCATTACACAATTGTCTTGGGAAATAAAATAATTCAATGACCATTGTTATCAAATTCTAAATCAAATAATCATAAACCTGCAAGAGTAATACAGTTCAACTTTGAAGTCAATTGAACAAAACTAGAAATGGAAATTTAAAAAAAAACAGAGTGAATTCAAAGTTGAATTCAACAAATAAGAATACAAAACAGAAAATAAAGAAGAAAAAGAAAAGAGGAGAAAACCCACCTGGAACTTACCTGGCTGAGCAGCCCACCAACACAGCCCAACTCCTAGCCCAACTGCACCAGCCCAGCATAGCCCATCGTGGCCCAAGTACCCCTTCGCCACGGATAAGAGCGAGGAGGACGAGAAGACCTTCGTCTCCTTCTTCCTCCGCATGAACGACAGCACGACGCCGGCGAGCCACGTCCCGGCCGCCGAAGTGGACCCCGCGACCATCGACGATCGCCAGTGGCCGTATAAATATGAGAGAGGAAACCCTAGAGCCCCGAGTTCCTTCTTCTCGCCATTATCCCGAAACCCTAACCCACCAGCAACCCTATAGCCCCACCGTTGCCGACCACCCCGTAGCTCGCTAATGAGCTCTGGAGGCGCGCCACGATGTCCTCGTCCATCTGGTGTAGTCACACGCCGAGGGGAGCTCGGAGGTGGAAGAATTAGGCCATTCCCTTTCGCAGTACTGCGAGGGAAATGGCGACCGCCTCGTTGCTACCGTCCTCGATCGACTCCAGCAACCAGCTAGAAAGCATCAGGGTGAGATTGCGCATCTCATGAGCATTTTATTGAGCCCCAATTCGTGCCGTAGAACCTTGTCACCGTCGGCCTCTGTTCACCGCCGCGGTACCTCACCGTCGGCCATGCTCCGGTGGCCATTTCCGAGCGGCGCCGCCACGTAGAGGTTCCGCACGTCCACGCGCATCGTATGCGCTAGCTCGCGCTGCCCCGCGATCGCCGGAGCGTCGAGTCCATCCTCGACTGGGCGCCGGTGGTGTCCCTGGTTGCCACATCACTGCCACCATGGCAGCCAATGTGGCCACTGGCCCACCAGTCAGTCCCTAGGTGTAGGCTAGTCCGAGTACATATAGTATTTAGTTTCGTTTTAAATCAATTTCATTATTCCAGGAACTTTGAAAGAATTTAGAAAATTCGTTTTAACTCAAAAAAATGTAAATAAGATATTAAAATTCTTAGAAAATAAAACTCCATCCAATAAAAATATAAAAAGGAATTTTTATTTTTAATAAAAATTCAATTATTTAATACTTGTTATTTAAGCCTTTAATTTTAATTCTATATTCAAATAAAAATTCAATAATTAAGAAAAACTTCTAAATTTAATAAAAACCAGTAAGTAAATCAGGAAAATATTAAAACTAATTTTCCTTTACTTATTACTTATTAAATCCTTAATAGGAGGATTTAAACCCTAATTAATAATTACCCTAATTAGTAAATTATTTAAAAATATAAAAAGCCAAATTAAATATTAATTTTACTTCTAAGATATTAATAACTTCAACTTTAACATGAAGTTATTAATCATAGAAATTAAATTGTAAATAGCAAACCCTAAATCCCACATGAAATGAAATTATAACCCTATCATTTCATGTGACTCCTAAAACCCTAAATTAATTAGGAACCCTAGTTCCATTATTGCATGTGAACCCTAAACTGCTTCTAACCTAAACCCTAGGTTAGAACATGTGATCATGATACTTTCTTTCAAAGCATAGAACCCTAGTAGCAAGTAAATACTTGTCTTGGCCACATAAAATGTAGAAAACCTATCACTAATATATGGGTATCCCATGTGTTCATCCTCATCAGACCTAACTAATCAAGTGGGGTCAACCAAGTGTAAACCCTAGATCCTATTACCAAACAACCATCCTTAATTATCCATGCTTAGTAATCACACCATTGTGATGAATACTAATAGCAATCATACCTAATATCTTGCATTACATACCATAGTCCACCAAACCCTACTAGTGTGAAATACTTAGGAACCATCCCGTCTAAGAACCAATCATTCCTTGCTTAGTAGATCCAATAGCAAACCCTAGACAACCTCAACCCTAATTGATATACTTCTTATTACTTAAGAAGTATGTTCTTCAAAAGTTATTCTTTTGAAGTAAATAAAGAGTCATCACCAACCCTGCTTATAAGGACCTATAAACCCTAGCCAGCTATCACTAGCAAGATAAACCAACCTTGACAACAACCATGCATAATGAATTGCTTAGGATACCTAGGCTTATCTTAACCTTACAAGCCCTAGGTGTTGATGAATCCAACTTTGTTGGGATCCATCTAATATTTACGCCAGCAACTACCTGAAACCATAGTCAACCATAGAAACCCAACCTAATTCTCATACTTGTTCTTTATCAAAGAACATGTTCTTCAAAAGTTATTCTTTTGAAGTATATGATAATTAATCATTAACCATGCCATTTAGTACTAAACTGACCACTGTTCTTTACTTGTTAACATTGTGCCAATTATCATTCTTTGTGTGCTCAATTGATTATTATGCTTTATTATCTACCTGTTTATAATACCAAGTAATCACACCTGAATAAGAACCTTGTATGTGAATCACTCTAAAAGTGCAACACACC
Organism: Lolium perenne; assembly: GCF_019359855.2. Taxonomy (NCBI): domain Eukaryota; kingdom Viridiplantae; phylum Streptophyta; class Magnoliopsida; order Poales; family Poaceae; genus Lolium; species Lolium perenne. The sequence continues at coordinate 142,398,516 of NC_067245.2, forward strand.
CTAAACCAATCATTACAACTCACTGATCCTAAATCATCGGGGTTAGGTCATGCTTAGAGCGATTGCATCTCATTCTTATGCATTATTGCATCCTTGCCAATCTTTTAAACATCGTCCTTACCGGACGATGATGCTATTTCAGAATTTGGAGTTATTACGCATCGAAGACCTTGCCTGCATAATCTTGCAGTCAAGAAAGGCAAGTTCATCACTTGCTCATGTCATTTGAGTATTTCTATCAAATTAATTGCAAAGTACTATGGTTATCACTATTGCATAAAAACCAAAACCACTACTTTCATAACTATGAATATGACTATGTGGTGGGCAATGGAACCATGGATTGTGTTGATATGATGGAGGTTCCATTGCAAGGGTTTATATCCATCTAGGATTAAACAACAAATGTCGCCAGTGATTCTTGTGCCGTAATAACCATGTTAACCATAAGATCTGAAATGGGACGGACTAGTCAATCATATTTCCACCTCTTGTACATCAACGGATGCGCTTACCGTAGCAGCTGTATCTTGCGGAGCAACTTGTGGGTGGGGAACCCATTCTAAGTCCCCACGGTTATTGTAACACCCCAACTTTTTCAACCTTGATTAGTTGTCCTTATTGCAAAAATTAGGGGGAACAAAAACTTTTTTCTAAAGACTAATTAGATGAATTGCCTTGATCTGTTTGTTATGATGAATTGCCTTGATCTGTTGGTAGATGTGTTGTCTTGAATTCTTGTTGAGTTTTGCCTTGAGCTACCTCAAAGAACAACACCTCTAGTGGGCAGACAAACAACTCACCTAATAAAACACATGTGTGACTTAGGAAAAAGTGTTTTCCTTTTTACTACATCAAACTCTTCTTCTGATGGCAACATGAGTGTGCCATTTTGATTTTTCTCTTTGTGGTACAAGATAGCTCAATCATCCTTAATTCAAAACTTGGGATCATCTACCCCTAGCTACATCCCTCTCTTGTACCCACTCATCCTTGTTGGTTTTGAGGCCATGTCGACCATCTGTGTTGGCAGGGTTAAAATGTCTAGACTTTGGCAGTCGATATCTAAGCAACCACCACTGTTATTGGTGATCTCAGTGCATGGATCCCATCTATGCAACACCCTCTTCAACCTCCACGTCCTGCATGTCCCAATCTATCCTTGCAACTCCTATATTCAACTTGATCTCATACCTTATCCAGTGTTTCTGCACTAGATCACTTTCTTTATTTTTACCTCTTGTTTTTATTCAAGTTTAATCTTCACAAAACCAAGAGTGGGAATGATGGATACATTTAGTAGCTACCACCTACCCTTGAGAACACTCCTCCCTACATTATTTTCCCTCCTCAAAAGCCCTATTGTTTTCCTTCTCTAGTTTTGATCACAAAACTACTTCTAGTTTTATTAAATCTTTTCAAGATATTTCTTCAAGGAAAACAAAGAACTGAAATGGGTTTTGATTTTCATCCTATTTCTACCAAGCACTGATTTCTAAAACATTACTCTCTATTTTGCTTTGTTTTTAACAAAAGGCTTGTTTATGGTACCTATACCATTTCTTGTTTACTTTAAATTCGAGAAAAACTCTACTTTACTTGAGAAAGTAAGTAGAATATTTTGAACTCCTATGTTCCAACTAGTTTTCTCTCAACATCTTCAAGATTCCATTTCACTTGAGTTCATTCCCAATTGTCTCTAGACAATTGAGGTGTTTCAAATACCTTTCAAATAAATCCTTTTTCAAATGGCAACACTTGCACATCTTATGCACACCTCTGATCTATCACATTGTATTTTCCCCATTCTCCAATTTTTGATCAAATGGATGATCATTTGATACTTTCAAATCACTCCCAATTGACCTCTTAATTGAAGAGCAACTTATATTTCATCATACCTATCTCACTCCTCTATTCTTTTCCATCATCATCTTGACTTCATGAATTGATGATTTCTGTCAATATATCCATCCTTGTGAGTATTTGGATACTTCACTCACCATCTCTCTTAATCTTGTTCTACCCTTACCTAAACCACTATCACCATCCCATCTACCTTGACATGCTCATGCATTGTTGCATGTGGTCAATCTCAATCCTTCCAAAATTGAATTCAAATAAAAACTTCTAATCATCAAATATACCTTTGGGTCTATTTTTCATCTTATGTTTGTCCCAACCATAGTGGTAACAATTATCCTTGGAGTGCATATCACCTCACACTTATTTTTATCTATATGTATCTACTCCTATACTTATCATCATCCAAATCACTCATGGACATTATCTCCTCAACATCATGTCTTGGCCTATACACATTGATGTTGTGCCTCTCTCTCTCACATTTCTCACTTGCTCATGACAAGAAAGGAGCCGGCCATGACATGAATTTCGGCCAACCATGTTTCTACTCACTTTCTTCTCTTGCAAGCCTTGCCTCCCAACTACCCCAACAATTAAATGGGCAGCCACCCACCTTGGCCAATCAAAAAAGGAGGCAGCCACCCCTCTCCCTCTATATAAGGAGCTTGGCCGGCCACCTCCTTCACCTTTGGCTCTCATTTCTCTTCCTCCACTCCCTCACACTCTCCTCCTCCACTTCCCCACGAAATGCTGCTGCCCCTTGCTTGCGTGGCCGGCCATGGCCATGGAAAGCCACCATGATGAAGCTCCCCTCCTCCCTCAAGCTCATCCTCACCATGAGAGCATCCCTCTCACTCTCTTCTCCCCTAACCTTTGATGAATCCAGCCCTCTTTCTCTTCTCCCCTCTCACAAGATTGGATCTTGATGCAGGTGCATGTTGGTCCAAGCATGGAGAAGGTTGAGCTATCCTCAGATCTGAAGTTCTTGAGCAAAGTTCGTCCAAAACCTTGCAGTAATTTCTGTATCTTGCTGTTTCAGATTCTGGTACGAAATTGTAAAATCCGCCAAATCTTGTCTGCAGATCCAAATCAAGTGATTCAAAGTTGCACAGATAGGTATTGAAAAGATCTACAACTTGGCGCTGGTCTCATCCTCCAATTCGTTACGGATTTTGCATGATAAATAAAGTTCTGCAAACATGCAGAATCACTGTTTGTTAGATTTCTTCCGTTTTACAAAACCTTTTTGAGCAAACTCAACTTTGGGTGAAAGCCTCCTCCAGTACCTTCATTTTGGCGTTGGTTTCACTTCAAATGACCTAATGAAATTGAAATGGTTCACAGATCCAGATCTGGTCAGATCTGACTTTGTCGAATTAAACCAGGAGCTTGGAACGAATTTTTAAATGAAACCAGTTGGGTAAGAACCACCTTTTCAATACCTTTCAGATGCAGCTGACCTCATATTTTTATGAGTTGTGTACGATTTGTGGTGAATTAAACTTATTCTGTGTGTTCTGCAGACATGGCTGTTAGCTTTTAATTCATCAAAAATCCATTTTTGAACCTAATTGAGTGATTCCACTTCTGTAGGATTGCTGAATGTTTTCTTAATCATCTCAAATAAGTTCCAAACCTTTATCTTTTCTGCAACTCCAAAGTTAAAGCAAATGGTGAAAACATGCAGTAAACTTGCCAATCCATTTGTGAGAGTTTCAGAAACAATTTGAACCCAAATCCAATTGTGTATGCTTCTCTGTTTAATTACCTTTCAAATGCCAGTGGCCACATATTTTTAGGATTTTTCTACGATTTATGGATTACAGATCTTGTTTTCTGTACAGTCAGATTCAAAGAAATTCCTAAAATTGTAGGTTTAATATTTTTGGGTGATTCCAATTGGGTTAGTCTTGTATTAGTACTAGCTATCTAGGAAAAATATTATTAGTCTCTGTTCATACATATTTGTTACTGTTACTAATGTTTATGTGTGACATGCACTGTTAAAGCAAAACTTTTCGGTTTATTTAAAACCCTTGACCAACTCTTTTTAGTAGATATGGCAACCTTTGTTTTATGCTTGCAAAACAAAACCTCTGCAACCTAACATTATCTCTTTTGTTTTGTTTAAGTTTTCAAATGATGTGGTATATGGTTTGCTTCCTATTTTTGTTTAGTGATTAAGTGAGCAAATTAAATTAGGAAAACTGTTTTCTACTTTTCTAAAAGTGTTTGAAAATGTTTTGTGAAAGTATTTGATGTCAAACTAATGCTCTTGTCCTCTTTATGATGTTATCTACCAGGGGTACTTAGCTTGTGCCATGGTGATACCGAGAGAGGCAATTGCTAAGTTGTGATACTCTCATACCTTTACTAGGTAAATAAAATGGGTTCTCTTTAAGTTGTTTGTGGTATCTATAAGTCCTTTGTATGGTAGCTCTTTATGGAATGGTTAAATTATGGTTGTTGTATGTTTGTTTTGTTGGTGCAATATGATTGATTGTGTTCCTTTATATTTTCCGGCGATAGATGCGAACGATTCCAGAGAAGATGAAGAAGTGGATCGGACAAGGATTTTATTTATGTTGTTGGGATTCTTATATTGATGGAGTTGAAGAAGTCCAGGGACATTTAAGCTAAGGCAAGCCATCTTTGAACTCTGAATGATGTGGTGTTGGATGTCAATTGTTGATGTCCCTAAGCATCTTATCTCTTTATGTGATGATCTATCTATGTGGGTCTATGTATGGTTGTAATTGGAGTATTTTTCTTGTGGTGGTTTTTCACCTTTGTTCACTTGTTGGAGGGATGCATGGTATCACGGCCGTGCTACTCCCTTGGGTCTACTTGAGTGCTCAACATGAGCATGTCATTTACAATATAGAGTTTTACACCACACCCCCACCTTGTTGAGTCTAGATGGTATCAAGGTCATGAAGCTTGGTGTAATTCTCAACTTGAGAGAAGTATGCCGTGGCCCCTCATGAATGATGGATGGGTAGAATACCTACACCACCAAAGTTGTATATTAGCACCACAAATCTGAAAGTTTGATCCACCTTATATTATCATCTTACATGCATACCTTATGCAAATGAGATCCACTTTTTGCCACTTAAATATGCTCTCATGGCATGATGACCTTCATCTCGGCCATGGTGTTGTAGTAGTTCCTTCTCATGAGACTATAGGATGGGAACCCCTCAAGGTTTTACCTTGTTGTAAATGTTTATGAAAACCTTGGGTGAGTTAACCCAAGTGTATGGTTTTTGAAAACAAAAGACTTGATAAAGATGTTTGGGAAAGTGGTGAATGAAGGTTGGATGAGCAACCGAGGTGTTGGGGGAAAAAAGAAGTGTTTTCTAAAAAGGGGCACTGCGTATATGTGTACACCAGCCCAACTTCTTTCGCGCAACCACATTATCCAAAGTGGGCACGGGCTTAGTCCGTAGTTCGTTGAAATTGGCATGAGCACCCTTCACAACTCTCTAGGGAGGGTCAAGAGGACCTCTGACGCCGGGTTGCGCTCTGGAGGAGGCAATACACTGTCTTAACTGATAGCCGGACGATTACTGAGGGTCTTCCGACGTGGCGCTGGAGATACGCTCAAAAGGAGGTATCTTTGCCGGGGTGCCGGGAAGGGGTAAGCCCGCAGGGAAGGACTTGTGCCAAAGGAGACGGGCGAAAGACTATGACTGGTTATCCGAGACTCGCATACTCTCGTATGACGATCCGGGGATGATCCCGGCGGATTTATCAGTTCTTGTGGGGAAAGTGCGCACACTCTGCAGAGTTAAATCTATTCGAATAGCCGCGTCCGCGGTCATGGACGGGTTGCAATGGTCTACCTTTACCGGGGCTTGCGTTTTGTTTTGGCAAATGCTTTGCAAAGGAAGTGTTGTGTTTATATGTACCGGAAAGGTACGGAAAATGGGCGTGTGTTGACCATATGGAGATGGTCGTGGGAAAATTGAGACCAAGTGGGGAACTCTTTCCTAATGTTTCTTGTAGAGGAACTCTTCTTTAACAAAGATATAGATATGTCATAGGTATCTTTTGAAGTATCTTCTTCAATAAAGATATAGGTATGTCACAGTAATTCTCTAGCATTCCCATCAACTGAGATGGACTTATGCTACCTCATCCTCAATAAAGGTATAAATATGTCATAGAACTTCCTAAGCGTCCCCATCAATTGAGATGGCGGCATGCTACCTTTCCCCCTGAAGGTTGATTAGTTGTCCTAGAAACACCGTAGTGTCCGCATCACTTGAGATGCCGGCATGCTATATCCACAAGAGAAACTGATTCTCTTCCTCATGCTATTTCCACCGGAGAAAATAGCTCTTCCTTCGCGTCTTCTTAGATTAGCACTTGTCATCTTGCACTCTTGCAAAGTACCTTTCTTGATGGTTTGCGAGTACAATTCCAAATGTACTCACGGCTTTGTCCCTGGCTATTTACTTGGCCAGACTTGGAGGAACACGATGGATGAAGAAGGAGTTGGCGACGTCTATGCGAGCTAGGAACGTCTTTCCAGTCAGTTGCCTGTAGGGTTATGGCAGATGACTTGGGTACTGCGCTGCTGAAGTGATGATGCTACTCTGATGTTTAGTTAGGCCCTTCGAGGCTATTATGTAAAGGATGGTCATGTGACCTCATTGTAATTTTCTTATTCCGCTTTGTAATGGATGGTGTAATTTGATATCAGTTCGGTTATGTGTTCACGGTGCACTGATCATGGGATCGTGAACTGTAGACATAACAGGGTATTTCGGACAGTTAGTCCGGGGTCCCCACAGAGCTGGTATCAGAGCTATCCTGACTGTAGGAGACCTTAGTTAGCATGGACGTTAGTTAGGAAACAATTACTTGGGGAAAACTATTTATGAAACAAATTGTTTCTTTAGTCGGAAGTACAGCTTCTACTCCTCTTATTTGTTCAAAGCTTCTAAATCCTTATCTCTCCGCTTTATAAAAAGGTTTGAAAATTCTTGCTCTACTGTCTCAACCACTTCAAACCTACATGTTGGACGATGTCCCCAACTCAGACCCGGAGACTCGAAGTAGAAGATGGATCAACTTTTTATGAAGTCTCACGTATCTCCAACGACAGCTAGAAGATTGGAGGCCGACTTAGTGTGCCCACAAAAGGATAATTAGATCATGCTTTCGGTTGTCACCCAAGTCTGTCAAGGAGCTGACCTTCTTCCTCCATGGACTCGCACTTTTTGCAGTCGTCTGGGATCAAGTCCTCAGTTCTTGACTAGTAATTTTTAGGCCAGCCACGAGAAGGTCTCGACTTCGGGAGTACCTCAACAACTACCTCTTCGAAGACCTCACATCCCCGGGATGTTGAGCAAGAAGACTACGCAGTTTTCTCCTCCGCCTCAACATAGAAGACCGAACACCAGGCCTGCTTCACAACCAACTGCCCCAAAAATCCATGTTGGAGTCCATAAGAGCAAAATAAAGACGGCAACATATGTGACCAGCCCCCAAACCTATAGGATGGATAGGACAAACTCAATCGCTTTGATTGAGCTACCCCCGCGCATTAGGAATTTCTGGGTACTTAGAGTACCATGTCTGGTTTGATGTTTGCTTGTAGATTCCCTAGTGTGCTGCCTTGAGTGTTTGTATCTGTTTGTTGTGTGCATGTATGTCTTGCTATTTAGACGTTCCCGCCCTTTTTAATTGTTTGGAATTTGTAAAACAGAAATTAAAAATGGAAATCTGCTAGTGTACTGTTTTGCTAATAAAAATAGTTTGGTAGATCCGATTGATGTGATTCCAATTGCACTAGAACCAGTATAAAATTATCTTTCAGACGCCACTGACCTTGTATTTTTAGGACTTTTGTGCGATTTTTAATAAATAAAACTTGATCACTGTTTCTGGTTAGTATTTTGAGTCTCAAAAATTGAAAAATAAATATTTTTGAATGATTCCAATTGTGTTGATCTTGTTTTGTTACTGTGCATCTAGGAAAAATACCAGTAGCCTCTGTTAGTGGTATTGTGTCTCTGGTTATGGTTGTATGGGTGTCACATACAATGATAGGATTAAAGTTTGCCTCGCCGATGTATTGCTAACTATTAGTTAAATTGGGTAGACTAACGAAAGACTCTAACTCTAAACCCGTTGGAAGTTGTTTTTCAACCGTCAAGAAAACTAACCCGACCCCTATCTACGCTGAGTTCCTTCAAGATCAGCTGGATGCATCTCCACTACGCCAAGAAAGAAGAAGCCCTACCTTCAAGAGTGACTGCAGCTCTACGAGAAGACATGCTAACTTAGTCTAACCTTGGAGTATACTCGTGCTAACCGCAAGGATATCTTTTTGAAAACCACCCCCCTAACACACTGTCTAACTAGATGAGAGGACATTAGCGTCAAAGACAAGCTACATCACATGGTTCATCTGGTCCTCCTCAAATGAAGCTTCTGAAGATACTCCAAGACTCAAGACTTTAGGCGTAGTTTACCCGCTAACTTCTTAGTTGTTACTGAAATCAGCACTGACCCTCAAGCTGAACATTGTCTTCGACGACCCCTGTTGCTGCTTCATATGGGTACCAACCAGGCGTTTCTTCAACTTTCTAACTCGCCGCGGGTCCCATATGGTTCAGTTAACACCGTGAGTGCCTCTTGAAGTGGTGGTCTGCACGTCGCCCCCAAAGATTCTTCAGCTGAATAAGGAAGACCGATGACTTCTTCTGAAGCCCCAGACAGAACTACAAGGCAGAAGCTCTGACTTTTTCCGAGAACCCGATGAAAAATCTTAAGGGTGGAAGACTTCATCTTCCACTAAAATCAAGCTAACTCTAAAAAGGTTTTCAGCCCAGCTCAAGCACCGTTGGGTGCACTAACCCTCCCACAGTCTTGAACCTCCGCCAGGATCGTGAAGAAGCTACAGATCCAACACCTGCATGGAGTAGTCAACCTCTTCATGAAGCTCGCCATCGGCCGAAATCCAACATGTCTCCCAGAAGATGAAGCAAACGACTTTCTCTACAACGGCACGTCTACAGAAGAATGGAGTCTGACTTTGGTTAAACTTTATAACCCCTCTAGTTCTACACTCAGTAATCTCGGGACGAGATTATTTTAAGGGTGGAAGATCTGTAACACCCCAACTTTTTCAACCTTGATTAGTTGTCCTTATTGCAAAAATTAGGGGGAACAAAAACTTTTTTCTAAAGACTAATTAGATGAATTGCCTTGATCTGTTTGTTATGATGAATTGCCTTGATCTGTTGGTAGATGTGTTGTCTTGAATTCTTGTTGAGTTTTGCCTTGAGCTACCTCAAAGAACAACACCTCTAGTGGGCAGACAAACAACTCACCTAATAAAACACATGTGTGACTTAGGAAAAAGTGTTTTCCTTTTTACTACATCAAACTCTTCTTCTGATGGCAACATGAGTGTGCCATTTTGATTTTTCTCTTTGTGGTACAAGATAGCTCAATCATCCTTAATTCAAAACTTGGGATCATCTACCCCTAGCTACATCCCTCTCTTGTACCCACTCATCCTTGTTGGTTTTGAGGCCATGTCGACCATCTGTGTTGGCAGGGTTAAAATGTCTAGACTTTGGCAGTCGATATCTAAGCAACCACCACTGTTATTGGTGATCTCAGTGCATGGATCCCATCTATGCAACACCCTCTTCAACCTCCACGTCCTGCATGTCCCAATCTATCCTTGCAACTCCTATATTCAACTTGATCTCATACCTTATCCAGTGTTTCTGCACTAGATCACTTTCTTTATTTTTACCTCTTGTTTTTATTCAAGTTTAATCTTCACAAAACCAAGAGTGGGAATGATGGATACATTTAGTAGCTACCACCTACCCTTGAGAACACTCCTCCCTACATTATTTTCCCTCCTCAAAAGCCCTATTGTTTTCCTTCTCTAGTTTTGATCACAAAACTACTTCTAGTTTTATTAAATCTTTTCAAGATATTTCTTCAAGGAAAACAAAGAACTGAAATGGGTTTTGATTTTCATCCTATTTCTACCAAGCACTGATTTCTAAAACATTACTCTCTATTTTGCTTTGTTTTTAACAAAAGGCTTGTTTATGGTACCTATACCATTTCTTGTTTACTTTAAATTCGAGAAAAACTCTACTTTACTTGAGAAAGTAAGTAGAATATTTTGAACTCCTATGTTCCAACTAGTTTTCTCTCAACATCTTCAAGATTCCATTTCACTTGAGTTCATTCCCAATTGTCTCTAGACAATTGAGGTGTTTCAAATACCTTTCAAATAAATCCTTTTTCAAATGGCAACACTTGCACATCTTATGCACACCTCTGATCTATCACATTGTATTTTCCCCATTCTCCAATTTTTGATCAAATGGATGATCATTTGATACTTTCAAATCACTCCCAATTGACCTCTTAATTGAAGAGCAACTTATATTTCATCATACCTATCTCACTCCTCTATTCTTTTCCATCATCATCTTGACTTCATGAATTGATGATTTCTGTCAATATATCCATCCTTGTGAGTATTTGGATACTTCACTCACCATCTCTCTTAATCTTGTTCTACCCTTACCTAAACCACTATCACCATCCCATCTACCTTGACATGCTCATGCATTGTTGCATGTGGTCAATCTCAATCCTTCCAAAATTGAATTCAAATAAAAACTTCTAATCATCAAATATACATTTGGGTCTATTTTTCATCTTATGTTTGTCCCAACCATAGTGGTAACAATTATCCTTGGAGTGCATATCACCTCACACTTATTTTTATCTATATGTATCTACTCCTATACTTATCATCATCCAAATCACTCATGGACATTATCTCCTCAACATCATGTCTTGGCCTATACACATTGATGTTGTGCCTCTCTCTCTCACATTTCTCACTTGCTCATGACAAGAAAGGAGCCGGCCATGACATGAATTTCGGCCAGCCATGTTTCTCCTCACTTTCTTCTCTTGCAAGCCTTGCCTCCCAACTACCCCAACAATTAAATGGGCAGCCACCCACCTTGGCCAATCAAAAAAGGAGGCAGCCACCCCTCTCCCTCTATATAAGGAGCTTGGCCGGCCACCTCCTTCACCTTTGGCTCTCATTTCTCTTCCTCCACTCCCTCACACTCTCCTCCTCCACTTCCCCACGAAATTCTGCTGCCCCTTGCTTGCATGGCCGGCCATGGCCATGGAAAGCCACCATGATGAAGCTCCCCTCCTCCCTCAAGCTCATCCTCACCATGAGAGCATCCCTCTCACTCTCTTCTCCCCTAACCTTTGATGAATCCAGCCCTCTTTCTCTTCTCCCCTCTCACAAGATTGGATCTTGATGCAGGTGCATGTTGGTCCAAGCATGGAGAAGGTTGAGCTATCCTCAGATCTGAAGTTCTTGAGCAAAGTTCGTCCAAAACCTTGCAGTAATTTCTGTATCTTGCTGTTTCAGATTCTGGTACGAACTTGTAAAATCCGCCAAATCTTGTCTGCAGATCCAAATCGAGTGATTCAAAGTTGCACAGATAGGTATTGAAAAGATCTACAACTTGGCGCTGGTCTCATCCTCCAATTCGTTACGGATTTTGCATGATAAATAAAGTTCTGAAAACAGACAGAATCACTGTTTGTTAGATTTCTTCCGTTTTACAAAACCTTTTTGAGCAAACTCAACTTTGGGTGAAAGCCTCCCCCAGTACCTTCATTTTGGCGTTGGTTTCACTTCAAATGACCTAATGAAATTGAAATGGTTCACAGATCCAGATCTTGTCAGATCTGACTTTGTCGAATTAAACCAGGAGCTTGGAAACGAATTTTTAAATGAAACCAGCTGGGTAAGAACCACCTTTTCATTACCTTTCAGATGCAGCTAACCTCATATTTTTATGAGTTGTGTACGATTTGTGGTGAATTAAACTTATTCTGTGTGTTCTGCAGACATGGCTGTTAGCTTTTAATTCATCAAAAATCCATTTTTGAACCTAATTGAGTGATTCCACTTCTGTAGGATTGCTGAATGTTTTCTTAATCATCTCAAATAAGTTCCAAACCTTTATCTTTTCTGCAACTCCAAAGTTAAAGCAAATGGTGAAAACATGCAGTAAACTTGCCAATCCATTTGTGAGAGTTTCAGAAACAATTTGAACCCAAATCCAATTATGTATGCTTCTCTGTTTAATTACCTTTCAAATGCCAGTGGCCACATATTTTTAGGATTTTTCTACGATTTATGGATTACAGATCTTGTTTTCTGTACAGTCAGATTCAAAGAAATTCCTAAAATTGTAGGTTTAATATTTTTGGGTGATTCCAATTGGGTTAGTCTTGTATTAGTACTAGCTATCTAGGAAAAATATTATTAGTCTCTGTTCATACATATTTGTTGCTGTTACTAATGTTTATGTGTGACATGCACTGTTAAAGCAAAACTTTTCGGTTTATTTAAAACCCTTGACCAACTCTTTTTAGTAGAGATGGGCAACCTTTGTTTTATGCTTGCAAAACAAAACCTCTGCAACCTAACATTATCTCTTTTGTTTTGTTTAAGTTTTCAAATGATGTGGTATATGGTTTGCTTCCTATTTTTGTATAGTGATTAAGTGAGCAAATTAAATTAGGAAAACTGTTTTCTACTTTTCTAAAAGTGTTTGAAAATGTTTTGTGAAAGTATTTGATGTCAAACTAATGCTCTTGTCCTCTTTATGATGTTATCTACCAGGGGTACTTAGCTTGTGCCATGGTGATACCGAGAGAGGCAATTGCTAAGTTGTGATACTCTCATACCTTTACTAGGTAAATAAAATGGGTTCTCTTTAAGTTGTTTGTGGTATCTATAAGTCCTTTGTATGGTAGCTCTTTATGGAATGGTTAAATTATGGTTGTTGTATGTTTGTTTTGTTGGTGCAATATGATTGATTGTGTTCCTTTATATTTTCCGGCGATAGATGCGAACGATTCCAGAGAAGATGAAGAAGTGGATCGGACAAGGATTTTATTTATGTTGTTGGGATTCTTATATTGATGGAGTTGAAGAAGTCCAGGGACATTTAAGCTAAGGCAAGCCATCTCTGAACTCTGAATGATGTGGTGTTGGATGTCAATTGTTGATGTCCCTAAGCATCTTATCTCTTTATGTGATGATCTATCTATGTGGGTCTATGTATGGTTGTAATTGGAGTATTTTTCTTGTGGTGGTTTTTCACCTTTGTTCACTTGTTGGAGGGATGCATGGTATCACGGCCGTGCTACTCCCTTGGGTCTACTTGAGTGCTCAACATGAGCATGTCATTTACAATATAGAGTTTTACACCACACCCCCACCTTGTTGAGTCTAGATGGTATCAAGGTCACGAAGCTTGGTGTAATTCTCAACTTGAGAGAAGTATGCTGTGGCCCCTCATGAATGATGGATGGGTAGAATACCTACACCACCAAAGTTGTATATTAGCACCACAAATCTGAAAGTTTGATCCACCTTATATTATCATCTTACATGCATACCTTATGCAAGTGAGATCCACTTTTTGCCACTTAAATATGCTCTCATGGCATGATGACCTTCATCTCGGCCATGGTGTTGTAGTAGTTCCTTCTCATGAGACTATAGGATGGGAACCCCTCAAGGTTTTACCTTGTTGTAAATGTTTATGAAAACCTTGGGTGAGTTAACCCAAGTGTATGGTTTTTGAAAACAAAAGACTTGATAAAGATGTTTGGGAAAGTGGTGAATGAAGGTTGGATGAGCAACCGAGGTGTTGGGGGAAAAAAGAAGTGTTTTCTAAAAAGGGGCACTGCGTATATGTGTACACCAGCCCAACTTCTTTCGCGCAACCACATTATCCAAAGTGGGCACGGGCTTAGTCCGTAGTTCGTTGAAATTGGCATGAGCACCCTTCACAACTCTCTAGGGAGGGTCAAGAGGACCTCCGACGCCGGGTTGCGCTCTGGAGGAGGCAATACACTGTCTTAACTGATAGCCGGACGATTACTGAGGGTCTTCCGACGTGGCGCTGGAGATACGCTCAAAAGGAGGTATGCTGCCGGGGTGCCGGGAAGGGGTAAGCCCGCAGGGAAGGACTTGTGCCAAAGGAGACGGGCGAAAGACTATGACTGGTTATCCGAGACTCGCATACTCTCGTATGACGATCCGGGGATGATCCCGGCGGATTTATCAGTTCTTGTGGGGAAAGTGCGCACACTCTGCAGAGTTAAATCTATTCGAATAGCCGCGTCCGCGGTCATGGACGGGTTGCAATGGTCTACCTTTACCGGGGCTTGCGTTTTGTTTTGGCAAATGCTTTGCAAAGGAAGTGTTGTGTTTATATGTACCAGAAAGGTACGGAAAATGGGCGTGTGTTGACCATATGGAGATGGTCGTGGGAAAATTGAGACCAAGTGGGGAACTCTTTCCTAATGTTTCTTGTAGAGGAACTCTTCTTTAACAAAGATATAGATATGTCATAGGTATCTTTTGAAGTATCTTCTTCAATAAAGATATAGGTATGTCACAGTAATTCTCTAGCATTCCCATCAACTGAGATGGACTTATGCTACCTCATCCTCAATAAAGGTATAAATATGTCATAGAACTTCCTAAGCGTCCCCATCAATTGAGATGGCGGCATGCTACCTTTCCCCCTGAAGGTTGATTAGTTGTCCTAGAAACACCGTAGTGTCCGCATCACTTGAGATGCCGGCATGCTATATCCACAAGAGAAACTGATTCTCTTCCTCATGCTATTTCCACCGGAGAAAATAGCTCTTCCTTCGCGTCTTCTTAGATTAGCACTTGTCATCTTGCACTCTTGCAAAGTACCTTTCTTGATGGTTTGCGAGTACAATTCCAAATGTACTCACGGCTTTGTCCCTGGCTATTTACTTGGCCAGACTTGGAGGAACACGATGGATGAAGAATGAGTTGGCGACGTCTATGCGAGCTAGGAACGTCTTTCCAGTCAGTTGCCTGTAGGGTTATGGCAGATGACTTGGGTACTGCGCTGCTGAAGTGATGATGCTACTCTGATGTTTAGTTAGGCCCTTCGAGGCTATTATGTAAAGGATGGTCATGTGACCTCATTGTAATTTTCTTATTCCGCTTTGTAATGGATGGTGTAATTTGATATCAGTTCGGTTATGTGTTCACGGTGCACTGATCATGGGATCGTGAACTGTAGACATAATAGGGTATTTCGGACAGTTAGTCCGGGGTCCCCACAGTTATGCTGTGCATACCGTAGCGGTTGCGGCTTGCGGAACAACTTGAGGGTGGGGATCCCACTCTAATTCCCCACGGTAATGTGGTCTATGATGGGTTGCAGCTACCGGCGAAGGAGTTTGGTTCGATCCCGGCATCGTTGTCGTGGTCGGGGTCCGTCCTTAAATGGTGTAAGTGGACCGACGAGGACCCAGGGTCGGGGTTTGCAACAAAGGGTGGGTGTGCGAGGTAGCGGAGGAATATGATTGGCTATGACCTTATACCGGGCCTCACACCAAAGGAAGTGTGGACGAGCACGCGGCTCGGTTGGCACCAAGGTTAAGATCTCTTATGGGTAAAGCAACACACCTCTGCAGAGTGTAAAGAACCGTGACCTGTCACTCCCTGTTCCGGGATATGGAACTGCGAACGCGGCCAGAAAGGAGCTCCATGAAGTTCTAGTAAATCGGTGAAGGCTGACGGACATAGTTCTTCTGAATAAAAGCAACCTTTTGAAGAAATGGTTATGAAAACTTGCATTGGTATTAGACTTTCTGGTCTAATGCCATAGCTAGTGCATTAAACACCTCTTTCCTATAATGAACTTGTTGAGTACGCTCGTACTCATCCCACTCTTAAATCCCCTGCTTAGATATGGAGGCATCGACGGAGGATCTACAGTGCAACTCGAAGGCCGAGGAGTCAACAACTACTTCAAGAGACAGGACCCTGTCAGAGGAGTCAGATACCATATCCAACAAGGAGAAAACCTAGTTTAGCCATAGTAGGGAACTAGCTTCCTAAACCTAGCTCCTATTTAGCTAGAATCTATTCATAGCCCCTATAGCTAGTGAAATACTCTACAAATAGAGTTCGTGATAGGATTAGACTACGAGTCGTTCTTCTGGAGTTTATTTGCAGATTTACCTCATTGTAAAGTAGGAGGCTGTGCTGATCTTATGTAATAGAGTCGATGTTGTAATTCTATAGACATGCCTTGGACCCGCATATGTTTCTGTTGTACCACTCTGAGCGATATAATACCCGTGGAACTGTGTTTCCTTGGTGTTATATCAGACTTGCATACTACACCATGCAGTGGTATGCCGGGTCACCACAGGGTAGCTTGTTGATACATGATTTTTCTAGTTTGAATATGTCTAGACCTTGTTTATCAACTTAATTGAATGCTTACTAGATGACATAAGATGACTATGTGCATTGGTTTTTCATTTTATTGTTTTTTTTACTTTTACGCCCATTTGAATCTTGGTCAAATTTTATGCCCATGATTTAAACAAGTTTAAAACATGAATATGAAAAATTAAGCATCTATCCTTCTTAGTCACTCCAAAATGTAGCTCTTGTGAGGGTTTTTGAAATTTCCATGCTTGAAACCAAAAACCACTTCTCTTCATGCATGCTTGACTTCATAAGACAGAGTTTAGGGTTAGGGGGTAGATACATGATTTTCCTGGTTTGATTATGTCTAGACCTTGTTTATCAACTTAAGTGAATGCTTACTATATGACATAAGAAGACCTTGTAATATGTTAAGCTAAAGGCTGGTTTGCCCGCACTTAGAAATGATATTTGCATCACTTATCATATGTTTGCCCATTTGAATCTTGTCAAATCCTAGGTTTGACCATGATTTAAACAAGTTTAAAACATGAATATGAAAAATTAAGGATGTATCCTTCGTAGTCACTCCAAAATGAAGCTCGATCTTGAGAGGGTTTTTGAAATTTCCATGTTTGAAACCAAAAAACCACGTACTTCTCTTCATGCTTGACTTCATAAGACTGAGTTTGGGGTTAGGGGTAGCTTGATACATAAATTTTCTGGTTTGAATATGTCTAGACATTGTTTATCAACTTAATTGAATGCTTACTAGATGACATAAGATGACTATGTGCATTGGTTTTTCATTTATTTTTTGAATTTTTATGCCCATTTGAATCTTGGTCAAATCCTAGGTTTGACCATGATTTAATCAAGTTTAAAACATGAATATGAAAAATTAAGCATCTATCCTTCTTAGTCACTCCAATATGTAGCTCTTGGGAGGGTTTTTGAAATTTCCATGCTTGAAACCAAAAACCACTTCTCTTCATGCTTGACTTCATAAGACAGAGTTTAGGGTTAGGGGTAGATACATGATTTGTCTGGTTTGAATACGTCTAGACCTTGTTTATCAAATTTAATGCTTACTATATGACATAAGAAGACTATGTGCTTTGGTTTTTCATTTTTCTGATTTTTTTATTTTTGATGCCCATTTGAATCTTGGTCAAATCCTAGGTTTGACCAAGATTTAAACAAGTTTAACACATGAAAATGAAAAGGGAAGCATTTATCCTTCTTAGTCACTCTAAATGAAGTTTTTGGGAGGTTTTTTGAAATTTCCATGTTTGAAACCCAAAACCACTTCTCTTCATGCTTGACTTCATAAGACATAGCTTAGGGTTAGGGGTAGATACATGATTTGTATGGTTTGAATATGTCTAGACCTTGTTTATCAACTTGAATGCTTACTATATGACATAATAAAACTACGTATGTGCTTTGGTTTTTCATTTTTCTGTTTTTTAATTTAATTTTCCGCCCATTTGAATCTCTATCAAATCCTAGGTTTGACCAAGATTTAAACAAGTTTAACACGTGAAAACGAAAAGGTAAGCATGGATCCTTCTTAGTCACTCCAAAATGTACCAATTGATAGATGTGTTAACTTTGCTTCATGGAAAAAATAATGTCATGTAAATGAGTTAACTTGGATTTCCTACCCTTGAATCCATAGGAAACTATGTTCTAATGCACTATAATAATCAACCGAGTTTTTACACCAACAGGTCTACGTGTGGTGCCCATGCGTGAGGTCCCACTCCCACACTTCAGTGAGCACAAGTCACGTGCAATAGGTACGCAAACTCCCAGCCATTTTCTTTGTCAAGAGAAGACGCATCAGGAATTCAGGATGCGTATTGGAAGTCTCTGGGTCCTTCAGGATCCTTCGTTTGTCACTCTCACAAAAAAACAAATCTCTCTCATTCTCGGCCTCGCTCGACTCGCTCGCTCGCACCTCTTGCTCACTGACAAACCCTGCACAATAGTCAACATCATCACCCGAAAAAGGGGAGACACCATAATGCTCTCCCTCCTTCTTCTCTCCTTCCGAGTGATCCCTCTTCCTCCGAGTTTCACTCGACGGGCAAACACATATGTGCTGCATAGTAGAGTAATAATAAAAAGGTACGTAGAAAAATTGACCTACGAATCTATAATTAAATAGGTTAAACTAGGGTTTTGCCCAGTGATACGCGTACAGCACACGTCCGTTGGGAACCCCAAGAGGAAGGTGTGATGCGTACAGCGGCAAGTTTCCCTCAGTAAGAAACCAAGGTTTATCGAACCAGTAGGAGCCAAGAAGCACGTTGAAGGTTGATGGCGGCGAGATGTAGTGCGGCGCAACACCAGGGATTCCGGCGCCAACGTGGAACCTGCACAACACAACCAAAGTACTTTGCCCCAACGAAACAGTGAGGTTGTCAATCTCACCGGCTTGCTGTAACAAAGGATTAGATGTATAGTGCGGATGATGATTGTTTGCAGAAAACAGTAGAACAAGTATTGCAGTAGATTGTATTCGATTAAAAGAATGGACCGGGGTCCACAGTTCACTAGAGGTGTCTCTCCCATAAGATAAATAGCATGTTGGGTGAACAAATTACAGTTGGGAAATTGACAAATAGAGAGCGCATGACAATGCACATACATGATATGATGAGTATTGTCAGATTTAATTGGGCATTACGACAAAGTACATAGACCGCTATCCAGCATGCATCTATGCCTAAAAAGTCCACCTTCAGGTTATCATCCGAACCCCTTCCAGTATTAAGTTGCAAACAACAGACAATTGCATTAAGTATGGTGCGTAATGTAATCAACAACTACATCCTCGGACATAGCATCGATGTTTTATCCCTAGTGGCAACAGCACATCCACAACCTTAGAACTTTCTGTCACTGTCCCAGATTTAATGGAGGCATGAACCCACTATCGAGCATAAATACTCCCTCTTGGAGTTAAGAGTAAAAACTTGGCTAGAGCCTCTACTAATAACGGGGAGCATGCAAGATCATAAACAACACATAGGTAATAGATTGATAATCAACATAGCATAGTATTCTCTATCCATCGGATCCCAACAAACACAACATATAGCATTACAGATAGATGATCTTGATCATGTTAGGCAGCTCACAAGATCCGACAATGAAGCACAATTAGGAGAAGACGACCATCTAGCTACTGCTATGGACCCATAGTCCAGGGGTGAACTACTCACTCATCACTCCGGAGGCGACCATGGCGGTGAAGAGTCCTCCGGGAGATGATTCCCCTCTCCGGCAGGGTGCCGGAGGCGATCTCCTGAATCCCCCGAAATGGGATTGGCGGCGGCGGTGTCTCTGGAAGGTTTTCTGTATCGTGGCTCTCGGTACTGGGGGTTTCGCGACGAAGGCTTTAAGTAGGCGGAGAGGTAGGTCAAGGGGCGACGCGAGGGGCCCACACACTAGGCCGGCGCGGCCAGGGCCTAGGCCTCGCCACCCTAGCGTCTGGCCGCCTCGTCGCCCCACTTCATATCCTTCCCGGTGTTTTGGAAGCTTCGTGGAAAAATAAGATCCTGGGCGTTGATTTCGTCCAATTTCGAGAATATTTCCTTACTAGGATTTCTGAAACCAAAAACAGCAGAAAACAGCAACTGGCTCTTCGGCATCTCGTTAATAGATTAGTGCCGGAAAATGCATAAATATGACATAAAGTATGCATAAAATATGTAGGTATCATCAATAAAGTGGCATGGAACATAAGAAATTATCGATACGTTGGAGACGTATCAGCATCCCCAAGCTTAGTTCCTGCTCGTCCCGAGTAGGTAAACGATAACAAAGATAATTTCTGGAGTGACATGCCATCATACTCTTGATCATACTATTGTAAGCACATGTAATGAATGCAGCGATCCAAGACAATGGTAATGCAATGAGTAAACAAATGAATCATATAGCAAAGACTTTTCATGAATAGTACTTTCAAGACAAGCATCAATAAGTGTAACACCCCAACTTTCGCAACCTTGTTAAGTGTCCAGAGTGCAAAAATTAGGGGGAACAAAAACTTTTTCTAAAGAATAATTAAGATGAATTGCCTTGAGCTGCTTGCAGATGAATTGCCTTGATTTGCTTGTTAACATGGATTGCTTTGGTTTGCTTGTAGAAGATTGCCTTGACCTGTTGGTTTATGTTTTCTTGAACACCTCACCACGTCAAGATCACTTCTTCTCAACCAAGTCTTGACTGATCCGAAATTGTGATATAGTCCAACATTTACACCTCTGACTTAAATACCTCCACATGTGGCAATGTCAATGCACCTACCTTGGGATCTTCCTTGTGATGTATTCTAACTCACCTTGTCCCTGATTCAAAGCTTGTGATCATCTACTCCTTAATACACCCCTCTCTTATACCCTAGACAAAAAAACCACGACCTCACAAATTTGGCTAAGTCCTAAAACTATTATCAGGTTCCATTTTGGAGCCTCTAGGTTAAATACCCCTTGCCATCTAAGGCAATGCACTTGGTCCTGGACCTACCTTGTCTTGAGAAGTTCTAAACCATATCATTTCCATGGACCAGATCACTCATCTACCCACTATTCCTTGGTGGTTATGAGGCCAAGTCAGAAATCTGTTTTGGCAGTGTTAAAAAGTTCAAACTTTGGTAGTTGCTCTCTAAGCACCCCCAGCTGTTATTGGTGAACCCAGGGCATGGATCCCATCTATTCAACTCTCTCTACAACTTCCATGTCTTGCATGTCTCCTGCTATCCTTGCAAACCATTTTTCCAACTTGATCTTGTGCTCTATCTAGAGTTTTAGCTCTAGATCACTTCTTCCTCCTTTACCTTTTGTTTTTCTTTTATCTAGTTTAATCTTCACAAAACCAAGTGTGGAAATGATTGCTACCTTGTATAGTAATCGCCTACCATTGAGATCATTTTTCCCAAGATTTATTCTTACTTTCTTTTAAAGAAAATTTCCAAAACCCTATTTAATTTCTTCTCTAGTTTCTCACTACAAGACCACTTCTAGTTTTATCAAGTATTTTCAAATTATTTTCTCAAATAAAATGGGAAATGTGTGTGGTATTTTATATCACCTTATTTTCCACCCAAACATAATTTCTATATAATTATCTTCTTGGTTGTATTTTCTTTTTGGACAAAATGCAGGTTATGGTACTTGTGCCATTTCTTGCTTATTTTTAAAAAGTTTGAGAAACTCTATCTTGCTTAATAAAGTGAGTAGAGATTTTTGAAATCTTATGTTTTACCTAGCTACTCTCAATTTTTTTTTAAAAAAAAATAAATAAATTTCTTTCAAATTGGCCATAGCCATAGAAGATGATTTCCGAAAGATTTTCAAATAAGAACAAACCTAGATGGCCATCCTAGGACATCAAATGCATCTCTTTGATCTATCTCTTCGTATCCCTTCATTCTCCAACTCTTGATCAAGTGGGTGATCATTTGATCTTTTCAAATAATTAATGGCCCATTTCCATCCCTTTTACCTTAAATCCTCTTTAGTCTTCACCACCACCTCCTTTATGGATAATCCTCTTCAACACCCTCCATTAACTTACCTTTATCCATTTGGGCACAAAGTTTGACACTTAGAAAATGCTTGGGAGAAGTGGTCGGCCATGTTAACCATGGTTTTATGCTATGCCTCCTCCCTTCTCCCTCTCACCTTATTATTTTAGATGAACCTCTCCAAGCACGCACCACTCTCTGGTTAATACCACCGTAGCACCACTATTCATTCTTATCCTTGTGTGCTTGGAGGAAGAGGAAGCCGGCCATGCCAACCATGGCATGAGAATGCATGTGTGCCCTACTCCTTCTCTCTCTCTTGCTTGCCTCGACCATTCTTTGCAAGAGCCACGAGTCTTCACCACCCCCAGCAGCCTACCCTTCTCTCTCTGGTCGACCTCCATCACTGCTACACTTTTCCTCTTGTTCTTTTCCTTTTGGAGGAGGTGCATGCATGGCCTGGGCAAAAATCCTGGAATGGATCCGAAGCTGGCCTCTCTCCCCTTTCTCTCTCTCTTATCAATTCAACCAGGGATGTTGTACTGTACCCGCACCCCTCTCACACTGCCAGCATGCATATAGAACCATTCAAACTAGCCCTAATCCCTCCCTCTCTATCTCACTTGCCATGATCACCGATGGCATGCTCCAAACCTTAGCGAGCATCTCAGCCTGAGCTGCTGCGCCACTAACCTCCCCTCACCTCTATTAGTCGCAGCCAAGCATGCCCCCATCCCTGTCTTTTTCCTCCTGGCCACGATCGAGCGTGCTCTGAGAAGCCGACGCGTCATCGAGCACCTGGTGTGCACAGCTTTGTTGTCCTCCCTCTAAGTAGACCGGCCCTCCCACGACTTGTCCTCTCGCCTCAGGCACCGCCCTGCTCCCCTTCCCTTCCTGGCGCAGTTCGTGCCTCTCCCTTGTCTCACGCGTCTGTCCCGTGCGCCGCCCGCGCTGGCCAGTGCGCGTCGAGGACGCAGCAGACTCACGGCATCCTGCCGGCTACTAAAAAGCCCGAGCCCCTCCTGGTTGCCCGCACCTTCCCACTCGCTCCCTTTCACCTGACAGGAACTTCTGGGGCGAACCCCAGCTCCTCCTCCTTCATCATCAACGGAGAAACCGAGTCGAGCTCATCGTCTGGCCACCCGTCACGGACGTGGCCGCTGCTCCCCTCCGTCCCTCCCTCTCTGTCCCTCTATCTTTCTCGCGCCATACGCCTTTAACCCGTCCCCCATCATTGTCCAGGAGCGCTCGAGGCCGCCACCGCCGTAGGATTCGTCCGCCGCATCGCGCGAACCTCGTCGGCGTCCGTGCCACCGGGACCACGACGACGTGCTCGCGCACGACCGCACCGACGCCCGGGAGCCTGCATGCGCGTCTGTGACGGCAAGCTGAGCTGCTCCCGCGCCGCGTCATCCCTACATCGCCCCGTCTACGTCGTCAAGTCGCCAAGCAGCTTCCGTCCCGGCGCCGCCCTCGTACACGCCCTTGCCCTGTTGCGCTCGCCTGGGAGGATGCATGGGCGCGAGACTCGGCCGGCTGCTCCGCGGCGACCTACTGTTGCAACCAGCCGTCGCCATCGACCTCCCCCGCGGTGAGCTCTCCATCTCCTCCCCGCCCTTCCCTGTCGCTTGCACCACGGCGGCGCCTCCGCGTGTACGTCGTCGCCGATGGATCCGTTCTGGACCGTCGGATTTCCATCCAAAGGCTGCATGCAGCCCGGCCGCATGCCTGGTGCCATACCGGCAGGCCCCGCACGGAGGCGCATGCCAGCACATCTCCCGCGTGCTGCATGTCCAGATCTGGGCTGGATCTGGTTTACCCTGGGTTTCGGCCCGAATCGTTTTCCCTTTCCTTTTTCTGCAGATTTCTGCCAGATTATATCCTGTAGCTTTTAATCCACCAAAATTTTTGTGATGCCCCAAATGGATTGATTCAAAATTCTGGAGGCTCCTAATAAAATTCTTGATCACTTAAAGTTGCATGCATGTGGTTTGCTAGTTTATTTTTGTGCTGATAAATAATCCTCTAAAAGATTGTTGTTTCTGTATTTTATTAAGTGTGTGAATTTTGTGAGGCCTTTTTGTATGAGGTAAATTTATTTGTTCAGTAGATGTCAATACCTTTATTTTGGCATGGGTCTCACATGCAGGAGCTTCCCGTATCTTGTTTGGTTAGCAAATCAAATTCTGTCCAGAGAGCTATTCTTTGTTTTTTAATTCGAAAAATAAAAATATTTTTGGGGAAAAATCCAAGTGCTTCTGGTAGATATCATGGTAGGGTATAACCAGGTCAGAGGAAATATTTTTGTGAGCAAAACTTTATTTCTGGAGATTTTATAACTAAAACAGAGTGCCTTTTTAGTATAAAAATTGTGGAAATTAATTTGTAGCTCAGAAAAATGCCAAACCAATTTCGATGGATCAAATGTTTCTTTACCTACCTGTTGGTATGGTTTTTACTGGTTTGCTATGCTCCGATAATGTTTTGCCTTTAAAATACTTTATTCTAGTTTCTAACTTATTAAAATGTTTTAATTTATTTAAAAACTTATTTGTGTTCGATTCCAGTGTATGTGTTCTACATGTTAGTGTACTTCAGTAGAGATGCTGCATGTATTTTTGTGACATACATAAAGATTTAGACCATTTAAATGGTTCCTAAGTTAATTCTGGGATTGTAAAAATCATATCTTTTATTTTAAAAATCATAAATTAGTGAAACCACTTTCAGTAGCTTGCATTAGTAAAACTTTACATACTGGGATTTTATCAAAACTAGTAAGTAGCACGTGCTTTGCACGGTGAAAGACATAATAGAAGAATACAATTTTCAAAAAGGTGATATTTACTACATGTACATTTAAACTAAATCTCCTCTCCTTGAAGACGCCCTAACGAATGACGCACTCACAACGTTATAAAACTTAGCATGTCATATTTTAATTTAATTATAGTACATTTTATTACAATTGTAAATTGAAAAACACCATCAATGTTTTTCATAAAGTTTGTGTGTGACATACTTTCGTGTATTTTGTAGTGCCATGAGTTGTTTTGGAATATTCTAATAGAAGCCCCCCGAACACCTTTAGAATATATAATAGAGGGAGTAATTATTTATAGTTTGACTTATAAATAGTTTTCACATTGTTACCATATCATCAACGTTTTTTATAAAGTTTATTTCTCACACATTCTATTGTTTTAAGTACTAACATGGGTTAATTTAGAAAAAAATGGAATGAACAAACAAAAGCACCTTGAATACCTTCAAACACAATATAAAAAGTGGAGAGGTATTTTTTTACTCAGCTTCCATATACTTATCTCTCGGCCAACAATCATAGCCTCCTGAGATCTTATCATCTCTTTGAACTTGCATAGATGGCAATATTTAGATCATATGGTTATTTGAACTTGCATAGATGGCAATATTTAGATCATATGGTTCTTAACGTCAACTTAAAAGAAGTTACTTATAAGTTGTCCGGGGAGTAGCAAAACCGTATAACAAATACTTAATGTTCTATCTGTTGATGAAATCTAGGATTTTAATAGGCGATTCACGCACTAATAATTTCAGCAAAACAAGTTTCAAATCAAGTTAAATGGGAGTATACACAACTAAATTTCTGTATGGACTGCTCAAAGTCTGATGTGTTTCTTTAAAAATTATCAAGATCAATTTTTATATATACAAACTAATATTTTATTTTATAAAAGTAAATTATTTTCAATGACTTTCAAAAAGTGCATGCAAATTGCAGCGAAGAATTTATAAAATATGAATAAATACAAAAAAAAGTATGTTCATAAATTTAGAAAGGAAGATTGTTCCTTTGAAGGTATAACTAATTAGCCTCTTAAAATTTGAAGTGTTTCAGATATTGCAAGTTCTTATTTATTTAGTTTATGCCTAAGCTTTAGTTAAATAGAAACATTCATCGTATAAGGCCTGAGACGATCAGCGGAAACTTGAAGCATCTGCCATCTGTGTTGATTTTATCTCTGTGTAAAGGATATTTTGCTACCTATGGTAGGATCCTATATCAGTCACCCATAGAAGATCCACTTAGCCTAGAAGCAAGCGTACATGTTTCTGGAAATATCACCTAGCTCCTAGATGGTTCACGTGCACAACCGGACCATGTCAGACTTTATGTGTGTGTGTGGTAGGAGATCGAGAGGCGAATCCAGCACACTTTAACCGTTGGATACTAAGCGGTGGTGATTGATGAACGGTAGATCTTGGCCCATTATGACATATCAACGGTAGAGAATACTTGGTGGTTGTTTGGCGGGAAAACTGGGAGGAAGTTGTAAATCCAAATTCAAAACTGCCACACTATAGTAGTAGAGAAAATTTGTGAAACATTCTGGAGTGGCTTGTTAATTTGGTGCTAGTGCTTATTTTACCCATAGGGAAACTGGGTTGTCTTTGTTTAAAATGTTTTGTAATGAACTTTGACACCAGACCCTTTCTGGTGGTTTCCAAAATTCATTACCTACCAGTACTTGTGCGGATTATATATTGGTGTGAGCTAAAGCCTTTTCAGCTAATAGCTGTTATGTTAAGGCCTTTTCAAGTAGCGGTAAAATCAGCCCCTTTATAAGTAAGATGACCGTCTTGCCATAGGTGCGATTTGATTGATTTGTTTAGTGCCTCTTATTGATTTGGCTTGCTACTAGGATGAGTGTGTGGTTGCTTCTATGGTTATGTGTTGATTGTTCGCCTTTTATTTTGCGATGTTAGAATGCGAACGCTACCGAAGAAGGAGAGGATCTCAGTGAGGATTTCGAAGAGGAAGGAAGAGCAGAGGATTCGTGAAGATGAAGTCCAGGGACAAATAGCAAACAAAGGCAAGCCACCTCTTGATGCATGTCTCCTCCTAATCATCTTACTCTTGCATTATCACAGATTTTGTTAAATTGCATGTCTTTTATTTATTAATGTGAGTGGTTTCGCTACTCGAAGTTTTATTATTCCACCCTTACGGGTGCAGCCCTCGTGATACCTAATGATCCAACACTTCCTAGTGATATGGTGCTTAGCACCTTATCATCCTTATCGCCGCTTTTCAAAGAAAAGTCGGACTATAGGTCGGGAGCCCTCTTTAAAAAGGTTTGTGAAATTGTTTTCATGAAAGAAGTGTTTCGAAAACCTTGGAATGGGGTAACCCTGCCCAAGTGTGAGTTTATGAAAAGGAAAAGGTTTTCGGGAAGAAAAGTTGCTGGAGGCAAGTGGAGAAAATTGTTTTCGAAAAACTTTGGTGACTGAGTACCTAACCGGACCTAGCCAGTACAACCACATTACCCTTACGTGGGATGGGGCGTAGCGTAGTAGTTTGTCTCGCCTTAGTTTGAGTCATGCAAGTGTAGTGGCAGTCCGACCATGGACGCTTCAACCGGGGTTCTTCCCATGAGAAGGGACGCAACCTATTTGCCTGTTTAGGTACGCGGGGTACAACTTATGAGCTCCCATTGAAATATGCCTAAGTGGTTGGATGGCATTCCGGAGGGTCGAGTGTGCTGGAGACCTTGCTACTCATGGACAGCCCTCGGACTCTGGTGTTGGGAGGTACAACTTATTCGGCATGTCTTAGGCTAAGGCGAGCAGGCGAAAAACTACGATCGGGTACTTGTCGTGGCATAGGTTGATTATGCAGGGATGATGCCCACACGATGAGTATTTGGATCTTGTGGGGAAAGTGTACAACCTCTGCAGAGTGTAAAGCTATTCGAATAGCCGTGTCCGCGGTTATGGACATGGGAAAGGCTGTTGCTTGGCATTGAAGGAGTTTTGTTTTACAAAAATGTTTTCCAAAGGTTTTGGAAAAAGGATACCAGTGGGACTGGTGGAATAGTACCTGAGAGGTACGGTGGAAGTTGGAAAAGTTGTTTTGGCCATATGAGATGGCCGAGAAGGAAACTGGGTCACCCTTACCTATTAGTCCTCAAAATAAAACTTGTTTTCAAAAAAGTTTTCAACAAAGATATAGAGGTATCATATTCTCGAGAGAAGCTATCTCTCACTCCTTGTAACCTTAGAATAGTGCCTATTCCTTGCTACTGCCAAATTGCATATTCCTTTACTTCTCGCTAAGGTGGTTTGCGAGTACAATTCATAATGTACTCATGGCTTTGTCCCTGGCTATTTACTTGGCCAGACTTGGTGGAGTCCGACAGATGAAGAAGGAGTCGACGACGTCTATGCGAGCTAGGAACGTCTTCCCAGTCAGTTGCCTGTAGGGTTATGGCATGACTTGGGCCACGCGAACGCTTTCGTCTGAAGTACTTCCGCTGTGTGATTGTGGATCCCCTGCCATCGCGGCTCTTATGTAAGTATTGGTCATGTGACCTGTTGTAATCTTTTTATTCGGTACTGTAATGGATGATGTATTTGATACCAGTTCGGTTATGCCTTCACGACACACTAATCATGGGATCGTGAATGTGTATGCATAACGGGTGTTTCGGACGGCTAGTCCGGGGCACCACAGAGCTGGTATCAGAGCCATCCTGACTATAGGAGACCCTAGTTAGCATGGACGTTAGTTAGGAAACAAATAACTCGGGAAAAAGTATTTACGAAACAAATTTTTCTTTAGAAAATGGAAGCATAGCTTCTAATTTTCTTATCCCTTAAAAATTTCAAATTCTTACCTCACTCTCTGATTGCCAAAGACTTTGGAAACCTTTTACTCTACTACCTCATCCTCTTCCAAACCTAGATATTGGACGATGTCCCGAACTCAGACTCAGAGACTCGAAGTCAAAGATGGATCAACCCTTCAGGAAGTCTCAAGTATCTCCGACTGCAGCCACTGAAGATTGGATGCCGACTTAGCAGTACGCGTATAGGGATAACAATAGCATGTCTTTGGCTATCACCAAAGTCCGTCAAGGAGTTGACCTTGTTCCTCTTTGGACTGGCACTTTTGCAGTCGTCAAGGATCAAGCCCTCAGTTCTTGACTAGTAATTTTTAGGCCCGTCACAAGAAGCTGTCATCCATGGAGCTCTTCCGCAATTGCCCATCCGAATTGATACCAGAAGATCCTACGCGGCTTTTGCCCCCGACTCAACATCGACGGCTCAACATCAAGTCTACTTCACCACCAACTGCTACAAGAATCACTATTGAAGTCAATATCAGCAAAATGAAGACGGCTGCATCCCTGACCAACCCAAGCCTACAGGATGGATAGGACAAACTCAATTGCTTCGATTGAGCTACCCCTGCGTACTAGGTATCCTTGGGTACTTAAGTACCTTGTGTGGTTTTCATGATTTCTTGTGGTGTTCTAAATCTGTTGCTTGAGTGCTTGTGATTTCTTGTTGTGTGTATGCTTGTTTTGGCCTTTCGGCCTAAAAAAAAACCTTTCTGTGTGGTAACCCTGCCTAGAAAACACTCCCTAAGATTGTTTTCCCTCGCATCCAGGCCAAATTCAGGTAGAAATTCGGATCGTTGGTTTACAAAGTTAACGGAAAACTCTAACTCTAACTTGGGTAACGACTAGATGCAACCCTGTTTTCCCGTAGCACTCGAATTCAGCACGACATTCAAACAGCCACAAACTGCGACGCCAAGGAAGCAGAAGCCAGTGCCTTCAGGATCGACTGCAACTCCACGAGAAGATGAAGCCATACAAATTTTGTCTAACCATAGAGCATAATTGCACTAACCTTGAGATTAATGTCTTAAAACCTTAGCCTGACGCACCTTTTAACAAGCTAAGTGAGCTATAGCACAAAAGCCAAGTTACTCTGCAAGGTCCATCCGGTTCTCATCATGTCAAGCCTTTGAAGACAATGCAAGACTCTGGAATTGGTGTACTTTAATCAGCACCAACCCTAAAGCTAAAGACTGTTTTCGACGACTACTGCTACCTTATGTGAAGATCCACCAGGAGTTTCGCTGACTTACTAACTTAACAAGCACCATACAAAAGTAGTAAACGCCGTGCGTGCCTCTTGAAGGTATGGACTGCACCTCGCCCCTGAAGACTCTTCAACTCAAGACGGGAGATCAATGACTCTTTCAAAAGCGCCAACATGACTACATGGCAGAAGTTTTTATTTTTCTGAAGCCCCGTTGAAAAATCTTAAGGGTGGAAGACTTCGTCTTCCACTAAAATTGAAGCTAACTCAAAAAAAAAATCGACCTTTCTAAAAACCCCGTTTGAATACCCCTAGCACTCCAAAAATCGTGGACCCCTCGAAGAATAATTAAGATGAATTGCCTTGATCTGCTTGGAGATGAATTGCCTTGATTTGCTTGTTAACATGGATTGCTTTGGTTTGCTCGTAGAAGATTGCCTTGACCTGTTGGTTTATGTTTTCTTGAACACCTCACCACGTCAAGATCACTTCTTCTCAACCAAGTCTTGACTGATCCGAAATTGTGATATAGTCCAACATTTACACCTCTGACCTAAATACCTCCACATGTGGCAATGTCAATGCACCTACCTTGGGATCTTCCTTGTGATGTATTCTAACTCACCTTGTCCCTGATTCAAAGCTTGTGATCATCTACTCCTTAATACACCCCTCTCTTATACCCTAGACAAAAAACCCATGACCTCACAAATTTGGCTAAGTCCTAAAACTATTATCAGGTTCCATTTTGGAGCCTCTGGGTTAAGATACCCCTTGCCATCTAAGGCAATGCACTTGGTCCTGGACCTACCTTGTCTTGAGAAGTTCTAAACCATATCATTTACATGGACCAGATCACTCATCTACCCACTATTCCTTGGTGGTTATGAGGCCAAGTCAGAAATCTGTTTTGGCAGTGTTAAAAAGTTCAAACTTTGGTAGTTGCTCTCTAAGCACCCCCAGCTGTTATTGGTGAACCCAGGGCATGGATCCCATCTATTCAACTCTCTCTACAACTTCCATGTCTTGCATGTCTCCTGCTATCCTTGCAAACCATTTTTCCAACTTGATCTTGTGCCCTATCTAGAGTTTTAGCTCTAGATCACTTCTTCCTCCTTTACCTTTTGTTTTTCTTTTATCTAGTTTAATCTTCACAAAACCAAGTGTGGAAATGATTGCTACCTTGTATAGTAATCGCCTACCCTTGAGATCATTTTTCCCAAGATTTATTCTTACTTTCTTTTAAAGAAAATTTCCAAAACCCTATTTAATTTCTTCTCTAGTTTCTCACTACAAGACCACTTCTAGTTTTATCAAGTATTTTCAAATTATTTTCTCAAATAAAATGGGAAATGTGTGTGGTATTTTATATCACTTTATTTTCCACCCAAACATAATTTCTATATAATTATCTTCTTGGTTGTATTTTCTTTTTGGACAAAATGCAGGTTATGGTACTTGTGCCATTTCTTGCTTATTTTTAAAAAATTGAGAAACTCTATCTTGCTTAATAAAGTGAGTAGAGATTTTTGAAATCTTATGTTTTACCTAGCTACTCTCAATTTTGTTTTTTTTAAAAAAAATTCTTTCAAATTGGCCATAGCCATAGAAGATGATTTCCGAAAGATTTTCAAATAAGAACAAACCTAGATGGCCATCCTAGGACATCAAATGCATCTCTTTGATCTATCTCTTCGTATCCCCTCATTCTCCAACTCTTGATCAAGTGGGTGATCATTTGATCTTTTCAAATAATTAATGTCCCATTTCCATCCCTTTTACCTTAAATCCTCTTTAGTCTTCACCACCACCTCCTATATGGATAATCCTCTTCAACACCCTCCATTAACCTACCTTTATCCATTTGGGCACAAAGTTTGACACTTAGAAAATGCTTGGGAGAAGTGGTCGGCCATGTTAACCATGGTTTTATGCTATGCCTCCTCCCTTCTCCCTCTCACCTTATTATTTTAGATGAACCTCTCCAAGCACGCACCACTCTCTGGTCAATACCACCGTAGCACCACTATTCATTCTTGTCCTTGTGTGCTTGGAGGAAGAGGAAGCCGGCCATGCCAACCATGGCATGAGAATGCATGTGTGCCCTACTCCTTCTCTCTCTCTTGCTTGCCTTGACCATTCTTTGGAAGAGCCACGAGTCTGCACCACCCCCAGCAGCCTACCCTTCTCTCTCTGGTCGACCTCCATCACTGCTACACTTTTCCTCTTGTTCTTTTCCTTTTGGAGGAGGTGCATGCATGGCCTGGGCAAAAATCCTGGAATGGATCCGAAGCTGGCCTCTCTCCCCTTTCTCTCTCTCTTATCAATTCAACCAGGGATGTTGTACTGTACCCGCACCCCTCTCACACTGCCAGCATGCATATAGAACCAGTCAAACTAGCCCTAATCCCTCCCTCTCTATCTCACTTGCCATGATCACCGATGGCATGCTCCAAACCTTAGCGAGCATCTCAGCCTGAGCTGCTGCGCCACTAACCTCCCCTCACCTTTATTAGTCGCAGCCAAGCATGCCCCTGTCCCTGTCTTTTTCCTCCTGACCATGATCGAGCGTGCTCAGAGAAGCTGACGCGTCATCGAGCACCTGGTGTGCACAGCTTTCTCATCCTCCCTCTGAGTAGACCGGCCCTCCCACGACTTGTCCTCTCGCCTTAGGCACCGCCCTGCTCCCCTTCCCTTCCTGGCGCAGTTTGTGCCTCTCCCTTGTCTCACGCGTCTGTCCCGTGCGCCGCCCGCGCTGGCCAGCGCGCGTCGAGCACGCAGCAGCCTCACGACATCCTGCCGGCCACTAAAAAGCCCGAGCCCCTCCTGGTTGCCCGCACCTTCCCACTCGCTCCCTTTCACCTAACAGGAACTTCTGGGGCGAACCCCAGCTCCTCCTCCTTCATCATCAACGGAGAAACCGAGTCGAGCTCATCATCCGGCCACCCGTCACGGACGTGGCCGCTGCTCCCCTCCGTCCCTCCCTCTCTGTCCCTCTATCTTTCTCGCGCCATACGCCTTCAACCCGTCCCCCATCGTTGTCCAGGAGCGCTCGAGGCCGCCACCACCGTGGGATTCATCCGCAGCATCGCGCGAACCTCGTCGGCGTCCGTGCCACCGGGACCGCGACGACGTGCTCGCGCGCGACCGCACCGACGCCCGGGAGCCTGCATGCGCGTCCGTGACGGCAAGCTGAGCTGCTCCCACGCCACGTCATCCCTACATCGCCCCGTCTACGTCGTCAAGTCGCCATGCAGCTTCCGTCCCGGCGCCGCCCTCGTACACGCCCTTGCCCTGTTGCGCTCGCCTGGGAGCATGCATGGGCGCGAGACTCGGCCGGCTGCTCCGCGGCGACCTGCTGCTACAACCCGCCATCGCCATCGACCTCCCCCGCGTTGAGCTCTCCGTCTCCTCCCCGCCCTTCCCTGTCGCTTGCACCACGGCGGCGCCTCCGCGTGTACGTCGTCGCCGACGGATCCGTTCTGGACCGTCGGATTTCCGTCCAAAGGCTACATGCAGCCCGGCCGCATGCCTGGCGCCATACCGGCAGGCCCCGCACGGAGGCGCATGCCAGCACATCTCCGGTGTGCTGCATGTCCAGATCTGGGCCAGATCTGGTTTACCCTGGGTTTCGGCCCGAATCGGTTTCCCTTTCCTTTTACTGCAGATTTCTGCCAGATTATATCCTGTAGCTTTTAATCCACCAAAAATTCTGTGATGCCCCAAATGGATTGATTCAAAATTCTGGAGGCTCCTAATAAAATTCTTGATCACTTAAAGTTGCATGCATGTGGTTTGCTAGTTTATTTTTGTGCTGATAAATAATCCTCTAAAAGATTGTTGTTTCTGTATTTTATTAAGTGTGTGAATTTTGTGAGGCCTTTTTGTATGAGGTAAATTTATTTGTTCAGTAGATGTCAATACCTTTATTTTGGCATGGGTCTCACATGCAGGAGCTTCCCGTATCTTGTTTGGTTAGCAAATCAAATTCTGTCCAGAGAGCTATTCTTTGTTTTTTAATTCGAAAAATAAAAATATTTTTGGGGAAAAATCCAAGTGCTTCTGGTAGATATCATGGTAGGGTATAACCAGGTCAGAGGAAATATTTTTGTGAGAAAAACTTTATTTCTGGAGATTTTATAACTAAAACAGAGTGCCTTTTTAGTATAAAACTTGTGGAAATTAATTTGTAGCTCAGAAAAATGCCAAACCAATTTCGATGGATCAAATGTTTCTTTACCTACCTGTTGGTATGGTTTTTACTGGTTTGCTATGCTCCGATAATGTTTTGCCTTTAAAATACTTTATTCTAGTTTCTAACTTATTAAAATGTTTTAATTTATTTAAAAACTTATTTGTGTTTGATTCCAGTGTATGTGTGTTCTACATGTTAGTATACTTCAGTAGAGATGCTGCATGTATTTTTGTGACATGCATAAATATTTAGACCATTTAAATGGTTCCTAAGTTAATTCTGGGATTGTAAAAATCATATCTTTTATTTTAAAAATCATAAATTAGTGAAACCACTTTCAGTAGCTTGCATTAGTAAAACTTTACATACTGTGATTTTATCAAAAATTTGTGTGAAACATTCTGGAGTGGCTTGTTAATTTGGTGCTAGTGCTTATTTTACCCATAGGGAAACTGGGTTGTCTTTGTTTAAAATGTTTTGTAATGAACTTTGACACCAGACCCTTTCTGGTGGTTTCCAAAATTCATTACCTACCAGTACTTGTGCGGATTATATATTGGTGTGAGCTAAAGCCTTTTCAGCTAATAGCTGTTATGCTAAGGCCTTTTCAAGTAGCGGTAAAATCAGCCCCTTTATAAGTAAGATGACCATCTTGCAATAGGTGCGATTTGATTGATTTGTTTAGTGCCTCTTATTGATTTGGTTTGCTACTAGGATGAGTGTGTGGTTGCTTCTATGGTTATGTGTTGATTGTTCGCCTTTTGTTTTGCGACGTTAGAATGCGAACGCTACCGAAGAAGGAGAGGATCTCAGTGAGGATTTCGAAGAGGAAGGAAGAGCAGAGGATTTGTGAAGATGAAGTCCAGGGACAAATAGCAAACAAAGGCAAGCCACCTCTTGATGCATGTCTCCTCCTAATCATCTTACTCTTGCATTATCACAGATTTTGTTAAATTGCATGTCTTTTATTTATTTATGTGAGTGGTTTCGCTACTCGAAGTTTTATTATTCCACCCTTACGGGTGCAGCCCTCGTGATACCTAATGATCCAACACTTGCTAGTGATATGGTGCTTAGCACCTTATCATCCTTATCGCCGCTTTTCAAAGAAAAGTCGGACTATAGGTCGGGAGCCCTCTTTAAAAAGGTTTGTGAAATTGTTTTCATGAAAGAAGTGTTTCGAAAACCTTGGAATGGGGTAACCCTGCCCAAGTGTGAGTTTATGAAAAGGAAAAGGTTTTCGGGAAGAAAAGTTGCTGGAGGCAAGTGGAGAAAATTGTTTTCGAAAAACTTTGGTGACTGAGTACCTAACCGGACCTAGCCAGTACAACCACATTACCCTTACGTGGGACGGGGCGTAGCGTAGTAGTTTGTCTCGCCTTAGTTTGAGTCATGCAAGTGTAGTGGCAGTCCGACCATGGACGCTTCGACCGGGGTTCTTCCCATGAGAAGGGACGCAACCTATTTGCCTGTTTAGGTACGCGGGGTACAACTTATGAGCTCCCATTGAAATATGCCTAAGTGGTTGGATGGCATTCCGGAGGGTCGAGTGTGCTGGGGACCTTGCTACTCCTGGACAGCCCTCGGACTCTGGTGTTGGGAGGTACAACTCATTCGGCATGTCTTAGGCTAAGGCGAGCAGGCGAAAAACTACGATCGGGTACTTGTCGTGGCATAGGTTGATTATGCAGGGATGATGCCCACACGATGAGTATTCGGATCTTGTGGGGAAAGTGTACAACCTCTGCAGAGTGTAAAGCTATTCGAATAGCCGTGTCCGCGGTTATGGACATGGGAAAGGCTGTTGCTTGGCATTGAAGGAGTTTTGTTTTACAAAAATGTTTTCCAAAGGTTTTGGAAAAAGGATACCAGTGGGACTGGTGGAATAGTACCTGAGAGGTACGGTGGAAAGTTGGAAAAGTTGTTTTGGCCATATGAGATGGCCGAGAAGGAAACTGGGTCACCCTTACCTATTAGTCTTCAAAATAAAACTTGTTTTCATTAAAGTTTTCAACAAAGATATAGAGGTATCATATTCTCGAGAGAAGCTATCTCTCACTCCTTGTAACCTTAGAATAGTGCCTATTCCTTGCTACTGCCAAATTGCATATTCCTTTACTTCTCTCTAAGGTGGTTTGCGAGTACAATTCATAATGTAATCATGGCTTTGTCCCTGGCTATTTACTTGGCCAGACTTGGTGGAGTCCGACAGATGAAGAAGGAGTCGACGACGTCTATGCGAGCTAGGAACGTCTTCCCAGTCAGTTGCATGTAGGGTTATGGCATGACTTGGGCCACGCGAACGCTTTCGTCTGAAGTACTTCCGCTGTGTGATTGTGGATCTCCTACCATCGCGGCTCTTATGTAAGTATTGGTCATGTGACCTGTTGTAATCTTTTTATTCGGTACTGTAATGGATGATGTATTTTATACCAGTTCGGTTATGCCTTCACGACACACTGATCATGGGATCGTGAATGTGTATGCATAACGGGTGTTTCGGACGGCTAGTCCGGGGCACCACAGAGCTGGTATCAGAGCCATCCTGACTGTAGGAGACCCTAGTTAGCATGGACGTTAGTTAGGAAACAAATAACTTGGGAAAAACTATTTACAAAACAAATTTTTCTTTAGTAAACGGAAGCATAGCTTCTAATTTTCTTATCCCTTCAAAATTTCAAATTCTTACCTCACTCTCTGATTGCCAAAGACTTTGGAAACCTTTTACTCTACTACCTCATCCTCTTCCAAACCTAGATATTGGACGATGTCCCGAACTCAGACTCAGAGACTCGAAGTCAAAGATGGATCAACCCTTCAGGAAGTCTCAAGTATCTCCGACTGCAGCCACTGAAGATTGGATGCCGACTTAGCAGTACGCGTATAGGGATAACAATAGCATGTCTTTGGCTGTCACCAAAGTCTGTCAAGGAGTTGACCTTGTTCCTCCTTGGACTGGCACTTTTGCAGTCGTCAAGGATCAAGCCCTCAGTTCTTGACTAGTAATTTTTAGGCCCGTCACAAGAAGCTATCATCCATGGAGCTCTTCAGCAATTGCCCCTCCGAATTGATACCAGAAGATCCTACGCGGCTTTTGCCCCCGACTCAACATCGACAGCTCAACATCAAGTCTACTTCACCACCAACTGCTACAAGAATCACTATTGAAGTCAATATCAGCAAAATGAAGACGGCTGCATCCCTGACCAACCCAAGCCTACAGGATGGATAGGACAAACTCAATTGCTTCGATTGAGCTACCCCTGCGTACTAGGTATCCTTGGGTACTTAAGTACCTTGTGTGGTTTTTCATGATTTCTTGTGGTGTTCTAAATCT
Organism: Lolium perenne; assembly: GCF_019359855.2. Classification (NCBI taxonomy): domain Eukaryota; kingdom Viridiplantae; phylum Streptophyta; class Magnoliopsida; order Poales; family Poaceae; genus Lolium; species Lolium perenne. The sequence continues at coordinate 142,435,648 of NC_067245.2, forward strand.
GTTGCTTGAGTGCTTGTGATTTCTTGTTGTGTGTATGCTTGTTTTGGCCTTTCGGCCTAAAAAAAAAACCTTTCTGTGTGGTAACCCTGTCTAGGAAACACTCCCTAAGATTGTTTTCCCTCGCATCCAGGCCAAATTCAGGTAGAAATTCGGATCGTTGGTTTACAAAGTTAATGGAAAACTCTAACTCTAACTTGGGTAACGACTAGATGCAACCCTGTTTTCCCGTAGCACTCGAATTCAGCACGACATTCAAACAACCACAAACCGCGACGCCAAGGAAGCAGAAGCCAGTGCCTTCAGGATCGACTGCAACTCCACGAGAAGATGAAGCCATACAAATTTTGTCTAACCATAGAGCATAATTGCACTAACCTTGAGATTAATGTCTTAAAACCTCAGCCTGACGCACCTTTTAACAAGCTAAGTGAGCTATAGCACAAAAGCCAAGTTACTCTGCAAGGTCCATCCGGTTCTCATCAAGTCAAGCCTTTGAAGACAATGCAAGACTCTGGAATTGGTGTACTTTAATCAGCACCAACCCTAAAGCTAAAGACTGTTTTCGACGACTACTGCTACCTTATGTGAAGATCCACCAGGAGTTTCGCTGACTTACTAACTTAACAAGCACCATACAAAAGTAGTAAACGCCGTGCGTGCCTCTTGAAGCTGTGGACTGCAACTCGCCCCTGAAGACTCTTCGACTCAAGACTGGAGATCAATGACTCTTTCAAAAGCGCCAACATGACTACATGGCAGAAGTTTTTATTTTTCTGAACCCCCGTTGAAAAATCTTAAGGGTGGAAGACTTCGCGTCTTCCACTAAAATTGAAGGTAACTCAAAAAAATCGACCTTTCTAAAAACCCCGTTTGAATACCCCTAGCACTCCAAAAATCGTGGACCCCTCGAAGATTGTTAAGAAGCTACAAATCTAACACCGGCATAGAGAAGTCAACCTCTTCACGAAACTTGTCCTCATCGGAAATCTACCGTGTCTCTCAGAAGCGGAAGCTATGCCCTTCCGATGACATCACACCAACCGGAGGATGGAGTCTAACTTAGGTTAATTTATAAAACCTTTCTAGTCCTACACTTAGTAATCTCGGGACGAGATTATTTTAAGGGGGGAACGATCTGTAACACCCCAACTTTCGCAACCTTGTTAAGTGTCCAGAGTGCAAAAATTAGGGGCAACAAAAACTTTTTCTAAAGAATAATTAAGATGAATTGCCTTGATCTGCTTGCAGATGAATTGCCTTGATTTGCTTGTTAACATGGATTGCTTTGGTTTGCTTGTAGAAGATTGCCTTGACCTGTTGGTTTATGTTTTCTTGAACACCTCACCACGTCAAGATCACTTCTTCTCAACCAAGTCTTGACTGATCCGAAATTATGATATAGTCCAACATTTACACCTCTGACTTAAATACCTCCACATGTGGCAATGTCAATGCACCTACCTTGGGATCTTCCTTGTGATGTATTCTAACTCACCTTGTCCCTGATTCAAAGCTTGTGATCATCTACTCCTTAATACACCCCTCTCTTATACCCTAGACAAAAAACCCACGACCTCACAAATTTGGCTAAGTCCTAAAACTATTATCAGGTTCCATTTTGGAGCCTCTGGGTTAAATACCCCTTGCCATCTAAGGCAATGCACTTGGTCCTGGACCTACCTTGTCTTGAGAAGTTCTAAACCATATCATTTCCATGGACCAGATCACTCATCTACCCACTATTCCTTGGTGGTTATGAGGCCAAGTCAGAAATCTGTTTTGGCAGTGTTAAAAAGTTCAAACTTTGGTAGTTGCTCTCTAAGCACCCCCAGCTGTTATTGGTGAACCCAGGGCATGGATCCCATCTATTCAACTCTCTCTACAACTTCCATGTCTTGCATGTCTCCTTCTATCCTTGCAAACCATTTTTCCAACTTGATCTTGTGCCCTATCTAGAGTTTTAGCTCTAGATCACTTCTTCCTCCTTTACCTTTTGTTTTTCTTTTATCTAGTTTAATCTTCACAAAACCAAGTGTGGAAATGATTGCTACCTTGTATAGTAATCGCCTACCCTTGAGATCATTTTTCCCAAGATTTATTCTTACTTTCTTTTAAAGAAAATTTCCAAAACCCTATTTAATTTCTTCTCTAGTTTCTCACTACAAGACCACTTCTAGTTTTATCAAGTATTTTCAAATTATTTTCTCAAATAAAATGGGAAATGTGTGTGGTATTTTATATCACCTTATTTTCCACCCAAACATAATTTCTATATAATTATCTTCTTGGTTGTATTTCCTTTTTGGACAAAATGCAGGTTATGGTACTTGTGCCATTTCTTGCTTATTTTTAAAAATTTTGAGAAACTCTATCTTGCTTAATAAAGTGAGTAGAGATTTTTGAAATCTTATGTTTTACCTAGCTACTCTCAATTTTTTTTAAAAAAAATAAATAAATTTCTTTCAAATTGGCCATAGCCATAGAAGATGATTTCCGAAAGATTTTCAAATAAGAACAAACCTAGATGGCCATCCTAGGACATCAAATGCATCTCTTTGATCTATCTCTTCGTATCCCCTCATTCTCCAACTCTTGATCAAGTGGGTGATCATTTGATCTTTTCAAATAATTAATGTCCCATTTCCATCCCTTTTACCTTAAATCCTCTTTAGTCTTCACCACCACCTCCTTTATGGATAATCCTCTTCAACACCCTCCATTAACCTACCTTTATCCATTTGGGCACAAAGTTTGACACTTAGAAAATGCTTGGGAGAAGTGGTCGGCCATGTTAACCATGGTTTTATGCTATGCCTCCTCCCTTCTCCCTCTCACCTTATTATTTTAGATGAACCTCTCCAAGCAAGCACCACTCTCTGGTCAATACCACCGTAGCACCACTATTCATTCTTGTCCTTGTGTGCTTGGAGGAAGAGGAAGCCGGCCATGCCAACCATGGCATGAGAATGCGTGTGTGCCCTACTCCTTCTCTCTCTCTTGCTTGCCTTGACCATTCTTTGGAAGAGCCACGAGTCTGCACCACCCCCAGCAGCCTACCCTTCTCCCTCTGGTCGACCTCCATCACTGCTACACTTTTCCTCTTGTTCTTTTCCTTTTGGAGGAGGTGCATGCATGGCCTGGGCAAAAATCCTGGAATGGATCCGAAGCTGGCCTCTCTCCCCTTTCTCTCTCTCTTATCAATTCAACCAGGGATGTTGTACTGTACCCGCACCCCTCTCACACTGCCAGCATGCATATAGAACCAGTCAAACTAGCCCTAATCCCTCCCTCTCTATCTCACTTGCCATGATCACCGATGGCATGCTCCAAACCTTAGGGAGCATCTCAGCCTGAGCTGCTGCGCCACTAACCTCCCCTCACCTTTATTAGTCGTAGCCAAGCATGCCCCCGTCCCTGTCTTTTTCCTCCTGGCCACGATCGAGCGTGCTCTGAGAAGCCGACGCGTCATCGAGCACCTGGTGTGCACAGCTTTGTCGTCCTCCCTCTGAGTAGACCGGCCCTCCCACGACTTGTCCTCTCGCCTCAGGCACCGCCCTGCTCCCCTTCCCTTCCTGGCGCAGTTCGTGCCTCTCCCTTGTCTCACGCGTCTGTCCCGTGCGCCGCCCGCGCTGGCCAGTGCGCGTCAAGCACGCAGCAGCCTCACGACATCCTGCCGGCCACTAAAAAGCCCGAGCCCCTCCTGGTTGCCCGCACCTTCCCACTCGCTCCCTTTCACCTGACAGGAACTTCTGGGGCGAACCCCAGCTCCTCCTCCTTCATCATCAACGGAGAAACCGAGTCGAGCTCATCGTCCGGCCACCCGTCACGGACGTGGCCGCTGCTCCCCTCCGTCCCTCCCTCTCTGTCCCTCTATCTTTCTCGCGCCATACGCCTTTAACCCGTCCCCCATCGTTGTCCAGGAGCGCTCGAGGCCGCCACCGCCGTGGGATTCGTCCGCAGCATCGCGCGAACCTCGTCGGCGTCCGTGCCACCGGGATCGCGACGACGTGCTCGCGCACGACCGCACCGACGCCCGGGAGCCTGCATGCGCGTCCGTGACGGCAAGCTGAGCTGCTCCCGCACCGCGTCATCCCTACATCGCCCCGTCTACGTCGTCAAGTCGCCATGCAACTTCCGTCCCGGCGCCGCCCTTGTACACGCCCTTGCCCTGTTGCGCTCGCCTGGGAGCATGCATGGGCGCGAGACTCGGCCGGCTGCTCCGCGGCGACCTGCTGCTGCAACCCGCCGTCGCCATCGACCTCCCCCGCGGTGAGCTCTCCGTCTCCTCCCCGCCCTTCCCTGTCGCTTGCACCACGGCGGCGCCTCCGCATGTACGTCGTCGCCGACGGATCCGTTCTGGACCGTCGGATTTCCGTCCAAAGGCTGCATGCAGCCCGGCCGCATGCCTAGCGCCATACCGGCAGGCCCCGCACGGAGGCGCATGCCAGCACATCTCCCGCGTGCTGCATGTCCAGATCTGGGCCGGATCTAGTTTACCCTGGGTTTCGGCCCGAATCGTTTTCCCTTTCCTTTTTCTGCAGATTTCTGCCAGATTATATCCTGTAGCTTTTAATCCACCAAAAATTCTGTGATGCCCCAAATGGATTGATTCAAAATTCTGGAGGCTCCTAATAAAATTCTTGATCACTTAAAGTTGCATGCATGTGGTTTGCTAGTTTATTTTTGTGCTGATAAATAATTCTCTAAAAGATTGCTGTTTCTGTATTTTATTAAGTGTGTGAATTTTGTGAGGCCTTTTTGTATGAGGTAAATTTATTTGTTCAGTAGATGTCAATACCTCTATTTTGGCATGGGTCTCACATGCAGGAGCTTCCCGGATCTTGTTTGGTTAGCAAATCAAATTCTGTCCAGAGAGCTATTCTTTGTTTTTTAATTCGAAAAATAAAAATATTTTTGGGGAAAATCCAAGTGCTTCTGGTAGATATCATGGTAGGGTATAACCAGGTCAGAGGAAATATTTTTGTGAGCAAAACTTTATTTCTGGAGATTTTATAACTAAAACAGAGTGCCTTTTTAGTATAAAAATTGTGGAAATTAATTTGTAGATCAGAAAAATGCCAAACCAATTTCGATGGATCAAATGTTTCTTTACCTACCTGTTAGTATGGTTTTTACTGGTTTGCTATGCTCCGATAATGTTTTGCCTTTAAAATACTTTATTCTAGTTTCTAACTTATTAAAATGTTTTAATTTATTTAAAAACTTATATGTGTTCGATTCCAGTGTATGTGTGTTCTACATGTTAGTATACTTCAGTAGAGATGATGCATGTATTTTTGTGACATACATAAAGATTTAGACCATTTAAATGGTTCCTAAGTTAATTCTGGGATTGTAAAAATCATATCTTTTATTTTAAAAATCATAAATTAGTGAAACCACTTTCAGTAGCTTGCATTAGTAAAACTTTACATACTGTGATTTTATCAAAAATTTGTGTGAAACATTCTGGAGTGGCTTGTTAATTTGGTGCTAGTGCTTATTTTACCCATAGGGAAACTGGGTTGTCTTTGTTTAAAATGTTTTGTAATGAACTTTGACACCAGACCCTTTCTGGTGGTTTCCAAAATTCATTACCCTGACCTACCAGTACTTGTGCGGATTATATATTTGTGTGAGCTAAAGCCTTTTCAGCTAATAGCTGTTATGCTAAGGCCTTTTCAAGTTGCGGTAAAATCAGCCCCTTTATAAGTAAGATGACCATCTTGCCATAGGCGCGATTTGATTGATTTGTTTAGTGCCTCTTATTGATTTGGTTTGCTACTAGGATGAGTGTGTGGTTGCTTCTATGGTTATGTGTTGATTGTTCGCCTTTTATTTTGCGACGTTAGAATGCGAACGCTACCGAAGAAGGAGAGGATCTCAGTGAGGATTTCGAAGAGGAAGGAAGAGCAGAGGATTCGTGAAGATGAAGTCCAGGGACAAATAGCAAACAAAGGCAAACCACCTCTTGATGCGTGTCTCCTCCTAATCATCTTACTCTTGCATTATCACAGATTTTGTTAAATTGCATGTCTTTTATTTATTTATGTGAGTGGTTTAACTACTCGAAGTTTTATTATTCCACCCTTACGGGTGCAGCCCTCTTGATACCTAATGATCCAACACTTGCTAGTGATATGGTGCTTAGCACCTTATCATCCTTGTCGCCGCTTTTCAAAGAAAAGTCGGACTATAGGTCGGGAGCCCTCTTTAAAAAGGTTTGTGAAATTGTTTTCATGAAAGAAGTGTTTCGAAAACCTTGGAATGGGGTAACCCTGCCCAAGTGTGAGTTTATGAAAAGGAAAAGGTTTTCGGGAAGAAAAGTTGCTGGAGGCAAGTGGAGAATTTTTTTTTCGAAAAACTTTGGTGACTGAGTACCTAACCGGACCTAGCCAGTACAACCACATTACCCTTACGTGGGACGGGGCGTAGTGTAGTAGTTTGTCTCGCCTTAGTTTGAGTCATGCAAGTGTAGTGGCAGTCCGACCATGCACGCTTCGACCGGGGTTCTTCCCATGAGAAGGGACGCAACCTATTTGCCTGTTTAGGTACGCGGGGTACAACTTATGAGCTCCCATTGAAATATGCCTAAGTGGTTGGATGGCATTCCGGAGGGTCGAGTGTGCTGGGGACCTTGCTACTCCTGGACAGCCCTCGGACTCTGGTGTTGGGAGGTACAACTCATTCGGCATGTCTTAGGCTAAGGCGAGCAGGCGAAAAACTACGATCGGGTACTTGTTGTGGCATAGGTTGATTATGCAGGGATGATGCCCACACGATGAGTATTCGGATCTTGTGGGGAAAGTGTACAACCTCTGCAGAGTGTAAAGCTATTCGAATAGCCGTGTCCGCGGTTATGGACATGGGAAAGGTTGTTGCTTGGCATTGAAGGAGTTTTGTTTTACAAAAATGTTTTCCAAAGGTTTTGGAAAAAGGATACCAGTGGGACTGGTGGAATAGTACCTGAGAGGTACGGTGGAAAGTTGGAAAAGTTGTTTTGGCCATATGAGATGGCCGAGAAGGAAACTGGGTCACCCTTACCTATTAGTCTTCAAAATAAAACTTGTTTTCAAAAAAGTTTTCAACAAAGATATAGAGGTATCATATTCTCGAGAGAAGCTATCTCTCACTCCTTGTAACCATAGAATAGTGCCTATTCCTTGCTACTGCCAAATTGCATATTCCTTTACTTCTCTCTAAGGTGGTTTGCGAGTACAATTCATAATGTACTCATGGCTTTGTCCGGGGCACCACAATAAGTCTTGCATAAGAGTTAACTCATAAAGCAATAATTCAAAGTAAAGGCATTGAAGCAACACAAAGGAAGATTAAGTTTCAGCGGTTGCTTTCAACTTGTAACATGTATATCTCATGGATAGTTGTCAATGCAAAGTAATATAATAAGTGCAATATGCAAGTATGTAGGAATCAATGCACAGTTCACACAAGTGTTTGCTTCTTGAGATGGAGAGAAATAGGTGAACTAACTCAACATAAAAGTAAAAGAATGGCCCTTCGACGAGGGAAGCATCGATTGCTATATTTGTGCTAGAGCTTTGGTTTTGAAAACAAGAAACAATTTTGTCAACGGTAGTAATAAAACATATGCATTATGTAAATTATATCCTACAAGTTGCAAGCCTCATGCATAGTATACTAATAGTGCCCGCACCTTGTCCTAATTAGCTCGGATTACCTGGATTATCACCGTAATACATATGTTTTAACCAAGTGTCACAAAGGGGTACCTCTATGCCGCCTGTACAAAGGTCTAAGGAGAAAGCTCGCATTGGATTTCTCGCTTTTGATTATTCTCAACTTAGACATCCATACCGGGACAACATAGACAACAGATAATGGACTCCTCTTTAATGCTTAAGCATTCAACAATTAATTTTCTCATATGAGATTGAGGATATTTGTCCAAAACTAAAACTTCCACCATGGATCATGGCTTTAGTTAGCGGCCCAATGTTCTTCTCTAACAGTATGCATGCTCAAATCATTCAACTCATGGTAAATCGCCCTTACTTCAGACAAGACGGACATGCATAGCAACTCACATGATATTCAACAAAGAGTAGTTGATGGCGTCCCCAGGAACATGGTTATCGCTCAACAAGCAACTTAATAAGAGATAAAGTGCATAAGTACATATTTACTACCACAATAGTTTTTAGGCTATTTGTCCCATGAGCTATATATTGTAAAGATAAAGGATAGAAATTTAAAGGTAGCACTCAAGCAATTTACTTTGGAATGGCGGAGAAGTACCATGTAGTGGGTAGGTATGGTGGACACAAATGGCATAGTGGTTGGCTCAAGGATTTTGGATGCATGAGAAGTATTCCCTCTCGATACAAGGCTTAGGCTAGCAAGGTTATTTGAAACAAACACAAGTATGAAGCGGTACAGCAAAACTCACATAAAAGACATATTGTAAACATTATAAGACTCTACACCGTCTTCCTTGTTGTTCAAACTCTTACTAGAAATTATCTAGACCTTAGAGAGACCAATTATGCAAACCAAATTTTAGCAAGCTCTGTGTATTTCTTCATTAATAGGTGCAAAGTATATGATGCAAGAGCTTAAACATGAGCACAACAATTGCCAAGTATCAAATTATCCAAGATATTTTACCAATTACTACATGTAGCATTTCCCGTTTCCAACCATATAATAATTTAACGAAGAAGATTCAACCTTCGCCATGAACACTATGAGTAAAGCCTAAGGACATATTTGTCCATATGCAACAGCGGAGCATGTCTCTCTCCCACACAATGAATGCTAGGATCCATTTTATTCAAACAAAACAAAAACAAAAACAAACCGACGCTCCAAGCAGAGTACATAAGATGTGATGGAATAAAAATATAGTTTCACTAGAGGAACCTGATAATGTTGTCGATGAAGAAGGGGATGCCTTGGGCATCCCCAAGCTTAGACGCTTGAGTCTTCTTGAAATATGCAGGGGTGAACCACCGGGGCATCCCCAAGCTTAGAGCTTTCACTCTCCTTGATCATATTGTATCATCTCCCTCTCTTGATCCTTGAAAACTTCCTCCACACCAAACTCAAAACAACTCATTAGAGGGTTAGTGCATAATCAAAATTCACATGTTTAGAGGTGAAATAATCATTCTTAACACTTCTGGACATTGCACAAAGCTACTGAAAGTCAATGGAATAGAAAAATCCATCAAGCATAGCAAAACAGGCAATGCGAAATAAAAGGCAGAATCTGTCAAAAACAGAACAGTCCGTAAAGACGAATTTCTAAGAGGCACCAGACTTGCTCAAATGAAAATTCTCATATTGAATGAAAGTTGCGTACATATCTGAGGATCACTCACGTAAATTGGCATAATTTTATAAGTTAACTACAGAGAATTAGGCCCAGATTCGTGACAGCAAGAAATCTGTTTCTGCGCAGTAATCCAAATCTAGTATGAACCTTACTATCAAAGACTTTACTTGGCACAACAATGCAACAAAACTAAGATAAGGAGAGGTTGATACATTAGTAACAACTTCCAAGACTCAAATATAAAATAAAAGTGCAGTATTAAAATCATGGGTTGTCTCCCATAAGCGCTTTTCTTTAATGCCTTTCAGCTAGGCGCAGAAAGTGTGTATCAAGTATTATCAAGAGATGAAGCATCAACAGCGGGATTTGGAGTTTTCTCAACTATGCATTGTATCTTATCTATGTAAGTTTCAGAGGCTCCCTTTTCGTTACCCTTGGGCTTGCTACTCTCATCAAACAAATTTTCAGGAACAATCCAATCAAAATTCTTTTCTAGTGCCTCGCACATTCCCAAGAGCTTGCAAGGTATTAATGTTTTAATATCCCCCTCATAATTAACTTTATTAGTGTACTTTTGTCTATCTTTTTCCATCTTTTCAAGGGCGCTAGCAAAGTTTGTATAAGAGCCAAGCATATTATATTTAGTAAAGACCTTTCTAGCTTCCCTTGCTACATCACCAAATTCTTTGAGAAGGGTTTCTAGGACAAAATCTTTCTTCTCTCCTTCTTCCATATCACTTAGTGTAAGAAGCATATGCTGCATTATGGGGTTGAGGTTAACAAATCTAGCTTCTAACATGTGTACTAAAGAAGCAGCAGCAATTTCATAAGTAGGAGCAAGTTCTACCAGGTGTCTATCTTCAAAATCTTCAACCGTACTAATATGAGTGAAAAAATCTTCTATATTATCTTTCCCGGAGATAGACCCTCGGCCTACCGGTACATCCTTAAGAATAAACTTAGGAGGAAACATGATGAAATAAATAAAGAAAATGCAAGTAACTAAATTTTTTTGTGTTTTTTAATATAGCAAACAAGATAGCAAGTAAAGTAAACTAGCAACTAATTTTTTTGTATTTTGATATAATGCAGCAAACAAAGTAGTAAATAAAATTAAAGCAAGACAAAAACAAAATAAAGAGATTGGAAGTGGAGACTCCCCTTGCAGCGTGTCTCTATCTCCCCGGCAACGGCGCCAGAAAAAGAGCTTGATACGCGTACAACACGCGTCCGTTGGGAACCCCAAGAGGAAGGTGTGATGCGTACAGCGGCAAGTTTTCCCTCAGTAAGAAACCAAGGTTTATCGAACCAACAGGAGCCAAGAAGCATGTTGAAGGTTGATGGCGGCGAGATGTAGTGCGGCGCAACACCAGGGATTCCGGCGCCAACGTGGAACCTGCACAACACAACCAAAGTACTTTGCCCCAACGAAACAGTGAGGTTGTCAATCTCACCGGCTTGCTGTAACAAAGGATTAGATGTATAGTGTGGATGATGATTGTTTGCAGAAAACAGTAGAACAAGTATTGCAGTAGATTGTATTTGATTAAAAGAATGGACCGGGGTCCACAGTTCACTAGAGGTGTCTCTCCCATAAGATAAATAGCATGTTGGCTGAACAAATTACAGTTGGGCAATTGACAAATAGAGAGGGCATGACAATGCACATACATGATATGATGAGTATTGTGAGATTTAATTGGGCATTACGACAAAGTACATAGACCGCTATCCAGCATGCATCTATGCCTAAAAAGTCCACCTTCAGGTTATCATCCGAACCCCTTCCAGTATTAAGTTGCAAACAACAGACAGTTGCATTAAGTATGGTGCGTAATGTAATCAACAACTACATCCTCGGACATAGCATTGATGTTTTATCCCTAGTGGCAACAGCACATCCACAACCTTAGAACTTTCTGTCACAGTCCCAGATTTAATGGAGGCATGAACCCACTATCGAGCATAAATACTCCCTCTTGGAGTTAAGAGTAAAAACTTGGCCAGAGCCTCTACTAATAACCGAGAGCATGCAAGATCATAAACAACACATAGGTAATAGATTGATAATCAACATAGCATAGTATTCTCTATCCATCGGATCCCAACAAACACAATATATAGCATTACAGATAGATGATCTTGATCATGCTAGGCAGCTCACAAGATCCGACAATGAAGCACAATTAGGAGAAGACGACCATCTAGCTACTGCTATGGACTCATAGTCCAGGGGTGAACTACTCACTCATCACTCCGGAGGCGACCATGGCGGTGAAGAGTCCTCCGGGAGATGATTCCCCTCTCCGGCAGGGTGCCGGAGGCGATCTCCTGAATCCCCCGAGATGGGATTGGCGGCGGCGGCGTCTCTCGAAGGTTTTCCGTATCGTGGCTCTCGGTACTGGGGGTTTCACGACGAAGACTTTAAGTAGGCGGAGAGGTAGGTCAAGGGGCGACGCGAGGGGCCCACACACTAGGCCGGCGCGGCCAGGGCCTGGGCCGCGCCGCCCTAGCGTCTGGCCGCCTCGTCGCCCCACTTCGTATCCTTCTCGGTGTTCTGGAAGCTTCGTGGAAAAATAAGATCCTGGGCGTTGATTTCGTCCATTTCCGAGAATATTTCCTTACTAGGATTTTTGAAACCAAAAACAGCAGAAAACAGCAACTGGCTTTTCGGCATCTCGTTAATAGGTTAGTGCCGGAAAATGCATAAATATGACATAAAGTATGCATAAAACATGTAGGTATCATCAATAAAGTGGCATGGAACATAAGAAATTATCGATACGTTGGAGACGTATCACCCAGTACTACAGATCAAGGTTCAAAAAAATCCAACTACGGGGTTCGAACAACCCCATTTCTAATCAAATAATTTTTTCGACGTCATCCAAATGGCCTCAAACTATAGCATGGGTGGATCCAGACTATAGCCAAGGGGGGCAGCCGACCCCACTCAATTTTCTGAAACCTTGTAATATGTTAAGCTAAAGGCTGGTTTGCCCGCACTTAGAAATGATATTTGCATCACTTATCATATGTTTGCCCATTTGAATCTTGTCAAATCCTAGGTTTGACCATGATTTAAACAAGTTTAAAACATGAATATGAAAAATTAAGGATGTATCCTTCGTAGTCACTCCAAAATGAAGCTCGATCTTGAGAGGGTTTTTGAAATTTCCATGTTTGAAACCAAAAAACCATGTACTTCTCTTCATGCTTGACTTCATAAGACTGAGTTTGGGGTTAGCGGTAGCTTGATACATAAATTTCCTGGTTTGAATATGTCTAGACATTGTTTATCAACTTAATTGAATGCTTACTAGATGACATAAGATGACTATGTGCATTGGTTTTTCATTTATTTTATGAATTTTTATGCCCATTTGAATCTTGGTCAAATCCTAGGTTTGACCATGATTTAATCAAGTTTAAAACATGAATATGAAAAATTAAACATCTATCCTTCTTAGTCACTCCAATATGTAGCTCTTGGGAGGGTTTTTGAAATTTCCATGCTTGAAACCAAAAACCACTTCTCTTCATGCATGCTTGACTTCATAAGACAGAGTTTAGGGTTAGGGGTAGATACATCATTTTCCTGCTAGTTTGAATATGTCTAGACCTTGTTTATCAATTTAAATGAATGCTTACTATATGACATGAGCAGACTTTGGTTTTAATTTTTATACCCATTTGAATCTTCGTCAAATCCTAGGTTTGTTGACAAAGATTTGAACAAATTTAAAACATGAATATGAAAAAGTATGCATGTATGCTTCTTAAGTCACTCCAAAATGAAGCTCTTGGGAGGGTTTTTGAAATTTCCATGTTTGAAACTAAAAACCACTTCTCTTCATGCTTGACTTCATAAGTCAGGGTTTAGGGATATATAGGGGGTAGATACATGATTTTTCTGGTTTGAATATGTCTAGACCTTGTTTATCAACTTAATTGAATTCTTACTATATAACGTAAGAAGACTATGTGCCTTGATTTTTCATTTTTTTTAAATTATGCCCATTTGAATCTTGATCAAATCCTAGGTTTGACCATGATTTAAACAAGTTGAAAACATGAATATGAAAAATTAAGCATATATCCTTCTTAGTCAGTAAAAAATGAAGCTCTTGGGAGGGTTTTTGAAATTTCCATGTTTGAAACCAAAAACCACATATCTTCATGCTTGACTTCATGAGACAGAGTTTAGGGTTAGGGTGTAGATACATGATTTCTCTGGTTTGAATATATCTAGACCTTGTTTATCAAATTAATTGAATGCTTACTATGTGACATAAGAAGACTATGTGCCTTGATTTTCCATTTTTTGTTTTTTCTGAATTTTTATGCCCATTTGGATCTTGGTCAAATCCTAGGTTTGACCATGATTTAAACAAGTTTAAAACATGAATATGAAAAATTAAGCATATATCCTTCGTCTTAGTCACTCCAAAATGTAGATCTTGGTAGGGTTTTCGAAATTTCCATGTTTTAAACCAAAAAACCACGTACTTCTCTTCATGCTTGACTTCATAAGACAGAGTTTGGGGTTAGGAGTAGCTTGATACATAAATTTTCTAGTTTGAATATGTCTAGACATTGTTTATCAACTTAATTGAATGCTTACTAGATGACATAAGATGACTATGTGCATTGGTTTTTCATTTTTTTTTGAATTTTTATGCCCATTTGAATCTTGGTCAAATCCTAGGTTAATTTTACTATGATTTAATCAAGTTTAAAACATGAATATGAAAAATTAAGCATCTATCCTTCTTAGTCACTCCAATATGTAGCTCTTGGGAGGGTTTTTGAAATTTCCATGCTTGAAACCAAAAACCACTTCTCTTCATGCATGCTTGACTTCATAAGACAGAGTTTAGGGTTAGGGGTAGATACATGATTTTCCTGCTAGTTTGAATATGTCTAGACCTTGTTCATCAATTTAAATGAATGCTTACTATATGACATGAGTAGACCTTGGTTTTAATTTTTTATACCCATTTGAATCTTCGTCAAATCCTAGGTTTGTTGACCAAGATTTGAACAAGTTTAAAACATGAATATGAAAAAGTAAGCATGTATGCTTCTTAAGTCACTCCAAAATGAAGCTCTTGGGAGGTTTTTTGAAAATTCCATGTTTGAAACTAAAAACCACTTCTCTTCATGCTTGACTTCATAATTAAGTCATGGTTTAGGGATATATAGGGGTAGATACATGTTTTTCTGTTTGAATATGTCTAGACCTTGTTTATCAACTTAATTGAATGCTTACTATATGACATAAGAAGACTATGTGCCTTGATTTTTCATTTTTTAAATTATGCCCATTTGAATCTTGGTCAAATCCTAGGTTTGACCATGATTTAAACAAGTTGAAAACATGAATATGAAAAATTAAGCATATATCCTTCTTAGTCACTCCAAAATGAAGCTCTTGGGAGGGTTTTTGAAATTTCCATGTTTGAAACCAAAAACCACATATCTTCATGTTTGACTTCGTAAGACAGAGTTTAGGGTTAGGGCGTAGATACATTATTTCTCTGGTTTGAATATATCTAGACCTTGTTTTTCAACTTAATTGAATGCTTACTATGTGACATAAGAAGACTATGTGCCTTGATTTTCCATTTTTTGTTTTTTCTGAATTTTTATGCCCATTTGAATCTTGGTCAAATCCTAGGTTTGACCATGATTTAAACAAGTTAAAAACATGAATATGTGTGGAGCCCCGGACTTACCAGTCCAGAACTCATGTTATGCATACAATTTCACGATCCCAAGATCATTCCATCGTGAATACATAACCGAACTGATATCAGATTACATCATCCATTACAGTACCGAAATTAAATATTACGGAGTCTTACATCATAGGCCATCAAGGCCGTAGTTCACCAAACAGGAGCGGAAACAACTTCACTCCAAAAGCGGTGGAACCCAAGTCAGGCCTTTACCCCACAGGCGGCTGACTGGGAGAGCGTCCTAGTTCACGTCCTCAGCGTCGTACTCCTCTTCGTCAAAGTACTCTTCTTCAAAGTCTGGTCAAGTAGATAACCAGGACAACAATGCCAGTGAGTACTTTTGAATGTACTCGCAAACCACCTTAGAGAGAAGTAAAGGATATGCAATATGGCAGTAGCAAGGAAACAGGCACTAACTAAGGCGACAAGGAGCGAGAGGTGGTTCCTCTCGAGAGTTTGACATACCCATCACTTTGTCGAATTTTTTTTTTGTAAACCACTTTATTTGCGGACCAACAGGTAAGGATAACCCCTTTCTTGTTTTCGGCCATCTCATATGACCATCATCTTACCAACTTTGCACCGTACCACGCAGGTACCTTTTTACCAGTCCTACTGGCGTCACTTTCCCAAAACAATATTTGAGAAAAACACTTTTATAAAACCAAAACTCCCTTTGATACTCAGCATTTCCTTTCCCATGTCCATTGCCGCGGACACGGCTATTCGAATAGATTTTTCACTCTGCAGAGGTTGTACACTTTCCCCACAAGATCCGAATACTCATCGTGTGGGCATCATCCCTGCATAATAACATATGCCACGACCATTACCCGATCGTAGTTTTTCGCCTGCTCGCCTTAGCCTAAGACATGCCGAATGAGTTGTACCTCCCAACACCAGAGTCCGGAATGCCGTTTACCCAGGAGTTGCAAAGTCCCCGGCATACCCGACCCTCCGGAATGCCATCCAATCTATTAGGCATCTTTCAATGGGAGCTCATAAGTTGTACCCCGCGTACCTGAAAAGGCAAATGGGTTGCGTCCCTTCTCATGGGAAGAACCCCGGTCGAAGCGTCCATGGTCGGACTGCCACTACATTTGCAGGACTCAAACTAAGGCGAGACAAACTACTACGCTACGCCCCGTCCCACTAAAGGGTAATGTGGCTGTACTGGCTAGGTCCGGTGATGTACTCAGTCAACAAAAGGTTTTCGAAAAACAATTTTTCTTCACTTCTCTTGCTCCAGGTAAGCCTTTTTTTGTTCCAAAAACATTTAATCAAACCACACTTGGGCAGGGCTTCCCCATTCCAAGGTTTTTCGAGAAACTCATTTTCAGGAAAAACATTTTCGTAAATCATCTTTCCAGGGCTCCCAACCTACAGTCCAATTCTTCTTCGAAAAATGGCGACAAGGATGACAAAGTGATAAGCACCATATCACTAAAAGAGAGGTGATCTGTAGGTATCAACGAGGGCTGCACCCTAAGGGTGGGATAATTAATCTCCGGGTGGCACTAACCACCAACAAAAGAAAATGGAAGACATGCACTTTTATAAAACCTGTAATAATGCATGAATAAGACATATATAGGATCAGAAATGCATCAAGAGGTGGCTTGCCTTGCCCAGCAAAGTGTCCCTGGTTGTCCTCTCCAAATTCCCCGAAGTCACCTTCTCCTCCGTCTCCGGCGGCATTCGAATCTATCGACGCAATAATAAAGAAACACACCGCACAAATCAACCAACTATTTCCAGAATAATGCACACGAAAAATTGATAAAATCACAGTATGTAGAGGTTGACAAATGTAAACTACTGGAAGTGGTTTCACCCTTTTATGATTTTTAAAACAAAAGTTATGATTTTTGCACTTCCAGAATTGATGTATGAGCCATTTAATTGACCTAAATCTTTCTGGAAGTCACAAAAATACATGCAGCATACCTACAGAAAGCTATTGACATGAACAACACACCTGTACAAGAATCATATGCAAATAAAATTTCTACAGACCTAAACAATTCAATCAAGGCAGAGACCAGAGCTTATCAAAACCTAGAACAAAACTAACCAGAGCATTTCCAGTAGAATTCAAGCACACCTCTGGAAAGCTAGTAACAAATGTGAACTAACCCCACTGGATTCATATTTTTCTGATTTGTAAAAGAATTTATAGAAATAAAATACTGATAAGGTGCCCTGTTTTAGTTAGGAATTCACCAGGCTTAAAATATAACCTTAAAAATCATTTCCTTTGGTCAGGAAATACCCTACAACTATATCTACTGTTAGCATTTGGATTTGCTTCAAGAGCAAGTGTAGTTTTTGAATTAAAAATCAGAGAAGGGCTCTTTGGTCAAATTTTAATTAATTTAGTGAGCAAAAACTAAGAAGCTTCTGTATGTGGGACCAGTGCCAACAGGTAGGTATTAGCATGCACATCACTACCAAATTGATCTTATTCAAAAAGGACCAGTACAAACATCACACTAATTAAAATGCCTAATCTGCAACTTTTTAGGGTTTAATTTGCTGACACACCTTTGTAATCCTAAACCATGTGCAAGCAACTCCTAGTGGTAGAGAAAACAGTATAGAGCAACCAGAAACTTGAATCTTTTAATTTGGTCAAACTATGGATTTTTAATGGATTAAAACCTAAGTAGGTAATTACTGGCTAGATAAAAAGGGAGAAAAGGGAGAAAGGAATCGGGCCGGGGCTCGCTGGGCTCGGCCAGATTCGGCCCAGGAGCGGCGGTGCAGCGCGGGAGCCGGCGGTTTTGAAAACCGCCACGGCGTGGATGCCACGCTGGATCGGAGGGGGCCCGGAGGACTCCCGCATGCATGTGTTGGATCCAAATCCGACGGCATGCGGGGTTTTCTTCCTCCTTGCGCTGCGGAAGGCTAGCGGGGGAAACCCTAGCTACTGGGAGCGGCGGATGCTTACCAAGGGCGTACGGGGAAGGCTCGGCGCAGGCTTGGCGAGGTCGAGGCAGGCGAGGGACGTCGGGCGGCGCGGCACCAGCGTCGCTTCCGGCAGCGGCGGCTCCTGACGATGTTGCGGGCGGAGTTGACGGCGACAGCGACGAACGGCGAACGGCGAACGGCAGCTCCTGGGCGACCTACGGCGGGAAAAATGGTGGGTCAGATGTAGCAGGAGGAGGTGCGTCGAGGAGGGAAGAAAGGGAGCAGCGCAGGGGGTCTGCGGTGATGCAACCTTCACCGCAAGGTCACGGTGCGGCGCGACGAGCTTGACGGCAGGGAGGAGCGGAGCTCCTCTCCGCTCCAGGAGGTGCGAGGGTGGGGTTCTGTGGAGGTTGTGGCGAGGGGAAGCTGAGAAAGGAGGGGTCGTGCCCTATTTAAAGGAAACCGGCCGGTGCACCGTGCACCTAGTTCGTGCACCGACGGAGAAACGGGCGGCAGCGGAGGATTGGCCGAGCTCGGCGGTGCTGCTGTGGGACTGCGAGGCGGTGCCGGGGCTTGGAAGCTAGTGTGCGTCGCACAGCGGGACAGAGGGGTAGGACGCGACGGGGCGGCATGCCAGCACCTGTTCGACGGAAAGACAGGGCAGCGCGGGGCGTCGGCGTGCCGTGTCGGTGGGTCAAGGGCGGGGCCGCGGTCGTTTCCCCGAGGCGTTGCCGTGCCAGGCGCGTCCAGCGGACACGATTAGAGCCACCGAGACGCAGGGGTGGAGCGGGCGACGTGGCCGTGGCCTGGCAGACGTGCTCCACGGCCATTGGGGGTTGTCGTCGCGGGTCAGCAAGAGGGAGGGGTGGAAGGGCGCGCGTGCGGTTGTCTGGGAGGGAGAGGGGTGGCTGGTGGTCGAGCAGGACACCCAGATGCTGCCAAGGATGGAGAAGGGAGAGAAATCTCCATGATCTCACGGTGGTTCCCGAGGTGGTGACCAAGAGAAGAAAGAGGGAGAGGGAGTTCGGGTGTGGGTCCAGGGAGGGTGCAGAAGTGGCGCTGAGGCTCCCTGAGGTCGTGCGTGTGTGATGGTGTGAAGGGGATTGGAGGGGAATGACCATGGGTGAGGGAGTGGGCATGGCCGGCATGGCCATTCTCATATAATTCCAAATTTGAAAATTTTGAAGAGTTCATGTAACATCCCAAGTTTCAATAAAAGGAAACAAGAGAGAGATTCAAGAATCCAAAATTCAGAGCCAACAAAAACTTTTTCTCATCATATAGGACTATGCATATTAGCTCACCTTATTAATTTATTTGAGTGTGATTTTGCCTTGATGCTTGTTTATGTGTTACTCTCACTCTAAAACCCTATCAATGATCACTTGATCATCCAAAGTCAAATAAAAATAAAATAGAAAAGGATTTCTAAAAATCAACTTCACACTCACTTATGGCCTATGCCATTTTTAAAAATCTTTGATCTAGGCCATTTTGGTTTGCACCATTAGTTGTAATTGGATACTAAACACTTATTAACACTTTTGAAATCAATCAAACTCCATCCAAATCAAATTTGAATCAAATTGGAGCTCACATGTGATTATGGTCACATGTGCCATTTTTAGCCCGAGGCTCACTTTGAGCCCCTGGTTTTTTACTTTTCACTTCTACACTTTGTCAACCCTTTTCACCTCATCCAAGACAACATCAAGCACTACAACTTTGCTCAAGAACACACCCCAAAATTCCATCTCTATTTCAAATGGCAAGCAAGCAAAGTGGGGACTTTTTATTAAAGTGAAGATCATATGCAAAATGGATGGTTGCAATTCAATTCCAAATTGAACCAAACCACCTCCATTCTACTTCTCTTATTATATGATTACACTCCACCAAAAATCTTTTCAAATTTCAAAAATATTTCTCTTGCGGGCATTAAACCAAACACCTTGCAGGCAGGGTGAAAAATTGAGCCCATACTCCATTTTTACATTGGACTTGGTCCAACCCTGCCCTCTCTGCACTTCTGGAGCACCCTCTCACCTCACTGCACCCTCTCATCCACTTGCCCGCACCTGTGCTTGACCACATTGACCAGAGCATGCCATGTCGTGGCATGGCATGTCCATCTCATGCCATCTCCTCACCTGGTCACTTCTGGCCTGCACCGCCATGTCCCTTCTCTTCCTCTCACCTCCCTGGACACGCCCGTGCACTCCCTTGACCAAGACCGAGCCGGCACGCGCCAGAACAGCCACGCCCAGACACGCCCAGGAACGCCCATGCACGCGCCAGTGCACGCACGGCGAGCGCCCTGGACGCGCCAGAGCGTGACGCGCGCCGACGCTCCTCGCCCTCACTCACCTGCTCCGCTCGCCAGTGGACGCGCCAGACGACCAGCAACCTCACAGACATCGTCGATTGACCGCGGGAATGCCATGGCCAACATCATCGTCGACGTGACCCGCCACGGTGCTGAGCATTCCCATCAAGCGCGCCATCGCTACAGAGCCCCTGCCGCGCCACGATCGCGCGCGTCAGCTTCTCCAGGACACCAGCCACCGTACGCGCCCACGCCTTGCCTCTTCGCGACCTTGGAACGGCGACGACGACGATGACCCCCGCTCCGCCCTTCGGCCACCTCCCGCTCCTATAAAAGGAGGGCTCCTCCCACCAAATTGAGCACACCATTCTCTTCCCCTCATCCTCACAGCACTCCTCGCCACCTCAATTCCACCAATTAGTCGCCGGAGGCCTCCAATCACAAGCTCGCCGCCGCCGCCAGTACACGGAGTTCGCCGGAGCAGGAGGCCACCCCAGGACGAGCTGCTGCTACCAGGGAGATCCTCGCCCTCGACAACGTACCTGCGCACATCTCCGATGACCGCCGGAGCTCCGACGAGCTCGCCGACCCCCTACCGCCGCCGCCAGTGAGTCCCTCGCTCGTCGTCGACGACGACGCTTCTCGACCGTGCGATCGCGTTCTAATCGCACGGCTCTCCTCTCCCCGTACCGCTTCGGGCGTTACAGCCCACAGACAGGTGGCCCCCACCTTGTCAGCTGGCCCGCTACGCTGGACGCAGTACTGGGCCGGCCCAATTCCTTTTTTTCTCTGCAGCCCAGCTAGTTCCCGCGCCAGCCCACAGTTTGAATTCAAATTTGGAAAATAGAAAAATACCCTAATCTGATGCAAACTTTGAAATTCAATAGGAACAAATCTACTCGGCCAAATTTTACAAACTTGATATTGTTGGAAAGCTTAGGATTTTATCTACACAATGCCACTGGATAGAATCCTAGATCTATTGTAGAATTAAAGTGACAAAATAAACAAGGCAGGGGTTTTTCTGCCTTATAATAATTCTTAAAAATCAACCATAAATGATTTTCAGTTAATTCCACCTCCAATAATTCACATTTCACTTATACTAATTGTTTCTACAAAAATATGCCATGCTTCCTTTGAATGATCATGGCTTAGTTGAATTAAATGACTTTATGGCTATTTCTAGTCAAAGATATTTTCCAAAACTATTAAGAAATCTTGTGAGAGAGTTTCTCTCATTTAAATCTTGTCACCACCAATTCCAAATGAAGTAGAGACTCTGGTCATTTAGGTCTCATAGGAATTGTTGGTGATATTAAATCTTTGCTATGCTAAAACTAAATAGTATGAGGTGCTCACCTCATTTAAATCATTTTCTCAAAATGACAAGTGTGAAGAGGTTGACTTGGGTAAACCTAGGTCACATATTATGCATAAGAGAAATTAAATCTTAATAAGATAATGAGAGGAAATTATTTTTCTTAAATAATAAGAAAAACACATCCACCAACTTAATAGTAATATGTAATGCTAGTTTAAAGTGTGTAGCTCTTGAGTGTGCCTAGTTTAGTAAATTAGTTGGTGTGATGATTGTGTACTCCGTATTCGTATTTTAGACGCTAGTACCGAGGAGTACCAGGAGGAGGAGGAGGTCTACTTCCAAGGAGAAGAAGACCACTTTGACCAATTCCCCAACCAAGGCAAGATAATACTCTTGCAAAGTGCAAAGCTCACCATGAGCAAGGCATTACTCCATTTACTTTATGCTTATGATCCTATTTCCCAGTTTTACTTTACAAGCTTTATTTACCTTTGTTTTATCAAAGTACTTTTTGATTTATGATTTACTTGGTTAGTATTGAGTTAGTACAAGAGTATCAACCTTAGCCTAGAAGCAAAGCAAGTACTTAGCCCACCTCATACATAGTTGCTAGTGCTAAATTAAAAATGACTACTCTAGATGGGAACATGTGTTTATGAAATGATGATGGTGAAAACCTTGGAATGATGAGTCATTTCCATTGAAGGATTTTGAAGGTGAATATGACATGAAATTGACTTGGTGATTTTGGCTAAAAACTGATGATTGAGTTGGATGCGATACCATTCCAATTTTTGAGTACCCCCACAATACCTGATTATGGGTAAGGCTTAGCTGGAAATTTATGTGTCTTAGTATGGGTTCCCTCTGAACACACGTCATAGGGGTTACGCTTGAGGCTGCCTCCGTTGTTGAGAAATGATGTGAATTGAGGTGAATTGTACGGCCAAGCCACTGTGCGATTCCGGGTTAACGGTTGGTTTTCACTTAGGGAGGCCAAGCTCATGGGGAGAGGTGCCTATACTAGGGTGTGTAAGTGAAAGGTTAACGGTTGATGATCCGCGTACTGAGTTACGATTATTCGGGGTTTTATCCCTGACGGATGAAATCAAATGTTGTGGCACAAGTGTGCAACCTCTGCAGAGTGTAGAACTATTCGAATAGCCGCGTCCGCGGTCATGGACAGTTGGAAAGGCCATACTGTTTCCGTCATCAGAATTTATATCTTTTCGAACTTGAACGGTGACTTTGAATTTGAATCACAACTGAGTTGTGGGAATGACACTAATGTTCCCACTTGAGTTAGTTAGCACATGAGGAGTTGTTTACTAAAATGTTTATTCAAATAAAATTGGCTTTATGCAAACAACCTTAGAGCTTAGAACACTTTCAATAGCAATGTTAGCACTTACGTTAGTATTAGATTGCGAGTACTTAAAGTACTCACGGCTTTGTCCCTGGCTATTCAAATGGCCAGACTATGAAGCCGAGCAGCAGTACGAGGATGACGATCAGCAGGACGTCTACCACAACTAGGAGCTTCTAACGTCAAGCGTTGGCCTGTGGACTAGAGAGTCCTTGTATCTTACGCTTCCGCTATGAAATTGTGTTTGTTCGTTGATCATTAGATCAACTATTCGTGTAATATGGATCATGTGATTCCAATTTGTAAGACATTATGGTTTGTAATGAATGATGACTGTGATACTTAACTATTATGCCTCACAACAACAATTTCCTGGGATTGCGATGTATGACATAATAGGCATCCGGACTTAAAAATCCGGGTGTTGACAAGTTGGTATCAGAGCCATTGTTTGACCTTAGGAGACCCTAGTTAGAAATGGACGTTCAAAAAAAAATTTAGTTTCAAAAAGGAATGAAATATTTCTGAAAATTTAAGTCTTTGTCTTCTCTTTGAGTTCTTTGGAAAAACAAGAAGTCATGCTCTTCCTTAGAAATATAACTAAAATTTTGCCACACTTGTTCACTTCTCTAACTTAATCTTTCACTTCACTTTCAGATGGAGCCCGTGAACACGAAGTTTTACCAGCTTGGGAATTGGGGAAGCTTGATCTTTGAGCACGACCTCAACGCCCTGTCCGACCACCTTGGTCGCCCGCACCCAGAGTTCCACGGATCGCAGATCACGGACCAGCCAGGAGGCGAGCTGCAGTGGATCATCACCGCTGACTTGAGGGGCAAGATGGAGCCTCCCACTTCTGAGAGGATCCTCTTCTCCTTCATGGAGAGCAACTGGCTGGACGGACTTGCCCGCGCCCTTCAGGAGGGACTCGCACGCCTATGCGGGATGAGCGGGGAGGCACTCAAGGACCCTCGCTTTTCCCACCTCGCGAGGCGTAACTCTGCTGGAGAGCCCATGGACATGTCATCCCACCAGGAGCTGAAGCACCATGTGGAGCATCTCGACTTCATGCTGTACCACACTCAGCAGGATCTCGACCACTCCCGTGAGTACGCCAACCAGACTCACGCCCGCATCATCGAGCAAGGAGACGCCATCAAGATGCTCGCCAATGACCGCAGGACTCTCCGCCAGCAGCGGGCGAAGAAGGATGCCACTATCACCCGCCTCCGCGCGAAGATAGCAGCACTCAAGGCCACTGTCAAGGCCCAGGAGGAGCAGATGAAGAAGATGGAGGAAGATGGAGAAGACATTCAGGGAGGAAGCAACTACCTGAGTGACGACAACGACTTCGAGGAGGATGAGAACACCGAGGTGGAAGACTACGAGTTCCTGGACGACGAAGATGATGACCACACCCCCATCGATGTTGATGAGGATGAGGAGTAGTTCACTTATGCACTATCGTAGGTGTGAGTTGTATCCCGCCCCATGTATCGTAGCTTGGAGAAGAAGGGTTCTTAAAACCCTTAGTGTGTTAGCTTGTAATGTGTGTTGTTTGTCATGAATGAATGTATGTTTGTGCTATCATGAAGAGACTCAAGTTTAAACTTTTTGAACTTAAAACACAAAACAAACCATAGAGAATTTCCCTCTTATCTCATGATCTATCTCAATGCTCAGATGGCCCCTCCAACTCACAACGCAAATCAAGACGCTATGATGCAGATGCTGCAAGTTATGCTGGAAGATAGAGAAGCAGAAAGAGCTGAAAGGCAAGCCAACATTGCAGCACTTCAACAGCTTGCCAACAACAATCAAGCCCACCATGACCATCCAGGCTCCAAGCTCAAGAACTTCCAGAATACCAACCCGCCAGTTTTCAGCAAGACTGAGGAACCACTTGATGCAAAGGAGATCACAAGATAAAGAGTGTGGTTAACTAGAAGAAAAGGAGATCACAAGATAAAGAGTGTGGTTAGGGTTTTAAGGATCCACACACAAAACAAGCATTCACAAGCAACAACACACAAATTCTACAATGCAAGAGCATGATGAACTATATGCATGCAATTTTGGGAAATAGAAAAAGTTTTTGTTGGCCCAAAATTTTGCACTTCAAAGATTAAATCAATGCACAAAAGGTTGGGTTGTTACAAACCTTCCCCCCTTAAAATGAATCTCGTCCTCGAGATTCGGTGGCTAAGAACTGAAGAGTGCGGGGAAATCCTTTCGGAGTTGCTCTTCTCTTTCCCAAGTGGCTTCCTCTTCGGAGTGGTTTGTCCATTGAACCTTGCAGAATTTAATCTTCCTCCTCCGGGTAAGGCGAACAGCTTCTTCTAGAATCCGAAGGGGTACTTCTCGATAGGTTAGGTCGGTGTTGAGGTCGAGGGTGCGATAATCAATGTTCTTGAATGTCTCGGGCTTGTCAGGCACTTGAAGTCATCGCCGAAGAAGGGAGATGTGGAACACATCGTGGAAATCTGCTAATTCAGCCGGTAGTTCCAGCTGATAGGATACTTCACCTCGCCTAGCAAGAACCTTGAAAGGCCCAATATATCTGGGGGCTAGCTTCCCTTTGACGTGAAATCTCTGCATTCCTTTGAGTGGAGTGACGCGAAGATAACCATGATCTCCAACATTAAAGGTCAGTTGGCGACGCTTGGAATCAGCATAACTCTTCTGGCGGGATTGAGCAGCTTTGAGGCGATCACGGACCAGTTGAACTTGTTCTTCAGCTTCGCGAAGATGATCAGGTCCAAAAACTTGACTATCTCCAGTCTCAGACCAGTTGAGAGGGGTTCGGCAACGGCGACCATATAAGGCTTCAAAGGGGGCCATCTGAAGACTAGCTTGATAACTATTGTTGTAAGAGAATTCCGCGAAGGGGGGACAATCTTCCCACTTTGCTCCATAGGCGAGGACACAAGCACGAAGCATATCTTCAAGAATCTGATTTACTCTTTCTGTCTGGCCTCCGGTCTGTGGGTGGTAGGCAGTGCTAAAGGCTAGCTTGGTTCCGAGGGCTTCATGCAGGCTCTTCCAGAATTTCGAGGTGAATTGGGTACCTCGATCTGACACTATCCTCTTAGGGACTCTGATGTAGCCCGACCTTCGGTCTTCGCCACATCATATGCATCGACGCTGACATGTCACGCAAAGGTGAATCTTCTCCTTTATTCGTGCGTACAATTACCTATGTGGAATGGTATGCTACTTCATCCTCCGTCATATGACCATGATAGGAATACATCGCCAAGTACGGAGGAAGTGGAGGATGCCATGGATGCTCGAGGACTCAAGGCCGAGGTCGTGGAAGCATGGAAGAAGCTCCAGGCGCAGCTACACCGGAGTCGCCGGCCTCGCCAACTCACAACGGAGTCTCCGGCCCATGAAGATCAAGACCGGAGTCTCCGGCCTACATACACGAGAGTCTCCGGACTATGTGAAGCGCTAGCCACAAGTCAATTAGGGCCAAGGCCCATGTACCCCCTTCTATGCCTAAACTACCCCTCCTTAGTGGCTCCCTATATATAGGCTCCCACCTCCCCCTTCATTAGGTTAGAGTTGATGAACTAGAACTAGGCTCATGCCTCCACCATCCCTTTGGGATTAGGGAAACCCCCTCCTTAGATTACCATAATCTATTGTACAAGGCACTCCTTATATGATTAGTCTCTCACACTTGTGATTCTACCACCGGTCTCTCACTCGTGTGATTCCACCGATCGTATACCGATCTTCCTCTCGGGGATTCTACCGCGTGTCTTTCTCTTGAGAGATTCTATCGGGATAGTGGTTCGGGCTATCGGGAGTAAACCGGAATTGTATCGGGTTGGTGTGTGTTTGCGTGTGTTCATCGTGTTCATCGCCGTGTTCTTCGTGTTCTTCCTCTCCCCCGCCTTTCCCTCGGTCAATTCGTGAGATCGGGCAACCCACGTGGCCTTAGGCCGCATCATATGGTATCAGAGCAAAGGTTGCCACGAATTTGACCCTCCAATTTCACCAATTTCGCCCAAAAATTTCCCCAAAAAATTTTGCCCCAAAAAATAGCTCGAATTTGGATCTCTGGATTTGTTGAGTTTTTTGTGGTTTTGGTCCACAGATCTGTTGCCTCTTGTGTTGATCTACGTCCCCTCCAATTTTCACCGTCAAATTCCTGCTAAATCTCTCAGAATCGACGAATTTTTGGCTCAATTTCCGCTCAGTTCATCTTCCTGTTCGTCGAGTTCATCCTCGAATTTTCCTGGCCGGCACTGCCGGGCTATCCTCGGCGGCACTGCCGCTCGCCCACGCTGCCGCCAACCACCACCGCAAGCGCCGCCCTGCTCCCGCCGGTCAAACGCCTGAGCCCAACCCCCCAGGGCTGCCGCGCCACCAGGCCCACCTCGCCCCTGTGCAAGCCCACCTCGCCGCTGCAGAAGCACCACGCGCACGCCTCCATCCCCAGCTCGAGCAGCTCCACTCCAGCCGAGCCCGCGCCTCGCCCCAGGTCCTCGACCAGCTCACCAAAGCCGCGCCGCCTGGCTCGCCTGGCCCCTCCCGCTGATCCCCCTCACCTTCCGCTCGCCCCGGCCAAGCTCCGCCTGATCCCGCCAGCAACCGCTCCTTCCCGCCCAGGCCACCACACCGCCGCCAAGCAGCGCCTCCGTCTCGCCACCAACCGCCCCCGCCTGGCTCCCTCCCTACACCAGCGCCGCCTCCTGGCCCCCGCTCCCGTCGCCTCCATCCGAGCCGCTCGCGCCTTGGCCACCCGCTGCTCCACCTCGCGCTGCTCAACTCTCCTCCCATCCAGCAGCAGCTCCATCTCCGCGTGGCCCCGCCCCAGCTTCCTCTCCACGCGCAAGCCTCCACCTAGCTGCCCACTTCCGTGCAAGTTTCATAGCCCGGCACTTCCGGCCAACTCCTAGCGGCACTGCCGCCGAACGCAGTCCGGCACTGCCGCTCAACCCAGCCCGGCACTGCCGGCTTAGTCCATCCGCTGTACAAGTTTCGTTCAGTTTTGGCTCATCTTTTTGCTCCAAATTTTGACAACTTCCCGGCGCCCGTTTGACTCAAAACTTTAACATCATTCTCCAAATACCCCACATAGCCCACGTCTAATTTTTGACCATTTTTGGAGCCCAACTTTTGACCGCTCGTTTTGACCCAACTTTTCGGGCATTGGCTTAATTTGCTCGGTTTCCGTTTTGGAGTGCAAGAATTGTCTACCAAGCGTCCGCGTCTACATCAACACCGCGGCGACACCTTCGGCACCCCGGATTCCGGCGCAACTTCGACACCGCCATCGTCGACACCATCGCAAGTTTGTGTGCTTGACACCGCCAAACCTTTTCACTAGGTATAACTTGCCCCCTTACCCCTTGTAGCCCCGTTTCTTTCTTTGTGTACTTATCCCATTGAGAGTGGCTTTCCGAGCGTTGCGAAGCAGTGCACAAGTGTCACGATCGTGAGAGGGTGTGTGTGCGTTGTGTTGAGCGAAGCTCCGAAGCAAGCTCGGTGAGAAAGATACACAAAAGAAGAAAAAGTGTGACATATACATAGAGAAAAATAAAGCTTCTAAGCATAGAAAACAAAGTGAAAAAAAGTGAAAAAAAAATAGAAAAAGAAGTGTGTGTCCACCGATACAAAAGAGTGCAAAGCTTGTGCGCACTAAGAGAGATAAGAGAAGAGTGGCATTTGTGCAAATCTTGTTGTTTCCCTCTTATGCAACCGGGCTACCGTATCTCTTGTGTTGGCGTGACACCGAGCTTATAGTCTTCGTTAGGACCATCTTGTTACTTAGCTCACTTCCTTGGTCGCGCTAACCCCATTGATCTTCTTGTGTGTATTTCCGTGTTTCCTTGACATAGATCACCACTTTTGACATTTGACTTTGGATCTTACCCACATTTGACAATAGACTTTTCCGTTGATCTTTTTCGTTTGCTATCCACCCCTTACCCACCACATATAGAGTTCTTAGCCGTTTGCGTGTGCTTTGAGTGTGTGTGTGAGTAACCCCGATACATTTCGACTTTGCTCTTGACTTGAACCATTTTTCCGATACTTTCTTGAAAGGTGGGATACTTGTGTAGTTTTCCTTCCACCATACATATACATCTATCCTAGTGAGATATACATGATGACCCCACAAGAGCAAGCCGAGATGAGAGCATACTTCACCGAGCTAGATGCTCGAGAAGCCCAAATGACACCCAAAGAAAAAGCCGAGTGCAACGCATACTTCAAACACCTTGAGAGCAAGAGAGATACACCCCATGAGTCGAGTGAGGATGTTTTGATTTCTAACAACTTAACCTCTACTCCGCTTGTGTTGTCTTCCTCTTTGCTAGGTTGCTCGGACATCGACGATGCCATTGCCATGGAGATGAGGGACTCCACTATATGTGAGATGAGCGACTCCACTATATGTGAGATGAGTGACTCCACTATATGTGAGCTTGATGAGTGCCTCCACTTCGAGAGCATGAGTGATACACCGAGTGAGATGAGAGTGGTAGTTGATACGTCATGTGAGGCCATTTCAAGTTCTAACAACTTACCCTCTACCTCTAGTGTGTTCTCTTGTGTCTCATTAGGTACCATGGATGACGAGACGCCGATCATGGAGAAGATGTACATGGTGCATGAAGATGATGATATCACACCATGCTTGCTTGAAGATGAACATGGAGGCCACATCGAGCCTACCACTCCAACAACACCTACCTCATATGAGCGGAACTACAAAGGTACATATATGGGTGTTGATGATGCCATGATCCCACTAGTGGACATGAAGATTGATGAGTGCATGCATGATCTTGATGATACAAATGCTATGTCATATGCTTCTTTCATTTTCCCATGTGATGCTTTGCTTGATACCAACATTGTTGATCATGTGGACTTGATTGCTTGTGATAACATGACCATGCCATGCTATGAGTGTTTCGATTTCTATCCTATTGCTTGCAATATGTCGAACAATTTCTCTTTCCCATGTATTGCTTGCAATGTTGATAATGATGCTTGTGTTGTGACAACCTTGCCAAACAATTTCTCTTTCCCTAGGTTTGTCGACAACAATGATCAAATGTTGAACATGTTTTGTGCTACATGCTTGCAATATTCTCCCATTAATGCAACCAAAATGATGAACAATTTCTCTTTCCAATGCTTGGCTTGCAATAGTGTTAATATGCTTGTAAATGAGATTGCCCCCATAGCTCTCTCAAATTTTGGAGACTTTGCATATATCCACGTTGATCATGTTCCCATGTTTACTCCGCATATTCACCATATCTATTATGATGCTTGGCTTAACGCTAATGGTGATGTGCAAAAGAAATGGAACATCATGATGGATGATGTGTTCATATACCATGCACACACGTTCTTTGTTTTGCCTATGGTGTGTGTAGGTACCCAAAATCCAATGTCAACCTCGATTGAGCACGAGTTGACAAAAAGAGCTCTTGAGAGCATGATACAAGTGAGCTCCAATGAGTGGTTTCACCCACATACTTCGACTACACAAGATCTCTCAATGAGAGCACAACGACACTTCGATAAGGTGACCTCCTTCAACTTGCGCTCTCTTGCTATACCCATGGAACTTCGGCTACTCTTTGAGTGTTGTGTTGCTTGTCTTGTGCTATTGATAGGGTTCATGATAAGTGACGCCACATTCAAGAGTTGTTGTCATCTCCCACCTCTACCCGTTCATGCTGAGTTATCGTCGAGGGCGACTCTTTTTCAAGTGGGGGGAGATGATGTAGCCCGACCTTCGGTCTTCGCCACATCATATGCATCGACGCCGACATGTCATATGACCATGATAGGAATGGTATGCTACTTCATCCTCCGTCATATGACCATGATGACCATGATAGCCCGACCTTCGGTCTTCGGTCTTTTTCAAGTGGGCTGAATCTTCTCCTTTATTCGTGCGTACAATTACCTATGTGGAATGGTATGCTACTTCATCCTCCGTCATATGACCATGATAGGAATACATCGCCAAGTACGGAGGAAGTGGAGGATGCCATGGATGCTCGAGGACTAAAGGCCGAGGTCGTGGAAGCATGGAAGAAGCTCCAGGCGCAGCTACACCGGAGTCGCCGGCCTCGCCAACTCACAACGGAGTCTCCGGCCCATGAAGATCAAGACCGGAGTCTCCGGCCTACATACACGAGAGTCTCCGGACTATGTGAAGCGCTAGCCACAAGTCAATTAGGGCCAAGGCCCATGTACCCCCTTCTATGCCTAAACTACCCCTCCTTAGTGGCTCCCTATATATAGGCTCCCACCTCCCCCTTCATTAGGTTAGAGTTGATGAACTAGAACTAGGCTCATGCCTCCACCATCCCTTTGGGATTAGGGAAACCCCCTCCTTAGATTACCATAATCTATTGTACAAGGCACTCCTTATATGATTAGTCTCTCACACTTGTGATTCTACCACCGGTCTCTCACTCGTGTGATTCCACCGATCGTATACCGATCTTCCCCTCGGGGATTCTACCGCGTGTCTT
This sequence comes from Lolium perenne, assembly GCF_019359855.2. Taxonomy (NCBI): domain Eukaryota; kingdom Viridiplantae; phylum Streptophyta; class Magnoliopsida; order Poales; family Poaceae; genus Lolium; species Lolium perenne. Next base: position 142,467,150 of record NC_067245.2, read on the forward strand.
TCTCTTGAGAGATTCTATCGGGATAGTGGTTCGGGCTATCGGGAGTAAACCGGAATTGTATCGGGTTGGTGTGTGTTTGCGTGTGTTCATCGTGTTCATCGCCATGTTCTTCGTGTTCTTCCTCTCCCCCGCCTTTCCCTCGGTCAATTCGTGAGATCGGGCAACCCACGTGGCCTTAGGCCGCATCAGACTCCATGGAGACTCACAATACGGGTCATGTACAAATCGGCTAACTTGGTTCCAGGGTACGTCACTTTGACAGGGATGAAGTGTGCAACCTTGGTGAGTTGGTCCACGATGACCCAGATCGAGTCATGGCCACGTTGGGATTTAGGCAGACCTGTAATGAAGTCCATTCCTACTTCTTCCCACTTCCACTCGAGAACTTTCAGGGGTTGAAGTAGTCCAGCAGGTCGTTGATGTTCAGCCTTCACTCTCTGGCAAACATCGCAACGAGCAATGAAAAAGGCTATCTCACGCTTCATACCGTGCCACCAGAATTGTTTCTTCAAGTCTTGATACATCTTGGTTCCCCCAGGGTGGATTGAGTATGGTGTATCGTGGGCTTCCTTCATGATGAGTTGCTTCAGATCTTCAACATTAGGTACACACAGACGTCCCTTGTACCACAAAACTCCTTCATCATCAATCGTGAAACCAGGAACTTCTTCCCTATTCATCCTACGCTTGATCCCTTCAATACTCTCATGACCCACTTGAGCTTCCTTGATTTGGTCGAATAAGGTAGGCTTCAATTCAAGATTTGCCAAAAAACCATGGCTAACGTGCTCGAGGCCGAACTCCTCAAGTTCTTCATATAGCTTGTGTTGAGCAATTTTTATCAGGGCGTTCAATGAACAGGGCTCTCGACTAAGGGCATCAGCTACGACATTGGCTTTACCAGGATGGTAATGAATACCAAGATCGTAGTCCTTGATAAGCTCCATCCATCTACTCTGCCTCATATTCAGCTCCCGCTGAGTGAAGATGTACTTCAGACTCTTGTGATCGGTGTAGATTTCACAGCGATTTCCCACTAGATAGTGGCGCCAAGTCTTCAGGGCGTGAACTACAGCAGCAAGCTCTAAGTCATGCGTGGGGTAGTTCATCTCGTGTGGTCGAAGTTGTCTTGACAAATAGGCTATCACCTTTCCTTCATGCATCAACACACTTCCCAGACCCAATTTTGATGCATCGCGGTACACATCAAAATCCTTGGTGATATCGGGCATGGTCAAGACGGGGGCTGTGACTAACCTCTTCTTGAGTTCCTGAAAACTGGCCTCACATTTGTCGGTCCATTCAAACTTTTTATCTTTCTTCAAGAGCTGCGTTAAGGGTCTCGCAATGCTGGAGAATCCCTCAACAAACTTGCGGTAATAACCCGCCAATCCTAAAAAGGCGCGAACTTCGGTCTGGTTGGTAGGGGCTTTCTTCTCCATAATGGACTGAATTTTGGACGGGTCGACCGACACTCCCCCGGCAGATATAACATGACCTACAAATCCTACCTCTTTTAGCCAAAACTCACATTTACTAAACTTGGCGTAGAGCTGATGGTCTCTGAGGGTTCCCAAAACAATCCGCAGATGTTCAGCATGCTCTTCTTCACTCTTGGAGTAGATCAGAATATCGTCGATGAAAACCACGACGAACTTGTCAAGGTACTTCATGAACACCTTGTTCATGAGATTCATGAAATAGGCAGGGGCATTGGTCAGTCCGAAGGACATTACGGTATACTCAAAAAGTCCATACCGTGTGGTGAAGGCAGTCTTGGGAATATCTGACTCGCGAAACCTTGAGTTGATGATAACCAGTTCGGAGATCAATCTTGGAGAATATGCGGGCACCATTCATCTGATCGAATAGGTCTTCAATCTTCGAGAGAGGGTATTTATTCTTGATGGTGACGTCATTCAACTTCCGGTAATCCACACACAGGCGGATAGTACCGTCCCGCTTATCTACAAAGATAACGGGAGATCCCCAGGGCGATGCGCTCGGGCGAATCAATCCTTTCCTCAACATGTCGTCCAGCTGCTTCTTCAACTCAACTAATTCCTGCGGGTTCATCCGGTATGGTCGCTGGGCGATGGGAGCAGTTCCGGGAACTAGCTCGATGATAAACTCGATATCCCGATCAGGGGGCATACCGGGTAGCTCATCGGGAAAGACATCAGGGTACTCACAAACTATGGGTACTTCATGCAGGGCTGGACTAGCGACACTCTTCTTGCATAAGGCCTTAGATGAGGACATGGTCGCCACGTGCTCAACTACTTCACCGTCTTCCGCAGTCAGGGTTATAGCTCGGCGAGCATAGTCTATATGCCCCTTGTACTTCACCATCCAATCCATCCCTAAAATAACTACCAACCCTTGCTCGCCCAACACTATTAGATTTGCGTGGAAACATTTTCCCTGAATATCTATGGGAACCTCTTTGCAGGAACTCTGGGTTCTGCTAGTGGATCCAGGGATTTGTACGAGCATAGGTCGTTTCAAGGGGGTGGGGGTTAAGCCTCCCTTTTTCACAAAGGGCTTGGTAACAAAAGAATGCGAGGCTCCAGAGTCGAACAAAACAGTCGAGGGGACTGAGTTGACAGGGAACGTACCCAGAACAATATCCGGAGCTTCCTGAGCTTCTTCTGCGTTGACATGGTTGAGGTGTCCCCTAGCTGGTCCAGTAGACTTCTTCGGGTTCGGGTTCCTTTCGGCCGCAGTACGGGCCTGTCCCTGATTAGGCTTGGGCGCATTGGGGCGCTGTCCAGAAGTCGCTCGGTTGGGGCACTCCTTGGAGAAATGTCCAGGCTGACCACAGGTATAACACCCGTTGGTGGCTGAGCGGACAGTGTTGTTCTAGCGGTTGAAATTGGGATTGTAGTTGCTTCCTCCAGAACGCTGAGGGTTGTAGTTGCGGTTGGGGTTATTGGGACGAGGTGCAGGGGGTGGTGCTCTCTGCTGCTGGGGCGCCGGCCTTGGTGGAGGAAAGCTGCGGGGTCGCTGATTGCTGGAGCTGCCTTGCTGCATCATCGCCTTGCGCTTGCGGTTCTCAAACGCACTCTTGCGCTTGCTCTCCACCATGATAGAGGCATCAATAAGTGACTCAAGGTCAGGGTACGGGACAGCCACCAAAATACACTGCATTTCATCATGCAGACCATTCAAGAAGCGGTCCTTCTTCTTTTCTTCATTATCGGTGTCTTCTGGAGCATACCTGGACAGAGTGGTGAACTTGTCCATGTATTCCACCACAGTCATGCTTCCTTGCTTCAGATTCATGAATTTGTCCTTCATGAGCTTAATCAGTCCTGATGGAATGTGGGTCTTGCGGAACTTGGTCTTGAATTCTTCCCAGTTGATAATGTGTCCCTCAGCTTGAATAGCCTTGACGTTTTCCCACCAAGCGCGGGCAGGTCCATAAAGATAATGAGTGGCGAACAAGACCTTCTCATTGTCGCCAACTCCGGCAACTTCCAGGTTGTTCTCAATAGTGCGAAGCCAGTCATCGGCGTCGAGGGGTTCAGTGCACTTGGAGAAAATAGGTGGATTGGTGCTCTGGAAATCCTTCAGCTTGGAGCGGGGGTCTGCATTACCATCCCCGCCATTATTGTTGTTGGCGTTTCCGGTAGCAATCTAAGCGAGGTGCTGAAGGGTCGCAAGGTTAGCTTGACGCTCCGCACGGGCTGCCTCTCGGTCCTCCAGCATAATGCGCAGAAGTTGAGCCATGGTGGGGTCCGGAGGTGGAGGGGGGTTTTGGTCCGACCCGCTAGGGTTTCCTCGACGGGTGTCCACCATCCTGAAGAAGAGTGGATTCAGATTTTTAAGGGGGACAAGTAGATGGGCAGCCACATCAAAGGGGAGGGATTGTAAATAAAAACGGAATTTCAAAGATGGGCGCAACAATATGCAAAGTAGGAAAACGATTACATAACATAGAAGGGGGTGCCGATGGCACAATGTAACATACATCACCACAACATAAGTCTCATACAACACATCCAAAAGAATGGTTTCGAAGAACCATCATCACAAGTCTACTCGCATCGCAAAAGGGGGCCTAACTCATCGCCCTACGGTAAGGTGGTGCGAGTCCGGGGTAGTGCTCTAGAAGTCGTCAAGGTCCACGACAGGACCCTCAGGGGTAGGTGGGGCGTCCTCCTCAACAAAGGCTGGCTCCTCGAGGTCCTCCTCAGACATCAGTGGCTCGGGCTCCTCATCCTCGTCGTTGATGAAGGCCTCATCCTCAGTATCGGGCTCCATATCGAAGTCCTCCTCCTCGTAGTCGTCGTCGTCACTAAGGAGAGCCTCGTTCTCCTTGCGGAGATCCTCACCGTCGTCCTCAAGCTCCTCAATAGTGGCCTCCATCTGAGCAGTCAGGGCCTCCAGCGAAGTCACCTTCGCCTTCAGGCGGGTAACCCTCCGGCGTGCGGCAAACCTCAGCTTGCGCTCACTGACAAGGTCAGCCTGTGCAGCAGCAAGCTGAGCGCGAAGTGCCACAATCTCATCCTCCTGCAGGTCACACCTCTCACGGGCGCGGTCCTGCTGAGTCTGAGTGTGGTGAAGCAGGTACTCCAAGTGGTGCAGCTGGTGTGCGGTGTCGGCGTGTGGGGCGCCGGCCACGGGCTGGCCCGCGAGGTCGCACTGGCCAAGGTACTGGTAGCCAGTGCCGGCGACAACCTCCGGGTGCAGAAAAGCAAGGCGAGCAAGTGCCTCCTGGAAGACTCGAATCATCCCGTCAAGCCACGTGCGCTCCATCACGTCGATGGTGAACTCCTCAGAAACGGGGGCAATCCCGCTCCCCCTGACGACGCAAGTGACCAGCCAGGCCATCTCCGAGTCTGCAGACCTCTCGGTACGGACGCCCTTCACCTCGGGCACCGGACGTCCGCAACGAACAGCCAGGTCGGCCAAGGCCCGCTCAAAGAAGTAGAGAGGCGGCCTCACCCTGACCTGACGGAAGTGCGTGTACTCAATCTCCATCTACACAAATTTTTAAAGTAAATTAAGTTAGTGATCAAAGTGTGCAAAATTTTAAGCATAATAAAACATTAATGCAAGTAAAGTTTGGATAAAAATAGAGGGAGATAAGGGACTTAAGCATTTTCAGCATTTAGTCAACCTCTTTGATTTTAGAAAATAGTTTTTGTTCTGTGCTAACGCCTAGGCTAACTAAGGTCTCCTACAGTCAGGATGGCTCTGATACCAGCTCTGTGGAGCCCCGGACTTACCAGTCCAGAACTCCTGTTATGCATACAATTTCACGATCCCAAGATCATTCCATCGTGAATACATAACCGAACTGATATCAGATTACATCATCCATTACAGTACCGAAATTAAATATTACGGAGTCTTACATCATAGGCCATCAAGGCCGTAGTTCACCAAACAGCAGCGGAAACAACTTCACTCCAAAAGCGGTGGAACCCAAGTCAGGCCTTTACCCCACAGGCGGCTGACTGGGAGAGCGTCCTAGTTCGCGTCCTCGGCGTCGTACTCCTCTTCGTCGAAGTACTCTTCTTCAAAGTCTGGTCAAGTAGATAACCAGGACAACAATGCCAGTGAGTACTTTTGAATGTACTCGCAAACCACCTTAGAGAGAAGTAAAGGATATGCAATATGGCAGTAGCAAGGAAACAGGCACTAACTAAGGCGACAAGGAGCGAGAGGAGGTTCCTCTCGAGAGTTTGACATAGCCATAACTTTGTCGAATTTTTTTTTGTAAACCATTTTATTTGCAGACCAACAGGTAAGGATAACCCCTTTCTTGTTTTCGGCCATCTCATATGACCATCATCTTACCAACTTTCCACCGTACCACGCAGGTACCTTTTTACCAGTCCTACTGGCATCACTTTCCCAAAACAATATTTGAGAAAAACACTTTTATAAAACCAAAACTCCCTTTGATACTCAGCACTTCCTTTCCCACGTCCATTGCCGCGGACACGGCTATTCGAATAGATTTTTCACTCTGCAGAGGTTGTACAGTTTCCCCACAAGATCCGAATACTCATCGTGTGGGCATCATCCCTGCATAATAACATATGCCACGACCAGTACCCGATCGTAGTTTTTCGCCTGCTCGCCTTAGCCTAAGACATGCCGAATGAGTTGTACCTCCCAACACCAGAGTCCGGAATGCCGTTTACCCAGGAGTTGCAAAGTCCCCGGCATACCCAACCCTCCGGAATGCCATCCAATCTCTTAGGCATCTTTCAATGGGAGCTCATAAGTTGTACCCCGCGTACTTGAAGAGGCAAATGGGTTGCGTCCCTTCTCATGGGAAGAACCCCGGTCGAAGCGTCCATGGTCGGACTACCACTACATTTGCAGGACTCAAACTAAGGTGAGACAAACTACTACGCTACGCCCCGTCCCACTAAAGGGTAATGTGGCTGTACTGGCTAGGTCCGGTGATGTACTCAGTCAACAAAAGGTTTTCGAAAAACAATTTTTCTTCACTTTCTCTTGCTCCAGGTAAGCCTTTTTTTGTTCCAAAAACATTTAATCAAACCACACTTGGGCAGGGCTTCCCCATTCCAAGGATTTTCGAGAAACTCATTTTCAGGAAAAACATTTTCGTAAATCATCTTTCCAGGGCTCCCAACCTACAGTCCAATTCTTCTTCGAAAAATGGCGACAAGGATGACAAGGTGATAAGCACCATATCACTAAAAGAGAGGTGATCTATAGGTATCAATGAGGGCTGCACCCTAAGGGTGGGATAATTAATCTCCGGGTGGCACTAACCACCAACAAAAGAAAATGGAAGACATGCACTTTTATAAAACGTGTAATAATGCATGAATAAGACATATATAGGATCAGAAATGCATCAAGAGGTGGCTTGCCTTGCCCAGCAAAGTGTCCCTGGTTGTCCTCTCCAAATTTCCCGAAGTCACCTTCTCCTTCGTCTCCGGCGGCGTTCGAATCTATCAGCGCAATAATAAAGAAACACACCACACAAATCAACCAACTATTTCCAGAATAATGCACACAAAAATTTGATAAAATCACAGTATGTAGAGGTTGACAAATGTAAACTACTGGAAGTGGTTTCACCCTTTTATGATTTTTAAAACAAAAGTTATGATTTTTGCACTTCCAGAATTGATGTATGAGCCATTTAATTGACCTAAATCTTTCTGGAAGTCACAAAAATACATGCAGCATACCTACAGAAAGCTATTTACATGCACAACACACCTGTACAAGAATCATATGCAAATAAAATTTCTACAGACCTAAACAATTCAATCAAGGCAGAGACTAGAGCTTATCAAAACCTAGAACAAAACTAACCAGAGCATTTCCAGTAGAATTCAAGCACACCTCTGGAAAGCTAGTAACAAATGTGAACTAACCCCACTGGATTCATATTTTCTGATTTGTAAAAGAATTTATAGAAATAAAATACTGATAAGGTGCCCTGTTTTAGTTAGGAATTCATCAGGCTTAAAATATAACCTTAAAAATCATTTCCTTTGGTCAGGAAATACCCTACCACTATATCTACTGTTAGCATTTGGATTTGCTTCAAGAGCAAGCGTAGCTTTTGAATTAAAAATCAGAGAAGGGCTCTCTGGTCAAATTTTAATTAATTTAGTGAGCAAAAACTAAGAAGCTTCTGTATGTGGGACCAGTGCCAACAGGTAGGTATTAGCATGCACATCACTACCAAATTGATCTTATTCAAAAAGGACCAGTACAAACATCACACTAATTAAAATGCCTAATCTGCAACTTTTTAGGGTTTAATTTGCTGACACACCTCTGTAATCCTAAACCATGTGCAAGCAACTCCTAGTGGTAGAGAAAACAGTATAGAGCAACCAGAAACTTGAATATTTTAATTTGGTCAAACTATGGATTTTTAATGGATTAAAACCTGAGCAGGTAATTACTGGCTAGATAAAAAGGGAGAAAAGGGAGAAAGGAATCGGGCCGGGGCTCGCTGGGCTCGGCCAGATTCGGCCCAGGAGAGGCGGCGCAGCGCGGGAGCCGGCGGTTTTGAAAACCGCCACGGCGTGGATTCCACGCTGGATCGGAGGGGGCCCGGAGGACTCCCGCATGCATGCGTTGGATCCAAATCCGACGGCATGCGGGGTTTTCTTCCTCCTCGCGCCGCGGAAGGCTAGCGGGGGAAACCCTAGCTACTGGGAGCGGCGGATGCTTACCGAGGGCGTACGGGGAAGGCTCGGCGCAGGCTTGGCGAGGTCGAGGCAGGTGAGGGACGTCGGGCGGCGCGGCACCAGCGTCGCTTCCGGCAGCGGCGGCTCCTGACGATGTTGCGGGCGGAGTTGACGGCGACGGCGACGGCAACGAACGGCGAACGGCGGCTCCTGGGCGACCTACGGCGGGAAAAATGGCGGGTCAGATGCCGTAGGAGGAGGTGCGTCGAGGAGGGAAGAAAGGGAGCGGCGCAGGGGTTCTGCGGTGATGCAACCTTCACCGCAAGGTCACGGTGCGGCGCGGCGAGCTCGACGGCAGGGAGGAGCGGAGCTCCTCTCCGCTCCAGGAGGTGAGAGGGTGGGGTTCTGTGGAGGTTGTGGCGAGGGGAAGCTGAGAAAGGAGGGGTCGTGCCCTATTTAAAGGAAATCAGCCGGTGCACCGTGCACCTAGTTCGTGCACCGACGGAGAAACGGGCGGTAGCGGAGGATTGGCCGAGCTCGGCGGTGCTGCTGCGGGACTGCGAGGCGGTGCCGGGGCTTGGAAGCTAGTGTGCGTCGCATAGCGGGACAGAGGGGTAGGACGCGACGGGGCGGCATGCCAGCACCTGTTCGACGGAAAGACAGGGCAGCGCGGGGCGTCGGCGTGCCGTGTCGGTGGGTCAAGGGCGGGGCCGCGGGCGTGTCCCCGAGGCATTGCCGTGCCAGGCGCGTCCAGCGGGCACGATTAGAGCCACCGAGATGCAGGGGTGGAGCGGGCGACGTGCTCCACGGCCATTGGGGGTTGCCGTCGTGGGTCAGCAAGAGGGAGGGGTGGAAGGGCGCGCGTGCGGTTGTCTGGGAGGGAGAGGGGTGGCTGGTGGTCGAGCAGGACACCCAGATGCTGCCAAGGATGGAGAAGGGAGAGAGATCTCCATGATCTCACGGTGGTTCCCGAGGTGGTGACCAAGATAAGAAAGAGGGAGAGGGAGTTCGGGTGTGGGTCCAGGGAGGGTGCAGAAGTGGCGCTGGGGCTCCCTGAGGTCGTGCGTGTGTGATGGTGTGAAGGGGATTGGAGGGGAATGACCATGGGTGAGGGAGTGGGCATGGCCGACATGGCCATTCTCATATAATTCCAAATTTGAAAATTTTGAAGAGTTCACATGGAGATGATCCAAGTCAACTCTAGGTACCAAATGTGATGAATCAAAGGTCCTCTTGCTTGGAGAGTTTTCGGATTTGAAAATGGAGAATAGAAGAAATAGATATGGAGGAGGGAAATTTGAGAAGGACTAGATCTTAGAAGATCACATGTGAGCATGATCACATGCACCAGGGTATGTGGCAAAATGTTTTAAAATAATTAACTAGAAGAAAAGGAGATCACAAGATAAAGAGTGTGGTTAGGGTTTTAAGGATCCACACACAAAACAAGCATTCAGAAGCAACAACACACAAATTCTACAGTGCAAGAGCATGATGAACTATATGCATGAAATTTTGGGAAATAGAAAAAGTTTTTGTTGGCCCAAAATTTTGCACTTCAAAGATTAAATCAATGCACAAAAGGTTGGGTTGTTACAATATGAAAAATTAAGCACATATCCTTCTTAGTCACTCCAAAATGTAGATCTTGGTAGGGTCTTTGAAATTTCCATGTTTGAAACAAAAAACCTTCATGCATGCTTGACTTCATAAGACAGAGTTTAGGGTTAGGGGTAGCTAGATACATTATTTTTCGGGGTTGGTGCGGTATGCGGCGCGGTTTGGTAGAGGGGCGCCGGGTATGAGGTCGATGCGGTGCTCAATCCCTCGAAGCGGTGGTAGTCCATGAGGAAGCTCGTCGGGGAAGACATCTTGGAATTCCTTCAAAATAGACAACAAAGACGAAGGAAGTGTTTTTAAGTTGTTAGTCTCCGAGGATGGCCCCTTGCAAATGAGCACGTAGTGCAATATGTGGATGGGTTGTGGTGCAATTCTCTCATCTCACTTTTGGTAGCTATGAGGACACTCTTCATCTCACTCATATATGGCTTGTGGTGCTCACTTTCTTTTTGGTGGGTCACTCTCTCACTACTCATCTCACTAGTGATGGTAGCTTCCTTAGCCCTCACTAAAGCCTTTGCATTGTCCGCAATTACTTGGCTAGGAGTCATTGGGCGTAGGATGAATGTCTTGTCGCCGACCTTGAAGCTATAGGCATTTGTGTAGCCATCATGGCTTGCTCGTTTGTCATATTGCCAAGGGCGACCAAGTAGCATGTGGCACACCGTCATGGGTACTACATCACAATCAATGGTGTCTTCATAGGCGCCAATCTTGAAGGATACGGAGACGGTGTGTTGTATCTTGACATTTCCATTGTCACTTAGCCATTGCACATGGTAAGGGTGGGGGTGTTTCTGGAGTGTGAGGTTGAGCTTGGAGCATAGTTCGGTGCTTGCAAGATTGTGGCAACTCCCTCCATCGTTGATAACCTTTATTGACTTGCCATTGATTCCAGCTCTTGTTTGGAAGATGTTGCATCTTTGATCTTCATGGGGAAGTGCATTGGTTGTCAACACTTTGGTCACCACAAGGGATGGGCTTGCATCATGCACACATAGGACTTGCTCTTGGTCTTCCAAGTCATCATCCTCATGATTGGTTGCTGCTTGGACCAAGGCTTCATATTCACCTTCACTCAAGTACTCCACATCTCCATCATCTCGAGTTATCATAACTCTTGTGTTCTTGCATTCAAAGGATTTATGTCCTTGAGTGCCACACTTGAAGCAAGTGATGTTACTAGATCCCGTGGAAGCTTTGGAGGACATAGTTGGTTGATCCGGCTTGAAGCTTGTTGTCTTGAAGGCACTCTTCGTTTGCTTAGGAGGATCCTTTGGAGCAATAGCACTTGTGTTCTTGATGCTTGAGGAGGTGTTTGTTGCATTTCGCGCGGCGAAGAAGGACTTTGTTTTTGCACTTGCTATGTCTTCTCGCACTTGGCGCTCGGCTCATGTAGCTTGATGAAGCAATTCAACCATGTTGGTGTAAGGCAAGAACTCCACTATACTCTTGACGGGAATGTTCAATCCATTCAAGAATCTTGCCATTGTTTGCTCTTCTCGCTCGTCCACATTGGCACTCATCATGGTCATGTGCATCTCCTTGTAGTACTCCTCAACGGACTTGTAGCTTTGCTTGAGTTGAGTAAGCTTGTTGAAGAGGTCGCGTTTATGGTGGTTGGGCACAAAGAGTTTGTGCATGACTTCTTGCATCTTTTCCCATGTGGCAATGGGCTCTAGATCTTCCTTGTCATGCTTTTTGTTCACTTCTTCCCACCAAACATTTGCATATCCTTCAAACTCTAGTGATGCCATGGCCACTTTCTTTGCTTTGGAGAAGTTGTGTATGCGGAAAATCTTGTCAACCTTGAGAACCCAAGATAAGTATGCATCGGGGTCTTCTTCTCCATGGAACTTAGGCATGGTGAACTTGAGCTTCCCAAAGATTTCCTCTTCATTGCGGTCATTGCGTCTAGGAGGTGGTCTTTCATCACCAATATCTTGACGTTGTTGAGGTAGATGTTGTGGACCTTGAGCATCTCTATTGTTGTTGCTATGTTGTTGACAAGGAGGTGGTCTTCCATGACCTTCATCTTGATCATCATTGTTGCGGGGGCGTCGAGGCATCACACTTTCTTCACTTGATGCTTGGTGATGACTTGATTCTTCATTTCTTGCCCTTGGAGGAGGTCTTCTAGCATGAGGACGATCATCATGATGGCGGCGATTATCTTGACCTTGAGGGCGTTGAGGATGAACAACATTGATGATTTGGCGCTCTTGACGCGCTTGCCTCTCTTCTTCTTGATGAAGTCGTTGCCTTCTAGCTTGAGCTTCTTGTACTTGTCGTTGCCGCTCTTGTTCTTCAAGGCGTTGATGTTCTTGGACAAGTCGAAGTCGAGCTTGCTCCGCTTCTTGAGCTTGTTGGTGAAGCACTTGAACATCCACATTATGGTGGCGTGGGTCTTCATTGGAATCTTGGTGAGACGGTGTAGGAGCTCGTGATCTTGAGCTATGAGAGCGCGAAGACCTTGAGTGGTGTCTTCTATCTTCTTGATGGTTGAGTGTATGGAGGATATTGTCCAACACCGTCTTCATTTCCCTTGTCTCTTGACCTTGTATGGCAAGTGTTGCCTTCAACTCATTGCCTTGAGTTTCAATCTTCTCATTGAGGTCTTGAACTTGATTGTTGAGGTCATTCCTTTGCACTTGAGCTCTTTCTTCATAGCGGACATTGGTATCCTTGAGCATGGCTTCAAATTGATTGAGCTTGGCGTGGACGGCTTGAGTAGCTATCCAATGTTGGTGCCGCGTCATCGGTAGTTGGTTCCCTTCTCCACTAGACATGGTTACAACTAAAATAAGAACTATGTGGTGGGTGGTTAGGAAAGACTACCAAAAGGGTCAAAACTTGCAAACCAAAATCGAAAAGGTGTTTCAAGGCGGAGGGCAACCGATATGTATGCACACACACAAAAACAAAACTCTATATGGTGTTAGGTATGGATGTGGAAATCCAAATGGAAGAACCAAACGAAAAGTCTATTGTCAAAAGTGGGTAAGATCCAAAAGTCACAAGTCAAAGGCGGTGATAACAAAAGGCATACACAAGGAGGAACACACACGTGGGACAAAATGGGGTTAGCGCGACTTGGAAAATGAGCAAGAACAAAAAGGTCCTAACGAAGACTACTAGCTCGGTGTCACGCTAACGCAAGAGAGACCGTGGCTTGGTTGCAAAAATGAGAAGCAACAAGATTTGTGCAAGACGCCTCTCTTCTCTTTTCTCTCTTTTGCTTAAACGCTTTGGACTCTTTTGTGTATAGGTGTCACTCACACACTTTTTCTTTTTGTATTTTTCTTTCTTTTTCTCACTATGTAAGGATACTACTATCTATGTAAGTATGTCACACTTCTTTTGCTTATCTTTTCACACGAGCTTGCTTCGTAGCTTTGCTCAACACACGCACACCCTCACGGTCGGGACGGTTGCGCAATGCTTCGCAACACTAGAAAGCCACTCTCGATAGGAAAGGTACGCAAAAGAGGCTAAGGCCACAAGTTAGGAGCAAGTTATACCACTTGATGATGGTGGCCGACGATCTTGAACTTGCTATGGTGGAGGTGTCAAATGAACCGCTTGGATCCTCGGGGTGCCGTCGTCGTTGTCGATGTTGCGGAAGCTTTGTGGTAGCTGAAATGGCACTCAAACCGAAGTCCAAACACAAGGGGGTTAGTACGAAAACGAAAAAACTAAGGTTGCTGTCAAAATTTCGGCCAGGCGGAACTTCCGGTCCTGAGGGGCGGAACTTTCGGTCCCGGGCGGAACTTCCAGTCCTGCCGGGCGGAACTTCCGGTCGCAATCAGATATGCGGGCTGTTCGTCGATTTGGGCGGAAATCCGGGCCGAAATCCTTCGAATTCGAGGAAAATTTGGCACTAAAAGCTGTGGGAAGGTGGGGGAATTGCAGATCAACACCAAAGACAAGTTTCTATTGGAGCAAAACCACAAACAACTCAACCAATCGCGAGATCGATCCAAGGCCAATTTGGGGCTATTTTTTTGGAATTTTTATTGGGCGAAATTGGTGGAATTGCGGGTTGTGGGGGTCAAATCCGTGGCAACCAAAGAGCTGCTGATACCATATGATAAGGGCTAAGCCCAAGGATGTGCCCGATCTTCACGGATTTGGGTGGAATTCGTGGGGGAGGTGGATGAACGCGATGAACACGAGGAACGCAGTGGGGAATCGTGGGGATACAACACACACACGCACACAAATCGGTTTTCCCTCGTTGGCCCGAACCACCAACTCGATAGAGGTTGCGAGAAAAGACCTTCCGGGAGAAGTCCCGCAAAGAGATCGACAAATCGAAGCTCGCAAGATCTAGAAGGGTGAAAAGACCGGAATGTTGATAGAAGTGCAAGCAAAAGACCAAATAGGTAGAAGTGCAAGCAAAAGATCAAACAAACGGTAGAAGTCACCAAAGAGATCTTCACGAGTCGATAAGGAGCCCGGGTGGGTACAAGATCAAAGATCTAGGTAGGGTTCCCACAAGGGTGAGCTAAGCTCAGGTTTAATTTCACATCAAGTCTAATCTCAGATCTGAGCCAACAAGGCTATTTATAGGTGGAGGCGAAGAGGTAAGTTACACGGTGAAAAGTGCTGTTGTGCTGAAGTTCGATGGGGCGGAAGTTCCGGTCATCTTGGGCGGATGTTCCGGTCAGGGGCGGAAGTTCCGGTCTTGCGCGCCGGAAGTTCCGGTCGGGGCGGAAGTTCCGGTCCTCTGGGGCGGAAGTTCCGGCTGGGTCCTTTTTCCTGGACGCTAGAAGGCATCTTGAGGGCATCTGGCCGGAAGTTCCGGTCCTGGGGGGCGGAAGTTCCGGCCTGGGCGCTATAGCTCCATCTACATCATTTCCAGCTCTCTCTCCATTTGCTTGGTCTCCATGGCTCGCATCTTGGTCGATGTACCTGATTGAACATAGGGTATCTATCTATCTATTATATAATTAAAACAACAAACATTTAACGGCCTAGATTAATCAACACCCAAAGAACGGTTCTAAGAGGTAGCGCCGCTTAAGGACGCGAAGAGAAAAGGAGTCACACGACCCTACAAATCGCGACCCTTAGATAATGCATACTCCATCCCGAAAAAGAAAAACAAATCTACGTCTTCTCTCATGCGTGCCGCCGCCACAGCCTTTGTGCCTTCCGGCGGCCGATCTCCTCCGATGGATGCACCAAACCACGATGCGTGTCGTCGCTGCGGTATTCTCCTTTCTATCTTCTTGTAGCCAGCCTCCTCTAAGTGTGTGTCAGTAGCTAAGATTTTGTTCTTTCTTGATGATACATGCACGGCAGATAGAAAATCGATCAGAAAGACACGGCGGAGATGGCACGATTCTCTCCGGCCGTCCGGCGTACGTCCGCCGGCTTCTACGTTCCTGAGCAACCGGCACTGAAAAATAACACCTTATGCTTTGAGATCACGCGTGCCGACGGATGCAGTCAGGCACGCTGCCCCAGCGCCGCCTATGCCATTATTACCTCTGCCCAAATATGATTTCGTGCCACACTTCAAGGATTCTACTGCTATTCTTAACAAGTTGATCGAAGTGGTCCAGCCAGGTATACGTTTGATTAAATTGAGGTTCATATATAGTTGTAAGATAACCAGGTAGGCGCCTATATATGACCAACCAGGTACGTTTGATCAATACAGCTTGATCAGGAATCTTGCATGGAGCTGCGATTGAATCATCACCATGCCCCACTCTGCATGCGATGCATCAACATCTCCAACCGGTTACAGCAGCGGCGAGATAGCGGAGTGCTCGGCTAAGTGTGAGGAAGTAAATCCAAATGTAACAGAGATAGTATATGAAGATGCAGAGATCTAATAAGCGCTAGGCCATGAATGGTCGCTCTCTTCCCTGTCATTTCTATTTGACACTAAGGAATTGAATATACAAGGAGTCAAGGATTAACTCAAGCAAGCTATGTCGGGTCTAGGAACTGATTAAACGTCTCCATGAACAGACCGAAAGCACGGCATCGTACTGCTCCTACTGACTGCAGAAGGCCATCAATTCATCAACAAGAACGCCGGAAAGATCTTACTAGCCCGTCCGCAGCAGCACATCATGCAAATGCTCCCATAGTCCAATCTAAATACAATATGGAGCAAAACACGATCCTACTAAAACCTTTGGCCGGTATGTATTTTTCTTTTCTCTTGGGCACCATTTTCTATAAACTAAATTATCATCATTGAGTAAAAAGTTTTGATGCATACAAGTATGTTAACATGTTTAATTTCTTACAGGATTTGTCATAAAAAAATCTTTTTTTAGACTATGGCGCTGTTGGATATAATTTATTTGTTGTTGGATCATCTCTGGTATATAAAAGCTATGTAAGTTTACTCTGGATTTCCTATCATCGGTTCCCAATCTCATATAGCAAAAATACTTTTTATGTTAATTTTACATTATTGCGACTCTGTATCACTACTGACCCACGACCTATAATACAGTTGAAATATACTTATACAGAACAACCGAATATTTAGTGTGGGTCTATCAACAAAGATGATATTATTGTTGACAGACTAATTTAGCAGGCAAGTATATGTATATGTTAGTTGTGATGGTAAAATTGTAGTTTAGAAGGTTAATGTAAGGATCTCGGAGGCAGAAAATGTGTACGGATGGTAGTGGTAGAAGAAAATATGTTCAAAAAATATTCTAAATCAAGTCCCAGTATAGTACATATTTCTATGCCATCTTATAGATAAAAAAATGTGTAAGACCACGGGAAGTTTTAGAGTTGCGCAAATCTTCTTTCCTACCAATTGGATCTTGGTCATTTGAGGTAAGGTATTTATGCACTTATAAAAAAAACATACTTCATACTCGTGAATTATGTATGCGTTAGTGTTGCCATTTAAAATACAAGAAAATACTCCATCCGATCTATAATAAATGATGTGATTTTACTGATATAATATCGGTTATAATCCATATTTATCCAAAATATGATGACACCGAAAGTACAGTTATGCTAACTGGATCTGAAATCATTAGGTCAAATTGAGCCGTGTGCCATACTTGATTTCATATCAGAGTATGCAAGCTATCAACACATCTGGGCATCACTCTCAACTAAATTATATTCTCTACTCCGTGACACTAAGTCCATAAAGTTAGTAAAACGAAGAAGATTGAGCATATACATACTCATATATTGTCTTGAATTTTTGTTACTATCAATATTATATTTTTAAACTACAACATATATCAGTTTTATAATAAATAAACAATTTAAAAATTATGCATTCAGTGAACATAAAATCGATGCAATTTCACTTTTACCACATAAAGTTGAAACAAGTCTAGCCGTGCAGTATGCAAGGGCCACCCCGCTAGTTTGCATGAAGTAGCAAGCCATCCAAAGGGGTATCAAAAGCATACGTGGAGAGGAGCGAATTCACCTCTTGGTGTAGGGCTTTGGCTCGAGCTCGTGTCATTGGACCACGAGGAGGGCTTGTCGGTCTTGAGGCGGTGGTGTCCGAAGGCCACCCCATATCACCTACCCTTGAATCCATAGGAAACTTTGTACTAATACAATATAATAATCACCCGAGTTTTTACACCAACAGGTCTGTCACTTACGTGTGGTGCCCATGCGTGAGGTCCCACACTTCAGTGAGCATGGATTCATACCTTCAGTGAGCATGGATTCATACCTTCAGTGAGCATGGACTAATGCGTGAGGTCCCAATATGAAAAATTATGCATATATCCTTCTTAGTCACTCCAAAATGAACCTCTTGGGAGGGTTTTTGAAATTTCCTTGTTTGAAACCAAAAACCACATATCTTCATGCTTGACTTCATGAGACAGCGTTTATGGTTAGGGGTAGATACATGATTTCTCTGGTTTGAATATATCTAGACCTTGTTTATCAACTTAATTGAATGCTTACTATGTGACATAAGATGACTATGTGCATTGGTTTTTCATTTTATTGTTTTTTTTTTGAATTTTTATGCCCATTTGAATCTTGGTCAAATCCTAGGTTAATTTGACTATGATTTAATCAAGTTTAAAACATGAATATGAAAAATTAAGCATCTATCCTTCTTAGTCACTCCAATATGTAGCTCTTGGGAGGGTTTTTGAAATTTCCATGCTTGAAACCAAAAACCACTTCTCTTCATGCATGCTTGACTTCATAAGTCATAGTTTAGGGATAGGGGGTAGATACATGATTTTTCTGGTTGAATATGTCTAAACCTTGTTTATCAACTTGAATGCTTACTATATGACATACAAAGACTATTTGCTAACGGAGGGAGTAAGCACTCTAGCTATGAAAAGTACCAAACGATGCATACTAAAATGATTTTTTAGAGGAATACTAGTTCGGATTATATAATTTTATATTAGCAGGCCAAAATCGAACCCCGTAGTTGGATTTTCAGAAATTGATCCGTAGTACTTGGCAAAACCCTAGTTTAGCTTATTTAATAATAGATTCGTAGGTCGATTTTTTTACGTTATTATTATTATTACTAGGAGACGAAGGGAGAGCAGTCACGGGGCCGCACTTATTTATGGTGTCCATCCTTTTTCGGGTGATGTTGACTGTTGTGCAGGATTGTCAGTGCGCAGGGGGTGCGAGCGAGCGAGAAAGGCCGGAATGAGAGAGATGTTTTTTTTAGAGGGACAACCGAACGATCCTGAAGGACCCAGATTTCCAATACGCATCAGAGCGCGGTTCTGACGGGACACAAAATAAACAGGAAATTACGTCTAAATCCCTAAGATTTACATGGTAGACCCCAGGCTGAAAGCAAGAAATGCGATCGGGTCCTTAACAGCCACCGTCCGGATTGATCCTCGTCGTTGCCGGGGACGAACCACTTGGCGCGACCAAATCGCCATGGCTACAGAGCCTGCACACCATGGCCTACGAGCTGAGCTAGAAACGACCTGCCAAAACCGGCAGCCAACGGAGGTGGATAATTGGAGAGATGGAGAGAGAGAGAGAGAGAGAGTGTAACACCCCAACTTTTGCAACCTTGTTTAGGTGTTGAGAGTGCAAAAATCAGGGGAAACAAAAAACTTTTTCCAAATGGTTTAGTAAGATGTATTGCCTTGATATGTTTGCTATGGCGAATTTCCTTGACCTGTTTATCAAGATGAATTGTCTTGATCTGTTTGTTTAGAATTTTCTCTTGAGCTACTTCAGGGAATAACCCCTCTCTAATAGAAACACCTTAGTCACTCACCACCTAAAACACATGTGTGGCTTAGGAAAGGTTGTCCTCCTTTTTCATTACATCAAACTTCCCCAATATGGTAACATGAGTGTGCCTACTTAATTTTTTTTTATCTTTGTGATATATTCCAGCTCAAACCCTCGTTGACTCAGAACTTGGGACCATCTACCCCTTAAGATATCCTTCCCTTTTACCCTAGTCAAAAATCTATTTTTGGCAAGCTTAAAAGATTCAAACTTTGGCAGTTGATCTTTAAGCACCCACAACGGTTATATGTGAACTCAATGCATGAATCTCATCTATTCAACTCCCTTTACAACTCCAACGTCTTACATGTCTCGTGCTATCTTTGCTACCCATATTTTCATCTGGATCTTGTACCCTATCCATTGTTTGAACTTAAGATCACTTATTTCACTTTTACCTCCTGTTTTTCTTTAATCCAAGTTTAATATTCACAAAACCAAGTGTGTAAATGATTTTTACATTATGTAGT
The DNA here is from genome assembly GCF_019359855.2 of Lolium perenne. Taxonomy (NCBI): domain Eukaryota; kingdom Viridiplantae; phylum Streptophyta; class Magnoliopsida; order Poales; family Poaceae; genus Lolium; species Lolium perenne. Next base: position 142,486,639 of record NC_067245.2, read on the forward strand.
AATCATATACCCTTGAGATCTTATTTCCCAAATTTATTCTTACTTTCTTTTAATAAATTCTTCCAAAACCCCTATCCATTTTCCTCTCTAGTTTTAACCATAAAAGTACACCTAGTTTTATTAAACCTTTTCAATTTATTTCTTCAAATAAAACAAGGGAATGCGATGGGTACGTTTATCATCTCATTTCCACCAAATAGTGATTTCTATATCTTTATTTTATTTTTTCTTCATTTTTAAAAAAATCCGTATTTATGGTACTTGTACCATTTCTTGCTTGTTTTATTTTGAGAAAAACTACTTTGCTAATAAAGTAAGTAGAAAATTTTTAAAACCTATACACCACCTAGCTCTCTCAACGGTTTTCAAAATCCATTTAAGTTAAATTTCCTTTTTTTCTATTTCCTCTTTTGCATTTTTTCTTCCAAACATTTCCCCACTTAATCATGCACCTTGCCATCCTTAGAACCATCATCTAATGTTGTCCTTTGCCAACTTAACCATGCTTTGGCTCATCGAGGCATGGGCAAGAGGAGAGCCGGCCATGCAAGGGCATGATTGCATGCAACTAAATAATTTCTACCTCTCTCTCTCTCTCTCTTTCATTTCGCTCCACTTTTGGACATGTTTTGACATCTCCCTCACCTGCACCCCTCCCTCTTTCTCTTTCTGGTCGACACACCACTGCAGCACCACTGTTCACCATTGTCATTGTGTGTTTGGAGGGAGAAGGAAACCGGCCATGCCATGCATGGCATGAATGCATGTGACCAAACCTTTCCCCCATCCATCTCTCTCTCTCTCATGCTTGGTCTGGTCAGTGAGAAGGCACGAAGTAGAAGCCCACCTGCGCCCCTGCCCTCCATGCATGACCCCTGTGCAGACCTAGCTCCCAATCTCTCTCTTTCTCTCTTGGCATGAGGACCCGTGGCATGGCATTTTCCATAACGAGGCCCTCCGACCAAGCCATCGCACCACTAGACTCCTCTCACCGCGAATAATCGTAGCCCCACACGCCATCCCCTTGTATTCTTCCTGCTGGCCGCAAACGACGCCGCCCTGGATGCTGACCCAGTGTCGAGCACGTGGTGCGCGTGCGCCAGGCTACCTCCCTCCAAGCCGACCCAGCCTCCCACGACAGGTCCTCTCGCCGCAGGCCCATCCTCTCAATGCTGAACCATCTGGCGCAGCCCCGCTCCCCCTCCTTGTCCCCTTCTCTCTGGACATGCGCGCCGCCCAAAACCGCTTGTGCGCAGTGACCACGTCACCAGGACGGATGGCGTGCTCCAGCTCCACTTCCCCGTCTGCCCTTTTATGGAGAGGACCTGCGCCTCTCCTGGCTACTCACCACCACCTCCCCTCACTCCTCTGTAACTCCCTTAGGAGAAGAACACGGAGCTCTGCCCATCTTCCTCTCGGCCATGCCCCAGGCCGAGCCCCGCTCGCCTTGATGCACGCCATCGTGCATGTCCTTGTCACCGTCGCCTCACTCCGCTCCCTCTCTCCTTCTAGCTCTTCCTGTTGAATAGCAAGAGTCCTGACCACCCTATGTATGCCATGCAGCTCGCCTAATCACGTCGCAGCCATTCCGTTCGTGACGGGGGTCCTGCTCTGCAACCTTGCCGTGTCCGTGCCGACGGCCAGGGACTCCGCGCGACCGAGCTACGACTTCCGAAGTCCTCCTCCGCGCCCTCGCCACGACTCCGAAACCCTCAGCACACCCGGCGTCCGCGAGGAGCCCATCCGTGGCGCGCTCGGCCTCGACCTCGTCCGCGTCCGCTTCGGCTCTAGCAAGCTTCCTGCGGACGAGAACGACCGAGGCGACCACGTCAAGTTGCCACACGTCGCTACGCCGTCTCCGTCGCCTGCATGTCACCGGATCGCGTCCACGTCTGTAGGTTCTCCAGAGAGCCTGCAGCATGGAGATCGGCCGCCCCGTCGCTGCTCCGTCCTCGACGCGAAGCCGCCCTCGACCTGAAGTTCCTTCACCATGTGCAGTGGTCCTGGAAGCTCTGCTGCACGTTCCTTCTGACCCAGTTTCTGCCAGGGGACGCCGTCGTGCGTGTCGTCATCTTCCCCGGCAAGGTTCCGGTCTCGCCCGCGTCGACGCCTGGAGCCGCGCGAACACGTCCAGCACGCAGCTCCGAGCCTTTCCCTGACGACATCCACCGCTCAGCGCCGTCCTCTTCGCTGCAGAAGCGCCCCCTCGGTGAGCCACTCTCTGCCTCCACCATTGACCCGTCCGATCTGGTGTCTCCGACGCCGCGCTCGCTCGCGCCGCCGCCAGGGATGCTGCATGCATGGTCTGGACCCTCAGCTGCACCGTCCCTGAACCGTCTCTGCATCTTCCCCGAGCCTTCGGTGAGCTCTCCGTCCTGCCTCCGTCGTCTCCGGCCGTCCCAGGTGAGCTCACGAGGCCTCGTCGTCGTCTTCAGCTAGCAGCCCCGAGTTTGCAGTACATGCATGCACGATTAGCTCCTTCGCATGATTATTGGAACAGCCACGTTTTCCTTAAGTCACGTTGGTTAACCACATCCATTAGATCTAGATCCAATGGTAACTTACCCATTCAGTTTTCGCTAAGAGAATGACGTGTGGGTCCCGTAGTCAGGTTTTTAACATTTTTCCATCTCAGTTTCAGAGCGTAGACAGGCTGGCCCAGCGTCGATCCGCTTCGCCGGTCATTTCGGCAATGTCTGTGTTATCGAATATTTCTGTGAAAATATTAGTCTGCAGATCTACTCTAGGTTTAAATCCACTACAAATTCCTCACACCTCCAATTTGAATGATTCAACTTTCTACATTCTTGAAAATAAATTCTTAATCACCTAAAATTTCATGCATGTGATGTTGTGCTATATTTTTGTACTGGAAATTGTTTTGGTAAAATGTTGCTTGTGTAGGGTTTACTAGTAAAAATACCAGTGCGTTGCACCGGGATAAAAAAAACGTATATACCTTATTATCCGAAGATAGTTGTACCACCAATGACTATCACCTGCCCCGTGGAACCCTGCCCCATGGAACCGAAAAGTGTGTGACTAACCGCGAGGTGGTGATCCGCATAGATACTCTCCACGCCGCTAGCAACCGCCTCACCGATGACATTTAAATTACCATGGTTACCTTCTAATGGTCACTCCATTGTGGCAAAGGAGAAGTTGTCCTGGCACAAAATAAATACGAACAAATTTATTAGTTCTCCAATTTCGTTGAATCAACGTTTATGTCCATAGATCTCAATTTTAATATTGTATTGTACTGCGAGTAAACTGATGCAAGGAGCGAGTATAGAAAAGAAAAGAATATGGAGCTTAGAAAAAGAGTCCCCTGCAAAGTTAGCACCTCATATGTTGCAACGGGATGACAAAATCTATTATCGGACGAAAAACTTTGGTGTCACCTAGACACAAGTGATGTCCACGAGAAAGTAAAAGAAAAATGACAAAGCTAAAATATCACTGTCCAGCATACAAATAATTTATCGCATCCCAACTTCTACTCAATGTTTTGAACACGTCTATTTAAATCATTCGTCACTCCTGTCAGCAAAAACACAGAAATCGATTAGTTAGGCCACGCGTGCTTCAATTGTGCTACGCGATGCCGGCCTCCGCCCTTCTTTATTTGTGTAAACCTGTTGCCTACCTTATGCACTGACTCGTGAGTTGCGAGGAGAGAAGAGATCGAAGGGAACCTATGGATGAGATGAACGGAAGAATGAGAGCTTCCAACGCGGTGACCTCCGATGGCGACGGGATGTGGGAAGCTGCAGCAGCACATCATGCTGCTCCGCCTTACTGCGTGCGGCATGCCCATCCAGCTTCTCTCCTCGACGGGCGCGTGAGGTGCTGCAGCTGCAAGAACTCTTCGCCAACCGGCCGTGCGCAAGATGATTTCCTCCGGTACGCGTACGCCGCAACCCAGCTTCTCGTTGCTCCTCACGTGGCAGCGGAAGTACCTGTTCCCGGTGGTGGGGCAAGAGCCACATCCATGAAAATCGTAGCCATCCCGGCCAGCACGCCGTCCCAAATCTCGCCGAGCAGGAATTACTCCTCCCGACCACAAAATCTAGATGCGGTAGTTTTTTTTCGATATGACCCGATCTGATTTGGAGATTCAAGAGGAGGCGGCCTGTGTTGGTTCGTTCCCTGGCTATATGTAGGTGAGACGGTGAAACCAACATGAACTCTTATTTCCATCCGGTACGAATCAGGCAAGATTGAAGCGAACCTTTTTTTCGGGATTGAAGAGAAAGGAGCAAGGGAGCCGGGTGCCTGGAGGCGCATCCGTGCTGCTCGAGGATACCTTCCGAGCTGACTTGCTCGATTGGCTGGGCCTTTTTACAGCCTGCTTCGATGTACGGCAGGCCCAGTTCACGTTTGCGACGGAGGAAACACTTTGACGGACAAACAGAGCGAATCGTTATTTACATAAGCGGTGGCAAATCGATGTAATTTTAGCTGAAAATAGGGGTAATAAAAAACGGACCAACAAGAAGCCTTATTTTCTTTATTATTAGGTATAGATAAATTGTGAAATTTTTGTTTCTGTTTTTGCAGTAGGGATAATTTTGCAAGAAATTAGATCTCATTAACATTGTTATGGCATAGATTACACATGCAGGAGTTTCCTGGATGTTGCTTGGTTAATAAATTAAAATCAGGCCACTAAGGTCTTGTGTGATGTTTAAATTGAAAACTAAAACTGGTTTTGAACCAAGACCAACTCCCAGTGATGGGTATCACCCTAGGCTACTGGTGTGCCAAAGGATTTTTTTTTGATCTATATTTTATATGTGGGGAATTTATAACCTAAACAGGGTACCTTTTTAGTGGAAAAATTGTAGAAATTATTTTATAGCTCAGAAAAATGCCAAACCAATTTTGGTGGATCACATTTTTCAGTAGCTATCTGTTGGTATGTTTCATACAGGCTTGTTATGCTCTGATCTCTGTGTGCCTTGAAAGTGGATTGTTTTAGTTTCTGCATTATTAAAATGTTTTAAAATATTTAAAAACTTTTTTGTGTTTGATTTCAGTGCATGTGTGTTCTACATGTTAGTAGCTTCCAGTAGATATGATGCAGGTATTATTGTGACTCGCAGAAAGATTTAGACTAATTATTTGGTCCCCAAGTCATTTCTGGTTCTATAAAAATCATATCTATTGTTTTAAAAACCCAAATTTAGTGAATCCAATTTCTGTAGCTTTATAAAGTCAAGCTATACTCTCTGTGATTTTACCAAAAAAAATTTATGCATTTTTATGGAGTGGTTTATTAATGTGGTGTTGTTGCTTATTTTACCCATAGGAAAATTATGTTGTTTATATTTAAAATGCTTTTTAATGAACCTTGGCACCAGAACCCTACTGGTGGTTTCCAAAGGTCAGTAGCCACCTTTGATTGTAGATTATAATTTGTTGTGAGGCAGAGCCTTTTTACAAAATAACTATTTTGCCCTAGGTGTTATTACTTGATGTGTTTAGTGTCTCTGATTTAGTGGTTTGGTGTTGTATGTTGTTGTGTGGTTTTATGTTATGCCTAGGTATTGATTGCCTTCTCTTTTTATTTTGCGGCGTTAGAATGCGAGTACTATCGGAGAAGAAGGAGAGGATCTTGGTGAGGGTCTTGAAGAGGAAGGGTGAGCAGAGGATCGTGAAGAAGAAGTCCAGGGACAAATAGCCAACCAAGGCAAGCCACCTCTTGATGCATATCTCATCGTAATTATCTTACTCCTGCATTATTAGCACTTTTATAAATTTCATGTTTTATTTATTTATGTGAGTGGTCCTGCCACTCTGTGTTTTATTATTCCACCCTTACGGGTGCAGCCCTCGTCGATACCCAATAAACAAATATCTGTTAGTGATATGGTGCTTAACACCTTACTATCCTTGTCGCCGCTTTTCAAACAAAAGTTGGACTATAGGTCGGGAGCCTTTTTAAAAGAGTTTGTGAAAATGTTTTCAAGAAAGAAGTGTTTTGAAAACCTTGGAATGGGGTAGCCCTGCCCAAGTGTGAGTTTATGAAAAGGAAAACGTTTTTGGGAAGAAAAATTGCTGGAGGCAAGTGGAGAAAATTGTTTTCGAAAAACTTTGGTGACTGAGTACCTAACCGGACCTAGCCAGTACAACCACATTACCCTTTAGTGGGACGGGGCGCAGCGTAGTAGTTTGTCTCGCCTTAGTTTGGGTCCTGCAAGTGTAGTGGCGGTCCGACCATGGACGCTTCGACCGGGGTTCTTCCCATGAGAAGGGACGCAACCCATTTGCCTTTTCAGGTACGCGGGGTATAACTTATGAGCTCTCATTGAAAGATGCCAAAGTGGTTGGATGGCATTCCGGAGGGTCGGGTGTCGGGGACTTTGCCACTCCTGGGTAAACGGCATCCCGGACTCTGGTGTTGGGAGGTACAACTCATTCGGCATGTCTTAGGCTATGGCGAGCAAGCGAAAAACTGTGATCGGTTATCCGAACCTCGCGTTTTGACGCTTGGTGAACCAGGTATGATCCCGGCGGATTAATCGGATCTTGTGGGGAAAGTGTACAACCTCTGCAGAGTGTAAATCTATTCGAATAGCCGTGTCCGCGGTTATGGACGTGGGAATGGAAGCTGCTTGGCATTAAAGAAAGTTTTGGTTGATAAAAATGTTTTCCAAAGGGTTTGGAAAAGGATACCAGTGGGACTGGTGGAAATGTACCTGGGAAGTATGGTGGAAATGTACCTAGGAGATACGGTGGAAAGTTGGAAAAGTTGTTTTGGTCATACTGAGATGGCCGGAAAGGAAAATGGGTCGCCCTTACCTATTAGTCTTCAAAAGAAACTTGTTTTCAAAAAGGTTTTCAACAAAGATATAGAGATGTCGTACTCTCGAGAGAAACTATCTCTCACTCCTTGTAACCCTAGAATAGTGCCTGTTCCTTGCTACTGCCAAAATGCATATCCTTTACTTCTCTCTAATGTGGTTTGCGAGTACAATTCATAATGTACTCATGGCTTTGTCCCTGGCTATTTACTTGGCCAGACTTGGTGGAATCCGACAGATGAAGAAGGACTCGACGATGTCTATGCGAGCTAGGAACGTCTTCCCAGTCAGTTGCCTATAGGGTTATGGCATGACTTGGGCCATGCGAACGCTTTCGTTTGAAGTATTTCCGCTGTGTGATTGTTGATCTTCTGCCATTGCGGCTCTTATGTAAGTATTGGTCATGTGACTTGTTGTAATTCTTTTTATTCGGTACTGTAATGGATGATGTATTTGATGCCAGTTCGGTTATGCTTTCACGACACACTGATCATGGGATCGTGAATGTGTATGCATAACGGGTGTTTCGGACAGCTAGTCCGGGGCCCCACAGAGCTGGTATCAGAGCCATCCTGACTGTAGGAGACCTTAGTTAGCATGGACGTTAGTTAGGAAACAAATACTTTGGGAAAAACTATTTACAAAACAAATTCTTTAGTAAACAGAGGAATAGCTTCTAAATTTTCTTATCCTTTCAAAAACTTCTCATTCTTACCTCGCTCTATGATTTCCAAAGACTTTGAAAGCTTTTGATTCTACTATCTCATCCTCTTTAAAACAACATACTGGACGATGTCCCCAACTTAGACCCGGAGACTCAAAGCCGAAGATGGATCAAGACTTCAAGAAGTCTCAAGAATATCCGCCTGCAAACTATTGAAGATTTCTGTCGACTTAGCAGTACACGTATAGGGATCTTAAGATCATGTCCTTGGCTGTCACCAGAGACTGTCGAGGAGTTGACCTTTTTCCTCTTTGGGCTAGCACTTTTGAATTCGTCAAGGATCAAGTCCTTAGTTCTCGACTAGTAATTTTAAGCCCGTCACAAGGAGTTGTCATCCATGGAGCTCTTCAACAATTACCCCTTCGAAGACCTCACATCCCTAGGATGTTGAGACTAGAAGACCTACGCAGGGTTCACCTCCACCTCAACATTGGAGACTCAACGCCAGGTCTGCTTCACCACTAACTGCTACAAGAATCCATGATGAAGTTAATATCAGCAAAACGAAGACGTCTACATCTACATCTCTGATCAACCCAAGCCCATAGGATGGATAGGACAGACTCAATTGTTTTTGATTGAGCTACCCCCGCATATTAGGCATCCTTGGGTACTTGAATTACCTCGTGTGGTTTTCATGATTCTTGTGGTGTTCTGAATTTGCTGCTTGAGTGTTTGTGATTGCCTGTTGTGTGTATGCTTGCTCTAGCCTTTAGTCCTGAAAAACCCTTTTTGTGTGATAACCTAGTCTAGGAACCCTCCCTAAGATTTTTTTTCTCGCATCCGGTCAAAATTATGGTAGAAATTCTAACCATTAGTTTACAAAGTTAACAGGAAACTCTAAGTCTAACTTGGGTAACAACTAGATCAAACCTTGTTTTCCTAGAATCCCCAACTTAGTGCGCCATTCAACCGAAGATTCCCTACGACGCCAAGGAAGCAGAAGCTAGTGCCTTCAAGATTGACGGCAACCCTGCAAGAAGATGAAGCCTACTAACAGGGTCTAACTGTAGAATAGAACGCCGCTAGCCATAAAGAAACCTTCTTAACACCGAACCATAGGGTATACCATCTTCCCATTAGAGCAGCCAAGCGAGAAGTCGTATCGAAGCCAAGATAATCTAAATGGTGCATCTGGTCATCATCAAGTGAAGCTTTTGAAGAGAATTCAAGACTCAAGATTTGGAGTACTTTACCGCTCATTTCTTAACTGATCGGAGTGAGCGCCAACCCGAAGGCTGAAGACTGCTTACGACTATTGTTGCTGCTTTATGTGAAGACCAATCAAGAGTTCCACTGACTTACTAACTTAACAAGCGCCCTACAAGGCAGTAAACACCGTGTGTGCCCCTTGAAGTTGCGGACTACATGTCGCCTCTGAGGATTTTTCAACTCAATACAAGGAGATCAATGACTTCTTCAGAAGCGCCCGACAAGACCCCATGGCTGAAGGTTTGACTTTTTATGAGCCCTCGTTGAGCAATCTTAAGGGTGGAAGACTTCATCTTCCACTAAATTTTTGAGCCAACTTTGAAAACTTTCAACCTTTCTAAAACACCGTTTGGATGCTCTAACCCTCCAAGAATCATGGACCCCTCGAAGACTGTTAGATCTAATACCGGCATAGGAAAGTGGACCTCTTCACGAAGCTTTCCCTCAGTGGAAATCTACCGTGTCTCTCCAAAGCTGAAGCTGTGACTTTCCGACAACGACACGTCTACCGGAGGATGGAGTCTAACTTAATTCGACCGCTAACAACTTCTCTAGTACTACGCTTAGTAATCTAGGGACGAGATTATTTTAAGGGTGGAAGGATTTGTAACACCCCAACTTTTGCAACCTTGTTTAGGTGTTGAGAGTGCAAATATCAGGGGGAACAAAAAACTTTTTCCAAATGGTTTAGTAAGATGTATTGCCTTGATATGTTTGCTATGGCAAATTTCCTTGACCTGTTTATCAAGATGAATTGTCTTGATCTGTTTGTTTAGAATTTTCTCTTGAGCTACTTCAGGGAATAACCCCTCTCTAATAGAAACACCTTAGTCACTCACCACCTAAAACACATGTGTGGCTTAGGAAAGGTTGTCCTCCTTTTTCATTACATCAAACTTCCCCAATATGGTAACATGAGTGTGCCTACTTAATTTTTTTTATCTTTGTGATATATTCTAGCTCAAAACCTCCTTGACTCAGAACTTGGGACCATCTACCCCTTAAGATATCCTTCCCTTTTACCCTAGTCAAAAATCTGTTTTTGGCAAGCTTAAAAGATTCAAACTTTGGCAGTTGATCTTTAAGCACCCACAACGGTTATATGTGAACTCAATGCATGAATCTCATCTATTCAACTCCCTTTACAACTCCAACGTCTTACATGTCTCATGCTATCTTTGCTACCCATATTTTCATCTGGATCTTGTACCCTATCCATTGTTTGAACTTAAGATCACTTATTTCACTTTTACCTCCTGTTTTTCTTTAATCCAAGTTTAATATTCACAAAACCAAGTGTGTAAATGATCGTTACATTATGTAGTAATCATATACCCTTGAGATCTTATTTCCCAAATTTATTCTTACTTTCTTTTAATAAATTCTTCCAAAACCCCTATCCATTTTCCTCTCTAGTTTTAACCATAAAAGTACTTCTAGTTTTATTAAACCTTTTCAATTTATTTCTTCAAATAAAACAAAGGAATGCGATGGGTATGTTTATCATCTCATTTCCACCAAATAGTGATTTCTATATCTTTATTTTATTTTTTCTTCATTTTTAACAAAATCCATATTTATGGTACTTGTACCATTTCTTGCTTGTTTTATTTTAAGAAAAACTACTTTGCTAATAAAGTAAGTAGAACATTTTTAAAACCTATACACCACCTAGCTCTCTCAACGGTTTTCAAAATCCATTTAAATTAAATTTCCTTTTTTTCTATTTCCTCTTTTGCATTTTTTCTTCCAAACATTTCCCCACTTAATCATGCACCTTGCCATCCTTAGAACCATCATCTAATGTTGTCCTTTGCCAACTTAACCATGCTTTGGCTCATCGAGGCATGGGCAAGAGGAGAGCCGGCCATGCAAGGGCATGATTGCATGCAACTAAATAATTTCTACCTCTCTCTCTCTCTCTCTTTCATTTCGCTCCACTTTTGGACATGTTTTGACATCTCCCTCACCTGCATCCCTCCCTCTCTCTCTTTCTGTTCGACGCACCACTGCAGCACCACTGTTCACCATTGTCATTGTGTGTTTGGAGGGAGAAGGAAACCGGCCATGCCATGCATGGCATGAATGCATGTGACCAAACCTTTCCCCCATCCATCTCTCTCTCTCATGCTTGGTCTGTTCAGTGAGAAGGCACGAAGTAGAAGCTCACCTGCGCCCCTGCCCTCCATGCATGACCCCTGTGCAGAGCTAGCTCCCAATCTCTCTCTTTCTCTCTTGGCATGAGGACCCGTGGCATGGCATTTTCCATAACGAGGCCCTCCGACCAAGCCATCGCGCCACTAGACTTCTCTCACCGCGAATAATCATAGCCCCGCACGCCATCCCCTTGTATTCTTCCTGCTGGCCGCAAACGACGCCACCCTGGATGCTGACCCAGTGTCGAGCACGTGGTGCGCGTGCGCCAGGCTACCTCCCTCCAAGCCGACCCAGCCTCCCACGACAGGTCCTCTCGCCGCAGGCCCCTCCTCTCCCCTCTGAACCATCTGGCGCAGCCCCGCTCCCCCTCCTTGTCCCCTTCTCTCTGGACATGCGTGCCGCCCAAAACCGCCTGTGCGCAGTGACCACGTCACCAGGACGGATGGCGTGCTCCAGCTCCACTTCCCCGTCTGCCCTTTTATGGAGAGGCCCTGCACCTCTCCTGGCTACCCACCACCACCTCCCCTCACTCCTCTGTAACTCCCTTAGGAGAAGAACACGGAGCTCTGCCCATCTTCCTCTCGGCCATGCCCCAGGCCGAGCCCCGCTCGCCTTGATGCACGCCATCGTGCATGTCCTTGTCACCGTCGCCTCACTCCGCTCCCTCTCTCGTTCTAGCTCTTCCTGTTGAATAGCAAGAGTCCTGACCACCCTCTGTATGCCATGCAGCTCGCCTAATCACGTCGCAGCCATTCCGTCCGTGACGGGGGTCCTGCTCTGCAACCTTGCCGTGTCCGTGCCGACGGCCAGGGACTCCGCGCGACCGAGCTACGACTTCCGAAGTCCTCCTACGCGCCCTCGCCACGACTCCGTAACCCTCAGCACACCCGGCGTTCGCGAGGAGCCCGTCCGTGGCGCGCTCGGCCTCGACCTCGTCCGCGTCCGCTTCGGCTCTAGCAAGCTTCCTGCGGACGAGAACGACCGAGGCGACCACGTCAAGTTGCCACACGTCGCTACGCCGTCTTCGTCGCCTGCATGTCACCGGATCGCGTCCACGTCTGTAGGTTCTCCAGAGAGCCTGCAGCATGGAGATCGGCCGCCCCGTCGCTGCTCCGTCCTCGACGCGAAGCCGCCCTCGACCTGAAGTTCCTTCACCATGTGCAGTGGTCCTAGAAGCTCTGCTGCACGTTCCTTCTGACCCAGTTTCTGCCAGGGGACGCCGTCGTGCGTGTCTTCATCTTCCCCGGCAAGGTTCCGGTCTCGCCCGCGTCGACGCCTGGAACCGCGCGAACACGTCCAGCACGCAGCTCCGAGCCTTTCCCTGGCGACATCCACCGCTCAGCGCCGTCCTCTTCGCTGCAGAAGCGCCCCCTCGGTGAGCCACTCTCTGCCTCCGCCATTGACCCGTCCGATCTGGTGTCTCCGACGCCGCGCTCGCTCGCGCCGCCGCCAGGGATGCTGCATGCATGGTCTGGACCCTCAGCTGCACCGTCCCTGAACCGTCTCTGCATCTTCCCCGAGCCTTCGGTGAGCTCTCCGTCCTGCCTCCGTCGTCTCCGGCCGTCCCAGGTGAGCTCACGAGGCCTCGTCGTCGTCTTCAGCTAGCAGCCACGAGTTTGCAGTACATGCATGCACGATTAGCTCCTTCGCATGATTATTGGAACAGCCACGTTTTCCTTAAGTCACGTTGGTTAACTACATCCATTAGATCTAGATCCAATGGTAACTTACCCATTCAGTTTTCGCTAAGAGAATGACGTGTGGGTCCTGTAATCAGGTTTTTAACATTTTTCCATCTCAGTTTCAGAGCGTAGACAGGCTGGCCCAGCGTCGATCCGCTTCGCCGGTCATTTCGGCCATGTCTCTGTTATCGAATATTTCTGTGAAAATATTAGTCTGCAGATCTACTCTAGGTTTAAATCCACTACAAATTCCTCACACCTCCAATTTGAATGATTCAACTTTCTACATTCTTGAAAATAAATTCTTAATCACCTAAAATTTCATGCATGTGATGTTGTGCTATATTTTTGTACTGGAAATTGTTTTGGTAAAATGTTGCTTGTGTAGGGTTTATTAAATTGTGAAAGTTTTGTTTCTGTTTTTGCAGTAGGGATAATTTTGCTAGAAAGTAGATCTCATTAACATTGTTATGGCATAGATTACACATGCAGGAGTTTCCTGGATGTTGCTTGGTTAATAAATTAAAATCAGGCCACTAAGGTCTTGTGTGATGTTTAAATTGAAAACTAACTGGTTTTGAACCAAGACCAACTCCCAGTGATGGGTATCACCCTAGGCTACTGGTGTGCCAAAGGATTTTTTTTTATCTATATTTTATATGTGGGGAATTTATAACCTAAACAGGGTACCTTTTTAGTGGAAAAATTGTAGAAATTATTTTATAGCTCAGAAAAATGCCAAACCAATTTTGGTGGATCACATTTTTCAGTAGCTATCTGTTGGTATGTTTCTTAGAGGCTTGTTATGCTCTGATCTCTGTGTGCCTTGAAAGTGGATTGTTTTAGTTTCTGGATTATTAAAATGTTTTAAAATATTTAAAAACTTTTTTGTGTTTGATTTCAGTGCATGTGTGTTCTACATGTTAGTAGCTTCCAGTAGATATGATGCAAGTATTATTGTGACTCGCAGAAAGATTTAGACTAATTATTTGGTCCCTAAGTCATTTCTGGTTCTATAAAAATCATATCTATTGTTTTAAAAACCCAAATTTAGTGAATCCAATTTCTGTAGCTTTATAAAGTCAAGCTATACTCTCTGTGATTTTACCAAATTTTTTGTATGCATTTTTATGGAGTGGTTTATTAATGTGGTGTTGTTGCTTATTTTACCCATAGGAAAATTGTGTTGTTTATGTTTAAAATGCTTTTTAATGAACCTTGGCACCAGAACCCTACTGGTGGTTTCCAAAGGTCAGTAGCCACATTTGATTGTAGATTATAATTTGTTGTGAGGCAGAGCCTTTTTACAAAATAACTATTTTGCCCTAGGTGTTATTACTTGATGTGTTTAGTGTCTCTGATTTAGTGGTTTGGTGTTGTATGTTGTTGTGTGGTTTTATGTTATGCCTAGGGATTGATTGCCTTCTCTTTTTATTTTGCGGCATTAGAATGCGAGTACTATCAGAGAAGAAGGAGAGGATCTTGGTGAGGATCTTGAAGAGGAAGGGTGAGCAGAGGATCGTGAAGAAGAAGTCCAGGGACAAATAGCCAACCAAGGCAAGCCACCTCTTGATGCATATCTCATCCTAATTATCTTACTCCTGCATTATTAGCACTTTTATAAATTGCTTGTTTTATTTATTTATGTGAGTGGTCCTGCCACTCGGTGTTTTATTATTCCACCCTTACGGGTGCAGCCCTCGTTGATACCCAATAAACAAATATCCGTTAGTGATATGGTGCTTAACACCTTACCATCCTTGTCGCCGCTTTTCAAACAAAAGTTGGACTATAGGTCGGGAGCCTTTTTAAAAGAGTTTGTGAAAATGTTTTCAAGAAAGAAGTGTTTTGAAAACCTTGGAATGGGGTAGCCCTGCCCAAGTGTGAGTTTATGAAAAGGAAAACGTTTTTGGGAAGAAAAATTGCTGGAGGCAAGTGGAGAAAATTGTTTTCGAAAAACTTTGGTGACTGAGTACCTAACCGGACCTAGCCAGTACAACCACATTACCCTTTAGTGGGACGGGGCGCAGCGTAGTAGTTTGTCTCGCCTTAGTTTGGGTCCTGCAAGTGTAGTGGCGGTCCGACCATGGACGCTTCGACCGGGGTTCTTCCCATGAGAAGGGACGCAACCCATTTGCCTTTTCAGGTACACGGGGTACAACTTATGAGCTCCCATTGAAAGATGCCAAAGTGGTTGGATGGCATTCCGGAGGGTCGGGTGTCGGGGACTTTGCAACTCCTGGGTAAACGGCATCCCGGACTCTGGTGTTGGGAGGTACAACTCATTCGGCATGTCTTAGGCTAAGGCGAGCAAGCGAAAAACTGTGATCGGTTATCCGAACCTCGCGTTTTGACGCTTGGTGAACCAGGTATGATCCCGGCGGATTTATCGGATCTTGTGGGGAAAGTGTACAACCTCTGCAGAGTGTAAATCTATTCGAATATCCGTGTCCACGGTTATGGACGTGGGAATGGAAGCTGCTTGGCATTAAAGAAAGTTTTGGTTGATAAAAATGTTTTCCAAGGGGTTTGGAAAAGGATACCAGTGGGACTGGTGGAAATGTACCTGGGAAGTATGGTGGAAATGTACCTGGGAGGTACGGTGGAAAGTTGGAAAAGTTGTTTTGGTCATACTGAGATGGCCGGAAAGGAAAATGGGTCGCCCTTACCTATTAGTCTTCAAAAGAAACTTGTTTTCAAAAAGGTTTTCAACAAAGATATAGAGATGTCGTACTCTCGAGAGAAACTATCTCTCACTCCTTGTAACCCTAGAATAGTGCCTATTCCTTGCTACTGCCAAAATGCATATCCTTTACTTCTCTCTAAGGTGGTTTGCGAGTACAATTCATAATGTACTCATGGCTTTGTCCCTGGCTATTTACTTGGCCAGACTTGGTGGAATCCGACAGATGAAGAAGGACTCGACGACGTCTATGCGAGCTAGGAACGTCTTCCCGCCCGCTGTTACTTCTGTAGGGTTATGGCATGACTTGGGCCATGCGAACGCTTTCGTCTGAAGTATTTCCGCTGTGTGATTGTTGATCTTCTGCCATTGCGGCTCTTATGTAAGTATTGGTCATGTGACTTGTTGTAATTCTTTTTATTCAGTACTGTAATGGATGATGTATTTGATACCAGTTCGGTTATGCTTTCACGACACAATGATCATGGGATCATGAATGTGTATGCATAACCGGTGTGAGGTGACCCGGCATACCACTGCATGGTGTAGTATGCAAGTCTGATGTAACACCAATGAAACACCGTTCCACTAGTATTATATCGCTCAGAGTGGTACAACAGAAACATATGCGGGTCCAAGGCATGTCTATAGAATTACAACATTGACTCTGTTACATAAGATCAGCACAGCCTCCTACTTTACAATGAGGTAAATCTGCAAATAAACTCCAGAAGACGATCCGTAGTCTTATTCTATCACGAACTCTATTTGTAGAGTATTTGACTAGCTATAGAGACTAAGAATAGATTCTACCTAAGTAGGAGCTAGGTTGAGGAAGCTAGTTCCCTTCTACGGCTAAACTAGGTTTTCTCCTTGCTGGATGTGGTATTTGACTCCTCTGGCAGGGTCCTGTTCTTGAAGTAGTTGTTGACTCCTCGGCCTTCGAGTTGCACTGTAGATCCTCCTTCGTGGCCTCCATATCTAAGCAGGGGATTTAAGAGTGGGATGAGTACGAGCGTACTCAACAAGTTCATTATAGGAAAGAGGTGTTTAATGCACTAGCTACGACATTAGACCAGAAAGTCTAATACCAATGCAGGTTTTCATAATCATTTCTTCAAAAGGTTGCTTTTATTCAGAAGAACTATGTCCGACAGCCTTCACCGGTTTACTAGAACTTCATGGAGCTCCTTTCCGGCCGCGTTCGCAGTTCCATATCCCGGAACAGGGAGTGACGGGTCACGGTTCTTTACACTCTGCAGAGGTGTGTTGCTTTACCCATAAGAGATCTTAACCTTGGTGCCAACCGGGTGATCTTCCCGTCCACACTTCCTATGGTGTGAGGCCCGGTATAAGGTCTAGCCAATCATGTTCCTCCGCTACCTCGAACACCCACCCTTTGTTGCATACTCCGACCCTGGGTCCACGCCGGCCCCATTATTCCCATAGATTTCAGGGTGGACTCCGACCACGACGTCAATGCAGGGCTCTACCATACATTCCTACGCCGGCAGATGCAACCCATCATAGACCTCATTACCGTTGGGACTTCTACGGGTTCCCACCCCTGCATCAAGTCTCGCAAGATCATGAGCACCCGGTAATGAGCATCCGTTGATGAACGAGAGGTGGAAACACTTTTGACTACTCCGTCCCACTCCGGATCTTATGGTTAACACGGATATTACAGCACAAGAATCACTGGCGACATTTGTTGTTTAATCCTAGATGGATATAACCCTTGCAATGGAACCTCCACCATATCAACACAATCCATGGTTCCATTGCCCACCACATAGTCATATTCATAGTTATGAAAATAGTGGTTTTGGTTTTTATGCAATATTGATAACCATAATACTTTGCAAGTAATTTGATAGAAATACTCAAATGACATGAGCAAGTGATGAACTTGCCTCTCTTGGCTGCAAGATTATGCAGACAAGGTCTTCGATGCGTAATAACTCCAAATTCTGAAATAGCATCATCGTCCGGTAAGGACGATGTTTAAAAGATTGGCAATGATGCAATAATGCATAAGAATGAGATGCAATCGCTCTAAGCGTGACCTAATCCCGATGATTTAGGATCAGTGAGTTGTAATGATTGGTTTAGGGTGTGTTGCACTTTTAGAGTGATTTGCAAACAAGGTTCTTATTCAGATTTGGTTGCTTGTTATCATAAGCAGGTAGATGATAAAGCATAGTAATCAATTGAGCACACAAAGAATGATAATTGGCATAATGTTAACAAGTAAAGAATAGTGGTCAGTTTTAGTACTATATGGCATGGTTAATGATTAATTATCATATATTTTAAAAGAATAACTTTTGAAGAACATGTTCTTTAATAAAGAACAAGTATGATAATTAGGTTGAAGGGTTCTATGGTTGACTATGGTTTTATTTAGTTTCTGGAGTAAGTATTAGATGGATCACAACATAGTTGAATTCATCAATAACTAGAACTTGTAGGGTTGAGTTAAGCTTAAGCATCTTGAGCAATTTATTATAAATAGTTGCCATCAAGGTTGGTATACCTTGCTGATGATAACTGGTTATTGGCTATAGGTCCTATTAGGTAGGATTGATGATGATTCCTTATTTTCTTCAAAAGAATAACTTTTGAAGAACATACTTCTTAAATAATAAGAAGTATCTCAATTAGTTTTAAGGTTGTCTAGGTTTTTCTATTGGATTTACTAAGTAAGAAATAGTTGACTCCTAAGTGGGATGATAAATAATTATCTTATACTAATAGGGTTTAGTGGAGTATGGTTAGGTAATGCAAGATAATAAACATGGTTGCTATTTGGGTTCATCACAATAGTGTGATGCTAAGCATGGATGAATAAGGATGATGGTCTTGACAGTAGAAGCTAGGGTTTAAATCTGGTTGATCCTACTTGATCAACTAGGTTTAGAGATATGCATACAGGGAATACTAAATTGCTAGTGATAGGGTTCTACATTTTATGTGGACATAGGTATGTCTTTTAGTTGCTAATGATGGCTCTATGATTTGAAATAAAGTACCATGATCACCTGTTCTAACCTTGGGTTTAGGTTAGAAGCAAATTAGGGTTCACATGTAATAATGGAACTAGGATTCCAAGTGGAGTTAGGGTTTTAGGATTACACATGAAATGATGAGTTCCTGGTTCTATTACTTTTGAAAATAGGGTTTTCTAAATACCCTAAAGTTCTTGAATTAATAACTTCACTTTAAGGTTGAAGTTATTAATAACTTTGAATTAAAATTAAATATTGGATTTGGCATTTTATTATTTTCAATGAATTAATAATTAAGGTAATTATTAATTAGGGTTTAAATCCTTCTAATAAGGATTTAACAAATTAATAATTAAAGAAATTTAGTTTTAATGTTTTCTTTATTTATTTACTGGTTTTTATTTATTTTATACCTTTTTCCTAATTATAGAATTTTAATTTAATTAGGAATAAAAGAAAAGATTTAATTATGAAGTATAAAACAATTAAATTTTTATTAAAAATAAAAATTTCATATTATATTTTTACTAGGCAGAGTTTCCTTTTCTATGAATTTTGATGTACCATTTATATTTTTCTGAGCTATATTGAATTTTATATGAATTTGCAAAGTTGCAGTAATTAATGAATTTGAAATTAAACTCAATTCTACTAAGTGCACCCGGACCTAAGCTACCCCTAGCCGCTGACTGGTGGACCAGTGGTCCACATCAGCTGCCCAGGTGGCGATGATGTGGCAAGGGGAGCGCACTACCGGCGATCGATCGGCGATGGCGCCGGCGTTGGGCTGCCCCCGCAGACGCACTACTGGGCTTGTTCGACTCAACACGTCGCGGTGAACCATCCTGTGGCGGCGCCGCCCCGATTAGGTCACCGGAGTGTGGCCGTCGACGAGATACCGCGGCGGAGCTCACAGGCATATGGCTCGATCATGGTCTAGGACGAATTAAAGCGAGCTAAGATGGGTTCGTCCCGGAACTTTTATACGGCGTCGGAGGTTGCCTCGTCACACCGTCGGGCGAGGAGAAGGCGCCAGCGCAAGGGAGAAGCTGGCCACGGCGTCTCGCTGGCCACCAGACGTGAAGAAGATGAGGACGAGTTCCTCCGTTTTATTTTTCTGCCGAAGGGGTATGGTGGGCTGGTTGGGCTGTCTTTGGGCAGAAAATTTGGGCTTACAGTGAGGCTGTCTTTGGTGGGCTGCTGCGGACAGAGGAGGTCCAGGTGAGATTTTCTCCTCTCCTTTTCTTTTTCCATTTCTATTTTTATTTTCTGTTTTCCTTTTCTAATTTGCATTCTATTTTAAATTCAAATTTGAACCCTTTTCTATTTTGCAGGTGTTTGATAACTGCAATTTCATGAGGACTAGTAAGAAAATCATTATGTTACTACATTGTTCTTGAATAAATATTAATAGATATATATATGTGGCCTTGCTACAATTTTTAATTAGGCAAGAATTTAGGTATTAATTTTAATTTCCTTTTTCATTTATGATATAACTCTCTGTTGAATAATTAGAGTTGGTTATGCCTCTTCCAATTGTTTTGGAAGTTATTATTATGACTTGGTTTCATATTTGAGGAATTGGTCAATTGCACATGATTTTATGTGAGCTCCAATGTATTAAATTCAATAATTGAAGCTAAAGATTTTATTAATGCGCCATACTAGGATTCTATCAGTTCTAGTATAACCCCCTTGTTAAGGTTAATACTATCACTACATTTGAAAGTATCTCAGTAAGGATTGTTTCCATCATGGTTTATCTTGTTTACAAAGATAAATGGTTGATCACTACACATATGGTTTAATTATAGGTTATAGAGGTGAAATGGCACCATATTGCATGTGCTAGGGTTTAATCTCCCCTAACCATGATAAGGTGGTTGTTTACTTAACATTTTATGTTCTCCTCTAGTTACTATGATATTGAGAATTAGTTTTATTTTCTACCAATTGGCTTCTATTATTAACCTCAATTTATCATTTAAGTAACTACATTGGTTATAGTTCTTTTTATAGTTAACTTTGGTCATATGGATTGATGATTTCTCACCATATCAAGTATGGAGTTTTACTCTAAAGCTTTCTTAGATGAAGAATAAGTGGAATGTAGGTGTGGTAGAATTCTACTTGTGATCACCAAGTGGTTCACAAGTTAGGGTTTAGGATATAAGTCTAGGTTTGTTTACTAGTTACCTCCCTATGATTTCATGTGGGGAATAATATCTAATAATCATATTAGGGTTTAACTTATCCTCACATACCTCAAGAGCATGATCATGGATTAGGCATGATCAACTTGTTCTTAATATCTCTACCTCAAGTTCTTAGGGTTTATGATCATCACTCAATTTATAATGATCAAGGTTTGGCTTCCTAAGGGATCTCTCATTAAATGGGTTTCTCACTTCCATGATCAAGCATTGTCTTGATGAACTAAGGTATAGCACTTCTATTTTATTTTCTAGGATGAGCTATTATGGTGGCCTCTATAATTTATATCCCAGGAGATTGCCTGAGATAATTCTTAGGGTTCTTTCCAGGGAATGATGATATAATCATCTGAGTATATGGATAGTTCTCTTTCCCAAGTCCAAGTGTTGCCTCATTAATTTGAGTGTAACACCATAACTTGAGTTCTCTCATATAGGAATAGTTATTCTAGGGTTTATGGTGTACTCCTAATATTTTAGTGCAATGGTTGTCCTTTATTCTTAAATAGGTAAAGCTAAGATTGGCATGATTGGTCTCTCTCTTATTTGGGAAGGACTTTAATACTAACCTAAGGTTAGGCTTCCTAGAGGTTGATGTGATCATCAATGTCTATGTTAAATATAAATGATTTATCTCTCTAGGAATTGTCTTGGATAATATCCTAGGATTTCTCTTAGAGATGATGATTTGAATACTTGGATGTATATCCAAGGTTTAGCTCAAGGTTTGTTATTGCTTCTCTAATAATTATAATAGAACTCTCACCTCTCTAGGTTTGATGTGTAATAACTTGGAATGGAGAAGAATATCTATTTCTGAAGGGGATCTTCTTATTATAACTCCAATGTTGAAGTGGAGTGAATACCCTGAGGTTTCATGGTAGGATTATGGATTAGATTTAAGACAGGGAGAAGATAGTCAAGAATGGTTTTTCCATTTTATTGTTACTTGATTTCTAATTAAATGGATGTTCATATGTTATGGCAAGGATTACCATATTATGGTTTGTTATAAGATCAAGCAATGGATCATTGATTGAAGTGTTGTTGTGTTAGATTTAATTCCATTTGATCTAACCCCTGAGATCAAATCATCTCTACCCCAAAACAAGGTTTTAACAAAGTCACATTGAGGTTTATAGCGCTTGACTTGATGAGCTACTTCAATTCCACCAAGGTCAGGTGAAACTTCAGTTACTGTGACTGTTTTACTTTAAAGCGCGAAAATTCCCCAGATTTTCTATGCATGAATGCAATGCACACATCTGTTTCCTCTATTTTTGTAACCCCATTACCTGGGATATTACAGGGTGTTTCGGACAGCTAGTCCGGGGCCCCACAGAGAGTGTTGATGTCTCTCTCTTGAGAAAGAAGATGGCTGGCAGTTTGCCTACCTAGCGTACGTGACTTGTGCTCACTGAAGTGTGGGACCTCACGCATGGGAACCACACGTAAGTGACAGACTTGTTGCTCTAATAACTCGGGTGATTATTATACTGTATTAGTACATAGTTTCCTATGGATCCTTCTTAGTCACTCCAAAATGAAGCTCTTTGGGAGGGTTTTTGAAATTTCCATGTTTGAAACAAAAAACCACATATCTTCATGCGCTTGACTTCATGAGACAGAGTTTAGGGTTAGGGGTAGATACATGATTTCTCTGGTTTGAATATGTCTAGACCTTGTTTATCAACTTAATTGAATGCTTACTATATGACATAAGAAGATTATGTGCCTTGATTTTACATTTTTTCAAATTATGCCCATTTGAATCTTGGTCAAATCCTAGGTTTGACCATGATTTAAACAAGTTAAAAACATGAATATGAAAAATTAAGCATGTATCCTTCGTAGTCACACCAAAATGAAGCTCTTGAGAGGTTTTTTGAAATTTCCATGTTTGAAACCAAAAAACCACGTACTTCACTTCATGCTTGTCTTCATAAGACAGAGTTTGGGGTTAGGGGTAGCTTGTTGATACATGATTTTTCTGGTTTGAATATGTCTAGACCTTGTTTATCAACTTAATCGAATGCTTACTAGATGACATAAGATGACTATGTGCATTGGTTTTTCATTTCTTTTTTAATTTTTATCCATTTGAATCTTGGTCAAATTTTTATGCCCATGATTTAAACAAGTTTAAAACATGAATATGAAAAATTAAGCATCTATCCTTCTTAGTCACTCCAAAATGTAGCTCTTGGGAGGGTTTTTGAAATTTCCATGCTTGAAACCAAAAACCACTTCTCTTCATGCATGCTTGACTTCATAAGACAGAGTTTAGGGTTAGGGGGTAGATACATGATTTTCCTGGTTTGAATATGTCTAGACCTTGTTTATCAACTTAATTGAATGCTTACTATATGACATAAGAAGACCTTGTAATATGTTAAGCTAAAGGCTGGTTTGCCCGCACTTAGAAATGATATTTGCATCACTTATCATATGTTTGCCCATTTGAATCTTGTCAAATCCTAGGTTTGACCATGATTTAAACAAGTTTAAAACATGAATATGAAAAATTAAGGATGTATCCTTCGTAGTCACTCCAAAATGAAGCTCGATCTTGAGAGGGTTTTTGAAATTTCCATGTTTGAAACCAAAAAACCATGTACTTCTCTTCATGCTTGATTTCATAAGACTGAGTTTGGGGTTAGGGGTAGCTTGATACATAAATTTTCTGGTTTGAATATGTCTAGACATTGTTTATCAACTTAATTGAATGCTTACTAGATGACATAAGATGACTATGTGCATTGGTTTTTCATTTATTTTTTTAATTTTTATGCCCATTTGAATCTTGGTCCAATCCTAGGTTTGACCATGATTTAATCAAGTTTAAAACATGAATATGAAAAATTAAGCATCTATCCTTCTTAGTCACTCCAATATGTAGCTCTTGGGAGGGTTTTTGAAATTTCCATGCTTGAAACCAAAAACCACTTCTCTTCATGCTTGACTTCATAAGACAGAGTTTAGGGTTAGGGGTAGATACATGATTTTCCTGCTAGTTTGAATATGTCTAGACCTTGTTTATCAATTTAAATGAATGCTTACTATATAACATGAGCAGACCTTGGTTTTAATTTTTATACCCATTTGAATCTTCATCAAATCCTAGGTTTGTTGAAGAAGATTTGAACAAGTTTAAAACATGAATATGAAAAAGTAAGCTTGTATGCTTCTTATGTCACTCCAAAATGCAGCTCTTGGGAGGGTTTTTGAAATTTCAATGTTTGAAACTAAAAACCACTTCTCTTCATGCTTGACTTCATAAGTCATGGTTTAGGGATATATAGGGGGGGTAGATACATGATTTTTCTGGTTTAAATATGTCTAGACCTTGTTTATCAACTTAATTGAATGCTTACTATATGACATAAGAAGACTATGTGCCTTGATTTTTCATTTTTTTTAAAATTATGCCCATTTGAATCTTGGTCAAATCCTAGGTTTGACCATGATTTAAACAAGTTGAAAACATGAATATGAAAAATTAAGCATCTATCCTTCTTAGTCACTCCAAAATGTAGCTCTTGGGAGGGTTTTTGAAATTTCCATGTTTGAAACCCAAAACAACTTCTCTTCATGCTTGACTTCATAAGACAGAGTTTAGGGTTAGGGGTAGATACATGATTTGTCTGGTTTGAATACGTCTAGACCTTGTTTATCAAATTTAATGCTTACTATATGACATAAGAAGACTATGTGCTTTGGTTTTTCATTTTTTTGATTTTTTATTTTTGATGCCCATATGAATCTTGGTCAAATCCTAGGTTTGACCAAGATTTAAACAAGTTTAAAACATGAAAATGAAAAGGGAAGCATTTATCCTTCTTAGTCACTCTAAATGAAGTTTTTGGGAGGTTTTTTGAAATTTCCATGTTTGAAACCCAAAACCACTTCTCTTCATGCTTGACTTCATAAGACATAGTTTAGGGTTAGGGGTAGATACATGATTTGTATGGTTTGAATATTTCTAGACCTTGTTTATCAACTTGAATGCTTACTATATGACGTAAGAAAACTACGTATGTGCTTTGGTTTTTCATTTTTCTGTTTTTTGTTTAATTTTCCGCCCATTTGAATCTCTGTCAAATCCTAGGTTTGACAAAGATTTAAACAAGTTAATACGTGAAAACGAAAAGGTAAGCATGGATCCTTCTTAGTCACTCCAAAATGTACCAATTGATAGATGTGTTAACTTTGCTTCATGGAAAAAATAATGTCATGTAAATGAGTTAACTTGGATTTCCTACCCTTGAATCCATAGGAAACTATGTTCTAATGCACTATAATAATCAACCGAGTTTTTACACCAACAGGTATACGTGTGGTGCCCATGCGTGAGGTCCCACACTTCAGTGAGCACAAGTCATGTGCAATAGGTACGCAAACTCCCAGCCATTTTCTTTGTCAAGAGAAGACGCATCAGGAATTCAGGATGCGTATTGGAAGTCTCTGGGTCCTTCAGGATCCTTCGTTTGTCACTCTCACAAAAAAAACAAATATCTCTCATTCTCGGCCTCGCTCGCTCGCTCGCACCTCCTGCTCACTGACAAACCCTGCACAATAGTCAACATCATCACCCGAAAAAGGGGAGACACCATAATGCTCTCCCTCCTTCTTCTCTCCTTCCGAGTGATCCCTCTTCCTCCGAGTTTCACTCGACGGGCAAACACATATGTGCTGCATAGTAGAGTAATAATAAAAAGGTACGTAGAAAAATTGACCTACGAATCTATAATTAAATAGGTTAAACTAGGGTTTTGCCTAGTACTACAGATCAAGGTTCAAAAAAATCCAACTACGGGGTTCGAACAACCCCATTTCTAATCAAAGAATTTTTTCGACGTCATCCAAATGGCCTCAAACTATAGCATGGGCGGATCCTGACTATAGCCAAGGGGGGCAGCCGCCCCCAATCAATTTTCTGAAACCTTGTAATATGTTAAGCTAAAGGCTGGTTTGCCCGCACTTAGAAATGATATTTGCATCACTTATCATATGTTTGCCCATTTGAATCTTGTCAAATCCTAGGTTTGACCATGATTTAAACAAGTTTAAAACATGAATATGAAAAATTAAGGATGTATCCTTCGTAGTCACTCCAAAATGAAGCTCGATCTTGAGAGGGTTTTTGAAATTTCCATGTTTGAAACCAAAAAACCACGTACTTCTCTTCATGCTTGACTTCATAAGACTGAGTTTGGGGTTAGGGTAGCATGATAAATAAATTTTCTGGTTTGAATATGTCTAGACATTGTTTATCAACTTAATTGAATGCTTACTAGATGACATAAGATGACTATGTGCATTGGTTTTTCATTTATTTTTTGAATTTTTATGCCCATTTGAATCTTGGTCAAATCCTAGGTTTGACCATGATTTAATCAAGTTTAAAACATGAATATGAAAAATTAAACATCTATCCTTCTTAGTCACTCCAATATGTAGCTCTTGGGAGGGTTTTTGAAATTTCCATGCTTGAAACCAAAAACCACTTCTCTTCATGCATGCTTGACTTCATAAGACAGAGTTTAGGGTTAGGGGGTAGATACATGATTTTCCTGCTAGTTTGAATATGTCTAGACCTTGTTTATCAATTTAAATGAATGCTTACTATATAACATGAGCAGACCATGGTTTTATTTTTTATACCCATTTGAATCTTCGTCAAATCCTAGGTTTGTTGACGAAGATTTGAACAAGTTTAAAACATGAATATGAAAAAGTAAGCATGTATGCTTCTTAAGTCACTCCAAAATGAAGCTCTTGGGAGGGTTTTTGAAATTTCCATGTTTGAAACTAAAAACCACTTCTCTTCATGCTTGACTTCATAAGTCATGGTTTAGGGATATATAGGGGGTTAGATACATGATTTTTCTGGTTTAAATATGTCTAGACCTTGTTTATCAACTTAATTGAATGCTTACTATATGACATAAGAAGACTATGTGCCTTGATTTTTCATTTTTTTCAAAATTATGCCCATTTGAATCTTGGTCAAATCCTAGGTTTGACCATGATTTAAACAAGTTGAAAACATGAATATGAAAAATTAAGCATCTATCCTTCTTAGTCACTCCAAAATGTAGCTCTTGGGAGGGTTTTTGAAATTTCCATGTTTGAAACCCAAAACAACTTCTCTTCATGCTTGACTTCATAAGACAGAGTTTAGGGTTAGGGGTAGATACATGATTTGTCTGGTTTGAATACGTCTAGACCTTATTTATCAAATTTAATGCTTACTATATGACATAAGAAGACTATGTGCTTTGGTTTTTCATTTTTCTGATTTTTTATTTTTGATGCCCATTTGAATCTTGGTCAAATCCTAGGTTTGACCAAGATTTAAACAAGTTTAAAACATGAAAATGAAAAGGGAAGCATTTATCCTTCTTAGTCACTCTAAATGAAGTTTTTGGGAGGTTTTTTGAAATTTCCATGTTTGAAACCCAAAACCACTTCTCTTCATGCTTGACTTCATAAGACATAGTTTAGGGTTAGGGGTAGATACATGATTTGTATGGTTTGAATATTTCTAGACCTTGTTTATCAACTTGAATGCTTACTATATGATGTAAGAAAACTACGTATGTGCTTTGGTTTTTCATTTTTCTGTTTTTTGTTTAATTTTCCGCCCATTTGAATCTCTGTCAAATCCTAGGTTTGACAAAGATTTAAACAAGTTAATACGTGAAAACGAAAAGGTAAGCATGGATCCTTCTTAGTCACTCCAAAATGTACCAATTGATAGATGTGTTAACTTTGCTTCATGGAAAAAATAATGTCATGTAAATGAGTTAACTTGGATTTCCTACCCTTGAATCCATAGGAAACTATGTTCTAATGCACTATAATAATCAACCGAGTTTTTACACCAACAGGTCTACGTGTGGTGCCCATGCGTGAGGTCCCACACTTCAGTGAGCACAAGTCACGTGCAATAGGTACGCAAACTCCCAGCCATTTTCTTTGTCAAGAGAAGACGCATTAGGAATTCAGGATGTGTATTGGAAGTCTCTGGGTCCTTCAGGATCCTTCGTTTGTCACTCTCACAAAAAAAAACAAATCTCTCTCATTCTCGGCCTCGCTCGACTCGCTCGCTCGCTCGCACCTCCTGCTCACTGACAAACCCTGCACAATAGTCAACATCATCACCCGAAAAAGGGGAGACACCATAATGCTCTCCCTCCTTCTTCTCTCCTTCCGAGTGATCCCTCTTCCTCCGAGTTTCACTCGACGGGCAAACACATATGTCTTTTGCATAGTAGAGTAATAATAAAAAGGTACGTAGAAAAATCGACCTACGAATCTATAATTAAATAGGTTAAACTAGGGTTTTGCCCAGTACTACAGATCAAGGTTCAAAAAAATCCAACTACGGGGTTCGAACAACCCCATTTCTAATCAAAGAATTTGTTCGACGTCATCCAAATGGCCTCAAACTATAGCATGGGCGGATCCAGACTATAGCCAAGGGGGGCAGCCGCCCCCAATCAATTTTCTGAAACATTGTAATATGTTAAGCTAAAGGCTGGTTTGCCCGCACTTAGAAATGATATTTGCATCACTTATCATATGTTTGCCCATTTGAATCTTGTCAAATCCTAGGTTTGATCATGATTTAAACAAGTTTAAAACATGAATATGAAAAATTAAGGATGTATCCTTCGTAGTCACTCCAAAATGAAGCTCGATCTTGAGAGGGTTTTTGAAATTTCCATGTTTGAAACCAAAAAACCATGTACTTCTCTTCATGCTTGACTTCATAAGACTGAGTTTGGGGTTAGGGGTAGCTTGATACATAAATTTTCTGGTTTGAATATGTCTAGACATTGTTTATCAACTTAATTGAATGCTTACTAGATGACATAAGATGACTATGTGCATTGGTTTTTCATTTATTTTTTGAATTTTTATGCCCATTTGAATCTTGGTCAAATCCTAGGTTTGACCATGATTTAATCAAGTTTAAAACATGAATATGAAAAATTAAACATCTATCCTTCTTAGTCACTCCAATATGTAGCTCTTGGGAGGGTTTTTGAAATTTCCATGATTGAAACCAAAAACCACTTCTCTTCATGCATGCTTGACTTCATAAGACAGAGTTTAGGGTTAGGGGGTAGATACATGATTTTCCTGCTAGTTTGAATATGTCTAGACCTTGTTTATCAATTTAAATGAACTAGCAGGGTCACCCGCGCATTTGCGCGGCTAGATTATTGTATTATATTTAGAGGACTCATATAATACTTAAGATACTTAATAACAAATATTAGGATATTTTTATTTTCTCCTTTTTCTCAATTTGTCTTACAACTCTTGTAAAAAACATATTTAGACATTAAAACCTGAACATTTCCTCATAATGTTCTTTATGTATCTTACAATTTTAACTTCACATAGAATTTAAATCCTACATTATTCAATCTGTATGTAATAGGAAAACAGAATCACTGAACAATTATACATTAATATAATTATATTATTTAACCAACAAACATATATATTATGGATTCCATATGGATTCTGAACCAAGACCATGCCCACATGGAGTTTGTACAAACATCAAACTCCATTTTCTGAAGCTACTTTTCCAAGCTTCAAACCATACGGATCAAGTTTTTAGTATTTTTTTTAGCTCTAAGAAAATGGTAACATGAACCTTTGTTTGAAGTAACACGGCAGAAATTTAAATTATGAATGAATCATGACATTGAGAAGTAATTAATGAGTATTAGTCTATTAGAAACGTGAGTAATGGGAAATTACTCATAAAATTATCAGTATGAATCCACAATGAGCGAAAGAAGAGATGTTGTCACATTGTCACTTCTCACTTGTACATCACTGTGTGCCTGGACACCACACAACGTTGAGTGATGCCACTGTTGGTCTTCTAACATGTCGTTGGCCGTACAATACTCTCTCGTTGTTGGTGTGATCAATGTTGAGCATGATGCTTATGCGAGGGATCGGATAGAATTGCTTGAAGGTGTCTTCCATAGTTCCCAATTGCAATAACGGCCGACATTCATGTCGTTTAATTCAAACTTACATTGGTGCATCTGCTCCACTGCATGATTAGCATGCACACATCTTTCGATCAAGGATGCACCATGGCGCCATCAAACTCTTGCTCATCCACATTAGCCTAAATCTTCCATATCTGCGGGTATCGCCCGTTCTGAGCATTGTAAATGGATCTGACAACTGAAAAAACACACCTTGAATTTTAAATAACACTGTAGTATTCTTAGAATGTACAAAGCCATATAAGTTCACTTCTTTTGTCAGATACAGAGATTGAAGATTCCTCTATATCTCACATTACTAAATTTTCTTTAGCAGCCAAAAGTGTAAGATAATCATTTATCAATTCTTAGTAAGGTAGATTCCACAACAGAGTATAACTGATGAATTCTGGTACTGAAGGAAAGTATCGAGGACAATCGGAATGGATGGGCAGCATGTAGTTACCCTACCATCCCCTTACCTTGCCTTGTGCCAACACATTCCGTCTGTGATTTTTTGACCACCCAACTGAGGGTTGTTCATCTGATGTATCTTACAGTGTCTCTCGCTAACATCGACTGGGGAAGGGCAGTCGGTAGCAGTGAGGTAGAGGAAGGAGTAATCTGCAGGACATCCGTAACGGCTAATTTGGAAGAGTGGTGGCGAGTAGAGGCATCAGAGAGATGCGGACTAATATAATTCAGAAATCACACAGTGCACTTTCAGATTGGACATAAATTTCAGAAGTTGATCTATACCATGGAGAGCCAACTCAATCCTTTCACCAAACAAACAAACTATCTCAATGGAATTCAGTGTGATACAGGAATTATTAAGATATTATATTAGACCAAGAAAGATTGAAAGCAAGAAATACCTGGACACTTGTAGAGTAGGACCTCCGCATTCTAGAAAAAGAATACTCTCCCGTATAGGCAGCAGCATCACCATGGTCTCTTTACTTCTCTAGATAATAACCATTGTTCCATAATCATCTTAAACTGAATAGGTTTACAAATCTGAGATGTATTTTACGGATGCTTGGAAGATCAGAGCATGTACCAATGTACCATACCAGTTTTGCAGCCGAGGAAAGATGCCTACTCTGAAAAATATCATGATGGAGCTGGAGACATTACCAGAGAATATAATATGATACCTGATGCATGGTTACATGCTAAGTTACTATAGACATCAAGAAGAAAAGCCGGACATAGATGCGTGGCGTGCACCATAAACCTCGACCAGTGCAATCGATGAGAAATCGGCGCCGCCGGAAGCAGTGTTGCGTCCGGTGGAAGTAATCTGCTTCGTAATTCCATCATGATTGACCGCACATGTCCCTCCTCCGTTGCATCAACCATCGTGGATTGCATTGTTGTCTGAACTTGCAAGTTCTGGAGATTCAAAGGCTACATCAATTTACACTGGAAGCACTATATAATTGATTTCTTCAAATTACATAGAACATCAATAACTGATCTGATTACTCACAAAAACAAACACATATGTTAAGCTCAGATGAATGACATTATTCTTTCGTAATGAAAATGTGTATGTGTGTCTATTTATTTGGGTGAAGAAAGACTATTGTTGTTTAACCAACACTATACTTGCTATCTGATATGATGGATTGGCACATCAATTTATCATTTGTTGAAGATATTCTGATCAAATAGTTTAGACATAGAAATAAATTATTTCTCTGTTGCATATCACAAAAATATTTTTCATAATTAGATATTTATTCTACCATTACATTTTCATTTTTAAACGTAATAGAACTATCATCATTTGAATCGAGTCTCTACATGATTTTTTTAGGCTTACCTTTGGCTTTGCCTTACAGTTCTTAATAAACAATAAAATATCCTTGGCCTCACATCTTCTTTTGTTTTTTAGGGAACCCTCGCCTCATTTCTTCTGCTACACCTCACGCTGATCATTTGATAAAACTGGTAGAGTATAGCTCTTTTTAGACATCCTATACTGTTAGATTACATCCGCTACATGCCCACATTCATGTTTTGTGTTGTGTATCTGATAAAATGCAATGCTAATTAATCTAGTAATGCAACATGTTCCACAAAATAAATTCTTCTAATTGCCATCTGACCGGTATATGGCTCTTCCTATATGTAGTCGATTAAGAATTTAAGATTCAGAAAATACGTGATAGTGAAAATTTGAGATGCTTAAGATTAAGAAAAAACACCTCAAATATACATATGTGTGCTTTGGACTGAATATGAAGTATGAAATTAACTATATAAGTGAATCAAACGCCGATGTTAGTGAAACATTCCCTAAAAAGAGCACCTAAAATTAAATATATAAATAAATAAGATGAATGGATAAATGCACGAAGCATGCATCCGGCTTCTTGCCTGTCTAGCACGATTTTATCGCGATGGTGGTCATCGCCCCGAAGCAGGCATCCAACTGCTTGAATGTCTTGTTCGATCTTGCCGCGATAGCCGCGGTGAGCTTAACTTGTAAAGGAGCAACATGTTTTATTAGGACCTGCAAGTACTTTTTTTCATATATAATCACATAAGAAAATTAAGAAAAAAATTCACCTCTGAAAAGTAGATTGACAAAGATGCATGGCACTGCTACTACCGTGGATGGCTGATTTTGTGTAACTTAAATGGTTGGGAATTTTTGTCAAACATGTGAATGGTGTATAGTATATATACACCTGCAATAGGACATCAGCACCAGTGTTCAGCCAGTTCCGAGCGTGTGACTGCCAGCAATTAAGAGAGATGAAGCACTACTTGACAAACAACATAAAAACATTATGTGCTTACCTCTAGACATGGATTAGGGAGGCAAGAGAATCCAACAGCGCTACCTGTCCGGATTTGGCATGCAGTGCAGGTGACAGCAGTGGCGAGTAGCGCTGGGGTCTGGTATAGCTGGTATAGGTGAGTCCACGGCGGTTTGCCTGTCCAGCAAAAGCATAAGGAGAACATCGGCGACGACGGCGTTGAACTGGTGGCGGCGGGGCGGTGATAATATGCGGGGCTCTAGGATTTTTAGGGCATGGGACGTGGGGGTGGGGCGTATACTGTTAGCGGATGTGATTTTTTTTTTGACAGCAGCAGACGTGATTGATTATAACTGGTTCTGATCTGTTATAGCGAATCATTAGGTATGAATCTGAGCCATTCTTTTTTTTTTTGACAGCACCAGACGTGATTGATTATATAATAACTGGTTCCGATCTACAGCGAATCGTTACGTATGAATCTGAGCCATTATTTTCTTTGGTGTCATACGGTAGGCTAATCCGAGCCGTTATTTGTCTTGTGTTTTAATTATATAATAGATACTTACTATATGACATGAGAAGACCTTGGTTTTAATTTTTATACCCATTTGAATCTTCGTCAAATCCTAGGTTTGTTGACGAAGATTTGAACAAGTTTAAAACATGAATATGAAAAAGTAAGCATGTATGCTTCTTAAGTCACTCCAAAATGAAGCTCTTGGGAGGGTTTTTGAAATTTCCATGTTTGAAACTAAAAACCACTTCTCTTCATGCTTGACTTCATAAGTCATGGTTTAGGGCTATATAGATAGGGGGTTAGATACATGATTTTTCTAGTTTGAATATGTCTAGACCTTCTTTATCAACTTAATTGAATGCTTACTATATGACATAAGAAGACTATGTGCCTTGATTTTTCATTTTTTTTAAAATTATGCCCATTTGAATCTTGGTCAAATCCTAGGTTTGACCATGATTTAAACAAGTTGAAAACATGAATATGAAAAATTAAGCATCTATCCTTCTTAGTCACTCCAAAATGTAGCTCTTGGGAGGGTTTTTGAAATTTCCATGTTTGAAACCCAAAACAACTTCTCTACATGCTTGACTTCATAAGACAGAGTTTAGGGTTAGGGGTAGATACATGATTTGTCTGGTTTGAATACGTCTAGACCTTGTTTATCAAATTTAATGCTTACTATATGACATAAGAAGACTATGTGCTTTGGTTTTTCATTTTTCTGATTTTTTTTATTTTTGATGCCCATTTGAATCTTGGTCAAATCCTAGGTTTGACCAAGATTTAAACAAGTTTAAAACATGAAAATGAAAAGGGAAGCATTTATCCTTCTTAGTCACTCTAAATGAAGTTTTTGGGAGGTTTTTTGAAATTTCCATGTTTGAAACCCAAAACCACTTCTCTTCATGCTTGACTTCATAAGACATAGTTTAGGGTTAGGGGTATATACATGATTTGTATGGTTTGAATATGTCTAGACCTTGTTTATCAACTTGAATGCTTACTATATGACGTAAGAAAACTACGTATGTGCTTTGGTTTTTTATTTTTCTGTTTTTTGTTTAATTTTCCGCCCATTTGAATCTCTGTCAAATCCTAGGTTTGACCAAGATTTAAACAAGTTTAACACGTGAAAACGAAAAGGTAAGCATGGATCTTTCTTAGTCACTCCAAAATGTACCAATTGATAGATGTGTTAACTTTGCTTCATGCAAAAAATAATGTCATGTAAATGAGTTAACTTGGATTTCCTACCCTTGAATCCATAGGAAACTTTGTTCTAATGCACTATAATAATCAACCGAATTTTTACACCAACAGGTCTACGTGTGGTGCCCATGCGTGAGGTCCCACACTTCAGTGAGCACAAGTCACGTGCAATAGGTATGCAAACTCCCATCCATTTTCTTTGTCAAGAGAAGACGCATCAGGAATTCAGGATGCGTATTGGAAGTCTCTGGGTCCTTCAGGATCCTTCGTTTGTCCCTCTCACAAAAAAACAAATCTCTCTCATTCTCGGGCTCGCTCGACTCGCTCGCTTGCTCGCACCTCCTGCTCACTGACAAACGCTGCACAATAGTCAACATCATCAACCGAAAAAGGAGAGACGCCATAATGCTCTCCCTCCTTCTTCTCTCCTTCCGAGTGATCCCTCTTCCTTCGAGTTTCACTCGACGGGCAAACACATATGTGCTGCATAGTAGAGTAATAATAAAAATGTACGAAGAAAAATCGACAAACGAATCTATAATTAAATTTAATGCTTACTATATGACATAAGAAGACTATGTCCCTTGATTTTTCATTTTTTGTTTTTTCTGAATTTTTATGCCCATTTGAATCTTGGTCAAATCCTAGGTTTGACCATGATTTAAACAAGTTTCAAACATGAATATGAAAAATTAAGCATATATCCTTCTTAGTCACTCCAAAATGTAGATCTTGGTAGGGTTTTTGAAATTTCCATGTTTGAAACCAAAAACCACTTCTCTTCATGCATGCTTGACTTCATAAGACAGAGTTTAGGGTTAGGGGGTAGATACATGATTTTCCTGGTTTGAATATATCTAGACCTTGTTTATCAACTTAATTGAATGCTTACTATATAACACAAGAAGACTATGTGCTTTGGTTTTTGATTTATTTTGAATTTTTATGCCCATTTGAATCTTGGTCAAATCCTAGGCTTGACCAAGATTTAAACAAGATTAAAACATGAAAATGAAAAATTAAGCCTTGATCCTTCTTATTCACTGCAAAATTAAGATTTTGGGAGGGTTTTTGAAATATCCAGGTTTGAAACCCAAAACCACTTCTCTTCGTGCATAGTTTAGGGTTAGGGGTAGATACATGAATTTTTGGTTTATAGTAAGCATTCAAGTTGATAAACAAGGTCTAGACATATTCAAACCAGAAAAATCATGTATCTACCCCCTAACGCTAAACTCTGTCATATGAAGTCAAGCATATAAGAGGAATGGTTTTGGGTTTCAAACATGGAAAATTCAAAAACCCTACCAAAAGCTTCATTTTTGGAGTGAATAAGAAGGATCCAGGCTTACTTTTTCATTTTCATGTTACTAACTTGTTTAATTATTGGTCAAACCTAGGATTTGCCCAAGATTCAAATGGGCATAAAAATTCAATAAAGAATTCAAAAAATGAAAAACCAAAGCACATAAGCTTCTTAAGTTATAGTAAGCATTCATGTTGATCAACGGAGTCTAGACATATTTAAACAATAAAAATCATGTATATACCCCAAACCCTAAACTCTGTCTAATGAAGTCAAGCACGAAGAGAAGTGGTTTTCGGTTTAATTTTTTAATTTTTTTTTTTGAATTTTTATGCCCATTTGAATCTTGGTCAAATCCTAGCAGGTTTAACCAATATTTAAACAAGTTTAAAACATGAAAATGAAATGTAAGTATGGATCCTTCTTATTCACTCCAAAATGAAGCTTTTGGGAGGGTTTTTCAAATTTCCATGTTCGAAACCCAAAATGACATCTCTTCGTGCTTGACTTCATAAGACAAAGTTTAGGGGTAGGGGTAGATACATGATTTTTCTGGTTTGAATATGTCTAGACCTTGTTTATCAACTTGAATGCTTACTACATGACATCAGAAGACACTATGTGTTTTTTTTTTGAATTTGTTATGCCCATTTGAATCTTGGTCAAATCCTAGGTTTGACCAAGATTTAAAACAGTTTAAAACATGAAAATGAAAAGTAAGCCTGGATTCTTCTTAGTCACTCCAAAATGAAGCTTTTGGGAGGTTTTTTTTAAAATTTCCATGTTTGAAACCCAAAACCACTTCTCTTAATGCTTGACTTCATAAGACAGAGTTTAGGGTTAGGGGCCAAGTATATACATGATTTTTCTTGTTTTAATATGTCTAGACTTTGTTTATCAACTTGAATGCTTACTATATGACATCAAAAGACTATGTGTTTGGTTTTGATTTTTTTGAATTAGTTATGTGCATTTGAATCTTGGTCAAATCCTAGGTTTGACCAAGATTTAAACTAGTTTAAAACATGAAAATGAAAAGGTAAGCCTGGATTCTTCTTAGTCACTCCAAAATGAGCTTTTGGGAGTTTTATTAATTTCCATGTTTGAAACCCATAACCACTTTTCTTCATGCTTGAATTCATAAGACAGAGTTTAGGGTTAGGGGGTATATACATGATTTTTCTGGTTTGAATATGTCTATACTTCGTTGATCAACTTTAATGCTTACTATATGGCATAAGAAGCTTATGTGCTTTGGTTTTTGATTTTTTGATTTCTTTTTTGAATTTTTATGCTAATTTGAATCCTGGTCAATTCCTTTGTTTGACCAAGATTTAAACAAGTTTAAAACATGAAAATGAAAAGGTAAGCCTGGCTCCTTCTTAGTCATGAAAATGAGTTGACTTGGCTTTCCAACCCTTGAATCCATAGGAAACTTTGTACTAATGCAGTATAATAATCACCCGAGTTTTTACACCAACAGGTCTGTCACTTACGTGTGGTGCCCATGCGTGAGGTCCCACACTTCAGTGAGCACAAGTCACCTGCGGTAGTGTGGGGCCCCGGACTAGCTGTCCGAAACACCCGTTATGCATATACATTCACGATCCCATGATCAGTATGTCGTGAAAGCATAACCGAACTGGTATCAAATACATCATCTGTTACAATACCGAATAAAAAGATTACAACAGGTCACATGACCAATACTCACATAAGAGCCGCAATGGCAGGAGATCAACAATTACACAGCGGAAATACTTCAGACGAAAGCGTTCACATGGCCCAAGTCATGCCATAACCCTACAGGCAACTGACTGGGAAGACGTTCCTAGCTCGCATAGACGTCGTAGACTCCTTCTTCATCTGTCGGATTCCACCAAGTCTGGCCAAGTAAATAGCCAGGGACAAAGCCATGAGTACATTACGAATTGTACTCGCAAACCACCTTAGAGAGAAGTAAAGGATATGCAATTTGGCGGTAGCAAGGAACAGGCACTATTCTAGGGTTACAAGGAGTGAGAGATAGTTTCTCTCGAGAGTATGACATGTCTATATCTTTGTTGAAAACCTTTTCGTAAACAAGTTTCTTTTGAAGACTAATAGGTAAGGGTGACCCATTTTCCTTTCCGGCCATCTCATATGGCCAAACCAACTTTCCCAACTTTCCACCGTACCTCCCAGGTACATTTCCACCAGTCCCACTGGCATCATTTTCCCAAAACATTTTTTTTGAGAAAACACTTTTATAAACCAAAACTCTTCAGGCTAAGCAACAGCCTTCCCAACCGTCCATAACCGCGGACACGGCTATTCGAATAGTTTTCACTCTGCAGAGGTCGTACACTTTCCCCACAAGATCCGATAGATCCGCCGGGATCATCCCTGGTTCACCAAGCGTCAAAACGCGAGGTTCGGATAATCGATCGCAGTTTTTCGCTTGCTCGCCTTAGCCTAAGACATGCCGCCTAGAGTTGTACCTCCCAACGCCAGAGTCCGAGGGGTCGTTTACCCAGGAGTAGCAAATTCCCCGACCAGCTCGGCCCTCCGGAATGCCGCGACCAACTGCGGGGCATTATTCAATGGGAGCTCATAGGTTGTACCCCTGCCATCTAAAGAGAAGGAAAGGCGTCCCCAGTACGTCGGGAAGGCCCAGTCGATAGGTGTCCATGCTCGGACTACCCCTTACACTTGCAGGACCCAAACTAAGGCGAGACAAACTACTACGCTACGCCCCGTGCCCACTTTGGGGTAATGTGGTTGCACTGTCTTTTAGTCCGGGTGAGTACTTAGGCGCTAAAGTTTTCGAAAACATTTTCTTTCCTCCACTTGCCTCCAGCAAAACTCCTTTTGCAAACACTTTTTCTTTTCAAAAACTCACACTTGGGCAGGGTTGCCCCATTCCAAGGTTTTCGAAGAACTTCTTTCTTCAAAACTTTTTCATAAAACAACTTTTTCAAAGGGCTCCCAACCTATAGTCTAACTTTTCTTGAAAAGTGGCGACAAGGATGATAAGGTGATAAGCACCATACCACTAATAGGGGGTTGATCAGTAGGTACCATCGAGGGCTGCACCCTAAGGGTGGAATAATAAAACTCTGGGTAGCAATAACCACCCACATAAATAAGTAAACAATGCAATTTATAAAACTGCTAACAATGCAAGAGTAAGAGAATTAGGATGAGATATGCATCAAGAGGTGGCTTGCCTTGGTTGGCTATTTGTCCCTGGACTTGTTCTTCATGATCCTCTGCTCTTCCTTCCTCTTCGAAATTCTCACCAAGACCCTCTCCATCTCCGATAATGTTCGCATTCTAACGTCGCAAAATACAAGGAGAACAAACAACACGAGGGGCACTTAATCAAACAAGCACTCATAAGCATTATAAAATAAATACACAAACTATATGAAGTATTAACTAATCCTAAGCCTAAGCAATAATAAACTAAGTCATTTTTAGTTAGAGAAAACCATTTATTTTGCTTAGAAAATAGGACATGAGTCCTAAAATGCACAAAGAAAATTTCTCCTCGGTATACAAAGCATATGCCCAGGTATATGTCAACAAATAGAACCTTCATGCACTGGGTTTGAGTCAAAACCATTTTTATAAAAAAACAATTTAACAAATTTACAAAAACAGAAATAACGCGGTTTTACTTTTTTGATCACAGATCAACGTTTTGAATCTGCAAGCAAGACTTACACCTAAAGGTAGATAATCCCTCACAAAACTTCACAAAATTTAGTTTGCAAAATTTCGACTTACAGATTAATTTTAAATATAAAAACAATGACCAGAGAGGGTTTTATGGTTTTTTTTTCCCAGACATACTCTGATGCTCAGAAAAATATGAGTTTTGGATATGTTGTTAGCAACATCAGATTGAGACAACAAAAAGTGGTTTCACTCCAAAATATTTTTATTAGCTTCCGCAAGATTTTTCTAAACGCAGATCTTGTGTAACATTGATCTCTGGATCACATGCACATACTTACGTTCTATGCATGCGAACCAGTGTCAAGCTGTATTCATTTGCATGTAGATTACTCCAAAATTTGCTTTGGCACGAAACTCTATTTAAAACTCCCACATTTGAATATATACTGCCACTGCATGGCTTTACCATTTTAATTACTGTGGGATATATAGGAACGATATACGTGGATGGTTTTTATCTGAGGTGGTCAGTATTGTAACATAGAACGCTACAAAATTTGAATCACGCAATTAGGATGTTCCAGGAATATTTGGTGGTTTTAAACCTAGAACAGATCTGGCTGGAGATTATTTTCAGGAAAAGGAAAAAGAAAACTAGCTGGGCCAAACTGGCCAGACCTATCGGAGCAGTGCTGGTCGACCTAACAGCACCAGCTGCACGCACGCTGGTGATAAGGTGAGCATGGGGCCTGGCCGGCCATACAGCCCAGCATGGCGCATGCGATCATCAGATCGATGATCAGCGAGACTCTGGGCGCTCTCTCCCGCAACGACCGAAGTCGGGCGGCGCGACCGCGATACGCAAGACGGAGGCGGGACAAAGGCTCACCTTGGGATGCTGGAACGACGAGGAAGTCACGGATGAAGGTGGAGACGAGAGGTGTCCAGCTCTGGCTGCCTTGGACGCGCAGACGTGGCTGTAGGTTGCGCGCGCGGACGGAGACGTACGGTCGCGTCGGTACGAGCAGCGCCACGGCGACGGCGATGAGCTCCTCGTGAGCTCCTGGACACGAACAAGAGCGGAGTCAGAAGAGCACGAGGGAGGGTATCATGGAGAGACAGAGAGACGGATGGACAGGTGACAACTGTGACGCAGACGACGACATGCAGCACGGCCCCGTCGGCGACGAAGACGGAGACGGGGCAGCTCGGGGACGAGGGAGACAACGCAGAGGAGGAGCGGCGGACGGCAATGAGACGCGCTGCTGCTCAGCCTAGCTGTCTCGGACGGGTGGGCGGAGCTGGTGGTGCTCCAGGGCGTGGGCTCGGACAGCGACGCGTTCCCCGTCGGCGCAGACGGACTCCAACATCGGCGACGAAGTGAAAGCTCACTGAGGCTGCTCAAGAATGACGGAGGCGTCACGGAGCTTCCTCGCGCGATGGTGCTGCATGTCGCCCAGGACGCGTCGGTGTGCTCACGGTCATCGTGGACGAGGTTGTGCTCGGTGCTCCACGTCCGGGACAGCAACTGCCAGAACTAAACTCGACGGCGACGGTCCTCATGGATACCTGGCAAGGAAAAGGGACGGGTCAGACGCGCACGCATAAGAGGAAGGCATGGAGACCGAGAGAGAGAGAAGGCGCGCGGAGTGAGGCGACGGCCTCGACGCCGACGCCGATCGACATGCAGACCGACGGTCGTGGCGTTCCTTTGATCAGGGCGAGCGAGGTAGGAGGAAGAGCTGCTTCTGAGGGCGTCCTGGAGAGCAACGAAGGAATGAGAGGAGGGTGTGGAGAGGGTTGGAGGCTTTTGACCAGGACGAGATCGTGCTCTGCCTCGACGTGGCATCCGTGGGTTGGCGATCAAGGGCGGCGAGCGCGGCCAGGAGGAAGGGACAAGGAGGGAAACAGGGGTGGAGCTGCGGTGTCTCCAGACCGTGCTGAAGGTTTTTGGAACGAGGTGGACGTCGGGGTCGCGAGGGAATCGAAGGTCAAGGAGGGGTCATGTCCGCCTTCCAACTGTTCGACACAAGAACTGAGAAGCAAGGAGGCCGCGTGCGTGCAGGTTCGGGCACGGCCTGGTTTCTCCGAGCGTGTGTGAAGAGGATGGTCTCGTCTCGTCCAGGGTTTGGGCGTGCACGGTCAGCAGGGAGAAGAGAGAGAACGGTGGTCACCACCATCGGGTTCCAAGGAAAAAGAATTAGAGGGAGGTCTAGTGATGGCTAGGGGTACATGCATGGAGGGTAGGGGCCTGCAGGAGGTAGCAGGATTCAGTGTGTCTATTTGTTTGGCCAGATGTGAGAGTGGGAGATGCGGCTAAGGCATAGAATGCACATGCGCGCACGGACTCGGCCATGCCCTTGCCTCTCCATTCCGAGCAAGCCCTAAGCCACTACGGCTGCACACAATGATCAAGAGAAAGGGTGGGGTGAAAACACCAGGGAGTAGGAGAGAGAAAAGAAATAATAAAGAGGCAGTACAGGTAGGGAAGAGAGACAAGGATGGATGCATGGCACAAGGCCCTGGTCGGCATGACCATCTCCACAACGTGTGTCATGCCTAAGCATTGCACAAATGGGCAAGATAGATTAGCAAGGTGAAAGTATTGACGATGGCTAGACCTACAATTTATCTTTGGAAGAAGACTTGAAGAAAAAAATAAGAGTGAGAGATGTGGAAATGAGCATTAATCATCTAACCGATCAAATATTATCTCGTAAATGGATGATGAAAGATAGATCCAAGAGGTGCATGAGAGGTCCAAGGGTTACCATTTATTTTATAATCAACCGATGTTGGTTTGAAACACTATATAAGACTAAGGCTAAATTTGAAGGTAATACATTTGAAAAAGCTTTTGAAATTTTTGAAGGAAGCAAAATAATATTTTGAGCCCAAAATGTTCTACTTGCCCAACCAACATAGAAGATTTTTCCTCCTATTTTAGAAATAACGGACATAAGTAACATAAACATGCATTTTTCTAAAAGAAAATATAATAGGGAAAATAATTTTGTAGAGATTAATTTTGGGTGGAAAAGAGAAGGCATAAAATACCGGTCAAACTCCCTATTTTATTTGAGAAAATATTTTAAAAAGGTTTTTAATAAAACTAGAAGTAACTTTATAGGGAAAATAAAGAAGAGATAGAGTTTTAGGTTGTTGGGGGAAATTGGAGGGAACTCCAATTTTTGAAAAAAAAGGGGGGTTAAGGCCAAGTTGGTGATCTAGGAGAGATATGGGTGCGAGATTATTCTTTTGTTGGACAAAAGATCATCTACCAAGATCATGACCGGACGGAGTAGTGATCTTAAATGATGGATCTGAGAGACGTATTAATGGCAACTACAATGCCATGGATATTTGATCACAGATCAAATAGTCTTAAATTTAGTTTGGTGTCTAAGACGTTTATTTGGTTTAAACTAAATAAGAAATATCATTTGAAATGTTTGGAAACAAGAGAGGCTTTTAGAAAGGGTTGAGTGACCCATAGGTGAAGTGGAATAAAATATGGATAATCCCATTTATTTTTTTGGAAACCAAAACTTCATATAAAAGCTTTTATTTTTTTAAATAAAATTTAAAGGCACACCAAGTAAGGGTAAGCCATGAGGAAATTACTTTGTGTCAAAATAAAACAACTTTGGAAACTCTTTTTTTTTCTTTATACAATGATCTGAGGTGACCATAGCCAATTTTAAAGAAAAGGTTTTTGACAAGATCTTTTGAATTAAGACTAAGAGTCATAGGACAAAACAAAAGAGGTTTTGTGTTTTGTCAGAAAGTTCAAACACTCTTGAAGAGAGGAGGTTAGGGTAATACAAGAGTGGCCATAGCATGAGTGTTTTTCTTGAGACATGAAGACGTGGGTTGAGGTACTTCACTTAACACTATTTAGCAACCATCACTCGTCAAACAAAGTCAGACAAGCATTTCCAATAAAAAAAACAAATCAATACATGCAGAACATAAAAAGTTTTTGTTCCCCCTGATTTTTGCACATTGGACAAATAAACATGGTTGCAAAAGTCAGGGTGTTACAGACCTTCCACCCTTAAAATAATCTCGTCCCAAGATTACTAAGCGTAGGACTAGAGAGGTTTTAAAGGTTAACTGAAGTTAGACTTCATCTTCCGGTAGACGTGCCGTTGTCAAAAGGGTCATAGCTTCAGCTTCTGATAGACATTGTAGATTTCCGCAGAGGGCAAGCTTCGTGAAGAGGTTGACTGCTCTATGCCGGTGTTAGATTTGTAGCTTCCGAACAATCCTCGAGGGGTCCATGATTCTTGGAGGGTCAAAGCATCCAAACGGTGCTTTTAGAAAGGTTGTTTTGATTATTTTTTTTTGAGTTAGCTTCAATTTTAGTGGAAGACGTAGTCTTCCACCCTTAAGATTGTTCATCGGGGGTTCGAGAAAACTCAAATCTTCAGCCATGGGGTCCTGTCGAGCGCTTTTGAAGAAGCCATCGATCTTCCGTCTTGAGTGAAGAATCTTTAGGGGGCGACGTGCAGTCTGCAGCTTCAAGAGGCACGCACGGCGTTTACAGTTCTGTAAGGCACTCGTTAAGTTAGTAAGTCAGCGGAACTCCTGGTGGGTCTTCACATAAAGCGGCATCAATCGTCGAAGACAATCTTCAACTTTAAGGTTAGTGTTTATTAAAGTACACCAAATCTTGAGTCTTGAATTGTCTTCAAGGGCTTCACTTGATGAGGACCAAATGAACCTTCCAGGGTAACTTGGATCCGATGATACATCTCCCTTCGCTTGTTAGATGGTGAGTCAGGGTGAGTTTTTAAGAAAATAACCTCAAAGTTAGCGTGATTATGCTCTACGTTTAGACAAAATTTGTATGGCTTCATCTTCTCGTGGGGTTGCAGTCGATCTTGAAGGCATTGGCTTCTGCTTCCGTGGCGTCGCAGGGTGTCTGGGGTTGAAATGGCACACTGAAGTTGGGAATTCCAGGAGAACAGGGTTAGATCTATTTGTTACCCCAATTAGATTTAGAGTTTCCCGTTAACTTTGTAAACTAAAGGTTAGAATTTCTAATAGAATTTTGACAGAATGCGAGGAAAACAACTTAGGAAGGGTTTCCTAGACTGGGTTATCACACAAAAGGGGTTTTTCAGGCCTAAAGGCTAGAGCAAGCATACACACAACAAGCAATCACAAGCACTCAACCAGCAATTTCACAACACCACAAGAAA
Organism: Lolium perenne; assembly: GCF_019359855.2. Taxonomy (NCBI): domain Eukaryota; kingdom Viridiplantae; phylum Streptophyta; class Magnoliopsida; order Poales; family Poaceae; genus Lolium; species Lolium perenne. The sequence goes on from NC_067245.2 coordinate 142,530,841, forward strand.
TCATGAAAACTACACGAGGTACTTTAAGTACCCAGGGATGCCTGATACGCGGGGTAGCTTAATGAAAAACAATTAAGTTTGTCCTATCCATCCTATAGGCTTCGGTTGGTCACAGATGTAGACGTCTTCATCTTGCTGATATCGACATTAACGTTGATCCTCGGTGCCGGTGGTGCTGAAGCAGATTTGGTGTTGAGTCATCGATGTTGAGGTGAAGAGGCGAATGATGCGTAGATCTTCTGGTCTCAATATCCCAGGGACGTGAGGTATTCGGAGGGGTTCAGATGGGTAGCTGTTGAGGTACTCCAAGTTGACAACTTCTCGTGACTGGCCTAAAAATTACTAGTCAAGAAGTAAGGACTTGATCAGAGACGACTACAAAAGTGCAAGTCCACGGAGGAACAAGGTCCACTCCTTGACAGACTTTGGTGAAAACCAAAGATATGTTCTTATTATCCCTATACGCGTACTGCTAAGTCGGCATCCAATCCTCAATAGCTGCAGTCAAAGATATATACTTGAGACTTCCTGAAAGGTTGATCCATCTTCGACTTCGAGTCTCCGAGTCTGAGTTGGGGATATCGTCCAATATTGTTTATTTGGAAGAGGGTGAGATATTAGAATCAAAGCTCTCAAGATCTTTGGAAATCATAGAGCATGGTAAGAATTAGAAGTTTTGAAGGGATAAGAAAATTAGAAGATATTCTTTCGTCTACCAAAATAATTTTTTTTTTGTAAATAAGTTTTCCCAAAATACTGGTTTCCTAACTAACGTCCATGCTAACTAAGGTCTCCTACAGTCAGGATGGCTCTGATACCAGCTCTGTGGGGCCCCGGACTAGCTGTCCGAAACACCCGTTATGCATATACATTCACGATCCCATGATCAGTGTGTCGTGAAAGCATAACCGAACTGGTATCAAATACATCATCTGTTACAATACCGAATAAAAAGATTACAACAGGTCACATGACCAATACTCACATAAGAGCTGCAATGGCAGGAGATCAACAATTACACAGCGGAAATACTTTAGACGAAAGCGTTCACATGGCCCAAGTCATGCCATAACCCTACAGGCAACTGACTGGGAAGACGTTCCTAGCTCGCATAGACGTCGTAGACTCCTTCTTCATCTGTCGGATTCCACCAAGTCTGGCCAAATAAATAGCCAGGGACAAAGCCATGAGTACATTACAAATTGTACTCGCAAACCACCTTAGAGAGAAGTAAAGGATATGCAATTTGGCGGTAGCAAGGAACAGGCACTATTCTAGGGTTACAAGGAGTGAGAGATAGTTTCTCTCGAGAGTATGACATCTCTATATCTTTGTTGAAAACCTTTTCGTAAACAAGTTTCTTTTGAAGACTAATAGGTAAGGGTGACCCATTTTCCTTTTCGGCCATCTCATATGGCCAAACCAACTTTCCCAACTTTCCACCGTACCTCCCAGGTACATTTCCACCAGTCCCACTGGCATCATTTTCCCAAAACATTTTTTTTGAGAAAACACTTTTATAAACCAAAACTCTTCAGGCTAAGCAACAGCCTTCCCAACCGTCCATAACCGCGGACACGGCTATTCGAATAGTTTTCACTCTGCAGAGGTCGTACACTTTCCCCACAAGATCCGATAGATCCGCCGGGATCATCCCTGGTTCACCAAGCGTCAAAACACGAGATTCGGATAATCGATCGCAGTTTTTCGCTTGCTCGCCTTAGCCTAAGACATGCCGCCTAGAGTTGTACCTCCCAACGCCAGAGTCCGAGGGGTCGTTTACCCAGGAGTAGCAAATTCCCCGACCAGCTCGGCCCTCCGGAATGCCGCGACCAACTGCGGGGCATTATTCAATGGGAGCTCATAGGTTGTACCCCTGCCATCTAAAGAGAAGGAAAGGCGTCCCCAGTACGTCGGGAAGGCCCGGTCGATAGGTGTCCATGCTCGGACTACCCCTTACACTTGCAGGACCCAAACTAAGGCGAGACAAACTACTACGCTACGCCCCGTGCCCACTTTGGGGTAATGTGGTTGCACTGTCTTTTAGTCCGGGTGAGTACTTAGGCGCTAAAGTTTTCGAAAACATTTTCTTTCCTCCACTTGCCTCCAGCAAAACTCCTTTTGCAAACACTTTTTCTTTTCAAAAACTCACACTTGGGCAGGGTTGCCCCATTCCAAGGTTTTCGAAGAACTTCTTTCTTCAAAACTTTTTCATAAAACAACTTTTTCAAAGGGCTCCCAACCTATAGTCTAACTTTTCTTGAAAAGTGGCGACAAGGATGATAAGGTGATAAGCACCATACCACTAATAGGGGGTTGATCAGTAGGTACCATCGAGGGCTGCACCCTAAGGGTGGAATAATAAAACTCTGGGTAGCAATAACCACCCACATAAATAAGTAAACAATGCAATTTATAAAACTGCTAACAATGCAAGAGTAAGAGAATTAGTATGAGATATGCATCAAGAGGTGGCTTGCCTTGGTTGGCTATTTGTCCCTGGACTTGTTCTTCATGATCCTCTGCTCTTCCTTCCTCTTCGAAATTCTCACCAAGACCCTCTCCATCTCCGATAATGTTCGCATTCTAACGTCGCAAAATACAAGGAGAACAAACAACACGAGGGGCACTTAATCAAACAAGCACTCATAAGCATTATAAAATAAATACACAAACTATATGAAGTATTAACTAATCCTAAGCCTAAGCAATAATAAACTAAGTCATTTTTAGTTAGAGAAAACCATTTATTTTGCTTAGAAAATAGGACATGAGTCCTAAAATGCACAAAGAAAATTTCTCCTCGGTATACAAAGCATATGCCCAGGTATATGTCAACAAATAGAACCTTCATGCACTGGGTTTGAGTCAAAACCATTTTTATAAAAAAACAATTTAACGAATTTACAAAAACAGAAATAACGCGGTTTTACTTTTTTGATCACAGATCAACGTTTTGAATCTGCAAGCAAGACTTACACCTAAAGGTAGATAATCCCTCACAAAACTTCACAAAATTTAGTTTGCGAAATTTCGACTTACAGATTAATTTTAAATATAAAAACAATGACCAGAGAGGGTTTTATGGTTTTTTTTTTCCCCAGACATACTCTGATGCTCAGAAAAATATGAGTTTTGGATATGTTGTTAGCAACATCAGATTGAGACAACAAAAAGTGGTTTCACTCCAAAATATTTTTATTAGCTTCCGCAAGATTTTTCTAAACGCAGATCTTGTGTAACATTGATCTCTGGATCACATGCACATACTTACGTTCTATGCATGCGAACCAGTGTCAAGCTGTATTCATTTGCATGTAGATTACTCCAAAATTTGCTTTGGCACGAAACTCTATTTAAAACTCACACATTTGAATATATACTGCCACTGCATGGCTTTACCATTTTAATTACTGTGGGATATATAGGAACGATACGTGGATGGTTTTTATCTGAGGTGGTCAGTATTGTAACATAGAACGCTACAAAATTTGAATCACGCAATTAGGATGTTCCAGGAATATTTGGTGGTTTTAAACCTAGAACAGATCTGGCTGGAGATTATTTTCAGGAAAAGGAAAAAAGAAAACGAGCTGGGCCAAACTGGCCAGACCTATCGGAGCAGTGCTGGTCGACCTAACAGCACCAGCTGCACGCACGCTGGTGATAAGGTGAGCATGGGGCCTGGCCGGCCATACAGCCCAGCATGGCGCATGCAATCATCAGATCGATGATCAGCGACTCTGGGCGCTCTCTCCCGCAACGACCGAAGTCGGGCGGCGCGACCGCGATACGCAAGACGGAGGCGGGACAAAGGCTCACCTTGGGATGCTGGAACGACGAGGAAGTCACGGATGAAGGTGGAGACGAGAGGTGTCCAGCTCTGGCTGCCTTGGACGCGCAGACGTGGCTGTAGGTTGCGCGCGCGGACGGAGACGTACGGTCGCGTCGGTACGAGCAGCGCCACGGCGACGGCGATGAGCTCCTCGTGAGCTCCTGGACACGAACAAGAGCGGAGTCAGAAGCGCACGAGGGAGGGTATCATGGAGAGACAGAGAGACGGATGGACAGGTGACAACTGTGACGCAGACGACGACATGCAGCACGGCCCCGTCGGCGACGAAGACGGAGACGGGGCAGCTCGGGGACGAGGGAGACAACGCAGAGGAGGAGCGGCGGACGGCAATGAGACGCGCTGCTGCTCAGCCTAGCTGTCTCGGACGGGTGGGCGGAGCTGGTGGTGCTCCAGGGCGTGGGCTCGGACAGCGACGCGTTCCGCGTCGGCGCAGACGGACTCCAACATCGGCGACGAAGTGAAAGCTCACTGAGGCTGCTCAAGAATGACGGAGGCGTCACGGAGCTTCCTCGCGCGATGGTGCTGCAATGTCGCCCAGGACGCGTCGGTGTGCTCACGGTCATCGTGGACGAGGTTGTGCTCGGTGCTCCACGTCCGGGACAGCAACTGCCAGAACTAAACTCGACGGCGACGGTCCTCATGGATACCTGGCCAGGAAAAGGGACGGGTCAGACGCGCACGCATAAGAGGAAGGCATGGAGACCGAGAGAGAGAGAAGGCGCGCGGAGTGAGGCGACGGCCTCGACGCCGACGCCGATCGACATGCAGAGCGACGGTCGTGGCGTTCCTTTGATCAGGGCGAGCGAGGTAGGAGGAAGAGGTGCTTCTGAGGGCGTCCTGGAGTGCAACGAAGGAATGAGAGGAGGGTGTGGAGAGGGTTAGAGGCTTTTGACCAGGACGAGATCGTGCTCTGCCTCGACGTGGCATCCGTGGGTTGGCGATCAAGGGCGGCGAGCGCGGCCAGGAGGAAGGGACAAGGAGGGAAACAGGGGTGGAGCTGCGGTGTCTCCAGACCGTGCTGAAGGTTTTTGGAACGAGGTGGACGTCGGGGTCGCGAGGGAATCGAAGGTCAAGGAGGGGTCATGTCCGCCTTCCAACTGTTCGACACAAGAACTGAGAAGCAAGGAGGCCGCGTGCGTGCAGGTTCGGGCACGGCCTGGTTTCTCCGAGCGTGTGTGAAGAGGATGGCCTCGTCTCGTCCAGGGTTTGGGCGTGCACGGTCAGCAGGGAGAAGAGAGAGAACGGTGGTCACCACCATCAGGTTCCAAGGAAAAAGAATTAGAGGGAGGTCTAGTGATGGCTAGGGGTACATGCATGGAGGGTAGGGGCCTGCAGGAGGTAGCAGGATTCAGTGTGTCTATTTGTTTGGCCAGATGTGAGAGTGGGAGATGCGGCTAAGGCATAGAATGCACATGCGCGCACGGACTCGGCCATGCCCTTGCCTCTCCATTCCGAGCAAGCCCTAAGCCACTACGGCTGCACACAATGATCAAGAGAAAGGGTGGGGTGAAAACACCAGGGAGTAGGAGAGAGAAAAGAAATAATAAAGAGGGAGTACAGGTAGGGAAGAGAGACAAGGATGGATGCATGGCACAAGGCCCTGGTCGGCATGACCATCTCCACAACGTGTGTCATGCCTAAGCATTGCACAAATGGGCAAGATAGATTAGCAAGGTGAAAGTATTGACGATGGCTAGACCCACAATTTATCTTTGGAAGAAGACTTGAAGAAAAAAAATAAGAGTGAGAGATGTGGAAATGAGCATTAATCATCTAACCGATCAAATATTATCTCGTAAATGGATGATGAAAGATAGATCCGAGAGGTGCATGAGAGGTCCAAGGGTTACCATTTATTTTATAATCAACCGATGTTGGTTTGAAACACTATATAAGACTAAGGCTAAATTTGAAGGTAATACATTTGAAAAAGCTTTTGAAATTTTTGAAGGAAGCAAAATAATATTTTGAGCCCAAAATGTTCTACTTGCCCAACCAAGATAGAAGATTTTTCCTCCTATTTTAGAAATAACGGACATAAGTAACATAAACATGCATTTTTCTAAAAGAAAATATAATAGGGAAAATAATTTTGTAGAGATTAATTTTGGGTGGAAAAGAGAAGGCATAAAATACCGGTCAAACTCCCTATTTTATTTGAGAAAATATTTTAAAAAGGTTTTTAATAAAACTAGAAGTAACTTTATAGGGAAAATAAAGAAGAGATAGAGTTTTAGGTTGTTGGGGGAAATTGGAGGGAACTCCAATTTTTGAAAAAAAGGGGGGTTAAGGCCAAGTTGGTGATCTAGGAGAGATATGGGTGCGAGATTATTCTTTTGTTGGACAAAAGATCATCTACCAAGATCATGACCGGACGGAGTAGTGATCTTAAATGATGGATCTGAGAGACGTATTAATGGCAACTACAATGCCATGGATATTTGATCAAAGATCAAATAGTCTTAAATTTAGTTTGGTGTCTAAGACCTTTATTTGGTTTAAACTAAATAAGAAATATCATTTGAAATGTTTGGAAACAAGAGAGGCTTTTAGAAAGGGTTGAGTGACCCATAGGTGAAGTGGAATAAAATATGGATAATCCCATTTATTTTTTTTGGAAACCAAAACTTCATATAAAAGCTTTTATTTTTTTAAATAAAATTTAAAGGCACACCAAGTAAGGGTAAGCCATGAGGAAATTACTTTGTGTCAAAATAAAACAACTTTGGAAACTCTTTTTTTTCTTTATACAATGATCTGAGGTGACCATAGCCAATTTTAAAGAAAAGGTTTTTGACAAGATCTTTTGAATTAAGACTAAGAGTCATAGGACAAAACAAAAGAGGTTTTGTGTTTTGTCAGAAAGTTCAAACACTCTTGAAGAGAGGAGGTTAGGATAATACAAGAGTGGCCATAGCATGAGTGTTTTTCTTGAGACATGAAGACGTGGGTTGAGGTACTTCACTTAACACTATTTAGCAACCATCACTCGTCAAACAAAGTCAGACAAGCATTTCCAATAAAAAAAAACAAATCAATACATGCAGAACATAAAAAGTTTTTGTTCCCCCTGATTTTTGCACATTGGACAAATAAACATGGTTGCAAAAGTCAGGGTGTTACAGGTAGGCAGGCAAAATCCCAGCTATCTTCTTTGTCAAGAGAAGACGCATCAGCATGCGTATCGGAAAGTCTGTGGGTCCTTCAGGATCCTTCGGTTGTCCCTGTCACACAAAAAAAAAATTCTCTCTCATTCTCGGCCTCGCTCGACTCGCTCGCTCGCACCTCCTGCGCACTCAGAAACCATGCACAACTGTCAACATCACCAGAAAAAGAATATACACCCTAAATAAGAGGGGCCCCGTGACTGCTATCCCTTCTTAACCTTCCGTGTGATTCCTCTTCCTCCGAGTTTCACTCGACGGGCAAACACACATGTGCTGCATAGTAATAATAAAAAAGTAAAAGAATCGACTACGAATCTATTATTAAATAGGTTAAACTAGGGTTTTGCCCAGTACTACAGATCTAGTTGAAAAAAAAATCCAACTACGGGGTTCGATTTTGGCCTACAAATAAAAAATTAAATAAGTTGAACTAGTATTCCTCTAAAAAATCGTCTTGGTTTGCATTGTTTGATACTTTTCATAGCCAGGGTGCATCACAATTTTTGATTTAATGCTTTGCTGTGCCAATTTTGATTTTTTATGACCACCTTCTCTTTGAATTTCCATGTTCGAAACCAAAAACCACATATCTTCATGCTTGACTTCATGAGACAGAGTATATGGTTAGGGGGTAGATACATGATTTCTCTGGTTTGAATATATCTAGACCTTGTTTATCAACTTAATTGAATGCTTACTATGTGACATAAGATGACTATGTGCATTGTTTTTTTTTTGAATTTTTATGCCCATTTGAATCTTGGTCAAATCCTAGGTTAATTTGACCATGATTTAATCAAGTTGAAAACATGAATATGAAAAATTAAGCATCTATCCTTCTTAGTCACTCCAAATGTAGCTCTTGGGAGGGTTTTTGAAATTTCCATGCTTGAAACCAAAAACCACTTCTCTTCATGCATGCTTGACTTCATAAGACAGAGTTTAGGGTTAGGGGGTAGATACATGATTCTCCTGCTAGTTTGAATATGTCTAGACCTTGTTTATCAATTTAAATGAATGCTTACTATATGACATGAGCAGACCTTGGTTTTAATTTTTTATACCCATTTGAATCTTCGTCAAATCCTAGGTTTGTTGACCAAGATTTGAACAAGTTTAAAACATGAATATGAAAAAGTAAGCATGTATGCTTCTTAAGTCACTCCAAAATGAAGCTCTTGGGAGGGTTTTTGAAATTTCCATGTTTAAAACTAAAAACCACTTCTCTTCATGCTTGACTTCATAATTAAGTCAGGGTTTAGGGATATATAGGGGGTAGATACATGATTTTTCCGGTTTGAATATGTCTAGACCTTGTTTATCAACTTAATTGAATGCTTACTATATGACATAAGAAGACTACTATGTGCCTTGATTTTTCATTTTGTGTTTTTTTCTGAATTTTTATGCCCATTTGAATCTTGGTCAAATCCTAGGTTTGACCATGATTTAAACAAGTTTAAAACATGAATATGAAAAATTAAGCATATATCATTCTTAGTCACTCCAAAATGTAGATCTTGGTAGGGTTTTTGAAATTTCCATGTTTGAAACCAAAAACCACTTCTCTTCATGCATGCTTGACTTCATAAGACAGAGTTTAGGGTTAGGGGGTAGATACATGATTTTCCTGGTTTGAATATGTCTAGACCTTGTTTATCAACTTAATTGAATGCTTACTATATAACATAAGAAGACCTTGTTTTTTTGAATTTTTATACCCATTTGAATCTTGGTCAAATCCTTGGTTCCACCAAGATTTGAAAAAGTTAAAAACTTGAATATGAAAAAGTAAGCATGTATGCTTCTTAGTCACTTCAAAATGAAGCTCTTGGGAGGGTTTTTGAAATTTCCATGTTTGAAACCAAAAATCACTTCTCTCCATGCTTGACTTCATTAGACAAAGTTTAGGGTTAGGGGGTAGATACATGATTTTTCAGGTTTGAATATGTCTAGACCTTGTTTATCAACTTAATTGAATGCTTACTATATGACATAAGAAGACTATGTGCCTTGGTTTTTCATTTATTTTGATTTATTTTGAATTTTTATGCCCATTTGAATCTTGGTCAAATCCTAGGCTTGACCAAGATTTAAACAAGATTAAAAGATGAAAATGAAAAATTAAGCCTTGATCCTTCTTATTCACTCCAAAATGAAGATTTTGGGAGGGTTTTTGAAATATCCAGGTTTGAAACCCAAAACCACTTCTCTTCGTGCATAGTTTAGGGTTAGGGGTAGATACATGAATTTTTGGTTTATAGTAAGCATTCAAGTTGATAAACAAGGTCTAGACATATTCAAACCAGAAAAATCATGTATCTACCCCGTAACGCTAAACTCTGTCATATGAAGTCAGGCATATAAGAGGAATGGTTTTGGGTTTCAAACATGGAAAATTCAAAAACCCTACCAAAAGCTTCATTTTTGGAGTGAATAAGAAGGATCCAGGCTTACCTTTTCATTTTCATGTTACTAACTTGTTTAATTATTGGTCAAACCTAGGATTTGACCAAGATTCAAATGGGCATAAAAATTCAATAAAGAATTCAAAAAATGAAAAACCAAACCACATAAGCGTCTTAAGTTATAGTAAGCATTCATGTTGATCAACGGAGTCTAGACATATTTAAACAATAAAAATCATGTATATACCCCAAACCCTAAACTCTGTCTAATGAAGTCAAGCACGAGGAGAAGTGGTTTTCGGTTTAATTTTTTATTTCTTTTTTTGAATTTTTATGCCCATTTGAATCTTGGTCAAATCCTAGCAGGTTTAACCAATATTTAAACAAGTTTAAAACATGAAAATGAAAAGTAAGTATGGATCCTTCTTATTCACTCCAAAATGAAGCTTTTGGGAGGGTTTTTAAAATTTCCATGTTCGAAACCCAAAATGACATCTCTTCGTGCTTGACTTCATAAGACAAAGTTTAGGGGTAGGGGTAGATACATGATTTTTCTGGTTTGAATATGTCTAGACCTTGTTTATCAACTTGAATGCTTACTACATGACATCAGAAGACACTATGTGTTTTTTTTGAATTTGTTATGCCCATTTGAATCTTGGTCAAATCCTAGGTTTGACCAAGATTTAAAACAGTTTAAAACATGAAAATGAAAAGTAAGCCTGGATTCTTCTTAGTCACTTTAAAATGAAGCTTTTGGGAGGTTTTTTTTTAAATTTCCATGTTTGAAACCCAAAACCACTTCTCTTAATACTTGACTTCATAAGACAGAGTTTAGGGTTAGGGGCCAAGTATATACATGATTTTTCTTGTTTTAATATGTCTAGACTTTGTTTATCAACTTGAATGCTTACTATATGACATCAAAAGACTATGTGTTTGGTTTTGATTTTTTTGAATTTGTTATGTCCATTTGAATCTTGGTCAAATCCTAGGTTTGACCAAGATTTAAACTAGTTTAAAACATGAAAATGAAAAGGTAAGCCTGGATTCTTCTTAGTCACTCCAAAATGAGCTTTTGGGAGTTTTTTTAATTTCCATGTTTGAAACCCATAACCACTTTTCTTCATGCTTGACTTCATAAGACAGAGTTTAGGGTTAGGGGGTATATACATGATTTTTCTGGTTTGAATATGTCTATACTTCGTTGATCAACTTTACTGCTTACTATATGACATAAGAAGCTTATGTGCTTTGGTTTTTGATTTTTTGATTTCTTTTTTGAATTTTTATGCTCATTTGAATCCTGGTCAATTCCTTTGTTTGACCAAGATTTAAACAAGTTTAAAACATGAAAATGAAAAGGTAAGCCTGGCTCCTTCTTAGTCATGAAAATGAGTTAACTTGGCTTTCCAACCCTTGAATCCATAGGAAACTTTCTACTAATGCAGTATAATAATCACCCGAGTTTTTACACCAACAGGTCTGTCACTTACGTGTGGTGCCCATGCGTGAGGTCCCACACTTCAGTGAGCACAAGTCACCTGCGGTAGGTAGGCAAAATCCCAGCCATCTTCTTTGTCAAGAGAAGACGCATCAGCATGCGTATCGGAAAGTCTGTGGGTCCTTCAGGATCCTTCGGTTGTCCCTCTCACACAAAGAAAATTCTCTCTCATTCTTGGCCTTGCTCGACTCGCTCGCTCGCACCTCCTGCGCACTGACAAACCCTGCACAACTGTCAACATCACCAGAAAAAGAATATACACCATAAATAAGAGGGGCCCCGTGACTGCTATCCCTTCTTCTCCTTCCGTGTGATTCCTCTTCCTCCGAGTTTCACTCGACGGGCAAACACACATGTGCTGCATAGTAATAATAAAAAAGTAAAAGAATCGACTACGAATCTATTATTAAATAGGTTAAACTAGGGTTTTGCCCAGTACTACAGATCTAGTTGAAAAAAAATCCAACTACGGGGTTCGATTTTGGCCTACAAATAAAAAATTAAATAAGTTGAACTAGTGTTTCTCTAAAAAATCATCTTAGTTTGCATTGTTTGATACTTTTCATAGCCAGAGTGCATCACAATTTTTTGATTTAATGCTTTGCTTTGCCAATTTTGATTTTTTATTACCACCTTCTCTTTGAATTTCCATGTTCGAAACCAAAAACCACATATCTTCATGCTTGACTTCATGAGACAGAGTATATGGTTAGGGGGTAGATACATGATTTCTCTGGTTTGAATATATCTAGACCTTGTTTATCAACTTAATTGAATGCTTACTATGTGACATAAGATGACTATGTGCATTGTTTTTTTTTGAATTTTTATGCCCATTTGAATCTTGGTCAAATCCTAGGTTAATTTGACCATGATTTAATCAAGTTGAAAACATGAATATGAAAAATTAAGCATCTATCCTTCTTAGTCACTCCAAAATGTAGCTGTTGGGAGGGTTTTTGAAATTTCCATGCTTGAAACCAAAAACCACTTCTCTTCATGCATGCTTGACTTCATAAGACAGAGTTTAGGGTTAGGGGGTAGATACATGATTCTCCTCCTAGTTTGAATATGTCTAGACCTTGTTTATTAATTTAAATGAATGCTTACTATATGACATGAGCAGACCTTGGTTTTAATTTTTTATACCCATTTGAATCTTCGTCAAATCCTAGGTTTGTTGACCAAGATTTGAACAAGTTTAAAACATGAATATGAAAAAGTAAGCATGTATGCTTCTTAAGTCACTCCAAAATGAAGCTCTTGGGAGGGTTTTTGAAATTTCCATGTTTAAAACTAAAAACCACTTCTCTTCATGCTTGACTTCATAATTAAGTCAGGGTTTAGGGATATATAGGGGGTAGATACATGATTTTTCTGGTTTGAATATGTCTAGACCTTGTTTATCAACTTAATTGAATGCTTACTATATGACATAAGAAGACTACTATGTGCCTTGATTTTTCATTTTGTGTTTTTTCTGAATTTTTATGCCCATTTGAATCTTGGTCAAATCCTAGGTTTGACCATGATTTAAACAAGTTTAAAACATGAATATGAAAAATTAAGCATATATCCTTCTTAGTCACTCCAAAATGTAGATCTTGGTAGGGTTTTTGAAATTTCCATGTTTGAAACCAAAAACCACTTCTCTTCATGCATGCTTGATGTCACATCCCAAAATTTTCCAAATTTTGAAATGTGAAATAAAAATAAAATATATGCTTGATTGTTTGTCTTTATTGAAAATTCCATAGGGAATTTAAACTTTGGTGTATTAGTTAAAACAATTTTCTAAAAGCGGAAATTTCATAAACCTTTGATTTTATTTGAAAACAAACCCCTATTTTAAAAGTGTGCATAGAATGGCCAGATATACCTACATGCAATATTCTGATTTTTGAAATTTATGTTAAACAAAAAAAAAACAGTGGTACGTGTTCAATTTTGGATGAGCTCTGCATTGGTACTACTTTTTTTTCTAAACGTTTTGAATCAGTTTTGAATTAAAATGAATTGTGAATATATTACAAAATAAAATAGAAAAATAACAAAAAGAAAACATGAAAAAAAAACCTGGCAGCAAACTGGGCCATTCAAATTCCATTCAAATTCCCTCTATGCTTAAGTATCCTACCAATTGTTTCCACTATATCTTAGACGATCCGATTCCAAGAATTTGACTTCAGATCTTCAATCTATTAAATTCAAATCCTGCAAGCCAAACCTCATGCCACACCTTAGTACCATAGAGCGATTTCCGATTGTTGTCTTGTTTGATTATGTTGCAATGAATGGCGTGTTTATGTTGTGCTATTTTTATCTTAGAGTTCGTATGGAGAGCGACGTGTTTTGTTGAAAGAGAAGTGAACGCTCTTCGACTACCAAAAAGGCAAGTGACACACACCAAATGTCCCAGTTTTAATTCTTGCACCGTAGTGTTTTTATAGTAGACATGTCTAGGGTTTATGCTTTATGCCTGCTAATAAATCCTAGTAGTTTAGCTACACCACTCCTAGACTCCTTTAGCCGCCATTAAATTTAGTTGTTACCTGCTATGCCATGGAAAATGTTTTGATAGAGGTTAAGGAAAAACAACTAAGTTTAATGAATTACCTGGGTGAATGGTGGAGTTATGGAGAGGGTGGCTGTATCAGGGGGCAAGACCCTGGTGCTAGTGCACACTTGCGGAAAGTCACCCAGGCTTAAAGAGATTGTAGACAAACCTTGCTCATTAGCTTCCCGTACAACCACATGCTACTATGGCTCTGGCTTGACAAAGTATGTTGTATGAACCCGGATCCTAGGGGCCAAGTGGCGGTAGAGGGATACTGTAGGTGTAACGTGGCCCTTAGGGAATGGTTCGGGTGATTACACACAGAAGGTCTCGGCCACGGTCTGCACCTGTCCTTTGAGCAAAATGTGCATCGAGGTAGAAGGATTGACCTGGCCATGTGGGTAAAGGTGTACAACCTCTCGAGAGTGTAAATCTAAGTACTTAGCCGTGTCCCCAGTTATGGACAACTTGAGCGAACTGACAAGTCTTTGTTCGAAGATCTCCTCATCCCAATTTCTTAAATAAAATTTGAATGGGTGAACAAGGGTAGGAAGGTGCATTGGGGCTTTACCAATGCTACTGTTAATTTGGTACATTGGGGTTTTACCAATTTTACTGCTAATTAGATTGAAAGAAAATGTTTTGATAAAAGATAGGGAAAAATTGGCTTTATGCAAAATGAACTTGAGCTCTACCTGCCAGATGTGCACGTAGGTATAGGATGCCTTTCGAGTCCACAAAAGTGTCCTTGACAATACAATTCAAATGTATTGACCATTCGTGGCTGCAACGTGTCATGTTGCAGGTTTTTCAGACGATGAGTAAGGAAACGTTAGGGGTTATGAGTCTATCCTCAACATGCTCGCCCGTGGCACATGAAGACGAAGGACTCCATGATGTCTATGTTTATTCGTTGTGAAACTCTGATGTTATGCTAGCCTTGTGCTATGCAATTTGTAATCCTTTATGTAAATTCTGGATCATACGATGTAATAAAGACCTTTGTTTCTTGGTATTACATCTTGTACTGTGTGTGCTAGCGATTGATCCAGGGACTAGCACAGATACGCACAAAGATCGGCACCTTAAAAGGTGAGGTCGCTGCAGATGGTATCAGAGCATTGTGTTGACCATAGGTTCGTGACCCTAGGTTTGGATTAGAACATAGGAAGACCCTAGGATGAAATATCTATCTAATCCTACTTCTATTAAAAAGACGGTTGATTTGTGAACTTCTAGTATTCTCATCTACTCCATCTTCAAAAATGTTTTCTTCTTATCTTAGATGACCTACCTTATGAACCAATCAAGGAAGTAGAGATGATGACCTTGTGCCTGAAGTACAGGACTGCTACTTCATGTGACATTCTCCGACTTTGCTAGAAGGGTTGCATGGGAGACCAATGAAGGACTTCAATAAAGACTTCGATGTAGACTTCACAACACACGAAGATACACTGATGGAGTAGAATAGAAACTTGAACATCCAAAATAGAAATAGACCAGACCACCATTCTTCTCTTTTATTGAACCGGCAATATCCTAATAAAGTATTGATCTTACCAAATTGTGGTATGACCATACTAGTTTGTTTGTGTTTGAACCATGTTTATTGATGTTTGTTAGATTATTGTTGTTTGTTGAATTGTTTTGATCTGCTGTGTTTGGGTAGGAATTTTCCCTTAGAATCTTTCTATCTATTCTCATCTATACCCAACCCAGCAAATGTTTTATCGGCAAATCGCCATGAAGACATCATTAGTGAAACCAACCATGATGGTTCCCATCAAGATGAAGAAGCATAGGATGTGAGATACGCAAAACCCTAGTTAGGATCGATAGAAATGTTTTCAAAACAATTCAATCAATGAGATGGAAACATTGATTAAATTCTTGATGGAATCTTTTTTATCAAACTTGTGAGGTTGACCAAGGGTTAGAATTCGAGATTCAATAAATCAAATGTGAAGTAATGATCTGGGTGCGGAATGGATTGATCACCATTCCTATTACTCTTATTATTATCTTTCGTAATGTTGACTTTGCGAATCTAGAGAGACATACCTACAAAAGAGATGTCGACGTTTAAGCCTAAACCTTGGGGTGGAAAATATTATACCCCTATAGTATGGCAAGTGTTGCCAAACGTAGAACTATGTTTAGTTTGAAGGTCCAACCTCTAGCTGAAGAATAGTGGAAGACCGTTGACGACATCTCGACAAGTAAGGAAACCTACACACTCACCTTGGAGAGATTTGTTGTTCACTATATGTGAATAAACAACCACCTATCGGATATTAACTCAGAAGCCATAAGCCATAGATGTTTTCAAAAGATGACCGGAGGTCAAGCCATAACCTCGGATGTGCCAAGTCATATCCAAGAAGAGCTTATCCTAAACCCTAGACCTAAGACTACATACAAAATTTTCTTTTAAGGGTGGTAGCCCACCTCGTCATATGTCAAACCCTATTTTATTTCTAGCCTCTTCAAATCTCGGGGACGAGATTTCTTTTAAGGGTGGTAGTCTGTCACATCCCAAAGTTTTCCAAATTTTGAAATGTGAAATAAAAATAAAATATATGCTTGATTGTTTGTCTTTATTGAAAATTCCATAGGGAATTTAAACTTTAGTGTATTAGTTAAAACACTTTTCTAAAAGCGGAAATTTCATAAACCTTTGATTTTATTTGAAAACAAACCCCTATTTTAAAAGTGTGCATAGAATGGCCAGATATACCTACATGCAATATTCTGATTTTTGAAATTTATGTTAAACAAAAAAAAACAGTGGTACGTGTTCAATCTTGGATGAGCTCTGCATTGGTACTATATTTTTTTCTAAACATTTTGAATCAGTTTTGAATTAAAATGAATTGTGAATATATTACAAAATAAAATAGAAAAATAACAAAAAGAAAACATGAAAAAAAAACATGGCAGCAAACTGGGCCATTCAAATTCCATTCAAATTCCCTCTATGCTTAAGTATCCTACCAATTTTTTCCACTATATCTTAGACGATCCGATTCCAAGAATTTGACTTCAGATCTTCAATCTATTAAATTCATATCCTGCAAGCCAAACCTCATGCCACACCTTAGTACCATAGAGCGATTTCCGATTGTTGTCTTGTTTGATTATATTGCAATGAATGGCGTGTTTATGTTGTGCTATTTTTATCTTAGAGTTCGTATGGAGAGCGACGTGTTTTGTTGAAAGAGAAGTGAACGCTCTTCGACTACCAAAAAGGCAAGTGACACACACCAAATGTCCCAGTTTTAATTCTTGCACCGTAGTGTTTTTATAGTAGACATGCCTAGGGTTTATGCTTTATGCCTGCTAATAAATCCTAGTAGTTTAGCTACACCACTCCTAGACTACTTTAGCCTCCATTAAATTTAGTTGTATCCTGCTATGCCATGGAAAATGTTTTGATAGAGGTTAAGGAAAAACAACTAAGTTTAATGAATTACCTGGGTGAATTGTGGAGTTATGGAGAGGGTGGCTGTATCAGGGGGCAAGACCCTGGTGCTAGTGCACACTTGCGGAAAGTCACCCAGGCTTAAAGAGATTGTAGACAAACCTTGCTCATTAGCTTCCCGTACAACCACATGCTACTATGGCTCTTGCTTGACAAAGTATGTTGTATGAACCCGGATCCTAGGGGCCAGGTGGTGGTAGAGGGATACTGTAGGTGTAACGTGGCCCTTAGGGAATGGTTCAGATGATTACACACAGAAGGTCTCGGCCACGGTCTGCACCTGTCCTTTGAGCAAAATGTGCATCGAGGTAGAAGGATTGACCTGGCCATGTGGGTAAAGGTGTACAACCTCACGAGAGTGTAAATCTAAGTACTTAGCCATGTCCCCGGTTATGGACAACTTGAGCGAACTGACAAGTCTTTGTTCGAAGATCTCCTCATCCCAATTTCTTAAATAAAATTTGAATGGGTGAACAAGGGTAGGAAGGTACATTGGGGCTTTACCAATGCTACTGTTAATTTGGTACATTGGGGTTTTACCAATGTTACTGCTAATTAGATTGAAAGAAAATGTTTTGATAAAAGATAGAGAAAAATTGGCTTTATGCAAAATGAACTTGAGCTCTACCTACCAGATGTGCACGTAGGTATAGGATGCCTTTCGAGTCCACAAAAGTGTCCTTGCCAATACAATTCAAATGTATTGACCATTCATGGCTGCAACGTATCATGTTGCAGGTTTTTCAGACGATGAGTAAGGAAATGTTAGGGGTTACGAGTCTATCCTCAACATGCTCGCATGTGGCACATGAAGACGAAGGACTCCATGATGTCTATGTTTATTCGTTGTGAAACTCTGATGTTATGCTAGCCTTGTGCTATGCAATTTGTAATCCTTTATGTAAATTTTGGATCATACGATGTAATAAAGACCTTTGTTTCTTGGTATTACATCTTGTACTGTGTGTGCTAGCGATTGATCCAGGGACTAGCACAGATACGCACAGAGATCGGCACCTTAAAAGGTGAGGTCGCTACACTTGACTTCATAAGACAGAGTTTAGGGTTAGGGGGTAGATACATGATTTTCCTGGTTTGAATATGTCTAGACCTTGTTTATCAACTTAATTGAATGCTTACTATATAGCATAAGAAGACCTTGTTTTTTGAATTTTTATACCCATTTGAATCTTGGTCAAATCCTTGGTTCCAGCAAGATTTGAAAAAGTTAAAAACATGAATGTGAAAAAGTAAGCATGTATGCTTCTTAGTCACTTCAAAATGAAGCTCTAGGGAGGGTTTTTGAAATTTCCATGTTTGAAACCAAAAATCACTTCTCTCCATGCTTGACTTCATTAGACAAAGTTCAGGGTTAGGGGGTAGATACATGATTTTTCTGGTTTGAATATGTCTAGACCTTGTTTATCAACTTAATTGAATGCTTACTATATGACATAAGAAGACTATGTGCCTTGGTTTTTCATTTGTTTTGATTTATTTTGAATTTTTATGCCCATTTGAATCTTGGTCAAATCCTAGGCTTGACCAAGATTTAAAAAAGATTAAAACATGAAAATGAAAAATTAAGCCTTGATCCTTCTTATTCACTCCATAATGAAGAATTTGGGAGGGTTTTTGAAATATCCAGGTTTGAAACCCAAAACCACTTCTCTTCGTGCATAGTTTAGGGTTCGGGGTAGATACATGAATTTTTGGTTTATAGTAAGCATTCAAGTTGATAAACAAGGTCTAGACATATTCAAACCAGAAAAATCATGTATCTACCCCCTAACGCTAAACTCTGTCATATGAAGTCAAGCATATAAGAGGAATGGTTTTGGGTTTCAAACATGGAAAATTCAAAAACCCTACCAAAAGCTTCATTTTTGGAGTGAATAAGAAGGATCCAGGCTTACCTTTTCATTTTCATGTTACTAACTTGTTTAATTATTGGTCAAACCTAGGATTTGACCAAGATTCAAATGGGCATAAAAATTCAATAAAGAATTCAAAAAATGAAAAACCAAAGCACATAAGCTTCTTAAGTTATAGTAAGCATTCATGTTGATCAACGGAGTCTAGACATATTTAAACAATAAAAATCATGTATATACCCCAAACCCTAAACTCTGTCTAATGAAGTCAAGCACGAAGAGAAGTGGTTTTCGGTTTAATTTTTTATTTCTTTTTTTTGAATTTTTATGCCCATTTGAATCTTGGTCAAATCCTAGCAGGTTTAACCAATATTTAAACAAGTTTAAAACATAAAAATGAAAATTAAGTATGGATCCTTCTTATTCACTCCAAAATGAAGCTTTTAGGAGGGTTTTTAAAATTTCCATGTTCGAAGCCCAAAATGACATCTCTTCGTGCTTGACTTCATAAGACAAAGTTTAGGGGTAGGGGTAGATACATGATTTTTCTGGTTTGAATATGTCTAGACCTTGTTTATCAACTTGAATGCTTACTACATGACATCAGAAGACACTATGTGTTTTTTTTTGAATTTGTTATGCCCATTTGAATCTTGGTCAAATCCTAGGTTTGACCAAGATTTAAAACAGTTTAAAACATGAAAATGAGAAGTAAGCCTGGATTCTTCTTAGTCACTCCAAAATGGAGCTTTTGGTAGGTTTTTTTGAATTTCCATGTTTGAAAGCCAAAACCACTTCTCTTAATGCTTGACTTCATAAGACAGAGTTTAGGGTTAGGGGCCAAGTATATACATGATTTTTCTTGTTTTAATATGTCTAGACTTTGTTTA
The DNA here is from genome assembly GCF_019359855.2 of Lolium perenne. Classification (NCBI taxonomy): domain Eukaryota; kingdom Viridiplantae; phylum Streptophyta; class Magnoliopsida; order Poales; family Poaceae; genus Lolium; species Lolium perenne. Next base: position 142,550,581 of record NC_067245.2, read on the forward strand.
TCAACTTGAATGCTTACTATATGACATCAATAGTCTATGTGTTTGGTTTTGATTTTTTGAATTTGTTATGTCCATTCGAATCTTGGTCAAATCCTAGGTTTGTCCAAGATTTAAAATAGTTTAAAACATGAAAATGAAAAGGTAAGCCTGGATTCTTGTTAGTCACTCCAAAATGAGCTTTTGGGAGTTTTTTTAATTTCCATGTTTGAAACCCATAACCACTTTTCTTCATGCTTGACTTCATAAGACAGAGTTTAAGGTTAGGGGGTATATACATGATTTTTCTGGTTTGAATATGTCTATACTTCGTTGATCAACTTTAATGCTTAATATATGACATAAGAAGCTTATGTGCTTTGTTTTTTTTTATTTCTTTTTTGAATTTTTATGCCCATTTGAATCCTGGTCAATTCCTTTGTTTGACCAAGATTTAAACAAGTTTAAAACATGAAAATGAAAAAGTAAGCCTAGCTCCTTCTTAGTCATGAAAATGAGTTAACTTGGCTTTCAAACCCTTGAATCCATAGGAAACTTTGTACTAATGCAGTATAATAATCACCCGAGTTTTTACACCAACAGGTCTGTCACTTACGTGTGGTGCCCATGCGTGAGGTCCCAAACTTCAGTGAGCACAAGTCACATGCGGTAGGCAGGCAAAATCCCCGATCAATCCGGGCGGTGGGCACATTAAGGACCCGATTGCATTTCTTGCTTTGACTGGGGTCTACCATGTAAAAGTTTGTTCCTTTTGGATGCATCACTCGTATTTGCAAGTTTTTTGGGGGTCCCGCAAATTCAGGGTAGCATCATGCCCCCCTTCCCACGCCAACACAAACAGAGTTCAACACAACCTAATTAAGCAAGGTTCAACACATACATAGTTCAACAATCCCTAATTAAGCTAATAGGTTCACCACAAACGCTGCTGAGCAGCAAACATAAACAGAGTTCAACAAAAGATGCTGCTTTTGAAGCAGTAGGAGAGACAAACATGCACAACAGTTACGGAGTATATTTACCATCTTCTTCCTGTCGCCTCCTCCCGTTACCGCTTCTTCTGCTTCTTGCTACCCATACCTTTAATCTTTGGTGGCTTGGGCTTGGGAGGAGGCACACGACCGGTCTCGATAGCTTGGTTCAATTTCTTCCTTAGGAATAGCCCATAGGCCATGTGGTTGGCTATGAAGCCGGATCGGTTAACAGTTTCCCCAACTTTGACACAGCCGGATCCACCGGCTTCGGCATGCTGCAGGACGCTTTGAAAGTCAACCTTTATGCTCTTTGTGCAGAAGGGGCAGCTGTTCCTGGCACCGATCCGGGGGTTCACTCCAATACTTGTCGAACTTCCCCGCCTTAAGCTTGTTGAGAGTGGCCCTGGCCTTCCTATGACGCGACTCGACATCGCTGTCAACCTCATCAGTAGCAACCTGATACATGCCAAATAAACAGGTGAAGCAAATATGTAGCAGTTGCAACTAATAATGAATATGAATCTAAAAAGATTCTGACGCTAATTCAAAACCCTATAGCGCAAAAAAAATGAGGGAGAGACCATAGAGCAAATCGATACAGGGTTATGTTGAATAAGGGAGAGAGGTGAATCGGATGTGAAGCAAATATGTAGCAGTTGAAACTAATACTGAATATGAATCTAAAAAGATTATGCCGCTAATTCAAAACGCTATAGCGCAAAAAAAGAGGGAGAGACCGTAGCGCAAATCGATACAGGGCTATGTTGAATAAGGGAGAGAGGAGAATCGGAACATACTTCCTCCCCCTCGTCGACGATATTCTCGTCGAAGGTCGGCGGCGGCGGTTCAAAGATGAGTTCAACCTCGTCCTCGTCATCTAGGGGATGCTTCCCAAGAGAGTGGACCCATCTACCAACAGCATCAGATGCCGATGAGCGACCGATGGCCCGACCTTCGGCAATGGCCTCCGCTTCGTCTTTGGCATCCACTGCGGCGATAATCGCCGCCATTGCGGCCATGCGTGCTGCGGTCGCGGCTCTGGACGCCTCCTCTGCGGCTAAGGCCAGCCGCGCGGCTTTCGCTTTCGCTTTGTTGACGGCGTCGGTTGGGCTCTCCATCGGTGGAATGGGAAGGGGAAGTGAAGAGAGGGTTTTTTCCTAGTCCGTGGAGAGAGGGAGAAGTGTGGACGTGAAATGGATAACTGACGATATTTCAAGATTTGGGAGACATAGCACGAACGGGCAGATGACAGCATGTGGGTGCATTACCTCATACTGCCTCTGTCCTAGAAAGAGCGTACGTGTGGGTTTTCAAGGCATATTAAGGATTTTATTATTGCATCTCAATCCTATGTTTTTCATATTTCTATGGTTTTCCCATCCTATGAATCAAAGGAGCCTTAGGGCTTATATTTATTTTTAGAAAGGCAAACTATGTTAAGATTGGCCAAGTTTTACGAAAAACCTTTAACATGCAAAATACAAAGTTGAGTCATTTCGTTTGAATCGGAGGGAGTACATTTGACATTATGGTACTATTTGACAGCTGCTTGGCACTGTATTTTTTTTCGAACCAAACTTCCCCCTTCATGAAGCTTTTTTTGCGATAGAGCTTCAGTGACTTGATACATCCATATATCTAGACAAAGTTGAGTCAAATAATTTTGAATCAGAGGGAGTACATCTGACTATATGGGTACTGTTTGACAACTGCTTGGCACTGTCTTCTTTTTTGAACCAAACTGCCCCCTTCATGAAGCTTTTATTTTGGGATAGAGCTTCACTGACTTGATACTTCCAAGTCTCATAGTGACTTGGTGCCACCATCCAGCATACATCTCAGATCCAATGTATGCGATCAACTTAGAATTTAAAGTAAATAATTATTATAATTGCTCAAAAATATTTCAAGAACTTCCCGTTAATCGTGCATATTTCGATTTATATTTTGGTGAAGTTTCATTCGATTTGAATCAAAGGTTTGTGAGAAAATATATGGAGTATTTAGTTTAAACTAGTGCTTGTATACGTAAAAAGCTCTTTAATCACAAGCTAGTCGTCCGAGTGGGAGTGAAATATTCACAGATTTTAGAACAATGCATCTACATTTTACTGGATTTTTTTTCATAATTTTCTGAATAATTTTTGTTTTTATGTTCGAAATAAGAGATAGTTTGGAACGTTGGATCTCAAATGGATGGTAGATGGTGGCACCAAGTCACAATGAGATTTGGAGGCTTCAAGTCACTACAGCTCTGTCCTTTTATTTTGACAAACTGCAGAGCCGCTGGTGCATCTATGGTTGCGTACGGCCGACGCCGATTCTTAGCAAGGAAGTTCTTCCTATAAGTAGTAGTATCCATACTCCACTCCAAGGCATGTATATAAAAAAGAACCCATCCCGTTCTCGTGTTCCCGATCACTCTTCTCTGAAGATGGAGGAGGCCCTCTTCTTGTGCCCCCTCTGCCTGCTGCCCTTCAAACCCCCCATATCCAAGGTCGCTCCCTTCCGATTTCATTCTTAGGTTCACCTGTGAGAAATGTCAATGACAACTGATGCCACGTACGTTGTTCCGTGCAGTGCAAGGGCGGTCATATGGGCTGTCGGCGCTGCGTCGGCGAGCTTGCGCCGAACCCGTGTGTAACGACCCGGAAAAACCCCATATATTAGTTTTTCTTCGCAGCTCGTTTTTCCGTGTCGTTCCAAGTCATCATGGCATATGCATCATGTCATCCATGATTTTATTAAATAAAAGTATTTTATAAACCCCTCCCTTGTCTTTCCTTTAAATAAAACCTTATCCTCTTCCTCTCATATTTCTTAGTTTATAACTAAGTCTTTCCAATAAATAATTTTTTGTATAAAAAGGTGTTTTGTTTTTGATAACAAACAATGTAAATATTTTGAAAACTACATTTTAAATCTCTCTCACCTTTGCCTCAAATTCAAAATAGTTCTAGAAATAAAAGAAAACAGAAAACCCTATCAGCTATCCTTCCCTGGGCCCTCTTTGTTTCCTCCGACGCAGTCCAGCCCAGCAGCATCCTGGCCCGACCCACCTTCCCCACGCGGCCCGTACCCCTTCACTGCAAGGAGACCGAGTCCACCTCGCTTTCTTCCTCACGCACGCAGGGCGCGTGCTCGTCTCTTTTCTGTCGTTGTCGAAGCCGATCCCCACCTCCAACCTCCCTCGCGTGAGCCTCCCCCTCCTCTACTTTTTCCTGGACCACAGCAGCCACAGCTGGCTCACATCCTCGCCCACGTCTCTTCCTCCCTCCTCCTTTCTTCCTCTCCAAGGAGAACAACCGGAGAGGGTTTTGCCCGTGTGCTCCTCGCCGGCGCCCGACCAACTCCGGCCTCCCCGCGTCAATCTAATGCCACCCGTAGATGCGCCTCGGCCTCCTCTTCAACCTGCTCCAAGGAATCGAGCCGGGGCTCGTTCAATCAACGGCAAATTCGCCGTTACCTTCTCCGACTCCGGCGAGTAAATCGTCGATTCCGGCCGCTGGAGGCCTCCCCCGTCCTCTCCGACCTCATCCACGGCTCCCTGGTGATGTCCTCGTTCCTCCAGACCTCTTCCCCGTCTCGTTCTCGTCCTTTTTTTTTTCTACCGACGTTGACCACCGGTAATCTCCGCAGGAGCTCGACGCCGGCGGTACTCCGGCGACCCCCTGGACGCCTCACCACCACCATCCGGTTCCCCACGTTCTGCCGCACCCCCCGACGCCGTCTCGCCCGTCCCGGGTTGGCCAGAATCTCCAGATTCATGCTTGACTGTGAGCTCAGTCATGGCGTTTTTGTCCCAGACCTCCGCCTTGTACTGGGTCAAAATGGCCGCACGTCTCGTTCTAATCAAAACCCGAGTCTCCAGCTCAGTGGTTTGACACTTAATCTTGATCCCGTGAAGCCTGAGTTCAAACCCTACTTCTATCAATTAAGCAGCACCTTTTTGTTGTTGTTTTCTTCAGATCCGTGGATGGGCCTTGGCCCAGGTTCCCTTCCCGGCGTCAGTCCTCTATCCTGCGCCAGCAATAGCCTAGAACCGGCCCAGAAAACAGCGCAGGTTCAGCCCAATTCGTCTCTGCCCATTTGGTTCTGTTTTGTTTTTGCAGGAATTGTGTAATTATTGCTAAAATCATATCTTGCAAACTATAATTCCAAATAATAAGTGTTATACATGAAAGTTGATCAGAAAAATGCAAGGAACATGAATATGCCATCCATTCATCTGTTTGCATCTCGCATCATGTCGCGCGTTGATAGTTGTGCATGTTCACCTAACATATATGCGGAGTATTTCGGAATTCCAACTAGGTTTTCCCCGCTCCGTTTAATATTGAAGTAGCTCACCCCTGCCATGTTTGCTATGCTAATCCACCCTTAAATTTGTCGGTAGAAAATGCAACTCCAACCTAACTTGTTTGTCCGGGGTTTCGACTCCGCTTAAATTGGATAAGTGCATCGCATCATCCTTGCCATGTCATGCATGCATATCATATCATGAGCATGCCGATTCTTCTTCCGTAGTTGTAAGTTTGCATCCGTTGTTTGTCCAGCATTTGCTTCTTCCCGGATAGGATCGCGAAGTGGTGTTGTGAGATACGACAAGTTCTCCGGATGTCCCTCGACAAGCTTAACAGGCAAGCATTTCCCCTATACTTCTGCCCCTGCAGAAGTCGCTCACCTATTTTATTTTGCCTTCTCCCTCATGCTATCCTTAAGTTGCGTTCTTGTCACGTGTTCTTTCCACTTGTTACCTCAAGCAGCCCATATTGCCACCACCACCTCCTACGGCTATTGTTTGGTTATCGAGTCTGCCCTTGCGAGTCGTAGTGCATGCTAGCGCTGTTTTATCTCGTTACCGTTATTGTTATCTTATTGGGTTATATGTTGGGAAGAATCATGGTTACTTTAGTTGTTGATATTTGTTTAGAGGAGGCATCGGTGGGTCAGCTGATCGTTTTGTGACGGCTCACTTGTGTTTCCTAAATAACCTAGGACCCCGAGTTCTTGTTATCTGTTCCGAGACTGAGCGCTCTAACCACACGTGGGTATGCTTACCGGGTCTCCCCTCGACCACTGCCGGAATCTACAGCTTTGTCCAGTGGCCACAACTAGTTTGGATGTTTGTTTTGTTTCTCCCGGGCGTGCAAGCTTGTTTCTTTGTGGTCAGATGATATGATGTTACTCTTGGGGAAGCCATGTTGCCTTGTAACCCCGTTGTCTCTTGCACGCTCGTAGGATGCGGTACGTATTGCTGAAGATGGATTCACCCTGCGGGCACTGTTTCCATCTGAAAGCCGTAGACGCAAACAGCTAAGTCCGCGTCGGAGTTTCGATCGGGCTCCGAAACGGGTTAACTCAGTTAGGTGGCTTCCTGGACATTGTTGTAGTGAAGGAGAGTGCGTGTCGTGATATCCACCTGTCGTAAATGGGTTGATCGTGCGTGTGGGCACATTTGGGCACCCCTGCAGGGTTACAATCTTATCGATAAGCCGCGTCCGCGGTTATGGACGACTTGGAGCTGTATGACTCGACCATAGACAACTTACACCTGTTGTTTCAATCATAATAACTTGTGTAGTAAGTTAGCACAACTCTAATAATAAATGGTTAAAACTTGACAACCGTGTGAGTGCCTTTGTAAGTACTTCTTCGCGAAGGGGGAACGCATCGGCTGTGTTATGTTTGCAGAGTATAGAACTATTAGTTTATGCGCTCTCTCACCTTCTCTGATTAGACGAATGTTGTAGAGTGTCTCTATAGGTTTTTAGTGCTTGCGCGTTGCCGCTTAACCCCACCATATTTCCTATGACGTTCCTCTTGCGTCCTCTAAGTCCCCTGCGTGCCTCAAGTACAAAGGACGACTGGTTGACGAATGCTTATACGTCTTGAAGTCTTGTTAAGTACGAACCCGTACTTATTGCTGCTTCTACGGGATATAACCGGGCAGGTATGAAGATATGTTCGATGAAGACGACGTTAGCAAGGTTACCCTTCCGGCTTGGCCTGGGCAGGGTTATGGACGCCGCTGGTTATCTTCAGGACTCTTAGTCCAATTTGTATCTTGTCCGTACTCGGACGTATTCGATCTTCTGTATGATTTGGATCTTTGTATTGTATATTTGTATCTTGACTCGTTGGAGTCGTTGTTGTATATATGTCTCTTGTGGGCTCTATTGTAATCCTGTTGTAATGTTACCGCTCGTGTTAATTCCTCTGGCATCACGTGTGTGATTCGTCGCGCACGTCGTGTCTGAGGGCGTCTCTGGATCGATATCGTGCGGATTTCGGCGGGATCGCTGGAATCCTCAGGGTACCGGTTCCGGGGCGTCACAAGTTGGTATCAGAGCCAGGTTGACGGTACCTCACAAGTTGGTATCAGAGCCAGGTTGCGATACCCCACTAGTCCAGCCTGTAGGTTAACCTTGCCAACGGTCGTTCAGTTTAGAGTGTTAAAACTATTTTCTAAAACTCGTTGGATAGATCTGACTAGCTCTGATTTTTCTCCTTACCTATATTATTCTTTCTCTTCTTACCTATGCGCGTTTTGAGTCTTCTCCCTTATCCGAGTTCTCTGAGTCTTAGGTTCCGACGTGGGTTGGACGATCTTTGCCCCTCACCTATTAGGTTTGTTCTTCGGAGGATCCGACAGAAGTGCATCATCAACAGCGGAACAACGAATTCTTGTTAGTGGTGTCGCCGATCAACATGGAGCAAGAACTCTTGTTAGTGGTGTCGAGGAGATCGACACGACGCCCGAAGATCCGATAGTTCACCTCTCTTCCCCGTACCATGGCGTGGAATCTCGGGGCGAGATTCCTTGTTAGTGGTGTCGTTTGTAACGACCCGGAAAAACCCCATATATTAGTTTTTCTTCGCAGCTCGTTTTTCCGTGTCGTTCCAAGTCATCATGGCATATGCATCATGTCATCCATGATTTTATTAAATAAAAGTATTTTATAAACCCCTCCCTTGTCTTTCCTTTAAATAAAACCTTATCCTCTTCCTCTCATATTTCTTAGTTTATAACTAAGTCTTTCCAATAAATAATTTTTTGTATAAAAAGGTGTTTTGTTTTTGATAACAAACAATGTAAATATTTTGAAAACTACATTTTAAATCTCTCTCACCTTTGCCTCAAATTCAAAATAGTTCTAGAAATAAAAGAAAACAGAAAACCCTATCAGCTATCCTTCCCTGGGCCCTCTTTGTTTCCTCCGACGCAGTCCAGCCCAGCAGCATCCTGGCCCGACCCACCTTCCCCACGCGGCCCGTACCCCTTCACTGCAAGGAGACCGAGTCCACCTCGCTTTCTTCCTCACGCACGCAGGGCGCGTGCTCGTCTCTTTTCTGTCGTTGTCGAAGCCGATCCCCACCTCCAACCTCCCTCGCGTGAGCCTCCCCCTCCTCTACTTTTTCCTGGACCACAGCAGCCACAGCTGGCTCACATCCTCGCCCACGTCTCTTCCTCCCTCCTCCTTTCTTCCTCTCCAAGGAGAACAACCGGAGAGGGTTTTGCCCGTGTGCTCCTCGCCGGCGCCCGACCAACTCCGGCCTCCCCGCGTCAATCTAATGCCACCCGTAGATGCGCCTCGGCCTCCTCTTCAACCTGCTCCAAGGAATCGAGCCGGGGCTCGTTCAATCAACGGCAAATTCGCCGTTACCTTCTCCGACTCCGGCGAGTAAATCGTCGATTCCGGCCGCTGGAGGCCTCCCCCGTCCTCTCCGACCTCATCCACGGCTCCCTGGTGATGTCCTCGTTCCTCCAGACCTCTTCCCCGTCTCGTTCTCGTCCTTTTTTTTTTCTACCGACGTTGACCACCGGTAATCTCCGCAGGAGCTCGACGCCGGCGGTACTCCGGCGACCCCCTGGACGCCTCACCACCACCATCCGGTTCCCCACGTTCTGCCGCACCCCCCGACGCCGTCTCGCCCGTCCCGGGTTGGCCAGAATCTCCAGATTCATGCTTGACTGTGAGCTCAGTCATGGCGTTTTTGTCCCAGACCTCCGCCTTGTACTGGGTCAAAATGGCCGCACGTCTCGTTCTAATCAAAACCCGAGTCTCCAGCTCAGTGGTTTGACACTTAATCTTGATCCCGTGAAGCCTGAGTTCAAACCCTACTTCTATCAATTAAGCAGCACCTTTTTGTTGTTGTTTTCTTCAGATCCGTGGATGGGCCTTGGCCCAGGTTCCCTTCCCGGCGTCAGTCCTCTATCCTGCGCCAGCAATAGCCTAGAACCGGCCCAGAAAACAGCGCAGGTTCAGCCCAATTCGTCTCTGCCCATTTGGTTCTGTTTTGTTTTTGCAGGAATTGTGTAATTATTGCTAAAATCATATCTTGCAAACTATAATTCCAAATAATAAGTGTTATACATGAAAGTTGATCAGAAAAATGCAAGGAACATGAATATGCCATCCATTCATCTGTTTGCATCTCGCATCATGTCGCGCGTTGATAGTTGTGCATGTTCACCTAACATATATGCGGAGTATTTCGGAATTCCAACTAGGTTTTCCCCGCTCCGTTTAATATTGAAGTAGCTCACCCCTGCCATGTTTGCTATGCTAATCCACCCTTAAATTTGTCGGTAGAAAATGCAACTCCAACCTAACTTGTTTGTCCGGGGTTTCGACTCCGCTTAAATTGGATAAGTGCATCGCATCATCCTTGCCATGTCATGCATGCATATCATATCATGAGCATGCCGATTCTTCTTCCGTAGTTGTAAGTTTGCATCCGTTGTTTGTCCAGCATTTGCTTCTTCCCGGATAGGATCGCGAAGTGGTGTTGTGAGATACGACAAGTTCTCCGGATGTCCCTCGACAAGCTTAACAGGCAAGCATTTCCCCTATACTTCTGCCCCTGCAGAAGTCGCTCACCTATTTTATTTTGCCTTCTCCCTCATGCTATCCTTAAGTTGCGTTCTTGTCACGTGTTCTTTCCACTTGTTACCTCAAGCAGCCCATATTGCCACCACCACCTCCTACGGCTATTGTTTGGTTATCGAGTCTGCCCTTGCGAGTCGTAGTGCATGCTAGCGCTGTTTTATCTCGTTACCGTTATTGTTATCTTATTGGGTTATATGTTGGGAAGAATCATGGTTACTTTAGTTGTTGATATTTGTTTAGAGGAGGCATCGGTGGGTCAGCTGATCGTTTTGTGACGGCTCACTTGTGTTTCCTAAATAACCTAGGACCCCGAGTTCTTGTTATCTGTTCCGAGACTGAGCGCTCTAACCACACGTGGGTATGCTTACCGGGTCTCCCCTCGACCACTGCCGGAATCTACAGCTTTGTCCAGTGGCCACAACTAGTTTGGATGTTTGTTTTGTTTCTCCCGGGCGTGCAAGCTTGTTTCTTTGTGGTCAGATGATATGATGTTACTCTTGGGGAAGCCATGTTGCCTTGTAACCCCGTTGTCTCTTGCACGCTCGTAGGATGCGGTACGTATTGCTGAAGATGGATTCACCCTGCGGAGCCTTTGTTTCCATCTGAAAGCCGTAGACGCAAACAGCTAAGTCCGCGTCGGAGTTTCGATCGGGCTCCGAAACGGGTTAACTCAGTTAGGTGGCTTCCTGGACATTGTTGTAGTGAAGGAGAGTGCGTGTCGTGATATCCACCTGTCGTAAATGGGTTGATCGTGCGTGTGGGCACATTTGGGCACCCCTGCAGGGTTACAATCTTATCGATAAGCCGCGTCCGCGGTTATGGACGACTTGGAGCTGTATGACTCGACCATAGACAACTTACACCTGTTGTTTCAATCATAATAACTTGTGTAGTAAGTTAGCACAACTCTAATAATAAATGGTTAAAACTTGACAACCGTGTGAGTGCCTTTGTAAGTACTTCTTCGCGAAGGGGGAACGCATCGGCTGTGTTATGTTTGCAGAGTATAGAACTATTAGTTTATGCGCTCTCTCACCTTCTCTGATTAGACGAATGTTGTAGAGTGTCTCTATAGGTTTTTAGTGCTTGCGCGTTGCCGCTTAACCCCACCATATTTCCTATGACGTTCCTCTTGCGTCCTCTAAGTCCCCTGCGTGCCTCAAGTACAAAGGACGACTGGTTGACGAATGCTTATACGTCTTGAAGTCTTGTTAAGTACGAACCCGTACTTATTGCTGCTTCTACGGGATATAACCGGGCAGGTATGAAGATATGTTCGATGAAGACGACGTTAGCAAGGTTACCCTTCCGGCTTGGCCTGGGCAGGGTTATGGACGCCGCTGGTTATCTTCAGGACTCTTAGTCCAATTTGTATCTTGTCCGTACTCGGACGTATTCGATCTTCTGTATGATTTGGATCTTTGTATTGTATATTTGTATCTTGACTCGTTGGAGTCGTTGTTGTATATATGTCTCTTGTGGGCTCTATTGTAATCCTGTTGTAATGTTACCGCTCGTGTTAATTCCTCTGGCATCACGTGTGTGATTCGTCGCGCACGTCGTGTCTGAGGGCGTCTCTGGATCGATATCGTGCGGATTTCGGCGGGATCGCTGGAATCCTCAGGGTACCGGTTCCGGGGCGTCACACCGTGCAAGAAGTGCGAGCAGCCGGCGAGGTTGCCGCCGTCGAATCGATCTGGGGCAAGATTGCCGCCGTCGAATCGATCTAGGGCAATGGTCAAGTGCGTCGGCTGCCAGAGCTTGGTCGCCTCCACGGAGTCCTACAAGCACTATATCGCGTGCCCGCATGGTCCGTGCGGCTGCACAGAGGCCATCAATACCGGCTGCAGCTTCACCGGCCCGCCGCGGGAGCTCCTGGTACACCTCCAAGCATCCCACTCCATCCCAGTGTTTACGTTCCAGTATGGCATACCCGCCTGGTGCATAGTTTGTGTTCCGGTACAACCGCAGGGACACCTGTTCATCGGCAGTGGGGAAGAAGACGGTAGCGTGTTCGCCATCACCATTGGCGCGCTCGGCCCGACCACCATTGTGTCCTGTGTGTGCATCAGGTCGGCCGCGTGCTTTTTTCCGATGTACAAGGCGCAGCTGCTGGTGATTGGTCCACCGGCGCCGGCGCCGGCTGGGACCAGTGACCTCTCGACGGACACCTTGATGGCGGTAATCGAGCCGACGAGCTCCCCGAAGCCTAGCTCGATCATGTTGCAGCAGCTCACTTCTTTCCTGGCGGTGCCGCCCCGTTACGCGAAGCAGAATGGAGGGCAGCGTGTGTTGCCTATCTGCGTTTGCATCAACAAGAAGGTTATACAATAATCTTCGTTTAGTTACTCGAAGATCGGAGGGAGTAGTTTAGTTCGAAATAGGGTTCGTTCGGATGTATTTTGGACTTGTATAGTAGTACTACTACTCCAGAACTATTAGCTAGCTAGTTGGAGTGCTAGAATGCAGCTCGGAGTATTAGTATTTTGGTAGTACTATATATATGTGACTGCAAGTTCAAACTAAAATGGAGTATTTCTTGCTAATGTTGTTCTCTTGGAGTCATCATTTTTTTCTGAACGTGTTAACTATGCTATTGTCTAAGGATTCGTTTAGATTTCTTTGGTTGAATTCATATTTCGTCTCTTCCTAATTTGGCAAAACTGCACTGTCATGGGCATTCTTACAAGGTCGCTGAAGTTTCTAAGTTTCTTAATGTGTATTGCGTAGGGTGTACCCCCTTAACATGGATCTGTTGCATTTTTTGGTTGTATTTTTTTTGGCAATTTTCAGGACCATAAAATAGCACGCCTTGAGTTGAAATTTGAATTACTTTTCGAAAAGTGGCCGATACTAGCATGGAGTAGTAAAGTTTTTTTGTACTCCCTCGGTCCCACGGAGTCCTTTGGTGTATTTTTTGGTTGTATTTTTTTTTTACAAAGTTGGGACAACTTTGGTGGGATGGAGCCACGGAGTCCTAGTTGATGGCGAGAAGGTTGATGCCTTGCTAGGTTGGTGTATGTTGCAAAAAGAACAAGGTTGGTGTGTATTTGTTTTATTTGTTCACCATAATACTGACATGGCCATCGATTTGATTAGACAACACAAGCCTGGGACGTTTCACTTATTTATTGTAGGGAGCACGATTAATGGACTGTAATGATGGGGCTACTCCTATAGTCCGTCTGCTCCTACTCGGGTGTCGGGTCACAGTCACACTCTCCTCTTTTTTTGAACACATTCACACTCTCCTCTTTTTTTGAACACATTAACACTCTCCTCTTTTTTTGAACACATTCACACTCTCCTCGAAACTGCAGTAGGCAGTATATGCATAAGAGGAGGAGCGTCTCGGTTCACCTCCGTCGTCTATCCCCACTCCGCCCAGCTTCAATAGCACGCGCCTGCGTCTCCGCCATGGCGCTTTCGCATCCTATCCAGCAGTGTCCAGTTTGATAGCCTCTGTTCTCCAACTCAAACCCCCACCTGCCGCCATTGATCGCCATCTCTCTCCCAAAGTTCGAATTAGTAAATCTCCCAAGAAAATACCAACCCCATTGTACCACCTGCCTCATTGCGATGGCGAAATCGAGCAGGGTCGATCTGGGCTGTTTCACAAGGTGTTTACGGAAGGCCCCCTTGAAGTGCTCATTAGCCAGTGCGACGCCATCACCGCCGCGTCCCTAGTCGGTTCCTCCAAAAGTATTCTTCAGTCAGCCAAATACAGTACCACTCTGCCTGCTTCTCAGCCGTTTGGCCTTCCGTGTGTTCTCTGTTGTGACCCGGCGGATAAACCATGGGAGTTTAAGGAGGATTTGCCGGTGCACAGCAAGTGCAAACTAGTGCCGCTGGACAGGTTCTCCTATGATTGCCTAATGCCACACGGTAAGGATGAGGAGCGGGCAGGCGCCAATGGAGATTGGATCGCCATGGTTGGCCCCAAAGGCAAGTGGAACCTCCTCAATGTCTACACTCATCGCAAGATTAAGCTTCCATCTTTGAGGAAGAAGTTTGAAACCACACGCAATCCACTTATATTCGAGTATCAGGGTGATGCTATTCAACTGGAGAAGATAGCTATTTGCCAAGTTCCTACAGCTGCTAGGGGGTATAAAGATTTCTCCCTTGTCGCAATCTTCGACTCTGCAATTGCCTACCTCCATGGTGAATATCCTCATACATGGATATTTCTTGAAAACCAGTTTCAGTATGGCGCCATATACTGCGATGCAATTATACATAACGGACTTGTGTTTGCCGTTACTGAGCTTGGAAATGTTTATGCATGGGATCCTAATCAATTTGGTAACATTTTCTCCCTATCTTTTTTATATACGTAACTTATATAGTATTTCACCTCTTATTTGTTGAACTGTCTTGGCATCTTTTGGCTTAAAGGAATTCCATAGGCGCACACCATAACTCTCTTGTGGTATGGACATATATAGAATTTAACATCTATAGGAATTTTAGTATGGTCTAATGTGCATGTTGTTCCGTAGGAAAAAGGCCCCCTAGTAATTAAGTTTCTTTATTATTACTCCCTGGAAAATTTAAGGTAGAGTAGAAATAGAATCAATAAAGGTGCCATGCAATATTGATAAAGACTTTCATTTGTTTATATTCCCCCGGTTCTAGAGAATAAGGAGTACTATATTCAAACCATCTAAAATTTGGACCAATATTTTGGTGAACATGTTTTAAATCCATATGAAGTTTTACCAAGATGCTCGAAATATATTTCAAACCATCTTATGTTCGACCATGATTTTATAAAGTACTAGTATTGGCATCTACAATACCAAATCAATATCACTAGTAGATAAATCATGAAATATATTTTCATGTGACGTGTTCTTTCCTTTTTCAAGGTCCTATAGTGCTCCCTGCTCCATTCCTTCCGTGGACGGCTGGATTTGATGACGATGATGATTTTGACTCTAATAGTCGTACGTGGTGGCTGGCAAGATCTCAAGATCGTTCTAGACTTCTCCTGATCTATGCACGTGGCGTAATGTATTTTGACGCTGACGGTGCTCCAACTTATTATGATAGTACCCCTTCTGTCCATTGCAGTCGCGCTGTTCACAGCTATTCGGGGTATACCTGCATGGTATTCTCGAATGACACTAGTCGGTTACTTCCAGCCAACCCGTGGGAAAGCGTTACTAATCTTGGAGACTATTCTATGTTCCCTGGGTTGAACTATCCGATTTTCATGCCAGTGGGTGGTGCAACATTTCCCCCAGGATATTTGACAAGAAGAAACTGCATCTACACCACGCCTCAGGCCATTGGCTCTCAGTTTGACACATTACATCAAGAAATTTTCCGCTTCAGTCTAAATGGCGAAGACCACCAAAGCATCTCTTTCTCAAGCAGCGGTCCAGCGGCCAACTGGCATACGGGGTTTTGGTTCATCCCAAGCTACACCAACGCGCTGGACTGGAACAAAGACAATCAAAGTTAGGGATATGTATGTAATAGTAGGATCATACTACTAGCTAGCTCAGTTGGTCTTGACTCCTATTTAACTATTTATAGCTAATGTACTTAGGTGATAAATTGATGCTATTTGCATGAACCCAGGTGCTTCTTGTAATTTGATCAAATACGGTCTATACACATGCATGGTTGTTTGGCTGTTTCAGTGTCCCTAGAGGCATACATATATACTGTTATTTAGCAATATTTATTACAGTACAAAGGTCTTAACCTCATGGTTCACAGAAAGTATAAACGTAGAT
Organism: Lolium perenne; assembly: GCF_019359855.2. Classification (NCBI taxonomy): domain Eukaryota; kingdom Viridiplantae; phylum Streptophyta; class Magnoliopsida; order Poales; family Poaceae; genus Lolium; species Lolium perenne. The sequence continues at coordinate 142,566,193 of NC_067245.2, forward strand.
CAGCCATCTAAACATAGAAGACATTCTAGTGTATGATTCTTACATATACACATCAACATCCTATCAGAAAATCTTAATGTGAATTGTACTGGCTGTACAAACCCGTGCATCATTCTCTAGCCGGTTGCACCCAAAAACCAAATCGTGGTACTTCATAGTTGACTGTATGTAGGACAACATACGGATCCAATGCAAAGCCATGGGTATCACCTGCATGACAGAACCATATTTCACATGGTTGGAGGTACTCCATATGGCATTTAAAATCATTCCTTGTCCTTCATATGGCCCTTATAATAGTACAGTTGGATTTGTGGGTTTTAATTTTTTATTAACACACTCAATTAATTGCCCAAACATTGATTAATAATATTATTAAGGGGTGTGATGTTGAAAGCCATAAGAACAATGTGCCAAACAATCTTTGCTAGCGGACGGTAAATGTATACCCATCAGAAATATTAGTACTACTAGTAGTACTATCAAAATAAACAGCAGACGTGCATGTTTCTTTGGTCAGAATAACTGCTGCACCATCTTAAAAGTAAATGGCATGACCATTTATTTGATTTGATAGCGTGCAGCTAGATGGCGTACATTACTATCTCTACTTCCTTGGGTCGCCCAAATCTGGAGTACTAAAAGCAAATCCTGGTGATTCATTTGACAAGACAACACAGATGCGTCCAAATTTCTCCGCCCATATTATATTATAGCAATATACGAAATCTGGAGTGCGTTGCCTCGTTGCCTTCCAAGAGAAGCAACATTCCTTGCCAAAAAAGAGAGAGAGGCTGTATTTATAACTACCTCACCGGCCGCCACTAGTACAAACCATCACTCCCTCTCCACCTCCACCTCCACCTCTTCCCTAGTAGCTCCACCTCCATATCGGCGACGGACCACAATCGCGCGGCTTCGACTTCCTCTTCGACGGCGGCGGCGACAGAGGCGTGAGGCACCTTCTCCGCGGCGCATCACTCATCCTCGTCCCGCGGCAACAATGGCTATATGTGAAATCACCATACCCTTGTGTATGGTAGAGATGATGATGTGCGGATAAAATTTTATTGGTGGTTGCTCATCCTTGTTTGAATATTTGGTGTAGATTCACATCTAGGGCAGGGTGTCAAGCGGGGTGGGTAGCGGGCTAGCTAGTTTCAGTGTGAGTGCTTTAAATCTGCTCTAATCTCAACCACTATTTGCTCTAATTTTCTGGTTTGCGGGACGATTCGCGGACGCCGCTTGCAACCCTAATCTAGGGTATTGATCCTTGATTAGTAGACTACTAGGATTTACATGCCAATTTGTTTTTAGACTAGATCCGGATATTTGTCAATACTACTACGTACTTCTTCCGTTCGTATTTAATTGACTCTAGTTGAAAGCATCGACGGTTCATTTTCTTCTCTCCCTCGCGTCGACTAACTAAAACCGAACAGAGGGAGTATTAGGAATCCATGTGCATCCGTACTACCAGTAAGGTATTGCGTTGTTGCTGAGGCTCAGTGTAATCAATATCTTTCGATATTAATATACTCACTTTATCAGAAAATAAATTAGTAATCCATGTTCAAACTTGCTAGTTTGATCGACGTTTGATGATGATTTGTGAGGCCATGTATGGGCCTAGTTTGTTTTGCCTGGTGGTCAGTAGGCTGATGATTTTTTTTTGCTTGGTCGATCTGTGGTTGTTCCATGGCTACTGCTGATTAAGCATTACTAGAATCAACAATTTTTTGCTTGTCTGGTGATTGGAAGTGTATGCGCTCTTCTGAAGAGCACCATCGCATGATGATTAGTCTTAATGGAGATGCAGATGTCGATCAAGAGGGAGAAACATATCTTGATCATGCATTTCTCACGAGATTACTTGGTGATTGGAAGTAGAATCCACAATTTGTTGTGCAAACTTCTCAACATATGCATATATTCAATGAATTGGCTTTATGTGATCAATAGTACTTCTTATTGCAGATGGATGGAGGGGAAAGAGCGAAAAAACCGATACTTAGTGAGATGACTTCTCATTCTGTGACTTCTGATATCCCAGATGACAAGGTAAATATATAGAACGACGATTCGTAGGTGATAAAAGCAGAATCCACAATTTGCCGTGCAAACTTCTCAACATATGCATATATTTGATTAATTAGTTTTATGTGATCAATATTATTACTTATTCCAGATGGACGTAGGGGAAGGAACGAAAAAGCGGATGCTATGTGAAATGACTTCTAAATCTGTGTGTTCTGATATCCCAGATGACAAGGTAAACATATGGACCGACGCTTGTTTTGCCGCTGCCCCTGTTAGATGGCTAGATGCTCTGGTCTAATTTCTGTTCATGTGCTTATTATTGCAGAAACATAGAGTTGAAGAAAACTCTATATTTTCTGATGACAAAGGTGAAATGGCATGCCAGTCTTTTAAACCTCCGATGCCACCTTGTTTACTGTCTATGGAGACTGATGCAGCTGGACCTGGTACTGATGAGCCTATACCTGGCATCATCGTGCCACATGAAGAAGGTTGTGGATTGGGTTTACCCCCTGCTGTAGAAACTGGTGCAGCTGGAGCTGCTAGTGTAGAGCCTCTAGTGAATGGTGTCATTCCACGGGAATTCTCTGAACTGGAGCAAAACGGTTTACCTATTGTCAAGACCGATTTAACTGGTGCTGATGCTGGAGTTGCTACTGATGATCCTGCACCCGAAGGAGGTTTTGTATTGGTAGAACCCGTCATGACTATGCCCACAGTACTGACTGGTGGTGGACCTGGAGCTGGTAGGGTAGAGCCTCTAGCGAAAGGTGTCGTGCCACGAGAATCCTCTGAAGTGGATATTGGTGGTTTACCCTCTGTAGAGACTGGTGGTCTACCTGGAGCTGGTATTGTAGAGATTTCAGCAAACGGTGCTATCCCACCCGATTCCTATGAACTGGAGCATGTACCTAATGTGCCTTCTGTAGAACCTGACGCACCTGTAAGTAGTGGTGATGATTCCGCTAAATCTGATCAAGAAGGATCTGCATCTCTAGGAAAAGATGTCAGCTGTCATTCTCCTGAACCTAAGCTGAACTCAGCAACAGTAGCTTATATAGCACAGACTGTCCTTCAAGCTCTAAAGATCCAGTTGGGTGGTTCACAGGACCAGCTACTCCAAACCATTGTCACTACAAAAGACCAGCCAGCATGCTTCGTCATCTCCTGCATACTGTTTGACAAGCTGAAGCACTGCAACTGGCGCATTCTTCAGTCCCATCAGCATGGAGAGAGGAGCTATGTTTATGTCAAGATGATTCATGCTGATTTGGTAAGGTTCCATGATAAGATGTATGGGTGGGGTGAGGCAAGAGCCACATTTTGCAGCATTCACACAGTCTTCGCTCTTGAGCCAGACCCCATGGATGCTTACCCAGTGGTGCAGCTGTCCTGACTTAATATATGTTTTATGATCAGTATGCTGCTATCGTGGAACTGTGATGTGGAGCTACCTTTCTTATGGTTTCTAGGCTTTTGGTTTCAACATGTATTATGGAGCTTACCTTAGGACTTTCGCATGCGTTTGGCTGTTGACCTGTAATGTTTGTGGTTGGTTGTCTAATCTACTTGGCACAATCACATTGCAAAGGCAAATGTTCCTTTTCTCTTTAATTGTTATTATGACTTATGTGTTATAACCAGGCAAGAATATGCAATCTTGGTTCTCTGACCGATATATATGTACACACAACTTTTGTTCACATAATAACAATTTTTTGCTTGTCTGGTGATTGGAAGTGTATGCGCTCTTCTGAAGAGCACCATCGCATGATGATTAGTTTTAATGGAGATGCAGATGTCGATCAAGAGGGAGAAACATATCTTGATCATGCATTTCTCACGAGATTACTTGGTGATTGGAAGTAGAATCCACAATTTGTTGTGCAAACTTCTCAACATATGCATATATTCAATGAATTGGCTTTATGTGATCAATAGTACTTCTTATTGCAGATGGATGGAGGGGAAAGAGCGAAAAAACCGATACTTAGTGAGATGACTTCTCATTCTGTGACTTCTGATATCCCAGATGACAAGGTAAATATATAGAACGACGATTCGTAGGTGATAAAAGCAGAATCCACAATTTGCCGTGCAAACTTCTCAACATATGCATATATTTGATTAATTAGTTTTATGTGATCAATAGTATTACTTATTCCAGATGGACGTAGGGGAAGGAACGAAAAAGCGGATGCTATGTGAAATGTCTTCTAAATCTGTGTGTTCTGATATCCCAGATGACAAGGTAAACATATGGACCGACGCTTGTTTTGCCGCTGCCCCTGTTAGATGGCTAGATGCTCTGGTCTAATTTCTGTTCATGTGCTTATTATTGCAGAAACATAGAGTTGAAGAAAACTCTATATTGTCTGATGACAAAGGTGAAATGGCATGCCAGTCTTTTAAACCTCCGATGCCACCTTGTTTCTTGTCTATGGAGATCGATGCGAGCTGGACACAGTGCGATGAGCCTATACCTGGCATCATCGTGCCACATGAAGAAGGTTGTGGATTGGGTTTACCCCCTGCTGTAGAAACTGGTGGTGCAGCTGGAGCTGCTAGTGTAGAGCCTCTAGTGAACGGTGTCGTGCCACGGGAATTCTCTGAACTAGAGCAAAACGGTTTACCTATTGTCAAGACCGATTTAACTGGTGCTGATGCTGGAGTTGCTACTGATGATCCTGCACCCGAAGGAGGTTTTGTATTGGTAGAACCCGTCATGACTATGCCCACAGTACTGACTGGTGGTGGACCTAGAGCTGGTAGGGTAGAGCCTCTAGCGAAAGGTGTCGTGCCACGAGAATCCTCTGAAGTGGATATTGGTGGTTTACCCTCTGTAGAGACTGGTGGTCTACCTGGAGCTGGTATTGTAGAGATTTCAGCAAACGGTGCTGTCCCACCCGACTCCTATGAACTGGAGCATGTACCTGATGTGCCTTCTGTAGAACCTGACGCACCTGTAAGTAGTGGTGATGATTCCACTGAATCTGATCAAGAAGGATCTGCATCTCTAGGAAAAGATGTCAGCTGTCATTCACCTGAACCTGAGCTGAAGTCAGCAACGGTAGCTTATATAGCATGGATTGTCCTTCAAGCTCTAAAGATCTAGTTGGGTGGTTCACAGGACCAGGTACTCCAAGCCATTGTCACTACAAAAGACCAGCCAGCATGCTTCGTCATCTCCTGCATACTGTTTGACAAGCTGAAGCACTGCAACTGGCGCATTCTTCAATCCCATCAGCATGGAGAGAGGAGCTATGTTTATGTCAAGATGATTCATGCTGATTTGGTAAGGTTCCATGATAAGATGTATGGGTGGGGTGAGGCAAGAGCCACATTTTGCACCATTCACACAGTCTTCGCTCTTGAGCCAGACCCCATGGATGCTTACACAGTGGTGCAGCTGTCCTGACTTAATATATGTTTTATGATCAGTATGCTGCTGTCGTGGAACTGTGATGTGGAGCTACCTTTCTTATGGTTTCTAGGCTTTTGGTTTCAACATGTATTATGGAGCTTACCTTAGGACTTTCGCATGCGTTTGGCTGTTGACCTGTAATGTTTGTGGTTGGTTGTCTAATCTACTTGGCACAATCACATTGCAAAGGCAAATGTTCCTTTTCTCTTTAATTGTTATTATGACTTATGTGTTATAACCAGGCAATGAATATGCAATCTTGGTTCTCTGACCGATATATATGTACACACAACTTTTGTTCACATAATAACAATTTTTTGCTTGTCTGGTGATTGGAAGTGTATGCGCTCTTCTGAAGAGCACCATCGCATGATGATTAGTCTTAATGGAGATGCAGATGTCGATCAAGAGGGAGAAACATATCTTGATCATGCATTTCTCACGAGATTACTTGGTGATTGGATGTAGAATCCACAATTTGTTGTGCAAACTTCTCAACATATGCATATATTCAATGAATTGGCTTTATGTGATCAATAGTACTTCTTATTGCAGATGGATGGAGGGGAAAGAGCGAAAAAACTGATACTTAGTGAGATGACTTCTCATTCTGTGACTTCTGATATCCCAGATGACAAGGTAAATATATAGAACGACAATTCGTAGGTGATAAAAGCAGAATCCACAATTTGCCGTGCAAACTTCTCAACATATGCATATATTTGATTAATTAGTTTTATGTGATCAATAGTATTACTTATTCCAGATGGACGTAGGGGAAGGAACGAAAAAGCGGATGCTATGTGAAATGACTTCTAAATCTGTGTGTTACGATATCCCGAGATGACAAGGTAAACATATGGACCGACGCTTGTTTTGCCGCTGCCCCTGTTAGATGGCTAGATGCTCTGGTCTAATTTCTGTTCATGTGCTTATTATTGCAGAAACATAGAGTTGAAGAAAACTCTATATTGTCTGATGACAAAGGTGAAATGGCATGCCAATCTTTTAAACCTCCGATGCCACCTTGTTAACTGTCTATGGAGACTGATGCAGCTGGACCTGGTACTGATGAGCCTATACCTGGCATCATCGTGCCACATGAAGAAGGTTGTGGATTGGGTTTACCCCCTGCTGTAGAAACTGGTGGTGCAGCTGGAGCTGCTAGTGTAGAGCCTCTAGTGAACGGTGTCGTGCCACGGGAATTCTCTGAACTGGAGCAAAACGGTTTACCTATTGTCAAGACCGATTTAATCGGGTGCCGATGCTGGAGTTGCACGCTGATCCTGCACCCGAAGGAGGTTTTGTATTGGTAGAACCCGTCATGACTATGCCCACTGATCTTGACTGGTGGTGGACCTGGAGCTGGTAGGGTAGAGCCTCTAGCGAAAGGTGTCGTGCCACGAGAATCCTCTGAAGTGGATATTGGTGGTTTACCCTCTATAGAGACTGGTGGTCTACCTGGAGCTGGTATTGTAGAGATTTCAGCAAACGGTGCTATCCCACCCGACTCACTATGAACTGGTGCATGTACCTGATGTGCCTTCTGTAGAACCTGACGCACCTGTAAGTAGTGGTGATGATTCCGCTGAATCTGATCAAGAAGGATCTACATCTCTAGGAAAAGATGTCAGCTGTTATTCACCTGAACCTGAGCTGAAGTCAGCAACGGTAGCTTATATAGCACGGACTGTCCTTCAAGCTCTAAAGATCCAGTTGGGTGGTTCACAGGACCAGCTACTCCAAGCCATTGTCACTACAAAAGACCAGCCAGCATGCTTCGTCATCTCCTGCATACTCTTTGACAAGCTGAAGCACTGCAACTGGCGCATTCTTCAATCCCATCAGCATGGAGAGAGGAGCTATGTTTATGTCAAGATGATTCATGCTGATTTGGTAAGGTTCCATGATAAGATGTATGGGTGGGGTGAGGCAAGAGCCACATTTTGCAGCATTCACACAGTCTTCGCTCTTGAGCCAGACCCCATGGATGCTTACCCAGTGGTGCAGCTGTCCTGACTTAATATATGTTTTATGATCAGTATGCTGCTGTCGTGGAACTGTGATGTGGAGCTACCTTTCTTATGGTTTCTAGGCTTTTGGTTTCAACATGTATTATGGAGCTTACCTTAGGACTTTCGCATGCGTTTGGCTGTTGACTTGTAATGTTTGTGGTTGGTTGTCTAATCTACTTGGCACAATCACATTGCAAAGGCAAATGTTCCTTTTCTCTTTAATTGTTATTATGACTTATGTGTTATAACCAGGCAAGAATATGCAATCTTGGTTCTCTGACCGATATATATATGTACACACAACTTTTGTTCACATAATAACACTTACACGGGAAAAGAGTAGCTTTCTCTGTTGGACAAACACCAAACCACAAAAGGGTAACAACACAATATCCAAACTAGGTACGGCACCTGTTGAGCATACATGACTTTTGGCGTAAAATCACGTTAACCAACACTAGCAGCATCTTGTTCTTTGCAAGGTGCTATGCTTATCAGTCTAATCCCAATACACCACCTACTTCAGGTGGCACGATGATGTCAAGTGCAGACTCACCAGTACCAACTCTCTTGCATCAGTCTCCATTGAAGGTACGACACTGCTGCAGTAGACACCATTAGCAATGCAAGCTGAAGGTGTTCTTATCCTCATATCAGGATCACATAATACAGGTGTCAAGCTTCATGCACCAGCCAACAAAATAAAAAGTCCGAACTAGGATCGCTAGGAAAAAAACATGAAGATCTTTTTTTCGAATCCCACGCTGAACATCTTTTTTAACTAATTAAGTAAGCTCCTGCTGACAAACATATTACAACAACTCCAGCAGTGGCTCTATATTTTGGCGCTGTGGGCTGATGCTGCGCATGGAGCCGGCAATAGCTTCACCGGAAGCTGAAGACTGTGGCGGCCAAATGCAGGGCTGAAACAGAATATTTTCAGAGGCGCTATAATGTAGCGCCAAAAACAGAATATAATGAAAAATAGAGTGTAGTAAAACAGAAGATCAAACAAAGACTAGAAATAGACATAAAATAGGATAAAATTAGCTTGATAGATACTCCGTAGTTCATATTTTTACAAAGTAGTGCGATAAAACTAAACTAAAACTCGACATCTGACGAGTCCGGTGTCGTGCCCGACACCGGATCCAACGAGAAGAGGTCAATCCAACGGGGGTCGTCCTCGCCAATGGTGGTCGGCCCGGCGAGCTGCGCTTCGATGAAGGCACGCTTCCTCGCCTTCTCCGCCCTCCATCGTGCGCGGTCCTCCTTCTTCGTAGCCCGCCTCGTCGCCTTCTCCGCCCTCCGTCTGCGGAAGTGCTCGTTCTCGGCGGCAACGTCCTCGGGGAAGCGGGCCGCCCACTCGCGCGCCGCGCGCTCGTCCAGCTCGGTGATGCGCAAACGGCGCTCCGCCTCGCGGCGGCGGCGCTGTTCCTCCTGTCTAACGATGTACGGCGGCGGCGTGAGATCCTCGGCCTGCTGGCGCGTCCACACGTCATGGAAATTCATCGACGATCGCGGGCGCCCGAGCCGCCACGCCACGGCGTCGTACGCGCGCGCGGCCTCGTGCGCGGTCTCGTAGGTGCCGAGGCCGATGCGCTCGCTGCCGTCACGTATCTCCGCGTAATACGTACCTTTGGGGTGTGCGCGGACGCCGCGGTACCCCGTGCCCGAGACGCGGCAGTACCGCGAGCTCGACGCGAGACGAGGCATGGCGGCGGCGGCGGAAGCGGAGCCGCGGCGGCGATATTAGGCGCAGATGGGCAAATTTCAGCAACCCGTGTCCATCTTTTTTTTGGCAGGATTACGCCATGTACCACCTTCCAATTAGAAAATAGTATTGTTCAGCCTTCCCCTGTTGGGCCCAATATTTCACTTTGGGTTGCCAACGGCCATCTACATGGTAATTGCTATCGGCCTACTTGCTCGTGCTGTCGAAGCCCAATAACTACAAATGGGCCTTTCTGCTCATGCAATTTCGGCCCTTTTCTAATGAAACACAGATCCTATGAATGGCAAAAAAAACGCGGAGATTCTACATAAAAGTTGTTTTTATTTATTTTGAATTATTGGGTTCCAATTTTTGCAAATAATTTCGATACAAGTTCTATGACATAATCCTTGCAAGAAGAGGCAACAATGGAACGGAGTTTGTTCTCAAGATCTTGGATTTCTTCATTGGCAAAGAAGGAATCCATCTTTTGCTCCTAGCCATACTCTTACCCTAACCTCATAGGGTTGCCGGAAGTGAGAGACAAATCTAAGAAGACACTCAAGCATAATGATGGAGTATGAGTCTATTGAGAGGCTTGTGGTATTGAGTGATGAGACTTCTCGATAGATATGATAGTTCTTTGGAGAAGGCGAAGTGCTTCTTGTGAGAAAGGAGATGTAATTCCCCCGATTACCATAGGAAGGATGAGTGTTGGCTCTCACCAATCTCAAACGCTACCTTTTATGAGTACCGGGGAAGGATGAAGTTCCATCTATATGGAGCCATCTACACCACAAGGCCAAGTCACCTCCTTTGGACAACCAAGTGATAAGTCACCTCTTCCACAACCTCAAGTTTGGCATCAACATCAATGACGTCAAGGCGAGGACCCAAATCTTGATGATGATCAAGGAACCTCACACGGACCTATCCTTTTGATCTTCTCTCGCCGGGATGCTAATGCGTCAAGACCCCGTCATAATCCTAGCAAAGCACAAGATATTCTCAAGAGCAAGATGTGATGGGATCCAACGGTATAGCAATCCCAAGGATCTATTCATCCCAATTGTGCCCAACAAGACAATGGACTCACTCTCTATCGTTTATCGTCAAGGTTTGCCTCTCTACCCTTGGGCTTCTCATTTGGACATTGTGTCATAAGTGGATACCTATACCACTCTTGTGCCCTATGTCTAGATGTAAAGCACGCATGGAGATAGGGGGAGTGCGGTTTAAATTATTGAGCTATCCCTCCCCCCATGATGCACAAAGAAACCCAAAAGCATGTGCTATTCGTCAATCAAGTGACTATGAGCTTCATGTTGAGTAGTAGTCGTGAGTCCTAGGTCTCTACGCGACCTCACACTACCAAACTCTCACACGGTGGCCTCGGCCACCAAACCTTCTCTCCGAGGAGGTGTTGTTTTTTTTTATTTCTTTTTCTTTTTCTCTTCGTGTTTTTGTTTGTCGTTTCTTCTTTCCTCTTTGTTTCTTCTAGGGAGATTCACCCAAGCTTGGCTTTTCTAGCTTTGATTCTTGCAAGCTTGGTTGGGTAGTACCTTAACAGTTCCGTAATCTAATCCCAAGCCATTACCTACCTCTTGAGCCAAATCTGTCTAAAAGCACAAGTCTACACCAAAATCTGAGGTTTGGTGAGTTTGGTGGACGGTACTACCGCTTCTTGGGGTGGTACTACCGCTCTGGGGCAGTTCTCTGACGAAACTGAACATTTATCCCCAGAACGGTACTACCGCTTCAAGTACCGGGCCAGTATCGGTAAGCGGTACTACCGCTTCTAGGAGCGGTACTACCGCTTGCACGTTTTGACTTGAGGTACCGGTTGGGGTCGTTTTTCGCCCAAATCCACACAACTCCTCTTCCACCTCAAGTCAAAGCTCCTCCCCAAGCTCAAGACCTCGAGGAGATCGGCCCCGATCTCCTTTTCCAGCCACCATCGGCCCAATCTCCTCCGTGGAGAAGCTTCCCCAACCCCTTCTCCGCCATGTCCTCCGGTATGAACCCTAACTTCTCTCTCTAGGGTGAGTTGATCTCCCTAGATGCATATGCTAGGGTTTGTTGGAGATTTGTGGTGGAGAAGCACTCTTGGAAGCTATTCATGTGTGAGGATACTAGCTAGCAACAATGTGTGACTCTAGAGAGTCGATTTTACCATGAACCAATCTGAATCTGGCTGTGCGAGCTTGAGCGGTAGTACCGCTCATTTCTGGACGGTACTACCGGTCCAAGCGGCACTACCGGTTGAAATTGCGACACTACCGCTCTTTATTGAGTCACCAATGTTGCTTGTTAGTGTTCATTTTGATCTTTAATTTCTAGGCTTGTGCACTTATCCCCTATTCCCTGCCAAACCTCTGATGTTCACAGGTGCACCAAAGACCCGTGGTGGCAAGGTTAAGCCATCCTCTCGTCGTCATCGCGAGGATGAACAAGAGGAAATCATGCCAGCAAGGACCACCAAGAGATAGAGAGACGCAGCAGCAGGGGCAAGGGGACCTCAGAAGTCAATGCTCGATGTGAAGAAATGCCAATTCTTGGAGGTGCGGGGAGCCAATCCTTATTTGCTCCCAAGAAATGCTCGCCAATGCCCCAATGCCTACTTTCATCATATCAATCAAGAGAAGATCTACTACGAGGTCTATGGGGCCAAAGAGTTCAAGTGTTGCCCCCAATACTCCATAAGCATGGACAAGCTCCGCTCCGACCTCGACTACTTTGGAGAAGCTCTGGAGATATGTGAAGAACAAGGTCTCATTCCTATCATGACATTCTCTCAGGATTTCTCCCGGGAGGTGATTTGCCAATTCTATGCCACCGTGGTCTTTCTTGAGGATGAAGGAGGCTTTCGCTCCTTGAAGTGGATGACCAAGGAGCATGTGATGGAGGCCACATGGCAAGACTTTGCTCATTGCCTTGGCTATGAGCTCCCCGAAGACGACTCCAGCCACTTCCGCATTCATCTCCAAGCCAAGCCCATGGCCAAAGAGAAGATGGCTGACCTCTACATTCGAGGGAGGATGTTGTGTGGCAGCACCAAGCGACTCCTGCTGGTCTATGACATCATGAACCGCATCTACCGCAGCACCATCAACCCCAAGCATACCAACCACGACGAGGTGCACGGATTCCTTGTGAATCTCCTTGTGCGCACACATCAGTTGAGGGGCCGTGGCAAGCAACTGGACATCATGGACTACATTTGGCATGAGATGCGTGATTGTGCCTTCCTCCGCAAGCTTCCTCAGTACGCTCCCTATCTCATGAGGCTCATTTGTCACAAGTGGGATCAAGAAGGCCGCGGAGATCTTCTAGCGCAATGCCGCCCCAATGTCACCATTCATAAGGAGAAGAGTCCTCTTGTCAAGGACCATGACCTTCCGAGATTTGGCAAAGGAGCTCCAAGGGACAAGGACGAAGATGATGCCGACAGCGACGACTCCGACTATGTGCCCAACTCCATCAAGCAAAAGGGCCTCTTCGCCAAGCTCACCGCTCGCCTCAAGAAGTCCTTTTGCTTCAAGAGGGACCTTGAGGATAGGATGTACCAAGCCCATCACGACACCAAGAAGATCCGCCAACGCCAAAAGGCGATGATGAGGCACATGCAACTCCCGGTCTCCGAGGGCTCCGAGGACAACATCACTCCTCCCGGTGAGTGGAAATCAAAGCTTGTTTGGTCTAGCTCCGAGGAGTCCATCCCCGAGCCACCTCATGGCAAAGGACTTGCCCAAGAGGAAGAGTATGAGGATGAAGAGGAGGAGGACATCGAGGATGGAGGTGATGACGATGAGGGTGATGATGACGAGGAGGAGGATGACGAGGAGGATGACGACGACGAGTGATTCCCTTGGGACGCTAGTATGCTCCTTCTCCCTTTTTGGTGTCTCAATGCCAAAGGGGGAGAAGCTGATCTATTAGGACGGGAATTTGCATGGGGATGCCAAGGGCTTGGTGACTTCGTTTTGGTTCTTTCGGCCTTGGCATCAACACTTTCCACTAGTTATTTGGAACTTATTCGTATGTGTTTGCTACTCTATTCATGGGTCTCCCGACCCCCCGTTTGTATTAAGACTTAATCGTGCGTAGCTTTATGGTCATTGGTCTCCATTATTTACCCTTTGATTGGCCATATCATATCATTCCTATGGAGGCACTTATTATTATGGTGGTGGCACTTATTAGTATGGTGAGTTTGGGTTTTTCTCAAGGCAAAGGTATGAAAAGGTTCACCCAAACTTCCCTATATACACATATTCTTGCCTCTATAGTGTACTCGTGCTACATTATCTTGTCATATGATCATCTTAGCACTTGTGCTTGGTTTGTGAAATTTAGGGGGAGTTCTCTCTAGGATGTGTGCATTTGTATACAAATGCATATTCTAAATATGCACACATCTAGGGGGAGCTTCGCCTATACTTGCAAACCAAAATTTCTTATCATAATATCCTATGATTTATTGCAAATTCGTGTGTTGTCATCAAACACCAAAAAGGGGGAGATTGTAAGAGCAAGATCCATATCCCGTGTTTTGTGTGTTTGATAACAACACTCGAACAATTCTAACCGTGCACAAAGTTTTTCATTGTTAGGTTTGCAAGATGCACGGTACTCTCGCTGAGCACATTATGATCAGAAGACCGAAGTGTAGCTCATAGGGTTTCTGGTTTTGCGTGTGTGTCGTGAGGTGACTTGGTAGGAGAGGAAGAGAGGAAAGCTGTTTTAGCCATAGCGGTACTACCGGTACCAGCAGCGGTAGTACCGCTACCCCTACTGGTACCGCCCGCGATACCGCTCCGAGACTTGCACATGGAATTGTCCCACAGTATACGTTGCGGTACCTTCACGGTACCTGGAGCGGTAGTACCGCTTGAGGGCGGTAGTACCGCCCACGGTACCGCGCGAAGTACCGTAACGCGTTACGGTAGTACCGCTCTGGTACCGCTCGGGTACCGCTTGGTATCCAGTAAGGTCTGGACCCTATTGCGGTACCGCAAGCGGTACCGCGAGCGGTAGTACCGCAATGTGTCCACGTGGACAAGTTCAGTGGGGAATTCGAACTCAGAGCGGTAGTACCGCTTCTAGGAGCGGTAGTACCGCTTAGGCAAAAACAGAGGGCAACGGTTAGATTTGGAGGGACCTATATAAAGGGCCCTTCTTCTCCACCCAGCCCTAGCCCTTCTCTCCCTCTCTCCTCCATTGTTGCTGAGCTCAAAATTGAAGGGATCTCCTCACCCACCCAACCAATCTTGCTCATACTTTGTGAGGTGGTGGAGGAGACCCCGATCTATCATTCTGCCGAGAGAAAGTTCACCAATTCGTGGTAGTCCTTAGTGGATCTTGTTGTTAGGGTTCCTTGGTGGAAGGGCTTCTTGGTGGAGCACTGGAAGAGCTTCTTGGTGGAGCACTGGAAGAGCTTCTTGGTGGAGCACTGGAAGAGCTTCTTGGTGGAGCACTGGAAGAGCTTCTTGGTGGATCACTGGAAGAGCTTCTTGGTGGAGTATTGGAGGGGTTCCTTTGGTGGAGCATTGGAGATGGGTTCCTATGGTGGAGCATTGGAGATGTGCAGCTATGGAGTCTAGCTTGGTGATGTACTAGCTCCATAGGGTGTTGGGAGCATCCTTGTGTATGTGGAGCTCGCCCCAACCTTGTGAAGGAATCACCGCCTCGACCGGTGCCTTAGTGGAAGAGGGAGACCACTTCCGTGGAGCTCTCTCGAGGAAGAGGGTGATGCCTTCCTTCGTGGTGTGGCCGCCTAGTCTCTTGTGTGAGACTAGCACCTCCTCAACGCAGACGTACCTCCTTTAGTGGAGGGAACTGCGGGAAACAAACCTCGACTCGCCTCGCGCCCCCCCGGTTGTCTCGCTCCTCTCCCTTACTATCTTGTTGATTCCTTTACTTGTTGCACATGCTCTAGCTTCATTGTAGGAACACCGCTATAGCAAAAGTTATCACCTTTACCTTCTGTTGCGCTAAAACTTGAAAAAGGTTAAAACTTGCCGTAGCGCCATTCACCCCCCCCTCTTGTTCGCTACGATCCGTTCAACTCCTTCCATTACTTCTTTTAGGGTGTATTAGTTTTTAAAAAGCCAAACTTTAGGCTTTGTGACTAATTTTAGCAAAAAATAATAATTATCAACATCAAATAAAATAAAATATGGAAATATATTTTAAAATTATATATGTCGTGACGTGCAAAGCACGTGCTACTTACTAGTAGATTACTAGAAAATGAATGAAGCAATTGAACATGGAGCGTATTATATAAACAGCCAGATCATTTGAATATGGATATACCACATCATGTCAATGGGACTCAGAAAAACAAAGCTAGACATTTAAACAAGTAATATAACTATTTTTTTCACAATGTTTCAAGTAGAATAGGAAGCTAGGTTAGGAATAAAGAAATCATGTTTCAAGTAGAATAGGAAGCTAGGTTAGGAATAAAGCAATCATGTTTCAAGTACAATAGGAAGCTAGGTTAGGAATAAAGCAATCATGTTTCAAGTAGAATAGGAAGCTAGGTAAGGAATAAAGCAATAAAAAAACACGAAGTGCATCATTTCTGCTAGGATCATTTCTATCAAACTTCATGCACTAGCCATGGAACAACAGGCAAACTCAATGAATCAACAGGCAAAAAATTAACATAATAGAATTTCAGGACTTGTTTAAGATATCCAAATCATGTAACTTATACCCAGGCATGCCGGATGCCAGATGGGTCAAAGGCAGTGTGCAATGTTCCATATGGTCATTGTTTATATTTTATTAGATTCCATTAGGCACCTTAGGTAGTGGAACATACAGAAAATGATGCAATTGAACTACGCACAGGAGGTAAATTAACATTCCAAAAAAAACAGGGAACTTACCTGAGCTTTTTTTTGAGTCACATGGACCTCATCAGGTACTTGGACAGAAGAACCTGGTGCCTCACTGTTTCTCCTCTGCATGAAGGAGAGGCCAATTGTAAACAGAAACAGGATCCAAGATATAGAAGTTTGCATTAAGCAATATACAAAAAACAACAGGTACTTACATGATTATAGGCGAGCTTTACTCTACGTTTCTGAGTGTAAGATGTGCCTGCTGCAAGTGTAATAACAACAAACAGTCACGAGTCAAGGATTTGCTATAATTAAATTGACACCACACAACTCGATGATATTAAATTTTGGTTGCAGTAGGTAATAATAATAATAAATAGTAGGCCCTACTAGTACTGTACGTCTGTTCAAGAATCCAAGGGGGGTAGAGGTAGAGGTATAGATATATAGACAATATAGAGATATAAGGATGATTTATTACTTTTAGAAGCAATTACATCCAGCCTCTGCATAACCAGGATGCAGACAGCCGTTTTGTTGTCTCAAGTCCAAAGGGAGCATATGCTCCCATTATGTGGATCCATATTTCAAAGTGTCAAAAAATTCTAAACTAAAATTTTACATGTATATCTAGACATTTTATGTTGGTACACAAGTTTTCTCAAAAAAAAAGGTGGCTCCTGCAAAAAAGACAAATTTTGATGTTGTAACACGACTACGTACAGAACATTTTTTTCCTTTTTTGTACACGCCACACAATATGTTGTTTTTCCACGAAAACTTATGAACGAACATAGGATGTCACAACGTATACCAAAAAAAATTGCATTTATATAATTGTTTTTCATTATTTTATATAATGGGTGCATATGCACGCGTGTGCCAAAACGACACCTCCAGGGGCTAGGAGTTTCTAAACTTCTTATGGAACATCAAATAAACTATTGTTCAATCAATAATAATAATGTGCTTATGTTACTCCCTTCCATCATGAATAAAGTCCACATCGGTTTCGTGTCAAACTTTGACTCGAGATTTAGGTACCCACATGATAGTGCTAGTATCATACACATTGGTCCCAAAAAAATGTTGACGTGGCAGCTAATTAAGTAGGAGAGAGGAGATTAATGTAACATAGGTAGATACTGTATCAGCGCAAACAACGAGAAAAGTTAATGCTAAACAAATTTTGTACACAAATTTGCATTGAGATTCTAAAAAATAATAAATGTAGCACGACTATGATACTACTCCATGATACTACCCACTATAGAAATAGTATGACCGGCCTAATTTTATGATATCCACAAAATATACCATTGGAAAGTTCATCGAAACAAGCACCCGATGATATAGTTCTGAATGACATGCAACTCATAATTGGCGGGCCCAAGTATCAGTCTAAGTTTGCCTCTGAAAACAAATTGGCATTGTACTCTAGGACAAAGGGAGACTACTCACAATGGCAATATCATAAGTAGTATCATGAACTACATGCATGCAAAATGTTGATGTGTCATATCAATTAATGATGAAAGAGACGATAGTGGTATCATAGGTAGATATCGTATCATAGCATGTAGAACTAGAAAAATTACTGCCAAACAAATCTTGTACACACTTTTGTATTGAGATTCTACAAATCACTAAATACATGTAACATATTATACTACTACATGATGATACTATGGATTGTTAAAATAATATCGTACACTAGCATCATATGCATGATACTATTATATGATACTCCCCATTGTGACTAGTCTAATAATAACAATAGTACTCAACTTTGTCTTGTTCCTCAGGTGTTTAGAAGTCTATGTTCGGTCCCTCAAGTATTTAAGAATTATGTTTGGCCCCTCAACTCTAATGTGGTCAAAATCGAACACTTGAACACTTAGTTAGGTCTAGCAATGATTAAAACTTGATTGGTCTGTTTATTACTTGTTCTGTGGCATGACGGAAAAGCATTTTGCCAAATCTCAAGCACACATAGTTGGGGTCCATTAGAGGGACTAATTAAATCAAAGTACAATGGATGTATAAAAGCAGGTTTTATCATTGATTAGCTTTTCAACGGCCTATCAACTGTAAGTGTTGCATGTGTTCTAAAGAACTATGTTCATCGTCAGAGATCAAGATGAGTATGCGGTGGAGGACGCACAAAACAACCGTAGGCCGGGTGGGCACACCTTACTAATTTTTTTGCACTTTATATGTGATAATTTTTTACATAAATAACTAACTAAAACATTTTTAAATAGGGTGTGCCATCCAACCCAAACACCATGTTGCGTACGTCGCTAAGGGTAAGGGGTTTCATCTTCGTTCTATGGTATGAGTATGTAATGAGTGTGGTACTCATCGAAGACAATATATATAGCAGACATCACATCAGATGAGCCTATGGATAAAAATGGGTCAAATCATATCTACTAGTGCACAAATGAAGTTAAAAATAGGTCAACCATCATTAAACTGATACTACTTAAAAGACCATTGTTTGACCTAGGGATGCTTTATTACTTCTCTTCGTGCTTGACGTCATAAGACAGAGTTTAAGGTTAGGGGGTAGATACATGATTTTTCTGGTTTGAATATGTCTAGACCTTGTTTATCAACTTGAATGCTTGCTACATGACATCGGAAGACTATGTGTTTGGTTTTTTTTTGAATTTGTTATGCCCATTTGAATCTTGGTCAAATCCTAGGTTTGACCAAGATTTAAACCAGTTTAAAACATGAAAATGAAAAGGTAAGCCTGGATCCTTCTTAGTCACTCCAAAATGGAGCTTTTGGGAGGTTTTTGAAATTTCCATGTTTGAAACCCAAAACCCTTGATGCTTGACTTCATAAGACAGAGTTTAGGGTTATGGGGTATATACATGATTTTTCTGGTTTGAATATGTCTAGACTTCGTTGATCTACTTGAATGCTTACTATACGACATAAGAAGCTTATGTGCTTTGGTTTTTGATTTCTTTTTTGAATTTTTATGCCCATTTGAATCCTGGTCAAATCCTTTGTTTGACCAATATTTAAACAAGTTTAAAACATGAAAATGAAAAGGTAAGCCTAGATCCTTCTTAGTCATGAAAATGAGTTAACTTGGGTTTCCTACTGATAAGGGCTAAGCCCAAGGATGTGCCCGATCTTCACGGATTTGGGTGGAATTCGTGGGGGAGGTGGATGAACGCGATGAACACGAGGAACGCGGTGGGGAATCGTGGGGATACAACACACACACGCACACAAATCGGTTTTCCCTCGTTGGCCCAAACCACCAACTCGATAGAGGTTGCGAGAAAAGACCTTTCGGTAGAAGTCCCACAAAGAGATCGACAAATCGAAGCTCGCAAGATCTAGAAGGGTGAAAAGACCGGAAGGTTGATAGAAGTGCAAGCAAAAGACCAAATAGGTAGAAGTGCAAGCAAAAGATCAAACAAACGGTAGAAGTCACCAAAGAGATCTTCATGAGTCGATAAGGAGCCCGGGTGGGTACAAGATCAAAGATCTTGGTAGGGTTCCCACAAGGGTGAGCTAAGCTCAGGTTTAATTTCACATCAAGTCTAATCTCAAATCTTAGCCAACAAGGCTATTTATAGGTGGGGGCGAAGAGGTAAGTTACACGCTGAAAAGTGCCGTTGTGCTGAAGTTCGATGGGGCGGAAGTTCCGGTCATCTTGGGCGGAAGTTCCGGTCAGGGGCGGAAGTTCCGGTCTTGCGCGCCGGAAGTTCCGGTCGGGGCGGAAGTTCCGATCCTCTGGGGCGGAAGTTCCGGCTGGGTCCTTTTTCCTGGGCGCTGGAAGGCATCTTGAGGGCATCTGGCCGGAAGTTCCGGTCTTGGGGGGCGGAAGTTCCGGCCTGGGCGCTGTAGCTCCATCTTCATCATTTCCAGCTCTCTCTCCATTTGCTTGGTCTCCATGGCTCGCGTCTTGGTCGATGTACCTGATTGAACATAGGGTATTTGCATGAAGTAGCAAGTGATGACGCGTAAAGCACACGCTCGTTGGGAACCCCAAGTGGAAGGTGTGATGCGTACAGCAGCAAGTTTCCCTCAGTAAGAAACCAAGGTTTATCGAACCAGTAGGAGTCAAGAAGCACGTTGAAGGTTGATGGCGGCGAGATGTAGTGCGGCGCAACACCAGGGATTCCGGCGCCAACGTGGAACCTGCACAACACAACCAAAGTACTTTGCCCCAACGAAACAGTGAGGTTGTCAATCTCACCGGCTTGCTGTAACAAAGGATTAACCGTATTGTGTGGAAGATGATTGTTTGCAGAAAACAGTAGAACAAGTATTGCAGTAGATTGTATTTCAGTAAAGAGAATTGGACCGGGGTCCACAGTTCACTAGAGGTGTCTCTCCCATAAGACAAACAGCATGTTGGGTGAACAAATTACAGTTGGGCAATTGACAAATAAAGAGAGCATGACAATGCACATACATATCATGATGAGTATAGTGAGATTTAATTGGGCATTACGACAAAGTACATAGACCGCCATACAACTGCATCTATGCCTAAAAAGTCCACCTTCAGGTTATCATCCGAACCCCCTCCAGTATTAAGTTGCTAACAACAGACAATTGCATTAAGTATTGCGCGTAATGTAACTAGTGACTACATCCTTGAACATAGCACTAATGTTTTATCCCTAGTGGCAACAGCACATCCATAACCTTAGAGGTTCTTGTCACTGATGTCTACGTTCCCCCTCCTTTCCTGTAGACAGTGTTGGGCCTCCAAGAGCAGAGGTTTGTAGAACAGCAGCAAGTTTTCCCTTAAATGGATCACCCAAGGTTTATCGAACTCAGGGAGGAAGAGGTCAAAGATATCCCTCTCATGCAACCCTGCAACCACAAAGCAAGAAGTCTCTTGTGTCCCCAACACACCAAATAGGTGCACTAGTTCGGCGAAGAGATAGTGAAATACAGGTGGTATGAATATATATGAGCAGTAGCAACGGTGCCAGAAAATACTTGATGCTGTCCAGGACTGGCGCGTGGTTGATGGTGGTAGTATTGCAGCAGTAGTAACACAGTGAAACAGTAAACAAGCAGTAGTAACGCAGCAGTATTTAGGAACAAGGCCTAGGGATTAGACTTTCACTAGTGGACACTCTCAACATTGATCACATAACAGAATAGATAAATGCATACTCTACACTTTTGTTGGATGATGAACGCATTGCGTAGGATTACACGAACCCTCAATGCCGGAGTTAACAAGCTCCACAATTTGTTCATATTTAAGTAACCTTATAGTGTAAGATAGATCAAAAGACTAAACCAAGTACTAACATAGCATGCACACTGTCACCTTCATGCATATGTAGGAGGAATAGATCTCATCAATATTATCATAGCAATAGTTAACTTCACAATCTACAAGAGATCATGATCATAGCATAAACCAAGTACTAACACGGTGCACACACTGTCACCTTTACACACGTGCAGGAGGAATAAAACTACTTTAATAACTTTGCTAGAGTAGCACATAGATAGTAGTGATACAAAACTCATATGAATCTCAATCATGTAAAGCAGCTCATGAGATTATTGTATTGAGGTACATGGGAGAGAGATGAACCACATAGCTACCGGTACAGCCCCGAGCCTCGATGGAGAACTACTCCCTCCTCATGGGAGCAGCAGCGGTGATGAAGATGGCGGTGGAGATGGCAGCGGTGTCGATGGAGAAGCCTTCCGGGGGCACTTCCCCGCTCCGGCAGCGTGCCGGAACAGAGACTCCTGTCCCCCAGATCTTGGCCTCGCGATGGCGGCGGCTCTGGAAGGTTTCTGTGGTTTTCGTCGAACGCGTCGAGGTTTTTAGGTCAGGGGCTTTATATAGGCGGAGAGGCGGCGCAGGAGGGCTTCTGGGGGGCCCACACTATAGGGGGGGCGTGGCCCCCCCCTGGCCGCGCCGGGGTGTGGTGTGGGGCCCCCAGGGCTCCCCTCTGGTCCTTCCCGGGTGTTCTAGATGCTTCCGAAGAAAATAGGAACTTGGGCGTTGATTTCGTCCGATTCCGAGAATATTTCGTTACTAGGATTTCTGAAACCAAAAACAGCAGAAAACAGGAACTGGCACTTCGGCATCTTGTTAATAGGTTAGTTCCAGAAAATGCACGAATATGACATAAAGTGTGCATAAAACATGTAGATAACATCAATAATGTGGCATGGAACATAAGAAATTATCGATACGTCGGAGACGTATCAGCATCCCCAAGCTTAGTTCTCGTCGTCCCAGCGAGGTAAAACGATAACACACGTATAATTTCTGGAGTGACATGCCATCATAACCTTGATCATACTATTTGTAAAGCATATGTAGTGAATGCAGCGATCAAAACAATGTATATGACATGAGTAAACAATTGAATCATATAGCAAAGACTTTTCATGAATAGTACTTTCGAGACAAGCATCAATAAGTCTTGCATAAGAGTTACTCATAAAGCAATAAATTCATAGTAGAGACATTGAAGCAACACAATGGAAGATTAAGTTTCAGCGGTTGCTTTCAACTCATAACATGTATATCTCATGGATATTGTCAACATAGAGTAATATAACAAGTGCAATAAGAAAATATGTAGGAATCAATGCACAGTTCACACAAGTGTTTGCTTCTTGAGGTGGAGAGAAATGGGTGAACTGACTCAACATTGAAAGTAGAAGAATGGTCCTCCATAGAGGAAAAGCATCGATTGATATATTTGTGCTAGAGCTTTGATTTTGAAAACATGAAACAATTTTGTCAACGGTAGTAATAAAGCATATGTATCATGTAAATTATATCTTACAAGTTGCAAGCCTCATGCATAGTGTACTAATAGTGCCCGCACCTTGTCCTAATTAGCTTGGACTACCGGATCATCACAATGCACATGTTTTGACCAAGTGTCACAAAGGGGTACCTCTATGCCGCCTGTACAAAGGTCTAAGGAGAAAGCTCGCATTGGATTTCTCGCTATTGATTATTCTCAACTTAGACATCCATACCGGGACAACATAGACAACAGATAATGGACTCCTCTTTTATGCATAAGCATGTAACAACAATTAATAATTTTCTCATACGAGATTGAGGATATATGTCCAAAACTGAAACTTCCACCATGGATCATGGCTTTAGTTAGCGGCCCAATGTTCTTCTCTAACAATATGCATGCTTAACCATAGGGTGGTAGATCGCCCTTACTTCAGACAAGACGAACATGCATAGCAACTCACATGAAATTCAACAATGAGTAGTTGATGGCGTCCCCAGTGAACATGGTTATCGCACAACAAGCAACTTAATAAGAGATAAAGTACATAATTACATATTCAATACCACAATAGTTTTTAAGCTATTTGTCCCATGAGCTATATATTGCAAAGGTGAATGATGGAATTTTAAAGGTAGCACTCAAGCAATTTACTTTGGAATGGCAGAAAATACCATGTAGTAGGTAGGTATGGTGGACACAAATGGCATAGTGTTGTTTGGCTCAAGGATTTTGGATGCATGAGAAGTATTCCCTCTCGATACAAGGTTTAGGCTAGCAAGGTTATTTGAAACAAACACAAAGATGAACCGGTGCAGCAAAACTCACATAAAAGACATATTGTAAACATTATAAGACTCTACACCGTCTTCCTTGTTGTTCAAACTCAATACTAGAAATTATCTAGACCTTAGAGAAACCAAATATGCAAACCAAATTTTAGCATGCTCTATGTATTTCTTCATTAATGGGTGCAAAGCATATGATGCAAGAGCTTAATCATGAGCACAACAATTGCCAAGTATCACATTACCCAAGACATTATAGCAATTACTACATGTATTATTTTCCAATTCCAACCATATAACAATTTAACGAAGAAGAAACTTCGCCATGAATACTATGAGTAGAAGCTAAGGACATACTTGTCCATATGCTACAGCGGAGCGTGTCTCTCTCCCACAAAGTGAATGCTAGGATCCATTTTATTCAAACAAAACAAAAACAAAAACAAACCGACGCTCCAAGCAAAGCACATAAGATGTGATGGAATAAAAATATAGTTTCAAGAGAAGGAACCTGATAGTTTGTCGATGAAGAAGGGGATGCCTTGGGCATCCCCAAGCTTAGATGCTTGAGTCTTCTTGAAATATGCAGGGGTGAACCACCGGGGCATCCCCAAGCTTAGAGCTTTCACTCTTCTTGATCATAGTATATCATCCTCCTCTCTTGACCCTTGAAAACTTCCTTCACACCAAACTTCTCATAAACTTCATTAGAGGGGTTAGTACATAATCAAAAACTCACATGTTCAGAGGTGACACAATCATTCTTAACACTTCTGGACATTGCTCAAAGCTACTGGAGTTTAATGGAACAAAGAAATCCATCCCACATAGCAAAAGGGGCAATGCGAAATAAAAGGCAGAATCTGTCAAAACAGAACAGTCCGTAAAGACGAATTTCTAATAAATACTTCCGTTGCTCAGATCAGAAAACTCAAAACTAATGAAAATTGCGTATATATCTGGGGAACACGCACGTAAATTGGCATATTTTTCTGATTTTTCTACAGAGAGAAAATCCCAGATTCGTGACAGATAGAAATCTGTTTCTGCGCAGAAATCCAAATCTAGTATCAACCTTCGATTAGAGGCTTCACTTGGCACAACAAAACACAAAACTAAGATAAGGAGAGGTTGCTACAGTAGTAAACAACTTCCAAGACACAAAATAAAAATAAAGTACTGTAGCAAAATAACACATGGGTTATCTCCCAAGAAGTTCTTTCTTTATAGCCATTAAGATGGGCTCAGCAGTTTTAATGATGCACTCGCAAGAAATTGTACTTGAAGCAAAAGAGAGCATCAAGAGGCAAATTGAAAACACATTTAAGTCTAACATGCTTCCTATGCATAGGAATCTTGTAAATAAACAAGTTCATGAAGAGCAAAGTAGCAAGCATAGGAAGATAAAACAAGTGTAGCTTGAAAAATTTCAGCACATAGAGAGGTATTTTAGTAACATGAAAATTTCTACAACCATATTTTCCTCTCTCATAATAACTTTCAGTAGCAACATGAGCAAACTCAACAATATAACCATCACATAAAGCATTCTTATCATGAGTCTCATGCATAAAATTATTACTCTCCACATAGGCATAATCAATTTTATTAGTAATAGCGGGAGCAAATTCAACAAAGTAGCTATCATTATTATTCTCATCAAGTGTAGGAGGCATAGTATAATCACAACAAAATTTACTCTCCATAGTAGGTGGCACCAAAAGACCACTATCATTATAATCATCATAAATAGGAGGCAAAGTATCGTCAAAGTAAATTTTCTCCTCAATGCTTGGGGGACTAAAAAGATCATGCTCATCAAAACCAGCTTCCCCAAGCTTAGAATTTTCCATATCATTAGCAACAATGGTGTTCAAAGCGTTCATACTAATATCATTGCTACTAGCATGCAAATAAGATTCCATAGGTTTTTTAATTTTCGCATTAAACCATTCATGTCTTGACTCAGGAAATAGAATAAAAAGCTCACAGATGTTTTCCATTATGCCTTACTAGTGTAAACAAGAAACAAAAAGTTGCAATTGCAGGATCTAAAGGAAATAGCTTCGAGTACTTACGGCGCCGGAGAATAGCTTAGTAGCCGAGATCCGGAGTGTGAGTACCTTTTACCTTTCCTCCCTGGCAACGGCGCCAGAAAATAGCTTGATGTCTACGTTCCCCCTCCTTTCATGTAGACAGTGTTGGGCCTCCAAGAGCAGAGGTTTGTAGAACAGCAGCAAGTTTTCCCTTAAGTGGATCACCCAAGGTTTATCGAACTCAGGGAGGAAGAGGTCAAAGATATCCCTCTCATGCAACCCTGCAACCACAAAGCAAGAAGTCTCTTGTGTCCCCAACACACCAAATAGGTGCACTAGTTCGGCGAAGAGATAGTGAAATACAGGTGGTATGAATATATATGAGCAGTAGCAACGGTGCCAGAAAATACTTGATGCTGTCCAGGACTGGCGCGTGGTTGATGGTGGTAGTATTGCAGCAGTAGTAACACAGTGAAACAGTAAACAAGCAGTAGTAATGCAGCAGTATTTAGGAACAAGGCCTAGGGATTAGACTTTCACTAGTGGACACTCTCAACATTGATCACATAACAGAATAGATAAATGCATACTCTACACTTTTGTTGGATGATGAACGCATTGCGTAGGATTACACGAACCCTCAATGCCGGAGTTAACAAGCTCCACAATTTGTTCATATTTAAGTAACCTTATAGTGTAAGATAGATCAAAAGACTAAACCAAGTACTAACATAGCATGCACACTGTCACCTTCATGCATATGTAGGAGGAATAGATCTCATCAATATTATCATAGCAATAGTTAACTTCGCAATCTACAAGAGATCATGATCATAGCATAAACCAAGTACTAACACGGTGCACACACTGTCACCTTTACACACGTGCAGGAGGAATAAAACTACTTTAATAACTTTGCTAGAGTAGCACATAGATAGTAGTGATACAAAACTCATATGAATCTCAATCATGTAAAGCAGCTCATGAGATTATTGTATTGAGGTACATGGGAGAGAGATGAACCACATAGCTACCGGTACAGCCCCGAGCCTCGATGGAGAACTACTCCCTCCTCATGGGAGCAGCAGCGGTGATGAAGATGGCGGTGGAGATGGCAGCGGTGTCGATGGAGAAGCCTTCCGGGGGCACTTCCCCGCTCCGGCAGCGTGCCGGAACAGAGACTCCTGTCCCCCAGATCTTGGCCTCGCGATGGCGGCGGCTCTGGAAGGTTTCTGTGGTTTTCGTCGAACGCGTCGAGGTTTTTAGGTCAGGGGCTTTATATAGGCGGAGAGGCGGCGCAGGAGGGCTTCTGGGGGGCCCACACTATAGGGGGGGCGTGGCCCCCCCCTGGCCGCGCCGGGGTGTGGTGTGGGGCCCCCAGGGCTCCCCTCTGGTCCTTCCCGGGTGTTCTGGATGCTTCCGAAGAAAATAGGAACTTGGGCGTTGATTTCGTCCGATTCCGAGAATATTTCGTTACTAGGATTTCTGAAACCAAAAACAGCAGAAAACAGGAACTGGCACTTCGGCATCTTGTTAATAGGTTAGTTCCAGAAAATGCACGAATATGACATAAAGTGTGCATAAAACATGTAGATAACATCAATAATGTGGCATGGAACATAAGAAATTATCGATACGTCGGAGACGTATCAGCATCCCCAAGCTTAGTTCTGCTCGTCCCGAGCAGGTAAAACGATAACACAGATAATTTCTGGAGTGACATGCCATCATAACCTTGATCATACTATTTGTAAAGCATATGTAGTGAATGCAGCGATCAAAACAATGTATATGACATGAGTAAACAATTGAATCATATAGCAAAGACTTTTCATGAATAGTACTTTCGAGACAAGCATCAATAAGTCTTGCATAAGAGTTACTCATAAAGCAATAAATTCATAGTAGAGACATTGAAGCAACACAATGGAAGATTAAGTTTCAGCGGTTGCTTTCAACTCATAACATGTATATCTCATGGATATTGTCAACATAGAGTAATATAACAAGTGCAATAAGAAAATATGTAGGAATCAATGCACAGTTCACACAAGTGTTTGCTTCTTGAGGTGGAGAGAAATGGGTGAACTGACTCAACATTGAAAGTAGAAGAATGGTCCTCCATAGAGGAAAAGCATCGATTGATATATTTGTGCTAGAGCTTTGATTTTGAAAACATGAAACAATTTTGTCAACGGTAGTAATAAAGCATATGTATCATGTAAATTATATCTTACAAGTTGCAAGCCTCATGCATAGTGTACTAATAGTGCCCGCACCTTGTCCTAATTAGCTTGGACTACCGGATCATCACAATGCACATGTTTTGACCAAGTGTCACAAAGGGGTACCTCTATGCCACTGTACAAAGGTCTAAGGAGAAAGCTCGCATTGGATTTCTCGCTATTGATTATTCTCAACTTAGACATCCATACCGGGACAACATAGACAACAGATAATGGACTCCTCTTTTATGCATAAGCATGTAACAACAATTAATAATTTTCTCATCTGAGATTGAGGATATATGTCCAAAACTGAAACTTCCACCATGGATCATGGCTTTAGTTAGCGGCCCAATGTTCTTCTCTAACAATATGCATGCTTAACCATAGGGTGGTAGATCGCCCTTACTTCAGACAAGACGAACATGCATAGCAACTCACATGAAATTCAACAATGAGTAGTTGATGGCGTCCCCAGTGAACATGGTTATCGCACAACAAGCAACTTAATAAGAGATAAAGTACATAATTACATATTCAATACCACAATAGTTTTTAAGCTATTTGTCCCATGAGCTATATATTGCAAAGGTGAATGATGGAATTTTAAAGGTAGCACTCAAGCAATTTACTTTGGAATGGCAGAAAATACCATGTAGTAGGTAGGTATGGTGGACACAAATGGCATAGTGTTGTTTGGCTCAAGGATTTTGGATGCATGAGAAGTATTCCCTCTCGATACAAGGTTTAGGCTAGCAAGGTTATTTGAAACAAACACAAAGATGAACCGGTGCAGCAAAACTCACATAAAAGACATATTGTAAACATTATAAGACTCTACACCGTCTTCCTTGTTGTTCAAACTCAATACTAGAAATTATCTAGACCTTAGAGAAACCAAATATGCAAACCAAATTTTAGCATGCTCTATGTATTTCTTCATTAATGGGTGCAAAGCATATGATGCAAGAGCTTAATCATGAGCACAACAATTGCCAAGTATCACATTACCCAAGACATTATAGCAATTACTACATGTATTATTTTCCAATTCCAACCATATAACAATTTAACGAAGAAGAAACTTCGCCATGAATACTATGAGTAGAAGCTAAGGACATACTTGTCCATATGCTACAGCGGAGCGTGTCTCTCTCCCACAAAGTGAATGCTAGGATCCATTTTATTCAAACAAAACAAAAACAAAAACAAACCGACGCTCCAAGCAAAGCACATAAGATGTGATGGAATAAAAATATAGTTTCAAGAGAAGGAACCTGATAGTTTGTCGATGAAGAAGGGGATGCCTTGGGCATCCCCAAGCTTAGATGCTTGAGTCTTCTTGAAATATGCAGGGGTGAACCACCGGGGCATCCCCAAGCTTAGAGCTTTCACTCTTCTTGATCATAGTATATCATCCTCCTCTCTTGACCCTTGAAAACTTCCTTCACACCAAACTTCTCATAAACTTCATTAGAGGGGTTAGTACATAATCAAAAACTCACATGTTCAGAGGTGACACAATCATTCTTAACACTTCTGGACATTGCTCAAAGCTACTGGAGTTTAATGGAACAAAGAAATCCATCCCACATAGCAAAAGGGGCAATGCGAAATAAAAGGCAGAATCTGTCAAAACAGAACAGTCCGTAAAGACGAATTTCTAATAAATACTTCCGTTGCTCAGATCAGAAAACTCAAAACTAATGAAAATTGCGTATATATCTGGGGAACACGCACGTAAATTGGCATATTTTTCTGATTTTTCTACAGAGAGAAAATCCCAGATTCGTGACAGATAGAAATCTGTTTCTGCGCAGAAATCCAAATCTAGTATCAACCTTCGATTAGAGGCTTCACTTGGCACAACAAAACACAAAACTAAGATAAGGAGAGGTTGCTACAGTAGTAAACAACTTCCAAGACACAAAATAAAAATAAAGTACTGTAGCAAAATAACACATGGGTTATCTCCCAAGAAGTTCTTTCTTTATAGCCATTAAGATGGGCTCAGCAGTTTTAATGATGCACTCGCAAGAAATTGTACTTGAAGCAAAAGAGAGCATCAAGAGGCAAATTGAAAACACATTTAAGTCTAACATGCTTCCTATGCATAGGAATCTTGTAAATAAACAAGTTCATGAAGAGCAAAGTAGCAAGCATAGGAAGATAAAACAAGTGTAGCTTGAAAAATTTCAGCACATAGAGAGGTATTTTAGTAACATGAAAATTTCTACAACCATATTTTCCTCTCTCATAATAACTTTCAGTAGCAACATGAGCAAACTCAACAATATAACCATCACATAAAGCATTCTTATCATGAGTCTCATGCATAAAATTATTACTCTCCACATAGGCATAATCAATTTTATTAGTAATAGCGGGAGCAAATTCAACAAAGTAGCTATCATTATTATTCTCATCAAGTGTAGGAGGCATAGTATAATCACAACAAAATTTACTCTCCATAGTAGGTGGCACCAAAAGACCACTATCATTATAATCATCATAAATAGGAGGCAAAGTATCGTCAAAGTAAATTTTCTCCTCAATGCTTGGGGGACTAAAAAGATCATGCTCATCAAAACCAGCTTCCCCAAGCTTAGAATTTTCCATATCATTAGCAACAATGGTGTTCAAAGCGTTCATACTAATATCATTGCTACTAGCATGCAAATAAGATTCCATAGGTTTTTTAATTTTCGCATTAAACCATTCATGTCTTGACTCAGAAATAGAATAAAAAGCTCACGAGATGTTTTCCATCATGCCTTACTAGTGTAAACAAGAAACAAAAAGTTGCAATTGCAGGATCTAAAGGAAATAGCTTCGAGTACTTACGGCGCCGGAGAATAGCTTAGTAGCCGAGATCCGGAGTGTGAGTACCTTTTACCTTTCCTCCCTGGCAACGGCGCCAGAAAATAGCTTGATGTCTACGTTCCCCCTCCTTTCTCAGAGACAGTGTTGGGCCTCCAAGAGCAGAGGTTTGTAGAACAGCAGCAAGTTTTCCCTTAAGTGGATCACCCAAGGTTTATCGAACTCGTGGAGGAAGAGGTCAAAGATATCCCTCTCATGCAACCCTGCAACCACAAAGCAAGAAGTCTCTTGTGTCCCCAACACACCAAATAGGTGCACAAGGTCGGCGAAGAGATAGTGAAATACAGGTGGTATGAATATATATGAGCAAAGAGCAACGGTGCCAGAAAATACTTGATGATGTCCAGGACTGGCGCGTGGTTGATGGTGGTAGTATTGCAGCAGTAGTAACACAGTGAAACAGTAAACAAGCAGTAGTAATGCAGCAGTATTTAGGAACAAGGCCTAGGGATTAGACTTTCACTAGTGGACACTCTCAACATTGATCACATAACAGAATAGATAAATGCATACTCTACACTTTTGTTGGATGATGAACGCATTGCGTAGGATTACACGAACCCTCAATGCCGGAGTTAACAAGCTCCACAATTTGTTCATATTTAAGTAACCTTATAGTGTAAGATAGATCAAAAGACTAAACCAAGTACTAACATAGCATGCACACTGTCACCTTCATGCATATGTAGGAGGAATAGATCTCATCAATATTATCATAGCAATAGTTAACTTCGCAATCTACAAGAGATCATGATCATAGCATAAACCAAGTACTAACACGGTGCACACACTGTCACCTTTACACACGTGCAGGAGGAATAAAACTACTTTAATAACTTTGCTAGAGTAGCACATAGATAGTAGTGATACAAAACTCATATGAATCTCAATCATGTAAAGCAGCTCATGAGATTATTGTATTGAGGTACATGGGAGAGAGATGAACCACATAGCTACCGGTACAGCCCCGAGCCTCGATGGAGAACTACTCCCTCCTCATGGGAGCAGCAGCGGTGATGAAGATGGCGGTGGAGATGGCAGCGGTGTCGATGGAGAAGCCTTCCGGGGGCACTTCCCCGCTCCGGCAGCGTGCCGGAACAGAGACTCCTGTCCCCCAGATCTTGGCCTCGCGATGGCGGCGGCTCTGGAAGGTTTCTGTGGTTTTCGTCGAACGCGTCGAGGTTTTTAGGTCAGGGGCTTTATATAGGCGGAGAGGCGGCGCAGGAGGGCTTCTGGGGGGCCCACACTATAGGGGGGCGCGGCCCCCCTGGCCGCGCCGGGGTGTGGTGTGGGGCCCCCAGGGCTCCCCTCTGGTCCTTCCCGGGTGTTCTGGATGCTTCCGATGAAAATAGGAACTTGGGCGTTGATTTCGTCCGATTCCGAGAATATTTCGTTACTAGGATTTCTGAAACCAAAAACAGCAGAAAACAGGAACTGGCACTTCGGCATCTTGTTAATAGGTTAGTTCCAGAAAATGCACGAATATGACATAAAGTGTGCATAAAACATGTAGATAACATCAATAATGTGGCATGGAACATAAGAAATTATCGATACGTCGGAGACGTATCAGTCACCCCTCCAGATTCACGGAGACATGAACCCACTATCGAGCATAAATACCCCCTCTTGGAGTTACTAGCATCAACTTGGCCAGAGCATCTACTAATAACGGAGAGCATGCAAGATCATAAACAACACATAGATATAACTTTGATAATCAACATAACAAGTATTCTCTATTCATCGGATCCCAACAAACGCAACATATAGAATTACAGATAGATGATCTTGATCATGTTAGGCAGCTCACAAGATCCGACAATGATAGCACAATGGGGAGAAGACAACCATCTAGCTACTGCTATGGACCCATAGTCCAGGGGTAGACTACTCACACATCACACCGGAGGCGACCATGGCGGCGTAGAGTCATCCGGGAGATGATTCCCCTCTCCGGCAGGGTGCCGGAGGCGATCTCCTGGATCCCCCGAGATGGGATCGGCGTTGGCGGCGTCTCTGGAAGGTTTTCCGTATCGTGGCTCTCGGTACTGGGGGTTTCGTCACGGAGGCTTTAAGTAGGCGGAAGGGCAAGTCAAGAGGCGGCACGGGGGGCCCACACCATAGGCCGGCGCGGCCAGGGGTGGGGCCGCGCCGCCCTAGGGTTTGGCCACCCCGTGGCCCCTCTTCGTCTCGTCTTCGGACTTCTGGAAGCTTCGTGGAAAAATAGGCCCCTGGGCTTTGATTTCTTCCAATTCCGAGAATATTTCCTTACTAGGATTTCTGAAACCAAAAACAGCAGAAAACAAAGAATCGCACTTCGGCATCTTGTTAATAGGATAGTTCCAGAAAATGCACGAATATGACATAAAGTGTGCATAAAACATGTAGATAACATCAATAATGTGGCATGGAACATAAGAAATTATCGATACGTTGGAGACGTATCAGCATCCCCATGCTTAGTTCTGCTCGTCCCGAGCAGGTAAAACGATAACACAGATAATTTCTGGAGTGACATGCCATCATAATCTTGATCATACTATTTGTAAAGCATATGTAGTGAATGCAGCGATCAAAACAATGTATATGACATGAGTAAACAAGTGAATCATAAAGCAAAGACTTTTCATGAATAGCACTTCAAGACAAGCATCAATTAAGTCTTGCATAAGAGTTAACTCATAAAGCAATAATTCATAGTAAAAGCATTGAAGCAACACAAAAGAAGATTAAGTTTCAGTGGTTGCTTTCAACTTGTAACATGTATATCTCATGGATATTGTCAACATAGAGTAATATAATAAGTGCAATAAGCAAGTATGTAGGAATCAATGCACAGTTCACACAAGTGTTTGCTTCTTGAGGTGGAGAGAAATAGGTGAACTGACTCAACATTGAAAGTAAAAGAATGGTCCTCCATAGAGGAAAAGCATCGATTGCTATATTTGTGCTAGAGCTTTGATTTTGAAAACATGAAACAATTTTGTCAACGGTAGTAATAAAGCATATGCATCATGTAAATTATATCTTATAAGTTGCAAGCCTCATGCATAGTGTACTAATAGTGCCCGCACCTTGTCCTAATTAGCTTGGACTACCTGGATTATCACCGCAATACATATGCTTTAACCAAGTATCACAAAGGGGTACCTCTATGCCGCCTGTACAAAGGTCTAAGGAGAAAGCTCGCATTTGGATTTCTCGCTTTTGATTATTCTCAACTTAGACATCCATACCGGGACAGCATAGACAGCAGATAATGGACTCCTCTTTTAATGCTTTAAGCATTCAACAACAATTAATTCTTTTCTCATTAGAGATTTGAGGATGTTTGTCCAAAACTGAAACTTCCACCATGGATCATGGCTTTAGTTAGCGGCCCAATGTTCTTCTCTAACAATATGCATGCTCAAACCATTCAACTCAGTGTAGATCACCCTTACTTCAGACAAGACGAACATGCATAGCAACTCACACAAAATTCAACCATGAAAAGTTGATGGCGTCCCCAGTAAACATGGTTATCGCACAACAAGCAACTTAATAAGAGATAAAGTGCATAATTACATATTCAATACCACAATAGTTTTTAAGCTATTTGTCCCATGAGCTATATATTGCAAAGGTGAATGATGGAATTTTAAAGGTAGCACTCAAGCAATTTACTTTGGAATGGCGGAAAATACCATGTAGTAGGTAGGTATAGTGGACACAAATGGCATAGTGGTTGGCTCAAGTATTTTGGATGCATGAGAAGTATTCCCTCTCGATACAAGGTTTAGGCTAGCAAGGCTTATTTGAAACAAACACAAGGATGAACCGGTGCAGCAAAACTCACATAAAAGACATATTGAAAACATTATAAGACTCTACACCGTCTTCCTTGTTGTTCAAACTCAATACTAGAAATTATCTAGACCTTAGAGAAACCAAATATGCAAACCAAATTTTAGCATGCTCTATGTATTTCTTCATTAATGGGTGCAAAGCATATGATGCAAGAGCTTAATCATGAGCACAACAATTGCCAAGTATCACATTACCCAAAACATTAATAGCAATTACTACATGTATCATTTTCCAATTCCAACCATATAACAATTTAACGAAGAAGAAACTTCGCCATGAATACTATGAGTAGAAACCAAGGACATACTTGTCCATATGCTACAGCGGAGCGTGTCTCTCTCCCATAAAGTGAATGCTAGGATCCATTTTATTCAAACAAAACAAAAAACAAAAACAAACCGATGCTCCAAGCAAAGCACATAAGATGTGATGGAATAAAAATATAGTTTCAGGGGAGGAACCTGATAATGTTGTCGATGAAGAAGGGGATGCCTTGGGCATCCCCAAGCTTAGACGCTTGAGTCTTCTTGATATATGCAGGGGTGAACCACCGGGGCATCCCCAAGCTTAGAGCTTTCACTCTCCTTGATCATGTTGCATCATACTCCTCTCTTGATCCTTGAAAACTTCCTCCACACCAAACTCGAAACAACTCATTAGAGGGTTAGTGCACAATATAAATTAACATATTCAGAGGTGACACAATCATTCTTAACACTTCTGGACATTGCATAATGCTACTGGACATTAGTGGATCAAAGAAATTCAACCAACATAGCAAAAGAGGCAATGCGAAATAAAAGGCAGAATCTGTCAAAACAGAACAGTTCGTATTGACGAATTTTAAAATGGCACCAGACTTGCTCAAATGAAAATGCTCAAATTGAATGAAAGTTGCGTACGTATCTGAGGATCATGCACGTAAATTGGCTTAATTTTCTGAGCTACCTACAGGGAGGTGGACCCAGATTCGTGACAGCAAAGAAATCTGGAACTGCGCAGTAATCCAAATCCAGTACTTACTTTTCTATCAACGGCTTAACTTGGCACAACAAAACACAAAACTAAGATAAGGAGAGGTTGCTACAGTAGTAAACAACTTCCAAGACACAAAATAAAAACAAAGTACTGTAGGTAAAAACATGGGTTGTCTCCCATAAGCGCTTTTCTTTAACGCCTTTCAGCTAGGCGCAGAAAGTGTGTATCAAGTATTATCAAGAGACGAAGTGTCAACATCATAATTTGTTCTCATAATAGAATCAAAAGGGTACTTCATTCTCTTTCTAGGGAAGTGTTCCATACCTTTCTTGAGAGGAAATTGATATTTTATATTACCTTCCTTCATATCAATAATAGCACCAACAGTTCGAAGAAAAGGTCTTCCCAATATAATGGGACAAGATGCATTGCATTCAATATCCAAGACAACAAAATCAACGGGAACAAGGTTATTGTTAACGGTAATACGAACATTATCAACTTTCCCCAAAGGTTTCTTTGTAGAATGATCAGCAAGATTAACATCCAAATAACAATTTTTCAGCGGTGGCAAGTCAAGCATATTATAAATTTTCTTAGGCATAACAGAAATACTTGCACCAAGATCACATAAAGCATTACAATCAAAATCTTTAACCTTCATCTTAATGATGGGCTCCCAACCATCCTCTAGCTTTTTAGGAATAGAGGCTTCGCGCTCTAGTTTCTCTTCTCTAGCTTTTATGAGAGCATTTGTAATATGATGTGTAAAAGCCAAATTTATAGTACTAGCATTAGGACTTTTAGCAAGTTTTTGCAAGAACTTTATAACTTCAGAGATGTGGCAATCATCAAAATTCAAACCATTATAATCTAAAGCAATGGGATCATCATCCCCAATGTTGGAAAAAATTTCAGCAGCTCTATCACAGGCAGTTTCAAAGCTTTTAGCGATTTCAGTGCGGTTTCTCGCGCTTTGCATTAGAAGTGGAAACATTGCTAACACCAATTCTTTTATTATTAATAGTAGGAGGTGCAGCAACATGTGTAGCATTAGCATTACTAGTGGTGGTGATAGTCCAAACTTTAGCTACATTCTTCTCTTTAGCTAGTTTTTCATTTTCTTCTCTATCCCACCTAGCACGCAGTTCAGCCATTAATCTTATATTCTCATTAATTCTAACTTGAATGGCATTTGCTGTAGTAGTAATTTTATTATGATGATTCTCATTAGGCAAAACTTTTGATTTCAAAAGATCAACATCAGCAGCAAGACTATCGACTTTAGAAGCAAGTATATCAATTTTCCCAAGCTTTTCTTCAACAGATTTGTTAAAAGCAGTTTGTGTACTAATAAATTCTTTAAGCATGGCTTCAAGTCCAGGGGGTGAACTCCTATTATTGTTGTAAGAATTCCCATAAGAATTAGCATAGCCGTTGCCACTATTATAAGGATATGGCCTATAGTTGTTACTAGAATTGTTCCGGTAAGCATTGTTGTTGAAATTATTATTTTTAATGAAGTTTACATCAACATGTTATTCTTGTGCAACCAATGAAGCTAATGGAACATTATTAGGATCAATATTAGTCCTATCATTCACAAGCATAGACATAATAGCATCAATCTTATCACTCAAGGAAGAGGTTTCTTCGGCAATTTACCTTCTTACCTTGTGGAGCTCTTTCCGTGTGCCATTCAGAGTAGTTGATCATCATATTATCAAGAAGCTTTGTTGCTTCACCAAGAGTGATGGACATAAAGGTACCTCCAGCAGCTGAATCCAATAAATTCCGTGAAGAAAAATTTAGTCCTGCATAGAAAGTTTGGATGATCATCCAAGTAGTCAGTCCATGGGTTGGGCAATTTTTAACCAAAGATTTCATTCTTTCCCAAGCTTGAGCAACATGTTCAGTATCTAATTGTTTAAAATTCATTATGCTACTCCTCAAAGATATAATTTTAGCAGGGGGATAATATCTACCAATAAAAGCATCTTTGCATTTAGTCCATGAATCAATACTATTCTTAGGCAGAGATAGCAACCAATCTTTAGCTCTTCCTCTTAATGAGAAAGGGAACAATTTTAGTTTAATAATATCACCATCTACATCTTTATATTTTTGCATTTCACATAGCTCAACAAAATTATTAAGATGGGCAGCAGCATCATCAGAACTAACACCAGAAAATTGCTCTCGCATAACAAGATTCAGTAAAGCAGGTTTAATTTCAAAGAATTCTGCTGTAGTAGCAGGTGGAGCAATAGGTGTGCATAAGAAATCATTATTATTTGTGGTTGTGAAGTCACACAACTTAGTATTTTCAGCGTTGGCCATTTTAGCAACAGTAAATAAAGCAAACTAGATAAAGTAAATGCAAGTAAACTAATTTTTTTTGTGTTTTTGATATAGCAAACAAGATAGCAAATAAAGTAAAACTAGCAACTAATTTTTTTGTATTTTGATTTAGTGCAGCAAACAAAGTAGTAAATAAAACTAAGCAAGACAAAAACAAAGTAAAGAGATTGAGAAGTGGAGACTCCCCTTGCAGCGTGTCTTGATCTCCCCGGCAACGGCGCCAGAAATTTAGCTTGATGACGCGTAAAGCACACGCTCGTTGGGAACCCCAAGTGGAAGGTGTGATGCGTACAGCAGCAAGTTTCTCAAGAAGAAACCAAGGTTTATCGAACCGTAGGAGTCAAGAAGCACGTTGAAGGTTGATGGCGGCGAGATGTAGTGCGGCGCAACACCGTGGATTCCGGCGCCAACGTGGAACCTGCACAACACAACCAAAGTACTTTGCCCCAACGAAACAGTGAGGTTGTCAATCTCACCGGCTTGCGTAACAAAGGATTAACCGTATTGTGTGGAAGATGATTGTTTGCAGAAAACAAGAGAACAAGTATTGCAGTAGATTGTATTTCAGTAAAGAGAATTGGACCGGGGTCCACAGTTCACTAGAGGTGTCTCTCCCATAAGACAAACAGCATGTTGGGTGAACAAATTACAGTTGGGAAATTGACAAATAAAGAGAGCATGACAATGCACATACATATCATGATGAGTATAGTGAGATTTAATTGGGCATTACGACAAAGTACATAGACCGCCATCCAACTGCATCTATGCCTAAAAAGTCCACCTTCAAAGTTATCATCCGAACCCCTCCGGTATTAAGTTGCTAACAACAGACAATTGCATTAAGTATTGCGCGTAATGTAACTAGTGACTACATCCTTGAACATAGCACTAATGTTACCCTAGTGGCAACAGCACATCCATAACCTTAGAGGTTCTTGTCACCCCTCCAGATTCACGGAGACATGAACCCACTATCGAGCATAAATACTCCCTCTTGGAGTTACTAGCATCAACTTGGCCAGAGCATCTACTAATAACGGAGAGCATGCAAGATCATAAACAACACATAGATATAACTTTGATAATCAACATAACAAGTATTCTCTATTCATCAGATCCCAACAAACGCAACATATAGAATTACAGATAGATGATCTTGATCATGTTAGGCAGCTCACAAGATCCGACAATGATAGCACAATGGGGAGAAGACAACCATCTAGCTACTGCTATGGACCCATAGTCCAGGGGTAGACTACTCACACATCACACCGGAGGCGACCATGGCGGCGTAGAGTCCTCCGGGAGATGATTCCCCTCTCCGGCAGGGTGCCGGAGGCGATCTCCTGGATCCCCCGAGATGGGATCGGTGTTGGCGGCGTCTCTGGAAGGTTTTCCGTATCGTGGCTCTCGGTACTGGGGGTTTCGTCACGGAGGCTTTGAGTAGGCGGAAGGGCAAGTCAAGAGGCGGCACGGGGGGCCCACACCATAGGCCGGCGCGGCCAGGGGTGGGGCCGCGCCGCCCTAGGGTTTGGCCACCCCGTGGCCCCTCTTCGTCTCGTCTTCGGACTTCTGGAATCTTCGTGGAAAAATAGGCCCCTGGGCTTTGATTTCTTCCAATTCCGAGAATATTTCCTTACTAGGATTTCTGAAACCAAAAACAGCAGAAAACAACAACTGGCACTTCGGCATCTTGTTAATAGGTTAGTTCCAGAAAATGCACGAATATGACATAAAGTGTGCATAAAACATGTAGATAACATCAATAATGTGGCATGGAACATAAGAAATTATCGATACGTTGGAGACGTATCAGCAAGCCATCCAAAGGGGTATCAAAAGCATACGTGGAGAGGAGCGAATTCACCTCTTGGTGTAGGGCTTTGGCTCGAGCTCGTGTCATTGAACCACGAGGAGGGCTTGTCGGTCTTGAGGCGGTGGTGTCCGAAGGCCACCCCGTATCATCTCCCCCCTTGGGAAAGAGTCGTCCTCGACTCGACGTTCTCCTCATCGCCATGATAGGGTGAGAGGTCGGACACATTGAATGTGTTGCTCACCAAGTACTTGGATGTTGGTATGTCGATGACATAAGCATTGTCGTTGATGCGCTTGAGGACCTTGAAGGGACCATCACCTCGGGGCTTCAGCTTGGAGTTTCTTTCTTGAGGGAAACGGTCCTTGCGAAGATGTATCCACACTAGGTCGCCTTCATTGAAGATCCGTGCCTTTTTCATCATGTTGAGGCGTGTTGCTTGGCGAAGAACTTGTTGCTCGATTGTTTCCCTTGTATCTTCATGTAGCTTCTTCATGTATTGTGCTCGCTTGTCGATGTTCATGTTTACTTGCTCGTGTAGTGGAAGAGGAAGGAGGTCAATCGCCGTAGGTGGTTCAAACCCGTAGACAACCATGAATGGGCTTCTCATTGTTGTAGAGTGCTTGGCGCAGTTGTAGGCAAACTCCGCATGTGGAATGCAATCTTCCCATGACTTCAAATTCTTCTTGATAAGGATGCGGAGTAGTGTGGAGAGGCTTCGATTCACCACTTCGGTTTGCCCATCGGTTTGTGGGTGTGAGGATGACGAGAACAAAAGCTTGACGTTGAACTTGGCCATTAGTGTCTTCCAAATGTAACTCATGAACTTGACATCTCGATCCGACACAATGCTTCTTGGTACACCGTGGAGTCTCACAATTTCCCTAAAAAACAAGGAAGCAATGTGTGAAGCATCATCCGTTCGGGAGCATGGTATGAAATGAGCCATTTTAGAGAATCGATCAACCACTACAAAAATTGTATCATGACCATATTTGGTTCTAGGCAATCCTAGCACAAAATCCATACTTATATCGGACCAAGGAGCATGAGGAATAGGCAATGGTGTATAAAGACCATAGGGGTTGGAAGTTGACTTAGCTTGTAAGCATGTTGTACACCGTCGGCAAAGGCGCTCCACGTCACGGTACATTCTTGGCCAATAATAGTGAGTGGAGAGCATGGCATATGTCTTCTCTCGTCCAAAGTGTCCCATAAGACCACCAACATGCGATTCTTGTAAGAGCAAAAGGCGAAGCGAAGACATGGGAATACAAAGTTTGTTGCCCTTGAACAAGAATCCTTGGTGCAAATAGAAATCATCGATGCCCTTCTCACTAGAACACTTTGCAAAGATTGGGCCAAAGAAAGTATCGGATGCATATAAATCTTTGATTTCATCAAGACCCAAAACATGGATATCCAAACGAGTGAGTAATAGAGAGCATCCGCAACTATATTTTCCTTGCCCTTCTTGTATTTGATTACATATGGAAAGGACTCAATGAACTCAACCCATTTTGCATGACGTTTGTTCAAATTGTGTTGACTTTTCAAATATTTCAAAGACTCATGGTCGGAGTGGATAACAAACTCTTTTGGCCAAAGATAGTGTTGCCAAACTTCAAGAACACGAACCAAAGCATAAAGTTCCTTGTCATATATAGGATAGTTGAGGCGTGCGCCATCCAACTTCTCACTATAGTATGCCACGGGTTTTCCATCTTGCATAAGAACTCCACCAATACCGAGTCCACTTGCATCGCACTCAATCTCAAAAGTTTTGGAAAAGTTTGGAAGAACAAGAAGTGGTGCCTCGGTAAGTCTCTTTTTCAACTCATCAAAAGCTTTTTGTTGTGCCTTGCCCCACACAAACGGAACATTCTTTTTGGTAAGTTCATTCAAAGGGCAAGCAATGGTGCTAAAATCTTTCACAAAGCGGCGGTAGAAACCGGCAAGTCCATGAAAACTTCGAACTTGACAAACATTAGTAGGAGTGGGCCAATTGTGGATGGCCTCAACCTTGGAAGAATCAACTTCAATACCATTGGCGGAAACCACAAATCCAAGAAAAACCAACTTGTTTTGAGCAAATGTGCACTTGGGAAGGTTTGCATAAAGCTTCTCATGACGGAAGATGCATAAGACTTCTCTCACATGTTGCACATGGTCCTCGAGATTTTTGCTATAAATGAGAATATCATCGAAATAGACAACCACACTCTTGCCAATGAGAGGTCGCAAGATGTGATTCATGAGACACATGAAAGTAGATGGAGCATTTGAAAACCAAATGGCATGACAAGCCATTCATAGAGACCAAGTTTGGTCTTGAATGCCGTCTTCCATTCATCACCTATTGCCATGCGAATTTGGTGGTAGCCACTACGCAAATCAATCTTAGAGAAAATCGTGGCACCACTCAATTCATCAAGCATGTCATCTAAACGCGGAATGGGATGGCGGTATCGAACAGTAATGGCATTGATGGGGCGACAATCCATACACATTCGTTGCGTCTCATCCGGTTTAGGAACAAGAATCACGGGAACCGCACAAGGGCTTAAGCTTTCACGAACATACCCTTTTTCGAGGAGGTCTTGTATTTGGCGTTGGATCTACTTTGTGTCTTCGGGGTTGGTGCGGTATGCGGCGCGGTTTGGTAGAGGGGCGCCGGGTATGAGGTCGATGCGGTGCTCAATCCCTCGAAGCGGTGGTAGTCCATGAGGAAGCTCGTCGGGGAAGACATCTTGGAATTCCTTCAAAAGAGACAACAAAGACGAAGGAAGTGTTGTTAAGTTGTTAGTCTCCGAGGATGGCCCCTTGCAAATGAGCACGTAGTGCAATATGGTGGATGGGTTGTGGTGCAATTCTCTCATCTCACTTTTGGTAGCTATGAGGACACTCTTCATCTCACTCATATATGGCTTGTGGCGCTCACTTTCTTTTTGGTGGGTCACTCTCTCACCACTCATCTCACTAGTGATGGTAGCTTCCTTAGCCCTCGCTAAAGCCTTTGCATTGTCCGCAATTACTTGGCTAGGAGTCATTGGGCGTAGGATGAATGTCTTGTCGCCGACCTTGAAGCTATAGGCATTTGTGTAGCCATCATGGCTTGCTCTTTTGTCATATTTCCAAGGGCGACCAAGTAGCATGTGACACACCATCATGGGTACTACATCACAATCAACGGTGTCTTCATAGGCGCCAATCTTGAAGGATACGGAGACGGTGTGTTGTATCTTGACATTTCCATTGTCACTTAGCCATTGCACATGGTAAGGGTGGGGGTGTTTCCGGAGTGTGAGGTTGAGCTTGGAGCATAGTTCGGTGCTTGCAAGATTGTGGCAACTCCCTCCATCGATGATAACCTTTATTGACTTGCCATTGATTCCGGCTCTTGTTTGGAAGATGTTGCATCTTTGATCTTCATGGGGAAGTGCATTGGTTGTCAACACTTTGGTCACCACAAGGGATGGGCTTGCATCATGCACACATAGGACTTGCTCTTGGTCTTCCAAGTCATCATCCTCATGATTGGTTGCGGCTTGGACCAAGGCTTCATATTCACCTTCACTCAAGTACTCCACATCTCCATCATCTCGAGTTATCATAACTCTTGTGTTCTTGCATTCAAAGGATTTATGTCCTTGAGCGCCACACTTGAAGCAAGTGATGTTACTAGATCCCGTGGAAGCTTTGGAGGACATAGTTGGTTGATCCGGCTTGAAGCTTGTTGTCTTGAAGGCACTCTTCGTTTGCTTAGGAGGATCCTTTGGAGCAATAGCACTTGTGTTCTTGATGCTTGAGGAGGTGTTTGTTGCATTTCGCGCGGCGAAGAAGGACTTTGTTTTTGCACTTGCTATGTGTAACGGCCCCGGGTAGTATCCCATACTAGATTTTGTATGTGCTTTCCTTTTATGCATCATATCATTCATGTTTTCACAAAATAAATTCTTTTTATAAACCTTAGCTTGTTGCTTTATCCCCTCATATGTTTTATTAAAAACCTTCTCTCCCTTATCTTATTTCAAAATAATAAAACCCGAAATATTATTATTTTGGATATGTTGAAAAACTATTTTCTCCAACCTTGTTCAAGTATTTTCAAATCTGAAAAATAAAATAGTTTTCCTTGAAAAATAAAACTTAATTCCTCTTTGGGCTCTCTCTTCCCAACCCATCTCCCTCTCTTTGTTTCCTCTCAACCGGCGGCCCACTTCCGGCTTGCCAGGCCAACCATCTTCCAGGCCCA
Source organism: Lolium perenne (assembly GCF_019359855.2). Taxonomy (NCBI): domain Eukaryota; kingdom Viridiplantae; phylum Streptophyta; class Magnoliopsida; order Poales; family Poaceae; genus Lolium; species Lolium perenne. The sequence continues at coordinate 142,610,210 of NC_067245.2, forward strand.
ATACCTTTTCGTTGATGGACACGCTCCTCACGTTCCCTTCCCGTCGCTTTCTTCTTCACGGTCTGTGCGTGACCACCACCACACCCACGCCAAGCTCACCTGCTCCCATCCCCTTTTAATCTCAGCGCTGCACCCCGCAAAAGCCTAGCCCATCTCCCCTCTCTGCCGCCGCCACTATCCCCTCTTCTTCCCTCATGTTTTCTTCTTCTTCTTCTCTGTAAGCAAACGAAGGAGAAACGACCCCCACTGCCACCACCGTCCTCGCCATGGCGCCGCCGCCCCACACCTCCCCTCGCCACTCCGAGACCACCCCCAGGACCGGCTCGTCGTCCTCTCCATCCTCCCAAAAGGAATCGAGCCGGGAGAGCTCCAGTCGCTGGCAAATTCGCCGTTACCTTCTCCAACTCCGGCGAGTAAATCGACGATTTCGGGCACCCTGCGTCTTCTCCGACCTCGGGGACCCTCCCATCAGCTTCACGGTGATCTCCTTGTTCTCCTGGACCTCTTCTTCTTCTCCGTCGTGCTCTGGTTCGTTCCCCCGCCGTTGACCACCTCTTCCCGCCGCAGGACCTCGTCGCCGGTGGCTGTTCGGTGAGCCCCCGGTCCCCGCGCCTACTTCCCCAAGTCCACCGCGCCGAGGCGCACCCCCGACACCGTCTCGCCCGTCCCGGGTTGCCCAGAATCTCCAGATTCGTGCTCGACCTGAGCCTCTCCGCCATGGTTGTGTGAGAAAGTTCTTCCTGTGATCCTTCTTGTTGCAGCGCGCCTCATACTGTTCATCAATCCACACGTAGCCCAGTGGTTGGTTCCTTCGTCCTCAACCAGAACGTCCCAGGTTCAAATTCCCACAGCACCATATCCTCTTTTTGTTCTCTTAATAATCCCTGTTATCACGATGATATCGTTCAAAATTGTGACTGCTACGCTTTGTACATATGTGAATCACATATCAGGTGGTTAGTCCTTTGGGCCTTCATCTGTTAGGTGCAGGGTTCAATTCCTGCCCAAAACCTATTTTCTTTTACCACCTCCGAACCCCAGATGGGCCTCAGTCCACGAGGCCGCCAATCAACTCCAGCGCCCGTAGGTAGCCCATCTCCATCTGAATCTGACCCAGCTCGTCCCTTGCCTATCTGTTTATTCTTTTACTAAAAATGTGTTGTTTCATATCTTGCAAAATATAACTCGAAATAAAAAGTGTTTTATATGAAAATTGATCAAAAAAATATGAGGGACATGAATATGCCATCCATATACCTGTTTGCATCTCGCATCATGTCGTGCCGTGATAGTTTGTGCATTTTACCTAACATATATGCGGAGTATTTCGGATATCCATCTAGGGTTTCCCCGCTCCGTTTAATATTGAAGTAGAGCACCCCTGCCATGTTATACCATGTTAATCAACGCTTAACTTTGTCGGTAGAAAATGCAACTTCAACCTAATTTGTTTGTCCGGACTCCGATTCCGATTAATATGGATAAGATGCATTGCACCATCGTTGCTATGTCATGCATATCATCTTGATCATGCTGGATCTTCTTTATCCGTAGTAGTAAGATTTGCATCCGTTGTTTGTCCAGCATTTGCTTCTTCACGGATAGGATCACGAAGTGTTGATGTGAGATACGACGAGTTCTCCGACAAGTTCTTCTGCTGCTTTTCACAGGCGAGCCAACCTCCTTCACCTATTTTATATTTTGCTCTCCCTCGCACTGCTATCCTTATGTTGCGATTCTGTATTGAGTCATGTGTCCTATTCCACTTGTTTACCATAATAATCCTATATGTATCATTCCTTACCCATAGCCGTTGCTTGATGTTTGAGCCTTGCGAGTCGTAGGCGTGTTTAGGCTCTGTTGTTTATCTCGATCTGTTATCGGGATATGTTGGGTTGTTGGGAGGTAATCACATGCTACATCAGTTGTTGGAGATAATCACACTTTACTTTATTGTTAACAACTAAAATTGTAAGCAGAGGCATCTGTGAGCCCCTTTGCGAAAGCATCGGAACTTTGACTCGCTAATGTCCCCTAGGACCCGAGTTCTTGTTATCTGTTCCGAGATTGAGCACTCTACCCATGTGTGGGGACGATTATTGGGACCCCCCTCACCCATTACCTTTTCTCAAGTCAGTTGAAAAGGGGGCCACAACCTTGGTTTTATTTTCCTATGCCATGTATGCCATGCTTTACTTACTGTTGCCTTCAGGTGTTTATTACTGTTGCCTTCGGGTGTTTATATTCTGTACTGTACCCCGCGGAACGTTTAGCGAAGCGTGTGGTTTGCACGCCTAGCCGTTAACGCAAACCCTGAGTCCGCATCGGAGTACGGCCGAACTTCGTTTCGGGTAGCTTAGTCGGGTGGCCCCCCTAGAATTTCTTGTTGAACTGGGAACAGTCTTGTTGTGAGACATCCACCTGTCGTAAGTGGGTTGAGCATGCGTATGGTTACATTTGGGCAACCCCTGCAGGGTGTACATCTTATCGATAAGCCGTGTCCGCGGTTATGGACGACTTGGAATTGTATAGCTTGATCATAGAACAACTTACACCTTATACTTGTTGCTAATAATCTGATACTAACTTGCGTAGTAATATAGCATTACTACAACCGATACCTAATAAAACTTGTCCACCATTGAGTGCCTTTTACATTGCCTCTTCGCAATTGTTGGAGGGGATATGTGTAATCGGTTGGGTTATGTTCGTGTAGTTTTTTATCTGTCACCTTGTGCGCTCTCTTATCTTATCTGATTAGACGGATGTTGTAGTGTGTCTCTATTGGTTATAGTTTTGCTGCCGCTAAACCTACCATATAGCCCCAGGCGATATATATATATACTCGCCCGGCGAGCATAGCCATGTCTAGTCTCGCTAAGTACGTGCCGGAGTTCGTTCCTTGGTACTTACTCTCGCCTTTTCTCTTTCTCTTTTGCTTCCTCCCTTTTGTCGGCAACCGATGGCCCGACTTTGACAGGTACGAGATGACGACGTTAGCAAGGTTACCCTTCCGGCTTGGCCTGGGCAGGGTTATGGACGCCATCATTTGTCTTCAGGACTCTTAGTCCAATTTGTATCTTGTCCGTACTCGGACGTATTCGATCTTCTGTATGATTCGGATCTTTGTATTGTATATTTGTATCTTGACTCGTTGGAGTCGTTGTTGTAATATATGTATCTTGTGGGCTCTATTGTAATCCTGTTGTAATGTTACCGCTCGTGTTAATTCCTCTGGCATCACGTGTGTGATTCGTCGTGCACGTCGTGTCGGAGGGCGTCTCTGAATCGATATCGTGCGGATTTCGGCGGGTTCGCTGGGATCCTCATGGTACCGGTTCCGGGGCGTCACAAGTTGGTATCAGAGCCAGGTTGACGATACCCCACTAGTCCAGCCTATAGGATAACCTTGCCAACGGACGTTAGTGTCAAAACTTTTTTCTAAACTCGTTGGATAGATCTGATTAGCTCTGTTTTTCTCCTTATCTATATTCTTTCTCCTCTTACCTTTGCGAGTTTTGAGTCTTCTCTCTTATCTGCTTCTCCGAGTCTTAGGTTCCGACGTGGGTTGGACGATCTATGCCTTCATCTATTAGGACCGATCTCTGAATATTTCTGACAGAAGAACATCACCAACGGCTAACCTTCGTCTTCTCCATTGATGTCATCTATGCCTCTCTTATCTTTCTACAATTCATTGTTCTTTGGTTCCGTCGAATCTTCGATAACAATACTTGTCGATATCGTCAATCAGAATTCTGGGAGCTGTTACACGACTCTCCTATTCATGTGCAGAGTAATACTTTGAGTGCGGGATGGGTTGATCACCATACCGACTACTCTTATTATTCGCTCTTGTTACCTGAATTGGTGGATCCGTGTGACTGTTACTCCTTCCTTTGTTTCTCCGGAGCCATCATCGTCACCGGAACAACGACTTCTTGTTAGTGGTGTCGAGGAGTTCGACACGTCGCCAGAAGATCCGATAGTTCACCTCTCTCCCCCGTACCTTGAGGTGGAACCTCGGGGCGAGGTTCCTTGTTAGTGGTGTCGATTGTAACGGCCCCGGGTAGTATCCCATATTAGATTTTGTATGTGCTTTCCTTTTACGCATCATCATGGCATATGCATCATATCATTCATGTTTTCACAAAATAATTTCTTTTTATAAACCCTAGCTTGTTGCTTTATCCCCTCATATGTTTTATTAAAAACCTTCTCTCCCTTATCTTATTTTCAAAATAATAAAACCCGAAATATTATTATTTTAGATATGTTGAAAAACTATTTTCTCCAACCTTGTTCAAGTATTTTCAAATCTGCAAAATAAAATAGTTTTCCTTGAAAAATAAAACTTAATTTCTCTTTGGGCTCTCTCTTCCCAACCCATCTCCCTCTCTTCGTTTCCTCTCAACCGGCGGCCCACATCCGGCTTGCCAGGCCAACCATCTTCCAGGCCCAATACCTTTTCGTTGATGGGCACGCTCCTCATGTTCCCTTCCCGTCGCTTTCTTCTTCACGGTCGGTGCGTGACCACCACCACACCCACGCCAAGCTCACCTGCTCCCATCCCCTTTTAATCTCAGCGCTGCACCCCGCAAAACCCTAGCCCATCTCCCCTCTCTGCCGCCGCCACTATCCCCTCTTCTTCCCTCACGTTTTCTTCTTCTTCTCTGTAAGCAAACGAAGGAGAAACGACCCCCACTGCCACCACCGTCCTCGCCATGGCGCCGCCGCACCACACCTCCCCTCGCCACTCCGAGACCACCCCCAGGACCGGCTCGTCGTCCTCTCCATCCTCCCAAAAGGAATCGAGCCGGGAGAGCTCCAATCGCTGGCAAATTCGTCGTTACCTTCTCCAACTCCGGCGAGTAAATCGACGATTTCGGGCACCCTGCGTCTTCTCCGACCTCAGGGACCCTCCCATCAGCTTCACGGTGATCTCCTTGTTCTCCTGGACCTCTTCTTCTTCTCCGTCGTGCTCTGGTTCGTTCCCCCGCCGTTGACCACCTCTTCCTGCCGCAGGACCTCGTCGCCGGTGGCTGTTCGGTGAGCCCCCGGTCCCCGCGCCTACTTCCCCAAGTCCACCGCGCCGAGGCGCACCCCCGACACCGTCTCGCCCGTCCCGGGTTGCCCAGAATTTCCAGATTCGTGCTCGACCTGAGCCTCTCCGCCATGGTTGTGTGAGAAAGTTCTTCCTGTGATCCTTCTTGTTGCAGCGCGCCTCATACTGTTCATCGATCCACACGTAGCCCAGTGGTTGGTTCCTTCGTCCTCAACCGTAACGTCCTGTGTTCAAATTCCCACAGCACCATATCCTCTTTTTGTTCTCTTAATAATCCCTGTTATCACGACGATATCGTTCAAAATTGTGACTGCTACGCTTTGTACATATGTGAATCACAGATCAGGTGGTTAGTCCTTTGGGCCTTCATCTGTTTAGATGCAGGGTTCAATTCCTGCCCAAAACCTATTTTCTTTTACCACCTCCGAACCCCAGATGGGCCTTAGTCCACGAGGCCGGCAGTCAACTCCGGCGCCCGCAGGTAGCCCATCTCCATCTGAATCTGACCCAGCTCGTCCCTTGCCTATTTGTTTATTCTTTTACTAAAAATGTGTTGTTTCATATCTTGCAAAATATAACTCGAAATAAAAAGTGTTTTATATGAAAATTGATCAGAAAAATATGAGGGACATGAATATGCCATCCATATAACTGTTTGCATCTCGCATCATGTCGTGCCGTGATAGTTTGTGCATTTTACCTAACATATATGCGGAGTATTTCGGATATCCATCTAGGGTTTCCCCGCTCCGTTTAATATTGAAGTAGAGCACCCCTGCCATGTTATACCATGTTAATCAACGCTTAACTTTGTCGGTAGAAAATGCAACTTCAACCTAATTTGTTTGTCCGGACTCCGATTCCGATTAATATGGATAAGATGCATTGCACCATCGTTGCTATGTCATGCATATCATCTTGATCATGCTGGATCTTCTTTATCCGTAGTAGTAAGATTTGCATCCGTTGTTTGTCCAGCAGTTGCTTCTTCACGGATAGGATCACGAAGTGTTGATGTGAGATACGACGAGTTCTCCGACAAGTTCTTCTGCTTCTTTTCACAGGCGAGCCCACCTCCTTCACCTATTTTATATTTTGCTCTCCCTCGCACTGCTATCCTTATGTTGCGATTCTGTATTGAGTCACGTGTCCTATTCCACTTGTTTACCATAATAATCCTATATGTATCATTCCTTACCCATAGCCGTTGCTTGATGTTTGAGCCTTGCGAGTCGTAGGCGTGTTTAGGCTCTGTTGTTTATCTCGATCTGTTATCGGGATATGTTGGGTTGTTGGGAGGTTATCACATGCTACATCAGTTGTTGGAGATAATCACACTTTACTTTATTGTTAACAACTAAAATTGTAAGCAGAGGCATCTGTGAGCCCCTTTGCGAAAGCATCGGAACTTTGACTCGCTAATGTCCCCTAGGACCCGAGTTCTTGTTATCTGTTCCGAGATTGAGCGCTCTACCCATGCGTGGGGACGATTATTGGGACCCCCCCCCCCTCACCCATTACCTTTTCTCAAGTCAGTTGAAAAGGGGGCCACAACCTTGGTTTTATTTGCCTATGCCATGTATGCCATGCTTTTCTTACTGTTGCCTTCGGGTGTTTATTACTATTGCCTTCGGGTGTTTATATTTTGTACTGTACCCCGCGGAACGTTTAGTGAAGCGTGTGGTTCGCACGCCTAGCCGTTAACACAAACCCTGAGTCCGCATCGGAGTACGGCCGAACTTCGTTTCGGGTAGCTTAGTCGGGTGGCCCCCCTAGACTTTCTTGTTGAACTGGGAACGGTCTTGTTGTGAGACATCCACCTGTCGTAAGTGGGTCGAGCATGCGTATGGTTACATTTGGGCAACCCCTGCAGGGTGTACATCTTATCGATAAGCCGTGTCCGCGGTTATGGACGACTTGGAATTGTATAGCTTGATCATAGAACAACTTACACCTTATACTTGTTGCTAATAATCTGATAATAACTTGCGTAGTAATATAGCATTACTACAACCGATACCTAATAAAACTTGTCCACCATTGAGTGCCTTTTACATTGCCTCTTCGCAATTGTTGGAGGGGATATGTGTAATCGGCTGGGTTATGTTCGTGTAGTTTTTTATCTGTCACCTTGTGCGCTCTCTTATCTTATCTGATTAGACAGATGTTGTAGTGTGTCTCTATTGGTTATAGTTTTGCTGCCGCTAAACCTACCATATAGCCCCAGGCGATATATATATATACTCGCCCGGCGAGCATAGCCATGTCTAGTCTCGCTAAGTACGTGCCGGAGTTCGTTCCTTGGTACTTACTCTCGCCTTTTCTCTTTCTCTTTTGCTTCCTCCCTTTTGTCGGCAACCGATGGCCCGACTTTGACAGGTACGAGATGACGACGTTAGCAAGGTTACCCTTCCGGCTTGGCCTGGGCAGGGTTATGGACGCCATCATTTGTCTTCAGGACTCTTAGTCCAATTTGTATCTTGTCCGTACTCGGACGTATTCGATCTTCTGTATGATTCGGATCTTTGTATTGTATATTTGTATCTTGACTCGTTGGAGTCGTTGTTGTAATATATGTATCTTGTGGGCTCTATTGTAATCCTGTTGTAATGTTACCGCTCGTGTTAATTCCTCTGGCATCACGTGTGTGATTCGTCGTGCACGTCGTGTCGGAGGGCGTCTCTGAATCGATATCGTGCGGATTTCGGCGGGTTCGCTGGGATCCTCATGGTACCGGTTCCGGGGCGTCACAAGTTGGTATCAGAGCCAGGTTGACGATACCCCACTAGTCCAGCCTATAGGATAACCTTGCCAACGGACGTTAGTGTCAAAACTTTTTTCTAAACTCGTTGGATAGATCTGATTAGCTCTGTTTTTCTCCTTATCTATATTCTTTCTCCTCTTACCTTTGCGAGTTTTGAGTCTTCTCTCTTATCTGCTTCTCCGAGTCTTAGGTTCCGACGTGGGTTGGACGATCTATGCCTTCATCTATTAGGACCGATCTCTGAATATTTCTGACAGAAGAACATCACCAACGGCTAACCTTCGTCTTCTCCATTGATGTCATCTATGCCTCTCTTATCTTTCTACAATTCATTGTTCTTTGGTTCCGTCGAATCTTCGATAACAATACTTGTCGATATCGTCAATACGAATTATGGGATCTGTTACACGACTCTCCTATTCATGTGCGTAGTAATACTTTGAGTGCGGGATGGGTTGATCACCATACCGACTACTCTTATTATTCGCTCTTGTTACCTGAATTGGTGGATCCGTGTGACTGTTACTCCTTCCTTTGTTTCTCCGGAGCCATCATCGTCACCGGAACAACGACTTCTTGTTAGTGGTGTCGAGGAGTTCGACACGTCGCCAGAAGATCCGATAGTTCACCTCTCTCCCCCGTACCTTGAGGTGGAACCTCGGGGCGAGGTTCCTTGTTAGTGGTGTCGATTGTAACGGCCCCGGGTAGTATCCCATATTAGATTTTGTATGTGCTTTCCTTTTACGCATCATCATGGCATATGCATCATATCATTCATGTTTTCACAAAATAATTTCTTTTTATAAACCCTAGCTTGTTGCTTTATCCCCTCATATGTTTTATTAAAAACCTTCTCTCCCTTATCTTATTTTCAAAATAATAAAACCCGAAATATTATTATTTTAGATATGTTGAAAAACTATTTTCTCCAACCTTGTTCAAGTATTTTCAAATCTGCAAAATAAAATAGTTTTCCTTGAAAAATAAAACTTAATTTCTCTTTGGGCTCTCTCTTCCCAACCCATCTCCCTCTCTTCGTTTCCTCTCAACCGGCGGCCCACATCCGGCTTGCCAGGCCAACCATCTTCCAGGCCCAATACCTTTTCGTTGATGGGCACGCTCCTCATGTTCCCTTCCCGTCGCTTTCTTCTTCACGGTCGGTGCGTGACCACCACCACACCCACGCCAAGCTCACCTGCTCCCATCCCCTTTTAATCTCAGCGCTGCACCCCGTAAAACCCTAGCCCATCTCCCCTCTCTGCCGCCGCCACTATCCCCTCTTCTTCCCTCACGTTTTCTTCTTCTTCTCTGTAAGCAAACGAAGGAGAAACGACCCCCACTGCCACCACCGTCCTCGCCATGGCGCCGCCGCACCACACCTCCCCTCGCCACTCCGAGACCACCCCCAGGACCGGCTCGTCGTCCTCTCCATCCTCCCAAAAGGAATCGAGCCGGGAGAGCTCCAATCGCTGGCAAATTCGCCGTTACCTTCTCCAACTCCGGCGAGTAAATCGACGATTTCGGGCACCCTGCGTCTTCTCCGACCTCAGGGACCCTCCCATCAGCTTCACGGTGATCTCCTTGTTCTCCTAGACCTCTTCTTCTTCTCCGTCGTGCTCTGGTTCGTTCCCCCGCCGTTGACCACCTCTTCCTGCCGCAGGACCTCGTCGCCGGTGGCTGTTCGGTGAGCCCCCGGTCCCCGCGCCTACTTCCCCAAGTCCACCGCGCCGAGGCGCACCCCCGACACCGTCTCGCCCGTCCCGGGTTGCCCAGAATTTCCAGATTCGTGCTCGACCTGAGCCTCTCCGCCATGGTTGTGTGAGAAAGTTCTTCCTGTGATCCTTCTTGTTGCAGCGCGCCTCATACTGTTCATCGATCCACACGTAGCCCAGTGGTTGGTTCCTTCGTCCTCAACCAGAACGTCCCAGGTTCAAATTCCCACAGCACCATATCCTCTTTTTGTTCTCTTAATAATCCCTGTTATCACGACGATATCGTTCAAAATTGTGACTGCTACGCTTTGTACATATGTGAATCACAGATCAGGTGGTTAGTCCTTTGGGCCTTCATCTGTTAGATGCAGGGTTCAATTCCTGCCCAAAACCTATTTTCTTTTACCACCTCCGAACCCCAGATGGGCCTTAGTCCACGAGGCCGGCAGTCAACTCCGGCGCCCGCAGGTAGCCCATCTCCATCTGAATCTGACCCAGCTCGTCCCTTGCCTATTTGTTTATTCTTTTACTAAAAATGTGTTGTTTCATATCTTGCAAAATATAACTCGAAATAAAAAGTGTTTTATATGAAAATTGATCAGAAAAATATGAGGGACATGAATATGCCATCCATATAACTGTTTGCATCTCGCATCATGTCGTGCCGTGATAGTTTGTGCATTTTACCTAACATATATGCGGAGTATTTCGGATATCCATCTAGGGTTTCCCCGCTCCGTTTAATATTGAAGTAGAGCACCCCTGCCATGTTATACCATGTTAATCAACGCTTAACTTTGTCGGTAGAAAATGCAACTTCAACCTAATTTGTTTGTCCGGACTCCGATTCCGATTAATATGGATAAGATGCATTGCACCATCGTTGCTATGTCATGCATATCATCTTGATCATGCTGGATCTTCTTTATCCGTAGTAGTAAGATTTGCATCCGTTGTTTGTCCAGCAGTTGCTTCTTCACGGATAGGATCACGAAGTGTTGATGTGAGATACGACGAGTTCTCCGACAAGTTCTTCTGCTTCTTTTCACAGGCGAGCCCACCTCCTTCACCTATTTTATATTTTGCTCTCCCTCGCACTGCTATCCTTATGTTGCGATTCTGTATTGAGTCACGTGTCCTATTCCACTTGTTTACCATAATAATCCTATATGTATCATTCCTTACCCATAGCCGTTGCTTGATGTTTGAGCCTTGCGAGTCGTAGGCGTGTTTAGGCTCTGTTGTTTATCTCGATCTGTTATCGGGATATGTTGGGTTGTTGGGAGGTTATCACATGCTACATCAGTTGTTGGAGATAATCACACTTTACTTTATTGTTAACAACTAAAATTGTAAGCAGAGGCATCTGTGAGCCCCTTTGCGAAAGCATCGGAACTTTGACTCGCTAATGTCCCCTAGGACCCGAGTTCTTGTTATCTGTTCCGAGATTGAGCGCTCTACCCATGCGTGGGGACAATTATTGGGACCCCCCCCCTCACCCATTACCTTTTCTCAAGTCAGTTGAAAAGGGGGCCACAACCTTGGTTTTATTTGCCTATGCCATGTATGCCATGCTTTTCTTACTGTTGCCTTCGGGTGTTTATTACTATTGCCTTCGGGTGTTTATATTTTGTACTGTACCCCGCGGAACGTTTAGTGAAGCGTGTGGTTCGCACGCCTAGCCGTTAACGCAAACCCTGAGTCCGCATCGGAGTACGGCCGAACTTCGTTTCGGGTAGCTTAGTCGGGTGGCCCCCCTAGACTTTCTTGTTGAACTGGGAACGGTCTTGTTGTGAGACATCCACCTGTCGTAAGTGGGTCGAGCATGCGTATGGTTACATTTGGGCAACCCCTGCAGGGTGTACATCTTATCGATAAGCCGTGTCCGCGGTTATGGACGACTTGGAATTGTATAGCTTGATCATAGAACAACTTACACCTTATACTTGTTGCTAATAATCTGATAATAACTTGCGTAGTAATATAGCATTACTACAACCGATACCTAATAAAACTTGTCCACCATTGAGTGCCTTTTACATTGCCTCTTCGCAATTGTTGGAGGGGATATGTGTAATCGGCTGGGTTATGTTCGTGTAGTTTTTTATCTGTCACCTTGTGCGCTCTCTTATCTTATCTGATTAGACAGATGTTGTAGTGTGTCTCTATTGGTTATAGTTTTGCTGCCGCTAAACCTACCATATAGCCCCAGGCGATATATATATACTCGCCCGGCGAGCATAGCCATGTCTAGTCTCGCTAAGTACGTGCCGGAGTTCGTTCCTTGGTACTTACTCTCCCCTTTTCTCTTTCTCTTTTGCTTCCTCCCTTTTGTCGGCAACCGATGGCCCGACTTTGACATGTACGAGATGCCGACGTTAGCAAGGTTACCCTTCCGGCTTGGCTTGGGCAGGGTTATGGACGCCATCATTTGTCTTCAGGACTCTTAGTCCAATTAGTATCTTGTCCGTACTCGGATGTATTCGATCTTCTGTATGATTCGGATCTTTGTATTGTATATTTGTATCTTGACTCGTTGGAGTCGTTGTTGTAATATATGTATCTTGTGGGCTCTATTGTAATCCTGTTGTAATGTTACCGCTCGTGTTAATTCCTCTGGCATCACGTGTGTGATTCGTCGCGCACGTCGTGTCGGAGGGCGTCTCTGAATCGATATCGTGCGGATTTCGGCGGATTCGCTGGGATCCTCATGGTACCGGTTCCGGGGCATCACACTATGTCTTCTCGCACTTGGCGCTCGGCTCTTGTAGCTTGATGAATAATGTTTCAGGTGGGATGGGTACGGGATGTCCGCCTCCCACTCTCTCACATCCCTGTAATCCCGCTGCCTCACCTCCCTATTATCCCACCAACACAAAAACTAATAGGGCTTCTATGGGATGTCCCACTTGTCCCAATTTCTGATCAATCAGGGAAGACAGCCTCCATCGCTCGCCGGCAAGCGCAAGAACACGTAGATACGTCAAGGAGGCCGAGATTCCGGGAAGAGCTCGTCGATGTAGCTAGCTGACTCCCGAAGCTGCTGGCTCGATCACCGACTATGATGCGCCGCCACCTGCCGTGCCTGGCGGTCCCTCGCGGCCTCCCCGTGCCTGTGGGCCGCGCTCGACCCTTCCGCCGCCGCCTCCCTCGCGCCGCGCTGCTCTTCCCACCTCCGCCACCTCCGCCTCGTCGGGTGCGCCGCCGCCAATGCCGCGCCCTTCCTCTGCGCCACCAACCTCCGCTCCCTCCGCTCCCTCCGCCTATCCACCTGCCGAGACCTCACCGACGCCGCGCTGGCTATCCTCGCCGCGCGGGACGCGCGCCTTAAGGAGCTCCACGTGGGGGCGTTCGACCCACTCGACCGCGTCTCCTGCGACGCCCTCCGCCACGTCGCCGGAGACCAAGGGAGCTGCAGCGTGGGGACCAGGAGACGGCGGCGGCGGAATATTCCCGTGAGCATTGAGCAAGCACGAGAGGGTTCGCTCGTTCACTCCAGGGACCTGTGGGCTGTCGCTGGGCTAGTTGGGCTCGTCCCATTCAGCCCGTACGGGACTAATGAAATTTATTAAAGGGATGAACGGGATTATCGGGATGGGATGGGACACGGGATTAATGGATTATCCCATCCCACCTGAAACATTATTGATGAAGCAATTCAACCATGTTTGTGTAAGGCAAGAACTCCACTATCCTCTTGACGGGAATGTTCAATCCATTCAAGAATCTTGCCATTGTTTGCTCTTCTCGCTCATCCACATTGGCACTCATCATGGTCATGTGCATCTCCTTGTAGTAATTCTAAACGGACTTGTAGCTTTGCTTGAGTTGAGTAAGCTTGTTGAAGAGGTCACGTTTATGGTGGTTGGGCACAAAGCGTTTGTGCATGACTTCTTGCATCTTTTCCCATGTGGCAATGGGCTCTAGATCTTCCTTGTCATGCTTCTTGTTCACTTCTTCCCACCAAACATTTGCATATCCTTCAAACTCTAGTGATGCCATGGCCACTTTCTTTGCTTCGGAGAAGTTGTGTATGCGGAAAATCTTGTCAACCTTGAGAACCCAAGATAAGTATGCATCGAGGTCTTCTTCTCCATGGAACTTAGGCATGGTGAACTTGAGCTTCCCAAAGATTTCCTCTTCATTGCGGTCATTGCGTCTAGGAGGTGGTCTTTCTTCACCAATATCTTGACGTTGTTGAGGTAGATGTTGTGGACCTTGAGCATCTCTATTGTTGTTGCTATGTTGTTGACGAGGAGGTGGTCTTCCATGACCTTCATCTTGATCATCATTGTTGCGGGGGCGTCGAGGCATCACACTTTCTTCACTTGATGCTTGGTGATGACTTGATTCTTCATTTCTTGCCCTTGGAGGAGGTCTTCTAGCATGAGGACGATCATCATGATGGCGGCGATTATCTTGACCTTGAGGGCGTTGAGGATGAACAACATTGATGATTTGGCGCTCTTGACGCGCTTGCCTCTCTTCTTCTTGATGAAGTCGTTGCCTTCTAGCTTGAGCTTCTTGTACTTGTCGTTGCCGCTCTTGTTCTTCAAGGCGTTGACGTTCTTGGACAAGTCGAAGTCGAGCTTGCTCCGCTTCTTGAGCTTGTTGGTGAAGCACTTGAACATCCACATTATGGTGGCGTGGGTCTTCATTGGAATCATGGTGATATGGTGTAGGAGCTCGTGATCTTGAGCTATGAGAGCGCGAAGACCTTGAGTGGTGTCTTCTATCTTCTTGACGGTTGAGTGTATGGAGGATATTGTCCAACACCGTCTTCATTTCCCTTGTCTCTTGACCTTGTATGGCAAGTGTTGCCTTCAACTCATTGCCTTGAGTTTCAATCTTCTCATTGAGGTCTTGAACTTGATTGTTGAGGTCATTCCTTTGCACTTGAGCTCTTTCTTCATAGCGGACATTGGTATTCTTGAGCATGGCTTCAAATTGATTGAGCTTGGCGTGGACAGCTTGAGTAGCTATCCAATGTTGGTGCCGCGTCATCGTTAGTTGGTTCCCTTCTCCACTAGACATGGTTACAACTAAAATAAGAACTATGTGGTGGGTGGTTAGGAAAGACTACCAAAAGGGTCAAAACTTGCAAACCAAAATCGAAAAGGTGTTTCAAGGCGGAGGGCAACCGATATGTATGCACACACACAAAAACAAAACTCTATATGGTGTTAGGTATGGATGTGGAAAGCCAAATGGAAGAACCAAACGAAAAGTCTATTGTCAAAAGTGGGTAAGATCCAAAAGTCACAAGTCAAAGGCGGTGATAACAAAAGGCATACACAAGGAGGAACACACACGTGGGACAAAATGGGGTTAGCGCGACTTGGAAAATGAGCAAGAACAAAAAGGTCCTAACGAAGACTACTAGCTCGGTGTCACGCTAACGCAAGAGAGACCGTGGCTTGGTTGCAAAAATGAGAAGCAACAAGATTTGCGCAAGACGCCTCTCTTCTCTTTTCTCTCTTTTGCTTAAAAGCTTTGGACTCTTTTGTGTATAGGTGTCACTCACACACTTTTTCTTTTTGTATTTTTCTTTCTTTTTCTCACTATGTAAGGATACTACTATCTATGTAAGTATGTCACACTTCTTTTGCTTATCTTTTCACACGAGCTTGCTTCGTAGCTTTGCTCAACACACGCACACCCTCACGGTCGGGACGCTTGTGCAATGCTTCGCAACACTACAAAGCCACTCTCGATAGGAAAGGTACGCAAAAGAGGCTAAGGCTACAAGTTAGGAGCAAGTTATACCACTTGATGATGGTGGCCGACGATCTTGAACTTGCTATGGTGGAGGTGTCAAATGAACCGCTTGGATCCTCGGGGTGCCGTCGTCGTTGTCGATGTTGCGGAAGCTTTGTGGTAGCTGAAATGGCACTCAAACCGAAGTCCAAACACAAGGGGGTTAGTACCAAAATGAAAAACGAAGGTTGCTGTCAAAATTTCGGCCAGGCGGAACTTCCGGTCCTGAGGGGCGGAACTTTCGGTCCCGGGCGGAACTTCCGGTCCTGCCGGGCGGAACTTCCGGTCGCAATCAGATATGCGGGCTGTTCGTCGATTTGGGCGGAAATCCGGGCCGAAATCCTTCGAATTCGAGGAAAATTTGGCACTAAAAGCTGTGGGAAGGTGGGGGAATTGTAGATCAACACCAAAGACAAGTTTCTATTGGAGCAAAACCACAAACAACTCAACCAATCGCGAGATCGATCCAAGGCCAATTTGGGGCTATTTTTTTGGAAATTTTTTTGGAAACTTTTTGGGCGAAATTGGTGGAATTGGGGGTTGTGGGGGTCAAATCCGTGGCAACCAAAGAGCTGCTGATACCATATGATAAGGGCTAAGCCCAAGGATGTGCCCGATCTTCACGGATTTGGGTGGAATTCGTGGGGGAGGTGGATGAACGCGATGAACACGAGGAACGCGGTGGGGAATCGTGGGGATACAACACACACACGCACACAAATCGGTTTTCCCTCGTTGGCCCGAACCACCAACTCGATAGAGGTTGCGAGAAAAGACCTTCCGGTAGAAGTCCCGCAAAGAGATCGACAAATCGAAGCTCGCAAGATCTAGAAGGGTGAAAAGACCGGAAGGTTGATAGAAGTGCAAGCAAAAGACCAAATAGGTAGAAGTGCAAGCAAAAGATCAAACAAACGATAGAAGTCACCAAAGAGATCTTCACGAGTCGATAAGGAACCCTGGTGGGTACAAGATCAAAGATCTAGGTAGGGTTCCCACAAGGGTGAGCTAAGCTCAGGTTTAATTTCACATCAAGTCTAATCTCAGATCTGAGCGAACAAGGCTATTTATAGGTGGGGGCGAAGAGGTAAGTTACACGGTGAAAAGTGCTGTTGTGCTGAAGTTCGATGGGGCGGAAGTTCCGGTCATCTTGGGCGGAAATTCCGGTCAGGGGCGGAAGTTCCGGTCTTGCGCGCCGGAAGTTTCGGTCGGGGCGGAAGTTCCGGTCCTCTGGGGCGGAAGTTCCGGCTGGGTCCTTTTTCCTGGGCCCTGGAAGGCATCTTGAGGGCATCTGGCCGGAAGTTCCGGTCCTGGGGGGCGGAAGTTCCGGCCTGGGCGATGTAGCTCCATCTTCATCATTTCCAGCTCTCTCTCCATTTGCTTGGTCTCCATGGCTCGCGTCTTGGTCGATGTACCTGATTGAACATAGGGTATTTGCATGAAGTAGCAAGCCATCCAAAGGGGTATCAAAAGCATACGTGGAGAGGAGCGAATTCACCTCTTGGTGTAGGGCTTTGGCTCGAGCTCGTGTCATTGGACCACGAGGAGGGCTTGTCGGTCTTGAGGCGATGGTGTCCGAAGGCCATCCCGTATCACCTACCCTTGAATCCATAGGAAACTTTGTACTAATACAGTATAATAATCACCCGAGTTTTTACACCAACAGGTCTGTCACTTACGTGTGGTGCCCATGCGTGAGGTCCCACACTTCAGTGAGCATGGATTCATACCTTCAGTGAGCATGGATTCATATCTTCAGTGAGCGGGGACTAATGCGTGAGGTCCCAATATGAAAAATTATGCATATATCCTTCTTAGTCACTCCAAAATGAAGCTCTTGGGAGGGTTTTTGAAATTCCCTTGTTTGAAACCAAAAACCACATATCTTCATGCTTGACTTCATGAGACAGCGTTTATGGTTAGGGGGTAGATACATGATTTCTCTGGTTTGAATATATCTAGAACTTGTTTATCAACTTAATTAAATGCTTACTATGTGACATAAGATGACTATGTGCATTGGTTTTTCATTTTATTGTTTTTTTTGAATTTTTATGCCCATTTGAATCTTGGTCAAATCCTAGGTTAATTTGACTATGATTTAATCAAGTTTAAAACATGAATATGAAAAATTAAGCATCTATCCTTCTTAGTCACTCCAATATGTAGCTCTTGGGAGGGTTTTTGAAATTTCCATGCTTGAAACCAAAAACCACTTCTCTTCATGCATGCTTGACTTCATAAGTCAGAGTTTAGGGATAGGGGTAGATACATGATTTTTCTGGTTGAATATGTCTAAACCTTGTTTATCAACTTGAATGCTTACTATATGACATACAAAGACTATTTGCTAACGGAGGGAGTAAGCACTCTAGCTATGAAAAGTACCAAACGATGCATACTAAAATGATTTTTTAGAGGAATACTAGTTCAGATTATATAATTTTATATTAGCAGGCCAAAATCAAACCCCGTAGTTGGATTTTCAGAAATTGATCCGTAGTACTGGGCAAAACCCTAGTTTAGCTTATTTAATAATAGATTCGTAGGTCGATTTTTTACGTTATTATTATTACTAGGAGACGAAGGGAGAGCAGTCACGGGGCCGCACCTATTTATGGTGTCTATCCTTTTTCTGGTGATGTTGACTGTTGTGCAGGGTTGTCAGTGCGCAGGCGGTGCGAGCGAGCGAGAAAGGCGGAAATGAGAGAGATGTTTTTTTTAGAGGGACAACCGAACGATCCTGAAGGACCCAGATTTCCAATACGCATCAGAGCGCAGTTTACAGCAGGACACAAAATAAACAGGAAATTACGTCTAAATCCCTAAGATTTACATGGTAGACCCCGGGCTGAAAGCAAGAAATGCGATCGGGTCCTTAACAGCCACCATCCGGATTGATCCTCGTCGCAGCCGGGGACGAACCACTTGGCGCGACCAAATCGCCATGGCTACAGAGCCTGCACACCATGGCCTACGAGCTGAGCTAGAAATGACCTGCCAAAACCGGCAGCCAACGGAGGTGGATAATTGGAGAGATGGAGAGAGAGAGAGAGTGTGTGTGTGTGTGTTGATGCCTCTCTCTTGAGAAAGAAGATGGCTGGGAGTTTGCCTACCTAGCGTACGTGACTTGTGCTCACTGAAGTGTGGGACCTCACGCATGGGAACCATACGTAAGTGACAGACTTGTTGCTCTAATAACTCAGGTGATTATTATACTGTATTAGTACATAGTTTCCTATGGATCCTTCTTAGTCACTCCAAAATGAAGCTCTTTGGGAGGGTTTTTGAAATTTCCATGTTTGAAACAAAAAACCACATATCTTCATGCGCTTGACTTCATGAGACAGAGTTTAGGGTTAGGGGGTAGATACATGATTTCTCTAGTTTGAATATGTCTAGACCTTGTTTATCAACTTAATTGAATGCTTACTATATGACATAAGAAGATTATGTGCCTTGATTTTACATTTTTTTTAAATTATGCCCATTTGAATCTTGGTTAAATCCTAGGTTTGACCATGATTTAAACAAGTTTAAAACATGAATATGAAAAATTAAGCATGTATCCTTCGTAATCACTCCAAAATGAAGCTCTTGAGAGGTTTTTTGAAATTTCCATGTTTGAAACCAAAAAAACACGTACTTCACTTCATGCTTGTCTTCATAAGACAGACTTTGGGGTTAGGGGTAGCTTGTTGATACATGATTTTTCTGGTTTGAATATGTCTAGACCTTGTTTATCAACTTAATTGAATGCTTACTAGATGACATAAGATGACTATGTGCATTGGTTTTTCATTTTATTCTTTTTTTTAATTTTTATGCCCATTTGAATCTTGGTCAAATTTTTATGCCCATGATTTAAACAAGTTTAAAACATGAATATGAAAAATTAAGCATCTATCCTTCTTAGTCACTCCAAAATGTAGCTCTTGGGAGGGTTTTTGAAATTTCCATGCTTGAAAACGAAAACCACTTCTCTTCATGCATGCTTGACTTCATAAGACAGAGTTTAGGGTTAGGGGTAGATACAAGATTTTCCTGGTTTGAATATGTCTAGACCTTGTTTATCAACTTAATTGAATGCTTACTATATGACATAAGAAGACCTTGTAATATGTTAAGCTAAAGTCTGGTTTGCCTGCACTTAGAAATGATATTTGCATCACTTATCATATGTTTGCCCATTTGAATCTTGTCAAATCCTAGGTTTGACCATGATTTAAACAAGTTTAAAACATGAATATGAAAAATTAAGGATGTATCCTTCGTAGTCACTCCAAAATGAAGCTCGATCTTGAGAGGGTTTTTGAAATTTCCATGTTTGAAACCAAAAAACCACGTACTTCTCTTCATGCTTGACTTCATAAGACTGAGTTTGGGATTAGGGGTAGCTTGATACATAAATTTTCTGGTTTGAATATGTCTAGCCATTGTTTATCAACTTAATTGAATGCTTACTAGATGACATAAGATGACTATGTGCATTTGTTTTTCATTTATTTTTTGAATTTTTATGCCCATTTGAATCTTGGTCAAATCCTAGGTTTGACCATGATTTAATCAAGTTTAAAACATGAATATGAAAAATTAAGCATCTATCCTTCTTAGTCACTCCAATATGTAGCTCTTGGGAGGGTTTTTTAAATTTCCATGCTTGAAACCAAAAACCACTTCTCTTCATGCATGCTTGACTTCATAAGACAGAGTTTAGGGTTAGGGGGTAGATACATGATTTTCCTACTAGTTTGAATATGTCTAGACCTTGTTTATCAATTTAAATGAATACTTACTACATGACATGAGCAGACCTTGGTTTTAATTTTTATACCCATTTGAATCTTCGTCAAATCCTCGGTTTGTTGACCAAGATTTGAACAAGTTTAAAACATGAATATGAAAAAGTAAGCATGTATGCTTCTTAAGTCACTCCAAAATGAAGCTCTTGGGAGGGTTTTTGAAATTTCCATGTTTGAAACTAAAAACCACTTCTCTTCATGCTTGACTTCATAAGTCAGGGTTTAGGGATATATAGGGGGTAGATACATGATTTTTCTGGTTTGAATATGTCTAGACCTTGTTTATCAACTTAATTGAATGCTTACTATATAACGTAAGAAGACTACGTGCCTTGATTTTTCATTTTTTTAAAAATTATGCCTATTTGAATCTTGGTCAAATCCTAGGTTTGACCATGATTTAAACAAGTTTAAAACATGAATATGAAAATTAAGCATGTATTCTTCATAGTCACTCCAAAATGAAGCTCTTGAGAGGGTTTTTGAAATTTCCATGTTTGAAACCAAAAACCACATATCTTCATGCTTGACTTCATAAGACAGAGTTTAGGGTTAGGGGGTAGATACATGATTTCTCTGGTTTGAATATATCTAGACCTTGTTTATCAACTTAATTGAATGCTTACTATGTGACATAAGAAGACTATGTGCCTTGATTTTACATTTTTTGTTTTTTCTGAATTTTTATGCCCATTTGAATCTTGGTCAAATCCTAGGTTTGACCATGATTTAAACAAGTTTTAAACATGAATATGAAAAATTAAGCATATATCCTTCTTAGTCACTCCAAAATGTAGATCTTGGTAGGGTTTTTGAAATTCCCATGTTTTAAACCAAAAAACCACGAACTTCTCTTCATGCTTGACTTCATAAGACAGAGTTTGGGGTTAGGAGTAGCTTGATACATAAATTTTCTGGTTTGAATATGTCTAGACATTGTTTATCAACTTAATTGAATGCTTACTAGATGACATAAGATGACTATGTGCATTGGTTTTTCATTTTTTTTTGAATTTTTATGCCCATTTGAATCTTGGTCAAATCCTAGGTTAATTTGACTATGATTTAATCAAGTTTAAAACATGAATATGAAAAATTAAGCATCTATCCTTCTTAGTCACTCCAATATGTAGCTCTTGGGAGGGGATTTTGAAATTTCCATGCTTGAAACCAAAAACCACTTCTCTTCATGCATGCTTGACTTGATAAGACAGAGTTTAGGGTTAGGGGTAGATACATGATTTTCCTGCTAGTTTGAATATGTCTAGACCTTGTTCATCAATTTAAATGAATGCTTACTATATGACATGAGTAGACCTTGGTTTTAATTTTTTATACCCATTTGAATCTTCATCAAATCCTAGGTTTATTGACCAAGATTTGAACAAGTTTAAAACATGAATATGAAAAAGTAAGCATGTATGCTTCTTAAGTCACTCCAAAATGAAGCTCTTGGGAGGTTTTTTGAAAATTCCATGTTTGAAACTAAAAACCACTTCTCTTCATGCTTGTCTTCATAATTAAGTCATGGTTTAGGGATATATAGGGGTAGATACATGTTTTTCTGGTTTGAATATGTCTAGACCTTGTTTATCAACTTAATTGAATGCTTACTATATGACATAAGAAGACTAGGTGCCTTGATTTTTCATTTTTTTTAAATTATGCCCATTTGAATCTTGGTCAAATCCTAGGTTTGACCATGATTTAAACAAGTTGAAAACATGAATATGAAAAATTAAGCATATATCCTTCTTAGTCACTCCAAAATGAAGCTCTTGGGAGGGTTTTTGAAATTTCCATGTTTGAAACCAAAAACCACATATCTTCATGCTTGACTTCATAAGACAGAGTTTAGGGTTAGGGGGTAGATACATGATTTCTCTGGTTTGAATATATCTACACCTTGTTTATCAACTTAATTGAATGCTTACTATGTGACATAAGAAGACTATGTGCCTTGATTTTCCATTTTTTGTTTTTTCTAAATTTTTATGCTCATTTGAATCTTGGTCAAATCCTAGGTTTGACCATGATTTAAACAAGTTTAAAACATGAATATGAAAAATTAAGCATATATCCTTCTTAGTCACTCCAAAATGTAGATCTTGGTAGGGTTTTTGAAATTTCCATGTTTGAAACCAAAAACCTTCATGCATGCTTGACTTCATAAGACAGAGTTTAGGGTTAGGGGTAGCTAGATACATGATTTTTCTGGTTTGAATATGTCTAGACCTTGTTTATCAACTTAATTGAATGCTTACTATGTGACATAAGAAAACTATGTGCCTTGGTTTTTCATTTATTTTGATTTTTTATGCCCATTTGAATCTTGGTCAAGTCCTAGGTTTGACCATGATTTAAACAAGTTTAAAACATAAATATGAAAAATTAAGCATATATCCTTCTTAGTGACTCCAAAATGTAGCTCTTGGTAGGGTTTTTGAAATTTCCATGTTTGAAACCAAAAACCACATCTCTTCATGCTTAACTTCATAAGTCATAGTTTAGGGATAGGGGTAGATACATGATTTTTCTTGTTGAATATGTCTAAACCTTGTTTATCAACTTGAATGCTTACTATATGACATACAAAGACTATTTGCTAACGGAGGGAGTAAGCACTCTAGCTATGAAAAGTACCAAACGATGCATACTAAAATGATTTTTTAGAGGAATACTAGTTCGGATTAAATAATTTTATATGAGCAGGCCAAAATCGAACCCCGTAGTTGGATTTTCAGAAATTGATCCGTAGTACTTGGCAAAACCCTAGTTTAGCTTATTTAATAATAGATTCGTAGGTCGATTTTTTTACGTTATTATTATTATTACTAGGAGACGAAGGGAGAGCAGTCACGGGGCCCCACTTATTTATGGTGTCTATCCTTTTTCTGGTGATGTTGACTGTTGTGCAGGGTTGTCAGTGCGCAGGGGGTGCGAGCGAGCGAGAAAGGCCGAAATGAGAGAGATGTTTTTTTAGAGGGACAACCGAACGATCCTGAAGGACCCAGATTTCCAATACGCATCAGAGTGCAGTTTACAGCAGGACACAAAATAAACAGGAAATTACGTCTAAATCCCTAAGATTTACATGGTAGACCCAGGCTGAAAGCAAGAAATGCGATCGGGTCCTTAACAACCACCGTCCGGATTGATCCTCGTCGCAGCCGGGGACGAACCACTTGGCGCGACCAAATCGCCATGGCTACAGAGCCTGCACACCATGGCCTACGAGCTGAGCTAGAAATGACCTACCAAAACCGGCAGCCAACGGAGGTGGATAATTGGAGAGATGGGGAGAGAGAGAGAGAGTGTGTGTTGATGTCTCTCTCTTGAGAAAGAAGATGGCTGGGAGTTTGCCTACCTAGCGTACGTGACTTGTGCTCACTGAAGTGTGGGACCTCACGCATGGGAACCACACGTAAGTGATAGACTTGTTGCTCTAATAACTCGGGTGATTATTATACTGTATTAGTACATAGTTTCCTATGGATCCTTCTTAGTCACTCCAAAATGAAGCTCTTTGGGAGGGTTTTTGAAATTTCCATGTTTGAAACAAAAAACCACATATCTTCATGCGCTTGACTTCATGAGACAGAGTTTAGCGTTAGGGGGTAGATACATGATTTCTCTGGTTTGAATATGTCTAGACCTTGTTTATCAACTTAATTGAATGCTTACTATATGACATAAGAAGATTATGTGCCTTGATTTTACATTTTTTTAAATTATGCCCATTTGAATCTTGGTCAAATCCTAGGTTTGACCATGATTTAAACAAGTTTAAAACATGAATATGAAAAATTAAGCATGTATCCTTCGTAGTCACTCCAAAATGAAGCTCTTGAGAGGTTTTTTGAAATTTCCATCTTTGAAACCAAAAAACCACGTACTTCACTTCATGCTTGTCTTCATAAGACAGAGTTTGGGGTTAGGGGTAGCTTGTTGATACATGATTTTTCTGGTTTGAATATGTCTAGACCTTGTTTATCAACTTAATTGAATGCTTACTAGATGACATAAGATGACTATGTGCATTGGTTTTTCATTTTATTGTTTTTTCTAATTTTTATGCCCATTTGAATCTTGGTCAAATTTGTATGCCCATGATTTAAACAAGTTTAAAACATGAATATGAAAAATTAAGCATCTATCCTTCTTAGTCACTCCAAAATGTAGCTCTTGGGAGGGTTTTTGAAATTTCCATGTTTTAAACCAAAAACCACTTCTCTTCATGCATGCTTGACTTCATAAGACAGAGTTTAGGGTTAGGGGGTAGATACATGATTTTCCTGGTTTGAATATGTCTAGACCTTGTTCATCAACTTAATTGAATGCTTACTATATGACATAAGAAGACCTTGTAATATGTTAAGCTAAAGGCTGGTTTGCCCGCACTTAGAAATGATATTTTCATCACTTATCATATGTTTGCCCATTTGAATCTTGTCAAATACTAGATTTGACCATGATTTAAACAAGTTTAAAACATGAATATGAAAAATTAAGGATGTATCATTCGTAGTCACTCCAAAATGAAGCTCGGTCTTGAGAGGGTTTTTGAAATTTCCATGTTTGAAACCAAAAAACCACGTACTTCTCTTCATGCTTGAGTTCATAAGACTGAGTTTGGGGTTAGGGGTAGCTTGATACATAAATTTTCTGGTTTGAATATGTCTAGACATTGTTTATCAACTTAATTGAATGCTTACTAGATGACATAAGATGACTATGTGCATTGGTTTTTCATTTATTTTTTGAATTTTTATGCCCATTTGAATCTTGGTCAAATCCTAGGTTTGACCATGATTTAATCAAGATTAAAACATGAATATGAAAAATTAAGCATCTACCCTTCTTAGTCACTCCAATATGTAGCTCTTGGGAGGGTTTTTGAAATTTCCATGCTTGAAACCAAAAACCACTTCTCTTCATGCTTGACTTCATCAGATAGAGTTTAGGGTTAGGGGTAGATACATGATTTTTCTGGTTTGAATACGTCTAGACCTTGTTTATCAAATTTAATGCTTACTATATGACATAAGAAGACTATGTGCTTTGGTTTTTCATTTTTTTGATTTTTTTATTTTTGATGCCCATTTGAATCTTGGTCAAATCCTAGGTTCGACCAAGATTTAAACAAGTTTAAAACATGAAAATGAAAAGGGAAGCATTTATCCTTCTTAGTCACTCTAAATGAAGTTTTTGGGAGGTTTTTTGAAATTTCCATGTTTGAAACCCAAAACCACTTCTCTTCATGCTTGACTTCATAAGACATAGTTTAGGGTTAGGGGTAGATACATGTTTTGTATGGTTTGAATATGTCTAGACCTTGTTTATCAACTTGAATGCTTACTATATGACATAAGAAAACTACGTATGTGCTTTGGTTTTTCATTTTTCTGTTTTTTGTTTAATTTTCCGCCCATTTGAATCTCTGTCAAATCCTAGGTTTGACCAAGATTTAAACAAGTTTAACACGTGAAAACAAAAAGGTAAGCATGGATCCTTCTTAGTCACTCCAAAATGTACCAATTGATAGATGTGTTGGATTTCCTACCCTTGAATCCATAGGAAACTTTGTTCTAATGCACGATAATAATCAACCGAGTTTTTACACC
The DNA here is from genome assembly GCF_019359855.2 of Lolium perenne. NCBI lineage: Eukaryota > Viridiplantae > Streptophyta > Magnoliopsida > Poales > Poaceae > Lolium > Lolium perenne. The sequence goes on from NC_067245.2 coordinate 142,635,931, forward strand.
AACAGGTCTACGTGTGGTGCCCATGCGTGAGGTCCCACACTCCAGTGAGCACAAGTCACGTGCAATAGGTACGCAAACTCCCAGCCATTTTCTTTGTCAAGAGAAGACGCATCAGGAATTCAGGATGCGTATTGGAAGTCTCTGGGTCCTTCAGGATCCTTCGTTTGTCACTCTCACAAAAAAAACAAATCTCTCTCATTCTCGGCCTCGCTCGACTCGCTCGCTCGCACCTCCTGCTCACTGACAAACCCTGCACAATAGTCAACATCATCACCCGAAAAAGGGGAGACACCATAATGCTCTCCCTCCTTCTTCTCTCCTTCCGAGTGATCCCTCTTCGTCCGAGTTTCACTCGACGGGCAAACACATATGTGCTGCATAGTAGAGTAATAATAAAAAGGTACGTAGAAAAATCGACCTACGAATCTATAATTAAATAGGTTAAACTAGGGTTTTGCCCAGTACTACAGATCAAGGTTCAAAAAAATCCAACTACGGGGTTCGAACAACCCCATTTCTAATCAAAGAATTTTTTCGATGTCATCCAAATGGCCTCAAACTATAGCATGGGCGGATCCAGACTATAGCCAAGGGGAGCAGCCGCCCCGACTCAATTTTCTAAAACCTTGTAATATGTTAAGCTAAAGGCTGGTTTGCCCGCACTTAGAAATGATATTTGCATCACTTATCATATGTTTGCCCATTTGAATCTTGTCAAATCCTAGGTTTGACCATGATTTAAACAAGTTTAAAACATGAATATGAAAAATTAAGGATGTATCCTTCGTAGTCACTCCAAAATGAAGCTCGATCTTGAGAGGGTTTTTGAAATTTCCATGTTTGAAACCAAAAAACCACGTACTTCTCTTCATGCTTGACTTCATAAGACTGAGTTTGGGGTTAGGGGTAGCTTGATACATAAATTTTCTGGTTTGAATATGTCTAGACATTGTTTATCAACTTAATTGAATGCTTACTAGATGACATAAGATGACTATGTGCATTGGTTTTTCATTTATTTTTTGAATTTTTATGCCCATTTGAATCTTGGTCAAATCCTAGGTTTGACCATGATTTAATCAAGTTTAAAACATGAATATGAAAAATAAAACATCTATCCTTCTTAGTCACTCCAATATGTAGCTCTTGGGAGGGTTTTTGAAATTTCCATGCTTGAAACCAAAAACCACTTCTCTTCATGCATGCTTGACTTCATAAGACAGAGTTTAGGGTTAGGGGTAGATACATGATTTTCCTGCTAGTTTGAATATGTCTAGACCTTGTTTATCAATTTAAATGAATGCTTACTATATGACATGAGCAGACCTTGGTTTTAATTTTTATACCCATTTGAATCTTCGTCAAATCCTAGGTTTGTTGACGAAGATTTGAACAAGTTTAAAACATGAATATGAAAAAGTAAGCATGTATGCTTCTTAAGTCACTCCAAAATGAAGCTCTTGGGAGGGTTTTTGAAATTTCCATGTTTGAAACTAAAAACCACTTCTCTTCATGCTTGACTTCATAAGTCAGGGTTTAGGGATATATAGGGGGTAGATAGATGATTTTTCTGGTTTGAATATGTCTAGACCTTGTTTATCAACTTAATTGAATGCTTACTATATAACGTAAGAAGACAATGTGCCTTGATTTTTCATTTTTTTTAAAATTATGCCCATTTGAATCTTGGTCAAATCCTAGGTTTGACCATGATTTAAACAAGTTGAAAACATGAATATGAAAAATTAAGCATATATCCTTCTTAGTCAGTCCAAAATGAAGCTCTTGGGAGTGTTTTTGAAATTTCCATGTTTGAAACCAAAAACCACATATCTTCATGCTTGACTTCATGAGACAGATTTTAGGGTTAGGGGGTAGATACATGATTTCTCTGGTTTGAATATATCTAGACCTTGTTTATCAACTTAATTGAATGCTTACTATGTGACATAAGAAGACTATGTGCCTTGATTTTCCATTTTTGTTTTTTCTGAATTTTTATGCCCATTTGAATCTTGGTCAAATCCTAGGTTTGACCATGATTTAAACAAGTTTAAAACATGAATATGAAAAATTAAGCATATATCCTTCTTCTTAGTCACTCCAAAATGTAGATCTTGGTAGGGTTTTTGAAATTTCCATGTTTTAAACAAAAAAAACCACGTACTTCTCTTCATGCTTGACTTCATAACACAGAGTTTGGGGTTAGGAGTAGCTTGATACACAAATTTTCTAGTTTGAATATGTCTAGACATTGTTTATCAACTTAATTGAATGCTTACTAGATGACATAAGATGACTATGTGCATTGGTTTTTCATTTTTTTTTGAATTTTTATGCCCATTTGAATCTTGGTCAAATCCTAGGTTAATTTGACTATGAGTTAATCAAGTTTAAAACATGAATATGAAAAATTAAGCATCTATCCTTCTTAGTCACTCCAATATGTAGCTCTTGGGAGGGTTTTTGAAATTTCCATGCTTGAAACCAAAAACCACTTCTCTTCATGCATACTTGACTTCATAAGACAGAGTTTAGGGTTAGGGGTAGATACATGATTTTCCTGCTAGTTTGAATATGTCTAGACCTTGTTCATCAATTTAAATGAATGCTTACTATATGACATGAGTAGACCTTGGTTTTAATTTTTTATACTCATTTGAATCTTCGTCAAATCCTAGGTTTGTTGACCAAGATTTGAACAAGTTTAAAACATGAATATGAAAATGTAAGCATGTATGCTTCTTAAGTCACTCCAAAATGAAGCTCTTGGGAGGTTTTTTGAAAATTCCATGTTTGAAACTAAAAACCACTTCTCTTCATGCTTGACTTCATAATTAAGTCATGGTTTAGGGGTATATAGGGGTAGATACATGTTTTTATGGTTTGAATATGTCTAGACCTTGTTTATCAACTTAATTGAATGCTTACTATATGACATAAGAAGACTCTGTGCCTTGATTTTTCATTTTTTTTAAATTATGCCCATTTGAATCTTGGTCAAATCCTAGGTTTGACCATGATTTAAACAAGTTGAAAACATGAATATGAAAAATTAAGCATATATCCTTCTTAGTCACGCCAAAATGAAGCTCTTGGGAGGGTTTTTGAAATTTCCATGTTTGAAACCAAAAACCACATATCTTCATGCTTCACTTCATAAGAGAGAGTTTAGGGTTAGGGGGTAGATATATGATTTCTCTGGTTTGAATATATCTAGACCTTGTTTATCAACTTAATTGAATGCTTACTATGTGACATAAGGAGACTATGTGCCTTGATTTTCCATTTTTTGTTTTTTCTGAATTTTTATGCCCATTTGAATCTTGGTCAAATCCTAGGTTTGACCATGATTTAAACAAGTTTAAAAGATGAATATGAAAAATTAAGCATATATCCTTCTTAGTCACTCCAAAATGTAGATCTTGGTAGGGTTTTTGAAATTTCCATGTTTGAAACCAAAAACCTTCATGCATGCTTGACTTCATAAGACAGAGTTTAGGGTTAGGGGTAGCTAGATACATGATTTTTCTGGTTTGAATATGTCTAGACCTTGTTTATCAACTTAATTGAATGCTTACTATATGACATAAGAAAACTATGTGCCTTAGTTTTTCATTTATTTTGATTTATTTTGATTTTTTATGCCCATTTGAATCTTGGTCAAGTCCTAGGTTTGACCATGATTTAAACAAGTTTAAAACATAAATATGAAAAATTAAGCATATATCCTTCTTAGTCACTCCAAAATGTAGCTCTTGGTAGGGTTTTTGAAATTTCCATGTTTGAATATGTCTAAACCTTGTTTATCAACTTGAATGCTTACTATATGACATACAAAGACTATTTGCTAACGGAGGGAGTAAGCACTCTAGCTATGAAAAGTACCAAACGATGCATAGTAAAATGATTTTTTAGAGGAATACTAGTTCAGATTATATAATTTTATATTAGCAGGCCAAAATTGAACCCCGTAGTTGGATTTTCAGAAATTGATCCGTAGTACTGGGCAAAACCCTAGTTTATGTCAACACCCGGATTTTTCAGTCCAGATGCCTATTATGCCATTCATCGCAATCCCAGGAATATTGTTTTTGCGAGACATAATAGATTGATATCACAACACATCATTCATTACATACCATAATCGTCTTACAAATAAAGGATCACATGATCCAGTCTCATTACAATAATAGAAGTTCTATTTATTCATTACATAACACATAGCGGAAGCGAAAGTAGCATAGTAGTAGTCCATCTATTCCACAGGCAACTGTTGACGTCAGGAGTGATCCTAGTTGTCGTAGACGTCCTGCTGTCCTTCTTCCGGGTTCTGGTACTCGTCTTCATAGTCTGGCCATTTGAATAGCCAGGGACACAGCCATGAGTACTTTAAAGTACTCGCAAACTAATACTAAGGTAAATACTATCAACTATAGTAAGGGGGTTCTAAACTCTAGTTTCATTTGCATAAAGCCAGTTTTATTTCATTAGCAATTTAATTAATCAAAGCCTCTTCATTTGCTTAACTAACTCAAGTGGGAACATTAGTGTCATTCCCACAACTCAGTTGTGATTCAAAGTCAAAGTCACCTTTCAATTCAAATCGCAAGTCACCATTCATATTTTTAGAAAAGTTCTGATGACGGAACAGTATGGCCTTTCCAACTGTCCATAACCGCGGACGCGGCTATTCGAATAGGTTAAACTCTGCAGAGGTTGTACACTTGTGCCACAACAATTGCAATAGTTCGTCAGGGGTAACTGGCCCTGATTTATCGTACGCAGTACGCGAACTACCAATCCTAACCTTTCATTTACATACTCTAGTATAGGCACCTCTCCCCATGAGCTTGGCCACCCAGTGAAGACACGCGGTCAGCCTGGGAACTGCACAGGGCTTGGGCCGGACATTCACCTCATTTCACGTCATTTCACATCACTTCACCAGTACGGAGGCAGCCTCGGCATAACCCCTATGACGCTTGTTCAGAGGGAACCCATACTAAAATACATAAGTTTCTAGCTAAGCCTTACCCAGATTCAGGTATTGTGGGGGTACTTGTAAAATTGGAATGGTATCGCATCCGAACCCAACCATCAGTGTTTTTGTAAAATTCACCGAGTCCTTCACCAGTCATATTCACCTTCAAAATCTCTCAATAGAATGACTCATCATTCCAAGGTTTTCAAAGTCATTTCAATTCACAAGTTCCCAAATGGAGTAGTCACTTTTAATATTGAGCACTAGCATCTAGTTATGAGGGGTGCTAAGTATCTTGGAGCTTGCTAAGCTAAGTGTGATGATCTTGTACTACTCTATAACTAAACCAAGTGAATCATAAACCAAAAAGTAACTTTGATAAATAAAATCAAGTAAAGCTTGTAAACTAAAAACTTGGGATAGGATCATAAAGTAAATGTAATGGTGCCTTGCTCTTGTAGAGCTTTGCACTTTGCAAGAATAGAAACTTGCAACCAAAATAGTTTGCATTAGTCTAGCTTGCATTGGTAATAGCTTGCCTTGATTGGTGATGTGATCAAAGTTTTCTTGCTCTTCCTCTTGGTAGAAGACCTCTTCCTCTTGATAGTCTCCGGTACTAGAGTCTATAAACGAATACGAGGATACAATCACCAAACAACACTTAAGTAGTCTTAATTAGCCTTATTGGCTCACACAAATGATCTAGCATCACTACTAAACATTTATTCACAAATTATGCTAGAGTTTCTTTATTTAACATTAGGAAAATAATTTCCTCTCATTGAAGATTGGAATTAGGGTTTCTCTTTGGTTTGGAGAAATAATTTCCTCTCATTGAATTCTTCTTAAGATTTAATCTCCTCAAATAACCAGGGATGATCCCATGTTGTCCAAGGTCAACACTTCACACTTAGTATTTGAGAAAAGTGATTTAAATGAGATTCACCATCTCATGTGATGTAAATAACTATTGCAAATTAAATACTATTCTGATTTAAATTCTACAAGTGAGCAAGTATGAGCCTAAGTAAATAAAGGTCAACACATTACTTCATATCACTTGAGAAATGATTTAAATGAGGTGATACACCTCATAGATTTAAATTCCTAAGATTTGAGATAGTTTAGATGGACTAGTATTGACTACATAGCCAATATTTTGATTCTAGCCCATGATCATGTACAGAACCTATATCATCTTTTTACATAGTAAATTAGAGTTTGTTAAATGTGAATTATTGCAATTGGATTCACTTCAAAATTCAAAATGGTTGATTTTTAAGATTTATTTGAATACTGAAAAGTATCTATTTTGTTATTTTTTATATTCAAAAACTACACAAGATATGGGGTTTAATCCAGTGGCAAAATGTAGATAACTTCATAAGCTTTCTGGAACATTTTGAATCACAAGATTTGGATTTATAGATTTAAAACTATTCAATTTATAGCACAGACCAGAATTGAATAACTGCTGAAATGAATTAATACAAAATTTAAAGTGTTGGGCTGCGTGGGAAACAGATGGGCCGAAATGGTTTGAATACAGGAACTGGCCCAGTAACGGTTCGGGCCTGCTGACATAAGGTCCCACCTGTCAGCGACTTTACTTCACCGAAGCGGTACCTGTCAATGTTGGCCGTCGGATTAGAAGGTGATCGCACGGCTGTGGTTCGTCTTCTTCTCCGGCGAGAGGAAGGTGTACTGGCGGCGGAGGTAGGGGGCCGGGGAGCGTTCCAGGCCGCCGGCGATCGAGGGAGAGTGTCGAGGCGACGTTGTCGATGGGGTAGAGGCTCCTGGTACAGTGGCAAGGCTTGGGGCGGCGTGGATCAACGGCGTCGATGTCCTGGCTCCGGCGGGGATGAGCTTGCGATTGGAGCTTCTCCGGCGATGTAGTGTGAAATTGAGGGGTGGAGAAGGATCAGAGAGAGGAGGGGAGAAACTTTGCTGTGGAGAAGGAGGCGGGGAAGTGGCTCTATTTATAGGAACGCGGGGTGACCGAGGGGTGCTGTGGGGGTCGTCGACGGTGATGGCTGTCCAGGGCGCGAAGGGGCAAGTTAGGGGGCGCGAGGTAGGCGATGACTAGGCAGAGCTAACGCGCGTGATGGCGCAGCAAGGGGAGGACGAGGGCATCCTGGCGACGCCCGAGTGTTCTTAGTATGGCGTGGCAGGGTTTTGATGATGGCGACGGTGATAAGGCGGCCGCAGGCTAGCGACGTTGTCTAGCTCGTAGAGGGTGGCGAGGCGGTGCTCGACGCAGTGCTAGGCTTTGGTGGGAGGACGAGGGCGACGGGTCGCATGGCGCTCTGGCGCGTCCAGGACGCTGTCTGGGCGCGCTCACCGCGTGTCTGGCACGCCATGGCGAGGTACTGGGCGCGCGCGTTCTGGCCCCTAGCGTGCGTCTCTTTGCTCCGAACGTGCATGGTCGTGATCAGCTAATGTAGGAGCATCTCCAGGACAAAGTGAAAGTGTGAGGAAGGGGCCAGAGAGAAAGTGTGTGAGGGTGGCCGGCATGGTACATGGCATGGGTGAAAATTGATCATGGCCTCACTTTTCTTAGGGATGCAGGGCATAGTATGATGCAGGTATGGTACTAGAGCAATAATGATGAAAGGGAGAAAGGGGTTTAGGCAAGAATCCAGGGGTTAATAGTACGTATCAATTTTCCAGATTTGTGCACACAACATGTTTGATGAAATGGCCGCATGAAGTAAATGTTGGAATTTTGGAAATCTTTTTGGTGGAGCTCAATTATATAATTAATGTGAAAGATTGGTGGTGGTGGTGTTCATTTTGGAGTTGTTTTGCAAAGTTTTCAAATTTGGTATGATCTTCTCATAATTTCAAAGTCTCCACTTATCAAATCTCTACTGGTCAACCTGGTCAAAGTTAGGCATGGTGGTCAACATGAAAGTTGCTCACCTTGACATGGTCTTGGATGACATGGCAATAGTTGACCAAGGTTGGTTTGAAGAAAAAGGCAAAACCAGGGGGTAAAGTAGGGAACATTTTATAAAAGTCACATTTGACCATTATCACACGTATGTAGGTTTTGAGATTTTCTTGGATTTGATTCTGGTTTCTTTGATGCATTTGTGTTTGTTTATCGTATATAAATATTCTCCAAGCAATAGATCAAGCCATGGTGGCCTTTGGTGAAGATTTGCAAAATTGGCCTTATGTGTATGTGAGTGAAATTGAGATTATCTCAATAATTGATTTCTATCCATTTGATTTGACTTGTCTTTACTCTAATGTGGTTCTTATGAGTTTACTAACATTTCCAACCCATTGAAACCATTTCAAAAGGTGTTGTTCAAAGATTTGCAAAATGGCCATAACACATAAGAGGTGATGTGTCAAATTTCATTATCCTTGTAAATTGTTGATCTTGTTTTACTTGGACATGGGTTAGGGTCAATTTAGTGTTAGATTAGGTTTAGAGATGGTTTCACACCATTTGGTCAAGGTTTAAAGGCATAGAACAAGAATTGGGTATTATGGCTATGTGTCACATATGCCTCTATGCATATGTTGCATTTGAGTTTTAATGTGACTTGGCTTGACCCAATTGGTGTTGTTGAGTGTTGAAATGGTATAGAGGAGTGATCCAACCATTCACAACATGTCTTAGGGTCAAGATTCTTAAATTCACATATTTGCTATTTTACTCTCATATGCCTCTATGGCATTTTTAGTTTCTTTTTATTTTCTTTGGAAACAACTTGGATTTGGTTTGATAAGCCTTAGGTAAGGTGTATGAAGGTTTTCCAAACCTCTAAGCAAAGTAGGAGAGCGTAGGGTAAAGTTTTATAAAAATAGCCATAGGCACATATGCCTTTTTCTTATTTAATTTCCTTTTATTTTATTTTAACTAGGATGGTGAAAAGAGGGGTGAGGTTTAGGGTTTAAGATTATTTCAAACTACTTTAACAAGCAATCATGGCAATAGCACAAGAATTAAGCAAGATCACTATGTATCACACTTAATTTAATAAAAGTTTTTGTTGGTTCCAAAATTTGGAACTATGGAAATTCATTTGTTTTGTTTTGAATTTTTGGGATGTTACAAACCCTTCCCCCTTAAACAAATCTCGTCCCGAGATTTTAAGAAAAGTTAGGTTCCTAAGAGAGATTGAGCAGTTTGACTAACAGGAAGACATACGTGGCATGGTCTGGGGTGCTTCCTGAGCTTCAGTGGCAGTCATGTGGTAGGGACGGCCGTTGTTGTTGTTCTGGTTCCTTCTACCTGCGAAGCGACGCTGTTGCTGAGCAGGTGTAGGGGTATTGGCGGCAATCCTGGCAAGCTTTTTGGGGCACTCATTGGAGAAGTGACCCACAACTCCACATTCATAGCAGTTGACGGTGGACTTGTCTTTGGGAATGATGGGGGTAGCATTGCTTCCAGTCCTTGGGGCAGTATTGGGGTTGTTGTTGTTTCCATTGTTGTTGTTGCTGTTGGGGTGGTTGTTGTTGTTGTGGCTGTTGTTGTTGTTGTTGCCCCCGGGCGTCGGGGGTCCTCCGTTGTTGTTGGTGTAGTTGGGGCGATAATTCTGGGCAGGGGGATGTTGTATCTTGGGGTGAATCCTCCAGAGGAGTTATTGCGGTACTTCTGGGTATGGTGGGGTCCATTCTGGTTCATCATTCTGCGCTTGCGGTTCTCATTGGCCTGATGCAGCTTTCCTTCCATCTGTATGGCTGAGTCCACGAGGGCTTCCAAGTCAGCGAACGGAATGTTCACTAACACAGTTTGCATCTCATCATGCAGTCCGTTCAGAAATCTTTCCTTTCTCTTCTCATTGGTGTCGGTCTCATCCGGGGCGTACCTTGACAGAGTGAGAAACCTGTCGCGGTATTCCACCATGGACATCCTTCCTTGCTTGAGTTCACGGAACTCATCTCTCATCTTCTTGATCAATCCTTGGGGCACATGGTATTTGCTGAACTTCAGCTTGAAGTCTTCCCATGTCATCATCTATCCCGCATTCATTGCACGGGCACTTGTCCACCAGGCTCTGGCAGGTCTTGACAGGTAGTGGGTGGCGAACAGTACTTTTTCTGCGGCTTCAACTCCCGCAACTTCGAGGTTGTTCTCCATGGTTTGGAGCCAGTCATCAGCATCAAGGGGCTCTTCAGTCTTATTGAACATCGGTGGGTTGGTGTGCTGAAAGTTCTTCAGCTTTGATCCAGGGTGATCGAGGTTTCCATGGCCTTGATTGTTCTAAGCTATCTGTTGCAGTGCGGCAATGTTGGCTTGGCGTTCAGCTCTTTCGGCTTCTCGGTCTGCCATCATCGTCTGCAGCAGTTGCATCATGGCATCCTGGGTGGTGTTGCGGGTTGGTGGGGCCATCTGAACATTGAGGTAGATGATAAGATAAGAGGGAAATTTCTATGGCTTGTTTTGTTAAAGTTTAAAATTTTCATAATATTGAAAACTTGAGTAGTGTTGCTGGGGTAAAAACCAACAACACTTTTTCATTCATACCAAGCATCATACATTACAAATCTAACACACCATTGGTTTGAAGAACCATTCATCGCTCTACGATACAAGGGGATCCTGATACAACTCACACATATGAAAGTGCTTTAAAAGATATTACTCTTCAGGGGGGGATTCTTCATCTTCACGGGTAATGTGCTTGGCGAAAGGCGAGGGCGTTATCCAACTCCTTGCGGGTCTTGTACAGCATGTAGTCGAGGTAGGCAACATAGTGGTTCATCTCCGGGTGCGGGGGCATGATTATTGGTCTTCCCATGGGGTCATGTCCTGGGTAGTAAATGAAGCGGGTAGTCTTGAGTTTGTTCACATCCTGTCCGCACAGACGGGCAATTGCCTCCTGCATCGCTCTGACTAGTCCTTCCTTCCAAGTGCTTCCCGTTACAGAAAACTAGATGGTTTCCCATATTGGGGCTCCAAGCTTTCCTCTCAGATCTGTAGTGACTTCCCACCGAGGTTGTCCTCCTGATGGATTGTTGAGGGGTATTCCGAAGAACTCGGGATACGGGCGTCCTAGATATTCAACCAGTTGTTTCAAATCCTTCTCGAACATGAGTTTTCCTCCGTGGCCAAGCTGATAAGACTTGCAGGTGTACTCCATCTGTGAAGAATTATGATGAGTAAGTTAGAGAAGTGTGTCAAAAATTTATGTAACAGTATAAGAAGAATAGAGCATAACTTTCTTATTTTGAAGAAGATCTCAAGGATAAGAGGGAGAATAAGTTTTCTTAAATAGTCACTTCACTTGTTTTGAAACTAAATTTTTCAGACGTCCATTCTAACTAGGGTCTCCTAAGGTCAACAATGGCTCTGATACCAACTTGTCAACACCCGGATTTTTAAGTCCAGATGCCTATTATGCCATTCATCGCAATCCCAGGAATATTGTTTTTGCGAGACATAATAGATTGATATCACAACACATCATTCATTACATACCATAATCGTCTTACAAATAAAGGATCACATGATCCAGTCTCATTACAATAATAGAAGTTCTATTTATTCATTACATAACACATAGCGGAAGCGAAAGTAGCGTAGTAGTAGTCCATCTATTCCACAGGCAACTGTTGACGTCAGGAGTGATCCTAGTTGTCGTAGACGTCCTGCTGTCCTTCTTCCGGGTTCTGGTACTCGTCTTCATAGTCTGGCCATTTGAATAGCCAGAGACACAGCCATGAGTACTTTAAAGTACTCGCAAACTAATACTAAGGTAAATACTATCAACTATAGTAAGGGGGTTCTAAACTCTAGTTTCATTTGCATAAAGCCAGTTTTATTTCATAAGCAATTTAATTAATCAAAGCCTCTTCATTTGCTTAACTAACTCAAGTGGGAACATTAGTGTCATTCCCACAACTCAGTTGTGATTCAAAGTCAAAGTCACCTTTCAATTCAAATCACAAGTCACCATTCATATTTTTAGAAAAGTTCTGATGACGGAACAGTATGGCCTTTCCAACTGTCCATAACCGCGGACGCGGCTATTCGAATAGGTTAAACTCTGCAGAGGTTGTACACTTGTGCCACAACAATTGCAATAGTTCGTCAGGGGTAACTGGCCCTGATTTATCGTACGTAGTACGCGAACTACCAATCCTAACCTTTCATTTACATACTCTAGTATAGGCACCTCTCCCCATGAGCTTGGCCTCCCAGTGAAGACACGCGGTCAGCCTGGGAACTGCACAGGGCTTGGGCCGGACATTCACCTCATTTCACGTCATTTCACATCACTTCACCAGTATGGAGGCAGCCTCGGCATAACCCCTATGACGCTTGTTCAGAGGGAACCCATACTAAAATACATAAGTTTCCAGCTAAGCCTTACCCAGATTCAGGTATTGTGGGGGTACTTGTAAAATTGGAATGGTATCGCATCCGAACCCAACCATCAGTGTTTTTGTAAAATTCACCGAGTCCTTCACCAGTCATATTCACCTTCAAAATCTCTCAATAGAATGACTCATCATTCCAAGGTTTTCAAAGTCATTTCAATTCACAAGTTCCCAAATGGAGTAGTCACTTTTAATATTGAGCACTAGCATCTAGTTATGAGGGGTGCTAAGTATCTTGGAGCTTGCTAAGCTAAGTGTGATGATCTTGTACTACTCTATAACTAAACCAAGTGAATCATAAACCAAAAAGTAACTTTGATAAATAAAATCAAGTAAAGCTTGTAAAGTAAAAACTTGGGATAGGATCATAAAGTAAAATGTAATGGTGCCTTGCTCTTGTAGAGCTTTGCACTTTGCAAGAATAGAAACTTGCAACCAAAATAGTTTGCATTAGTCTAGCTTGCATTGGTAATAGCTTGCCTTGGTTGGTGATGTGATCAAAGTTTTCTTGCTCTTCCTCTTGGTAGAAGACCTCTTCCTCTTGATAGTCTCCGGTACTAGAGTCTATAAACGAATACGAGGATACAATCACCAAACAACACTTAAGTAGTCTTAATTAGCCTTATTGGCTCACACAAATGATCTAGCATCACTACTAAACATTTATTCACAAATTATGCTAGAGTTTCTTTATTTAACATTAGGAAAATAATTTCCTCTCATTGAAGATTGGAATTAGGGTTTCTCTTTGGTTTGGAGAAATAATTTCCTCTCATTGAATTCTTCTTAAGATTTAATCTCCTCAAATAACCAGGGATGATCCCATGTTGTCCAAGGTCAACACTTCACACTTAGTATTTGAGAAAAGTGATTTAAATGAGATTCACCACCTCATGTGATGTAAATAACTATTGCAAATTAAATAATATTCTGATTTAAATTCTACAAGTGAGCAAGTATGAGCCTAAGTAAATAAAGGTCAACACATTACTTCATATCACTTTAGAAATGATTTAAATGAGGTGATACACCTCATAGATTTAAATTCCTAAGATTTGAGATAGTTTAGATGGACTAGTATTGACTACATAGCCAATATTTTGATTCTAGCCCATGATCATATACAGAACCTATATCATCTTTTTACATAGTAAATTAGAGTTTGTTAAATTTGAATTATTGCAATTGGATTCACTTCAAAATTCAAAATGGTTGATTTTTAAGATTTATTTGAATACTGAAAAGTATCTATTTTGTTATTTTTTATATTCAAAAACTACGCAAGATATGGGGTTTAATCCAGTGGCAAAATGTAGATAACTTCATAAGCTTTCTGGAACATTTTTAATCACAAGATTTGGATTTATAGATTTAAAACTATTCAATTTATAGCACAGACCAGAATTGAATAACTGCTGAAATGAATTAATACAAAATTTAAAGTGTTGGGCTGCGCGGGAAACAGATGGGCCGAAATGGTTTGAATACAGGAACTAGCCCAGTAACGGTTCGGGCCTGCTGACATCAGGTCCCACCTGTCAGCGACTTTACTTCACCGAAGCGGTACCTGTCAATGTTGGCCGTCGGATTAGAAGGTGATCGCACGGCTGTGGTTCGTCTTCTTCTCCGGCGAGAGGAGGGTGTACTGGCGGCGGAGGTAGGGGGTCGGGGAGCGTTCCAGGCCGCCGGCGATCGAGGGAGAGTGTCGAGGCGACGTTGTCGATGGGGTAGAGGCTCCTGGTACAGTGGCAAGGCTTGGGGCGGCGTGGATCAACGGCGTCGATGTCCTGGCTCCGGCGGGGATGAGCTTGCGATTGGAGCTTCTCCGGCGATGTAGTGTGAAATTGAGGGGTGGAGAAGGATCAGAGAGAGGAGGGGAGAAACTTTGCTGTGGAGAAGGAGGCGGGGAAGTGGCTCTATTTATAGGAACGCGGGGTGACCGAGGGGTGCTGTGGGGGTCGTCGACGGTGATGGCTGTCCAGGGCGCGAAGGGGCAAGTTAGGGGGCGCGAGGTAGGCGATGACTAGGCAGAGCTAACGCGCGTGATGGCGCAGCAAGGGGAGGACGAGGGCATCCTGGCGACGCCCGAGTGTTCTTAGTATGGCGTGGCAGGGTTTTGATGATGGCGACGGTGATAAGGCGGCCGCAGGCTAGCGACGTTGTCTAGCTCGTAGAGGGTGGCGAGGCGGTGCTCGACGCAGTGCTAGGCTTTGCAGGGGAGGACGAGGGCGACGGGTCGCATGGCGCTCTGGCGCGTCCAGGACGCTGTCTGGGCGCGCTCACCGCGTGTCTGGCACGCCATGGCGAGGTACTGGGCGCGCGCGTTCTGGCCCCTAGCGTGCGTCTCTTTGCTCCGAACGTGCATGGTCGTGATCAGCTAATGTAGGAGCATCTCCAGGACGAAGTGAAAGTGTGAGGAAGGGGCCAGAGAGAAAGTGTGTGAGGGTGGCCGGCATGGTACATGGCATGGGTGAAAATTGATCATGGCCTCACTTTTCTTAGGGATGCAGGGCATAGTATGATGCAGGTATGGTACTAGAGCAATAATGATGAAAGGGAGAAAGGGGTTTAGGCAAGAATCCAGGGGTTAATAGTACGTATCAATTTTCCAGATTTGTGCACACAACATGTTTGATGAAATGGCCGCATGAAGTAAATGTTGGAATTTTGGAAATCTTTTTGGTGGAGCTCAATTATATAATTAATGTGAAAGATTGGTGGTGGTGGTGTTCATTTTGGAGTTGTTTTGCAAAGTTTTCAAATTTGGTATGATCTTCTCATAATTTCAAAGTCTCCACTTATCAAATCTCTACTGGTCAACCTGGTCAAAGTTAGGCATGGTGGTCAACATGAAAGTTGCTCACCTTGACATGGTCTTGGATGACATGGCAATAGTTGACCAAGGTTGGTTTGAAGAAAAAGGCAAAACCAGGGGGTAAAGTAGGGAACATTTTATAAAAGTCACATTTGACCATTATCACACGTATGTAGGTTTTGAGATTTTCTTGGATTTGATTCTGGTTTCTTTGATGCATTTGTGTTTGTTTATCGTATATAAATATTCTCCAAGCAATAGATCAAGCCATGGTGGCCTTTGGTGAAGATTTGCAAAATTGGCCTTATGTGTATGTGAGTGAAATTGAGATTATCTCAATAATTGATTTCTATCCATTTGATTTGACTTGTCTTTACTCTAATGTGGTTCTTATGAGTTTACTAACATTTCCAACCCATTGAAACCATTTCAAAAGGTGTTGTTCAAAGATTTGCAAAATGGCCATAACACATAAGAGGTGATGTGTCAAATTTCATTATCCTTGTAAATTGTTGATCTTGTTTTACTTGGACATGGGTTAGGGTCAATTTAGTGTTAGATTAGGTTTAGAGATGGTTTCACACCATTTGGTCAAGGTTTAAAGGCATAGAACAAGAATTGGGTATTATGGCTATGTGTCACATATGCCTCTATGCATATGTTGCATTTGAGTTTTAATGTGACTTGGCTTGACCCAATTGGTGTTGTTGAGTGTTGAAATGGTATAGAGGAGTGATCCAACCATTCACAACATGTCTTAGGGTCAAGATTCTTAAATTCACATATTTGCTATTTTACTCTCATATGCCTCTATGGCATTTTTAGTTTCTTTTTATTTTCTTTGGAAACAACTTGGATTTGGTTTGATAAGCCTTAGGTAAGGTATATGAAGGTTTTCCAAACCTCTAAGCAAAGTAGAAGAGCTTAGGGTAAAGTTTTATAAAAATAGCCATAGGCACATATGCCTTTTTCTTATTTAATTTCCTTTTATTTTATTTTAACTAGGATGGTGAAAAGATGGGTGAGGTTTAGGGTTTAAGATTATTTCAAACTACTTTAACAAGCAATCATGGCAATAGCACAAGAATTAAGCAAGATCACTATGTATCACACTTAATTTAATAAAAGTTTTTGTTGGTTCCAAAATTTGGAACTATGGAAATTCATTTGTTTTGTTTTGAATTTTTGGGATGTTACAGTTTAGCTTATTTAATAATAGATTCGTAGGTCGATTTTTTACGTTATTATTATTACTAGGAGATGAAGGGAGAGCAGTCACGGGGCCCCAC
This sequence comes from Lolium perenne, assembly GCF_019359855.2. Lineage (NCBI taxonomy): Eukaryota > Viridiplantae > Streptophyta > Magnoliopsida > Poales > Poaceae > Lolium > Lolium perenne. The sequence goes on from NC_067245.2 coordinate 142,652,360, forward strand.
TTATTTATGGTGTCTATCCTTTTTCTGGTGATGTTGACTGTTGTGCAGGGTTGTCAGTGCGCAGGGGGTGCGAGCGAGCGAGAAAGGCCGAAATGAGAGAGATGTTTTTTTAGAGGGACAACCGAACGATCCTGAAGGACCCAGATTTCCAATACGCATCAGAGCGCAGTTTACAGCAGGACACAAAATAAACAGGAAATTACGTCTAAATCCCTAAGATTTACATGGTAGACCCCAGGCTGAAAGCAAGAAATGCGATCGGGTCCTTAACAGCCACCGTCCGGATTGATCCTCGTCGCAGCCGGGGACGAACCACTTGGAACGACCAAAACGCCATGGCTACAGAGCCTGCACACCATGGTCTACGAGCTGAGCTAGAAACGACCTGCCAAAACCGGCAGCCAACGGAGGTGGATAATTGGAGAGACGGAGAGAGAGAGAGAGAGAGTGTGTTGATGCCTCTCGCTTGAGAAAGAAGATGGCTGGGAGTTTGCCTACCTAGCGTACGTGACTTGTGCTCACTGAAGTGTGGGACCTCACGCATGGGAACCACACGTAAGTGACAGACTTGTTGCTCTAATAACTCGGGTGATTATTATACTGTATTAGTACATAGTTTCCTATGGATCCTTCTTAGTCACTCCAAAATGAAGCTCTTTGGGAGGGTTTTTGAAATTTCCATGTTTGAAACAAAAAAACCACATATCTTCATGCGCTTGACTTCATGAGACAGAGTTTAGGGTTAGGGAGTAGATACATGATTTCTCTGGTTTGAATATGTCTAGACCTTGTTTATCAACTTAATTGAATGCTTACTATATGACATAAGAAGATTATGTGCCTTGATTTTACATTTTTTTAAATTATGCCCATTTGAATCTTGGTCAAATCCTAGGTTTGACCATGATTTAAACAAGTTTAAAACATGAATATGAAAAATTAAGCATGTATCCTTCGTAGTCACTCCAAAATGAAGCTCTTGAGAGGTTTTTTGAAATTTCCATGTTTGAAACCAAAAAACCACGTACTTCACTTCATGCTTGTCTTCATAAGACAGAGTTTTGGGTTAGGGGTAGCTTGTTGATACATGATTTTTCTGGTTTGAATATGTCTAGACCTTGTTTATCAACTTAATTGAATGCTTACTAGATGACATAAGATGACTATGTGCATTGGTTTTTCATTTTATTGTTTTTTTAATTTTTATGCCCATTTGAATCTTGGTCAAATTTTATGCCCATGATTTAAACAAGTTTAAAACATGAATATGAAAAATTAAGCATCTATCCTTCTTAGTCACTCCAAAATGTAGCTCTTGGGAAGGTTTTTGAAATTTCCATGCTTGAAACCAAAAACCACTTCTCTTCATGCATGCTTGACTTCATAAGACAGAGTTTAGGGTTAGGGGGTAGATACATGATTTTCCTAGTTTGAATATGTCTAGACCTTGTTTATCAACTTAATTGAATCCTTACTATATGACATAAGAAGACCTTGTAATATGTTAAGCTAAAGGCTGGTTTGCCCGCACTTAGAAATGATATTTGCATCACTTATCATATGTTTGCCCATTTGAATCTTGTCAAATCCTAGGTTTGACCATGATTTAAACAAGTTTAAAACATGAATATGAAAAATTAAGAATGTATCCTTCGTAGTCACTCCAAAATGAAGCTCGATCTTGAGAGGGTTTTTGAAATTTCCATGTTTGAAACCAAAAAACCACGTACTTCTCTTCATGCTTGACTTCATAAGACTGAGTTTGGGGTTAGGGGTAGCTTGATACATAAATTTTCTGGTTTGAATATATCTACATTGTTTATCAACTCAATTGAATGCTTACTAGATGACATAAGATGACTATGTGCATTGGTTTTTCATATATTTTTTGTATTTTTATGCCCATTTGAATCTTGGTCAAATCCTAGGTTTGACCATGATTTAATCAAGTTTAAAACATTAATATAAAAAATTAAGCATCTATCCTTCTTAGTCACTCCAAAATGTAGCTCTTGGGAGGGTTTTTGAAATTTCCATGCTTGAAACCAAAAACCACTTCTCTTCATGCATGCTTGACTTCATAAGACAGAGTTTAGGGTTAGGGGTAGATACATGATTTTCCTGGTTTGAATATGTCCAGACCTTGTTTATCAACTTAATTGAATGCTTACTATATGACATAAGAAGACCTTGTAATATGTTAAGCTAAAGGCTGGTTTGCCCGCACTTAGAAATGATATTTGCATCACTTATCATATGTTTGCCCATTTGAATCTTGTCAAATCCTAGGTTTAACCATGATTTAAACAAGTTTAAAACATGAATATGAAAAATTAAGGATGTATCCTTCGTAGTCACTCCAAAATGAAGCTCGATCTTGAGAGGGTTTTTGAAATTTCCATGTTTGAAACCAAAAAACCACGTACTTCTCTTCATGCTTGACTTCATAAGACTGAGTTTGGGGTTAGGGGTAGCTTGATACATAAATTTTTTGGTATGAATATGTCTAGACATTGTTTATCAACTTAATTGAATGCTTACTAGATGACATAAGATGACTATGTGCATTGGTTTTTCATTTATTTTTTGAATTTTTATGCCCACTTGAATCTTGGTCAAATCCTAGGTTTGACCATGATTTAATCAAGTTTAAAATATGAATATGAAAAATTAAGCATCTATCCTTCTTATTCACTCCAATATGTAGCTCTTGGGAGGGTTTTTGAAATTTCCATGCTTGAAACCAAAAACCACTTCTCTTCATACTTGACTTCATAAGACAGAGTTTAGGGTTAGGGATAGATACATGATTTGTCTAGTTTGAATACGTCTAGACTTTGTTGATCAAATTTAATGCTTACTATATGACATAAGAAGACTATGTGCTTTGGTTTTTCATTTTTCTGATTTTTTTATTTTTGATGCCCATTTGAATCTTGGTCAAATCCTAGGTTTAACCAAGATTTAATCAAGTTTAAAACATGAAAATGAAAAGGGAAGCATTTATCCTTCTTAGTCACTCTAAATGAAGTTTTTGGGAGGTTTTTTGAAATTTCCAAGTTTGAAACCCAAAACCACTTCTCTTCATGCTTGACTTCATAAGACATAGTTTAGGGTTAGGGGTAGATACATGATTTGTATGGTTTGAATATGTCTAGACCTTGTTTATCAACTTGAATGCTTACTATATGACGTAAGAAAACTACGTATGTGCTTTGGTTTTTCATTTTTCTGTTTTTTGTTTAATTTTCCGCCCATTTGAATCTCTATCAAATCCTAGGTTTGACCAAGATTTAAACAAGTTTAACACGTGAAAACGAAAAGGTAAGCATGGATCCTTCTTAGTCACTCCAAAATGTACCAATTGATAGATGTGTTAACTTTGCTTCATGGAAAAAATAATGTCATGTAAATGAGTTAACTTGGATTTCCTACCCTTGAATCCATAGGAAACTTTGTTCTAATGCACTATAATAATCAACCGAGTTTTTACACCAACAGGTCTACGTGTGGTGCCCATGCGTGAGGTCCCACACTTCAGTGAGCACAAGTCACGTGCAATAGGTACGCAAACTCCCAGCCATTTTCTTTGTCAAGAGAAGACGCATCAGGAATTCAGGATGTGTATTGGAAGTCTCTGGGTCCTTCAGGATCCTTCGTTTGTCACTCTCACAAAAAAAACAAATCTCTCTCATTCTCGGCCTCGCTCGACTCGCTCGCTCGCTCGCACCTCCTGCTCACTGACAAACCCTGCACAATAGTCAACATCATCACCCGAAAAAGGGGAGACACCATAATGCTCTCCCTCCTTCTTCTCTCCTTCCAAGTGATCCCTCTTCCTCCGAGTTTCACTCGACGGGCAAACACATATGTGCTGCATAGTAGAGTAATAATAAAAAGGTACGTAGAAAAATCGACCTACGAATCTATAATTAAATAGGTTAAACTAGGGTTTTGCCCAGTACTACAGATCAAGGTTCAAAAAAATCCAACTACGGGGTTCGAACAACCCCATTTCTAATCAAAGAATTTTTTCGACGTCATCCAAATGGCCTCAAACTATAGCATGGGCGAATCCAGACTATAGCCAAGGGGGCAGCCGCCCCTACTCAATTTTCTTAAACCTTGTAATATATTAAGCTAAAGGCTGGTTTGCCCGCACTTAGAAATGATATTTGCATCATTTATCATATGTTTGCCCATTTGAATCTTGTCAAATCCTAGGTTTGACCATGATTTAAACAAGTTTAAAACATGAATATGAAAAATTAAGGATGTATCCTTCGTAGTCACTCCAAAATGAAGCTCGATCTTGAGAGGGTTTTTGAAATTTCCATGTTTGAAACCAAAAAACCACGTACTTCTCTTCATGCTTGACTTCATAAGACTGAGTTGGGGTTAGGGGTAGCTTGATACATAAATTTTCTGGTTTGAATATGTCTAGACATTGTTTATCAACTTAATTGAATGCTTACTAGATGACATAAGATGACTATGTGCATTGGTTTTTCATTTATTTTTTGAATTTTTATGCCCATTTGAATCTTGGTCAAATCCTAGGTTTGACCATGATTTAATCAAGTTTAAAACATGAATATGAAAAATTAAACATCTATCCTTCTTACTCACTCCAATATGTAGCTCTTGGGAGGGTTTTTGAAATTTCCATGCTTGAAACCAAAAACCACTTCTCTTCATGCATGCTTGACTTCATAAGACAGAGTTTAGGGTTAGGGGGTAGATACATGATTTTCCTGCTAGTTTGAATATGTCTAGACCTTGTTTATCAATTTAAATGAATGCTTACTATATGACATGAGCAGACCTTGGCTTTAATTTTTATACCCATTTGTATCTTCGTCAAATCCTAGGTTTGTTGACGAAGATTTGAACAAGTTTAAAACATGAATATGAAAAAGTAAGCATGTATGCTTCTTAAGTCACTCCAAAATGAAGCTCTTGGGAGGGTTTTTGAAATTTCCATGTTTGAAACTAAAAACCACTTCTCTTCATGCTTGACTTCATAAGTCATGGTTTAGGGATATATAGGGGGGTAGATACATGATTTTTCTGGTTTGAATATGTCTAGACCTTCTTTATCAACTTAATCGAATGCTTACTATATGACATAAGAAGACTATGTGCCTTGATTTTTCATTTTTTTTTAAATTATGCCCATTTGAATCTTGGTCAAATCCTAGGTTTGACCGTGATTTAAACAAGTTGAAAACATGAATATGAAAAATTAAGCATCTATCCTTCTTAGTCACTCCAAAATGTAGCTCTTGGGAGGGTTTTTGAAATTTCCATGTTTGAAACCCAAAACAACTTCTCTTCATGCTTGACTTCATAAGACAGAGTTTAGGGTTAGGGGTAGATACATGATTTGTCTCGTTTGAATATGTCTAGACCTTGTTTATCAAATTTAATGCTTACTATATGACATAAGAAGACTATGTGCTTTGGTTTTTCATTTTTTAGATTTTTTTATTTTTGATGCTCATTTGTATCTTGGTCCAATCCTAGGTTTGACCAAGATTTAAACAATTTTAAAACATGAAAATGAAAAGGGAAGCATTTATCCTTCTTAGTCACTCTAAATGAAGTTTTTGGGAGGTTTTTTGAAATTTCCATGTTTGAAACCCAAAACCACTTCTCTTCATGCTTGACTTCATAAGACATAGTTTAGGGTTAGGGGTAGATACATGATTTGTATGGTTTGAATATGTCTAGACCTTGTTTATCAACTTGAATGCTTACTATATGATGTAAGAAAACTACGTATGTGCTTTGGTTTTTCATTTTTCTGTTTTTTGTTTAATTTTCCGCCCATTTGAATCTCTGTCTAATCCTAGGTTTGACCAAGATTTAAACAAGTTTAACACGTGAAAACAAAAAGGTAAGCATGGATCCTTCTTAGTCACTCCAAAATGTACCTACTGATAGATGTGTTAACTTTGCTTCATGGAAAAAATAATGTCATGTAAATGAGTTAACTTGGATTTCCTACCCTTGAATCCATAGGAAACTTTGTTCTAATGCACTATAATAATCAACCGAGTTTTTACACCAACAGGTCTACGTGTGGTGCCCATGCGTGAGGTCCCACACTTCAGTGAGCACAAGTCACGTGCAATAGGTACGCAAACTCCCAGCCATTTTCTTTGTCAAGAGAAGACACATCAGGAATTCAGGATGCGTATTGGAAGTCTCTGGGTCCTTCAGGATCCTTCGTTTGTCCCTCTCACAAAAAAAACAAATCTCTCTCATTCTCGGCCTCGCTCGACTCGCTCGCACCTCCTGCTCACTGACAAACCCTGCACAATAGTCAACATCATCACCCGAAAAAGGGGAGACACCATAATGCTCTCCCTCCTTCTTCTCTCCTTCCGAGTGATCCCTCTTCCTCCGAGTTTCACTCGACGGGCAAACAAATATGTGCTGCATAGTAGAGTAATAATAAAAAGGTACGTAGAAAAATCGACCTACGAATCTATAATTAAATTTAATGCTTACTATATGACATAAGAAGACTATGTGCCTTGATTTTTCATTTTTGTTTTTTTTGAATTTTTATGCCCATTTGAATCTTGGTCAAATCCTAGGTTTGACCATGATTTAAACAAGTTTAAAACACTAATATGAAAAATTAAGCATATATCCTTCTTAGTCACTCCAAAATGTAGATCTTGGTAGGGTTTTTGAAATTTCCATGTTTGAAACCAAAAACCACTTCTCTTCATGCATGCTTGACTTCATAAGACAGAGTTTAGGGTTAGGGGGTAGATACATGATTTTCCTGGTTTGAATATGTCTAGACCTTGTTTATCAACTTAATTGAATGCTTACTATATAACATAAGAAGACTATGTGCCTTGGTTTTTGATTTATTTTGAATTTTTATGCCCATTTGAATCTTGGTCAAATCCTAGGCTTGACCAAGATTTAAACAAGATTAAAACATGAAAATGAAAAATTAAGCCTTGATCCTTCTTATTCACTCCAAAATGAAGATTTTGGGAGGGTTTTTGAAATATCCAGGTTTGAAACCCAAAACCACTTCTCTTCGTGCATAGTTTAGGGTTAGGGGTAGATACATGAATTTTTGGTTTATAGTAAGCATTCAAGTTGATAAACAAGGTCTAGACATATTCAAACCAGAAAAATCATGTATCTACCCCCTAACGCTAAACTCTATCATATGAAGTCAAGCATATAAGAGGAATGGTTTTGGGTTTCAAACATGGAAAATTCAAAAACCCTAACAAAAGCTTCATTTTTGGAGTGAATAAGAAGGATCCAGGCTTACTTTTTCATTTTCATGTTACTAACTTGTTTAATTATTGGTCAAACCTAGGATTTGACCAAGATTCAAATGGGCATAAAAATTCAATAAAGAATTCAAAAAATGAAAAACCAAAGCACATAAGCTTCTTAAGTTATAGTAAGCATTCATGTTGATCAACGGAGTCTAGACATATTTAAACAATAAAAATCATGTATATACCCCAAACCCTAAACTCTGTCTAATGAAGTCAAGCACGAAGAGAAGTGGTTTTCGGTTTAATTTTTTATTTCTTTTTTTGAATTTGTATGCCCATTTAAATCTTGGTCAAATCCTAGCAGGTTTAACCAATATTGAAACAAGTTTAAAACATGAAAATGAAAAGTAAGTATGGATCCTTCTTATTCACTCCAAAATGAAGCTTTTGGGAGGGTTTTTAAAATTTCCATGTTCGAAACCCAAAATGACATCTCTTCGTGCTTGACTTCATAAGACAAAGTTTAGGGGTAGGGGTAGATACATGATTTTTCTGGTTTGAATATGCCTAGACCTTGTTTATCAACTTGAATTCTTACTACATGACATCAGAAGACACTATGTGTTTTTTTGAATTTGTTATGCCCATTTGAATCTTGGTCAAATCCTAGGTTTGACCAAGATTTAAAATAGTTTAAAACATGAAAATGAAAAGTAAGCCTGGATTCTTCTTAGTCACTCCAAAATGAAGCTTTTGGGAGGTTTTTTTTAAATTTCCATGTTTGAAACCCAAAACCACTTCTCTTAATGCTTGACTTCATAAGACAGAGTTTAGGGTTAGGGGCCAAGTATATACATGATTTTTCTTGTTTTAATATGTCTAGACTTTGTTTATCAACTTGAATGCTTACTATATGACATCAAAAGACTATGTGCTTGGTTTTGATTTTTTTGAATTTTTTATGTCCATTTGAATATTGGTCAAATCCTAGGTTTGACCAAGATTTAAACTAGTTTAAAACATGAAAATGAAAAGGTAAGCCTGGATTCTTCTTAGTCACTCCAAAATGAGCTTTTGGGAGTTTTTTTAATTTCCATGTTTGAAACCCATAACCACTTTTCTTCATGCTTGACTTCATAAGACAGAGTTTAGGGTTAGGGGGTATATACATGATTTTTCTGGTTTGAATATATCTATACTTCGTTGATCAACTTTAATGCTTACTATATGACATAAGAAGCTTATGTGCTTTGGTTTTTGATTTTTTGATTTCTTTTTTGAATTTTTATGCTCATTTGAATCCTGGTCAATTCCTTTGTTTGACCAAGATTTAAACAAGTTTAAAACATGAAAATGAAAAGGTAAGCCTGGCTCCTTCTTAGTCATGAAAATGAGTTAACTTGGCTTTCCAACCCTTGAATCCATAGGAAACTTTGTACTAATGCAGTATAATAATCACCCAAGTTTTTACACCAACAGGTCTGTCACTTACGTGTGGTGCCCATGCATGAGGTCCCACACTTCAGTGAGCACAAGTCACCTGCGGTAGGCAGGCAAAATCCCAGCCATCTTCTTTGTCAAGAGAAGACGCATCAGCATGAGTATCGGAAAGTCTGTGGGTCCTTCAGGATCCTTCGGTTGTCCCTCTCACACAAAAAAAAATTCTCTCTCATTCTCGGCCTCGCTTGACCGCTCGCTCGCACCTCCTGCGCACTGACAAACCCTGCACAACTGTCAACATCACCAGAAAAAGAATATACACCATAAATAAGAGGGGCCCCGTGACTGCTATCCCTTCTTCTCCTTCCGTGTGATTCCTCTTCCTCCGAGTTTCACTCGACGGGCAAACACACATGTGCTGCATAGTAATAATAAAAAAGTAAAAGAATCGACTACGAATCTATTATTAAATAGGTTAAACTAGGGTTTTGCCCAGTACTACATATCTAGTTAAAAAAATCCAACTACGGGGTTCGATTTTGGCCTACAAATAAAAAATTAAATAAGTTGAACTAGTATTACTCTAAAAAATCGTCATGGTTTGCATTGTTTGATACTTTTCATAGCCAGAGTGCATCACAATTTTGATTTAATGCTTTGCTTTGCCAATTTTGATTTTTTATGACCACCTTCTCTTTGAATTTCCATGTTCGAAACCAAAAACCACATATCTTCATGTTTGACTTCATGAGACAGAGTATATGGTTAGGGGGTAGATACATGATTTCTCTGGTTTGAATATATCTAGACCTTGTTTATCAATTTAATTGAATGCTTACTATGTGACATAAGATGACTATGTTCATTGTTTTTTTTTTGAATTTTTATGCCCATTTGAATCTTGGTCAAATCCTAGGTTAATTTGACCATGATTTAATCAAGTTGAAAACATGAATATGAAAAATTAAGCATCTATCCTTCTTAGTCACTCCAATATGTAGCTCTTGGGAGGTTTTTTGAAATTTCCATGCTTGAAACCAAAAACCACTTCTCTTCATGCATGCTTGACTTCATAAGACAGAGTTTAGGGTTAGGGGGTAGATACATGATTTTCCTGCTAGTTTGAATATGTCTAGACCTTGTTTATCAATTTAAATGAATGCTAACTATATGACATGAGCAGACCTTGGTTTTACTTTTTTTTATACCCATTTGAATCTTCGTCAAATCCTAGGTTTGTTGACCAAGATTTGAACAAGTTTAAAACATGAATATGAAAAATTAAGCATGTGTGCTTCTTAAGTCACTCCAAAATGAAGCTCTTGGGAGGGTTTTTGAAATTTCCATGTTTAGAACTAAAAACCACTTCTCTTCATGCTTGACTTCATTATTAAGTCAGGGTTTAGGGATATATAGGGGGTAGATACATGATTTTTCCGGTTTGAATATGTCTAGACCTTGTTTATCAACTTAATTGAATGCTTACTATATGACATAAGAAGACTACTATGTGCCTTGATTTTTCATTTTGTGTTTTTTCTGAATTTTTATGCCCATTTGAATCTTGGTCAACTCATAGGTTTGACCATGATTTAAACAAGTTTAAAACATGAATATGAAAAATTAAGCATATATCCTTCTTAGTCACTCCAAAATGTAGATCTTGGTAGGGTTTTTGAAATTTCCATGTTTGAAACCAAAAACCACTTCTCTTCATGCATGCTTGACTTCATAAGACAGAGTTTAGGGTTAGGGGGTAGATACATGATTTTCCTGGTTTGAATATGTCCAGACCTTGTTTATCAACTTAATTGAATGCTTACTATATTACATAAGAAGACCTTATTTTTTTGAATTTTTATACCCATTTGAATCTTGGTCAAATCCTTGGTTCCTCCAAGATTTGAAAAAGTTAAAAATATGAATATGAAAAAGTAAGCATGTATGCTTCTTAGTCACTTCAAAATGAAGCTCTTGGGAGGGTTTTTGAAATTTCCATGTTTGAAACCAAAAATCACTTCTCTCCATGCTTGACTTCATTAGACAAAGTTTAGGGTTAGGGGGTAGATACATGATTTTTCTGGTTTGAATATGTCTATACCTTGTTTATCAACTTAATTGAATGCTTACTATATGACATAAGAAGACTATGTGCCTTGGTTTTTCATTTATTTTGATTTATTTTGAATTTTTATGCCCATTTGAATCTTGGTCAAATCTTAGGCTTGACCAAGATTTAAACAAGATTAAACATGAAAATGAAAAATTAAGCCTTGATCCTTCTTATTCACTCCAAAATGAAGATTTTGGGAGGGTTTTTGAAATATCCAGGTTTGAAACCCAAAACCACTTCTCTTCGTGCATAGTTTAGGGTTAGGGGTAGATACATGAATTTTTGGTTTATAGTAAGCATTCAAGTTGATAAACAAGGTCTAGACATATTCAAACCAGAAAAATCATGTATCTACCCCCTAACGCTAAACTCTGTCATATGAAGTCAAGCATATAAGAGGAATGGTTTTGGGTTTCAAACATGGAAAATTCAAAAACCCTACCAAAAGCTTAATTTTTGGAGTGAATAAGAAGGATCTAGGCTTACGTTTTCATTTTCATGTTACTAACTTGTTTAATTATTGGTCAAACCTAGGATTTGACCAAGATTCAAATGGGCATAAAAATTCAATAAAGAATTCAAAAAATGAAAAACCAAAGCACATAAGCTTCTTAAGTTATAGTAAGCATTCATGTTGATCAACGGAGTCTAGACATATTTAAACAATAAAAATCATGTATATACCCCAAACCCTAAACTCTGTCTAATGAAGTCAAGCACGAAGAGAAGTGGTTTTCGGTTTAATTTTTTATTTCTTTTTTTTGAATTTTTATGCCCATTTGAATCTTGGTCAAATCCTAGCAGGTTTAACCAATATTTAAACAAGTTTAAAACATGAAAATGAAAAGTAAGTATGGATCCTTCTTATTCACTCCAAAATGAAGCTTTTGGGAGGGTTTTTAAAATTTCCATGTTCGAAACCCAAAATGACATCTCTTCGTGCTTGACTTCATAAGACAAAGTTTAGGGGTAGGGGTAGATACATGATTTTTCTGGTTTGAATATGTCTATACCTTGTTTATCAACTTGAATGCTTACTACATGACATCAGAAGACACTATGTGTTTTTTTTTGAATTTGTTATGCCCATTTGAATCTTGGTCAAATCCTAGGTTTGACCAAGATTTAAAACAGTTTAAAACATGAAAATGAAAAATAAGCCTGGATTCTTCTTAGTCAATCCAAAATGAAGCTTTTGGGAGGTTTTTTTTTAAAATTTCCATGTTTGAAACCCAAAACCACTTCTCTTAATGCTTGACTTCATAAGACAGAGTTTAGGGTTAGGGGCCAAGTATATACATGATTTTTCTTGTTTTAATATGTCTAGGCTTTGTTTATCAACTTGAATGCTTACTATATGACATCAAAAGACTATGTGTTTGGTTTTGATTTTTTTGAATTTGTTATGTCCATTTGAATCTTGGTCAAATCCTAGGTTTGACCAAGATTTAAACTAGTTTAAAACATGAAAATGAAAAGGTAAGCCTGGATTCTTCTTAGTCACTCCAAAATGAGCTTTTGGGAGTTTTTTTAATTTCCATGTTTGAAACCCATAACCACTTTTCTTCATGCTTGACTTCATAAGACAGAGTTTAGGGTTTGGGGGTATATACATGATTTTTCTGGTTTGAATATGTCTATACTTCGTTGATCAACTTTAATGCTTACTATATGACATAAGAAGCTTATGTGCTTTGGTTTTTGATTTTTTGATTTATTTTTTGAATTTTTATGCTCATTTGAATCCTAGTCAATTCCTTTGTTTGACCAAGATTTAAACAAGTTTAAAACATGAAAATGAAAAGGTAAGCCTGGCTCCTTCTTAGTCATGAAAATGAGTTAACTTGGCTTTCCAACCCTTGAATCCATAGGAAACTTTGTACTAATGCAGTATAATAATCACCCGAGTTTTTACACCAACAGGTCTATCACTTACGTGTGGTGCCCATGCGTGAGGTCCCACACTTCTGTGAGCACAAGTCACCTGCGGTAGGCAGGCAAAATCCCAGCCATCTTCTTTGTCAAGAGAAGACGCATCAGCATGCGTATCGGAAAGTCTGTGGGTCCTTCAGGATCCTTCGGTTGTCCCTCTCACACAAAAAAAATTCTCTCATTCTCGGCCTCGCTCGACTCGCTCGCTCGCACCTCCTGCGCACTGACAAACCCTGCACAACTGTCAACATCACCAGAAAAAGAATATACACCATAAATAAGAGGGGCCCCGTGACTGCTATCCCTTCTTCTCCTTCCGTGTGATTCCTCTTCCTCCGAGTTTCACTCGACGGGCAAACACACATGTGCTGCATAGTAATAATAAAAAAGTAAAAGAATCGACTACAAATCTATTATTAAATAGGTTAAAATAGGGTTTTGCCCAGTACTACAGATCTAGTTGAAAAAAAAAATCCAACTACGGGGTTCGATTTTGGCCTACAAATAAAAAATTAAATAAGTTGAACTAGTATTCCTCTAAAAAATCATCTTGGTTTGCATTGTTTGATACTTTTCATAGCCAGAGTGCATCACAATTTTTTGATTTAATGCTTTGCTTTGCCAATTTTGATTTTTTGTGACCACCTTCTCTTTGAATTTCCATGTTCGAAACCAAAAACCACATATCTTCATGCTTGACTTCATGAGACAGAGTATATGGTTAGGGGGTAGATACATGATTTCTCTGGTTTGAATATATCTAGACCTTGTTTATCAACTTAATTGAATGCTTACTATGTGACATAAGATGACTATGTGCATTGTTTTTTTTTGAACTTTTATGCCCATTTGAATCATGGTCAAATCCTAGGTTAATTTGACCATGATTTAATCAAGTTGAAAACATGAATATGAAAAATTAAGCATCTATCCTTCTTAGTCACTCCAATATGTAGCTCTTGGGAGGGTTTTTGAAATTTCCATGCTTGAAACCAAAAACCACTTCTCTTCATGCATGCTTGACTTCATAAGATAGAGTTTAGGGTTAGGGGGTAGATACATGATTTTCCTGCTAGTTTGAATATGTCTAGACCTTGTTTATCAATTTAAATGAATGCTTACTATATAACATGAGCAGACCTTGGTTTTAATTTTTTATACCCATTTGAATCTTCGTCAGATCCTAGGTTTGTTGACCAAGATTTGAACAAGTTTAAAACATGAATATGAAAAAGTAAGCATGTATGCTTCTTAAGTCACTCCAAAATGAAGATCTTGGGAGGGTTTTTGAAATTTCCATGTTTAAAACTAAAAACCACTTCTCTTCATGCTTGACTTCATAATTAAGTCAGGGTTTAGGGATATATAGGGGGTAGATACATGATTTTTCTAGTTTGAATATGTCTAGACCTTGTTTATCAACTTAATTGAATGCTTACTATATGACATAAGAAGACTACTATGTGCCTTGATTTTTGATTTTGTGTTTTTTCTGAATTTTTATGCCCATTTGAATCTTGGTCAAATCCTAGGTTTGACCATGATTTAAACAAGTTTAAAACATGAATATGAAAAATTAAGCATATATCCTTCTTAGTCACTCCAAAATGTAGATCTTGATAGGGTTTTTGAAATTTCCATGTTTGAAACCAAAAACCACTTCTCTTCATGCATGCTTGACTTCATAAGACAGAGTTTAGGGTTAGGGGGTAGATACATGATTTTCCTGGTTTGAATATGTCTAGACCTTGTTTATCAACTTAATTGAATGCTTACTATATAACATAAGAAGACCTTGTTTTTTTGAATTTTTATACCCATTTGAATCTTGGTCAAATCCTTGGTTCCACCAAGATTTGAAAAAGCTAAAAACATGAATATGAAAAAGTAAGCATGTATGCTTCTTAGTCACTTCAAAATGAAGCTCTTGGGAGGGTTTTTGAAATTTCCATGTTTGAAACCAAAAATCACTTCTCTCCATGCTTGACTTCATTAGACAAAGTTTAGGGTTAGGGGGTAGATACATGATTTCTCTGGTTTGAATATATCTAGACCTTGTTTATCAACTTAATTGAATGCTTACTATATGACATAAGAAGACTATGTGCCTTGGTTTTTCATTTATTTTGATTTATTTTGAATTTTTATGCCCATTTGAATCTTGGTCAAATCCTAGGCTTGACCAAGATTTAAACAAGATTAAAACATGAAAATGAAAAATTAAGCCTTGATCCTTCTTATTCACTCCAAAATGAAGATTTTGGGACGGTTTTTGAAATATCCAGGTTTGAAACCCAAAACCACTTCTCTTCGTGCATAGTTTAGGGTTAGGTGTAGATACATGAATTTTTGGTTTATAGTAAGCATTCAAGTTGATAAAAAAGGTCTAGACATATTCAAACCAGAAAAATCATGTATCTACCCCCTAACGCTAAACTCTATCATATGAAGTCAAGCATACAAGAGGAATGGTTTTGGGTTTCAAACATGGAAAATTCAAAAACCCTACCAAAAGCTTCATTTTTTGAGTGAATAAGAAGGATCCAGGCTTACCTTTTCATTTTCATGTTACTAACTTGTTTAATTATTGGTCAAACCTAGGATTTGACCAAGATTCAAATGGGCATAAAAATTCAATAAAGAATTCAAAAAATGAAAAGCCAAAGCACATAAGCTTCTTAAGTTATAGTAAGCATTCATGTTGATCAACGGAGTCTAGACATATTTAAACAATAAAAATCATGTATATACCCCAAACCCTAAACTCTGTCTAATGAAGTCAAGCACGAAGAGAAGTGGTTTTTGGTTTAATTTTTTATTTCTTTTTTTTTTGAATTTTTATGCCCATTTGAATCTTGATCAAATCCTAGCAGGTTTAACCAATATTTAAACAAGTTTAAAACATGAAAATGAAAAGTAAGTATGGATCCTTCTTATTCACTACAAAATGAAGCTTTTGGGAGGGTTTTTAAAATTTCCATGTTCGAAACCCAAAATGACATCTCTTCGTGCTTGACTTCATAAGACAAAGTTTAGGGGTAGGGGTAGATACATGATTTTTATGGTTTGAATATGTCTAGACCTTGTTTATCAACTTGAATGCTTACTACATGACATCAGAAGACACTATGTCTTTTTTTTTGAATTTGTTATGCCCATTTGAATCTTGGTCAAATCCTAGGTTTGACCAAGATTTAAAACAGTTTAAAACATGAAAATGAGAAGTAAGCCTGGATTCTTCTTAGTCACTCCAAAATGGAGCTTTTGGTAGGTTTTTTTGAATTTCCATGTTTGAAACCCAAAACCACTTCTCTTAATTCTTGACTTTATAAGACAGAGTTTAGGGTTAGGGGCCAAGTATATACATGACTTTTCTTGTTTTAATATGTCTAGACTTTGTTTATCAACTTGAATGCTTACTATATGACATCAAAAGACTATGTGTTTGGTTTTGATTTTTTTGAATTTGTTATGTCCATTTGAATCTTGGTCAAATCCTAGGTTTGACCAAGATTTAAACTAGTTTAAAACATGAAAATGAAAAGGTAAGCCTGGATTCTTCTTAGTCACTCCAAAATGAGCTTTTGGGAGATTTTTTAATTTCCATGTTTGAAACCCATAACCACTTTTCTTCATGCTTGACTTCATAAGACAGAGTTTAGGGTTAGGGGGTATATACATGATTTTTCTGGTTTGAATATGTCTATACTTCATTGATCAACTTTAATGCTTACTATATGACATAAGAAGCTTATGTGCTTTGTTTTTTTTGATTTCTTTTTTGAATTTTTATGCCCATTTTGAATCCTGGTCAATTCCTTTGTTTGACCAAGATTTAAACAAGTTTAAAACATGAAAATGAAAATGTAAGCCTGGCTCCTTCTTAGTCATGAAAATGAGTTAACTTGGCTTTCCAACACTTGAATCCATAGGAAACTTTGTACTAATGCAGTATAATAATCACCCGAGTTTTTACACCAACAGGTCTGGCACTTACGTGTGGTGCCCATGCGTGAGGTCCCAAACTCCAGTGAGCACAAGTCACATGCGGTAGGCAGGCAAAATCCCCGATCAATCCGGGCGGTGGCTGTTAAGGACCCGATTGCATTTCTTGCTTTCAGACTGGGGTCTACCATGTAAAAGTTTGTTCCTTTTGGATGCATCACTCGTATTTGCAAGTTTTTTGGGGGTCCCCTAAATTCAGGGTAGCATCATGCCCCCTTCCCACGCCAACACAAACAGAGTTCAACACAACCTAATTAAGCAAGGTTCAACACATACATAGTTCAACAATCCCTAATTAAGCTAATAGGTTCACCACAAACGCTGCTGAGCAGCAAACATAAACAGCAACAAAAGATGCTGCTTTTGAAGCAGTAGGAGAGACAAACATGCACAACAGTTACGGAGTATATTTACCATCTTCTTCCTGTCGCCTCCTCCCGGTCCCGCTTCTTTTGCTTCTTGCTGCCCATACCTTTAATCTTTGGTGGCTTGGGCTTGGGAGGAGGCACACGACCGGTCTCGATAGCTTGGTTCAATTTCTTCCTTAGGAATAGCCCATAGGCCATGTGGTTGGCTATGAAGCCGGATCGGTTAACAGTTTCCCCAACTTTGACAGAGCTGGACCCACCGGCTTCGGCATGCTGTAGGACGCTTTGAAAGTCAACCTTTATGCTCTTTGTGCAGAAGGGTCAGCTGTTCCTGGCACCAGTCCAGGGTTCACTCCAATACTTGTCGAACTTCCCCGCCTTAAGCTTGTTGAGAGTGGCCCAGGCCTTCCTATGACGCGACTCGACATCGCTGTCAACCTCATCAGTAGCAACCTGATACATGCCAAATAAACAGGTGAAGCAAATATGTAGCAGTTGCAACTAATAATGAATATGAATCTAAAAATATTCTGACGCTAATTCAAAACCCTATAGCGCAAAAAAAAGAGGGAGAGACCATAGAGCAAATCGATACAGGGCTATGTTGAATAAGGGAGAGAGGTGAATCGGATGTGAAGCAAATATGTAGCAGTTGAAACTAATACTGAATATGAATCTAAAAAGATTCTGCCGCTAATTCAAAACGCTATAGCGCAAAAAAAGAGGGAGAGACCGTAGCGCAAATCGATACAGGGCTATGTTGAATAAGGGAGAGAGGAGAATCGGAACATACTTCCTCCCCCTCGTCGACGATATTCTCGTCGAAGGTCGGCGGCGGCGGTTCAAAGATGAGTTCAACCTCGTCCTCGTCATCTAGGGGATGCTTCCCAAGAGAGTGGACCCATCTACCAACAGCATCAGATGCCGATGAGCGACTGTGACGCCCCGGAACCGGTACCCTGAGGATTCCAGCGATTCCGTCGAAATCCGCACGATATCGATTCAGAGACGCCCTCCGACACGACGTGCGCGAAGAATCACACACGTGATGCCAGAGGAATTAACATGAGCGGTAACATTACAACAGGATCACAATAGAGCCCACAAGATACATATATTACAACAACAACTCCATCGAGTCAAGATACAAATATACAATACAAAGATCCAAATCATACAGAAGATCGAATACGTCCGACTACGGACAAGATACAAATTGTACTAAGAGTCCTGAAGATAACCAGTGGCGTCCATAACCCTGCCCAGGCCAAGCCGGAAGGGTAACCTTGCTAACATCCTCTTCATCGAACATATCTTCATACCTGCCCGGTTATATCCCGTAGAAGCAGCAATAAGTACGGGTTCGTACTTACCAAGACTTCAAGACGTGTAAGCATTCGTCAACCAGTCGTCCTTTGTACTTGAGGCACGCAGGGGACTTAGAGGACGCAAGAGGAACGTCATAGGCAATATGGTGGAGTTAAGCGGCAGCGCGCAAGCACTAAAAACCTATAGAGACACTCTACAACATTCGTCTAATCAGAGAAGGTGAGAGAGCGCATAAGGTAACAAATAAAATACTACACAAATATAACCCAGCCGATTACACATATCCCCTCCAACAATTGCGAAGAGGCAATGTAAAAGGCACTCAACGGTGGACAAGTTTTATTGGGTAACGGTTGTAGTAAGGCTATATTACTACGCAAGTTATTATCAGATTATTGGCAACAAGATAACGGTGTAAGTTGTCTATGATCAAGCTATACAATTCCAAGTCGTCCATAACCGCAGACACGTCTTATCGATAAGATGTACACCCTGCAGGGGTTGCCCAAATGTAACCATACGCATGCTCGACCCACTTACGACAGGTGGATGTCTCACAACAAGACCGTTCCCAGTTCAACAAGAAAGTCTAGGGGGGCCACCCGACTAAGCTACTCGTAACGAAGTCCGGCCGTACTCCGAAGCGGACTCAGGGTTTGCGACGGCGGCTAGGTGTGCGAACCACATGCTTTCGCTAAACGTCCCGCGGGGTACAGTACAGAATATAAACACCCGAAGGCAACAGGAAGTAAACACCCGAAGGCAACAGTAAGTAAAGCATGGCATACATGGCATAGGCAAATAAAACCAAGGTTGTGGCCCCCTTTTGAACTAACTTGAGAAAAGGTAATGGGTGAGGGGGGGTCCCAATAATCGTCCCCACTCATGGGTAGAGCGCTCAATCTTGGAACAGATAACAAGAACTCGGGTCCTAGGGGACATTAGCAAGTCAAAGTTCCGATGCTTTCGCAAAGGGGCTCACAGATGCCTCTGCTCACAATTTTAGTTGTTAACAAGTAAGTAAAACATGTGTATCTCCAACAACTGATATAGCATGTGATAACCTCCCAACAACCCAACATATCCCGATAAGATAACAGCAACGATAACAAGATAAAACAGCACTAGCATGCACTACGACTCGCAAGGCAGACCCGATAACCAAACAATAGCTGTAGGTGGTTGGTGGATTCAATATAGGCTGCTTGAGGTAACAAGTGGAAGGGACACGTGACAAGAACGCAACTTAAGGATAGCATGAGGGAGAAGGCAAAATAAAATAGGTGAGCGACTCCTGCAGGGATAGGAGTATATGGGAAATGCTTGCCTGTTAAAGCTCGCCGAGGAACATCCGGAGAACTTGTCGTATCTCACCACACCACTTCGCGATCCTATCCGGGAAGAAGCAAATGCTAAAACAAACAACGTATGCAAGTCTTACAACTACGGATAAAGAAGATCCAGCATGTTCATGATGATATGCATGACATGGCATAGATGGTGCAATGCATCTTATCCAATTTAATCGGAGTCGGAACCCCGGACAAGCAAATTAGGTTGGAGTTGCATTTTCTACCGAAAAATTTAAGGATGGATTAGCATAGCAAACATGGCAGGGGTGCGCTACTTCAACATTAAACGGAGCGGGGAAAACCTTAGTCGGTCTCCGAAATACTCCGCATATATGTGAGGTAAACATGCATAACTATCAACGTGCGACATGATGCGAGATGCAAACAGGCATATAGATGGCATATTCATGATCCTTGCATTTTTCTGATCAATTTTCATATAGAAAACATTTTATTTCGAGTTATCGTTTGAGAGATATGATTTTATCAAGTTTAAGACATTTTCAGGAATTTTTTTAGAAAAAGAAAAACATGCAGGGGCGAACTGGGCTGAAGGATGCAACGGGCCGATACCTGCCGCGCCGGGCGAGAGGGTGGATCTGGGCTACTGCATGCACAGAGCGACGGGCTATGCCGGGACGAACTGGGCCAAGGCCCATTGGGGCGCCAGATCTGATGCACAGAATCAAAGAGTAAAAAGTGGCTTAATTAGCCAGATCAAGGAATTGAACTTGGATCTCACGGGAAAGGATCAAGGGAATTACCACTAAGCTAGGCAATCAGTTTTGATTAGAAGAAGACGTGCGGCTCTTTTGACCCAGAACAAGGCGGGGCCTGAGACAGAACGCCATGACTGCGATCAAGTTGAGCTCGGATTTTTCGAGGGAGGCTGAGGCGGGACGAGGCAGAGGGCGTCGGAGGTGCGCCATGACGCGAGGAAGCGGGAACGGGGCGCGGCTCGAGCGGAGCACCACCGGAAGGTCACCAGCGACGAGCTCCTTCTGCGGTGAACGGAGGTCAACGTCGGCATGACAGGTTAGAGGAGAATCAGAGGAAGAAGGGGTCCCTGAGGTGCGGAAGCTCACCAAGATCATGCTGGAGGGCTCGGACTGGCTAGAGGAGGGCGGAGGCGGTCTGAATTGAAGCTTTTCTCACCGGGGTCGGAGATGGAATCGGCGAATTTGGCGGCGATTGGGAGAGCTCCGGCTCGATTCCTTGAACCAGGTTGAAGAGGAGGACGAGGCGCATCCGCCGGTGCCCTCGGAACGGCGGGGGATGGTCTGTGGAGGCGGAACCATGGTGAGGACGGTGGTGGCAGTGGTGGTTTCTCCTCTCTGTCTCTTTCGTGAAGAAGGGGAAAAGGGCAGATGGAGGAGCGGAGTGGTTGGAGATGCTGGCTTGCAGAAGAGATAAGGAGGAGGAAGCAGGTGAGGTGCGGTGGCGTGGTGGTTGGGTGCAGGACCACGGCAAGGGGAAAAGCGAGCACGCCTCCTGCGTGCGAGCTCGAAGAAGACGACAACCACTTGCGAAGCGGTACGGGCTGGAAGGTGGTCTGGGCCACCGAAAAGGTAAGGGAAGGAGGTGGGCTGCTCGGGCTAGAGGAGATGGGCTTCGGCCAAGGGGAGAAAGAGAGGGGCCAGAGGGAGGAGAGAGCCCAAGGTTAGAGGGGGTTTTAGTTTTATTTATCAAATCCTTTTCTCTTTTGTTTTATTTTAGAAAACCTGTTTTTGCAAATTGTTTTGAATCAGCACCAATAAAAGTTGAGTTTGAATATAGGGTAGAGATAGAGACAAAATAAGAGCCAAAGGTTTTATAGCAAAATAAAATAATTTTGTGTTAGGGTTTGTTAAATGACAGGAGCAGGGAGGTTTATTTTATAAACCATATGAGAGGGGGAAACTCAAAATACTTTTTATTCAAGATAATTTTTATTTGATAAAATCTTGTGGATGATATGATGCATGATGCATGATGATGCACAAAAAGAAAACAAACAATTGAATCTTGTAGGGGTATAACCGGGGCCGTTACAATCGACACCACTAACAAGGAACCTCGCCCCGAGGTTCCACCTCAAGGTAAAGGGGAGAGAGGTGAACTATCGGATCTTCTGATGACGTGTTGATCTCCTCGACACCACTAACAAGAGTTCTTGCTCCACGTAGATCGGGCGACACCACTAACAAGAAGTCGTTGTTCCGTCGTTGATGATGCGCTTCTGTCGGGTTCCTCCGAAGATCGGACCTAATAGGATAAAGGCATAGATCGTCCAACCCGCGTCAGAACCCAAGACTCATAGAACTTAGATAAGACAGAAGACTCAAAACGCGGAAAGGTAAGAGGATAAAGAATATAGATAAGGAGAAAAATGCAGAGCTAATCAGATCTATCCAACGAATTTTAGAAAATAGTTTGGACACTCTAAACTCAACGACCGTTGGCAAGGTTATCCTAAAGGCTGGACTAGTGGGGTATCGTTAACCTGGCTCTAATACCAACTTGTGACACCCCGGAACCGGTACCCTGAGGATTCCAGCGATTCCGCCGAAATCCGCACGATATCGATTAAGAGACGCCCTCCGACACGACGTGCGCGAAGAATCACACACGTGATGCCAGAGGAATTAACACGAGCGATAACATTACAACAGGATCACAATAGAGCCCACAAGATACATATATTACAACAACAACTCCATCGAGTCAAGATACAAATATACAATACAAAGATCCAAATCATACAGAAGATCGAATACGTCCGAGTACGGACAAGATACAAATTGGACTAAGAGTCCTGAAGATAACCAGTGGTGTCCATAACCCTGCCCAGGCCAAGCCGGAACGGTAACCTTGCTAACGTCGTCTTCATCGAACATATCTTCATACCTGCCCGGTTATATCCCGTAGAAGCAGCAATAAGTACGGGTTCGTACTTAACAAGACTTCAAGACGTGTAAACATTCGTCAACCAGTCGTCCTTTGTACTTGAGGCACGCAGGGGACTTAGAGGACGCAAGAGGAACATCATAGGCAATATGGTGGAGTTAAGCGGAAGCGCGCAAGCACTAAAAACCTATAGAGACACTCTACAACATTCGTCTAATCAGAGAAGGTGAGAGAGCGCATAAGGTAACAGATAAAATACTACACAAATATAACCCAGCCGATTACACATATCCCCTCCAACAATTGCGAAGAGGCAATGTAAAAGGCACTCAACGGTGGACAAGTTTTATTGGGTAACGGTTGTAGTAAGGCTATATTACTACGCAAGTTATTATTAGATTATTAGCAACAAGATAACGGTGTAAGTTGTCTATGATCAAGCTATACAATTCCAAGTCGTCCATAACCGCGGACACGGCTTATCGATAAGATGTACACCCTGCAGGGGTTGCCCAAATGTAACCATACGCATGCTCGACCCACTTACGACAGGTGGATGTCTCACAACAAGACCGTTCCCAGTTCAACAAGAAAGTCTAGGGGGGCCACCCGACTAAGCTACCCGTAACGAAGTCCGGCCGTACACCGAAGCGGACTCAGGGTTTGCGACGGCGGCTAGGCGTGCGAACCACACGCTTTCGCTAAACGTCCCGCGGGGTACAGTACAGAATATAAACACCCGAAGGCAACAAGAAGTAAACACCCGAAGGCAACAATAAGTAAAGCATGGCATACATGGCATAGGCAAATAAAACCAAGGTTGCGGCCCCCTTTTCAACTAACTTGAGAAAAGGTAATGGGTGAGGGGGGGTCCCAATAATCGTCCCCACGCATGGGTAGAGCGCTCAATCTTGGAACAGATAACAAGAACTCGGGTCCTAGGGGACATTAGCAAGTCAAAGTTCCGATGCTTTCGCAAAGGGGCTCACAGATGCCTCTGCTCACAATTTTAGTTGTTAACAAGTAAGTAAAACATGTGTATCTCCAACAACTGATATAGCATGTGATAACCTCCCAACAACCCAACTTATCCCGATAAGATAACAGCAACGATAACGAGATAAAACAGCACTAGCATGCACTACGACTCGCAAGGCAGACCCGATAACCAAACAATAGCTGTAGGTGGTTGGTGGATTCAATATAGGCTGCTTGAGGTAACAAGTGGAATGGACACGTGACAAGAACGCAACTTAAGGATAGCATGAGGGAGAAGGCAAAATAAAATAGGTGAGCGACTCCTGCAGGGACATGAGTATATGGGAAATGCTTGCTTGTTAAAGCTCGCCGAGGAACATCCGGAGAACTTGTCGTATCTCACCAAACCACTTCGCGATCCTATCCGGGAAGAAGCAAATGTTGGAACAAACAACGTATGCAAGTCTTACAACTACGGATAAAGAAGATCCAGCATGTTCATGATGATATGCATGACATGGCATAGATGGTGCAATGCATCTTATCCAATTTAATCGGAGTCGGAACCCCGGACAAGCAAATTAGGTTGGAGTTGCATTTTCTACCGACATATTTAAGGATGGATTAGCATAGCAAACATGGCAGGGGTGCGCTACTTCAACATTAAACGGAGCGGGGAAAACCTTAGTCGGTCTCCGAAATACTCCGCATATATGTGAGGTAAACATGCATAACTATCAACGTGCGACATGATGCGAGATGCAAACAAGCATATAGATGGCATATTCATGTTCCTCATGTTTTTCTGGTCAATTTTCATATAGAACACATTTTATTTCGAGTTATAGTTTGAGAGATATGATTTTATCAAGTTTAAGACATTTTCAGGAATTTTTAGAAAAAGAAAAACATGCAGAGGCGAACTGGGCTGAAGGGTGCGACGGGCCGATACCTGCCACGCCGGGCGAGAGGGTGGATCTGGGGCTACTACGTGCACGGAGCGACGGGCTATGCCGTGAAGAACTGGGCCAAGGCCCATTGGGGCGCCAGATCTGATGCACAGAATCAAAGAGTAAAAAGTGGCTTAATTAGCCAGATCAAGGAATTGAACTTGGATCTTACGGGAAGGGATCAAGGGAATTACCACTAAGCTAGGCAATCAGTTTTGATTAGAAGAAGACGTGCGGCTGTTTTGACCCAGAACAAGGCGGGGCCTGAGACAGAACGCCATGACTGCGATCAAGTCGAGCTCGGATTTTTCGAGGGAGGCTGAGGCGGGATCAGGCAGAGGGCGTCGGAGGTGCGCCATGACGCGAGGAAGCGGGAACGGGGCGCGGCTCGAGCGGAGCACCACCGGAAGGTCACCGGCGACGAGCTCCTTCTGCGGTGAACGGAGGTCAACGTCAGCATGACAGGTTAGAGGAGAATCAGAGGAAGAAGGGGTCCCTGAGGTGCGGAAGCTCACCAAGATCATGCTGGAGGGCTCGGACTGGCCAGAGGAGGGCGGAGGCGGTCTGAATTGAAGCTTTTCTCACCGGGGTCGGAGATGGAATCGGCGAATTTGGCGGCGATTGGGAGAGCTTTGGCTCGATTCCTTGAACCAGGTTGAAGAGGAGGACGAGGCGCATCCGCCGGTGCCCTCAGAACGGCGGGGGATGGTCCGTGGAGGCGGAACCATGGTGAGGACGGTGGTGGCAGTGGGGGTTTCTCCTCTCTATCTCTTTCGTGAAGAAGGGGAAAAGGGCAGATGGAGGAGCGGAGTGGTTGGAGCTGCTGGCTTGCAGAAGGGATAAGGAGGAGGAAGCAGGTGAGGTGCGGTGGCGTGGTGGTTGGGTGCAGGACCACGGCAAGGGGAAAAGCGAGCACGCCTCCTGCGTGCGAGCTCGAAGAAGACGACAACCACTTGCGAAGCGGTACGGGCTGGAAGGTGGTCTGGGCCACCGAAAAGGTAAGGGAAGGAGGTGGGCTGCTCGGGCTAGAGGAGATGGGCTTCGGCCAAGGGGAGAAAGAGAGGGGCCAGAGGGAGGAGAGAGCCCAAGGCTAGAGGGGGTTTTAGTTTTATTTATCAAATCCTTTTCTCTTTTGTTTTATTTTAGAAAACCTGTTTTTGCAAATTGTTTTGAATCAGCACCAATAAAAGTTGAGTTTGAATATAGGGTAGAGATAGAGACAAAATAAGAGCCAAAGGTTTTATAGCAAAATAAAATAATTTTGTGTTAGGGTTTGTTAAATGACAGGAGCAGGGAGGTTTATTTTATAAACCATATGAGAGGGGGAAACTCAAAATAGTTTTTATTCAAGATAATTTTTATTTGATAAAATCTTGTGGATGATATGATGCATGATGCATGATGATGCACAAAAAGAAAACAAACAATTGAATCTAGTAGGGGTATAACCGGGGCCGTTACAGCGACCGATGGCCCGACCTTCGGCAATGGCCTCCGCTTCGTCTTTGGCATCCGCTATGGCGATGATCGCCGCTGTTGCGGCCATGCGTGCTGCGGTCGCGGCTCTGGACGCCTCCTCTGCGGCTAAGGCCAGCCGCGCGGCTTTCACTTTCGCTGCGTTGACGGCGTCGGTTGGGCTCTCCATCGGTGGAATGGGAAGGGGAAGTGAAGAGAGGGTTTTTTCCTAGTCCGGGGAGAGAGGGAGAAGTGTGGACGTGAAATGGATAACTGACGATATTTCAAGATTTGGGAGACATAGCACGAACGGGCAGATGACAGCGCGTGGGTGCATTACCTCATACTGCCTCTGTCCTAGAAAGAGCGTACATGTGGGTTTTCAAGGCATATTAAGGATTTTATTATTACATCTCAATCCTATGTTTTTCATATTTCTATGGTTTTCCCATCCTATGAATCAAAGGAGCCTTAGGGCTTACATTTATTTTTAGAAAGGCAAACTATGTTAAGATTGGGCAAGTTTTACGAAAAACCTTTAACATGCAAAATACAAAGTTGAGTCATTTCGTTTGAATCGGAGGGAGTACATTTGACGTTATGGTACTATTTGATAGCTGCTTGGCACTGTATTTTTTTCGAACCAAATTTCCCCCTTGATGAAGCTTTTTTTTTTTTGGGATAGAGCTTCAGTGACTTGATACATCCATATATCTAGACAAAGTTGAGTCAAATCATTTGAATCAGAGGGAGTACATTTGACTATATGGGTACTGTTTGACAACTGCTTGGCACTGTCTTCTTTTTTGAACAAAACTGCCCCCTTCACGAAGCTTTTATTTTGGGATAGAGCTTCACTGACTTGATACTTCTAAGTCTCACAGTGACTTGATGCCACCATCCAACATACATCTCAGATCCAATGTATGCGATCAACTTAGAATTTAAAGTAAATAATTATTATAATTGCTCAAAAATATTTCAAGAACTTCCAGTTAATCGTGCATATTTTGATTTATATTTTGGTGAAGTTTCATTCGATTTGAATCAAAGGTTTGTGAGAAAATATATGGAGTATTTAGTTTAAACTAGTGCTCGTATACGTAAAAAGCTTTTTAATCACAAGCTAGTCGTCCGAGTGGGAGTGAAATATTCACAGATTTTAGAACAATGCATCTATATTTTACTGGATTTTTTTCATAATTTTCTGAATAATTTTTGTTTTTAGGTTCGAAATAAGAGATAGTTTGGAACGTTGGATCTCAAATGGATGGTTGATGGTGGCACCAAGTCACAATGAGATTTGGAGGCTTCAAGTCACTGCAGCTCTGTCCTTTTATTTTGACAAACAGCAGAGCCGCTGGTGCATCTATGGTTGCGTACGGCCGACGCCAATTCTTAGCAAGGAAGTTCTTCCTATAAGTAGTAGTATCCATACTCCACTCCAAGGCATGTATATAAAAAAGAACCCATCCGATTCTCGTGTTCCCGATCACTCTTCTCTAAAGATGGAGGAGGCCCTCTTCTTGTGCCCCCTCTGCCTGCTGCCCTTCAAACCCCCCATATCCAAGGTCGCTCCCTTCCGATTTCATTCTTAGGTTCACGTGTGAGAAATGTCAATGACAACTGATGTCACGTACGTTGTTCCGTGCAGTGCAAGGGCGGTCATATGGGCTGTCGGCGCTACGTCGGTGAGCTTGCGCCGAACCCGTGCAAGAAGTGCGAGCAGCCGGCGAGGTTGCCGCCGTCGAATCGATCTGGGGCAATGGTCAAGTGCGTCGGCTGCCAGAGCTTGGTCACCTCCACGGAGTCCTACAAGCACTATATCGCGTGCCCGCATTGTCCGTGCGGCTGCACAGAGGCCATCAATACCGGCTGCAGCTTCACCGGCCCGCCGCGGGAGCTCCTGGTACACCTCCAAGCATCCCACTCCATCCCAGTGTTTACGTTCCAGTATGGCATACCCGCCTGGTGCATAGTTCGTGTTCCGGTACAACCGCAGGGACACCTGTTCATCGGCAGTGGGGAAGAAGACGGTAGCATGTTCGCCATCACCGTTGGCGCGCTCGGCCCGACCACCATTGTGTCCTGTGTGTGCATCAGGTCGGCCGCGTGCTTGTTTCCGATGTACAAGGCGCAGTTGCTGGTGATTGATCCGCCGGCGCCGGTTGGGACCAGTGACCTCTCGACGGACACCTTGATGGCGGTAATCGAGCCGACGAGATCCCCGACGCCTAGCTCGATCATGTTGCAGCAGCTCACTTCTTTCCTGGCGGTTCCGCCCCGTTACGCAAAGCAGAATGGAGGGCAGCGTGTGTTGCCTATCTGCATTTGCATCAACAAGAAGGTTATACAATAATCTTCGTTTAGTTACTCGAAGATCGGAGGGAGTAGTTTAGTTCGAAATAGGGTTCGTTCGGATGTATTTTGGACTTGTATAGTAGTACTACTACTCCAGAACTATTAGCTAGCTAGTTGGAGTGCTAGAATGCAGCTCGGAGTATTAGTATTTTGGTAGTACTATATATATGTGACTGCAAGTTCAAACTAAAATGGAGTATTTCTTGCTAATGTTGTTCTCTTGGAGTCATCATTTTTTCTGAACGTGTTAACTATGCTATTGTCTAAGGATTCGTTTAGATTTCTTTGGTTGAATTCATATTTCGTCTCTTCCTAATTTGGCAAAACTGCACTGTCATGGGCATTCTTACAAGGTCGCTAAAGTTTCGAAGTTTCTTAATGTATATTGCGTAGGGTGTACCCCCTTAACATGGATCTGTTGCATTTTTTGGTTGTATTTTTTTTGGCAATTTTTAGGACCATAAAATAGCACGCCTTCAGTTGAAATTTGAATTACTTTTCGAAAAGTGGCCGATACTAGCATGGAGTAGTAAAGTTTTTTTGTACTCCCTCGGTCCCACCAAAAGTGTCTCACCTTTGTTAAAATTTAGATGGATAGATGTATTTTTTTTACAAAGTTGAGACAACTTTGGTGGGACAGAGCCACAGAGTCCTAGTTGATGGCGAGAAGGTTGATGCCTTGCTAGGTTGGTGTATGTTGCAAAAAGAACAAGGTTGGTGTGTATTTGTTTTATATGTTCACCATAATACTGACATGGCCATCGATTTGATTAGACAACACAAGCCTGGGACGTTTCACTTATTTATTGTAGGGAGCACGATTAATGGACTGTAATGATGGGGCTACTCCTATAGTCCGTCTTCTCCTACTCGGGTGTCGGGTCACAGTCACACTCTCCTCTTTTTTTGAACACATTCACACTCTCCTCTTTTTTTGAACACATTCACACTCTCCTCGAAACTGCAGTAGGCAGTATATGCATAAGAGGAGGAGCGTCTCGGTTCACCTCCGTCGTCTATCCCCACTCCGCCCAGCTTCCATAGCACGCGCATGCGTCTCCGCCATGGCGCTTTCGCATCCTATCCAGCAGTGCCCAGTTTGAGAGCCTCTGTTCTCCAACTCAAACCCCCACCTGCCGCCATTGATCGCCATCTCTCTCCCAAAGTTCGAATCAGTAATTCTCCCAAGAAAATACCAACCCCATTGTACCACCTGCCTCATTGCGATGGCGAAATCGAGCAGGGTCTGTGGATCTGGGCTGTTTCACAAGGTGTTTACGGAAGGCCCCCTTGAAGTGCTCATCAGCTAGTGCGACGCCATCACCGCCGCGTCCCTAGTCGGTTCCTCCAAAATTATTCTTCAGTCAGCCAAATACAGTACCACTCTGCCTGCTTCTCAGCCGTTTGGCCTTCCGTGTGTTCTCTGTTGTGACCCGGTGGATAAACCATGGGAGTTCAAGGAGGATTTGCCGGTGCACAGCAAGTGCAAACTAGTGCCACTGGACAGGTTCTCCTATGATTGCCTAATGCCACACGGTAAGGATGAGGAGCGGGCAGGCGCCAATGGAGATTGGATCGCCATGGTTGGCCCCAAAGGCAAGTGGAACCTCCTCAATGTCTACACTCATCGCAAGATTAAGCTTCCATCTTTGAGGAAGAAGTTTGAAACCACACGCAATCCACTTATATTCGAGTATCAGGGTGATGCTATTCAATTGCAGAAGATAGCTATTTGCCAAGTTCCTACAGCTGCTAGGGGGTATAAAGATTTCTCCCTTGTCGCAATCTTCGACTTTGCAATTGCCTACCTCCATGGCGAATATCCTCGTACATGGATATTTCATGAAAACCAGTTTCAGTACGGCGCCATATATTGCGATGCAATTATACATAACGGACTTGTGTTCGCCGTTACTGAGCTTGGAAATGTTTATGCCTGGGATCCTAATCAATTTGGTAACATTTCCTCCCTATCTTTTTTATATACGTAACTTATATAGTATTTCACCTCTTATTTGTTGAACTGTCTTGGCATCTTTTGGCTTAAAGGAATTCCATAGGCGCACACCATAATCCTCTTGTGGTATGGACATATATAGAATTTAACATCTATAGGAATTTTAGTATGGTCTAATGTGCATGTTGTTCCGTAGGAAAAAGGCCCCCTAGTAATTAAGTTTCTTTATTATTACTCCCTGGAAAATTTAAGGTAGAGTAGAAATAGAATCAATAAAGGTGCCATGCAATATTGATAAAGACTTTTATTTGTTTATATTCCCCCGGTTCTAGAGAATAAGGAGTACTATATTCAAACCATCTAAAATTTGGACCAATATTTTGGGGAACATGTTTTAAATCCATATGAAGTTTTACCAAGATGTTCGAAATATATTTCAAACCATCTTATGTTCGACCATGATTTTATAAAGTACTAGTATTGGCATCTACAATATCAAATCAATATCACTAGTAGATAAATCATGAAATATATTTTCATGTGACGTGTTCTTTCCTTTTTCAAGGTCCTATAGTGCTCCCTGCTCCATTCCTTCCGTGGACGGCTGGATTTGATGACGATGATGATTTTGACTCTAATAGTCGTAGGTGGTGGCTGGCAAGATCTCAAGATCGTTCTAGACTTCTCCTGGTCTATGCACGTGGCGTAATGTATTTTGACGCTGACGGTGCTCCAACTTATTATGATAGTACCCCTTCTGTCCATTGCGGTCGTGCTGTTCACAGCTATTCGGGGTATACCTGCATGGAATTCTCGAATGACACTAGTCAGTTACTTCCAGCCAACCCGTGGGAAAGCGTTACTAATCTTGGAGACTATTCTATGTTCCTTGGGTTGAACTATCCGATTTTCATGCCAGTGGGTGGTGCAACATTTCCCCCAGGATATTTGACAAGAAGAAACTGCATCTACACCACGCCTCAGGCCATTGGCTCTCAGTTTGACACATCACATCAAGAAATTTTCCGCTTCAGTCTAAATGGCGAAGACCACCAAAGCATCTCTTTCTCAAGCAGCGGTCCAGCGGCCAACTGGCATACGGGGTTTTGGTTCATCCCAAGCTACACCAACGCGCTGGACTGGAACAAAGACAATCAGAGTTAGGGATATTTATGTAATAGTAGGATCATACTACTAGCTAGCTCAGTTGGTCTTGACTCCTATTTAACTATTTATAGCTAATGTACTTAGGTGATAAATTGATGCTATTTGCATGAACCCAGGTGCTTCTTGTAATTTGATCAAATACGGTCTATACACATGCATGGTTGTTTGGCTGTTTCAGTGTCCCTAGAGGCATACATATATACTGTTATTTAGCAATCTTTATTACAGTACAAAGGTCTTAACCTCATGGTTCACAGAAAGTATAAACGTAGATCAGCCATCTAAACATAGAAGACATTCTAGTGTATGATTCTTACATATACACATCAACATCCTATCAGAAAATCTTAATGTGAATTGTACTGGCTGTACAAACCCGTGCATCATTCTCTAGCCGGTTGCACCCAAAAACCAAATCGTGGTACTTCATAGTTGACTGTATGTAGGACAACATACGGATCCAATGCGAAGCCATGGGTATCACCTCATGACAGAACCATATTTCACATGGTTGGAGGTACTCCATATGGCATTTAAAATCATTCATTGTCCTTCATATGGCCCTAATAATAGTACAGTTGGATTTGTGGGTTTTCATTTTTTATTAACACACTCAATTAATTGCCCAAACATTGATTAATAATATTATTAAGGGGTGTGATGTTGAAAGCCATAAGAACAATGTGCCAAACAATCTTTGCTAGCGGACGGTAAATGTATACCCATCAGAAATATTAGTACTACTAGGAAATATGCCCGTGCGTTGCTACGGTAAATAATGTAACTAAGAAAAAATTTAAACAATTAAAACAAACATAAATCAAAACCAGGCCATTGCGCGAAGCTCTTGAAAATGGGCGGAGCTAACAAAGACAAAGCCTAGACAGGTTATGACTCCAAGTAAATAAAGATAATATTTACACCATTTTTATGAGATCAGACGAACATTTTATTTCCAGCATCAATCAATAACTTGTTGCATCATTATTTGTAAAAGATAAAAAAATATACATATTATATTGCTCATTATGGGGGAGTCAAAATATGAAAATTAGAGTTGTGAAGAAACATGAATAATAAATTACCTCATATAACCAAGCAGTCGCTAATTCGGTGCAGCAATAAGCGTGCTCTTATGAATCAATTTGCGTACAAAGTACTACTTATTAAAGAATTAGTGTCTAAGGTAAATCTTTGCTATTTATGTCCGTGCACCTTAATCGAAAGGCAGGTCTAATTTTCTCCCTGAGATTATGACATAAATCCATCGCCAGTTCTAGCTCTCGAAGATTGTTCTGGCTTCAGCTTCTTGCCCAGATCCTCCCGTTGTGTATTATGTAGGTGGGATGGGGCACTCCTGGAAGAACCTGCACGACACCACAAGAACAACCGCATCCATGCGTGCACTTCTGTACTCTCAGGTCAAGTGTGTTTCCTTATTTTTCTCACCCGCTCCATGTGTCACCGGGGTGGACTCACCCGGCGGTGGGCTGTATGTCAGTCACCGCGTCGTTGTCTTCCTCCTCTCGGACCTACAGCATCCGGCACTGTTGATGAAATATGTTGGACATGCTGTTAGCCATGATTGCGAGCTCCGACGACACTGAGTTATCCCATATGACACTCCACCGACCATCAAGGCGCTGAGTCTCCTCTCTTCTGCATGCGTACGTTGAGTTGCCGAGTTGCCTTCTGGTGCTTCCAGCCGGATGCAGTCCATGCTAGATTTCTATGCTCGGTAGGTGCCATGTTCTTCGTGTTGTATACTTCTGAATTTTGATCTTCTGTTTTACTCTGCACGAATTTCGTAATTACGTCTAAATGCGCACGTAACCGTGGTTGTGGATGATTCCTCGTCGAGACGCGCTACGCGACCGTAGGTGATGGAGGCGGTGACGTGGAGATCGGCTTCAACGCTGGTGCTCGCGGTCGACCAGGAAGGCGGCCACGGCGCCCAACCTAGTTGATGAGCGAGAGTTAGGCCGAGTACGTGCATCGTGGTGCGGGGATCTCGTGCATCATCCACGCCTGCATGAATTAGCCGACCAGCCAGATCCCACCAGGTCCCCGATGCGCTTATTCGGTCTAGATTATTGCGCCTCAGTCTTGGACCCGCCGAAGACGTGCTCGGCGGTAAACGATCGAACGTGTGGTATGCCCAACCACGGACTTACAGCTTGGATGCGAGTCTTTTTTATAACCGAACGAGCAAAGTGGACTTCACGCCGGGCACGATTGCTTGCAAGTCGTACGTGACACAGAAAATATACGAAGGCCGGATCGATTGCAAATCGTACGTGACACGGAGACGGTAAAAAGGCCGCTCCGAGCGCTGGGCCGGGCTGCCCACACCCAGAATAGATCGGTGTAACGGAAATTGCGTGGCTCTCAGTTTCCTCGTCAAACACGATTTCTCACCAGACACGAAAACAAAAGGACAGTTAGACGAACCGTTTTTTAACTTCCCGGTGGCAGGTGGTGTAATTTAGACGAAAATTAGGGGTAATAAAAGACGGACCGACAAGAAGCCTTATTTTCTTTATTATTAGGTATAGACTAGTAGTACTATCAAAATAATCAGCAGACGTGCATGTTTCTTTGGTCAGAATAACTGCTGCACCATCTTAAAAGTAAATGGCATGACCATTTATTTGATTTGATAGCGTGCAGCTAGATGGCGTACATTACTATCTCTACTTCCTTGGGTCGCCCAAATCTGGAGTACTAAAAGCAAATCCTGGTGATTTATTTGACAAGACAACACAGATGCGTCCAAATTTTTCCGCCCATATTATATTATAGTAATATACGAAATCTGGAGTGCGTTGCCTCGTTGCCTTCCAAGAGAAGCTGCATTCCTTGCCAAAAAAGAGAGTGAAGCTGTATTTATAACTACCTCACCGGCCGCCACTAGTACAAACCATCACTCCCTCTCCACCTCCACCTCCACCTCTTCCCTAGTAGCTCCACCTCCATATTGGCGACGGACCACAATCGCGCGGCTTCGACTTCCTCTTCGACGGCGGCGGCGATAGAGGCGTGAGGCACCTTCTCCGCGGCGCATCACTCATCCTCGTCCCGCGGCAACAATGGCTATATGTGAAATCACCATACCCTTGTGTATGGTAGAGATGATGATGTGCGGATAAAATTTTATTGGCGGTTGCTCATCCTTGTTTGAATATTTGGTGTAGATTCACATCTACGGCAGGGTGTCAAGCGGGGTGGGTAGCGGGCTAGCTAGTTTCAGTGCGAGTGCTTTAAATCTGCTCTAATCTCAACCACTATTTGCTCTAATTTTCAGCTTTGCGGGACGATTCGCGGACGCTGATTGCAACCCTAATCTAGGGTATTGATCCTAGTTTAGTAGACTACTAGGATTTACATGCCAATTTGTTTTTAGACTAGATCCGGATATTTGTCAATACTACTACGTACTTCTTCCGTTCGTATTTAATTGACTCTAGTTGAAAGCATCGACAGTTCATTTTCTTCTCTCCCTCGCGTCGACTAATTAAAACCGTACAGAGGGAGTATTAGGAATCCATGTGCATCCGTACTACCAGTAAGGTATTGCGTTGTTGCAGAGGCTCAGTGTAATCAATATCTTTCGATATTAATATACTCACTTTATCAGAAAATAAATTAGTAATCCATGTTCAAACTTGCTAGTTTGATCGACGTTTGATGATGATTTGTGAGGCCATGTATGGGCCTAGTTTGTTTTGCCTGGTGGTCAGTAGGCTGATGATTTTTTTTTGCTTGGTCGATCTGTGGTCGTTCCATGGCCACTGCTGATTAAGCATTACTAGAATCAACAATTTTTTGCTTGTCTGGTGATTGGAAGTGTATGCGCTCTTCTGAAGAGCACCATCGCATGATGATTAGTCTTAATGGAGATGCAGATGTCGATCAAGAGGGAGAAATATATCTTGATCATGCATTTATCACGAGATTACTTGGTGATTGGAAGTAGAATCCACAATTTGTTGTGCAAACTTCTCAACATATGCATATATTCAATGAATTGTCTTTATGTGATCAATAGTACTTCTTACTAGATGGACCTAGCGCGTCTTGCCGCGCCGTTCTTTGCTGCTAGCATTTGATTTTTTTTCTGTGCCATTTATACCCACGTTGGTCCCCACGTTGGTCCATTTAGGCTTACTCAGAGCACCCTAGAGGTACCATGCCTCGGAACAATTGGGATGCATTAGGACATGTTCCCTGCTCATATACACAATTAATAGAGATTCCCGTTGGTAATTTGTTTTCTTGAGAAACGGTTGGCAAATATGATGGCCTCAGTATATCTTGGCGTCAAGTGGTTCTATCTCCATTACTTGCAATTACGACCAGCAAGCTCCGGTTCGTGGCTCAAATAAATCTAACATCTCATGTCCAGTATATTTGTTACCATTTCGTTTGTTACAATCTCATCTGATGTCTCTCACGACAAATAATATCTCAGTCCCATATATCAAAAGATACATAAGTTGTTGGTTGCACATCAGATAAAATGGTAAACTTGGTCAATCAACGTAGTGTAATCATCCAATCTTGTGATGTACAGGAAGCCAAATACTGGTATCGAAATTTCAGCATAAACCATTAGTCAGCAATGTATCATTTAGAAAAATAAGTCGTAACAGGTCAGGGGCTGCACCCACGGTCCCAAACCTGATGTTCCAAAACATAGAATATCTGGATGTACATCCAGGATTTTTTTGGGAGATTTTTTTACATTGTGAAATAGATTTAAAATGCATTTTTCTTAATAGTTGCATCTGGACGTATGAACCAAAACACCATGTCTACTGACGATCACTCTATTTCCTTTGAACCCACGGAATAATGCATAATCCTTTCCTTCAAAGCAAAACCACCTACACCAAATACAAGAGATTCTACAGTGGAATGGGGCATATCAAATATGAAAATGGAGTTTATGTATATCTGCATCTGATCTCATTGTAAATTAATCTCCATATCTGCACAAAAAAAAAACCACAAATACATGGTGAGTATCCGCAATAAGCCACATGAATTGGAGAAGACTGACTGCACCCCAAATGGATGAATCCAATGTGCAAGAAACAATATGAGTCACCGACCTATGCAAGGTGAACCGCCACTATTACATAATTCTCAGCTGTCATGTATATATATGTGGATATGGTACGTCTTACAACAAATGCAATAAAAATAAAAATAATAAAATAAAAATCGGTTCACGATACTTGTGGAATTTGACCATGCTAGATTGCTAAAACACATTTTTGAAAGGTAACGTAGAATACTCAAATGATT
Source organism: Lolium perenne (assembly GCF_019359855.2). Classification (NCBI taxonomy): domain Eukaryota; kingdom Viridiplantae; phylum Streptophyta; class Magnoliopsida; order Poales; family Poaceae; genus Lolium; species Lolium perenne. The sequence goes on from NC_067245.2 coordinate 142,689,225, forward strand.
ACTTCTCGTGTCTTCCTAGCAAAGCAAATATCAGATAGTAGATTAAATTTTATTTGACACACCATCAATCATTGCAGTATATGAGGAGTACTATTTTTCATGAAGAAAATGAAATCTGGTCTATTCGTTTGCTTTTCTCTCCACACTTTGAACACATCAACAAGATCAATACCATAAAAATACATTTGATAAATTATGAGCATGCTTTGAGAATTACTTAGGATCAAAATGCTAGTAATATATGCGTTGTTGTCCATAACAAAGTGCCCACTGGTCACACAATTTTGCTTAAGTGGTCATGGCCTGCGTCCAAGAGTCCAGGACAGCCGTCTAATATCCGTTTTCTTCTCCCGTACTCACAACTGTATTTGTTTCTCTCTACTAAAAAGTGTCTTCAATATTTGAAAATGCTCAGGTAATTCAACCAAACATTGTTGACTGAACATAGAACTACACCCAGTACAGATCTTCTATATTTGTTAATGCTCAGGTACAAGAAACAACGGATTAATATCTCTTCAAGTCAAGAACCAATTTTATAATGAAGAGAGTGACATTTTCTTCTCCTTTGGTTGAAGGCCCCCACTAACAATGAAAAATCAACAAAAAAAGGTAAAAGAACTTTGGTACCGATATGATCAGTGTGACAATGAACATGCAATATTCCATTTTGTCCCTTTAGGCTGGGAAAACTAAATACGAAGTTTTTTAACCACATGACAGTATTCAAGTATATATTATACTATTAGGAGTCATTAATGAAACTTGTAAATAGGGAGAATTATTCTAAGAACCTAAATCGATGTGCAATTGTAAACTAAGAGCCTAAGAGGAGACATACTCGATATTACAATAGCTAAGCACATATGACAAACTGATTTGGCAAGAAGGTAAACAAGATTGAGTTCTTAAGAAGACTGAATCAATGTTTTAAATCATGTTCCTATAATAAATATGTCAATATAACAGGTGCAAAGAATGAACCAGCCCTGAATCTTTGCCACAGATAACGGCCAATCAGTTGCAATCTGGAAGATGTACATGTTGCGCTATTTTCAATACGGTCAAAGATTCAGGAACTGAACTCCAGTCAACCTACGTTATCATCGACCAATGGCGCCAGCATATTACTTTTTTTAGTTAAATATTTTACTTTAGAATAGGGAACGGCTAAACAACAAAAGACAGCCAATATATATCTTTCTAGAATCATCCAACTATACAAAACCAAATAAAAAGTAAAATTTAGCCTATCCTTGTGAACAACGTACTTCCATTTTATTACGATGTATGGGTTTATGTTGAACAAAAACATTAACTATACAGAACCAAATAAAAAGTAAAATTTAGCCTGCAACACACTAGTTGAGTACCTACTGGTATCTAATGTTCGATCACACATATCTAATGCAAGCACCCTATAGATCTAATTTACCCTTCGGTAGTGCAACACATATTTTCACATGTCTTAACAACCATTGTTAGCTATGTACAAAGAGCCCTCTAGATGATCATATGGTTTAATCTACAAAACTATATATGTGAAACTGGTTAAAGTATTTTACCTTGCCGATGCAACGATTTTCTTTAACAATGGCAGAAGGGATACAAAAAGGCAACAAACTTTCAGATTTTCCATACTTTACTCTTTCCATTACTGGTAGTATGCCCCCAAATATCAGGCCATCCTTCCATGTACAGATTTTCCATGCCTCCTCAGCCACCACATGCCTTTAAGAAATAGGTGGAATTTGAGGAAGGAGGGGAGATATTGACGGAGGATTTCTGGATAGATGGACTCCTTTTAGGAAAATCAAGGCCGTATTTGACTGGACTTCGCAGGAAGGAAGAAGGAGAAGGCCAAAAGAATCAAAGAAAGAGAGAGATGCCGGCACCATACAGATCCTCGGGCAGGTTTTCGGGAACTCAGCGGCGGGTTGGCATCCAGACTGTTGTTTGACATTAGCGGCGGAAAACCAGAACAAAGGGGAAAGACGACCTATGAGCACCGCTGCCAAAATCCGGTAGTCCTCCCCCAAAACTAAGCTTGCTGCTGCAACTTGCAAGGAAAGGATGAAAAGAAGCCATCAATGGAGAAGCGGCAGCGCAAAGAGGTGGTGTGAGCACCATACTCAGCAATCGTGGGAAGCTTTGGCTCGTCAAGTCTCCTCTCTGCTGCGCCGGTGCCCCGTCATTCGCATATGCACCACAAATCCTAGAATCTTTCAGGATTCGGCCCCAAATAAACCAAACGATTTCGTGACAGGCAGCAGCAAGGCACCAACAACAAGCACAAGTCGAGGACTGGAGACTGCAGACATTGAGAAAGTTGGAGAGAGTTTCCTTCTAGCAACGGGAGACGACTCCAGGCAGCTTAGAGAGCGAATCCAGATGGTGACGCGCGACTTCAAGCGGTGGCAACGGTGGGATCAAGGGATCGGATTCTTGATTCTCGTCGCCGCCGCATCTGCGAGCAGGCTCCCCACCCATGGTTGCCGGTGGCTCTGCCGCACCTGCCGCCAAGGAAGAGAGACGGGAGAACCGGTCAAAACCAATCTGAAACCGACCCTGACAGGCCTCTCCTCGCTTACACGTCGCACCACAGACGCTGAAACTTGACACGCAAGCAGGCTAGATGGGACCCGCGAAAACGACTTGCAGAGCGCCCGGGGACGCCCGCAACCCTGGGAGCTTAGTGCTCTTAAAGGATTGCAGATGGATGGAGGGGAAAGAGCGAAAAAACCGATACTTAGTGAGATGACTTCTCATTCTGTGACTTCTGATATCCCTGATGACAAGGTAAATATATAGAACGACGATTCGTAGGTGATAAAAGCAGAATCCACAATTTCCCATGCAAACTTCTCAACATATGCATATATTTGATTAATTAGTTTTATGTGATCAATAGTATTACTTATTCCAGATGGACGTAGGGGAAGGAACGAAAAAACGGATGCTATGTGAAATGACTTCTAAATCTGTGTGTTCTGATATCCCAGATGACAAGGTAAACATATGGACCGACGCTTGTTTTGCCGCTACCCCTGTTAGATGGCTAGATGCTCTGGCCTAATTTCTGTTCATGTGCTTATTATTGCAGAAACATAGAGTTGAAGAAAACTCTATATTGTCTGATGACAAAGGTGAAATGGCATGCCAGTCTTTTAAACCTCTGACGCCACCTTGTTTACTGTCTATGGAGACTGATGCAGCTGGACCTGGTACTGATGAGCCTATACCTGGCATCATCGTGTCACATGAAGAAGGTTGTGGATTGGGTTTACCCCCTGCTGTAGAAACTGGTGGTGCAGCTGGAGCTGATAGTGTAGAGCCTCTAGTGGACGGTGTCGTGCCACGGGAATTCTCTGAACTGGAGCAAAACGGTTTACCTATTGTCAAGACCGATTTAACTGGTGCTGATGCTGGAGTTGCTACTGATGATCCTGCACCCGAAGGAGGTTTTGTATTGGTAGAACCCGTCATGACTATGCCCACAAGATCGACCGGTGGTGGACCTGGAGCTGGTAGGGTAGAGCCTCTAGCGAAAGGTGTCGTGCCACGAGAATCCTCTGAAGTGGATATTGGTGGTTTACCCTCTGTAGAGACTGGTGGTCTACCTGGAGCTGGTATTGTAGAGATTTCAGCAAACGGTGCTGTCCCACCCGACTCCTATGAACTGGAGCATGTACCTGATGTGCCTTCTGTAGAACCTGACGCACCTGTAAGTAATGGTGATGATTCCGCTGAATCTGATCAAGAAGGATCTGCATCTCTAGGACAAGATGTCAGCTGTCATTCACCTGAAACCTGAGCTGAAGTCAGCAACGGTAGCTTATATAGCACAGACTGTCCTTCAAGCTCTAAAGATCCAGTTGGGTGGTTCACATGACCAGCTACTCCAAGCCATTGTCTCTACAAAAGACCAGCCAGCATGCTTCGTCATCTCCTGCATACTGTTTGACAAGCTGAAGCACTGCAACTAGCGCATTGTTCAATCCCATCAGCATGGAGAGAGGAGCTATGTTTATGTCAAGATGATTCATGCTGATTTGGTAAGGTTCCATGATAAGATGTATGGGTGGGGTGAGGCAAGAGCCACATTTTGCAGCATTCACACAGTCTTCGCTCTTGAGCCAGACCCCATGGATACTTACCCAGTGGTGCAGTTGTCCTGACTTGATATATGTTTTATGATCAGTATGCTGCTGTCGTGGAACTGTGATGTGGAGCTACCTTTCTTATGATTTCTAGGCTTTTGGTTTCAACATGTATTATGGAGCTTACCTTAGGACTTTCGCATGCGTTTGGCTGTTGACCTGTAATGTTTGTGGTTGGTTGTCTAATCTACTTGGCACAATCACATTGCAAAGGCAAATGCTCCTTTTCTCTTTAATTGTTATTATGACTTATGTGTTATAACCAGGCAAGAATATGCAATCTTGGTTCTCTGACCGATATATATGTACACACAACTTTTGTTCACATAATAACACTTACACGGGAAAAGAGTAGCTTTCTCTGTTGGACAAACACCAAACCACAAAAGGGTAACAACACAATATCCAAACTAGGTACGGCACCTATTGAGCATACATGACTTTTGGCGTAAAATCACGTTAACCAACACTAGCAGCATCTTGTTCTTTGCAAGGTGCTATGCTTATCAGTCTAATCCCAATACACCACCTACTTCAGGTGGCACGATGATGTCAAGTGCAGGCTCACCAGTACAAACTCTCTTGCATCAGTCTCCATTGAAGGTACGCCACTGCTGCAGTAGACACCATTAGCAATGCAAGCTGAAGGTGTTCTTATCCTCATATCAGGATCACATAATACAGGTGTCAAGCTTCATGCACTAGCCAACACAATAAAAAGTCCGAACTAGGATCGCTAGGAAAAAAAACATGAAGATCTTTTTTTCGAATCCCACGCTGAACATCTTTTTTAACTAATTAGGTAAGCTCCTGCTGACAAACATATTACAGCAACTCCAGCAGTGGCTCTATATTTTGGTGCTGTGGGCTGATGCTGCGCATGGAGCCGGCAATAGCTTCACCGGAAGCTGAAGACTGTGGCGGCCAAATGCAGGGCTGAAACAGCGTATTTTCAGAGGTGCTATAATGCAGCGCCAAAAACAGAATATAATGAAAAATAGAGTGCAATAAAACAGAAGATCAAACAAATACTAGAAATAGACATAAAATAGGATAAAATTAACTTGATAGATACTCCGTAGTTCATATTTTTACAAAGTAGTGCGATAAAACTAAACTAAAACTCGACATCTGACGAGTCCGGTGTCGTGCCCGACACCGGATCCGATGAGAAGAGGTCAATCCAACGGGGGTCGTCCTCGCCAATGGTGGTCAGCCCGGCGAGCTGCGCTTCGATGAAGGCCCGCTTCGTCGCCTTCTCCGCCCTCCGTCGTGCGCGGTCCTCCTTCTTCGCAGCCCGCCTCGTCGCCTTCTCCGCCCTCCGTCTGCGGAAGTGCTCGTTCTCGGCGGCAACGTCCTCGGGGAAGCGGGCCGCCCACTCGCGCGCCGCGCGCTCGTCCCGCTCGGCAATGCGCAAACGGCGCTCCGTCTCGCGGCGGCGGCGCTGTTCCTCCTGTCTAACGATGTACGGCGGCGGCGCGAGATCCTCGGCCTGCTGGCGCGTCCACACGTCATGGAAATTCATCGACGATCGCGGGCGCCCGAGCCACCACGCCACGGCGTCGTACGCCCGCGCGGCCTCGTGCGCGGTCTCGTAGGTGCCGAGGCGGATGCGCTCGCCGCCGTAACGTATCTCCGCGTAATACGTACCTTTGGGGCGCGCGTGGACGCCGCGGTACCCCGTGCCCGAGACGCGGCAGTACCGCGAGCTCGACGCGAGACGAGGCATGGCGGCGGCGGAAGCGGAGCCGCGGCGGCGATATTAGGCGCAGATGGGCAAATTTCAGCAACCCGTGTCCATCTTTTTTTTTGGCAGGATTACGCCATGTACCACCTTCCAGTCAGAAAATAGTACTGTTCAGCCTTCCCCTGTTGGGCCCAATATTTCACTTTGGGTTGCCAACGGTCATCTACATGGTAATTGCTATCGGCCTACTTGCTCGTGCTGTCGAAGCCCAATAACTACAAATGGGCCTTTCTGGTCATGCAATTTCGGCCCTTTTCTAATGAAACATAGATCCTATGAATGGCAAAAAAAACGCGGAGATTCTACATAAAAGTTGTTTTTATTTATTTTGAATTATTGGGTTCCAATTTTTGAAACTGCTCATGCCCAATATGAAAATCCTTGATCGCTCAATACCCACATGGATAACGGTATTTTTAATAATTCATAAAGTGGATTTGAAATTTAAAACATATCCTAATAATTCCATGATTTAATCTATCAACTTGCAAGATCTTGGAGAGAAAGAGCTTGTATTAGTCTGTAGAATCCTCAACGTTTCAAATGCGGCAGTGGATCAAAAGAAAAAAGGAAGTAGCCAGAAATTAGGGGTCAAAAATAACTCCAAGAAAGGAAACTTTTATTGTTCATAGAGGATGACATGCGGGACCCATGAGCCAGCAGCTTACTCAACGTTTCAAAGGCGGCATGAGATCGAAAGAAAAAGGCAAGTGACCAAATATTAGGAGCAAAAAATAATCCAAGAAATGAAACTTATTGTACATAGAGGATGACATGCGGGTCCCATTTTGCAGCAGCGGTTTCAATGTTTCACATGCGGTTTGAGATCAAAAGAAAAAGAAAGTAGCCAGAAATTAGGGGGTAAAAAAAAATCCAAAAAAAAAGTTGATTGTACATAGAGGATGACATGCTGGTCCCATGAGTCAGCAGCTTACTCAACGTTTCCAAGGCGGCAGGGGATCAAAAGAAAAAGGAAATAGCCAAAAATCAGAGGGTGAAAAAAAATCCAAGAAAAGAATTTTTATAGTACATAGAGGATGACATGCGGGTCCCATGAGCCAGCAGGTTCCTCAACGTTTTCAAAGGCCGCTGGGGATCAAAAGAAAAAGGCAAATAGCCATAAATTAGGGGTAAAAAATAAATCCAACAAAGGAAAGGTTTATTGTTTATAGATGCTGACATGTGGGACCCATGAGCCAGCAGCGTCAAGGCAAGTGACCAAAAATCAGGGGTAAAAAAATCCAAGAAAAGAAACTTTATTGTACATAGAGGATGACATGCGGGTCCCATGAGCCAGCACCTTACTCAACGTTTCAGAGGCGGCTTGAGATCGAAACAAAAAGGAAAGTGACCAAATATCAGGAGCTAAAAATTATCGAAGAAAGAAAAGTTTTATTGTACATAGAGGTTGACATATGGGTCCCACTAATACAAGCTCTTTCGCTCCAAGATCTTGCAAGTTGATTGTACATAGAGGATGATATGCGGGCCCCATGTGTCAGCAGCTTACTAAACGTTTCCAAGGCGGCAGTGGATCAAAAGAAAAAGGAAATAAGGCCAAAATCAGAGGGTGAAAAATAAATCCAACAAAGGAAAGGTTTATTGTTCATGGAGGCTGACATCTGGGACCCACGAGCCAGCAGCGTCCTCTACGTTTCGAAGGCGACTGGGGATCGAAAGAAAAAAGGCAAATAGCCAGAAATTAGGGGTACAAAATAACTCCAAGAAAGGAAATGTTTATTGTTCATAGAGGCTGACATGTGGGACCCATGAGCCAGCAAAGTCTTCAACGTTTCAAAGGCGGCAGGGGATCAAAAGAAAAAGGAAGTAGCCAGAAATTCGGGGTAAAAAATAACTCCAAGAAAGGAAAATTTTATTGTTCATAGAGGATGACATGCGGGACCCATTTAGCAGCAGCGGTCTCTACGTTTCCAAGGCGGCACGGGATCAAAAGAAAAAGGAAGTAGCCAGAAATCAGAGGGTCAAAAAAATCCAAGAAAAGATATATTTCAATTGGGCTGCATCTTGCCATCTGGGCCTTCGAACTATTGTGCTGGACTCCTTTTGACTCGTGCAATTTCAGCCCACTCGAAAACATGAAAGTCCTATGTTTCACAAAAACAAAAAACAAGGAGATTCAACATATAAGTTTGTTTATGTAAAAATAAAGATTTAATTTATCCGTTTGCAAAGCTCAGAGCGAAATACACTGTTTATTGTCTGCAAAATAATCAAGATATCACATGTTTCTTGTACGGGGAGGCTGACATCGGGGACCCATGAGCCAGCAGCGTCGTCAACGTTTTAAAGGCGGCAGGGGATGGAAAGAAAAAATAAACCAAAAATCAGTTGGTCAAAAATCCAAGAAAATAAACATTTATCGTTCTGAGAGGATGACATGCGGGAACCATGAGGAAGCAGCATCCTCAGCGTTTATTGTTCATAGAGGCTGACATGTGGGACCCGTGAGCCAGCAGCGTCCTCAACGTTTTAAAGGCGGCAGGAGATCGAAAGAAAAAATAAGCCAAAAATCATTTGGTAAACAAAATCCAAGAAAAGAAACATTTACCGTTCTGAGAGGATGACATGCGGGACCCATGAGGCAGCAGCATCCTCAACGATTCCAATGCGGCAGGGGATCAAAAGAAAAAAAGGAAATATGCAGAAATTAATTAGGGGTTCAAAATAAATCCATCAAAGGAAACTTTTATTGTTCATAGAGGATGACATGTGGGACCGACCTGCCAACAGCGTCCTCATCGTTTCAAAGGGGGCAGGAGATCAAAAGAAAGCGGAAAATAGCCAGAAATTAGGGGTGAAAAATAACTCCAAGAAAGGAAACTTTTATTGTTCGTAGAGGATGACATGCGGGACCCATGAGCCAACAGCTTACTCAACGTTTCAAAGGCGGCATGAGATCGAAAGAAAAAGGCAAGTGACCAAATAGCAGGAGACAAAGATAATCCAAGAAAAGAAACTTTATTGTACATAGAGATTGACATGCGGGTCCCATTTTGCAGCAGCGGTCCCAACGTTTTAAATGCGGCTTGAGATCAAAAGAAAAAAGAAAGTAGCCAGAAATTAGGGGGTAAAAAAAACTCCAAGAAAGGAAAGTTTTATCATTCATACAGGCTGACATGTGGGACCTATGAGCCAGCAGAGTCCTCAACGTTTCAAAGGTGGCAGGGTATCAAAAGAAAAAGGAAATAGCCAAAAATCAGAGGGTGAAAAAAAACCAAGAAAATGAACTTTTATAGTACATAGAGGATGACATGCGGGTCCCATGAGCCAGCAGGTTCCTCAACGTTTTCAAAGGAGGCATGAGATCGAAAGAAATAGGCAAGTGACCGAAAATCAGAGGGTGAAACATAATCCAAGAAAAAAACTTTTATTGTACATAGAGGATGACATGTGGGTCCCATTTTGCAGCAGCGGTCCCAACGTTTCAAATGCGGCTTGAGATCAAAAGAAAAAGAAAGTAGCCAGAAATTAGGGGGTAAAAAAATCCAAGAAAATAAAGTTGATGGACATAGAGGATGACATGCGGGTCCCATGAGCCAACAGCTTACTCAACGTTTCCAAGGCGGCAGGGGATCAAAAGAAAAAAGGAAATAGCCAAAAATCGGAGGGTGAAAAAAAACCAAGAAAATGAACTTTTATAGTACATAGAGGATTTCATGCGGGTCCCATGAGCCAGCAGGTTCCTCAAAACGTTTCAAACGTGGCATGAGATGGAAAGAAAAAGGCAAGTGCCAAATATCAGGAGCCAAAAATAATCCAAGAAAAGAAATTTTATTGTACATAGAGGATGACATGCGGGTCCCATTTTGCAGCAGCGGTCTCAACGTTTCCAAGGCGACACAGGACCAAAAAAAAATGAAGTAGCCAGAAATAAGGGTGTCAAAAAATCCAAGAAAAGGAATATTTCAATTGGGCTGCATCTGGACATCTGGGCCTGCGAACTATCCTGCTGGGCCTTTTGACTTGTACAATTTCAGCCCACTCCAAAACAGGAAAGTTCGGATTTTTCTTAAAAAAACAGGAAAGTCATATGCTTCACAAAAAAAAACAAGGAGATTCAACATATAAGTTTGTTTATGTAAAAATAAAGATTTAATTTATTCGTTTGAAATAGCTCAGAGCGCAATACACTGTTTATCGTCTGCAAAATAATCAAGATATCACATGTTTCTTGTATGGGGAGGCTGACATCGGGGACCCATGAGCCAGTAGCGTCGTCAACGTTTTGAAGACGGCAGGGGATGGAAAGAAAAAATAAACCAAAAATATGTTGGTAAACAATCCAAGAAAAGAAACATTTTCGTTCTAAGAGGATGACATGCGGGACCCATGAGGCAGCATCATCCTCAGCGTTTATTGTTCATAGAGGCTGACATGTTGGACCCGTGAGCCAGCAGCGTCCTCAACGTTTTAAAGGCGGAAGGAGATCGAAAGAAAAAATTAGCCAAAATCATTTGGTAAACAAAATCCAAGAAAAGAAACATTTACCGTTCTGAGAGGATGACATGCGGGACCCATGAGGCAGCAGCATCCTCAACGATTCCAAGGCGGCAGGGGATCAAAGAAAAAAAAGGAAATATCCCGAAATTAATTAGGGGTTCAAAATAAATCCATCAAAGGAAACTTTTATTGTTCACAGAGGATGACATGTGGGACCGACCTGCCAACAGCGTCCTCATCGTTTCAAAGGGGGCAGGAGATCAAAAGAAAAAGGCAAATAGCCAGAAATTAGGGGTAAAAAATAACTCCAATAAAGGAAACTTTTATTGTTCGTAAAGGATGACATGCAGGACCATGAGCCAGCAGCTTAGTCAACGTTTCAAAAGCGGCATGAGATCGAAAGAAAAAGGCAAGTGACAAAATATCAGGAGCCAAAGATAATCCAAGAAAAGAAACTTTATTGTACATAGAGAATGACATGCGGGCCCCATTTTGCAGCAGCGGTCCCAACGTTTCAAATGCGACTTGAGATCAAAAGAAAAAGAAAGTAGCCAGAAATTAGGGGGTCAAAAAAAATCCAAGAAAAGAAAGTTGATGGACATAGAGGATGACATGCGGGTTCCATGAGCCAGCAGGTTCCTCAACGTTTCAAACGTGGCATGAGATCGAAAGAAAAAGGCAAGTGACCAAATATCCGGATCCATAAATAATTCAAGAAAAGAAACTTGATTGTACATAGAGGCTGACATGTGGGACCTATGAGCCAGCAGAGTCATCAACGTTTCAAAGGCGGCATGAAAATGAACTTTTATAGTACATACAGGATGACATGCGGGTCCCATGAGCCTGCAGGTTCCTCAACGTTTCCAATGTGGCATGAGATCGAAAGAAAAAGGCAAGTGACCAAATATCAGGATCCAAAAATAATTCAAGAAAAGAAACTTGATTGTACATAGAGGATGACATGCGGGTCCCATTTAGCAGCAGCGGTCTCACCGTTTGAGAGGCTGCACGGGATAGAAAGAAAAAAGGCAAGTGACCAAATATCAGGATCCAAAAATAATTCAAGAAAAGAAAGTTTTATAGTACATAGAGGATGACATGCGTGTCCCATTTAGCAGCAGCGGTCTGACCGTTTGAGAGGCGGCAGGGGATCGAAAGAAAAAGGTAAGTGACCAAATATGAGGTGCCAAAAAAATCCAAGAAAAGTAAGTTTTATAGTACATAGAGGATGACATGCGGGTCCCATTTAGCAGCAGCGGTCTCACCGTTTGAGAGGCGGCAGGGGATCGAAAGAAAAAGGTAAGTGACCAAATATGAGGTGCCAAAAAAATCCAAGAAAAGAAAGTTTTATAGTACATAGAGGATGACATGCGGGTCCCATTTAGCAGCAGCGGTATCACCGTTTGAGAGGAGGCAGTGGATCGAAAGAAAAAGGTAAGTGACCAAATATGAGGTGCCAAAAAAAATCCAAGAAAAGAAAGTTTTATAGTACATAGAGGATGACATGCGGGTCCCATTTAGCAGTAGCGGTATCACCGTTTGAGAGGCGGCAGGGGATCGAAAGAAAAAGGCAAGTGACCAAATATGAGGTGCCAAAACAAATCCAAGAAAAGAAAGTTTTATAGTACATAGAGGATGACATGCGGGTCCCATTTAGCAGCAGCGGTATCACCGTTTGAGAGGCGGCAGGGGATCGAAAGAAAAAGGCAAGTGACCAAATTTGAGGTGCCAAAAAAAACTCCAAGAAAAGAAAGTTTTATAGTACATAGAGGATGACATGCGGGTCCCATTTAGCAGCAGCAGTCTCAATGTTTCCAAGGCGGCAAGGGATCAAAAGAAAAAGGAAGTAGCCAGAAATTAAGGGGTCAAAAAAAATTGAAGAATAGAAAGAATTTTGGTTCATAGAGGATGACATGCGGGACCCATGATCCTGCATCGTAAACGGCTCGATCGGAGAGCGTTGAACGAGATGGCGCGATCGAGAAAAAAAAACAATGCCAGAGAGGCTACCATCTGGGCCCTACATCCCTCGGCGGTACGGATTTGCGTTGACTCAGCCGGCGAACCCGAGAATTCGAGATGCACCACGTCCCGGGCCACCATACGCAACGTTTTGGCCGGTTTCGTCGGGCTAGGTGGCCTCAAAAACGAGAAAAAAAAACGTTTTGACATGCACAACAGACAGACCCAAAATCGTCGGCCATAGTACACCAGCAACCACGGCGCGACTTCAACTTCGTCAGCCATGGCAACTTTTCTTGTAGTGCATGCTTGGGGGACTAAAAATATCATGCTCATCAAAACCAGCTTCCCCAAGCTTAGAATTTTCCATAGCATTAGCAACAATGGTGTTCAAAGCATTCATACTAATAACATTGCCATTTGCATGCATATAAAGGTCCATAGGTTTTTTAACTTTCTCTTCAAACACCTCATGTCCTAACTCAAGATAAATACTATAAAGATCTCTAATATTCTTGTTGTTTTCCATTAAGCCTAACTAGTGAAATAAAAACAAGAAACAAAAAGATATAATTGCAGAATCTAAAGGAAATAGCTTCGAGCACTCACACAGCGGCACCAGTGCTAGGAAATAGCTTAGTAGTCGGAGGATGTGAATACCTTTTACCTTACCTCCCGGGCAACGGCGCCAGAAAATAGCTTGATGTCTACGCACACTTCTATTCCTGTTGACAGTGTTGGGCCTCCAAGAGCAGAGGTTTGTAGAACAGCAGCAAGTTTCCCTTAAGTGAATCACCCAAGGTTTATCGAACTCAGGGAGGTAGAGGTCAAAGATATCCCTCTCAAGCAACCCTGCAATTAAGATACAAGAAGTCTCTTGTGTGCCCAACAAACCTAATACACTTGTTAGATGTATAGGTGCACTAGTTCGGCGAAGAGATAGTGAAATACAAGTAATATGGATGATTGTAAGTAGTAATTGCAATCTGAAATATAAATGGCAGCAAGCGAACATGTAACCGAACTTGTTGGAAATGGTGTTTCAATGCTTAGAAACAAGGCCTTGGGATCATACTTTCACTAGTGCACACTCTCAACAATGATCACATAACTGAATAAATAAATGCTACTCTTAAACACTCTCTTGTTGGATAACAAACACCATTCATTGTGTAGGGCTACAAAAGCACACCTCAAGCCGGAGTAAACAAGCTCCACAACGTCCGGAGTTCATATTAAAGTAACCTCTAGAGTGCATAATAGACTGTTGCAATTTAGACCGAGTACTAACATAGCATACACACTGTCACCAATAGCTATGAAAGGGGGAATAGATCACATCAATACTATCATAGTAATAGTTAACTTCGTAATCCACAAGAGATTACAATCATAACCTACGCCAAGTACTACATGATGCACACACTGTCAACTTTACATCATGGAGGAGGAATAGACTACTTTAATAACATCACTAGAGTAGCACATAGATTAATAGTGATACAAAGCTCATGATCACATAAAGATCACATCATGGGAGAGAGATGAACCACATAGCTACCGGTAGAGCCCTCAGCCTCGGGGGAGAACTAGTCCCACCTCATCATGGGAGACAGCAATGGCGATGAAGATGGCGGTGGTGTCGATGGAGATGACTCCAGGGGCAATTCCCCGTCCCGGCGGCGTGCCGGAACAGAGATTCTATCCCCCGAAACTTGTCTTCGCGATGGCAGCGGCTACGGAAGTCTTCGTGGAATATCGTCGATTGTGGTAGGGTTTTCGCGACGGACAGAATATATATGCGAAAGGGCGGAGTCGGAGGGGCCCCAGGGTGCCCTCACCACATGGCGGCGCGGCCAGGGTTGGGCCCGCGCCCCCCTATGGTGTGGGGGCCCCTTGGCCCCCCTCTGGCCCTTCTCCGGCTCTCTGGGTCCGTCTCGGCAAAATACTGACTTCTGTCTTCGTGGGGTCCAATTCCGATAATGTTTCCTGTGTAGAATTTCTAAAACCAAAAACAACAGAAAACAGGAACTGGCGCTTCGGCATCTTGTTAATAGGTTAGTCCCGGAAAATGCATAAAAATGATATAAAGTATGAATAAAACATGTAGGTATTGTCATAAAACTAGCATGGACCATAAGAAATTATAGATACGTTTGAGACGTATCAATCATCATGTCGCATAGGGCTCAGGTTCACACAACATACTTTGTCAAGCCAGAGCCCATATAGCATGTGGCTGTACGGTAGCTAGTGAGCAAGGTTGTCTACAATCTCTTTGTTCCTGGGTGGCAATCCACAAGTGTGATGCATACAGCGGTTCATAGATATGACCCCATTGCAACCACTCAACATAACCCAAGCAATACCAATTCCACCTAGGTTGTTCATTAAACTTAGTTGTTTTCCATAACTCATTAATAAAATCATTTCAGAGCATAGCTGAGCAACAACTAAATTTAATAGCGACAAAGAAGTCAAGTCGGGGTAGCTAGACTACTAGGATTGCATAGCAAGCATAAGACCCTACATGTATACTACAAAATTTCTACTGTGCATAGAAAAAAACTGGGACATTTGTGATTGGTGTGTCACTTTCCTGGATAAGGTGGAGAGTTGGCACAATCTTCACAATCACACATGTTGTAGTCGGCACACTCACAATCTATAATCAAATAACAATGCACCATAAGCATGGTGCCATACATTGACATGCACAAACAGAAGACATGAATGCAGTATGTATCTTAATCATGTTCACACCACTTAATTGTTCTCTAGTTGTCTTCCACACGCATGATGCTTTAGATGCAAAGAAGTTTTGTATTCTGATAATATTATAAAACCAAGTTGCCTTCTCTGGTCAAGAACCAAATTATAAAATATTTGATGTCTAGGAGATTTAAATAAGGTATGCATAGTATTCTACAAGATTAAAATAAGGAATTTGATAAATAGGCGTAATTAATATTTTATAACAAATAAAATATTATTCCAGAGACATCTCTGCAAGCTAGGTGATTTTATAAAACTAATGCAAAAGAAATTACTCAATTTGGGATTATAGATTTCATTTTATAGCCCGGATACTAAAGTTGGAATTCAGATTTAAATGATTTTTAAATTTCTGTAAGTTCACATTTGATTGTTCCGCAATTTTCCTTATGTTTTTAGGATTGCAACGATATAAAGTTTGTAATTTTTGGACATACAGAGCTCCTGTTATAAACTTTACAAAGTGTGGACTATCGATTTCTCTATTTAAACGAAACCTAGGGTGTCACTGATACATGACGCTCTGCTATTGGTTGGTACCCCTCTCACATGGATCAGGCTTTCAGACCGTTGGATCTAATTAGATATTTACGACCTGGATATGTTGACAGAAAAGGGAAAGAGAAATAAAAGAAAAGGGTAAACCTATGTGGCGGTGAGGTGGCCTTGACATGGTGATGACGAGGATGGTGACGTGGCACCGATGATGGAGAAGCTCGCCCGGGGCGGCTCGGTGGTGACCGGCGGCGGCGTTCTGGTGTTCCCTCGCGGCGGCCAAGACGCGGACGGGGTGCGGCGCACGGCGGAGGAGCTGGGGGCGTCGGCGGTGTGGCCTAGGGAGATCCCATGCCGGGCGGAGGTGACGCGGTGCCGTCGTGGAATTCCATCGGCCTGGCGGCGTGGCTAGGTGCGGGGCGAGGGGAAACGAAGGAGGGGCGGTGGGGTTTTATGGGGAGGGTCTCGGCCGAGGGGGGGAGGTGGGGCAAGTGGGAGGGAGAGGTGGCCGGGGTGGGGAAGAGAGAGTGGGGTGGAGGTTGGGGAAGGGCCTGACGTGTGGGGCCCGTCGGCAGGAGAGGGAGAGAGAGAGGGCGCGTGGGCCGGTGGTGCTGGGCCGTTTTGGTCGCCTGGGTCGATTGTTTTTGTATTATTTTTCCTTTTCCCTTTTATTTCATGTTGATTTTATTTGCAAAGCCCTTTTTGGCACCAAAACAAAACAGAAAAATATAAATAAAATACCTGTGTATTCCTTGTGAAAATCTCCTCTTGCAGTCCTCCCCATATCACCGCCACCATACACTTCCGCCACATCTTCCATCAACTCTTTCGATGAGATGGGGATAAATCGATTTGTTGGTGGAGTTCGTGCTTGACGATCCGACTACATGTGCAAAGCTCGTGCGCCAATGCAATCGCTAGGACAATCTCCAGGAGTTACTGATCTTGCGGGAGCACGATCAGCCTGACCAGCAAGGGTCTTAATTCCTACCTGAAATCGAGAACAAGTAAGAACTAAAGATGCAATCAGAATATTGCGAATAGAGATGAAAGCTTGATTGATAATGGTGGGATTCCGAATAGTCGGTCTTGTTCTGGGCGTTGGCCTCAAAAGAAGTACACGAAGTTGCAGCAATTGGCTAACTTTTAATCTAATCAAAATCCAAGTTCTAATGACGGCTACAGAGGGATATATATGGGGGAAGGGAAGGGATTTTCGTCCAACCAGCTAGGGTTGGCCAAAAACACCCCTAAATGGGCCTTCCTCCACTTATATGGCCTCTTAAAATCCCCTATAATACCTAATCCGAAAATACATGGGCCTGGCCCATTAAATAAGGTGACGCAGCACCAAAACTAACTCTTTGGACGAATTTTATGATGGAGTAACTTGTATAATTCATCCAATCATCATTGCTTCGCTATGGTGGCTTCAATGTTCTGAAATCCTCGCTTGCAACGCCATCCTGAATCCTTGCAGGTCTGCTGCCATCTCCATGCACGTTCCTAATCCAATGCTTGGCGTCCATGCTAGATCCATTCCTAAATAATATAAATACATTTGATTTAGGCAGCATCATATTCTCATATATATCAGGAAGAATTCCTAGTAGCGAATGTACCTGAGATGTGGTTGTAGGAGTATTGGTTGTATCTATCATAGAGATGTCCTTATCAGTGGTGAGGAAGATCAACCCTAGATAATTCAACAAGAGGTCCACCTACATTTAGAACCAATGCCCTATCCCAACTTTAACTTATGTATCACATGGGGATCACTAGTATAATCCTAGAACCATGCCTAAGCTTGAATATGAGTAAGGGGATTATTTAGTCAACCTTGAAATGAATCAAAATAACAATTTAACCTATCTTCCAAGCCATGCCTATGTAGGTGCCACTAACTAGTGTTTCCAAATAAATAGTAGTCTCATGAGAGGAATAAAATCCACCTTAACCATATTAAACTAAGGGTTTAGAAGATGACAATAATACTTTAAAATAACCTTAAACAATCCTCCAAATCAATAACCAGCATGAGCACATGAAATAATGTTATGAGATCATATGCTCAAATAAGAAACTAGATATTAAGCTATGCCTTGTAAATTGTTTAATGCAATATAACAAAAGATAAATATAAAAACTTAACTATAAATAGGTAATTAAAAGAACCATTTGAGAAATAGTTTGGACCAACTTAAATTAATATTGGAAATTATGACTATTTAGATGCCATTTCCAAACTCTAATAACATTTAATAAACCATAGTGTCATTACACAGATAAAATGTTTTTAAGATCTAATATTATTCATACTAATATACTTATAAATTACACAAGGATCCACACATTGCAAATTCTGCAAAACAGAATGAAAATTCAAATCAGATTAAATAAAAACTACAAAACAGAAAATAAAATAAGTGAAAAGAGGCTTACCAGCCTAAACCAGGCCGCAGCAGCCCAGTAACTAGCCCAAGTGGAGCCCAAAACTATCCCCAGTACAACCCAACCCGAACCATATAACGTTTCGTTGAAAAATAAAAATAAAAGAAGAAGCGAAGCCACTTCTTCTTCTTCCCTGAGATCGACATGGAGGAGCTGCTCGCCGGCCACGTCCTCGTCGTCGATAAGGATCAACCAGATGCCTTGACCACACCAAAGCTGTACCGAAGAACCTCCTCGTCCGTCTGATCCAAAATGGTTACGATTAGTGCCGAAACCCTAGAGCTTGCCTCCACAGCATCCCGGCCGTCGGCGAGGGATTGCCATCGCTCCAGAGCGCGTCACGAGCTATAAACCCGCCATTAGGAGCGCCCTGGAACCCTTTAGCTTCGCCACCCTTCTATTTCCCCTCTAACTCGCTCTATCCCTAGCAACCTTCTGCAACACACCGTCGGTGTAAAACACGAGCCCGTCGAATGGAGCCATCCCGGAGCCCAGAGTTAGGTCGAGGAGGTGCGCCTCGACGTCTTCTCTACTCTGGCCAAGCTACACATCCGGGGAACCTCAGAATCGAGCCAATTTGAAGTTTCCCCTTCACAGTAGCTCGTCGGAATCGATGACTGTGAGGTTTCCTCCATCGATAATCGTCTTCATCGAGCCTTCTACAAGCCCCACGGTGAGCTTGCGCGTCGATTGAACCCTCATATACTTCCCGGCATGCACTGTATCTCGAGTTAGGAACCTCGCTGGAGAGCACCGCCGCGGAACATGTCCGCCGACGTGATTCCGGCGACCAATAGACAATGGCACCACCACCATTAGATTCCCTATCCACTTCTGGTTCGAACAGAACCAATATCGCGCCCTCTCGTGCCCTAAATCGGCGGCGCCGTCCCAGACTGTCGCCGGCGTTGAGCCGCCGGCAAGGCCGACGTGGCCGTGGGGTCATTTTAACTCAGAAAATATGAATAAGATATCTAAATGATCCTAAAAATAAAATCTATCCAATAAAAATATAATATGAAATTTTATTTTTAATAAAAATTAATTGTTTAATCATTATTAATTAAGCCGTTTCTATTATTCTTAATTGAACTAAAAATTCAATAATTAGGAAAACTTTTCAAATTAAATAAAAACCATTAAGTAAATAAATAAAATATTAAAACTAATTTTATTTATTTGTTATTTCATTAGCTCCTTATTAGAGGGATTTAAACCCTGGCTAATAATTACCTTAATTATTAAAATCTTTAAAAATAGAAAAAATACCAAATCAAATATTATTTTTATTTCAAAGTAGAAGTATTGAAGCAACACAAAGGAAGATTAAGTTTCAGCGGTTGCTTTCAACTTGTAACATGTATATCTCATAGATATTGTCAATGTAAAGTAATATAACAAGTGCAATATGCAAGTATGTAGGAATCAATGCACAGTTTACACAAGTGTTTGCTTCTTGAGATGGAGAGAAATAGGTGAACTGACTCAACATAAAAGTAAAAGAAAGGCCATTCGCAGAGGGAAGCATTGATTGCTATATTTGTGCTAGAGCTTTGGTTTTGAAAACAAGAAACAATTTTATCAACGGTAGTAATAAAGCATATGTGTTATGTAAATTATATCCTACAAGTTGCAAGCCTCATGCATAGTATACTAATAGTGCCCGCACCTTGTCCTAATTAGCTCGGATTACCTGGATTATCACCGCAATACATATGTTTTAACCAAGTGTCACAAAGGGGTACCTCTATGCCGCCTGTACAAAGGTCTAAGGAGAAAGCTCACATTGGATTTCTCGCTTTTGATTATTCTCAACTTAGACATCCATACCGGGACAACATAGACAACAGATAATGGACTCCTCTTTTATGCATAAGCATTCAAAAATTATTAATTTTCTCATATGAGATTGAGGATATTTGTCCAAAACTGAAACTTCCACCATGGATCATGGCTTTAGTTAGCGGCCCAATGTTCTTCTCTAACAGTATGCATGCTCAAACCATTCAACTCTTGGTAAATCTCCCTTACTTCAGACAAGACGGACATGCATAGAAACTCACATGATATTCAACAAAGAGTAGTTGATGGCGTCCCCAGGAACATGGTTATCGCACAACAAGCAACTTAATAAGAGATAAAGTGCATAAGTACATATTCATTACCACAATAGTTTTTAGGATATTTGTCCCATGAGCTATATATTGCAAAGGTAGAGAATGGAAATTTTAAAGGTAGCACTCAAGCAATTTACTTTGGAATGGCGGAGAAATACCATGTAGTAGCTAGGTATGGTAGACACAAATGGCATAGTGGTTGGCTCAAGGATTTGGATGCATGAGAAGTATTCCCTCTCGATACAAGGTTTAGGCTAGCAAGGTTTATTTGAAACAAACACAAGGATGAACCGGTACAGCAAAACTCACATAAAAGACATATTGTAAACATCATAATACTCTACACCGTTTTCCTTGTTGTTCAAACACTTTACTAGAAATTATCTACACCTTAGAGAGACCAATTATGCAAACCAAATTTTAGCAAGCTCTATGTATTTCTTCATTAATAGGTGCAAAGTATATGATGCAAGAGCTTAAACATGAGCACAACAATTGCCAAGTATCAAATTATCCAAGGCATCCCCAAGCTTAGAGCTTTCACACTCCTTGATCATATTGTATCATCCTCCTCTCTTGATCCTTGAAAACTTCCTCCACACCAAACTCAAAACAACTCATTAGAGGGTTAGTGAACAATTAAAATTTACATGTTCAGAGGTGACATAATCATTCTTAACACTTCTGGACATTGCACAAAGCTACTGAAAGTCAATGGAATCGAAAAATCCATCAAGCATAGCAAAACAGGCAATGCGAAATAAAAGGCAGAATCTGTCAAAACAGAACAGTTCGTAAAGACGAATTTCTAAGAGGCACCAGACTTAATCAAATGAAAATGCTCAAATTTAATGAAAGTTGCATACATATCTGAGGATCACTCACGTAAATTGGCATAATTTTCTGAGTTACCTACAGAGAATTAGGCCCAGATTCATGACAGCAAAGAAATCTGTTTCTGCGCAGTAATCCAAATCTAGTATGAACCTTACTATCAAAGACTTTACTTGGCACAACAATGCAACAAAACTAAGATAAGGAGAGGTTGCTACAGTAGTAACAACTTCCAAGACTCAAATAGAAAATAAAAGTACTGTAGTAAAAACATGGGTTGTCTCCCACAAGCGCTTTTCTTTAACGTCTTTCAGCTAGGTGCAGAAAGTGTATATCAAGTATTATCAAGAGATGGTGCATCTACAGCGGGGTTTGGAGTTTTCTCAACTATGCATTGTATCTTATCTATGTAAGTTTCAGAGGCTCCCTTTTTATTACCCTTAGGTTTGCTACTCTCATCAAACAAATTTTGAGGGACAAGCCAAGCATAATTATCATCTAGAGCTTCATGCATAGCTAGGAGCTTGCAAGGTATTGGTGCTTTAATCTCCCCACCATCATTAACGTTATTAGTGTACTTAATTCTATCCATATCCATCTTTTCAAGTGTTCTTTTAAAATCGGTGATCATACCAAGCCTCTCATGCTTATTAAAAACTTTTCTAGCTTCTTTGGCTATATCCTCAAATTCTCGCACTAGGACTTTTAGAACAAAATCTCTCTTCTCTCCCCTCTCCATATCAGAATGTGTAAGAAACATGTGTTGTATAATGGGGTTGAGACTAATAAATCTAGCTTCCATCATGCGTACCAAACAAACAGAGGCATCTTCATAAGTAGGGACGGCTTTTTCCAGGGGTATATCTTTAAGATCTTCGTGCATACTAACATGGGTGAAAAATTCTTCTATATTATCTCTTCCAATTATAGACCCTTGTCCTACCGGTATATCTTTTACAGTAAAATTAAAAGGAAACATGATGAAATAAGTAAATGCAAGTAACTAATTTTTTTGTATTTTTAATATGGCAAACAAGATAGCAAATAAAGTAAAACTAGCAACTAATTTTTTTTGTATTTTGATTTAGTGCAGCAAACCAAGTAGTAAATAAAAGTAAAGCAAGACAAAAATAAAGTAAAGAGATTGGAGGTGGAGACTCCCCTTGCAGCGTGTCTTGATCTCCCCGGCAACGGCGCCAGAAATTTAGCTTGATATGCGTACAGCACGCGACCGTTGGGAACCCCGTGATGCGTACAGCAGTAAGTTTCCCTCAGTTAGAAACCAAGGTTTATCGAACCAGTAGGAGTCAAGAAGCACGTTGAAGGTTGATGGCGGCGAGATGTAGTGCGGCGCAACACCAGGGATTCCGGCGCCAACGTGGAACCTGCACAACACAACCAAAGTACTTTGCCCCAACAAAACAGTGAGGTTGTCAATCTCACCGGCTTGCTGTAACAAAGGATTAGATGTATATTGTGGATGATGATTGTTTGCAGAAAATAGTAGAACAACTATTGCAGTAGATTGTATTCGATTAAAAGAATGGACCGGGGTCCACAGTTCACTAGAGGTGTCTCTCCTATAAGATAAATAGCATGTTGGGTGAACAAATTACAGTTGGGCAATTGACAAATAAAAAGGGCATTACGACAAAGTACATAGACCGCTATCCAGCATGCATCTGTGCCTAAAAAGTCCACCTTCAGGTTATCATCCGAACCCCTTCCAGTATTAAGTTGCAAACAACAGACAATTGCATTAAGCATGGTGCGTAATGTAATCAAAAACTACATCCTCGGACATAGCATCGATGTTTTATCCCTAGTGGCAACAGCACATCCACAACCTTAGAACTTTCTGTCACTGTCCCAGATTTAATGGAGGCATGAATCCACTATCGAGCATAAATACTCCCTCTTGGATTTACTAGCAAAAACTTGGCCAGAGCCTCTACTAATAACGGAGAGCATGCAAGATCATAAACAATACATAGGTAATAGATTGATAATCAACATAACATAGTATTCTCTATCCATCGGATCCCAACAAACACAACATATAGCATTACAGATAGATGATCTTGATCATGTTAGGCAGCTCACAAGACCCGACAATGAAGCACAATTAGGAGAAGACGACCATCTAGCTACTGCTATGGACCCATAGTCCAGGGGTGAACTACTCACTCATCACTCCGGAGGCGACCATGGCGGTGAAGAGTCCTCCGGGAGATGATTCCCCTCTCCGGCAGGGTGCCGGAGGCGATCTCCTGAATCCCCCGAGATGGGATTGGCGGCGGCGGCGTCTCTGGAAGGTTTTCCGTATCGTGGCTCTCGGTACTGGGGGTTGATGTCTACGGGAGCTTCTATTCTTGTAGACAGTGTTGGGCCTCCAAGAGCAGAGGTTTGTAGAACAGCAGCAAGTTTCCCTTAAGTGGATCACCCAAGGTTTATCGATCTCAGGGAGGAAGAGGTCAAAGATATCCCTCTCATGCAACCCTGCAACCACAAAGCAAGAAGTCTCTTGTGTCCCCAACACACCTAATAGGTGCACTAGTTCGGCGAAGAGATAGTGAAATACAGGTGGTATGAATAAGTATGAGCAGTAGTAACGGCGCCAGAAAAGTGCTTGCTGGCGTGTGGTTGATGGTGGTAATATTGCGGGCAGTAGAGATGTAGTAAAACAGTAAACAAGCAGCGATAGCAGTATTGGAAACAAGGCCTAGGGATTATACTTTCACTAGTGGACACTCTCAACATTGATCACATAATAAATAGATAGATGCTAGACTCTACACCTTCTTGTTGGATGATGAGCACCACTAACTGCGTAGGATTACACGAACCCTCAATGCCGGAGTTAACAAGCTCCACAATATTCGATGTTCATATTTAAATAACCTTAGAGTGCATGACAGATCAACACAACTACACCAAGTAGTAACATAGCATGCACACTGTCACCTTCACGCTACGAAAGGAGGCATAGATCACATCAATACTATCATAGTAATAGTTAACTTCATAATCTACAAGAGATCACAATCATAGCCTACGCCAAGTACTAACACGATGCACACACTGTCACCATTACACCGTGCAGGAGGAATAAACTACTTTAATAACATCACTAGAGTAGCACATAGATAAATATTGATACAAAACACATTGCAATCATAAAGAGATATAAATAAGCACTTCACTATGCCATTCATAACAGCGAATAAGTATTCTGTGAAATATAGCCTAAGAGACCCACACGGTGCACACACTGTCACCTTTACACACGTGGGACAAGGAGTCTCCGGAGATCACATAAGTAAAATCCACTTGACTAGCATAATGACATCTAGATTACAAGCATCATCATATGAATCTCAATCATGTAAGGCAGCTCATGAGATTATTGTATTGAAGTACATAGGAGAGAGATTAACCACATAGCTACCGGTACAGCCCTTAGCCTCGATGGAGAACTACTCCCTCCTCATGGGAGACAGCAGCGGTGATGAAGATGGCGGTGGTGTCGATGGAGAAGCCTTCCGGGGGCACTTCCCCGTCCCGGCAGCGTGCCAGAACAGAGACTCATGTCCCCCAGATCTTGGCTTCGCGATGGCGGCGGCTCTGGAAGGTTTCTCGTACCGTGGCTTTTCCGTATCGAGGTTTTAGGTCGAGGGGGCTTAAATAGGCGAAGAGGCGGCGTCAGAGGGTCGAAGAGGCGGTGAGATGATAGGGCGGCGCGGCCAGGGCCAGGGCCGCGCCGGCCTACCTCCTGGGCCCCCTGTGGGTCCACTCTGGCGACTCTCGGGTGTTCTGGATGCTTCCGGGGATTCTAAGATGCTGGGCGTTGATTTCGTCCGATTCCGAGAATATTTCCTTACTAGGATTTCTGAAACTAAAAATAGCAGAAAACAGCAACTGACCCTTCGGCATCTCGTCAATAGGTTAGTTCCGGAAAACGCATAAATATGACATAAAGTATGCATAAAACATGTAGATATCATCAATAATGTGGCATGGAACATAAGAAATTATCGGTACGTCGGAGACGTATCAGCATCCCCAAGCTTAGTTTCTGCTCGTCCCGAGCAGGTAAGCGATAACAAAGATAATTTCTGGAGTGACATGCCATCATAACCTTGATCATACTATTGTAAAGCACATGTAATGAATGCAGCGATCAAAACAATGGTAATGACATGAGTAAACAAATGAATCATATAGCAAAGACTTTTCATGAATAGTACTTCAAGACAAGCATCAATAAGTCTTGCATAAGAGTTAACTCATAAAGCAATAAATTCATAGTAAAGGCATTGAAGCAACACAATGGAAGATTAAGTTTCAGCGGTTGCTTTCAACTTGTAACAATATCTCATGGATAGTTGTCAACATAGAGTAATATAACAAATGCAATATGCAAGTATGTAGGAATCAATGCACAGTTCACACAAGTGTTTGCTTCTTGAGGTGGAGAGAAATAGGTAAACTGACTCAACAATAAAAGTAAAAGAATGGTCCTTCAAAGAGGAAAGCATCGATTGCTATATTTGTGCTAGAGCTTTTATTTTGAAAACATAAAGAGAGCATAAAAGTAAAGTTTTGAGAGGTGTTTGTTGTTGTCAATGAATGGTAGCGGGCACTCTAACCCCCTTGCCAGACAAACCTTCAAAGAGCGGCTCCCATTTTATTTTATTTTTGTGTGGCACTCCTTCCAACCTTTCTTTCACAAACCATGGCTAACCGAATCCTTCGGGTGCCTGCCAACAATCTCATACCATGAAGGAGTGCCTTTTTATTTTAGTTTTATTATGATGACACTCCTCCCCACCTTTGCTTTCTCAAGCCATGGCTAACCGAATCCTTCGGGTGTCGTCCAACAATCACATACCATGGAGGAGTGTCTATTTTTGTTAATTAATTTGGGACTGGGAATCCCATTGCCAGCTCTTTTTGCAAAATTATTGGATAAGCGGATGAAGCCACTAGTCCATTGGTGAAAGTTGCCCAACAAGATTGAAAGATAAACACCACATACTTCCTCATGAGCTATAAAACATTGACACAAATCAGAGGTAATAAATTTTGAATTGTTTAAAGGTAGCACTCAAGAAATTTACTTTGGAATGGCGGAGAAATACCATGTAGTAGGTAGGTATGGTGGACACAAATGGCATAGTGGTTGGCTCAAGTATTTTGGATGCATGAGAAGTATTCCCTCTCGATACAAGGTTTAGGCTAGCAAGGTTTATTTGAAACAAACACAAGGATGAAGCGGTGCAGCAAAACTCACATAAAATACATATTGTAAACATTATAAGACTCTACACCGTCTTCCTTGTTGTTCAAACTCAATACTAGAAATTATCTAGACCTTAGAGAGACCAAATATGCAAACCAAATTTTAGCATGCTCTATGTATTTCTTCATTAATGGGTGCAAAGTATATGATGCAAGAGCTTAAACATGAGCACAACAATTGCCAAGTATCACATTATCCAAGACATTTTACCAATTACTACATGTATCATTTTCCGTTTCCAACCATATAACAATTAACGAAGCAGTTTCAACCTTTGCCATGAAAATTAAAAGCTAAGAACACATGTGTTCATATGAACCAGCGGAGCGTGTCTCTCTCCCACACAAACATTTATTCAAACAAAAACAAAAATAGAAACACACAGACGCTCCAAGTAAAGCACATAAGATGTGACCGAATAAAAATATAGTTTCAAGAGAAGGAACCTGATAATTTGTCGATGAAGAAGGGGATGCCTTGGGCATCCCCAAGCTTAGACGCTTGAGTCTTCTTGAAATATGCAGGGGCGAACCACCAGGACATCCCCAAGCTTAGACTTTTCACTCTTCTTGATCGTAGTATATCATCCTCCTCTCTTGACCCTTGAAAACTTCCTCCACACCAAACTCGAAACAAACTCATTAGAGGGTTAGTGCATAATCAAAAACTCACATGTTCAGAGGTGACACAATCATTCTTAACACTTCTGGACATTGTCCAAAGCTACTGGAAGTTAATGGGACAAAGAAATCCATCCCACATAGCAAAAGAGGCAATACGAAATAAAAGGCAGAATCTGTCAAAACAGAACAGTTCGTAAAGACGAATTTTATTGAGGCACCAGACTTGCTCAAATGAAAATGCTCAAATTGAATGAAAGTTGCGTACATATCTGAGGATCACTCACGTAAATTGGCATAATTTTCTGAGTTACCTACAGAGAATTTTTCCCAGATTCGTGACAGCAAAGAAATCTGTTTCTGCTCAGTAATCCAAATCTAGTATCAACCTTTCTATCAAAGACTTTACTTGGCACAACAATGCAATAAAACTAAGATAAGGAGAGGTTGCTACAGTAGTAACAACTTCTGAGACACAAATATAAAACAAAGTACTGTAGCAAAATAACACATGGGTTATCTCCCAAGAAGTTCTTTCTTTATAGCCATTAAGATGGCCTCAACAGTTTTAATGATGCACTCGCAAGAAATAGTATTTGGAGCAAAAGAGAGCATCAAGAGGCAAATTCAAAACACATTTAAGCCTAACATGCTTCCTATGCATAGGAATCTTGTAAATAAACAAGTTCATGAAGAGCAAAGTAACAAGCATAGGAAGATAGAACAAGTGTAACTTCAAAAATTTCAGCACATAGAGAGGTGTTTTAGTAACATGAAAATTTCTACAACCATATTTTCCTCTCTCATAATAATGTCCAGTAGCATCATGAGCAAACTCAACAATATAACTATCACATAAAGCATTCTTATCATGAGTCTCATGCATAAAATTATTACTCTCCACATAAGCATAATCAATTTTATTAGTTGTAGTGGAAGCAAATTCAACAAAGTAGCTATCATTATTATTCTCATCATCAAATATAGGAGGCATATTGTAATCATAATCAAATTTATCCTCCATAACAGGCGGCACCAAAAGACTACTATCATTATAATCATCATAAATAGGAGGTAAAGTATCATCAAAGTAAATTTTCTCCTCAATGCTTGGGGGACTAAAAAGATCATGCTCATCAAAACCAGCTTCCCCAAGCTTAGAATTTTCCATAGCATTAGCAACAATAGTGTTCAAAGCATTCATATTAATAACATTCCCATTAGCATGCATATAAAGTTCCATGGGTTTTTTAATTCTCTCTTCAAACACATCATGTCCTAATTCAAGATAAAGTTCATAAAGATCTCTCATATTTTTGTTGTTTTCCATTATGCCTAACTAGTGTAAACAAGAAACAAAAAGATGAAATTGCAGGATCTAAAGGAAATAGCTTCGAGCACACACACAATGGCGCCAGAAAAGTACTGGTACCTGGAACCGGAGTATGAGTGCCTTTTACCTTTCCTCCCCGGCAACGGCGCCAGAAAAGTACTTGGCGCGTAGTTGACGAGGGAGGAAATGGTGTAGCTTTCCTTCGTTCCCCTGCAACGGCGCCAGAAAAGTGCTTGATGTCTACGGGAGCTTCTATTCTTGTAGACAGTGTTGGGCCTCCAAGAGCAGAGGTTTGTAGAACAGCAGCAAGTTTCCCTTAAGTGGATCACCCAAGGTTTATCGATCTCAGGGAGGAAGAGGTCAAAGATATCCCTCTCATGCAACCCTGCAACCACAAAGCAAGAAGTCTCTTGTGTCCCCAACACACCTAATAGGTGCACTAGTTCGGCGAAGAGATAGTGAAATACAGGTGGTATGAATAAGTATGAGCAGTAGTAACGGCGCCAGAAAAGTGCTTGCTGGCGTGTGGTTGATGGTGGTAATATTGCGGGCAGTAGAGATGTAGTAAAACAGTAAACAAGCAGCGATAGAAGTATTGGAAACAAGGCCTAGGGATTATACTTTCACTAGTGGACACTCTCAACATTGATCACATAATAAATAGATAGATGCTAGACTCTACACCCTCTTGTTGGATGATGAACACCACTAACTGCGTAGGATTACACGAACCCTCAATGCCGGAGTTAACAAGCTCCACAATATTCGATGTTCATATTTAAATAACCTTAGAGTGCATGACAGATCAACACAACTACACCAAGTAGTAACATAGCATGCACACTGTCACCTTCACGCTACGAAAGGAGGCATAGATCACATCAATACTATCATAGTAATAGTTAACTTCATAATCTACAAGAGATCACAATCATAGCCTACGCCAAGTACTAACACGATGCACACACTGTCACCATTACACCGTGCAGGAGGAATAAACTACTTTAATAACATCACTAGAGTAGCACATAGATAAATTGTGATACAAAACACATTGCAATCATAAAGAGATATAAATAAGCACTTCACTATGCCATTCATAACAGCGAATAAGTATTCTGTGAAATATAGCCTAAGAGACCCACACGGTGCACACACTGTCACCTTTACACACGTGGGACAAGGAGTCTCCGGAGATCACATAAGTAAAATCCACTTGACTAGCATAATGACATCTAGATTACAAGCATCATCATATGAATCTCAATCATGTAAGGCAGCTCATGAGATTATTGTATTGAAGTACATAGGAGAGAGATTAACCACATAGCTACCGGTACAACCCTTAGCCTCGATGGAGAACTACTCCCTCCTCATGGGAGACAGCAGCGGTGATGAAGATGGCGGTGGTGTCGATGGAGAAGCCTTCCGGGGGCACTTCCCCGTCCCGGCGGAGTGCCGGAACAGAGACTCCTATCCCCCAGATCTTGGCTTCGCGATGGCGGCGGCTCTGGAAGGTTTCTCGTACCGTGGCTTTTCCGTATCGAGGTTTTAGGTCGAGGGGGCTTAAATAGGTGAAGAGGCGGCGTCAGAGGGTCGAAGAGGCGGTGAGATGATAGGGCGGCGCGGCCAGGGCCTGGGCCGCACCGGCCTACCTCCTGGGCCCCCTGTGGGTCCACTCTGGCGACTCTCGGGTGTTCTGGATGCTTCCGGGGATTCTAAGATGCTGGGCGTTGATTTCGTCCGATTCCGAGAATATTTCCTTACTAGGATTTCTGAAACCAAAAACAGCAGAAAACAGCAACTGGCCCTTCGGCATCTCATCAATAGGTTAGTTCCGGAAAACGCATAAATATGACATAAAGTATGCATAAAACATGTAGATATCATCAATAATGTGGCATGGAACATAAGAAATTATCGGTACGTCAGAGACGTATCAGGGGTTTTGCGACGAAGGCTTTAAATAGGCGGAGGAGATAGGTCAGGGGGCCACACGAGGGCCCCACACGACAGGCAGGCGCGGCCAAGGGCCAGGCCGCGCCGCCCTAGTGTCTGGCCACCTCGTGGCCCCACTTCGTGACTCCTTCGGTCTTCTGGAAGCTTCGTGTGAAAATAGGCCCCTGGGCGCTGATTTCGTCCAAGTCCGCGAATATTTCCTAACCAGGATTTCTGCAACCAAAAACAGCAAAAACAGAATCGGCTCTTCGGCATCTCGTTAATAGGTTAGTGCCGGAAAATGCATAAATATGACATAAAGTATGCATAAAACATGTAGATATCATCAATAATGTGGCATGAAACATAAGAAATTATCGATACGTGGGAGACGTATCAATGTGGTTGTAGGAGTATTGGCTGTATCTATCATAGAGATATCCTCATCATCCTCCCCTACTTGAATTGAAGTCATCCTCGACGTAGTCTCATCTTTTTCACCAAGATATGCCTTCAAATCAGAGCTTGGGATGTCCTCATCAACCATTAATAGGATGATTCAATCCAAGATCATTTGGATTGTTATAGGGGCTGAACCATACAAGGTTTGTTGATATTCAGTTGTTTCTCTACTTAATCTATTGGAAATGGTTTTAGGTTTGCTAGTGGTTCCCTTATTATTTTATGGAAGGGTTGATATCTTCTTATAATATTAGGGTTTAACTTATCCTCACATTTCTCTAAAGTATGATCATGTATTGGACATGATCATCTTGTTCTTTAATATTTCCTACCTCAAGATCTTAGGGTTTATGATCATTACACAATTTATAATAATCAAGGTTTGGCTTCCTAAGTTATCTCTCAAGAATCAGGTTTCTCACTCCCAAGATTAAGTATTGTCTTGATCAACTAAACATAGTTTCTTTCTTATATTATCATGAATGGATATGATTACCTCAATATCTTATATCCCAGGAGAATGCCTGAGATAATAACTTATAGTTCTACTTAAGGAATGATGGTTTAACCATTTGAATATATAATAGGTCTCTCCCTTAAATCCAAGTGTTTCCTCAACTAACTTGAGTGTAACACCATATCTTGAGCTCTCTTATATAGGAATGGATTATTCTAGGGTTTATGGTGTACTCACAAGATCTCATTAGATAGTAAAGGGTTAAGTCTCCACCTAGATGCTTAGTTGGATTAGTTACTACTTTACTTCATCAATTAATGGATATGATCTTACTCCATTTGGTATTGGCTATCTCACCACTCCCAGATGAAATGGTTTAACTCCTAATAATTTAGTTCAAATGTTGTCCTTTATTCTTAAATAGGTAAAGCTTGGATTAGTATGAATGGTCACTCTCATTTGGGAAGGACTTGAATATTATCCCAAGGTTATGGTCTTAGGATGATGTTTTGATTACATGGATGTATATCCAAGGTTTATCTCAAGGTTAGTCATTGCTTCTCTAATAAATAATATAGAACTCTCACCTCTCTAGGTTTGATGTATAATAATTTGGAATGTAGAAGAATATATACTTCTTGAGTGGATCTCCTTGTTATAATTCCAATGTTGAAGTGGAATGAATACCATGAGGTTTCATGGTAGGATCATGGATTAGTTTTAAGACATGGAGAAGATAAGTCAAGAATGGTTTCTCCATTTTATTGTTACTTGGTTTGTAATTGAACAGATGCTCTTATGTTATTGCAATGATTACCATATTATGATCTGTTATAATATCAAGCAATGGATCATTGATTGAAGTGTTGTTGTGTTAGATTTAATTCCATTTGATCTAACCCCTTAGATCAAATCACCTCTACCCAAAATAAGGTTTTAGCAAAGTCACATTTAGGTTTGTAGCGCTTGACTTGATGAGCTACTTCAATTCCACCAAGGTCAAGTGAAACTTCAGTTACTGTGACTGTTTTACTTTAAAGCGCGAAAATTCCCCAGATTTTTTATGCATGAATGCAATGCACACATCAATTTCCTCTATTTTTTGTAACCCCATTACCTGGGATATTACAGTCTCTACCTCTTAAACTAAACTTCGTCCTCGAAGTTTGAACTCTCTCACGTTTCCGGAGTGTGGATCTGACTTGTGCAGACTACGACTTTTCTCGAACTCCGTATTGATCTTACTAGATATAATTGAATATATCCCTTGTCCAGATTCTTCCTGGAATCCATTAGGGTTTGTCTCTGAGTAAATATTACTCACTTTCTCAAGTTATAGTCCAATTCTTACTTCCTCGAGGTATAAACCTCGGCTTCTGGTCTGACATCCTTCTTAAAGTAGTGTCAACAATCTTATGAAAATAAGATCAAACTTCCTCTCAGTTCAGACCTTCTTCTTCTATCTTGCTTAAAGTATTGAGTCATTGTACATCCAACTCAATCTTTACTCTACCCCTTAGAGTTTTCTTAAGTCCTTCAACTCCTTTTCTTCCAACCATTGGACTTATGGTTAGAATATTGGTCTAGGTCTAGCTTATGGTTTGTACTTTTCTAAAAATCTCACGAAGAATCTTTGTGGTATATCCACTCAATTGTGGACTTCCAATGTGAATCCTTCGACTGAATGTTTATATGTCATAATCATTTGGCTAACAAAGTTTTATTTGTTAACCACTTCTTGGTACAAATAATCCAATTATGGACTACTTGATATCAATTGTGGCTATTTGTTATCTAAAAATGTACTCTATTATAGGTTTTGACCAATTGGTCGGGACATCTTCTACTTTATCTCCCATTATTGATCCTATACCTACTACGGTCTTCTTATACCAGCTATGGTATCAACTGTGGTCTTCTTATATCTGCTATGATTTCTTATATCATCTTCCTTCATTCAGGGTTTATTTTGCAAGAAAACCACTAGCTGGCACTATGAATATAGTATCCTAAGTGATTTTCCATGCATTCCCTCTTCCATAATGACTATGGTTCTACTTCTACTTCTCCATAATCATCCTATTTCTCACCTTCATGCTTCTACTGTACTAAAGTACTCCTCTATTGAGGTAAGCATGAGTTTCTGGATTGGTATTTCCTTCAGAGTATTATGGTTACTTCCCACAACTTTTCTTCCTTTGTGTGATGAACCTTCATCTTGTCTTCCAGATCTTCAGAATTCGTCACTTCCTCACATGAATACCATTACTCTCTAGATCTATAGCATCGAGTAAGAACTTGATATTGCAACATGCATTTGCATACCAAAGTCAAACTTCATGTATGGATCTAGTCAAACAATGAAAATCCAATAAAATCCAAGAAGATCCAGCTTTGTGCTTATAATACACACCTTTATAAGCCTGAATATAATAGTTGAGTAAGACATCTCTAAACATCAGGCTCTGATGTGTAGTATATAACACTACATAAGATAGGTTTGTATTGTGATACTTAGCACTTATATATAGAAGTCTACTATTTGTCTCAACCTTTACCTTAATTGCACATTTGCAATGAGATAAACTTGAAACGAAGTGGTCTAGGATAGTTAAAGTTAACCTAATTTCCTTTGGAAGTATTAACTTTGCTTCCTTTATGTTGAGGACTACTTCACATGATATGTCTGGTTCTAACATCGCTATTCTAAACACCTAACTATTGGAATATAGCTCCTATACTTCCAAGTGTTTCTATTATAAGACTATGGTCATGATGTGCTTGGCACACTTCCCATGGTTTTGGAACACAATTCTTGCACTATTGTTGAACAACTCGCTTCTTATTATTCTCCTCCTAGGTATTTATGATATTCTAGTCCGTCACATAAAGATTCTCAGGTGAATCATATATGATTAACAACTCTACCTTGTAAATAAGCATATATTATTCATATCTCTGTTCCTTACCTCCCATGATTGACTCATCATGGTCTATACTACTTCATTTAACTTAGAGTTATCACTTACTATCAAATGTTTCATAAGTCTAGATAATTTTACTTACTCATTACTTATCTGGGTCTACATCTTCTATTAGGATATCTTCATCACTTGATATAACTCCTATTACAGTTCTGGATAACTCTTACTTAATCATAACATATGTTGGTACACATCTTCCAATCGGATAGCTTCCTTATGGTTGTATCCTCTCTTTGGACTACCATGTATTGTATACCAACTGTGATCTACTCATCTGTTGTTTTAAAGACTTAATGGCATGCTATATGTTTGGGATTAGCTAACTAACTTAGGAAAGATAGGGAAGAAATGTTGACTCAAGTGTGTCAGGATTATTCTCAAGTGAATATCCATCTCAAGTCATAAGAAGTATTTGGTTTATCTAGGACAACTTCCTATAGACACTACCCATCCTATAGGTCTCCTTTAAAGGGTTTTAATCCTAGGGTCAAAGCATTTGCTCTGATACCAACTGTGGTGACCCGGCATACCACTGCATGGTGTAGTATGCAAGTCTGATATAACACCAATGAAACACCGTTCCACTGGTATTATATCGCTCAGAGCGGTACAACAGAAACATATGCGGGTCCAAGGCATCTCTATAGAATTACAACATTGACTCTGTTACATAAGATCATCACAGCCTCCTACTTTACAATGAGGTAAAACTGCAAATAAACTCCAGAAGAATGACTCGTAGTCTAGTCTTATCACGAACTCTATTTGTAGAGTATTTAACTAGCTATTGAGGCTATGAATAGATTCTAGCTAAATAGGAGCTAGGTTTAGGAAGCTAGTTCCCTTCTATGGCTAATCTAAGTTTTCTCCTTGTTGGATGTGTATTTGACTCTTCTGACAGGGTCCTGTCCCTTGAAGTAGTTGTTGACTCCTCGACCTTCGAGTTGTATTGTAGATCCTCCTTCGATGCCTCCATATCTAAGCAGGGGATTTAAGAGTGGGATGAGTATGAGCGTACTCAACAAGTTCATTATAGGGAAGAGGTGTTTAATGCACTAGCTACAGCATTAGACCAGAAAGTCTAATACCAATGCAGGTTTTCATAACCATTTCTTCAAAAGGTTGCTTTTATTCAGAAGAACTATGTCCGTCAGCCTTCACCGGTTTACTAGAACTTCATGGAGTTCCTTTCCGGCAGCGTTCGCAGTTCCATATCCCGGAACAGGGAGTGAAAGGTCACGATTCATTACACTCTGCAGAGGTGTGTTGCTTTACCCATAAGAGATCTTAACCTTGGTGGGCCAACCGAGCCGCGTGCTCGTCCACACTTCCTTTGGTGTGAGGCCCGGTATAAGGTCATAGCCAATCATATTCCTCCGCTACCTCATACACCCACCCTTTGATGCAAACTCGGACCCTGGGTCCTCGCCGGTGCTCTTATACCAATTAAGGACGGCCCCCGACCACGACAACAATTCAGGTCTCTACCATGAACTCCTTCGCCGGGAGATGCAACCCATCATAGACCGCAATAACCGTGGGGACTTTAGGCTTCCCCAGCCCACCGCTTGCTCCTCGGGCGACAAGTGTCTACGGTCTCTACCGTGGGGACTTAAGGCTTCCCGAGCCCACCGCTTGCCCCCTTGGAATACAAGTGTCT
This sequence comes from Lolium perenne, assembly GCF_019359855.2. NCBI lineage: Eukaryota > Viridiplantae > Streptophyta > Magnoliopsida > Poales > Poaceae > Lolium > Lolium perenne. The sequence continues at coordinate 142,724,986 of NC_067245.2, forward strand.
ACGGTAAAGCGCGTCTGTTGATGTACAAGAGGTGGAAATACAATTGACTATTCCGTCCCACTCCAGATCTTATGGTTAACACGGGTATTATGACACAAGAATCACTGGACGACATTTGTTGTTTAATCCTAGATGGATCTAAACCCTTGCAATGGAACCTTGATACGCGTACAGCACGCGTCCGTTGGGAACCCCAAGAGGAAGGTGTGATGCGTACAGCGGCAAGTTTTCCCTCAGTAAGAAACCAAGGTTTATCGAACCAGTAGCAGCCAAGAAGCACGTTGAAGGTTGATGCCGGCGGCGTGTAGTGCGGCGCAACACCAGGGATTCCGGCGCCAACGTGGAACCTGCACAACACAACCAAATTACTTTGCCCCAACGTGACAGTGAGGTTGTCAATCTCACCGGCTTGCTGTAACAAAGGATTAGATGTATAGTGTGGATGATGATTGTTTGCAGAAAACAGTAGAACAAGTATTGCAGTAGATTGTATTCGATTAAAAGAATGGACCGGGGTCCACAGTTCACTAGAGGCGTCTCTCCCATAAGATAAATAGCATGTTGGGTGAACAAATTACAGTTGGGCAATTGACAAATAAAGAGAGCATGACCATGCACATACATGATATGATGAGTATTGTGAGATTTAATTGGGCATTACGACAAAGTACATAGACAGCTATCCAGCATGCATCTATGCCTAAAAAGTCCACCTTCAGGTTATCATCCGAACCCCCTCCAGTATTAAGTTGCAAACAACAGACAATTGCATTAAGTATGGTGCATAATGTAATCAACAACTACATCCTTAGACATAGCATCGATGTTTTATCCCTAGTGGCAACAGCACATCCACAACCTTAGAACTTTCACATCGTCCTGCATTTAATGGAGGCATGAACCCACTATCGAGCATAAATACTCCCTCTTGGAGTTACTAGCAAAAACTTGGCCAGAGCCTCTACTAATAACGGAGAGCATGCAAGATCATAAACAACACATATGTAATAGATTGATAATCAACATAGCATAGTATTCTCTATTCATCGGATCCCAACAAACACAACATATAGCATTACAGATAGATGATCTTGATCATGTTAGGCAGCTCACAAGATCCAACAATGAAACACAATTAGGAGAAGACGACCATCTAGCTACTGCTATGGACCCATAGTCCAGGGGTGAACTACTCACTCATCACTCCGGAGGCGACCATGGCGGTGAAGAGTCCTCCGGGAGATGATTCCCCTCTCCGGCAGGGTGCCGGAGGCAATCTCCTGAATCCCCCGAGATGGGATTGGCGACGGCGGCGTCTCTGGAAGGTTTTCCGTCTCGTGGCTCTCGGTACTGGAGGTTTCGCGACGAAGGCTTTAAGTAGGCGGAAGGGCAGGTCAAGAGGCGTCACGGGGGCCCCACACAGCAGGGCCGCGCGGGCCCCCTGTAGGCCGCGCCGCCCTACTGTGGCGGCGCCCCGTGGCCCCACTTCGTGACTCCTTCGGTCTTCTGGAAGCTTCGTGTGAAAATAGGCCCCTGGGCGTTGATTTCGTCCAATTCCGAGAATATTTCCTTACTGGGATTTCTGAAACCAAAAACAGCAGAAAACAACAACTGGCTCTTCGGCATCTTGTTAATAGGTTAGTGCCGGAAAATGCATAAATATGACATAAAGTATGCATAAAACATGTAGATATCATCAATAATGTGGCAGGGAACATAAGAAATTATCGATACGTCGGAGACGTATCAGCATCCCCAAGCTTAGTTCCTGCTCATCCCGAGTAGGTAAACGATAACAAAGATAATTTCTGGAGTGACATGCCATCATAACCTTGATCATACTATTGTAAGCACATGTAATGAATGCCGCGATCAAAACAATGGTAATGAAATGAGTAAACAAATGAATCATATAGCAAAGACTTTTCATGAATAGTACTTTCAAGACAAGCATCAATAAGTCTTGCATAAGAGTTAACTCATAAAGCAATAATTCAAAGTAAAGGTATTGAAGCAACACAAAGGAAGATTAAGTTTCAGCGGTCGCTTTCAACTTGTAACATGTATATCTCATGGATATTGTCAACATAAAGTAATATAACAAGTGCAATATGCAAGTATGTAGGAATCAATGCACAGTTCACACAAGTGTTTGCTTCTTGAGATGGAGAGAAATAGGTGAACTGACTCAACATAAAAGTAAAAGAAAGGCCCTTCGCAGAGGGAAGCATTGATTGCTACATTTGTGCTAGAGCTTTATTTTGAAAACATATAGAGAGCATAAAAGTAAAATTTTGAGAGGTGTTTGTTGTTGTCAACGAATGGTAGTGGGCACTCTAACCCCCTTGCCAGACAAACCTTCAAAGAGCGGCTCCCATTTTTTTTTGGGTGGCACTCCTTCCAACCTTTGCTTTCACAAACCATGGCTAACCGAATCCTCGGGTGCCTGCCAACAATCTCATACCATGAAGGAGTGCCTTTTTATTTTAGTTTTATTATGATGACACTCCTCCCCACCTTTGCTTTCTCAAGCCATGGCTAACCGAATCCTTCGGGTGCCGTCCAACAATCACATACCATGGAGGAGTGTCTATTTTTGTTAATTAATTTGGGACTGGGAATCCCATTGCCAGCTCTTTTTGCAAAATTATTGGATAAGCGGATGAAGCCACTAGTCCATTGGTGAAAGTTGCCCAACAAGATTGAAAGATAAACACCACATACTTCCTCATGAGCTATAAAACATTGACACAAATTAGAGGTGATAAATTTTGAATTGTTTAAAGGTAGCACTCAAGCAATTTACTTTGCAATGGCGGAGAAATACCATGTAGTAGGTAGGTATGGTGGACACAAATGGCATAGTGGTTGGCTCAAGGATTTTGGATGCATGAGAAGTATTCGCTCTCGATACAAGGCTTAGGCTAGCAAGGTTATTTAAAATAAACACAAGTATGAAGCGGTACAGCAAAACTTACATAAAGGCATATTGTAAACATTATAAGACTCTATACCGTCTTCCTTGTTGTTCAAACTCTTACTAGAAATTATCTAGACCTTAGAGAGGCCAATTATGCAAACCAAATTTTAGCAAGCTCTATGTATTTCTTCATTAATAGGTGCAAAGTATATGATGCAAGAGCTTAAACATGAGCACAACAATTGCCAAGTATCACATTATCCAAGACATTTTACCAATTACTACATGTAGCATTTCCCGTTTCCAACCATATAACAATTTAACGAAGAAGATTCAACCTTCGCCATGAATATTATGAGTAAAGCCTAAGGACATATTTGTCCATATGCAACAGAGGAGCGTGTCTCTCTCCCACACAATGAATGCTAGGATCCATTTTATTCAAACAAAACAAAAACAAAAACAAACAGACGTTCCAAGCAAAGTACATAAGATGTGATGGAATAAAAATATAGTTTCACTAGAGGAACCTGATAATGTTGTCGATGAAGAAGGGGATGCCTTGGGCATCCCCAAGCTTAGACGCTTGAGTCTTCTTGAAATATGCAGGGGTGAACCACCGGGGCATCCCCAAGCTTAGAGCTTTCACTCTCCTTGATCATATTGTATCATCTCCCTCTCTTGATCCTTGAAAACTTCCTCCACACCAAACTCAAAACAACTCATTAGAGGGTTAGTGCACAATCAAAATTCACATGTTCAGAGGTGATATAATAATTCTTAACACTTCTGGACATTGCACAAAGCTACTGAAAGTTAATGGAATCGAAAAATCCTTCAAGCATAGCAAAATAGGCAATGCGAAATAAAAGGCAGAATCTGTCAAAACAAAACAGTTCGTAAAGACGAATTTTATTGAGGCACCAGACTTGCTCAAATGAAAATTCTCAAATTGAATGAAAGTTTCTTACATATCTGAGGATCACTCACGTAAATTGGCATAATTTTCTGAGTTACCTACAGGGAATTAGGCCCAGATTCGTGACAGCAAGAAATCTGTTTCTGCGCAGTAATCCAAATCTAGTATGAACCTTACCATCAAAGACTTTACTTGGCACAACAATGCAACAAACTAAGATAAGGAGAGGTTGCTACAGTAGTAACAACTTCCAAGACTCAAATATAAAACAAAATTGCTGTAGTAAAACAAACACGTGGGTTATCTCCCAAGAAGTTCTTTCTTTATAGCCATTAAGATGGGCTCAGCAGTTTTAATGATGCACTCGCAAGAAATAGTAGTTGAAGCAAAAGAGAGCATCAAGAAGCAAATTCAAAACACATTTAAGTCTAACATGCTTCCTATGCATAGGAATCTTGTAAATAAACAAGTTCATGAAGAGCAAAGTAACAAGCATAGGAAGATAGAACAAGTGTAGCTTCAAAATTTTCAGCACATAGAGAGGTGTTTTAGTAACATGAAAATTTCTACAACCATATTTTCCTCTCTGATAATAATATCCAGTAGCATCATGAGCAAACTCAACAATATAACTATCACATAAAGCATTCTTATCATGAGTCTCATGCATAAAATTATTACTACTCCCAACATAAGCATAGTCAATTTTATTAGTAATAGTGGGAGCAAATTCAACAAAGTAGCTATCATTATTATTCTCATCAAGTGTAGGAGGCATATTATAATCATCATAAAATGTACTCTCCATAGTAGGTGGCACCAAAAGACCACTATCATTATAATCATCATAAATAGGAGGCAAAGTATCATCAAAGTAAATTTTCTCCTCAATGCTTGGGGGACTAAAAAGATCATGCTCATCAAAACCGGCTTCCCCAAGCTTAGAATTTTCCATATCATTAGCAACAATGGTATTCAAAGTATTCATACTAATATGTTCCATGGGTTTTTTAATTTTCGCATCAAACCATCCATGTCTTAACTCAGGAAATAATTTTAAAAGCTCACTGTTGCTTTACATTATGCTTAACTAGTGAAATAAAAACATGCATGATATTAAGTAAAGTAAAACAAGTAACTAATTTTTTTGTGTTTTCGATATAATGCAGCAAACAAAGTAGTAAATAAAATAAAGCAAGACAAAAACAAAGTAAAGAGACTGGAGGTGGAGACTCCCCTTGCAGCATGTCTTGATCTCCCCAGCAACGGCGCCAGAAAAAGAGCTTGATACGCGTACAGCACGCGTCCGTTGGGAACCTGATACGTCCAATTTGCATCACTATTTTATATCATAATTTGCTGTTATTCATTGATATATTTCATATTTGGGCATAATACTTATGTTATTTCATCTATTTTGCATGTTTCATGATTATTGGAGGATCGAGCACTGGAGCCAGGATTCTGCTGGAAAAAGCGCCGTCAGAATGCAATATTTCGGAAGATCAACATTTGATGGAAATTATATCAAAAATCCTATTTTTCCAGATGACGAAGTGAGCCAGAAGGGGGAGCTGAGGGGACCCGAGGTGGGCCCACCCCATAGGCCGGCGCGGCCCAAGGCCTGGCCGCGCCGCCCTGTGAGGAGGGGCCCACAGCCCCCTCTCGCCTCCTTTTCTTCGCGAACACCTTCGTCCCGAAAACCTAAGCTCCAGAGGGTACCTCGCGAAGAGTTACAGCCGCCTCTGCGAGGCGGAGAACACCAGAGAGAAAAGAGCTCTCCGGCGGGCTGAGATCCGCCGGGGAAATTCCCTCCCGGAGGGGGAAATCGACGCCATCGTCACCGCCATCAAGTTGAACATCATCTCCATCACCATCATCATCATCTTCATCATCATCACCGCCGTCTCCACCGCTGCACATCGTCACCGCTGTAGCAATTTGGGTTTGATCTTGATTGTTTGATAGGGGAAACTCTCCCGATATTGATTTCTACTTGTTATTGATGCTATTGAGTGAAACCGTTGGACCAAGGTTTATGTTCAGATTGTTATTCATCATCATATCACCTCTTATCATGTTCCATATGATGTCTCGTGAGTAGTTCGTTTAGTTCTTGAGGACATGGGTGAAGTCTAAATGTTAGTAGTGAAGTATGGTTGAGTAATATTCAATGTTATGATATTTAAGTTGTGGTGTTATTCTTCTAGTGGTGTCGTGTGAACGTCGACTACACGACACTTCACCTTTATGGGCCTAGGGGAATGCATCTTTTACTCGTTTGCCAATTCCGGGGTTGCCGGAGTGACAGAAACCTAAGCCCCCATTGGTATATCGATGCAAGAGGGATAGCAGGATCTCAGAGTTTAAGGCTGTGGTTAGATTTATCTTAATTACTTTCTTGTAGTTGCGGATGCTTGCAAGGGGTATAATCACAAGTATGTATTAGTCCTAGGAGGGGCGGTACATTAGCACAGGTTCACCCACACAACACTTATCAAAACAATGAAGATTAATTAGCCGTATGTAGCGAAAGCACTAGACTAAAATTCCGTGTGTCCTCGAGAACGTTTGGTCATTATAAGTAAACAAACCGGCTTGTCCTTTGTGCTAAAAAGGATTGGGCCACTCGCTGCAATTGTTACTCTCGCACTTTACTTACTCGTACTTTATTCATCTGTTACATCAAAACCCCCTGAATACTTGTCTGTGAGCATTTACAGAGAATCCTTCATTGAAACTGCTTGTCAACACCTTCTTCTCCTCGTTGGGATCGACATTCTTACTTATCGAAGATACTACGATACACCCCCTATACTTGTGGGTCATCAAGACTATTTTCTGGCGCTGTTGTCGGGGAGTGAAGTGCTATTGGTAAGTGGAATTGGTAAGGGAAACTTTTACTGTTTGTGCTGATTTTATTTCTACCTGCTGCCATAATTCATTATGGAGAGATCTTCTCTTGAGTTTTTATTTGGAAAATCTGCTACTACTGCAAAGGTAGTGGATGAGGCGCTAGGTGAGGAAGAAATACCATACAAAATACCTATGAAAATTATTGAACGCGTAGTGGGTAACCGTTATACAGGGGATGGAACTGTCCACCCTGGAGATCATTTGCCGTTTTTACATGAGTTATGCGGTTTATTCAAGTGTGCAGGTATTGCTATGGATGAAGTGAGGAAGAAACTATTCTCTATATCGCTGTCTGGTAAAGCGGCGCATTGGTATAAATTACTGGATAATGGGGATTCTCTTGAATGGAATGATATTGTGCCCCGGTTTTATTCTAAGTTCTATCCTCCAAGTGAAATTCACAAGGATCGGAACCGCATATATAATTTTTGGCCTCATGATGGAGAGAGTATTGCCCAAGCTTGGGGGAGATTGAAGTCTTTAATGCTCAAATGCCCCATTCATGAGCTTCCTGGTAATGTTATTATTGATAATTTCTATGCAAGACTTTCTTTTGAAGACAAGACCTTGCTGGATACCTCTTGTTCTGGATCATTCACGCGCAACAAGGAAGAGTTTAAAAGGGACCTTCTTAATCGGATCCAGGAAAATACTGAAGGATGGGAGAACGACAAAGATAGAGAATCAGGTATAAATTATGATTATAAATGCATTGAAGCTTTTATGGATACTGATAAATTTCGTAATATGAGTGCTACTTATGGTCTTGATTCTCAAGTTGCTGCAAATCTTTATAAAGCTTTTGCCTCTCATTATGAATTGCCTAAGAAGAATTTTGATAAGTATCATGAACCTCATAAAGATAAAATTGATTCATCTATTAATAAATGTGTTGTAGTTGAAACTGTTGATCATGTTATTCCTGAAGCTTATATTGAAAAAACTCCTTTCCCTGCTAAAATGAAAGAGTATTCTGTTATAAATAGTGTGGTTCATAAAAGTGAAAAGAAACCTATAGAACCTGAAGAACAAATAAAAGTTGAACCTGCTGTTACAATAGTTAAAGATCTTGTGACTGAAAATGTGGAGGATGGTCATATTATTTTCTGTGAAGATGCTTCTAATATTGTTTCACATCCTAATAAGTCGAAGCAAGCTAGTGTTCCTATGCTATCTGTTAGAATTGGTGATCATTGTTATTATGGTTTATGTGATATTGGTGCAAGTATTAGTGCTATTCCTTATGAGCTTTACACGGAGATTATGCACGAAATTGGTTCTTGTGAACTTGAAGATATTGATGTGGTTATTCGGCTGGCTAATAGAGAAACTATTTCTCCAATTGGTATTGTTCGAGATGTGGAAGTTCTATGCGGTAAGATTAAATATCCTGCTGACTTTTTGGTACTTGGTTCTGCTGCTAGTAAATATTGTCCTATCATTTTTGGTAGACCTTTTCTAAATACATGTGGAGCTATTATAGATTGCAAGAAAGAGAAAATTTTGACTAAATTTGCTGGTGAATCTTATGAGTTTAACTTCTCTAAATTTACCAAAACCCCTTATAAAGCTGATTTGCCTAATGATGATTTTAAAGTTGAACAGTGTGCATCTATTGTTCTTGCTCCTAATAATCCTTTGCGGCAACATTTGGAGAATAGCGAGAGTGAAATTTTTAGGAAAGAAAGAGATGAGCTTGATGAAATTTTCCTTCGTCAACCTATTCTTAAGCATGATTTACCGGTGGAAGATCTGGGTACAACACCGCCACCAAAGGAAGATCCTGTCTTTGATTTAAAACCTTTGCCTGATAATCTTAAATATACTCATATTAATGATAAGAAAATATATCCTGTTATTATTAGTTCTAAGCTTTCAGAGTCTGAAGAAGAAAGGTTATTGGAAATACTGAAGAAGCACCGAGGAGCTATTGGCTACACTCTTGATGACTTGAAGGGGATTTCTCCCTCTATTTGCCAACACGCCATTAATATGGAAGATGATGCGAAGCCTGTTGTTGAACCTCGCCATTGCCTAATTCCTAAGATGAAGGATGTGGTAAGAAATGAGGTATTAAGACTTCTTGAAGCTGGTATTATATATCCTATTGCTGATAGTAGATGGGTTAGTCCTGTGCATTGTGTTCCTAAGAAAGGAGGAATGATAATGACGAGCTCATACCTCAAAGAGTAGTTGTAGGGTATAGAATGTGCATTGATTATCGAAAAGTTAATAAGGTTACTAAAAAAGATCATTACCCTTTGCCTTTTATTGATCAAATGTTAGAAAGGTTATCTAAGAATACTCACTTTTGCTTTCTTGATGGTTATTATGGGTTTTCACAAATTGCTGCTAAAACTAAGGATCAAGATAAAACCACTTTCACTTGTCCCTATGGAACTGATGCTTATAGACGTATGCCTTTTGGTTTATGTAATGCTCCTGCTACTTTTTAAAGATGCATGTCTGCTATTTTTCATGGCTTTTGTGAGAGTATTGTGGAGGTATTCATGGATGATTTTTCTGTCTATGGGAATTCTTTTGATAATTGCTTGCGGAACCTTGATAAAGTTTTGCAGAGATGTGAAGAAACTAACCTTGTTCTTAATTGGGAGAAATTCCACTTTATGGTTAATGAAGGAATTGTATTGGGACATAAAATTTCCGAGAGAGGTATTGAAGTTGATAGAGCTAAAGTTGAAGCAATTGAGAAGATGCCCTATCCCAGGGATGTTAAAGGTATTCGTAGTGTTCTTGGTCATGCTGGGTTTTATAGGAGGTTTATTAAAGATTTCTCCAAGATTTCAAAGCCTCTTACTAATCTTCTTCAAAAATATGTACCTTTTGTTTTTGATGATGATTGTAAGGAAGCTTTTGAAACTCTAAAGAAAGCCTTAACAACTGCTCCTATAGTTGAACCTCCTGATTGGAATTTACCATTTGAAATAATGTGTGATGCTAGTGATTTTGCTGTAGGCGCTGTTCTTGGACAGCGAGTAAATAAAAAATTGAATGTTATTCATTATGCTAGTAAAACCCTTGATGCTGCTCAAAGAAATTATGCTACTACTGAAAAAGAATTGTTAGCTGTAGTCTTTGCTTGTGATAAATTTAGATCTTATATTGTTCATTCAAAAGTTACTATACATACTGATCATGCTGCAATTAGATACCTTATGCAAAAGAAAGATGCTAAGCCAAGGCTTATTAGATGGGTACTTCTGTTGCAAGAATTTGATTTACATATTGTAGATAGGAAAGGTGCTGATAATCCTGTTGCTGATAATTTGTCTAGATTGGAAAATATTGCTTATGATCCTGTTCCTGTTAATGATACTTTTCCAAATGAACAATTGGCTGTAATAAAGGTGAGCTCGCGAGACAGTCCTTGGTATGCTGATTATGCTAACTTTATTGTTTCCAAGTACTTGCCTCCAACCTTTTCAGCTCAGCAAAGGAGGAAATTCTTTTATGACTTGAGGCATTATTTTTGGGATGACCCACACTTATAAAAAGAAGGAGTGGATGGTATTCTACGAAGATGTGTTCCCGAATATGAACAACAAGAGATATTGAGTAAATGTCATGGTAGTGCTTATGGAGGACATCACGCCGGAGATAGAACCGCGCAAAAGGTTCTACAATCAGGTTTTTATTGGCCGACTCTCTTCAAAGATGGAAGGAAGTTTATTTTATCTTGTGATGAATGTCAAAGGGTTGGTAATATCTCTAGACGCAATGAAATGCCTATGAATTATACTCTTGTTATTGAACCGTTCGATTGTTGGGGATTTGACTTCATGGGACGTTTTCCCTCTTCAGAAGGTAACACTCATATACTTGTTGCTGTTGATTATGTTACTAAATGGGTGGAAGCCATACCTACAAAAAGTGCTAATGGTGAGACCTCTTTAAGAATGCTTTTAGATATTATTTTTCCTAGATTTGGAGTTCCTAGATATATTATGACTGATGGAGGTTCTCATTTTTTTCATGGTGTTTTTAGAAAAACTCTTGCTAAATATGGTATTAATCATAGAATTGCTTCCGCTTATCATCCTCAAACAGTGGGCAAGTAGAATTATCAAATAGAGAGATTAAATCTATCTTGGAAAAGACTGTTAATAAAACTAGAAAGAATTGGGCTAGTAAATTGAAGGATGCACTATGGGCTTATAGAACTGCTTATAAAAATCCCATGGGAATGTCACCTTATAAAATGGTTTATGGGAAAGCTTGTCATTTACCTTTAGAACTAGAGCACAAAGCTTATTGGGCAGTTAGAGAATTAAATAAAGATCCTAAACTTGCCGGTAATAAGAGGTTGCTGCAATTGAGTTCTCTAGATGAATGGAGAAGTGAAGCTTATGAAAATGCTAAACTCTTTAAAGAGAAAGTTAAAAAATGGCATGATAGAAGGATTATCAAAAGAGAATATAATATTGGGGATAAAGTCCTATTGTATCGGTCTCGTCTCAGATTCTTTGCAGGGAAATTACCCTCGAAGTGGGAAGGACCATATGTTGTTGAGGAGGTGTATCGTTCAGGAGCAATTAAAATTAGCTCTCTCCAAGGCAATGCTACGCAAGTGGTGAATGGACAAAGACTCAAGCATTATATCTCAGGTGATTCTTACAATGTAGATGTTGATGTTATTCGAGTGGAAACACCGGAGGCCTTCATCAAAGGACAAATTGACAGTCCGCCAGAACTCGACTTTGAATAGGTAACAGTACTGGTAATAAAAAGTTCGCAATTTACTTTCCGAACAATGTTTTTGCTGTTTTTGGAAAATATGAAAAATTACGAGATCGAAACGGAGTGGAGGAGACGCACGAGGGCGTGCCCTCATAGGCCGGCGCGGGACCCAGCCAGGCCGCGCCGCCCTATGAGCTGGCCGCCTCGTCGCCCCTTTCCGACTCTGGTTCGACCTGGTACTTTCCTTTTGTCGTGAAAATTCCTGCTATATAATCCCCCGGACCCCTGGAGGTCCGTATATCGTTTTCTCGACGTGTTTTGTTTCGAACTGTTTCTGCCAGGATTTGCTTCGAATCTAGAGCCATCATGTCTTCATCGGAAACTCCGAAGAATAGCTCCTGCAAGGACGTTGACAACTTGTACATGGAGGAGCTGAGGATGCACCCCAAGGAGTTGCTGCTCATTGTGGGAGAACTGCAGATCAAGGATGTCCAGGGTCCTAAAGGAGAAGGAAGCTTGGAAGATAGGATGGAGAAGCTAGAACAAGAGGTCTTCAAATACAAGAAGATGGCTGAGCGTGAGGTGGATATCTTCCACAAGATTGTGTCTGAACTCATTGCTGAACACGAGAAGGAAACTGCAAAGCTATGGGGCGACATCCTCTCACTTCACGACACCACCAACAAACTCCAAGCTCAACTCTATGACGTTCAGAATCAGAACTGTGAGTATGAAAACAGGTTTAAACACATAAGCCATGCTGCTAGTTTCAGGATTCCCGAGACCAAGATGTCTTTTGTTGATGGAGAGCCTCTTCCTTGGAAGTCTGATGACGGGAATTCATCACCACCATCGCCGAAGGAGTAATTCATCATCGGTATTGGCATCCCCTTGGTTTGTTCCAAGCTTGGGGGAGTGCCGCGGTATCACATCATCACTATCTTTTGCTTTTTATTGTCAAGTAGTGTCATATCATGAGTAGGGAAGTTATCATATAAGATGGGTTGCAGTTTGGAAGTATCTCTCCTTTAGCTAGTTGTCTATGTATCCCTTGGTGTGAGTTATCGTTATGGAATATTAATGAGAAGTCTTATCATTTACATATTGCACACCTTATTTTAGTTTGCAATCTCTATTATATGATCGATCTTGATTTTAGTATTGGTATCACTTTGGGAGCATTGAATAAATCTATTTGGTTTTGGCAAACTTAGCATTGGTCAATAGCAACAACACTTTGAGGTTTAAGTAGAAAAGAGGAATACATGTAGTTGTTTCATTGTCTTTCTTTCTTGTTAGCTCATAGCTTATTATTCTGAAGTTAAAACTGTTTGTGCTTACAAGGAAGATGCATGATTATTTCTATCACATGTATATTTGTTTGTTTCCTTCGACTCTTATGCTTGCTAATTAACCTTGCTAGCCAAAGACCTGTACTGAGAGGGAATACTTCTCGTGCATCCAAACCTTAACCCAAACTTATGCCATTTGTGTCCACCATATCTACCTACTACATGGTATTTCCTGCCATTCCAAGTAAATACTTCGTGTGCTACCTTTAAACAATTCAAAATTTACTATCTTTTATTTGTGTCAATGTTTTATAGCTCATGAGGAAGTATGTGGTGTTTTATCTTTCAATCTTGTTGGGCAACTTTCACCAATGGACTAGTGGCTTCATCCGCTTATCCAATAATTTTGCAAAAAGAGCTGGCAATGGGATTCCCAGTCCCAAATTAATTAATCTAAATAGACACTCCTCCATGGTATGTGATTGATGGACGGCACCCGAAGGATTCGGTTAGCCATGGCTTGTGTAAGCAAAGGTGGGGGGGAGTGTCATCATAATAAAACTAAAATAAAAAGGCACTCCTTCATGGTATGAGATTTTTGGCAGGCACCCGAGGATTCGGTTAGCCATGGTTTGTGAAAGAAAGGTTGGAAGGAGTGCCACACAAAATAAAAATAAAATGGGAGCCGCTCTTTGAAGGTTTGTCTGGCAAGGGGGTTAGAGTACCCGCTACCAGTCGTTGACAACAACAAACACCTCTCAAAATGTTACTTTCATTCTCTTTATATGATTTCAAAACTGAAAAAGCTCTAGCACATGATTTAATCCCTGCTTCCCTCTGCGAAGGGCCTGTCTTTTACTTTATGTTGAGTCAGTAAACCTATTTCCCTCCATCTCAAGCAAGCATTTGAGTAGTTGTAATCAAACCATTATATTGTGATTTGCTTCATCATGCCTTTTACTTTTCCTTGTTTAGTACAAGTTTTATCTAAATGAATATAGCTTTGCAAGTTATCAATGATCATGAGGAGACTATTATGATTGAGTATGCAAGTTGTGCCATATAAACTTTAACATGAGAGCGCTGCTCAATAAGGTAAGTATAATTTGTTAATTGTTCTCTGACCAAGAACGAAGTTTGCCATTACCAACTATGATTTCTTATGCACCTTTATTTGTGATTACCTTATACTTGTTTCAAGTTAAGTTATATGAGGGAGTTGTTTACTAGAATGTCTTGTGTGAATGAATATGATGCTTCTTGTCCGTATTTTATTTATCGACTCTTCATTCCATAAACATGTGGTCCTGTTTACCGAGTTCAGTTTCGCTTGGGGACAAGCGAAGTCTAAGCTTGGGGGGAGTTGATACGTCCAATTTGCATCACTATTTTATATCATAATTTGCTGTTATTCATTGATATATTTCATATTTGGGCATAATACTTATGTTATTTCATCTATTTTGCATGTTTCATGATTATTGGAGGATCGAGCACCGGAGCCAGGATTCTGCTGGAAAAAGCGCCGTCAGAATGCAATATTTCGGAAGATCAACAGTTGATGGAAATTATATCAAAAATCCTATTTTTCCAGATGACGAAGCGAGCCAGAAGGGGGAGCTGAGGGGACCCAAGGTGGGCCCACCACATAGGCCGGCGCGGCCCAAGGCCTGGCCGCGCCGCCCTGTGAGGAGGGGGCCCACAGCCCCCTCTCGCCTCCTTTTCTTCGCGAACGCCTTCGTCCCGAAAACCTAAGCTCCAGAGGGTACCTCGCGAAGAGTTACAGCCGCCTCTGCGAGGCGGAGAACACCAGAGAGAAAAGAGCTCTCCGGCGGGCTGAGATCCGCCGGGGAAATTCCCTCCCGGAGGGGGAAATCGACGCCATCGTCACCGCCATCAAGTTGGACATCATCTCCATCACCATCATCATCATCTTCATCATCATCACCACCGTCTCCACCGCTGCACATCGTCACCGCTGTAGCAATTTGGGTTTGATCTTGATTGTTTGATAGGGGAAACTCTCCCGGTATTGATTTCTACTTGTTGTTGATGCTATTGAGTGAAACCGTTGGACCAAGGTTTATGTTCAGATTGTTATTCATCATCATATCACCTCTGATCATGTTCCATATGATGTCTCGTGAGTAGTTCGTTTAGTTCTTGAGGACATGGGTGAAGTCTAAATGTTAGTAGTGAAGTATGGTTGAGTAATATTCAATGTTATGATATTTAAGTTGTGGTGTTATTCTTCTAGTGGTGTCGTGTGAACGTCGACTACACGACACTTCACCTTTATGGGCCTAGGGGAATGCATCTTGTACTCGTTTGCCAATTGCGGGGTTGCCGGAGTGATAGAAACCTAAGCCCCCGTTGGTATATCGATGCAGGAGGGATAGCAGGATCTCAGAGTTTAAGGCTGTGGTTAGATTTATCTTAATTACTTTCTTGTAGTTGCGGATGCTTGCAAGGGGTATAATCACAAGTATGTATTAGTCCTAGGAGGGGCGGTACATTAGCACAAGTTCACCCACACAACACTTATCAAAACAATGAAGATTAATTAGCCGTATGTAGCGAAAGCACTAGAATAAAATCCCGTGTGTCCTCGAGAACGTTTGGTCATTATAAGTAAACAAACCGGCTTGTCCTTTGTGCTAAAAAGGATTGGGCCACTCGCTGCAATTGTTACTCTCGCACTTTACTTACTCGTACTTTATTCATCTGTTACATCAAAACCCCCTGAATACTTGTCTGTGAGCATTTACAGTGAATCCTTCATTGAAACTGCTTGTCAACACCTTCTGCTCCTCGTTGGGATCGACATTCTTACTTATCGAAGATACTACGATACACCCCCTATACTTGTGGATCATCAGAACCCCAAGAGGAAGGTGTGATGCGTACAGCGGCAAGTTTTCCCTCAGTAAGAAACCAAGGTTTATCGAACCAGTAGGAGCCAAGAAGCATGTTGAAGGTTGATGGCGGCGGAGTGTAGTGCGGCGCAACACCAGGGATTCCGGCGCCAACGTGGAACCTGCACAACACAACCAAATTACTTTGTCCTAACGTGACAGTGAGGTTGTCAATCTCACCGGCTTGCTGTAACAAAGGATTAGATGTATAGTGTGGATGATGATTGTTTGCAGAAAACAGTAGAACAAGTATTGCAATAGATTGTATTCGATTAAAAGAATGGACCGGGGTCCACAGTTCACTAGAGGCGTCTCTCCCATAAGATAAATAGCATGTTGGGTGAACAAATTACAGTTGGGCAATTGACAAATAAAGAGAGCATGACCATGCACATACATGATATGATGAGTATTGTGAGATTTAATTGGGCATTACGACAAAGTACATAGACCGCTATCCAGCATGCATCTATGCCTAAAAATTCCACCTTCAGGTTATCATCCGAACCCCCTCCAGTATTAAGTTGCAAATAACAGACAATTGCATTAAGTATGGTACGTAATGTAATCAACAACTACATCCTTAGACATAGCATCGATGTTTTATCCCTAGTGGCAACAGCACATCCACAACCTTAGAACTTTCTGTCACTGTCCCAGATTTAATGGAGGCATGAACCCACTATCGAGCATAAATACTCCCTCTTGGAGTTACTAGCAAAAACTTGGCCAGAGCCTCTACTAATAACGGAGAGCATGCAAGATCATAAACAACACATAGGTAATAGATTGATAATCAACATAGCATAGTATTCTCTATTCATCGGCTCCCAACAAACACAACATATAGCATTACAGATAGATGATCTTGATCATGTTAGGCAGCTCACAAGATCCAACAATGAAGCACAATTAGGAGAAGACGACCATCTAGCTACTGCTATGGACCAAGAGTCCAGGGGTGAACTACTCACTCATCACTCCGGAGGCGACCATGGCGATGAAGAGTCCTCCGGGAGATGATTCCCCTCTCCGGCAGGGTGCCGGAGGCGATCTCCTGAATCCCCCGAGATGGGATTGGCGGCGGCGGCGTCTCTGGAAGGTTTTCCGTCTCGTGGCTCTCGGTACTGGGGGTTTCGCGACGAAGGATTTAAGTAGGCGGAAGGGCAGGTCAAGAGGCGTCACGGGGGCCCCACACAGCAGGGCCACACGGGCCCCCTGTAGGCCGCGCCGCCCTACTGTGGTGGCGCCCCGTGGCCCCACTTCGTGACTCCTTCGGTCTTCTGGAAGCTTCGTGTGAAAATAGGCCCCTGGGCGTTGATTTCGTCCAATTCCGAGAATATTTCCTTACTAGGATTTCTGAAACCAAAAACAGCAGAAAACAGCAACTGGCTCTTCGGCATCTTGTTAATAGGTTAGTGCCGGAAAATGCATAAATATGACATAAAGTATGCATAAAACATGTAGATATCATCAATAATGTGGCATGGAACATAAGAAATTATCGATACGTCGGAGACGTATCAAACCTCCACCATATCAACACAATCCATGGTTCCATTGCCCACCACATAGTCATATTCATAGTTATGAAAATGGTGGTTTTGCTTTTTTATGCAATAGTGATAAACATAGTACTTTGCAAGTAATTTGGTAAAAATACTCAAATGACATGAGCAAGCGATGAACTTGCCTTTCTTGACTGCAAGATTATGCAGACAAGGTCTTCGATACGCAATAACTCCAAATTCTGAAATAGCATCATCGTCCGGTAAGGACGATGTTTAAAAGATTGTCAAGGATGCAATAATGCATAAGTATGAGATGCAAATTCTCTAAGCGTGACCTAACCCCGATGATTTAGGATTAGAGAGTGGTAATGATTAGTTCAGGGTGTGTTGCACTTTTAGAGTGATTCACAAACAAGGTTCTTATTCAGGGTTGTGTGGTTTTAGAATCATAAGCAAGTGGTAAAATGCATAGTAACAATCATACATACCAAGAAATTGTAGTTGTATAATAAGTAAAGAGTAGTTGTCAATTTTAATACTATATGGCATGGTTAATGATTACTTGTTATATTCTTCAAAAGAATAACTTTTGAAGAACATGTTCTTGAATGAATAACAAGTATGATAATTAGGTTTGTGGGGTTCTATGGTTTTCTATGGTTCTAATTGGTTTCTGGAGTAAGTAGTAGATGGATCCCAATAAGGTTGGATTCATCAATATCTAGGGCTGGTAAGGTTGAGTTAAGCCTAGGCATCCTAAGCAATTATTCGTACAAGGTTGCTATTAAGGTGGTATATCTTAGTGGTAATGGATAGCTAGGATTTATAGGTCCTGTTAGGCAAGGTTGTTGACTACTCCTTCTTTACTTCAAAAGAGTACTTTTTGAAGAACATACTTCTTAAGTAATAAGAAGTATTGCAATTAGGATTGAGGTTGTCTAGGGTTTGCTATTGGATCTACTAAGTAAGGAATGCTTGGTTCTTAAATAGGATGATGCATAAGTATCTCACACTGGTAGGTTTGAGTGGAGTATGGTATGTAAGATAAACATTAGTCATGGTTACTATTAGGGTTCATCACAATGGTGTGATGCTAAGCGTAGATAATTAAGGATGATGGTTTTAGTAATGGGAGCTAGGGTTCAGACTTGGTTGATCCTATTTGATTATCTAGGTCTGATGAAGATGAACACATGTAATACCAATGTATTAGAGATGGGTCTCTATTATTTTATGAAGACATGGCAATTTGTTTTGTTGCTACTAAGGAGCTATGAATGGAATCAAAGTATCATGATCACATGTTCTAACCTAGGGTTTAGGGTTGGAAACAATTTAGGGTTCACACATAAAATAGTGGAGCTAGGTTTCCTAATGGAGTTAGGGTTTTAGGGTTTCTGATGAAATGATAGGTTTCTAGTGTTCTCCCTTATGGAACTAGGGTTTTCTAATTATTCGAACATCCTTGAATTAATAAATTATTTGCAAAGTTAAATTTATTAATAATTTTGAAATAAAAATAATATTTGATTTGGTATTTTTCTATTTTTAAAGATTTTAATAATTAAGGTAATTATTAACCAGGGTTTAAATCCCTCTAATAAGGATCTAACAAAATAACAAATAAATAAAATTAGTTTTAATATTTTATTTATTTACTTACTGGTTTTTATTTAATTTGAAAAGTTTTCCTAATTATTGAATTTTTAATTCAATTAAGAAAAATAGAAAAGGCTTAATTAATAATGATTAAACAATTAATTTTTATTAAAAATAAAATTTCATATTATATTTTTATTGGATAGATTTTATTTTTAGGATCATTTAGATATCTTATTCATATTTTTCTGAATTAAAATGAATTTTATAAATTCATGTAAAGTTTCAGGTATTTTCTGTAATTTGAAATAAACTAAAAACACTAAACACACCAGTCAAACCCCACCCGTAGACACAGACGGGTGGGGTCTTTGACCAGGTCAGTGGCCACGCAGGCAACGACCGGTCAAAGTACTTGCGTTGGACCCCACGGCCACATCGGCCTTGCCGGCGGCTCAACGCCGGCGGCAGTCTGGGACGGTGCCGCCGATTTAGGGCACGAGAGGGCGCGATGTTGGTTCTGTTCGAACCAGAAGTGGATATGGAATCTAATGGTGGTGTGCCATTGTCTATTGGTCGCCGAAATCACGTCGGTGGACATGTTCCGCGGCGGTGCTCTCCGGCGAGGTTCCTAACTCGAGATACAGTGCATGCCGGGAAGTATATGAGGGTTCAATCGACGCGCAAGCTCACCGTGGGGCTTGTAGAAGGCTCGACGATGACGATTATCGACGAAGGAAACCTCACAGTCGCCGATTCCGACGAGCTACTGTGAAGGGGAAACTTCAAATTGGCTCAATTTTGAGGTTCCCCGGATGTGTAGCTTGGCCAGAGTAGAGAAGACTATTTCTCAAAAGGTTGGCCAGTGTAGTTTGGAAATGGCATCTACATAGTCATAATTTCCAATATTAATTTAAGTTGGTCCAAACTATTTCTCAAAAGGTTCTTTTAATTACCTATTGATAGTTAAGTTTTTATATTTATCTTTTGTTACATTGCATTAAACAATTTACAAGGCATAGCTTAATATCTAGTTTCTTATTTGAGCATATGATCTCATAACATTATTTCATGTGCTCATGGTGGTTATTGATTTGGATGATTGTTTAAGGTTATTTTAAAGTATTATTGTCATCTTCTAAACCCTTAGTTTAATATGGTTAAGGTGGATTTTATTCCTCTCATGAGACTACTATTTATTTGGAAACACTAGTTACTGGCACCTACATAGGCATGGCTTGGAAGATAGGTTAAATTGTTATTTTGATTCATTTCAGGGTTGACTAAATAATCCCCTTACTCATATTCAGGCTTAGGCATGGTTCTAGGATTATACTAGTGATCCCCATGTGATACATAAGTTAAAGTTGGGATAGGGCATTGGTTATAAATGTAGGTGGACCTCTTGTTGAATTATCTAGGGTTGATCTTCCTCACCACTAATAGGATGATTCAATCCAAGATCATTTGGATTGTTATAGGGACTGAACCATACAAGGTTTGTTGCTATTCAGTTGTTTCTCTACTTAATCTATTGGAAATGGTTTTAGGTTTGCTAGTGGTTCCCTTATTATTTTATGGAAGGGTTGATATCTTCTTATAATATTAGGGTTTAACTTATCCTCACATTTCTCTAAAGTATGATCATGTATTAGACATGATCATCTTGTTCTTTAATATTTCCTACCTCAAGTTCTTAGGGTTTATGATCATTACACAATTTATAATAATCAAGGTTTGGCTTCCTAAGTTATCTCTCAAGAATCAGGTTTCTCATTCCCAAGATTAAGTATTGTCTTGATCAACTAAACATAGTTTCTTTCTTATATTATCATGAATGGATATGGTTACCTCAATAACTTATATCCCAGGAGAATGCCTGAGACAATAACTTATAGTTCTACTTAAGGAATGATGGTTTAACCATTTGAATATATAATAGGTCTCTCCCTTAAATCCAAGTGTTTCCTCAACTAACTTGAGTGTAACAATATCTTGAGCTCTCTTATATAGGAATGGATTATTCTAGGGTTTATGGTGTACTCACAGGATCTCATTAGATAGTAAAGGGTTAAGTCTCCACCTAGATGCTTAGTTGGATTAGTTACTACTTTACTTCATCAATTCATGGATATGATCTTACTCCATTTGGTATTGGCTATCTCACCACTCCCAGATGAAATGGTTTAACTCCTAATACTTTAGTTCAAATGTTGTCCTTTATTCTTAAATATGTAAAGCTTGGATTAGTATGAATGGTCACTCTCATTTGGGAAGGACTTGAATATTATCCCAAGGTTATGGTCTTAGGATGATGTTTTGATTACATTGATGTATATCCAAGGTTTATCTCAAGGTTTGTCATTGCTTCTCTAATAAATAATATAGAACTCTCACCTCTCTAGGTTTGATGTATAATAATTTGGAATGTAGAAGAATATATACTTCTTGAGTGGATCTCCTTGTTATAATTCCAATGTTGAAGTGGAATGAATACCATGAGGTTTCATGGTAGGATCATGGATTAGTTTTAAGACATGGAGAAGATAAGTCAAGAATGGTTTCTCCATTTTATTGTTACTTGGTTTGTAATTGAACAGATGCTCTTATGTTATGGCAATGATTACCATATTATGATCTGTTATAATATCAAGCAATGGATCATTGATTGAAGTGTTGTTGTGTTAGATTTAATTCCATTTGATCTAACCCCTTAGATCAAATCATCTCTACCCAAAACAAGGTTTTAGCAAAGTCACATTGAGGTTTATAGCGCTTGACTTGATGAGCTACTTCAATTCCACCAAGGTCAAGTGAAACTTCAGTTACTGTGACTGTTTTACTTTAAAGCGCGAAAATTCCCTAGATTTTCTATGCACGAATGCAATGCACACATCAGTTTCCTCTTTTTTTTGTAACCCCAATTACCTGGGATATTACAATGACGGTCTATGTATTATGTTGTAATGCCCAAACAAATCTCATAGTAATCATCTTGTCATGGATGGTCGGTATTTTGTCAATTGCCCAGCTGTAATTTGTTCACCCAGCATGTTATTTATCTTTATGGAGAGACACCTCTAGTAAACTGTGGACCCCGGTCCTTTCCTTTACCTTTCTATTGGGGTTCCCCAATGGTGTGCAATCTGCGCTCATCAATATGCGAGAGTTGGGGCTGCCCTAATAGACACCGTACTTGTGCAGCACATCATCAGCGCATTGGGAGTTATCCTTACCCCTTCCGTTGAGCTCGTACGTGTACCATGGGTAGCTTGCGCACTGTCGCGTCGTTGAGCTGATAAATCATGACAAATCGCACCTGCATGGCACAACAGAAGCAGACCGGGAGCACTCCCTTCCTCCATCCACCGAATCGACGAAGGATCAGCAAGCGGTAGTGGAGCCACGTGAAAGGTCATTTCAGCTGCGCGAGTTCCTGCTCATCTTTCACTAGCGGATTGTATCAATGTTTCAGATGATCTATTGAATGAACTGGCTATGGAATTTGGTTCTCGGATGGGTAAAATATCATTCACTAAGGAAGCTCTCTTCTAGCTCAAGCTTTCTGTCATAGGGTGCACGTCTTCAGTTAATTAGTTCGACTTTGACTTCCATGCTGCTTCACTTCTTGTTCTCTTTGCAACTCCCTCCAGGGTTAACCAATCAGCTAGATAGAATACTCAGGCAGTCTTTATGGCATGACAAGGATGGGGAACCTAAGCAATCCTTGGTTTCATGGGACATGATCTGTAAGCCGAAGCTCAAAGGATGGGCTCGGTGTAGTGAATTTCTAAAACAAAAATGTGGCGTTGTTGATCAAGTTTCAAGATAAATTTTATAATAAAAAGGATGTTCCTTGCATGTACTTAAGTTGGTTTGGTCATTATCAAGGAAAAATCCACATAAGGAAAAGCTATATGGCTCTTTTTGGTGGAGAGATGTTTTAAAACAAGTGGGTAACTTCAGAGGTGTGGCTTCGATATTGCATGGTAGGGGAGATACTATGTTCTTTTGAACTGACAACTGGAATATCGATGGTTCTTCATAGCCAATGTGTAGCAGATACCCTAGACTCTTTTCATTTGTACTCAGTAATACTATATCGGTTTCCGAGTTTTTTCACGTTGAGGACCTGGTGAGTTTGTTCTATAGACCTTTATCCAGGCAAGCTTTTCAAGAGTAGGGGGAACTTAGGAGATTATGCATGATAACCCTCTACCTGAGCATAATGATATGTGGAATTAGTTTTGGGGTGACAAATATTCTGCGACAAGCTTTTATGATCATGTTTATGCTCATATTCAAGTGCCTAAGTTTTTTAAATGGCTATGGAAGTCAAGTTGTATGATGAAAACTTAGATGCTTGGATGGTTGTTACTATCAGATAGGTTGAATACTAGGGACTTACTTCAGCGCCGGCATTGGAAGGTCACAGATGATACCCATTGCCAGCTTTGTATCTTATGGGTTTGTGAGGATCGCATTCAGCTGTTCCTTGAGTGCAATTTTAGTGCGTGGATTTGGAATTATCTTCAGGTTGAGTGGCATCATCCTTATGATGATTTGCAATTGGTTTGGAGCATGCAAAGAGAAGTTTTCCACATCCCTTCTTCATGCAAGTTCTTGTCATGGCTTATTGGAACATGTGGCTAATCGAGAATGGTAAAAAAATTAGGCAAGAGAAATGCTCTTTCACTAGGTGGAAGAGTAAGTATGTACATGATATATCACTTCTACAATACCACATCAAAGCAAATCATAAGGACAACTTGCTAAGTTGGATTAGGTCTCTGCCTTAGTGCCATGATCTTATCCTATTGTACATAGGTTCATCTTTTTCTGAGTTTGTACATAACTTTGGTTGAGGTTGAGTATAAATTTTTTTTGTGGGAATTTCTGCCTCACGGTCTTTGGTTTCATTTAAAAACTTCACAAACAACATCGGCTGGTAATGTATTAGAAATGGACGTGTCTAGCTAGCATCCTTGTGCTACTTTGTCCGGCCCAGCATCCACGTGCTGGTTTGTCCTGGCTAGCACTCGTCCAAAAAACAACATACAACCGTGCGTCCCCATCCCTCCACATGGTTCCCGAACGATGGACCAGCCCTCACGTGCTGGTGTAGCCCCACAGCACACAAGCACCAACCAGGCCCAAGCCCAGGACCACGTGGTGCCCCTTCTCTCTTCTTCCTCTCCCGCAGATCTCCATTAAACCTGCAATTCATTAGTGATTCACAGCTTAGGTAAAAAGGAAAACAAAACGAAGGAGGTAATCTCATCACAAGAACCAAACTTCCCCTATCTCCCTTTATTTCTCCTCTTCTTTTAATCTTGGTGATGCGGGCTGAGCCCGTGTGGGTTGCCCGGTCTCACGAATTGACCCTGGTGAGTGTGATTGCGGAGGGGGATTCGCGGGGAAGTGGATGAACGCGAAGAACTCGATACAAACACACTCACTCGGTTATCCTCGTTGGCCCGAATCACCAACTCGATAGAGGTTGCGAGAAAAGACCTTCCGGTAGAAGTCCCGCAAAGAGATCGACGAATCGAACCCGAGAGATCTAGAAGGGTGAAAAGACCGGAAGGTTGATGGAAGCAAGAAAAAGACCAAATAAGGTAGAAGTGCAAGCAAAAGATCAACAAACGGTAGAAGTCACCAAAGAGATCACCAAGGTTCGATAAGTAGGGATACAATAGATGGTTAATCTAAGGTGGGGGTTTCCCAAATCCACAAAGGGATAATAGAGGCATAAGCCAATTCATCTAAACATCATCTCTAACCTAATGAAGGTGGGGGTGGGTGCCTATTTATAGGGAACCACTAAGGAGGGGCAGTTTGGTAATTGGGTATAAACAGCCAGGGCCACTGATGGGCAGATGGACGGTCTAGATGCGATGCTGACTTGTTGGGCGACAGTGCCGGTGGAGGCAGGGCGGCAGTGTCGGCGTGGGCGTCGAGCTGGTGGCTTGGCGGCAGTGCCGGGCACTCCAGCCGGCAGTGCCGGGGTCGGCGGTAGTGCCGGCCTGTGGTGGGCAGCTGTGTCGGCCCTGGAGCTCCCAGCTCCTTTTCCTCCTTCTCTTCCATGCCTCCGTGACATCTGCCTTGCGTCCTCGGGTCTCTGTGGCATCTTCTCTTCCCTTCGTACTTGTCGTCGAGTTTCTATCATCAAGAAGTGACGGAGTATGAAGTAGTATATTATTCAAAATAGGCGATTCGAGGCACGCGTAAAGGAGAAGATTCACCTTTGCGTGTCGTCTTGGCGATGAAGCACATGATGCGGTGAAGACCGAAAGTCGCCCCGTATCATCTCCCCCCACTTGAAAAAGAGTCGTCCACGACGATAACTCATCATGAACGTGTAGAGGAGGTAGATGACACGAACGCTTGAATGTTGCTTCACTTGTCAAGAGCCCTATGAATAGCACAAGAAAAGCCAAGCAACACTCAAAGCATAGCCAATGTTCCACGGGTTTAGCAAGAGAGCGCAAGTAGAAGGAGGTCACCTTAGCATAATGTCGGTGTGCTCTCATTGAGAGATCTTGTGTAGTAGATGTATGGGGTTGAACCCATTCGTTGATGCTCATTCTCAAGTCACGTGTACCTTCACACAACAAAGACCAAGCAAGTATGTTTGTGTGTGATATTGGAGCACATCATCGATGACATGTCCTTTCATGTTCACAACACCGTTAGCACAACACAAATTTATCAAGAATAATGCATGTGCAAGGTCAATGTGTAAGAACTCCGTATGAACATCTTCCAAATGCGGAAACACAAAAACTCCAAATTGTGACACGATGATACGTCTCCAACGTATCTATAATTTCTGATGTTCCATGCTTCTTTTATGACAATACCTACATGTTTTGTTCACACTTTATGATGATTTTATGCGTTTTCCGGAACTAACCTATTAACAAGATGCCGAAGTGCCGCTTCTGTTTTCATTGTTTTTGGTTTCAGAAATCTTACACAGGAAATATTCTCTGAATTGGACGAAATCAAGGCCCACGATCTTATATTTCCACGAAGCTTCCAGAACACCGAAGAGGACCAGAGAGGAGGCCCAGGGCCCCCACACATGGTGGCGACGCGGCAAGAGGGGGGGCGCGCCCCCCTGGTGTGTGGGACCCCCAGACCCCTTCCGACTCCGTTTCTTCGCCTATATAAGTCGTCGTGACCTAAAACTTCGATAAGAATAAGCCACGGTACGAGAAATCTTCCAGAGCCGCCGCCGTCGCGAAGCCAAGATTCGGGGGACAGAAGTCTCTGCTCCGGCACGCCGCCGGGACGGGGAAGTGCCCCCGGAAGGCATCTCCATCGACACTGATACGTCTCCAACGTATCTATAGTTTCTGATGTTCCATGCTTGTTTTATGACAATACCTACATGTTTTGTTCACACTTTATATCGTTTTGATGCGTTTTCCGGAACTAACCTATTGACGAGATGCCGAAGTGCCAGTTGCTGTTTTCTGCTGTTTTTGGTTTCAGAAATCCTACGAAGGAAATATTCTCGGAATCGGACGAAATCAATGCCCAACATCTTATTTTTCCCGAAACCTTCCAGAACACCGGAGAGACACCAGAGGAGAGGCCCAGGGCCACCACACGTGTGGGCAGCGCGGCCCAGGGGGGCGCGCCCCCCAACTGTGTGGCTGCCCCGCAGCCCCTCCGACTCCGCCTCTTCGCCTATTTAGGCCTCCTTGACCTAAAACATCGACACCGATTGACGAAACCCGAGAAAACCTTCCAGAGCCGCCGCTATCGCGAAACTCCAATTCGGGGGACAGAAGTTTCTGTTCCGGCACCCTGCCGGGATGGGGAATTGCCCCCGGAAGCCGTCTCCACCGCCATCTTCACCGCCATCGCTGCCTCCATGATGAGGAGGGAGTAGTTCACCCCCGGGGCTAAGCGCTCTGTTGTAGCTATGTGGTTCATCTCTCTCTGTGTGATCTAGTTGAATATCATCTATGTGCTCCTCTAGTGATGTTATTAAAGTAGTCTATTCCTCCTCCATGATGTAATGTTGATAGTGTGTGCATCATGAAGTACTTGGTATATGCTATGATTGTGATCTCTTGTAGATTATGAAGTTAACTATTACTATGATGGTATTGATGTGATCTATTCCTCTCATAATGTGATGGTAACAGTGTGCATGCTATGTTAGTACTTGGTATAGTTGTGTTGATCTATCATGCACTCTAAGGTTATTTAAATATGAATATCGAATGTTGTGGAGCTTGTTAACTCCGGCATTGAGGTGCTCTTGTAGCCCTACACAATTAGTGGTGTTCATCATCCAATAAGAGAGTGTAGAGTGGTTTTATTATGTGATCAATGTTGAGAGTGTCCACTAGTGAAAGTAGGATCCCTAGGCCTTGTTTCTAAACATCGAATCTCCGTTTGTTTACTGTTCCGTTGCATGTTTACTCGTTGCCATATTTTATTCAGATTGCTATTGCCACTCATAGTCATCCATATCATTTGCATCTCACTATCTCTTCGCCGAACTAGTGCACCTATACATCTGACAAGTGTATTGGGTGTGCTGGGGACACAAGAGACTTCTTGCATTGTGATCGCAGGGTTGCTTGAGAGGGATATCTTTGACCTCTTCCTCCCTGAGTTCGATAAACCTTGGGTGATCCACTTAAGGGAAAACATGCTGCTGTTCTACAAACCTCTGCTCTTGGAGGCCCAACACTGTCTACAGGAAAAGGAGTGTGCGTAGACATCAAGCTATTTTCTGGCGCCGTTGCCGGGGAGGAAAGGTAAATGGTACTCACACTCCGGATCTCGGCTACTAAGCTATTTTCTGGCGCCGTTGCCGGGGAGGAAAGGTAAAAGGTACTCACACTCCGGATCTCGGCAACTAAGCTATTTTCTGGGTGAGTGCTCGAAGCTATTTCCTTTAGATCCTGCAATTGCATCTTTTTGTTTCTTGTTTTACACTAGTAAGGCATAATGGAAAACAACTGTGAGCTCTTTAATCTATTTCCTGAGTTAAGACATAAATGGTGTGTTGCAAAAATTTAAAAACCTATGGAACCTCATTTGCATGCTAATGGCAATGTTATTAGTATGAATACTTTGAACACCACTATTGCTAATGCTATGGAAAATTCTAAGCTAGGGGAAGCTGGCTTTGATGAGCATGATATTTTTAGTCCCCCAAGCATTGAGGAGAAAATTTTCTTTGATGATACTTTGCCTCCTATTTATGATGATTATAATGATAGTAGTCTTTTGGTGCCACCTACTATGGAGGATAAATTTAATTATGATTACAATATGCCTCCTATATTTGATGATAGCTACTTTGTTGAATTTGCTCCCACTACAATTAATAAGAATGACTATGCTTATGTTGGGAGTAGTAATAATTTTATGCATGAGACTCATGATAAGAATGTTTCATTTGATAGTTATATTGTTGAGTTTGTTCATGATGCTACTGAAAATCATTATGAGAGAGGAAAATATGGTTGTAGAAATTTTCATGTTACTAAAAAACCCTCTCTTTTTGCTGAAAATCTTGAAGTTGCACTTGTCTAGTTTTCCTATGCTTATTGCATTATGCCTAAATGACTTGTTTATTTACAAGATTCCTTTTCATAGGAAGTGGGTTAGACTTAAATGTGTTTTGAATTTGCTTCTTGATGCTCTCTTTTGCTTCAACGCTTATTTCTTGCGAGTGCATCATTAAAACTGCTGAGCCCATCTTAATGGCTATAAAGAAAGCACTTCTTGGGAGATAACCCATGTGTTTATTTTACTACAGTACTTTTGTTTTATATTTGAGTCTTGGAAGTTGTTACTACTGTAGCAACCTCTCCTTATCTTTATTTTGTTGCATTGTTGTGCCAAGTAAAGTCTTTGATAGTAAGGTTCATACTAGATTTGGATTGCTGCGCAGAAACAGATTTCTTGCTGTCACGAATTTGAGCAATAGTCTCTGTAGGTAACTCAGAAAAATCTGCCAATTTACGTGAGTGATCCTCAGATATGTACGCAACTTTCATTCAATTTGAGCATTTTCATTTGAGCAAGTCTGGTGCCTCTAAAAAATTCGTCTTTACGGACTGTTCTGTTTTGACAGATTCTGCCTTTTATTTCGCATTGCCTCTTTTGCTGTGTTGAATGGATTTTTTTGTTCCATTAACTTCTAGTAGCTTTGGGAAATGTCCAGAAGTGTTAAGAATGATTGTGTCACCTCTGAACATGTGAATTTTTGATTATGCACTAACCCTCTAATGAGTTTGTTTTGAGTTTGGTGTGGAGAAAGTTTTCAAGGGTCAAGAGAGGAGGATGATATAATATGATCAAGAAGAGTGAAAGGTCTAAGATTGGGGATGCCCCCGTGGTTCATCCCTGCATATTTCAAGAAGACTCAAGCATCTAAGCTTGGGGATGCCCAAGGCATCCCCTTCTTCATCGACAAAATTATCAGGTCACTTCTCTTGAAACTATATTTTTATTCGGTCACATCTTATGTACTTTACTTGGAGCGTCTGTGTGTTTTATTTTTGTTTTGTTATTTTCATTCTCTGAATAAATGCATGTGTGGGAGAGAGACACGCTCCGCTGGTTCATATGAACACATGTGTTCTTAGCTTTTAATATTCATGGCAAAGGTTGAAACTGCTTCGTTAATTGTTATATGGTTGGAAACGGAAAATGCTACATGTGGTAAATGGTATAATGTCTTGAATAATTTGATACTTGGCAATTGTTGTGGTCATGTTTAAGCTCTTGCATCATATACTTTGCACCTATTAGTGAAGAAATACATAGAGCTTGCTAAAATTTGGTTTGCATGATTGGTCTCTCTAAGGTCTAGATATTTTCTAGTAAGGGTTTGAACAACAAGGAAGACAGTGTAGAGTCTTATAATCCTTGCAATATGTTCTTATGTGAGTTTTGCTGTACCGGTTCATACTTGTGTTTGCTTCAAACAACCTTGCTAGCCTAAGCCTTGTATTGAGAGGGATTACTTCTCGTGCATCCAAAATTCTTGAGCCAAAAACTATGCCATCTGTGTCCACCATGCCTACCTACTACATGGTATTTCTCTGCCATTCCAAAGTAAATTGCTTGAGTGCTATCTTTAAACACTTCAAAAGTTATTACCTCTTATTTGCGTCAATGTTTTATAGCTCATGAGGAACTATGTGGTGTTTATCTTTCAATCTTGTTGGGCAACTTTCACCAATGGACTAGTGGCTTCATCCGCTTATCCAATAACTTTGCAAAAAGAGCTAGCAATGGGGCTCCCAGCCCCAAATTAATTAACTTTCATAATTTTACAAATAGACACTCCTCCATGGTATGTGATTGTTGGACGGCACCCGAGGATTCGGTTAGCCATGGCTTGAGAAAGCGAAGGTGGGGAGGTGTGTCATCTAAATAAAACTAAAATAAAAGGCACTCCTTCGTGGTATGAGATTGTTGGCAGGCACCCGAGGATTCGGTTAGCCATGGTTTGTGAAAGCAAGGTTGGAAGGAGTGCCACCCAAAATAAAATTCATGGGAGCCTCTCTTTGAAAGACTGTCTGGCAAGGGAGTTAGAGTGCCCATTACCATTCGTTGACAACAACAAACACCTCTCAAAACTTTACTTTTATGCTCTCTTTATGTTTTCAAAATAAAAGCTCTAGCACAAATATAGCTATCCATGCTTCCCTCTGCGAAGGGCCATTCTTTTACTTTTATGTTGAGTCAGTTTACCTACTTCCTTCCATCTTTAGAAGCAAACACTTGTGTTAACTGTGCATTGATTCTTACATACTTGCTTATTTGAACTTATTATATTACTTTATGTTGACAATATCCATGAGATATACATGTTAGAAGTTGAAAGCAACCGCTGAAACTTAATCTTCCTTTGTGTTGCTTCAATACCTTTACTTTGAATTTATTGCTTTATGAGTTAACTCTTATGCAAGACTTATTGATGCTTGTCTTGAAAGTACTATTCATGAAAAGTCTTTGCTATATGATTCAGTTGTTTAATCATTGTCTTTACCATTGCTTTGAATCACTTCATTCATCTCATATGCTTTACAATAGTATGATCAAGATTATGTTGGTAGCATGTCACTTCAGAAATTATCTTTTATCATTTACCTACTCGAGGACGAGTAGGAACTAAGCTTGGGGATGCTGATACGTCTCCAACGTATCTATAATTTCTGATGTTCCATGCTTGTTTTATGACAATACCTACATGTTTTGTTCACACTTTATATCGTTTTGATGCGTTTTCCGGAACTAACCTATTGACGAGATGCCGAAGTGCCAGTTGCTGTTTTCTGCTGTTTTTGGTTTCAGAAATCCTACAAAGGAAATATTCTCGGAATCGGACGAAATCAATGGCCAACATCTTATTTTTCTCGGAACCTTCCAGAACACCGGAGAGACACCAGAGGAGAGGCCTAGGGCCACCACACGTGTGGGCGGCGCGGCCCAGGGGGGGCGCCCCCCTACTGTGTGGCTGCCCCGCAGCCCCTCCGACTCCGCATCTTCGCCTATTTAGGCCTCCCTGACCTAAAACATCGACACCGATTGACGAAACCCGAGAAAACCTTCCAGAGCTGCCGCCATCGCGAAACTCCAATTCGGGGGACAGAAGTCTCTGTTCTGGCACCCTACCGGGATGGGGAATTGCCCCCGGAAGCCGTCTCCACCGCCATCTTCACTGCCATCGCTGCCTCCATGATGAGGAGGGAGTAGTTCACCCCCGGGGCTGAGGGCTCTGCTGTAGCTATGTGGTTCATCTCTCTCTTTGTGATCTAGTTGAATATCATCTATGTGCTACTCTAGTGATGTTATTAAAGTAGTCTATTCCTCCTCCATGATGTAATGTTGACAGTGTGTGCATCATGAAGTACTTGGTATATGCTATGATTGTGATCTCTTGTAGATTATGAAGTTAACTATTACTATGATGGTATTGATGTGATCAATTCCTCTCATAGTGTGATGGTAACAGTGTGCATGCTATGTTAGTACTTTGTATAGTTGTGTTGATCTATCATGCACTCTAAGGTTATTTAAATATGAATATCGAATGTTGTGGAGCTTGTTAACTCCGGCATTGAGGTGCTCTTGTAGCCCTACACAATTAGTGGTGTTCATCATCCAATAAGAGAGTGTAGAGTGGTTTTATTATGTGATCAATGTTGAGAGTGTCCACTAGTGAAAGTAGGATCCCTAGGCCTTGTTTCTAAACATCGAATCTCCGTTTGTTTACTGTTCCGTTGCATGTTTACTCGTTGCCATATTTTATTCAGATTGCTATTGCCACTCATAGTCATCCATATCATTTGCATCTCACTATCTCTTCGCCGAACTAGTGCACCTATACATCTGACAAGTGTATTGGGTGTGTTGGGGACACAAGAGACTTCTTGCATTGTGATCGCAGGGTTGCTTGAGAGGGATATCTTTCACCTCTTCCTCCCTGAGTTTGATAAACCTTGGGTGATCCACTTAAGGGAAAACATGCTGCTGTTCTACAAACCTCTGCTCTTGGAGGCCCAACACTGTCTACAGGAAAAGGAGTGTGCGTAGTCATCAAGCTATTTTCTGGCGCCGTTGCCGGGGAGGAAAGGTAAATGGTACTCACACTCCGGATCTCGGCTACTAAGCTATTTTCTGGCACCGTTGCCGGGGAGGAAAGGTAAAAGGTACTCACACTCCGGATCTCGGCAACTAAGCTATTTTCTGGGTGAGTGCTCGAAGCTATTTCCTTTAGATCCTGCAATTGCATCTTTTTGTTTCTTGTTTTACACTAGTAAGGCATAATGGAAAACAACTGTGAGCTCTTTAATCTATTTCCTGAGTTAAGACATAAATGGTGTGTTGCAAAAATTTAAAAACCTATGGAACCTCATTTGCATGCTAATGGCAATGTTATTAGTATGAATACTTTGAACACCACTATTGCTCATGCTATGGAAAATTCTAAGCTAGGGGAAGCTGGCTTTGATGAGCATGATATTTTTAGTCCCCCAAGCATTGAGGAGAAAATTTTCTTTGATGATACTTTGCCTCCTATTTATGATGATTATAATGATAGTAGTCTTTTGGTGCCGCCTACTATGGAGGATAAATTTAATTATGATTACAATATGCCTCCTATATTTGATGATAGCTACTTTGTTGAATTTGCTCCCACTACAATTAATAAGAATGTCTATGCTTATGTTGGGAGTAGTAATAATTTTATGCATGAGACTCATGATAAGAATGTTTCATTTGATAGTTATATTGTTGAGTTTGTTCATGATGCTACTGAAAATCATTATGAGAGAGGAAAATATGGTTGTAGAAATTTTCATGTTACTAAAAAAACCTCTCTTTTTGCTGAAAATCTTGAAGTTGCACTTGTCTAGTTTTCCTATGCTTATTGCATTATGCCTAAATGACTTGTTTATTTACAAGATTCCTTTTCATAGGAAGTGGGTTAGACTTAAATGTGTTTTGAATTTGCTTCTTGATGCTCTCTTTTGCTTCAACGCTTATTTCTTGCGAGTGCATCATTAAAACTGCTGAGCCCATCTTAATGGCTATAAAGAAAGCACTTCTTGGGAGATAACCCATGTGTTTATTTTACTACAGTACTTTTGTTTTATATTTGAGTCTTGGAAGTTGTTACTACTGTAGCAACCTCTCCTTATCTTTATTTTTTTGCATTGTTCTGCCAAGTAAAGTCTTTGATAGTAAGGTTCATACTAGATTTGGATTGCTGCGCAGAAACAGATTTCTTGCTGTCACGAATTTGAGCAATAGTCTCTGTAGGTAACTCAGAAAAATCTGCCAATTTACGTGAGTGATCCTCAGATATGTACGCAACTTTCATTCAATTTGAGCATTTTCATTTGAGCAAGTCTGGTGCCTCTAAAAAATTCGTCTTTACGAACTATTTTGTTTTGACAGATTCTGCCTTTTATTTCGCATTGCCTCTTTTGCTGTGTTGAATGGATTTTTTTGTTCCATTAACTTCTAGTAGCTTTGGGAAATGTCCAGAAGTGTTAAGAATGATTGTGTCACCTCTGAACATGTGAATTTTTGATTATGCACTAACCCTCTAATGAGTTTGTTTTGAGTTTGGTGTGGAGGAAGTTTTCAAGGGTCAAGAGAGGAGGATGATATAATATGATCAAGAAGAGTGAAAGGTCTAAGCTTGGGGATGCCCCCGTGGTTCATCCCTGCATATTTCAAGAAGACTCAAGCATCTAAGCTTGGGGATGCCCAAGGCATCCCCTTCTTCATCGACAAAATTATCAGGTCACTTCTCTTGAAACTATATTTTTATTCGGTCACATCTTATGCACTTTACTTGGAGCGTCTGTGTGTTTTATTTTTGTTTTGTTATTTTCATTCTCTGAATAAATGCATGTGTGGGAGAGAGACACGCTCCACTGGTTCATATGAACACATGTGTTCTTAGCTTTTAATATTCATGGCAAAGGTTGAAACTGCTTCGTTAATTGTTATATGGTTGGAAACGGAAAATGCTACATGTGGTAAATGGTATAATGTCTTGAATAATTTGATACTTGGCAATTGTTGTGGTCATGTTTAAGCTCTTGCATCATATACTTTGCACCTATTAGTGAAGAAATACATAGAGCTTGCTAAAATTTGGTTTGCATGATTGGTCTCTCTAAGGTCTAGATATTTTCTAGTAAGGGTTTGAACAACAAGGAAGACAGTGTAGAGTCTTATAATGTTTGCAATATGTTCTTATGTGAGTTTTGCTGTACCGGTTCATACTTGTGTTTGCTTCAAACAACCTTGCTAGCCTAAGCCTTGTATTGAGAGGGATTACTTCTCGTGCATCCAAAATTCTTGAGCCAAAAACTATGCCATCTGTGTCCACCATGCCTACCTACTACATGGTATTTCTCCGCCATTCCAAAGTAAATTGCTTGAGTGCTATGTTTAAACACTTCAAAAGTTATTACCTCTTATTTGTGTTAATGTTTTATAGCTCATGAGGAACTATGTGATGTTTATCTTTCAATCTTGTTGGGCAACTTTCACCAATGGACTAGTGGCTTCATCCGCTTATCCAATAACTTTGCAAAAAGAGCTAGCAATGGGGTTCCCAGCCCCAAATTAATTAACTTTCATAATTTTACAAATAGACACTCCTCCATGGTATGTGATTGTTGGACGGCACCCGAGGATTCGGTTAGCCATGGCTTGAGAAAGCGAAGGTGGGGAGGAGTGTCATCTAAATAAAACTAAAATAAAAGGCACTCCTTCGTGGTATGAGATTGTTGGCAGGCACCCGAGGATTCGGTTAGCCATGGTTTGTGAAAGCAAGGTTGGAAGGAGTGCCACCCAAAAATAAAATTCATGGGAGCCGCTCTTTGAAAGACTGTCTGGCAAGGGGGTTAGAGTGCCCATTACCATTCGTTGACAACAACAAACACCTCTCAAAACTTCACTTTTATGCTCTCTTTATGTTTTAAAAATAAAAGCTCTAGCACAAATATAGCTATCCATGCTTCCCTCTGCGAAGGGCCATTCTTTTACTTTTATGTTGAGTCAGTTTACCTACTTCCTTCCATCTTTAGAAGCAAACACTTGTGTTAACTGTGCATTGATTCTTACATACTTGCTTATTTGAACTTATTATATTACTTTATGTTGACAATATCCATGAGATATACATGTTAGAAGTTGAAAGCAACCGCTGAAACTTAATCTTCCTTTGTGTTGCTTCAATACCTTTACTTTGAATTTATTGCTTTATGAGTTAACTCTTATGCAAGACTTATTGATGCTTGTCTTGAAAGTACTATTCATGAAAAGTCTTTGCTATATGATTCAGTTGTTTAATCATTGTCTTTACCATTGCTTTGAATCACTTCATTCATCTCATATGCTTTACAATAGTATGATCAAGATTATGTTGGTAGCATGTCACTTCAGAAATTATCTTTTATCGTTTACCTACTCGAGGACGAGTAGGAACTAAGCTTGGGGATGCTGATACGTCTCCAACGAATCTATAATTTCTGATGTTCCATGCTTGTTTTATGACAATACCTACATGTTTTGTTCACACTTTATATCATTTTGATGCGTTTTCCGGAACTAACCTATTGACGAGATGCCGAAGTGCCAGTTGCTGTTTTCTGCTGTTTTGGGTTTCAGAAATCCTACAAAGGAAATATTCTCGGAATCGGACGAAATCAATGGCCAACATCTTATTTTTCCCGGAACCTTCCAGAACACCGGAGAGACACCAGAGGAGAGGCCCAGGGCCACCACACGTGTGGGCGGCGCGGCCCAGGGGGGCGCCCCCCTACCGTGTGGCTGCCCCGCAGCCCCTCCGACTCCGCATCTTCGCCTATTTAGGCCTCCCTGACCTAAAACATCGACACCGATTGACGAAACCCGAGAAAACCTTCCAGAGCCGCCGCCATCGCGAAACTCCAATTCGGGGGATAGAAGTCTCTGTTCCGGCACCCTGCCGGGATGGGGAATTGCCCCCGAAAGCCGTCTCCACCGCCATCTTCACCGCCATCGCTGCCTCCATGATGAGGAGGGAGTAGTTCACCCCCGGGGCTGAGGGCTCTGCTGTAGCTATGTGGTTCATCTCTCTCTTTGTGATCTAGCTGAATATCATCTATGTGCTACTCTAGTGATGTTATTAAAGTAGTCTATTCCTCCTCCATGATGTAATGTTGACAGTGTGTGCATCATGAAGTACTTGGTATATGCTATGATTGTGATCTCTTGTAGATTATGAAGTTAACTATTACTATGATGGTATTGATGTGATCAATTCCTCTCATAGTGTGATGGTAACAGTGTGCATGCTATGTTAGTACTTTGTATAGTTGTGTTGATCTATCATGCACTCTAAGGTTATTTAAATATGAATATCGAATGTTGTGGAGCTTGTTAACTCCGGCATTGAGGTGCTCTTGTAGCCCTACACAATTAGTGGTGTTCATCATCCAATAAGAGAGTGTAGAGTGGTTTTATTATGTGATCAATGTTGAGAGTGTCCACTAGTGAAAGTAGGATCCCTAGGCCTTGTTTCTAAACATCGAATCTCCGTTTGTTTACTGTTCCGTTGCATGTTTACTCGCTGCCATATTTTATTCAGATTGCTATTGCCACTCATAGTCATCCATATCATTTGCATCTCACTATCTCTTCGCCGAACTAGTGCACCTATACATCTGACAAGTGTATTGGGTGTGTTGGGGACACAAGAGACTTCTTGCATTGTGATCGCAGGGTTGCTTGAGAGGGATATCTTTGACCTCTTCCTCCCTGAGTTCGATAAACCTTGGGTGATCCACTTAAGGGAAAACATGCTGCTGTTCTACAAACCTCTGCTCTTGGAGGCCCAACACTGTCTACAGGAAAAGGAGTGTGCGTAGACATCAGACACCACCGCCATCTTCATCGCCGCTGCTGTCTCCTATGATGAGGATGGAGTAGTTCTTCCCCGGGGCTGAGGGCTCTACCGTAGCTATGTGGTTCATTTCTCTCTTTGTGATCTAGTTGAATATCATCTATGTGCTACTCTAGTGATGTTATTAAAGTACTCTATTCCTCCTCCATGATGTAATGTTGACAGTGTGTGCATCATGAAGTACTTGGTGTAGGTTATGATTGTGATCTCTTGTAGATTATGAAGTTAACTATTACTATGATAGTATTGATGTGATCTATTCCCCCTTTCATAGTCTGTCGGTGACGGTGTGCATGC
This sequence comes from Lolium perenne, assembly GCF_019359855.2. Taxonomy (NCBI): domain Eukaryota; kingdom Viridiplantae; phylum Streptophyta; class Magnoliopsida; order Poales; family Poaceae; genus Lolium; species Lolium perenne. Next base: position 142,762,513 of record NC_067245.2, read on the forward strand.
TATGTTAGTACTCGGTATAATTGCAATGGTCTATCATGCACTCTAAGGTTACTTAAATATGAACATCGAATGTTGTGGAGATTTTTAACTCCGGCATTGAGGTGCTCTTGTAGCCCTACACAATGAATGGTGTTTGTCATCCAACAAGAGAGTGTAGTGTAGTTTCAGTTATGTGATCAATGTTGAGAGTGTCCACTAGTGAAAGTATGATCCCTATGCCTTGTTTCCGAACATCGAATCTCCGTTTATTTACTGTTCCACTGCATGTTTACTCGCTGCCATATTTATTTCAGATTGCTATTACCACTCATATTCATTCATACCACTTGTATTTCACTATCTCTTGGCCGAACTAGTGCACCTATACATCTGACAAGTGTATTAGGTGTGTTGGGGACACAAGAGACTTCTTGTATCGCGATTGTAGGGTTGCATGAGAGGGATATCTTTGACCTCTTCCTCCCCGAGTTCGATAAACCTTGGGTGATCCACTTAAGGGAAAACTTGATGCTGTTCTACAAACCTTTGCTCTTGGAGGCCCAACACTGTCTACAGGAAAAGAAGCCAACAGTAGACAGTAAGCTATTTTCTGGCGCCGTTGCCGGGGAGGTAAGGTAAAAGGTATTCACATCTTCCGACTACTAAGCTATTTCCTAGCACTGTTGCCGGTGTGTGAGTGCTCGAAGCTATTTCCTTTAGATCCTGCAATTGCATCTGTTTGTTTTTTGTTTTTATTTTTTACTAGTTAGGCATAATGGAAAACAACAGTGAGCTTTTTAATCTATTTCCTGAGTTAAGACATGGATTGTTTGATGCGAAAATTAAAAAAACCTATGGAACCTTATTTGCATGCTAGTAGCAAAAATATTAGTATGAACTCTTTGAACACCATTGTTGATAATGCTATGGAAAATTCTAAGCTTGGGGAAGCTGGTTTTGATGAGCATGATATTTTTAGTCCCCCAAGCATTGAGGAGAAAATTTTCTTTGATGATACTTTGCCTCCTATTTATGATGATTATAACGATAGTGGTCTTTTGGTGCCGCCTACTATAGAGGATAAATTTTATTATGATTATACTATGCCTCCTACACTTGATGAGAATAATAATGATAGCTACTTTGTTGAATTTGCTCCCACTACAATTAATAAGAATGACTATGCTTCTGTTGGGAGTAGTAATAATTTTATGCATGTAGCTCATGATAAGAATATTTCATGTGATAGTTATATTGTTGAGTTTGTTCATGATGCTACTGAAAATCTATATGAGAGAGGAAAATATGGTTGTAGAAGTTTTCATGTTACTAAAACACCTCTCTATATGCTGAAATTTTTGAAGTTACACTTGTTTTGTCTTCCTATGCTATTCACTTTGTTCTTCATTGACTTGTTTATTTACAAGATTCCTTTTCATAGGAAGTGGGTTAGGCTTAAATTTGTTTCATACTTGCTTTTTGATGCTCTCTTTTGCTTCAACTCTTATTTCTTGGTAGTGCATCATTAAAATTACTGAGCCCATCTTGGCTATAAAGAAAGCACTTCTTGGGAGATAACCCATGTTTTTATTTTACTACAGCAATTTTGTTTTATATTTGAGTCTTGGAAGTTTTTACTACTGTAGCAACCTCTCCTTATCTTTATTTATTGCATTGTTGTGCCAAGTAAAGTCTTTGATAGTAAAGATGATACTAGATTTAGATTACTGCGCAGAAACAGATTTCTTGCTGTCACGAATTTGGGCAGGGTTCTCTGTAGGTAACTCAGAAAAATCTGCCAATTTATGTGAGTGATCCTCAGATATTTACGCAACTTTCATTCAATTTGAGCATTTTCATCTGAGCAAGTTTAGTGCCCCAGAAAAATTCGTCTTTACGGACTGTTCTGTTTTGACAGATTCTGCCTTTTATTTCGCATTGCCTGTTTTGCTATGTTTGATGGATTTCTTTATTCCATTAACTTTCAGTAGCTTTGTGCAATGTCCAGAAGTGTTAAGAATGATTGTGTCACCTCTGAACATGTGAATTTTTGATTATGCACTAACCCTCTAATGAGTTTGTTTTGAGTTTGGTGTGGAGGAAGTTTTCAAGGGTCAAGAGAGGAGGATGATACAATATGATCAAGAAGAGTGAAAAGTTTAAGCTTGGGGATGCCCCCGTGGTTCATCCCTGCATATTTCAAAAAGACTCAAGCATCTAAGCTTGGGGATGCCCAAGGCATCCCCTTCTTCATCGACAACTTATCAGGTCACCTCTAGTGAAACTATATTTTTATTCCGTCACATCTTATGTGCTTTACTTGGAGTGTCTGTGTGTTTTATTTTCGTTTTTTATTTTCATTCTCTGAATAAATTCATGCTTGTGTGGGAGAGAGACACGCTCCGCTCGTTCATATGAACACATGTGTTCTTAGCTTTACTTTTAATGTTCATGGCGAAGGCTAAAACTGCTTCGTTCATTGCTATTTGGTTGGAAACAGAAAATGCTTCATGTGGTAAATGGTATAATGTCTTGAATAATTTGATGCTTGGCAATTTTTGTGCTCATATAGATCATGTTTAAGCTCTTGCATTATGTACTTTGCACCTATTAATGATGAACTGCATAGAGCTTGTTAAAATTTGGTTTGCATGATTGGTCTCTCTAAAGTCTAGTTATTTTCTGGTGAGGGTTTGAACAACAAGGAAGACAGTGTAGAGTCTTATAATGCTTGCAATATGTTCTTATGTAAGTTTTGCTGTACCGGTTCATACTTGTGTTTGCTTCAAATAACCTTGCTAGCCTAAGCCTTGTACTGAGAGGGAATGCTTCTCGTGCATCCAAATCCTTGAGCCAAAAACTATGCCATTTGTGTCCACCATACCTACCTACTACATGGTATTTTCTGCCATTCCAAGTAAATACTTTGTGTGCTACCTTTAAACAATTCAAAAGTTATTACCTCTTATTTGTGTCAATGTTTTATAGCTCATGAGGAAGTATGTGGTGTTTATCTTTCAATCTTGTTGGGCAACTTTCACCAATGGACTAGTGGCTTCATCGCTTATCCAATAATTTTGCAAAAAGAGCTGGCAATGGGGTTCCCAGCCCCAATTAATTAACCTTCTTAATTTTGCAAATAGACACTCCTCCATGGTATGTGATTGTTGGAAGGCACCCGGGGATTCGGTTAGCCATGGCTTGAGAAAGCAAAGGTGGGGAGGAGTGTCATCTCTAAATAAAACTAAAATAAATAGACTCTCCTTCATGGTATGTGATTGATGGAAGGCACCCGAGGATTCGGTTAGCCATGGTTTGTGAAAGCAAAGGTTGGAAGGAGTGTCACCCAAAAATAAAAATTTCATGGGAGCCGCTCTTTGAAAGTCTGTCTGGCAAGGGGGTTAGAGTGCCCACTACCATTCGTTGACAACAACAAACACCTCTCAAAACTTTACTTTTCTGCTCTCTTTATGATTTCAAAACCTGAAAAGCTCTAGCACATGATTTTATCCCTGCTTCCCTCTACGAAGGGCCATTCTTTTACTTTTATGTTGAGTCAGTTTACCTACTTCTTTCTATCTTAGAAGCAAACACTTTTGTCAACTATGTGCATTGATTCTTACATGTTTACCTATTGCACTTGTTATATTGCTTTATGATGAGAACTATCCATGAGATATACATGTTACAAGTTGAAAGCAACTGCTGAAACTATCTTCCTTTGTGTTGCTTCAATGCCTTTACTTTGAATCTATTGCTTTATGAGTTAACTCTTATGCAGGACTTATTGATGCTTGTCTTGAAAGTACTATTCATGAAAAGTCTTTGCTATATGGTTCAGTTGTTTACTCATTGTCTTTACCATTGCTTTGAACCACTTCATTCATCTCATATGCTTTGCAATAGTATGATCAAGATTATGTAAGTAGCATGTCACTTCAGAAATTATCTTTGTTATCATTTACCTACTCGAGGGCGAGTAGGAACTAAGCTTGGGGATGCTGATACGTCTCCAACGTATCTATAATTTCTGATGTTCCATGCTTGTTTTATGACAATACCTACATGTTTTGTTCACACTTTATGATGATTTTATGCATTTTCCGGAACTAACCTATTAACAAGATGCCGAAGTGCCAGTTCCTGTTTTCTGCTGTTTTTGGTTTCAGAAATCTTACACAGGAAATATTCTCGGAATTGGACAAAATCAAGGCCCACGATCTTATATTTCCACGAAGCTTCCAGAACACCGAAGAGGGACCAGAGGGGAGGCCCAGGTCCCCCACACATGGTGGCGGCGCGGCCAGAGGGGGGGCGCGCCCCCCTGGTGTGTGGGACCCCCAGACCCCTTCCGACTCCGTTTCTTCGCCTATATAAGTCGTCGTGACCTAATACTTCGATAAGAATAAGCCACGGTACGAGAAACCTTCCAGAGCCGCCGCCATCGCGAAGCCAAGATTCGGGGGACAGAAGTCTCTGTTCCGGCACGCCGCCGGGACGGGGAAGTGCCCCTGGAAGGCATCTCCATCGACACCACCGCCATCTTCATTGCCGCTGCTGTCTCCTATGATGAGGAGGGAGTAGTTCTTCCCCGGGGCTGAGGGCTCTACCGTAGCTATATGGTTCATCTCTCTCTTTGTGATCTAGTTGAATATCATCTATGTGCTACTCTAGTGATGTTATTAATGTTATTAAAGTACTCTATTCCTCCTCCATGATGTAATGTTGACAGTGTGTGCATCATGAAGTACTTGGTGTAGGTTATGATTGTGATCTCTTGTAGATTATGAAGTTAACTATTACTATGATAGTATTGATGTGATCTATTCCCCCTTTCATAGTCTGTCGGTGATGGTGTGCATGCTATGTTAGTACTCGGTATAATTGCAATGGTCTATCATGCACTCTAAGGTTACTTAAATATGAACATCGAATGTTGTGGAGCTTGTTAATTCCGGCATTGAGGTGCCCTTGTAGCCCTACATAATGAATGGTGTTTGTCATCCAACAAGAGAGTGTAGAGTAGTTTCAGTTATGTGATCAATGTTGAGAGTGTCCACTAGTGAAAGTATGATCCCTAGGCCTTGTTTCCGAACATCGAATCTCCGTTTATTTACTGTTCCACTGCATGTTTACTCGCTGCCATATTTATTTTAGATTGCCATTACCACTCCTATTCATTCATACCACTTGTATTTCACTATCTCTTCGCCGAACTAGTGCACCTATACATCTGACAAGTGTATGAGGTGTGTTGGGGACACAAGAGACTTCTTGTATCGTGATTTCAGGGTTGCTTGAGAGGGATATCTTTGACCTCTTCCTCCCTGAGTTCGATAAACCTTGGGTGATCCACTTAAGGGAAAACTTGCTGTTGTTCTACAAACCTCTGCTCTTGGAGGCCCAACACTGTCTACAGGAAAAGAAGCCAACAGTAGACAGCAGACGACCATGATGTCCATCTCATGTAGAAATCCATTTTCATTGTTGCACTCAAGGCATCAGAAAGAGAAAATTTTCAACATCCTTGAAGCAATAAGCGTAGAATTTGGCAAAAACACATACTGAAGAGTGTCCAAAATATCATCAACATGTGTGCACTCAAACCATTGGAAAGAGAAATTGGTCCTCATATTTGGTGCAACACACAACATATCTTCCAAAAATTTCACCAAAACAACATTTGCACAACCGTGCGTGCCAACAAACCAAATAAAAGAGAAATTGGTCGACTTGTTTGAGGCAACACCAACGGTAAGAATCACAGCATCATGCTTGCAAAAGAACCAAGAGAAAGAGAAATTGTTCGGCATGTTCAATGCAAAGCATGGGAAGGGTATTAGAGCCGGGTTCGATCTTGAACTCATTTGTATTATGCTCTCAAGATCTCTCTTTGTCAACTCGTGCTCAATCGAGGTTGACATTGGCATTCTTGTACCTACACACACAATAGGCAAAGCAAAGAACGTGTGTGCATGGTATATGAACACATCATCCATCATGATGTTCCATTTCTTTTGCACATCACCATTAGCGTTAAGCAAAGAATCATAATAGATTTGGTGAATATGCGGGGTAAACACATGAACATGCTCATCATGGATATAGGCAAAGTCTCCAAAATTTGAGAGAGCTATGGGGGCAATCCCATTTACAAGCATATTAACATCATTGCAAACCAAGCATTGGAAAGAGAAAGTGTTCAACATTTTGGTTGCATTAATGGGAGAGTATTACAAGCATCTAGCACAAAACATGTTCAACATTATATCATGGTTGTCGACAAACCTAGGAAAAGAGAAATTGTTCATCAAGGTTGTCACAACACAAGAATTAGCATCATCATTATCGTCATCGCAAGCAACACATGGGAAAGAGAAATTGTTCAACAAGTTGCATGCAATGGGAGATATATTGAAACACTCATAGCATGGCATGATCATATTGTCACAAGCAAGTAATTCCACATGATCAACAATGTTATCAAGCAAAGCATCACATGGAGGAATGAACAAAGCATATGACTGTTGCTGTCAAAACCCACCGGCGGGCAGCGACGGGCAACACCGTAGAGCCGGGAACAACCTAGGGCTGCGGCTGGCCGAGGTCCCTCCGAGCGACGGCCCGCAAAGCCTTCTGGTCACACGTCCGATGCTGATCGCAAGGGCGTGCCACCTGACCTATACCTGGTCAGGAAGGTGATGGAGATGCCTCGCTTAGTTTCCTGCATGGCATACACGTAAACATTAAATACGAGCCTCGATCGGCTCTCAGGTTATCCTGTGAATCGGCTCAAGGAGCCGATCCACCCATGATTCGTACGGGGTGCACGAATATATGGTGGTCCTGCTTGATCTTTTTTTTTTCCCCGAAGGGCGTAGAAGCTTCATATATTCCACTCGGTGGGTGTACAAGTTATTACAAAGGACCCCATATAAAGATAAAATATAACATAGGCCCCTGGTATTTGCAGAAAAGACCCTACTAAAAATATACAAAAGCAATCGGGTCCTTCTCTTTCCCCTCCGATGAGCTGGAGGTCAGCGAAGTCGCCGTCGGACTCCAAAGCGGGGACGACACCACTTGCTTCAAAGCCAGCGATGAACGCGACTGTAGACCTCGAATAGGGCCTCCAGTGGAGGTTGAGAAATGGCCGGACTTCACCGGCGTGGATGACGAACGGCAAAAATGCCGCTGATGTGTTGCTCAAGAAGATCGCTTCTGAAGAACTCCGGCGCCACCTCCTCTTCACCACCACCTTGCATGCTCTTGATTCCGTCGCCACCATGACGCTCGGGACCAGAGAGAGTAGCAGAGGAGACCGAGTCGAGGGAGTAGCACGGGCGTACCAAAGCCAAATCGAAGAAATCGGCCTACCATCAAACCCGATGAACCTGCCACGGACGCGGTGAGGAAGGCGTAGATGATGGCGGCTGCAGCAAACCCGAAGGAGCTTATTGACGAAGCCATCCTCAGGTCCTCTTCTCCCTTCGCCCTTCCACCATGGAGAAGCTCGGAGAAGCCGAAGATCTGGGGTTTGGTTGTTGCTCCAACACAACCAAACCAGATGACAGGGGAGGAAGTAGACGGCTTTATTGACGAAGATGGTGCTCCTCTTCCTTGCCAGCACCTCCGGCCACTGGAAGATCCAGCTAGAGAAGAGGAACCCTAGCCTGAGCTCGATCTGGCCGATCAGATCGAGCCCCCATCTCCTAACTACTGGCATCACGCCAAGATCCACAAGGGTAATCCTAAAAACTAGAAAAGGAGAGGACCTATACTACATCTATACACGCCGGCGCACCACCTCCACCGTCTCCGGCCGGCTACTCCGGCGGAGGGGCTTCGGATCGGCCCGGATAAGAACGAGGAGCGACCAGATACTGTAGCAAGTCGAGAGCTGGTGGGGGGGGGGAAATGAGCACTCGGGGCTGGTCCTGCTTGATCAAGATAAAGCTAATGAGATCTACGACGATTTAGGGTTTTCACCGCATAATCGGATCATCCTACTCAGGATTGGGCCTCGCGGCCACGCACGGTGATCGTAAGCCGACCCTAGACAAGGCCTAAAAACCAACACGAGGTTGATCCCCGGAACATCCTGTCTAGGACTAGCAAACGACACCCTACGTGCCGCTGGATCCTCCAGCCCTTTGTAAGGCCTAACTATTGCAGATATTAAACTAATCCTTGATGAACAAGGAGCAATCGTAACGGATCGGATCTACTAAATAATGATCAAGCGGGGTGCCGCCCCTACACCTAAGATAGGTGTAAGGGCGGCTACATATGCAAGGGTTCCACTACGATAGCATGTTACGCGAAGAACTATGCTAACCCTAACACATCTATGATAACTACGTTGCTCACCATCAAAAAGGCTTCAGTACGCTGCAAATATTAAACTAATCCTTGATGAACAAGGAGCAATCGTAACGGATCGGATCTACTAAATAATGATCAAGCGGGGTGCCGCCCCTACACCTAAGATAGGTGTAAGGGCGGCTAGATATGCAAGGGTTCCACTACGATAGCATGTTACGCGAAGAACTATGCTAACCCTAACACATCTATGATAACTACGTTGCTCGCCATCAAAAAGGCTTCAGTACGAGCAACGCATGAACAACATAAAGCTTGTGCTGCCTAGATCGCAAGATGCGATCTAGGCAGCATGTTGCTTACCGGTAGAAACCCTCGAGACGAAGGAGTTGGCGATGCGCCGAGATTGATTTGGTTGGTTGAACGTTGGTTGTTGTTTATCCCATAAACCCTAGATACATATTTATAGTCCAGGGGACTTTCTAACGTGGGGGGTAATCCCCACCGTGCACGATACAAACTCTAACCTTTAATCTAAGATATAATCTACCATAATTAAAGATACACGGGCAATCTAGCCCAAACACTTCATGCAAGGCCGCTTCAGAGATCTTCCACGTGTAATCTTCCAAGCCCATCTCTCTTACGGCCCACCTCCTGATTTGGCCAAAATCTGGTGATAACACATGCCCCCCTGGTTTTGGCAATGATAATTTCAAAACCACTCTGTTTTTCCTTCGAAGGGTCATGTCGTGGCAGAGCAGACCTGTTGCAGTATTCTTCCTCATGATGCCCTGTCTTTCCAGCTTCTCTTCAAAATTCGATAGCTTTGGCATCACTTCCTCGGAAACTGCAATGGCATTAAATTTCCACCAGGCTTCTCATTATTTAACTGTGCCGATCGATTAGCCCTCTTCATCCTCTTCCTCTGTTCCAGCCATCGGCACCAAAAAACCCTCTTCCCTTGTAGCGATGTCTTCCCCTTCCTCTGTCTCCTCCGGCCTCTCCCTCCAGTCCTTCTCTTCGAGCGAGCCGGAGTGGAACTCCGATCACGCGCCAGAGGGCGACCTGCCTCTGACCGATGGGGAAGAGGACCTCAAGTTCCTCATCGATGGGGAGCTGATAAGCGAAAGTGAAGATGACCTCCACCCCTGGGCGAAACCCACCTCCCCCGACGGGAAGGGGGAAGAAGTAGAGGAAGAAGAAGAAAAAGAGGAGGGCGGCCCCTCTTCCCCCGCTAAGCTCCTGCCGGCCAAGCGATTCCGCGCTTGGGCGGACAGCAAAGACGATGATGATGACGAGGAGGAAGAGGAGGAGGATGAATCCTCCTCCTCCATCGGGTATCCGCCGACCAAGCGCTTCCGCTCCTGGGCGGACAGCGAGGATGATGATGATGACGAGGAAGACGAGGCTCCGGCCAAGGGCTGGGGCAGCAGCGACGAGGAGCTTCCTGGGAGCAGCGCCGACGACATCGACGGCGGTGATGACGAGGACAACGACGACTAGTAGAATAGGACTAGTAGTAGCAGTGCACTAGGCACCAGATCCCTCTTTTGAGAGCCATCGGCTCTTTCTTGTAAAGCCGCTCCTTTGAATTAATGAAAATTGTTCTTTCAATTAATCCAGTTTCACCCCTTCCGCTTGTCATACCAAGTCCGATAGCAACGTATCGGATTCCTTTTCCTTTGGACGCCCGTGAAGCCGGACTCAAATGTCGATTAGACCGTCAGTCAAGTACTTCTCAAATTCAGACTGCGATTTGATATCTGATCATAATTTTTCGCAATCCTTTAGCCGATGACTACTCATCGGCTATTTTGAGAATCCGGCCCCTTTCCTTTCCTTGCAGCAACAGGACGGTCCAAAACCTATAAAGCCGACGGCTTCCTTTTCCGGCTCCTCTCCATAGCTTTAGCAGTTTTCTGTTGCAATACCTGAACTGCTTTCAGAGAAGATCACGATGCAGGGTCAGTCGATGTGACTCCAATCGGCTCCCAAATCATAACATCTATCAAGTTAACTGCCCCCCGAGCCTTAATCAAGGCGAGAATACCGGCGAGGATGCACAGGTCATTGATCAGCTTTCTTCCGCTGAACGCCGATGTTGTAAATGAAACACCAAACCGAAAACCATCTTGGCGACAATGTGAGCCCTGAGCACATAACCAGTAGGTCTTGGACTTGTGTAACTGTACTAGAGTCGATGGCTGCGCATCGGCTGCTTCTCAATTCTAAAGTCGATGCCCTTGCATCGGCTGTCTGTTATGAAAAAAAAAAATTTTATACTGGCCGATTTTCTCCTATCGGCCCCTAATGTTTCATTGTACACATGTTTACTGCACATGTTCATCTGACTATATGCCCCCCGAGCCGAATCTGCCGGCTTTGTGGTTTAGCCAAGGCACTGTACTTGCACGTCGGCTCTGCGAGGATTTGTGTTGACTTTCATCCGCCGACGTGACCGCTGCCCAATAGATCGATGTTGAACACAAGCAGAATATGTGGTGAAGATAATTCTGGCCGATTGCTGGAATCGGCCTCCATATCAATTGAAGCGCTGATTGAAGGTTCTGTAATGCTCCTTCATCATTTTTGGGGCCGATCACAAGGATCAGCCTCGCCACGTTTGCTCATCGCTTTGCTTCAGCTATATGGTCAGGCCAGTGGATAAAACTAGCCCAACCTCTGATTTTATCCTGTTGATGCGCTTGCTGTCGTCCACGTTGAGTGCACCGTGTAATCGTGGAGCACTAAGCTCCGTCGGAAGGACGAGCACCATGTTTGTGCCAGCCGATGTTTCATCATCGGCTTTCCTTTGCTTGGGGCGCCACTCCATTTTCCGTGGACGACCCTCTTCGTCCAGGGTTCGCTGAACTTTCACGGCTAGATCAGGTCGTGCCTTCCTTAGCGTATGCAAGTATAACCTTTCGGCTTCCTCCAGGCCGCGCAATCGCTGAACCCTGCGCTTTTGTGAACGGCTGAGTCCATCAGGGCACCACCTTGGCCGGTGGTACCTGTCTTCTTCTTCTTCTTGTCCCTCGTCCTCTGAATCCTCGAGATCTGCCCACCGAGGGGACTCCGCGCGTTTGCTTTGTGGCGGGAGAGGCCCTAAGCGCCTGAACACAGACACGTTGGCTGCCTCCTTCTTCTTCTGGTTGCATTCTGGGCAATTGCCGATTGTGGGCAATCGGCTCATTCCTGAATCCCAGCAGTGTCTGAAGAAGGGGCAGTCCCAGTGCCTGTCGTTGTCGTCTTGCTCCCTTGATTTTTCTTTGGCACGGCGCTCGTGCTCCTCCTCATCGCGATCATGCCGACGATATCTTCTGGCTTCTCTAGCCAGACAATCTCTTTCATCATCATAGCTGGACCGTCGGCGTTGGTCATACTGACTTACATATTTGTTGAGGAGGTGATCAGAGAGGGGTCGCTGATATCTTATGTTCTTCACTTCTCCCTCTGTGACGTAGCGCCTGCCATCATGATGGAGCCGATCGCGTGGAGCGGCCTCCTCTGTGTCCTTGCTACGAGAGCAGCTGCCCTCGTCTACATCTTTGCCAGAGTGGTGCCCAGGTCCTACCATGTTGATGCCGAACGAGGATCCTGGCTGGCAACCTTCAGGGTAAGTGCATTCTACCATGTTAACGGCGGGGAAGGGCTGGGTGTCGACCTTCATGGCGTACTGGTTGAAAATTAGACGCCCTTTTTCTATCGCCGCTTGGATGTGCTGACGCCACACCCTGCAGTCGTTGGTGGCATGGGAGAGCGAGTTATGCCATTTGCAGTATGGCTTTCCGTTCAGCTCTTGCACCGTGGGGAATTTGAGACCTTCGGGAATCGTCAACTGCTTCTCCTTGAGCAGGAGGTCGAAGATTTGCTCAGTCTTGGTCACGTCAAAATCAAATCCCCTGGGCGGGCCTGGTGGCTTTACCCATTTGCAGGACACGGGGGTTCCCCGAGTCCATTCAGCCACCGCTACCTCTTGATCTCCCGCAGAAACTTCGTCTTCCTCTCGCATCGACCAGGACTACCGCACGCTTGAATTTGTCCTGCACAGTCCGGTGGCGCTGTTCATATGCCGGCTGCTTCGAACCATGTGCGCCAGTGAGGGGTAGTCTGCTTGGGAGGCCATGTCCTTGAGCGGTGTTGCGAGGCCCGCTACTGCCAACTCGACTGCTTCCTTTTCAGTTATACGAACCGAATAACATCGGTTCCTAAGATTCCTGAAGCGCTGGATGTATTATGTTACAGTTTCTCCATGCTTCTGACGTAGTTGTGCTAGATCGGCAATGCCGGACTCGGAAGCCTCTGAATGGTACTGCATATGGAACTGCTCTTCCAACTGCTTCCAAGTCCGGATGGAGTCCGGTGGCAACGAGGTGTAGCACCCGAAAGCCGATCCCGTGAGGGACTGTGAAAAGAGCCTCACGCGTAGTTGATCCGACACTGAGGCCGGTCCTAGCTGTGCTAAATATCGGCCCACGTGCTCGATGGAGCTGGAACCATCTGATCCACTGAATTTGGAGAAATCAGGAAGCCGATATTTAGGTGGTAGCGGGATCATCTCGTAGTCGTCGGGGTACGGCTTGGAATAGCCGATTGCCCTCCTTTTAGGCACCATGCCGAACTGGTCTCTCAGTATGGTACTGATCTGATCCGTCGTGGCCGGGCCGCAGGAGTTGAACTCTGAAGATTCGCCGGGGTGGCGTACTTAGCCAGCCATGTTTGCTTTTCCAGCTCTGAGCCAACTGCAGGAGCTGAGCTCAGGAGGTTCGTCGGGGTGGCGTACTTAGTTAGCCACGTCTGCTTCTCAAGATCTGTCGCTGACGTCCCTTCTGTTTTCCCAGAAGTCCCTGATGTTGTGGCCTGGTTTGTGAGCGCCCGCCATCGCAATCCGCACATACGTGCACGTGTACCCGTGAGGGATCTCCTTAGGCGCCTCAAGCAAGAACTGGTAGTCACTAGGGTCACCACCGATCTTGTAGACGACGAATGCCGGTGAATTCGGCACTTCTGGTGCCGCCAATGCAAATGGCAGCGGTGGACGGGACTGGAGTGGCAACTCTCCTTGATGTGTCCCGAGAGCTGGTCCTGACGGCGAGTACTGGTGCCTCATGATCTCCTGGATCACGCGAAGAGCGACACGCTCCAACGTGTTGACCAGGTTCTCAGAGTGGCGGTGTAGCGAGTGAGCCACCAAGTAGTTGATCTCCGCCGCAGGACCTGGTGCGTTCTTCCGACGGGGCAGAGAGGTCTATCCCATCTAGTGCACCATTAGGCGAGAACCCCTTCCACCTGATGCCATGTGAACGGGTTCTGTGGAAAGAGCCGATGAGGTCGGCTTCGAGGATGACTTTGATCTCGTCATACTTCTTCTTGAGCTCGTCGGTCAGATCCTCGTACGTGACTGGCGTGCCGTCCGCCATCTCAGATGTAGATGGCGATGTGGTTGATGTAGACGCTTGTCCCACCGGGCGTGCCAGAATGTGTTGCTGTCAAAACCCACCGGCGGGCAGCGACGGGCAACACCGTAGAGCCGGGAACAACCTAGGGCTGCGGCTGGCCGAGGTCCCTCCGAGCGACGGCCCGCAAAGCCTTCTGGTCACACGTCCGATGCTGATCGCAAGGGCGTGCCACCTGACCTATACCTGGTCAGGAAGGTGATGGAGATGCCTCGCTTAGTTTCCTGCATGGCATACACGTAAACATTAAATACGAGCCTCGATCGGCTCTCAGGTTATCCTGTGAATCGGCTCAAGGAGCCGATCCACCCATGATTCGTACGGGGTGCACGAATATATGGTGGTCCTGCTTGATCAAGATAAAGCTAATGAGATCTACGACGATTTAGGGTTTTCACCGCATAATCGGATCATCCTACTCAGGATTGGGCCTCGCGGGCACGCACGGTGATCGTAAGCCGACCCTAGACAAGGCCTAAAAACCAACACGAGGTTGATCCTCGGAACATCCTGTCTAGGACTAGCAAACGACACCCTACGTGCCGCTGGATCCTCCAGCCCTTTGTAAGGCCTAACTATTGCAGATATTAAACTAATCCTTGATGAACAAGGAGCAATCGTAACGGATCGGATCTACTAAATAATGATCAAGCGGGGTGCCGCCCCTACACCTAAGATAGGTGTAAGGGCGGCTAGATATGCAAGGGTTGCACTACGATAGCATGTTACGCGAAGAACTATGCTAACCCTATCACATCTATGATAACTACGTTGCTCGCCATCAAAAAGGCTTCAGTACGAGCAACGCATGAACAACATAAAGCTTGTGCTGCCTAGATCGCAAGATGCGATCTAGGCAGCATGTTGCTTACCGGTAGAAACCCTCGAGATGAAGGAGTTGGCGATGCGCCGAGATTGATTTGGTTGGTTGAACGTTGGTTGTTGTTTATCCCATAAACCCTAGATACATATTTATAGTCCAGGGGACTTTCTAACGTGGGGGGTAATCCCCACCGTGCACGATACAAACTCTAACCTTTAATCTAAGATATAATCTACCATAATTAAAGATACACGGGCAATCTAGCCCAAACTCTTCATGCAAGGCCGCTTCAGAGATCTTCCACGTGTAATCTTCCAAGCCCATCTCTCTTACGGCCCACCTCCTGATTTGGCCAAAATCTGGTGATAACAATGACATAGCAATAGTATCATCATCATCATCATGCATGCACACACAAATCATCATGTCCACTAGTGGGATCATGGTATCATCAACACCCATATATGTACCTTTGTCGTCCGACTCATTTGAAGTGGGTGTTGTGGAAGAGGTAGGCTCCATGTGGCCTCCATGTTCATCTTCAATCAAGCATGGTGTGATAGCATCATCTTCATGCACCATGTACATCTTCTTTTCCATGATCGGCGTCTCGTCATCCATGGGACCTAATGAGACACAAGGAAACACACTAGAGGTAGAGGGTAAGTTGTTAGAATTCGAAATGGCCTCACATGACCTATCAACTACCACTCTCATCTCACGTGGTGTATCACTCATGCTCTCCAAGTGTATGCACTCAAGCTCACATATAGTGGATGCACTCATCTCACATATAGTGGAGTCGCTCATCTCACATATAGTGGAATCGCTCATCTCACATATAGTGGAGTCCCTCATGTCATATATAGTGGAGTCCCTCATCTCCATGGCAATGACGTCGTCGATGTCCGAGCAACCTAGCAAAGAGGAAGACAACACAAGAGGAGTAGAGGTTAATGTGTTAGAAATCAAAACGTCTTCACTCAACTCATGTGGTGTGTCACTCTTGCTCTCAAGGTGTTTGAAGTAGGATTTGCACTCGGCTTTGTCTTGGGAGGACATCTTGGCTTCAGGAGCCTCTAAATCGGCGAAGTAGGCTCTCATCTCGGCCTTTTCTTGTGGGGTCATATTGTATAGCTCTCACTAGGAATGGTGTATATGTATGTGGTGGAAGGAAAACTACCAAAAGGTCAAATCTAGCAAAACAAAATCGAGAAAATGGTTCAAGTTAGAGAATAACCGATATGTACTCACACACACACTCAAAGCACACGTAAAATGCTAAAAACTCTATATGGTGGTAGGTGAGAAAGTGGATAGCAAACGAAAAGAACCAAAGAAAATGTCTATTGTCAAATGTGGGTAAGATCCAAAGTCAAATGTCAAAACTGATGATCTATGTCAAGGAAACACGGAAACACACACAAGGAAGAACAATGGGGTTAGCGCGACCAAGGAAGTGAGCAAGTAACAAGATGGTCCTAACGAAGACTATTAGCTCGGTGTCGCGCCAACACAAGAGAGACCGTAGCTCGGTTGCATATGAGAGAAGCAACAAGATTTGCACAAATGTCACTCTTCTCTTTTCTCTCTTAGTGCTTACAAGCTTTGCACTCCTTTGTATCGGTGGACACACAGTCTTTTTATATTTCTTTTCTTTTTCTCTTTTTCTTTTCACTTTTTTTCTATGCTTAGAAGCTTTATTTTTCTCTATGTCACACTTTTTCTTCTTTTGTGTATCTTTCTCACCGAGCTTGCTTCGGAGGTTTGCTCAACACAACGCACACACACCCTCTCACGGTCGTGACACTTGTGCAATGCTCCGCAACACTCGAAAATCCACTCTCAATGGGATAGGTACGCAAAGGAAGAAAAGTTGGATACAAGGTGAGGCAAGTTATACCTATTGATGTTAGGCGGTGTCAAGCACACGAACTTGTGATGGCGAAGTGGTGGTGTCGATGACGATGTCGAAGTTGCGCCAGAATCTGGGGTGTCAACGGTGTCGTCGCGGTGTTGATGTAGGCGCGGAAGCGGAATAGACAACCGATGCACTCCAAATCAGAAACCGAGCAAATTGAGTTAATCCCTGAAAAGTTGGGTCAAAACGAGCGGTCAAATGTTGGGCTCCTCCAAAAATCGTCAAAAATTAGAGGTGGGCTATGTAGAATATTTGAAGGATGTTGTTAAAATTTGGAGTCAAACGGGCGCCGGAAAGTTGTCAAAATTTGGGCAAAAAGATGGGTCAGAATTGACCGAAACTGCACAGCACATATACATGGCCGACACTGCCCGTGTGAAAAGGCCGGCACTGCCGGGGTGATGCGGACGGTAGTGCCGCTTGGGTCTTGCCGGAACTGCCGGTGAGTGTAGTTTGGTGGAGATCTAGTGGTGCTTGCGTAAATTTTGCCTGAGCTGAATCGGACGTGCGCGAGTGGATTGGAGCTGCTTGGCCGCCTGGATTCGATCTGGAGCGCGTGCGTGGAGCAGCTCGAGCGGAGCAGGCGCGTGGGGTACGGGAGGTTGGTGGCCGGCGGGGCAGTGGCCTGGGGCGAGCGTGGAGGAGGTGAGGCGGGCGCGCGCGGTGGTGCGGCCTCTGCCGAGCCTGTGAGGTGGTGGCGTCGACCGGAGGAGCGGGGCCAGGGGCAGCAGGTGCGCGCGATGCAGAGTGAGCTGGGGCGGCCGAGCTGAGCGGGGCGGCTTGGGCCTGGGTGCGCCCGCGCATGGAGGGAGCTGGCGGCCGCGTGGCGATGTGTTGGCTTGGTCTCGCACGAGTGGAGGCGTGCAAGGCGCGTGGAGGTGAGGCCTGGCCGGAGCTGTCGGCAGGCGGCGTGAGCGGGGGAGTGGGCGTCCAGGCGGGGGCAGCGGATGGCGGTGGTGGCCTGAGCTGGGCGGAGGAGCAGCGGAGGTGGCCGGCGGCAGTGCCGGTATGAACGGGCCGGCAGTGCACGAACTCGACGAGCTGGGGATGAACTGAGCGGGAATTGAGCCAAAAATTCGTCGATTCTAAGAGATTTAGAAGGAATTTGACCGCGAATTTGGAGAGGATGTAGATCAACACTAGAGACAACAGATCTATGGACCAAAACCATAAAAAACTCAACAAATCCAGAGATCGAAATTCGAGCTATTTTTTGGGGCAAAATTTTTGAGAAATTTTTTGGGCGAAATTGGTGAAATTGGAGGGTCAAATTCGTGGCAGCCTTTGCTCTGATACCATATGATGCGGGCTGAGCCCGTGTGGGTTGCCCGATCTCACGAATTGACTCGGGTGAGTGTGATTGCGCAGGGGGGTTCGCGGGGAAGTGGATGAACGCGAAGAACTCGATACAAACACACGCACACACACAAATCGGTTATTCTCGTTGGCCCGAACCACCAACTCGATAGAGGTTGCAACAAAAGACCTTCCGGTAGAAGTCCCGCAAAGAGATCGACGAATCGAACCCGAGAGATCTAGAAGGGTGAAAATACCGGAAGGTTGATGGACATGCAAGCAAAATACCAAATAAGGTAGAAGTGCAAGCAAAAGATCAACAAACGGTAGAAGTCACCAAAGAGATCACCAAGGTTCGATAAGGAGGGATACAATAGATGGTTAATCTAAGGTGGGGGTTTCCCAAATCCACAAAGGGATAATAGAGGCATAAGCCAATTCATCTAAACATCATCTCTAACCTAATGAAAGTGGGGGTGGGTGCCTATTTATAGGGAACCACTAAGGAGGGGCAGTTTGGTAATTGGGTACAAACAGCCAGGGCCACTGATGGGCAGATGGACGGTCTAGATGCGATGCTGACTTGTTGGGCAACAGTGCCGGTGGAGGCAGGGCGGCAGTGCCAGCGTGGGCGTCGAGCTGGTGGCTTGGCGGCGATGCACTCCACTCCGGTGCGATGCTCGGCGGCAGTGCCGGCCTGGGGTGGGCAGCTGTGCCGGCCCTGGAGCTCCCAGCTCCTTTTCCTCCTTCTCTTCCATGCCTCCGTGACATCTGCCTTGCGTCCTCGGGTCTCCGTGGCATTTTCTCTTCCCTCCGTACTTGTCGTCGAGTTCCTATCATCAAGAAGTGACGGAGTATGAAGTAGTATATCATTCCAAATAGGCGATTCGAGGCACGCGTAAAGGAGAAGATTCATCTTTGTGTGCCGTCTTAGCGATGAAACACATGATGCGGTGAAGACCGAAAGTCGCCCCGTATCTCTTGGATTAGGATCCACATGTCTCTCGAGTTCTAGAGCAATCCTATTCCTAGAAGACAACTATCAAAATCAAATTTACGTAAATTTCCGTGCATATTAGATCCATCCCCAACACACTGGGTATAACTGATGTGTTAGACCCAGAAAATTCAGCTACTTTGTACATAATTTATTAGAACTAGGAGCAACTTGGTACGAATTGGGGAGCAGCTTGGCAGATTTTATGGAGCAACTTAGTAGCAACCTAAAAATAGGCAATTTAACAGCTTCATGGCTACAAAATTTAATTGTCCTTAGGGGGGCGACTTAACAGTAAATAGTGAGCGACTTAGAAGCTACCTAGAAAGCAACTTAGCATCAATGTACGCCCAAGTTAAACATTACCAGAAATCACCTTAACAAAGAAGTAGTAAGTTAATTAAAATGGATAAGAAAATTACATTGGTAAGGGGCGTAGGATTGCGCTCGCGCTAGGCGTCGTCGGCATCGCCACCTGCTCGAGCTAGGCGCCATGGTATTCTCTATCACCGCACTCGAGATGGTACTGGTTGTGCGGCCCTAGACAAACACTTTAAGCATGTTGTCAAGGAAACTTCATCAGAATAGTGACCAACTTATGTATGTTGCTTGGAAACGAAAACATAGATAGATTGTACCAATACCCAATAATTAAGCATACCGAGAAGAATCAACTTAATTAATCTTCAATACTCAACTTAAGTACGTTCACAAGGCAACTAATTAAACTAGTTGACAATACTTATGCACGTTGCTCGAAAGGAATACCTAGATAGATTGTACCAATACTCAAAAACTTAAGCATGCTCGAGGAATCAAATCAATTAATATCACTACTTAACTTAAGCATGTTGGCAAGACAACTAAATAAACCAGTGGACAACTTATGTATGATGCTCAAGAGGACACATATATAGATTGTACCAAACCCAACAACTTAAGCATGCTCGCAGAATCAACTTAATTGATTTCAGTACACAACTTAACCATAGTGATAAAACAACTTAGGTAAATTGCTAGACAACTAATCCATATAGCTCAAAAAGGAATCAGAAGAATTAAAACTACCCCTATAGATACCTACAATATGTCCAATTTGCCTATTACAATCAGAACAACTAGGTAGTGGTGAGTAACATAAGGAGCCGAGGCGCTCTCTATTCCATACTCCTTATTCATGAATTCAATGTCTTCAGTTTCCAAACTCGTAATAGCTAAGAGTTCCCCGGAATTGTCACTCATCCTTAAACATGTAAATGCTGACAAGTTTTTGGGCGAGGATAAGGATGGTTCCCCGCTACCGCATGAACTTCTCGTAAATGCAGTTATTTCCACGTTACCAGATTTCAAGCTTAAAAAGCATGTTTCTAATTAAAATTCATTGTTAAGCTCAGGAAGGCCATTAGTTGTTTAACCAAAAATTAAAGGGTTAATTGGATCTATGTCACTCTAATTTTTACCACTTGGAGAAATGCCATTACAAAAATTGAACTTGGGTATATGCCACTCCAACTCTCAGATACCTCTACACGTGTCATTTCCTCCAATACATGGATGTATCCAGTCTATATGCGGATGTGTACATGTTTATGCCAATAGTTTCTTTGTTTACTTCTCCTGGTCAAATACCACGCAACCTAGCCAGCTCGCCCGCAAAACTCACCCCGCCCCCCAATTCCCAAAACTACATAGGTGACGAACCCTAACTACCGGCAGCAGCGGCGGCCGGACGAAGGCGAGTGACGGCGGTTGCTAGCGGAGGCGACCCACGCCGGTGTCTGGTGGCCGTGCCCCCCGACAGACTTGTGCTGAGCGCCGCCGCCGTCGCTTCCAGATGCGGCTGTGGAGGGCCGCCCCAGCTTGAGGTGTGCGCCGCCAGAAGAAGGCGAACGACGGCGGTTGCTGGCGGAGACGAGCCACGCTGGTGTCTGGTGGCCACGCCTCCCGACGGAGTTGTGCTGGGCGCCGCCATTGTGGCTTGAGGTGTGCGTCGCCGTGGCTGGTGGCGCGCTCGACGCGGCCAAAGGAGAGGGCGCAACAGTAGGATGAAGCTGACCCCAGTGTGCCTGCCCATGGAGTTGCCAATCCCGGAGTCACCATAGGAGTAAGTGCATGGCTTCTCTGTCTCAACTCTATGTTTCTTGAATGTACAGATAGTTGTAGGCTCAAATTGACTATGTTCTATGCAATTTTTCCTGAATTTGTAGGCTTGAATTGACGAATAATTTTAGCTTAGACCTTGTTATTCAAGGGTTTGTGCTGACGGAACCAAACGGTAGAAAATCATATGTGAAAAACAATTAGATGGAATGTAACCTCGGATGATTTCACGATGGATATGCTTATGGATGGATTAACTGTAGCCGTGTGGTATTTTAACATGATTCTTTGGAGCACTGAACATGAGGCAGATGTTACTTTGCTAGATCTAAAATTTGTCAAAAGGCACATTGTCAACTTACAAAATCGCACATGTACTTGTAGAGTTTGGCAAGTTTCTGAAAAGTCGTGCATGCATGTACTTTCTTTCATTTGTAGCATCAATGGTGCTGAGATTCAGAAATATGTAGATGATTACTATTCCGTGGAGAAGTTCAAGGCAACATATGTTGGGAGAATTCCATCCATGACCGACAAGTGACAATGGATAACTGTGGATTTGGGATTCAAGGTGCACCCTCCTTTGCAGAAGGCAGTGGCTGGTAGACCAAGAGTTCAAATAATTAGAGGGTGGCTAGAACCTGGTAGGAAAATAGTCAAGTGTAAGAGATGCAAGGAGCCTGGCCACATGAAAAAGACATGCAAAGTTCCTGATCCTAAGTATGTGGCTGTAGATGATGATATACATGAAGGTGTACCAGATCCATCTACACCGACAACAAAAAGGTGATTCAGTAGTTAGTTATGTTTCTGAATCTTTTTTTTCATAACTTATATATGTAAAAATGATTTCTCTTTTCCTTGTTGTAGGAAGAAAGATGATGAAACAGCTGCTACCATGGATGGTCATGTATCAGATGATGAAATTCTTATCAACCTCATAAGGTAAATTGATGCACTTGTCTAATCTTTCATTACTCAATCTAAACCACATGTTTTCGTTGCAGGAAAAAGGCTAGAACAACTCCGCAAAAGCCCAACACACCAGCCAAGAAGAAGACACCTATCAAGAGAGCTACAACACAAGAGAAGGCCAAGAATAAAACTCATGTGAAGAAAGGTTCATCACAAGAAAAGGTCAAGAAGAAGACACCTGTAAGGAAACCTACCACGCAAGAGAAGGCGAAGAAAAAGACACCGGTGAAGAATAGCAAGAAGAATGTTCCATTTGCGCCTATTTTACCTCCACCTCCACCTTCAACAGTGCAGCCTACGTTTGGTGCAAAAATTAGCCTTCTTTACTGGCTTGGTGGCTAATGGTTGTTCATTCAATTGTTCCGCTTGAAATTGCTTTTGATACTAGATATGTTAACTATTTGCTATGGATCAGTATTGAATCGTGCTTGTGAACCTGTCTGTTAAATCATTCTTGTGAACCTATTATGTAAACTACTATGACTGTTAATCTATGAAAACTTGTGCTGAAATGCTGTCGAAGTTTTGCGCAATCTGGTGTTAAGTTTCTGGACAGAAATTTGCATGTCTGAAACTTGAACAACAGACTTAAATCACGGTTTTTGATTTTCTGTATTTTTTTCAGATTTTTCTAAGAAATTCAAATTTTGGCCAAAATTTGAACTTTTTTGAAATTTTTGGCGCCCGAAAATGTCAAATATGCTGCCAAAAGTTAAAAATGGTGGCATTATGGTAAATATGTATGTACACACTAAAATACATGTATTATTTGAACCGTTATTCCTTTCAAGTGCACAAAATGGCATACATAGAGGCATATCTAGCCATGGGCAGCCCGGCCCGAACGGCCCGGCTCGGCCCGAAATTCCCGGGCTAGGCAGCTCCTGGCGTGACCACTGGGCCGGGTCTGGGCTGGAAATTCAGCCCGAATGGTAAATCAGGCTGGGCCTGGGTACCATTTTAAGCCCGAATTTGGCTCGGCCTGGCCCGACCATCTATTCCACCATTTGCCTGAATCAGTCCAGTAGAGGCCCAACTTAGGTAGGACTGTCGGTGCCCTAACCGCACGCATAAACGAGCCCCCAATCCCCCATCGCGCCGCACTCCTCGCTCTATCTCCTCCGAGTGCGAACAGAGAGCGATGGCGTCACCCCTGATCTGCTCGCCCTAGGTGACAAGGGATTAAATTGTCAATGCCTACAGGTTGTAGACTTGGGTTTTCGTGGAAGTAGAGGGCAAGTAGATCCAGTGGGTCGCTCTCTTATCATGTGGTATCCTCCTTTGTTGATGCCCGATCTTTCACAGCGAGAACCTGGGGTAGAGAATCCTCCCAACAACGCGATGAACGCAGCCTGGAGAAGAGGGAACGAATCCAGCAAGCAACGGATCGATGAACGATATGCCTCAAACCAAGAGCTAGACAATCCTTGATGAACACAAAAACCTTCGCAGCGGATAGTATAGATAAACGGCATCGCCGTACCCCCGGAGGGATGATACACGTGAACACACACAATGGGGGAAACCCTAATATTTAGATTAAACTTGTTCTATCCTAAACCCTAGCCGCCCCACCTCCTTATATGAGGGGGAGGTGGCCGGCCAGCCCTTGCTGGGCTGGGGCGCCCCTCTATGGGCCTAACCCTAGTTGGATTGGACAGGCCCAAATCCAACTGACTCACTAATAACCCTAATTTGGCCCACCACATGACCTGGCTACATTATTATCTCCTAATAATAAGATTATAATAAAGTATTGGTACAACCTTAGACCCAAATATCATATCAATGGCTGTCCTAGAGTACCAGGCCCGGATATCCATATCATCTCTCCCCTTCTTCAAGAAGCGTTGTCCCCAACGCGTGAGGGTCTTCTGGAAAAAGGTGACGTGATATGAACATGACACGTCCTCGCCGTCCTCAAGTCTTGCTTGCCTTCCACACCACATCCTCCCTCGCGGCCTTCTCGACTTGATACAGCACTTGGCGCCTCCTTTCTTCTCCATATGAGCTTGGACTTCGGCGCCAATTCCTTCTTCTTGCGAGGTTTTGATGGAACCCTGTGTCGATGTACATGACCCTACATAAGATGTGTAATGCCTGGGCCACATAAATGTCTCACACATCCATCCTTGCCTCGATGCATCCGCGGTGTCGCGGAAAACTGGACTGCAGTACTCCTAGCACGGTAGTGCCGCTGCCCACTCCACTGACGCGATGCGCCACAGCCGGTCTAGACGCCGGTTGACCGGATATACGACCGGTCGGTCCGGTTGTGACCGGGTCTGGGACCGGATCCTGACCGGGACGTCACGACGTCTCACAGAACATGCTGCGGTTGGCATCAGCGCATAAGACGGTCTGAACCGGGCTCACCCGGCGCCTGGTCCGGTTGGACCGGGCCTGTGGCCGGGCTGAAACACCATCAGCACTGGCTTCTCTAACCTTCTCGCCTCCCACTCCTCCCACGCGCATCTGCGCCATATGTACTGGAACATCATCAACACAAACATCATCAGTTTGCATACTAGCATCAACACAAACTGGAACTGTAGCACATGCTGCAACATCCACATCAACAACAAGTGTAGCTTCATCCAGCTTGTCACCAACAAGAACTAACTTGTCATCTACAGGCATGGCTGAAACATCACCAACATCAATGGTCGGAACATCATGCACATTTAGCTGCACTTTAGGCCTGTGCAACTTCTCCTTACGCACCACTAACTCCACATCGGACTTGATATCATCACCCAAAGGCTTCAAAGTCCACTTTTTGCCACCATGCATAAAAGAATATGTATTTGCTCGGCCAGCATGTGTCACATTGCGATCATACTGCCAAGGACGCCCAAGTAGCAATCCACACACCTCCAGTGGCAACACATCGCACTTTATCTCATCAATATAATCATCAACTGTAAATGGCACACGCACCTTGTGAGTAATCTTCAGCATACCACAGCTATTCAACCACTCAAGACGTTTAGGTTCAGGAAAACGCCATGTAGACAACCCCAATGCTGCCACCATCGCCTTGCTAATGCCATTAGTACAGCTACCACCATCAATCATCAACTTGCAAGCCTTGCCCTTGATAATGCACTGAGTCTGAAACAAACTCCACCGCTGACTCTTGTCAACTGTCTTGCAAGCATCATCTTGTACCTTCTTGAGTTGCATATTCAGCCCGCTCAATGGTACATCCTCCTCAACAGTCACAATAGTGCTCTTGGTATCAGAGCCAGGTTTCCTCTCCTCAGTGACTGCCTGTACTGAAACAACCTCCTTCACGGTAGTGTTAGAACATGCCGCCGTTTTATTCAAGAGTGGAAACTTAAAGTACTTACGCAGAAACTGCTTGAAATCTGCCCAATTAGACCGTAGTCCAATGACACCCTGGACAATCAGAAAATCACGGTACCAAGCAGCCAGAACATCATCAACACGCCTGTATGCAACATCAAATTCAAATTGGTCACGGAATGTACTTTCCAAGTCCTTGCATCTCTCAAAACCACCGTCAATATTTGACTCCCAAAATTGGTATTCCATCGGTGTCGCAGAACTTGCTAACCTCCATTTGATTGTAGATGCGTCAAATGGTATATGCGACCTTATACCGAGATAGTCATAGTATATGTCTGACATCCAACCCATAGCACGCACACGTAATGTAAGTGCAGACGGAACTGAAAGGATCGTATGCCGCACCTAGAGGGGGGGTGAATAGGTGCTACCCAATTTTTAGTTCTTTTTCAATTTAGGCTTGATACAAAGGTAAATTCTCTAGATATGCAACTACGTGAATTTACCTATATGACAAGGTAATCAACTACGCAAGATATAGCTACACAATATAAGAGATAGAATAGGATAGAGGTAACAGAGAGTGGAGCACGCGATGACACGGAGATGATTCCTGTAGTTCCCTTCCTTTGCAAGAAGGTACGTCTACGTTTGGAGGAGTGTGGTTGCTACGAAAGCCAAACCAATAGCCACGAAGGCTTCACTCAGATCTCCTGTGAGCAACGCCACGAAGGCCTAGCCCACTTCCACTAAAGGATTTCCTCGAGGCGGAAACCGGGCCTTTACAAGGTTCTTGGGGCACACATCCACAACCGAATTGGAGGCTCCCAAATATGTAGCAATACAACAATCAACAACAACACATCAACAACAATCAACTAGGGATCCAAAGAGGAACACTAGCAAGAGGGCCGTCAAACAAATGAGGGGGAAATGTAAATCGCTTCGGTGAGGATGTAGATCGGTGTCTTCTCCTTCGAATCTCCAAAGATCAAGAGCTTTGGTTGGGGGAGGAAGGAGATCTTGCAAATCTTGTGTTCTTGAGGTGGCTCTAATGGAGGTGAGACTTGGCAGAATTTTGTGCAATGATTGAGCAAGGAGCAAGGTAGAAGAAGGGGGTATAAATACCCCTCTCCAAAATCCAGCCGTTGGGGCTTCCGGGGGGCCGGATAATCCGGCCTAAGTAAGGGCCGGATAATCCGGCCCCCCGGAAAATCCGGCCTCAGGGACAGAACCTGGTAAATATCCGGCCAAATGTCGGGCCCCTGTACTGAGCTGCTTTTCTTCTGGTCCTTAGCGGATAATCCGGCCCTGGGACAAATCCGGGCAAATGTTCGGCCCCTGTCCAGGGGTATAGTGAGCCACAACCCCTCAAGTCCTTAGCCGAAAAATGGGGGCCGGATATTTTGGAAATATCCGGCCCGGATTATCCGGCCTGGTGATCCTGTTACAGCTTCTTTTTTACACGACTAACCACATCCATCACACATACAAATGTATCTATATAATCCCTGTACCACTTAAACAAACATTAGTGTATCACATACATTGACATCAAACACACAAAACATAATATGAGAGATGTTCTTTCAGGAACAACATCAGCAGTAGCCAGCTTCGCCGGAGAAACGACCGCAACAACAGGGGAAAACGCCGGAGAAACATCAGAAATAGCAGCAGGCTTCCCGGCCCAGCACCCGGCCGAACCGGCCTGGGAACCGGCTGGACCGGCCCAGAGCCCGGTCAAACCGGCCTGGGCGACGGCACGACCGGCCTGGGGCCCGGTCAGACCGGCCAGGTGGCCGGCCGCGCAGCTGAGCGGCCCAATAACGGCGCCGGTTGGCGTCAGCACCTGGTCCGGTCCAGGCCGGGTGGACCCGGTCTGGAGCCCGGTTGACCGGGCGGTTGACCGGCCCGCCCGGTTCTGGAGCCGGTAGGCTGGCCCCTGGCACCGGGGCGCGTCGCGAACCTCCGTCTTCTTCCCGATTCCAGACGTGAAATTTTGCGATTTGGACCTCCAAAACAGCCATGGACGACCTCCAAACTGCACCAAACAACGCCAAACTTGACTGCCTTTGTTTGGAACAAATTGCAGCGCTGTGTAGATGCACTTGACTGCACATTAAGAACACGCGGTGACACAACAATAGTTTGAGCTTCAGAAGGATAAGCATCAAAACCATCAATGTCATAATCATCTTCATCTGGAGCATTTGGATCAACATCATCTCCAGTTTCATACTCATTGTCCTCATTAATAATCATCACTTTACGGTTAGGACAATCTCTCTTAAAGTGACCCTTTCCACCACATGTATGACAAGCCATATCGCGGTTGCGCGCCGTTGACATGTTAGAACTAGTTCTACTTGCTGCAGGAACGGGCTTCTTTGTGTTAGACACATTTGAGACCGGCTTGCTAGACGACGTAGAAACATCCGCGGGGCGCAAAGATGGCGCCATGGAGGGTGTCGTCCGAGGCATGTGACAAGGGATTAACTTGTCAATGCCTATGGATTGTAGGCTAGGGTTTAGTTAGAAGTAGAGGGCAAGTAGATCTCGAAGGTTTCAGCCGAAAAGTACTCGACGATTATGAAAACTAGGGTTTGCAGACAATGATTCCATTGATTCTTCGTCCCTCGACTCCCCCTTTATATAGGAGGTGGAGCCGAGGGATTCGTGCTATACAAATTTACAGAGTCCGGGACGGTTTCTAACTCATCCCGCCAGATTACAAACAACACTCCCTATTACAACTCTATCTTTCCTTAGTAAATCTTGGGCTCCCGAATCTTCTTATTCTTCAGGTATTGGGCCTCCAGTAAACCCCGGGTACTATCTTCGGCAGGCCCATTTGGCATGCCTATGTCAGTAGCCCCCGAGATTTTCTTGAATCGTAGAGTCAGGGAAAATCTCCACTGTTTATTTTTATTCGGAAGCTTTAACTTTTTATACTTCTTCACATAAAATTCTATATTGTACAGGGATAATGGTAATTGGGGCTAGTTCATCTGACGGATCAGGTACTAGTTAACTGCTCTAGTGGCAATCCGCAAAAACCTACTTCAAAATCACGTCCCTGGACATGATCTCGGGATACTGGTGTAAACTTCGACAGGTGCCGCTTAAGGTCTTACCATTCTGTCGAGTCCCAGTCGAATTTATCGGGTACCTAACGCGTCCGTTAGGATTTTTCTTCGTATCTGTTGATACGGATAAATATAGCAGAGCTCAGTCTTTGGCGATGCCACGCCAATGAACGGATCTGGGGTCTTACCTTCGCAAATTTGCGGCATTCAGAAATTGATCGCAACTTCGGCGTTCTGAGAATATATTGTCGAGTGCTTTTCTGGCTGTTGGAATGGCACATTTTATCGAGTCAAATATGACTTATATTGCTCTCCCGATGGGAGTATATGTAGAGTTAATTATAACTCGAAATATACTCTCTTGCTTTTTTATTTTTTCCTTTGGTAATTTCATCGGGTACGCGAACAGCGTTCCCGATGGGAGTAGCCCCCGAGGCTACAACCAAGAACTTGTGCTTGGTTGTAGGCTCAATATTTTAGTCCACCTTGTCGCTATATTTTCATTACTTCGATATGATCTCTTTCTTTATCTCTCGGGTGCGCGAACAGCGCTCCCGATGGGAGTAGCCCCCGAGGCTACAGCCAAGGACTTGTGCTTGGTTGTAGGCTCCCGCAATTTCTATATTTGTCATACTCGAAAATTTACTTTTTTCTGAAGTAGCCCCCGAGCATTTGGGCAAAAACTTGTATTTGATCAAAGGCTCCCGAAGTATTGAATAATTCTTTCTGTCGCCACTTTTCTTTTATTTTTCTTGTCGACATACTTCCCTTAATCAAATTTACTTCATCCTTCTCGAATAGTCGTGAGTTCTCTGCCCTGTGGGTCCATTGCTTCGACCATGTTGACACGTCGTGCAAGTGGGGGACACACGTCCTCCGCTTTTCCTGGCGCACGTACGGTAACGCCTATCTCAGTAAAAATACTGTTTTGCCCTTGTGTCTAGAAGATCCATTCTCACCACACGATTTCTTCATCCAACGGCACACTGCTTCACCCAATTCTTATATAAACCCTTCTTCAACCTCCGTTCATCCCCTTGCTTGCGCCGCTTACCTGTTCCTCTTCGCAAAACTTCCCCTGCGCCCAACTCTCTCCAATCTTCCGTACGCACATACATTGCTCACGCCCACCGCCGTTGATGCCACCGCGCACGCGTCTCGACTCGCCACAAAGACGCCGGAATCCAAGATGGCCGCCGAGGATCTTGAGTGGGAGAGATCCAAAATCTCCAATCAAGACATCAACACGCTCGAAGAGGCTCGGCCTCATGACGAAGGAGGACGCCATCCGCTTTCCTAGCGAAGAAAGCTACCCCAAGCCTCCAATGGAGTATCGGGTTAGTTTTGTTGATCACCTGATCCGCGGCCTTTCAACCCCAATCCACGATTTCCTCCGCGGCCTTCTTTTCGTTTATGGGATTCAACCGCACCGGTTGACTCCCAATTCCATCCTTCACATTTCTATTTTTATCACACTTTGCGAATGCTTCCTCGGAATCCCTCCCAATTGGGCTCGTGGAAGCGCATTTTCTGCCTCCGCCGTAATGGCTCCCACAACGTCACTTATAACATAGGTGGCGTTGTTATCTGTGTTCGGACTGCTGGCGATTTGTTCGACGTCAAGTTTCCTGATTCTGTCCAAGGATGGCGCAAAAAGTGGCTCTACATCCACGAAGAAAGCGCCAATTCTGTGGAGCACAACATAGTTCCTTTCGACGGAAGTGCCAGGATACAGCGTCGCCGTTCTGGGATGCCGAAGCTTCGAAGAAGAGAAAAGGCGACAGAGGCGCTCATGGCTCGTATCCGTCATCTTCAAAACACTCGAGGCAAAGAGCTATCTGGTGTTCAAATTACTGCCTACTTCCTTAGGATTAGAGTGCAGCCTCTTCAGGCTCGCAAAAATCCCCTTTGGACGTATTCTGGTGAAAATGACGCCAACAGAATCTCCAGTGATCTTTCTGTAAAGGACTTGGAAAAATTGGTTCGAAGAATTTCTCGATTAGGCAAGAAGGATCCTATTCCCTCCTCCTGTCGAGTGGAACCATACAGTGCTTCCAATCCTCTTCCCGAGGTATTTTGTCTTCTCGAAGTTCTATCTTGTTCAGAACTGTTCCTCGTATCTTATTGCAGTGGTATCTCACTTATTCACTTTTGTCACTATTTCCTAGTAGAATCATCCTACTATGGCTTCCCTTCCTCCTCTTCCAGAGGATGGAGAGGTCGAAGAAAGAGCCGTTGTCGATGATGTCAACCAGGAGACCCCCTCTTTTGTGAATGAACCCGCAGATTCTCGAAAATCTGCGGGATCTACTGAGAAGGATGCTGCCTCTGAAGATACAACATCAGCGCAATCTCCTCCTCCTGCTGTTTCTCCGAAGAGCAAAAGGAAAAGGAGCAATGCCGAAGATTCCGGGACCTCGAAACCCGAAGAAACTGCTCCTGTACCTCGAAAAGCAGCTTATGATCCATACATCGAGAGTATCATCAGCTCGTAGGTTCCTTGCTCTTTTCCTTTTTTATTTGAAGAATTTTATTTTGCCTTGCTTTTTATGCTGCCACTATTTTGTCACAGTGATGATGAAGAAACACCAACTTTAGATGTGGCTGCTCGAACGAGCACGTCACATACTTTAGTTATTTCAGAAAAACCAGTTGAAGGGGAGGAATCGTTGCCTCCTCAACAAAATGCTGATACATCTACTCCTCCTTCGAGCCCCCGTGCCCCTTCACCCAAAAGGGCACGGGTTGAAAAGATTGTTGATCCTGCCCCTCAGTTGGGCAGTTCATCGACTCTGCTCTTAGATGATGTAAGTCTGTCGACATCTACATTTTCATTATTTTATTTTTTCACACCTTGTCTCTTTTTCTTGCCGATGTTTCTCTTACTGTGGTCACGTTGAACAGCCTATGATCAAGGATCTTCTCCGCATCGGTTCCCAATTTATTGAGTACCGTGAATATGCTAATAGAGTCGAAGGTAACGACTTTCATACTTGCTATTTTTCCTTGATTTGTCACTCCTGTTGCTTGTCGCTATTTTTGATCTTTTTTCTCTCTCTTTTCCATATCTCGACAGAGAAACTTGCAGAGGCCAACAAACGCGCCGACGCACTTGCTCAAAAACTTGGGCAAAGTGAGGCGGCTCGCAAGAAAGCCGAACTCGCTGCTAGCAAAGCCAAGGTCGAAGCTGATGAAGCTAAGGCGAAAGCTGCTGGTGTCGAGGAACTGCAGAAGAAACTTGAGGATGCGACAGCTGCCTTAGATGAGCACAAAATCGCACAAGCTTCTCGTGAAGAAGGAATCCTCAAGCGTCTGAAGTCGCAAAGTCGACGTACTCTGAGTAATATTATCAATCCCTTTTATTTTATTGCACTTCCTGTTTCTTGGTTGTTGACTAATGTCTTGTCTCGTGTGGCAGCCCAAACAAACCAGGATTTTGATCTGGATAATCCCGTCAACGATCCTCTCGTTGACGCACTTTCTCTTCTGGAGTTTCACGGGCGCGAAATTCGTGAAGGCGTGGCGAATGCTAATGCAGGATTGTCAGCGTTGTTCCCTTACTTCTTCCCGAAGAAAGAAGAACCCGCGACTTTCCTTAATCTTGCCAAGATGTTCAATACGTCGGAAGACCTTGGACTAAAGGTGCGCCAAGAGAATATGAAGGTTGCCGTTGAGAGCACTGTCGCGTTGGTTGCTGACAACAACGATCTATTGACTGGATGAAAGTTGGCGACACCGAGCAGATAGAACAATCACGGTGGAGGTCGCTGATTAAGGCAGCCAAGCCCAACACAAAGAAGATCTTGGCCTATCTGGGGATCAAGCCAGCTTCGACTCCTAGCTCGTCAAGGCCGGAGGTCTAGTTGCATGCCTCTGTTTTTCTTTCTGTTTCTTTTGATCTTGTCGCCAAAGTAGTCATTTTGGCGACACGTACTTCCTTAGCTCCACTGTAATGCCCTTGTAATTACTCCAAGAAATTAATGAAAACTTCTATCCTTGCTTGTTGTTTGATGTTGTCTTGTTTAAATTTCAGTTGATATTTGATAATTATACTCCATCTTCCGCTCCTTCGAATGTTTCGCCTTCTTCTTCCCACGCGAGGAGGGCTTTTGTTGATACCGCTCCTGTCGACGATACCTTGTCGCAAGAACTGGATGAACTTCGGCAGCAACTTCAGTATGCGAAGAAACAAACACTTGTGATGATGGAGCAATCTCGTAAGTCATCTGAAGCCGAAAAGTTGCGCTTCAAAGAAGCTCGCGAAGCCGTGGCTGCCAAAGAAATTGCTGCTTCTGAAGCTGAAAAGGCGACTACTCGAGAAAATTTCATGCTCGAATTAATGAATGAAGCCAGTGTAGATATGTCGGGTATGCCTGTTTCATCCTCTGATATCTTCCATCTTCATGCTACTGTCTTTTAAAGGTTTCCACTTCTTTGTTTTGATAGGTGCCTTTACTGATGCTGCTGCCGAAGAAGAGAGGGTAAATGCTAGGACAACCCTCCTTGTTAATCTTTCCCTGGACCATGGTTCTTTGTTTTGGGCTACCCCGGAGAGGACCCGCCAAATTGTCAGATTTCAAGATCGCGCCTCTCAAACTCGCGATTTCCTTGACTTCTGTACCAAGTCCTTGTCCATGGTTTACAACTCCATGTTTCCTCGGAACGTCCAACCAAAAGCTCTTCCTGAATTGATGGAAAGGTTCAAGGATGCGCGCAGTATCCATGATTTTGTCAAAGCCCAATTGGTAGCTGGCGCCAGATTTGCTCTTATCATGCTCCAGATCTGCCACTCGAAGCTTGACCTTACCCAGGTTGTCGAGAAGGTTCATCAAAAGGTAAAACGTCGGAGAGTTGGTATTGACAGGATTAACACAAAGGTTACGCCTATAGCCGAAGAAATGATTGAGGACCTGCTTCGGATGGATGCCGACTTTTTTGCCGATGGCCATTATGCCGATTTCCTTGGTGCCGCTCCTGAGGAAAACAGAATTACTCTTGATGACATATTGAATCAAGACTAGTTATTTTCTTCTTGTAGATATTTCTTCTTTGTAATCCATGACTATATTGTAAAGCAATCATTATATTTCTCTGTTTGTTTAGCCCCCGAGTGTTTCGGTGACTCTTTACTATATTTGTATGTTTGCGAGGTTTTGAACCAAGGCATTTATATTTTTAAGGCGAATATGATCCCCCGAGCTTTTTATTGAGTACTATTTTGTATTTTTGTTTACTCACGAGGTATCTGAATACCAAGGCAAGGTTTTTCTTTTGTCGATGAACTATATTGAAATTCGTCGGAGCGAAGACTTTGGTCATGTCGATAAAGAAGAAAAGTTATATTGTCACTATCTTTATTATATTGCAGCACCGCGAGCCCGCCTCATTAAAAACCTTCTCCGGCCCCACTCGGTGCCCCGAAAAAGGAAAAGAGTGCGTCTGAAAACTCGCGGGCGTTTCAGTACATTGAAGCTTTACAAAGACTATATTTTGACTCTAGGCGTAAAAACGCCTAAGTTGCGCCACGTTCCGTGGGTTTGGCTCCTCCACCCCTGTCTTCTTGTCCTTTATTCTGTATGCTCCTCCTCCGATTACTTCCGTGACGATGTAAGGGCCAAGCCACGGTGACTCGAGTTTTTCATGACTTTTTTGCGTGAGTCGAAGGACTAGGTCTCCCACCTGAAAAGATCTTGGCCGCAATCGTCGGCTGTGGTAATTTTTCAAGTCCTGCTGATATTTAGTTACCCGAGATAATACTTCATCTCGAGCTTCATCAAGTGCATCGACGTCATCTTCTAGCGCTCTTCTCGACGTTTCTTCATCATATTCGGCGACACGTGGAGAGTTGTGCTCTATCTCGATTGGTAATACTGCCTCTGCTCCGTGAACCAGGAAAAACGGAGTTTCCTGCGTTGCTGTGTTTGGTGTTGTTCGGATGCTCCACAACACGCTTGGTAGTTCTTCTGGCCAGGTATGTCGAGCTTTTTCCAGTGGTCCTAACAAGCGCTTCTTGATGCCATTGCAGATGATACCATTGGCTTTCTCGACTTGCCCATTGGTTTGAGGATGTGCAACTGACGCAAAGTTCAGCTTGATACCCACCTCTTCGCAATAATCTTTGAATTCATGGGATGTGAAGTTACTGCCGTTGTCTGTGACGATGCTATGGGGCACTCCAAATCTGAAGACGAGGCCTTTTACGAATTTTACTGCGGATGCTCCATCTGGTGAATTTATCGGCTTTGCTTCTATCCACTTTGTAAACTTATCGACGGCTACGAGCATGTACTCCTTTCCTCCTGGCCAGGATTTGTGTAACTTACCCACCATATCAAGTCCCCATTGAGCAAAGGGCCAAGACAATGGTATTGGTGCTAGCTCTGCTGCTGGAGAGTGAGGTTTTGCGGCGAACCTTTGACATGCGTCGCAAGTTCTTACTATGTCCTTGGCGTCCTCGATTGCTGTCAACCAGTAGAATCCTGCCCGAAAAACCTTGGCTGCGATAGCTCGACTACTTGCGTGGTGGCCACATATTCCTTCGTGTACATCCTTCAGGATTATTCTTCCTTCTTCGGGTGTAACGCACCTTTGCAAGACGCCTGAAATACTTCGCTTATACAATTCTCCCTTGACCACCGTAAAAGCTTTGGAGCGTCGAATTACTCGCCTTGCTTCAACTGGATCATCGGGTATTTCTTTCCTCATGATGTATGATATGTACGGCTGCATCCACGGTATCTGTATCACCATGACCAAGTCCTGATCCTCTTCTTCGTCCTCTTGCTTTTCCTTGGCAGCCCCCGAGGGTTTCTTCTCCTTCTTTTTTGACTTTGTTGGCTTAGTGGATCTCTCTGTTATCTCTTCCCGTAATACACCCGCGGGACCGGAAGGCACTGTGACCCGATGTTTGCAAGAACGTCGGCTTCGTCGTTGCTCAACCTGCTAATATGATTTACTTCGCATCCATCGAATAACTTCTCAAGCTCGTTGTACACCTCCTTGTATGCCATCATGCTATCATTGATTGCATCACATTGGTTCATAACTTGCTGAGCCACCAACTGTGAGTCGCCAAAGATTTTTAATCGAGTTGCTCCGCAGGCTTTCGCCATCTTCATCCCGTGTATGAGAGCCTCATATTCTGCTTCATTGTTAGATGCGTTAAGGAACGTCATCCGGAGGATGTACTTCAATTTGTCGCCTTCAGGTGATATGAGTACTACTCCTGCGCCAGCTCCTTCTAGTCTCTTGGACCCATCAAAGTTCATGGTCCAAGTTCTCGATAAATACTGGAGGTCCTGTATTTTGCAACTCCATCCATTCTCGCGATGAAGTCCGGCAGTATTTGCGACTTTATTGCTTTTCTTTTTTCATACGTGATGTCCCGAGGGAAAGTTCTATTCCCCAAAGGGAGACACGACCCGTAGCTTCGGGGTTATTCAAGATATTTGACAAGGGAGCTTCATTGACCACTATGATCGGGTGTGCCGAAAAATAGTGGCGCAATTTTCGTGCTGTCGTGAACACTCCATATGCTAGCTTTTGGTACTGAGGGTACCTTTGTTTTGAAGGTGACAAGACTTCGCTCACGAAGTATACCGGCCGCCGCACTCCATGGATTTTCCCTTCTTCCTCTCTTTCGACAACTAATACCGTGCTAACCACTTGGGGCGTGGCTGCAATATACAGCAGAGAGGTTCCTTTTCCTTTGGAGCCACCAGGATTGGTGGTGTCGAGATTTTTCGCTTCAGATCCTCGAAAGCTCTGTCGGCCTCTTCGTTCCACTGGAATTTATCTCCTTGTTTTATCAGCGCATAAAATGGTAACGCTTTTTCTCCTAACCTGGCGACGAACCTGCTCAAAGCTGCGACTCGCCCAGTTAGCTGCTGTATTTCTTTCAACTTTGTTGGCTTTCTCATTGTTACTATGGCTTGTATTTTGTCGGGATTTGCTTCAATCCCTCTTGCCGAAACTAGAAACCCCGTAAGTTCTCCATTGGGACGCCAAAAGAACACTTCGTCGGGTTCAGTTTGAGGCAGAATTTGTCGAGGTTGTCAAAAGTTTCTTTGAGATCCTCGATCAGCGGTGTCCCCTTTTTTGATGTTATGACGACATCATCGATGTATACTTGCACGTTTTTCCCGATCTGTGTTGCTAAACACTTCTGCATCATCCTCTGATATGTTGCTCCCGCATTTTTTAGACCAAAGGGCATTGTCTTGTAGCAAAACACGCCGTAAGGTGTAATAAACGCTGTCTTGGCTTCATCATCTTCTTTTAATCTGATCTGGTTATAACCAGAGTATGCATCCAAGAAGGAAAGACGTTCACAACCTGCCGTGGAGTCGATAATTTGATCGATCCTTGGGAGGGGAAAGTGATCCTTAGGACAATGTTTATTGAGACACGTAAAGTCGACGCACATGCGAAGGACTGTCGTGTTTTTCTTCGGCACCATCACTGGGTTAGCTACCCATGTGGCTTCTGTAGATATTTCTCTGATAAAACCAGCCTCTTCGAGTCGATTTATTTCTGAAAGCATGGCTTTGCGGTTTGGTTCCGAAAAACGCCGCAGAGGTTGTCTGATTGGTTTCGCCGTTGGATCCAAATTTAGGTGGTGCTCGGCAAGTTCCCTGGGTACTCCTGGCATGTCAGCTGGACACCATGCAAAGATTTTCCAGTTCTCACGGAGGAACTTGACGAGCGCGCTTTCCTATGCGATATCCATGTCGTTTGCTATAGATGTCGTCTTTTTTGGATCTGTCGGGTGAATCTGCACCTCCTTAGAATTTTTCTCTGTGTTGAAAGTTGATTCTTTATTTGGTCTTCCAACGTCTGGCAGTACGTCGTAATCAGTCATGCTTTTTGACGCCAAGTACTCAGCTTGCATCCCGAAAGTTTCTGCCAACCTGTGAAAATCCTTGTCGCACTTATCGGCTAAGGCAAAGCTTCCCCTGACTGTGATTGGTCCTTTTGGTCCGGGCAACCTCCACAACAGGTATGTATAGTGTGGCACTGCCATAAATCGAGCATATGCTGGTCGTCCCAACAGAGCATGATATTGTGATGGAAAATCGACAACTTCGAACTCGAGCCTTTCGATTCTATAATTTTCTCGGGTCCCAAACTGAACGTCAAGATTGATCTTTCCCAATGGATAACTTGGTTTCTCCGGTGTGATGCCGTGGAACCTTGTGTCTGTTGGTTTCAAGTTTGCTAAGGATATGTTCATCTTCCTCAATGTGTCTGCATACATGAGGTTCAAGCTGCTGCCGCCGTCTATGAACACTCGAGAGACATCAAATCCTGCGATAACTGCTGGCAGGATAAGTGCTGACTGCCCTGGTCTAGGAACTTGCTGCGGATGATCTGCTATTGTGAAGCCGATATCTTGTCCTGACCAATTAAGGTACTCAACTGTTGGTGGAGGCATTTTCTCTGCCATAAACACCTGTCGTGAGATTACTTTTTGAGCTCTATTGGACGGCCTTCCCTTCTGAATCATCGACACTGCTCCG
The DNA here is from genome assembly GCF_019359855.2 of Lolium perenne. NCBI lineage: Eukaryota > Viridiplantae > Streptophyta > Magnoliopsida > Poales > Poaceae > Lolium > Lolium perenne. The sequence continues at coordinate 142,800,304 of NC_067245.2, forward strand.
TTGGAGTTAGGATCAACATAGGGTGGTGGTGCAGGTGCTGCCGCTATTCTTAGCTGGTGTCGATTGTCCTCTGTAATCGCGGGAGGTGGCGGTAGATGAACTTCGCTCCTAGGCTCCCGAGGGTTTCTCTGTGCTGCTCGAGCGTGAGCATTTTCTGCGTATCTGAACATTGCCTGAAAATTTCGACAGTCTTTTTGCAGGTGCCCTGACTGTCTTTTCCCGTTGCTGTCGAGGAAAAAGTGCATCTGGCACGGTCCGTTCAGCATTTCCTCGGGGGACACGAAAGGTCTTGGAAACCTCGGCCCACTATTTTGCCTGTTGCGTGAATCATCCCTATTATCACCTCGCTGTTCACTGCTTCTCTGGTAATCATCTCTGTTGCCTCCTGTATTTGTCCGAAAACCTGCCGAAATTTGTCCTGGAGCGTCGTAGTTTTGGTACGTCCGAGGAAATCTTCGCCTCGGTTGATAGTTTCGACCACGGTCCTCCTCTGGCGACCTGTGTCGTTTGTTGTGGACAGCGTCTTCTCCATCTGCCCATTTATTTGCTATCTCCATTAACGCGGATACTGTCTTTGGATTGGTCCTTCCCAAATCCTCGACAAAGTCTCCACGCCTGACTCCTGCGACAAACGCATCTATTGCTCTCTCGTCAGATATGTTTTCTGCCGAGTTTTTGATGATATTCCACCTCTGGATGTACTTTCTCATTGGCTCATCTGGCTTTTGTCGACACGCTCTCAACTCCTCTAACGATGCGGGTTTTTTGCACGTGGATCTGAAGTTCTTGACGAACACGTCCTCGAAACTTTCCCAGCTGTCGATGGATCCTGGAGCGAGTTTCTTTATCCATGATCGTGCGGCACCACTCAGGTGCACCTGGATGCTTTGCATGGCTGTTGCCCTAGTTCCTCCTGTCAGCTTCACCGTCTCCAGATAGTCGACTAGCCAATCCTCTGGATCTTGAAGGCCGTCGAATTTCTTGAAATTATCGGGTAGTTTGAATCCTGAAGGGACTCGAGTTTTTCGGACTCTTCTCGTGAAGCATGGTAAGCCACACATATCTTCGTCATTAAGTTCTGGGGATTGCCGATGATCCCTTCTGCTCTGCCGCGCTCTGTCGACTCTTGCTTGTGCTGCTGTGTCTCTTGCTCCACTTGGCCCTTCAAAGCCGCCGTCGTTGCTGCTGCGGGTCGTGGACTATTTTGCCTTGCCGCTCCTTCGGGAGGCGTTGATACAAACGCTGTCCCCATAGCTCCAACTCCTGCTACCGCCATATTGTACAATGTTTCCCTTGGATCACCCGGAGGTGGTTTAGATGCAAGGATAAAAGCATGTGTCGCCATATACCCAGCCTCTGGTGTCTTAGGGATGATGTTTCCTCTTGTATCTATCGACATAAAGGACATGTCGAGGTTTTGAACCAAGTGTTCTCTTTCCGCTTCGGGTATGTGTTGCAGTCTTGACCTTGCTCTGTTCCGCGCCTCCCGATGGCTATCACCCGTAGTTCTAGATTGTCGACTTAGATCTGCCCTTCTCCCGCCGGGATGCGAAGCTGCCTCCTTTCTCCCGTTCAACTCATCTGTTTTTCCAATTCCCTGGCAGCTCGTGCGAGCCTATATTGATATGCTTGCAATTCTTCCGGTGTGGCTGTGGTAGCCATTGGTTCTGTGCCGTTCATAGCTCTCGCAGCCTCGTCCCACGCTGCTTGTGAAAGTTGAACTCTATCTCGCGGCTCTGGCCCGACGTATTTGTTGCCCAAGCCTTGTCGCAGATTGGAGGGATCGACGTATGGATTTCCCAAACTGTCGAAAGCCTCAGATGTCTCTTCTTGATCTTCAATGGCGTAAATCTGATGATACTTTGTACTCAGATCTATGTTGGGTTTGGTGACATCGTCGTTGAGATTGATGAAGACCTTGCCCACTGTCAAAGATTTGTCGATGAAGTCGTAACTGTCGACATTGCTTGAACCATCGCTTATATATGAATCCGCAGATGACTCAAACGACATGTCGTTGAAGATCTTGGCGAGTTTCTCTCTTGCTCTGGTGCTGACGTAGCGTGTCGCCGAGGTTTCTTCTTCTCCTGACTCGATTGACGATGCATAGTTTGAAAAATCGGAATCGACCACCGACAATCCCGACGAAATCGGAATCTCGACACGATACGATCCTTCCTTCTCGACGCGAAAGTGGAACCTTCCGAACGTCATCTCCATGGGTTCCGCCAGATACGCATATGCATCCAAACGGGAGGGTGGGTGAGGAACAAAATCGACAAGACCAGTAGCGATCTGTTTACCTCGATCCATTGTGTTGCTTGCGGTTGACGATGTCGAAGATCTTGAGCGTGCCATCGAGATCAGCTCCTTACGCCTCTAATTCCCACAGACGGCGCCAATTGACAAGGGATTAACTTGTCAATGCCTATGGATTGTAGGCTAGGGTTTAGTTAGAAGTAGAGGGCAAGTAGATCTCGAAGGTTTCAGCCGAAAAGTACTCGACGATTATGAAAACTAGGGTTTGCAGACAATGATTCCATTGATTCTTCGTCCCTCGACTCCCCCTTTATATAGGAGGTGGAGCCGAGGGATTCGTGCTATACAAATTTACAGAGTCCGGGACGGTTTCTAACTCATCCCGCCAGATTACAAACAACACTCCCTATTACAACTCTATCTTTCCTTAGTAAATCTTGGGCTCCCGAATCTTCTTATTCTTCAGGTATTGGGCCTCCAGTAAACCCCGGGTACTATCTTCGGCAGGCCCATTTGGCATGCCTATGTCAGCATGTAACACCCAGCTCCCGTAGCACGAGCCTTCATTTGCAGTTCTTCAACCAACTGTGATTCAGCTTCTCTTGCATGATGTAGTAGCTCATTCATAGTAGTATAATTGTGATGACGCACAATGCCGTTGATGTTAAACTTGAGACCATTCAGAAAACGTTGTAGTGTCATCTCAAGAGACTCACAGACATGGGCACGCTGCATAAGCATCTCCATCTCCATGTAGTAAGCATCAACCGTCATAGCACCTTGCTTCAACTGGGTCAACTTGTCAAATACTGAACCCAAGTAATTGGTAGGAACAAAACGGGCTCTCATTGCCGCCTTCATAGCACGCCATGTGATAATAGGCAGCTCACCATCTTCTTCTCGAGCACGAACAAGTCCATCCCACCAACGCAAAGCGTAGCCATCAAATTCAGAGGAATCAAGCTTGATCTTCCTATCTTCAGTATATTCATGTAAACGCCATAATCTCTCAATCTTCAGTTCCCATGTAAGACATTCTTCAACATCAGTATCTCCTTCAAATCTGGGAATTGAGAACTTGGGCTTACCCAAACCATCTTCTTGTTGTTGTGGAAGAATATGCTGGGCTCCGACGGGGACAAAACCACGACCACGGAGACCATCACCAACGCCACGGCCAATACCACGACCCATACCACGTCCTTGAGCATTAGCAGCTTCTGCATTGTCACCTTGCACACTGCCATCTTCATCAGGTGGGGGTTGTTGTGGTTGTACCATTGTATGTATCTCACCAACGGCGTTAGTCAAAGTTTGTATAGACGCTTGAAGAGTCGTCATTGATGTTTGAACGTTGGTAACAGCAGTAGTAGCTTCATCGACCTTCAAGTGGACACCCTGAATATCCTTGTCCAACGCTTCAGTAGCAACACGGATTTCACGCTGTAGATGATCAGGAAGTGCCTCATACTCCAGCCAAGTAACTATTGCAGTTGGATCCTTTTTCTGCATCACATCAACATCCTCAAAAGACATGATTAGTAGGTTAGTGCACTAAACAAAAATCTTTGGTTGTACTCTCACAACTCACTCAAAACTGATAAGATAGGTAAATCTTACCGCTCCAAAGTGAATTAGTATTGCTCACCAACTTGGATTGACGGACTAGTGCACGGATGTAGCGAAGCGAATATCAAGGGTATAAGAACAATCACACGACAAAGCAGGATATATGTGGGGCTGTAGGTGGGCTACCTATTTGCACCAATAACAAGCTCTAGCGCTGACCGTAGGCAACCAAAGATACTCACCCAAGGCGATAAATGTGGCAATGCAACTATATGTAGAAAAGGTTGCAATGCACTCGAGAGACACTAGCAAAGCTCAACGAGACAGGCACAAGATTTCTCAACTACAGGTGCAGTAAAGCAAAGTTAGGCCTTCACTTGATTGTACTAGCACTTCACTTTTCTTTTTGGATTTTCTTTTTGTATAACACGCAGCTATGTAGCTCTTTTTGCTTCTTTTTTTTTTTTTGATGTTATGACTCAACTCCTTGATAACACGGCCAATAGAAATTGCAAAGCACCAATAACCTAACGAGCAGCCTGTCGAGCGGTAAAACTAGTCTCTTCTGGGAAAGTTCCTAGTCACTTATATCGATAGGCTGTGTCTATGGTTGGGAACAAGCACATTGTACGCTATGTGGACTCGGAGTAACCAAAAACTGACACCAATGATAGTGGAAATACAAACCCTAACAACTAGATGGAAGAAAAAGATACGCAAAAACAACTACGAAAAGCAACTAAAACTCGAAATTAGTGCAATCTAAGGTTATGGCAAACCCTAACCCTAACTTTTTATGGCTTTTTCTGGATAGGAAACACTCACAACTCAACTATGGGGTGGAATGTGGATGGCTTACCGAGGAAACGCTGAAATCTGATAACAAGATGATAAGGGGTTGCCCGATCTTCTCGGTAAGCGGCGGGTGGTGATGAACACGCGATGGTAGCAGCGGATGGAATCGATGATATGAGGAGGATAACTTGTATGACGCCGACGAAGTCTCTCGATTGATTCCTGTCGCCAATACAACAGCTCTCAACCCTGCAAGATATTTGCAACTCCACACACTTGCGCACGTAGCCGCCGACCACGAAGCGGTAGATTGCAATCTTCTAATCCCCAATGGAACAGCAGATCACACAAACTTTCAGTAGCATAAAACTCCAGATCGCAACGAATTGGAGAGTTGGGATTCAATAGTTTTGCATAGCAAACAACTAAGAACTAGGGTTTATCTTAAACGTGGTCTAAAGTAACTTTGGGGGCGTCCTGGGCACTTATATGGGCGCCCGGGATGACCTCAAATCAAAATAGTACGAAAATAACCGACCGAAGATAGATCTGATCGAGACAGACTCGGACTCGGCCGGTCTAGGGCCGGTCGACCGGGCCTGGGACCGGGCATGCCGGTTCAAACCAGGCCTTTGACCGGGTGCTGACCGGGCGAAGTAATTGCTCTGCAGTAGCCCGTCCGATGCGGTTGGCATCAACTGAGCGTCCGGTTGGCGCCATGTCGGATCCGGCGTACCGCCCGGTCGGACCGGGCCAGGGACCGGCCGCGCCGGCGTGGCGACCGGTCTAACCGGATGCTGGGCCGACCTGGACTGTGATGTCTCCTCTCGCGCATGCCTCCCGCTCCTCCCTCGCGCGTCCATGGAATATCTTCATGTCCAACTCCATGTCCAGTTTCACGTCCATCTTCACGTCCAGCCAGGTAGTCAGAATCCCGATCCTACTACTGGAATCCTACGATTTGACGATCTTACATCACCGTATCGATCCAAATCCCACTACGAATCCCAATCGCATAGAATCCATGTTGAGTCCCGATCCAAATCATAGAATCCTTTAGAATAATGTAGAATCTCGATCCCTTTTATGGATTTTTCCGATTCTACAAACTCATTATTTTCCCATCCGCAAAACCATACAAGGATACTACTAAAATACTCCACCCCCTTTTTACTTGCTTTACTACCCTTTATTACCTACCAAATCTCAAATGATCTATTGCTAGAACATTATTGCTAGAAACTTTATGTATTATAATTTTTATCTTCATTATACTATTACATAAACTTTCTGTGTGATAAGAAGATCTTCTCTGAGTATGTTAGGATCCCAGATTCTACGATTCGATACTACGACTCGATTCTTCCTGACAAAAATCGATCCGACTCCGAATCCCGACTTTGACTACCTTGACCAGCTGCTCCTCTCCTCCTCGTGTGATGCTTGTCTCCTCTTCATACCTGATTATACATAAGTAACAAGACTTAGGCAGTATAAAGTTCTTATTAATCAAATTATCGTTTAGGAACAAGTTCATATGTTGTTTAAGTAGATTCGCACGAGCCCTTGTAATAGGTCCAATCCGAACTTCATTGGACTTGAGCTTCACAGCAGCTTCATCTTCATCTTGCAATGAAGGAGGTAGTAATGTGGTAGGGATGTCCTCATCATCAGATGTGGGAGGTGATAAACTGTTGTATGTGCTTACACAACATGATTATCGAGAATGAGCGGAAGTATCTGGTTCCTCCGAGCGAGCAAGCTGCACCATATGACAGAGAGGGTCCTCTTACACAGCCTAACCACCAGGTGCCGGCATCATGGGCTGCATTCATAGTTATGTGTTAGGAGATTCGAGACTCCACAATGCATCAACAGCTGCAGGATGATCTGGTGGAGGGATGATCTGGTGGAGCACACATGGACGCTTCGAGGCAACACCAACTAGTTTCCATTTGATTTGTTTAAAAACTTGTCTTGTTTTGTTGAACTGTAATGTTTATTTCTAAAAATAAGCCAAATATTGGCAAAACTGGTCAAATTCGCCGAACTATGCTGGATATTTGATTTTGGTCGTTTCCAGGGACATTTTTTCTATACTTGTTCAATATTAACTTGCATCCATCTATACCTAATAATAAAGAAAATAACGTTTCCGTGGTTTGGTCCGTTCTAAATCTTTTTCGTCCGTCCGTACCAGCAGTTACCGCGCCAATCTCTCGATCCAGGGTAGGAATCGAACAAATCAATTTTGTCCGTACGTCAACCACCGTGGGTCTCTGGATCTCCTTCCAAAAGGAGTCCTGGTCCGATGTGCACACGCTTGCTCGACCTGAACGCTCGTGCATATATACACATCCTGATCGAGCGATGGTAGAAATCAATCAAATTTTCCTGATTGAGCGATGGTAGAAATCAATCAAATTTTGTAAGAAAATCGACATATATGGAGGATCCGATCGAGACGAAACTGGCTTCGGCGTACCCTGGCCTGGCCCAATTTCGTCGCTCCTCACCGCTAACCACCCGCTTGATCCCGGCAACCGGCGCCACCACCGGCCGAGGGAAACGGGAAACCGGAGACTACCTGACGGACGCTTCACTGATTTTCTGGCGCGAGGAGTATTCGACAACAAAGCGTTGGCTACCATCACCATGAGAACCAGCGATCCGGACACCGGTGTGTGCGGCGTGTTGGCGGCGGGGATGGGGGCCTAGACCTCAACGGATTCGCCCGCCAAGGCATGGAGCCATGGAGCCATGGACACCTTGACCATGCATCGACGCCAGCGTCCAGGCCCCGTCCTCCATGAATAATTACTGCATCTGGGCTGACCCACGCAGCGGTCTGAGACAACACCGTTGCCCGGGAAGACGCGTCATTGAGCACAACGATAGGTGCGGCCTCGTGAGAACGGTGGACATCATCGAATATTTGCTGTGGTCAGGGGACGCTGGCTTCCCAAACCTCCGCTGAATCGGCAAGGAGCATTGCGTTGCTGCTGTGCTATGCAGGTAGTGAGCGTGAGCCATCAATCCTCCACTGAACGATTCAAGGCTCTATTGAAGTCTAGCTTTGCTGTGTGCAAGAAATTTTATCTAGACAGACGTTGACCGTGATTGTCCCGCTCGCTGGTCTCAAAGCCTCATGTACCATGCTCGACGTCCCCTTCTTTCTCGTGCTGATAGTAGCAGAAGACACGAGCTGTCGCCGGAGCGCGTCCGGATGGGTGTCGGAGACGCCCACGCGAAGCCGAGAAACACTCGCGACATGCGGAGACTGGGTGGTCGGCAAGTCGCGAAAGGTTTCCTGTCAGATGGGTGTGCTTCCCGTCTATGATGCATGTCCGTGGCGAGGCCTGCGCTGACTCCTCTGAGGCTCACATCTTGGGTGATTGCCTGCCACTATGGGACACCGTGCAGAAGTGAATGGTTACCTTGCATGACTGACGCTGTGAATCGGCTACCATCATCAATCACCAAGAGCCAGACCATCACGCCCGATGTGTAGGTGCTTGTGGAGGTCTCGGACTGGGCTAATGCTACCTTCACGAAGTGCAATGCCCTGTCGAGTGCATCATTACAGTGCTACACGATGGAGTCGGCGGAGGTGCCGAGGTGACGATCGAACAAGAGGGTCGTCCTTGACGGCATCACAGCGGCAAGAGGGCGCGCGATGAAGATCAGCACGACCACATGGTAGTGGAAGGGGAGGATCACCATGGCGCGCGATCGATATGCGGAAGCACCAGTGGTGTACACATCGCGTGCCGTTGCCGAGTGTTCGAACAAACCATGGTGGACGCTAGGCTGGCACCGCAAGGCGTGCAGGAGGTGCTACTACCGCGACCAATCTTAGGGTTCCAAGACTAGGACGTGAGCGATGGCGACACAAGGACGCGCGCCTTTCACTGGGACGACGGCAGGGAATTGGAGTACTAGAGGAGTTTGACGCGGTGCCACGGCCTCCGTCCAATCCAACACCGCTGAGACCAACTCCAACGAGTCCGCACGGCAGCCATCAAGGCATGGTGGCAGATATTGCCAGTGTTCCCAGGAGGATGGGCAAGGTGGAGTTCCATCCCAGTAAACAAAATTAGGTCGATTAGATGCACTGTTTTACAAGCAAGTTTAGATTTGTTTGGCAGTTGCACGAATATAGAGTCAGACAACATTAAAAAATTAAAAGGTGCTAAGGATGAGTAGGAAGACTGGCACGAGGGACGAGGGCTTCAGGAATTGAAGTGGTTAAATCAGATGTCTGAAGCTTGAAGAGTTAGATCCATCAGCATTTTTTGGTATTTAACTATTCAATATTACAACATGTATGATAATTTTCTTTACTGCATTTGTCACCCATGTGAAAACACTAAATATTAGAAATTGCTCAATTAAGTTTCCTTGTTACTTGATTTTGTAGAGAACCTTGATGACCCGAGATTGTTGAAGCATTATGTTTGTTCGAATTATATTTTTCGACAAAGAGCATATATTAATATCACGGAGATACCAATTACATCCAGCCTCTGCAACAACGCACTGCCCTAGCGGCATTACGGATGCACACAACCAAAAAGAAAGAAGAATTACCAAAAAATTATTTCTTATGATAATTTGCTACCCTAAAATCTTATATAGTAGATGTGCAAATGCATGTTTTCATATGCCCTCTCTTTAATTGTGCACTGCTTCAAAATGTTTTGAAACTGCACAACGAAATTGAACGGTAGCGCTGTTAAGCCGAATAACCTGCGCTTGGCCTTCAAATTTCTTAGCTCTTTTCTCCGACGCTATGGTGACGCTGTCGCGGAGTCCAACAATTCGTGCGGTTTCAGGAAGAGATTTGAATGCATCGGATACTTGAAGGAGGCACTTTGGTTAACGAATGCGCTTTTTGCAGACCCACTCGTGAGAGTCAATGAAATGAGATGAACAAACAAATCGTAATAAAAATAAACCGTAGCAACGCACGGGCACTTTTACTAGTTAAGTACTAACACGATAACAGCTTACGCAGCGGCATAATTACTTTAGACCGTAGAAGCAAAAAAAAAAATGCAGGATATTTACATGTGCTCCTATCTATTTTGCGCAGTTCACATGGCAGTGCATGTATGTTGGTCTGAATATATACAACATCCCCTGCGCCACCACTACTTGCAATAATCTGTTGGAGAAGCACGAGCTCTCCGGGAAATTTTAAGGTGTGAAGTGATGCACACTGACATGCCATGAAAACATTCAACCAAAAATACAATTTGGCCTTAGTCATGCAAAGTGCTATGAATCGAAATAAAGTGGCACATCAGGAAAAAAACGGTAATTAAACTGAACTAACATGTTGCTGGTAGTGATTAACACACGTCCAGTCTGCAGTTGGTATTCTACACGATAATATAGAGCAACCGCTCGATTTTGACATATAAATGTCATTCTTCGACCTCACATGGCGAGGGCCGGCAGCCTTGGCTCAATCATTGAGACAGACAAGAAGATGTCAGTTAGAAATACATACGGTGTCTTGAGGCACAAACAAGACCATCTCAAGCTTTAGATTACTGCCATGGCGGAGAATGTCCACACGCCAGAATTGCTCCTTTCCTTGGAAGGTGAAATACCTCGAGGGGAATCAAGTGTATAGAGCTACAGATGAAAATTAACACTGAAAATCCACCTAAATGGAGAAGGATTCACAATTATACTTGATAAAATCGGTCAATATGAGGGATTTATTCATAGGGAATTACCTCAAGACCTCAGGATTTGTGAAATTTGCTCACCGTCTCTGATCTACCGCCCCCGAGCTCTTCAGCACCTTGCCCTCCGTCCCCAACCTTGATGCCCTCTAGCGATCCTCCCTCTTCATCGCCGATCTACCCGCACTCATGCGCTGGTTGCTCCGCGTCGACAAGCTCGAGTGTGCCTCGCTCACCGCCGACGAACTCCCGCCCTCCCGCGCGCGGCTTGTTCTCCACCGACGAGCTCACCGTCTTCCGGCGTGCCTCACTCTCCGCGGACGAGCTCGGCAACCTCCCGCGCGAGTCCCTCTCTCCACCAACCTCCTGCACGAGATCGAACCCTAGCCAGAGGTGGAAGGAGTGGGGATATGGGAATCATGGCATCTCCCACTGGGTGAGACATATGGATGACAAAAAGTGACCGCGAGCGTCCGTTTGCGTCGCCTCGCGAACATATTTTATCCGCATGACCGTTTATGTCTAGATGTGCTTCCACCGGGGCGATCCATTTTTAAATTTGCAACATATTTAAAAGCATAGAAAGTAGTACATTTAAACTATACGAAGTAGTTCTAGAAGACTAGACTACTTGATGTCTGATAGGACGGCCCCGTCGTTGCGCCGCTCCCTCGCCTGCTTCTCCACCGCCTCCCGTGCGGCCGCTAGGGCTCGGTGCGCCGCCGCGTCCTCTAGCAGGCACTGCCGTAGCCTCGCGTTGGCGCCGTCGTTCTTGAGCGTCTCGAAGGACTCGACTATAGTCCTCTCCTCCGCCGCCCACTCCTTCGGGGTAGGCGCATCAGGGTCATCGGAACACCATGATATGTCGGAGTCGGAGTCCTCTGCGGCTGCGGTGGCCGCCACCCTGCGATGTTCCATCTCGGCGTCGACCGCCGCAAGGGTCGCCCGCTCCTCTTTTGCTTCCTTCTCCGCTTCATCCAGGGCCTCGGCGTCCCTGACCGGGTCGAGCACGTCGGTGCTGTCGTCGTCGTCAAACTCCTCGTCGAACCTCAAGGCCGGGGAAGGTGGGGTTGGAGGTGGAGGTGGAGGCGCGGCAGCCTGGCCGCGGCCGGGGCTGCTCATGGTAGCTCCGGTGGAGGCTGAGCGTCCGCGGCGCTACGGTGGAGGTTGTGCGGCGGCTAGGGTTTTGTGGGGAGGAGATGAGATGCTCACGCCCCTGTTTATATAGATCGGAGGCATGGCGACGGCCGCGGCACGCGTGGAATCGCCATTACTTCGTGCGCAGAGGTAGGCGATGGCTGCGCGCCACGCGAGGCATCGCCATTTACGCGGTCGCAGACTGCCGAAGCGACGCCTCGGCGCCAGTACTGGCGCCGTTGAGAAGGCACATCGATGTTGGGTCACTGCCAGGCGGGCCAGACGAAACGTTCGCTAGACGCGAGCGGACAATTTGCGCGTCCGCAGAGACACATCTGAGGCGCATATTTGGACCAGGTTTGCGTCGTCGCGGATGGCCCGGTCACTTTGCGTCGCCCCGCTGGAGGTGGTGCCAGACGCACTTTTCGGCCCGGCGGAAACAAACGGTCGCTCAGCGTCCATTTCCATCGCACCGTTGGAGATGCCCTCAGAAAGAGATATCTTTTTTTTTGAACAAGCTAGGTAGGGTCCAAAGACCCTAGAAGCTGCTAGTATTAAACAGGCGGTGGGTACAAAATGCAGAAAAACCCTACAGTTCAGGGGATTTCTGGATAAGGACCAAACTATTACAGAAAGACCCTAAAAAGATTTGAAAAACGTGATCAGGTCCTCGCCCTGCACCGCACCGCCAGAGAACGAACGCCGGCGCCGGGGACGAACCGCTTGGTCCGGCATCGTGGTGGAAGCAGTAGCTCTTCCCCTTGGACTTCTTGGTCCTTGGGAAGTTAGATCTCCAGGAGAAGGGCCGCCAATCGGCCATATGATGCAGGGGCAAGGCATCGCCGGCATATGTCCCCCGCTAGAGAGTTTCCCTGGATGAACGCTGCATCAGCAACAGCGACGACGAAGAAGACGCAGCTCCAAAGCACCTCTTGGGCAATAGCTAGCTTCGATAGGCGTTAGGCGGCGTATCGGCAGCTTCTCCTTCCTCGCCACCACGGCAGGCCAGGGAGAAGCCGAGCCGATGGCTGGCCACCACCGCTCAAATCCAGTGCAGGTAAGACCTCCTGGATGATGCCGAAGAACTGGCGGCGGCGACGTGTGTGCGCTCCTCCTCGCCTCCACAGCCGGCCAGGAGCTTTTCGACGACGCCTTTCACCGATGGGCGCATGCTTTCCCCCTCGCCGCCGAGGCCGACCAGGAAAGGATATCGCCCGCTGCTTCCGCACTTCATCAGGTGGTGCTCCACCGCTTCGTTATTGAAGGAAGCGGTAGCCTCTTCCATCACTCTCCCCTCCGACCACCGGAGGAGAAGAAGAAGGAGGTAGGACCCTAGAACAACCAAGATCCAGGCGGCCAGATCTCGACCTCCACCTCCACTACTGGGCATAGAGCCCCCTAGCGGCAAAATGCCGCTAACCCTAGCTAAACTACCTACCACGGTGCCTCTCCTCCGCCCATCTCCACCGGCGACGCCGGCGAATGAGCTTCGGATCGTCCCGGCACCATCGAGGAAACCCTCAGGTACTGTAGGTGAGCGAAAGGGGGATGGGGAAATCCAGAAACTCTTTCCCAGATGCTCTGTTGTCGGAACCTCTTGGCTCGAACGCGTGCAGATTGAGTCGATCAAAATCAATCGAACGGCTCAGAAACGAGTGCTCGATGTGTCAACTAACATCCAAGCACTTTTTAGCACTTAGGATTAGAAATTGCAATACGAGGAGGTCAAGTCGCCCATAGTGCCATGGCTGAGTTCAAAAAGTTTAGCCATTGCTGAGCATGGCACCCCCAGCCCTCACCACCGACAATGTCCACATATGAAGCCCAAGTTTTGACGCATCTCACTCCACCATCGCGAACAAGGTCTCCTTAGGGAATCTCCAACGGGACATTGCAAGGACGCTGAACGACCATTTGCGTCCGCGCGGACGAAAAATGCATCTGGGACCAGGCCTAGCGGCCCGACACATAGTGTCTGGACTGTCAGCGGCGATGCAAATCTAGTCCAAACCAGCGTCGAGTTTGCGTCTCGCTGGACGCTGCGCGGACGCGCCAAGTGACCGCCGAAACTTACGTAGGACCCACACGTCAGTGGCAGGGACGTCGGTGACATTCACGCCAGAGGCCATTCTCAGCGCGAACAGTTAAAGTAGACCGACGCCAGTAGTCGAGGCCATAGCAATGGACGTCCTCGTCGCTGCAGCCACTGATACGTCTCAAACGTATCTATAATTTCTTATGTTCCATGCTAGTTTTATGACAATACTCACATGTTTTATATACACTTTATATCATTTTTATGCATTTTCCGGCACTAACCTATTAACAAGATGCCGAAGCGCCAATTCCTGTTTTCTGCTGTTTTTGGTTTTGGAAATCCTACACAGGAAATATTCTCGAAATTGGACGAAACAAAAGCCCATGGTCTTATTTTCCACGGAGCCTTCCAGAAGTCCGAAGAGGAGACGAAGAGGGGCGTCGAGGCGGCCACACCCTAGGGGGGCGCGGCCCTACCCCTGGCCGCGCCGCCCTATGGGGTGGGCCCCTCGAGCGTCCCCCGACTCTGCCGCTTCGCCTATATATTCTCTCCGTCGCGAAAACCCTATTACCGAGAGCCATGATACGAGAAAAGTTCCAGAGACGCCGCCGCCGCCAATCCCATCTCGGGGGATTCAGGAGATTGCCTCTGGCACCCTGCCGGAGAGGGGAATCATCACCGGAGGGCTCTACATCACCATGCCCGCCTCCGGACTGATGCGTGAGTAGTTCATCCTTGCACTATGGGTCCATGGCAGTAGCTAGATGGTTGTCTTCTCCTCTTGTGCTATCATGTTTAGATCTTGTGAGCTGCCTATCATGATCGAGATCATCTATTTGTAATGCTACATGTTGTGTTTGTTGGGATCCGATGAATATGGAATACTATGTCAAGTTGATTATTGATCTATCATATATGTGTTGTTTATGATCTTGCGTGCTCTCCGTTGCTAGTAGAGGCTCCGGCCAAGTTGATACTTGTAAATCCAAGAGGGAGTATTTATGCTCGATAGTGGGTTCATGCCTCCATTGAATCTGGGACAGTGACAGAAAGTTCTAAGGTTATGGATGTTCTGTTGCCACTAGGGATAAAACAACGATGCTTTGTCTAAGGATATTTGCATTGTTTACATTACGCACAGTACTTAATGCAATTGTCTGTTGTTTGCAACTTAATACTGGAATGGGTGCAGATGCTAACCCGAAGGTGGACTTTTTAGGCATAGATGCATGATGGATAGCGGTCTATGTTCTTTGTCGTAATGCCCTAAGTAAATCTCATATTAGTCATCATGATATGTATGTGCATTTCTATGCCCTCTCTATTTGTCAATTGCCCAACTGTAATTCGTTCACCCAACATGCTATTTATCTTATTGGAGAGACACCACTAGTGAACTATGGACCCCGATCCATTCTTTTACATCTGAAATACAATCTACTGCAATCATTGTTCTCTGCTGCTCTTTGCAAAAAAACATCATTCTCCACACCATACGTTTAATCCTTTGTTTATAGCAAGCCGGTGAGATTGACAACCTCACTGTTAAGTTGGGGCAAAGTATTTTGATTGTGTTGTGCAGGTTCCACGTTGGCGCCGGAATCCCTGGTGTTGCGCCGCACTACACTCCTTCACCAACAACCTTCACGTGGCCTTCATCTCCTACTGGTTCGATAACCTTGGTTTCTTTCTGAGGGAAAACTTGATGCTGTGCGCATCACACCTTCCTCTTGGGGTTCCCAACGGACGTGTGCATCACGCGCCATCAAGACTGTTTTCTGGCGCCGTTGCCGGGGAGATCAAGACACGCTGCAAGGGGAGTCTCTCACATCCAATCTCTTTACTTTGTTTATTGTATTGCTTTACTTTATTTCTTTTTTAGTTTTGCTTGCTTTATTTATATCAAAAACACAAAAAAATTAGTTACTTGTTTTACTTTATTTAATTCGGTTTTGCTTTACTTATTTTTATTATTGTTAAAATGAGTACTCCTGAGAACACTAAGTTGTGTGACTTCACTAGCACAAATAATAATGATTTCATATGCGCACCTATTGCTCCACCTGCTACTACAGCAGAATTTTATGAAATTAAACCTGCTTTACTAAATCTTGTTATGAGAGAGCAATTTTCTGGTGTTAGTACTGATGATGTTGCTGCCCATCTTAATAATTTTGTTGAACTTTGTGAAATGCAAAAGTATAAGGATGTAGATGGGGACATTATAAAACTGAAATTGTTTCCTTTCTCCTTAAGAGAAAGAGCTAAAGATTGGTTGCTATCTTTGCCTAAGAATAGTATTGATTCATGGACTAAATGTAAAGATGCTTTCATTGGTAGATATTATCCTCCTGCTAAAATTATATCTTTGAGAAGTATCATAATGAAGTTTAAGCAATTGGATAATGAACATGTTGCCCAAGCATGGGAGAGAATGAAATCTTTGGTAAAGAATTGCCCTACCCATGGACTAACTACTTGGATGATCATCCAAACCTTTTATGCAGGATTAAATTTTTCTTCGAGGAACCTATTGGATTCAGCTGCTGGAGGTACTTTTATGTCCATCACTTTGGGTTCCGCAACAAAGCTTCTTGATGATATGATGATCAACTACTCTGAATGGCACACTGAAAGGACTCCACAAGGTAAGAAGGTAAATTCTGTTGAAGAAACCTCCTCCTTGAGTGATAAGATTGATGTTATTATGTCTATGCTTGTTAATGGTAGATCTAATGTTGATCCTAATAATGTTCCTTTAGCTTCATTGGTTGCTCAAGAAGAGGATGTTGATGTGAACTTCATTACAAATAATAATTTCAACAACAATGCTTATAGGAATAATTTTGGTAACAACTATAGGCCATATCCTTCTAATAATAGTAATGGTTATGGTAATTCTTACAACAATAGTAGGAGTGTACCCTCTTGATGAGGACTAAGTCCAAGGATGTGCCCGATCTTCACGGATTTGGATGGGATTCGTGGGGGAGGTTGATGAACACGAAGAACGTGGGTGGATGGCGGGGTGGATCGAAGATACAAACGCAACACACACACACAACCGGTTGTTCTTCGTTGGCCCGATACACCAACCCAATGGAATTGCAAGAAAAAGACCCACAAGGAGTAGAATCCCTCACAAAAGATTGGCAATAGCAATTGACAGAGTTCCAAAGAGGAAAAGAGTGTAAATAGATAGAATTGCAAAAGCAAAAGATCCAAAACACTAGAATTCCTAGAATGGAAGAGATCAACCGCCTAGAAGAGTAGATAACTTCGTAGATTCGTAGATCTAGAAGGGTTTCCCGCGGGAGGGAGCATAGCTCATGTTTTCTCTTACATCAAGTCTAATATCAGATCTGAGCCAACAAGGCTATTTATAGGTGGGGGCGAAGGGATAAGTTACACGCTGAAAAGTGCTGTCTTGCTGAAGTTCGATGGGGCGGAAGTTCCGATCGTCCTGGGTGGAAGTTCCGGTCAGGGGCGGAAGTTCCGGTCTTGTGGGCCGGAAGTTCCGGTCGGGGCGGAAGTTCCGGTCAAGTTCCGGCCTTGTTCTGAATTTGCCCATTTCCTCGCAGTAACATCCAGGGGCGTTTTGGCGCAATTTCGGAACTTGAGCGGAACTTGGGCGGAAGTTCCGGTGGGCGGAAGTTCCGGGCCCTCGGGGCGGAAGTTCCGGCCTGATCCATTTCGCTGGGCGCTGGAAGGCATCTGGAGGGCATCTGGCTGGAAGTTCCGGTCCTGGGGGGTGGAAGTTCCGGCCTGGGCGCTGTAGCTCCATCTTCATCATTTCCAGCTTTCTCTCCATTGGCTTGGTCTCCATGGCTCGCGTCTTGGTCGATGTACCTGATTGAACAAAGGGTACTTGCATGAAGTAGCACGCCATCCAAAGGGGTGTCAAAAGCATACGTGGAAAGGAGCGAATTCACCTCTTGGTGTAGGGCTTGGGCTCGAGCTCGTGTCATTGGACCATGAGGAGGGCTTGTCGGTCTTGATGTAGTATCGACCTTGGGTAGGGCTACATCATCTCCCCCCTTTGGAAAGAGTCGTCCTCGACTCTATGGTCTCTTCATCTTCATGATATGGTGAGAGGTCGGACACATTGAATGTGTTGCTCACCAAGTACTTGGATGTTGGTATGTCGATGACGTAGGCATTGTCGTTGATTCGCTTGAGGACCTTGAAGGGACCATTGCCTCGGGGCTTGAGATTGGAGTTTTTTCTTGAGGGAAACGGTCCTTGCGAAGATGTATCCACACTAGGTCCCCTTCATTGAAGATCCGTGCCTTTTTCTTCATGTTGAGGCGTGTTGCTTGACGAAGAACTTCTTGCTCGATTGTTGCCCTTGTATCTTCATGTAGTTTCTTCATGTATTGTGCTCGCTTGTCGATGTTCATGTTTACTTGCTCATGTAGCAGAAGAGGAAGGAGGTAAATCGCCGTAGGTGGTTCAAACCCGTAGACAACCATGAATGGGCTTCTCATTGTTGTAGAATGCTTGGCGCGGTTGTAGGCAAACTCCGCATGCGAGATGCAATCTTCCCATGACTTCAAATTCTTCTTGACAAGGACTCGTAGTAGAGTGGATAGGCTTCGGTTCACCACTTCGGTTTGCCCATCGGTTTGTGGGTGCGAGGAGGACGAGAACAAAAGCTTGACGTTGAACTTGGCCATTAGTGTCTTCCAAAGGTAACTCATGAACTTGACATCTCGATCCGAAACAATGCTTCTTGGTACACCGTGGAGTCTCACAATTTCCCTAAAAAACAAGGAGGCAATGTGTGAAGCATCATCCGTTCGAGAGCATGGTATAAAATGAGCCATTTTGGAGAATCTATCAACCACTACAAAAATTGAATCATGACCATATTTAGTTCGAGGCAATCCTAGCACAAAGTCCATGCTTATATCAGACCAAGGAGCATGAGGAATAGGCAATGGGGTGTAAAGACCATAGGAGTTGGATGTTGACTTAGCTTGTAAGCATGTCGTGCAACGGTTGCATAGGCGCTCCACATCTCGCTTCATTCTTGGCCAATAGTAATGGGTAGATAGCATGGAGAGCATCTTGTCTCGTCCAAAGTGTCTCATGAGACAACCACCATGCGATTATTGTAAGAGCAAAAGGCGAAGCGAAGACATGGGAATACAAAGTTTGTTGCCCTTGAACAAGAATCCTTGGTGCAAATAGAAATCATCGATGCCCTTATCACTAGAACACTTTGCAAAGATTGGGCCAAAGAAAGTATCGGAAGCATATAAGTCTTTGATTTCATCAAGACCCAAAACATGGATATCCAAACGAGTGAGTAAGAGGGTGAGCTTGCGAGAAAGAGCATCTGCAACAACATTGTCCTTGCCCTTCTTGTATTTGATTACATATGGAAAGGACTCAATGAACTCAACCCACTTTGCATGTCGTTTGTTCAAATTGTGTTGACTTTTCAAATATTTCAAAGACTCATGGTCGGAGTGGATAACAAACTCTTTTGGCCAAAGATAGTGTTGCCAAACTTCAAGAACACGAACCAAAGCATAAAGTTCCTTGTCATATATAGGATAGTTGAGGCGTGCGCCATCCAACTTCTCGGTATAGTATGCCACGGGTTTTCCATCTTGCATAAGAACTCCACCAATACCAAGTCCACTCGCATCACATTCAATTTCAAAAGTTTTGGCGAAGTTCGGAAGAACAAGAAGTGGAGCCTCGGTAAGTCTCTTTTTCAACTCATCAAAAGCTTTTTGTTGTGCCTTGCCCCACACAAACAGAACATTCTTTTTGGTAAGTTCATTCAAAGGGCAAGCAATGGTGCTAAAATCTTTCACAAAGCGGCGGTAGAAACCGGCAAGTCCATGAAAACTTCGGACTTGACCAAACATTTGTAGGAGTAGGCCAATTGTGGATGGCCTCAACCTTGGAAGAATCAACTTCAATACCATTGGCGGAAACCACAAATCCAAGAAAAACCAACTTGTTTTGTGCAAAGGTGCACTTTGGAAGATTTGCATAAAGCTTCTCATGACGCAAGATGCATAAGACTTCTCTCACATGTTGCACATGGTCCTCGAGATTTTTGCTATAAATGAGAATATAATCGAAATAGACAACCACACTCTTGCCAATGAGAGGTCGCAAGATGTGATTCATGAGTCGCATGAAAGTAGATGGAGCATTTGAAAGACCAAATGGCATGACAAGCCATTCATAGAGACCAAGTTTGGTCTTGAATGCTGTAATAATCCAGAACATAGGAACAACGAAGGGTAGATTTAGAAATGGGTTGTGCATTTCGTCGCAAAACGGGGGAAATTTTCGGGCCTTATTGCAACTAAACCTAAGAGGGATCGAGGTTCTCTCTCATTTTGCACTTAGGGTTAGGCAATGTGAGTTAGGGCAATTTCGACATGATCTCTTTTGTATCTTATTGATTTGGGAATTGATTACATTTGACAAGTGTTAACACATTAAACAATCAGCATCACACAATAAAGAATGAATTCATAATTCAAACACAACTTATAAATTCAAATGACTTTGAATTTCAAATAGAATATCAAATACAATATTTAATCAAGAATATAAACATTACATAAGACCAAAAGCTCATAAACAAAACTTGAGCTTTATTGATATAAACACAAATTACAAAGTCTTTACAATATTCTTGATACAAGAATTGAGACATAATGAACAGAAATAAAAAGGGAAAATTACAAGTTTGTTCTAAACTAAAACCTAGGCTAAGTGACTTGAGGATGATCTTCTGGCCATAATTCAAACCTGCAAAACAAATAACAAGTGCTAGACCAGAATGTAAGTATTAGCAAATTCAGTTTGGATAGTTAGCACAAATCACAGAAATTCAGTTTGGACAGTGAAACTGTCACTGCACACTTGTGCTTGTCCAAATTCCTGGACAGCACAAGATAAGACCAAGGCAGACCAAAACTGAGCAGCCACAGGGGCTCAAGTTTCAGTATATGAGGGCTGTTGCTAACCAAGCAACAGCAAGGCAATGCAAGAGATGAGTCACAAAGTAACCAGGCCTTGTGTGTCATGGCCAGAGTAGTAGTAGGGACCATATAAATAGCACACAAACCATAGAACCATGACAGTCGACCAGATAGATAATTCACCAGGTAAGGGTGAAGCTAGAGCCAACACAAGTTCATCCAGTTCTTGTCAAGAACAGAACCAACACACAACCACTCATCCCCAGGAATCATGGTGACCTGAGAAGCTCAACCAGAATCTGGAGGTGAAGGGCTGTGCACAAAACCCCAAGTCTGCAACAACCAAATATTTCAATCTAGGAGCTGGAACAAGGTATACCAAGTTCCTGACAGATCCAATGGATCTGATCCATACAATATGCATGATATAATCATGGGATTGAGCAGATGCTCAAGTGGGTAGATCATCACTTGGTTTTCACCAAGGATTACTGCCAGTCTAAAAGCCACTAAAAAAATGGAAATCATCTAGATACAGATCTTGTACACAGAAGCTAGCAACCATGCACAGATGCACACACTAGCCAGATCATATGCACAGATAGCACCAGTAGATGTGTTGCAAGGATTAGCAGCTAATACAGACTACACAGTAAATACTAAGCTAGTAACCATCAGTAAACCCTAGATTTCATCAGGCAAGCATATTGGCATTCATATCTAGTATGATCCCCAAATATGCAAGCAAAGGTTGAGTAGCCACAAGATCCAATCAAATAGGTGAGCAACCAATCAGTAGCAAGGCTACTGAGGTCACATCACACTTAGCACCATTTAAAAGAAAGCCAACTATAACACATCATTATCCAGAAATGGATTCAGATTCATTTGCTTGCTAAACAATCATGAATAACCAATTCATATACAAGCAAGACAGTTAAATCATCACTGTATAAGCAGTTCATTATGAATCTATTTAACTCAAGCATGAATTTATCACAGATCCATACTAATTATTGACAGTAGCACACTGTAGAGCAACCTGGCACCAATCACTGCATCACAGCCACTGGATCTAGTCCAGTAAGCTAGAGCAAGCAACATCACAAGTAAGCAGTAGCATAGTGATGCTTGAGCATCATCATCAACAAGGAAAATGAATCACTTAGCCACAGAATTAATCAGTAAGCCATCACTGACATTAAATTGATCAAATGGATCAATTGAATCAAGCCAAACCACACAGATAAGCTAGCCAACAAGCAATGGATGATCCAATGGATCATTAGCTTGCACAGGAAGCACAGAAGCATTTCACAAACACCACTGGCACACACAAGTGTAACTGATGCACCACAGTACACCTAGACAAGCAAGTATAACATGCCAGTAAGCACACGCAAGCCCATAATCAAGTACAGCATGGCATAGCAAGCTCTTACGCAAGCACCGCAGAGCATAGCAAGATTAGAGCAGACTAGGAGCAACAAATAAGTAAACAGAGCATGTACAGCAAGCAAGGCAACACTGGCCAGTACCAGAAATGGGTGCTTTGGCCATGAGCTTGCAGCAAATGGAAGTATAGGCAGATTAAGCAACCATGGCAGAGCTCTGGGTGATCATAGGATCACCAGAGAGCAACAGAACAGGAGGAGGAAGAAGTACAGTAACAAGGGAGGCGCACATGCATGGAGAAGAGAAGGAGGAGGTGAAGCAACTTACACGCGCCTGGAAGCAGAAGCTAGGGCATGGCGAGGCAGTGCTCGCACGGCCATAGCAGCTGTAAATCCAGGGTAAGCACCGACGTTACGCCGGCGAACACGAACACACCACCGTAGCAGAGCACCAGAGACGACGGCACGAGTACTGCGAGCAGCACCTGCGCCAGGTCAATCTCTGGGGCGCACACGTCATCGGCGAGGACGAGGGCTCGCCGGAGATCGTCAATCGCCAGAGGCGATTCTCCACGAGATCCAGAGAGGGGCGATTCGCCAGAAGAGAAGAGATGGGGGAAACCACACGGACAGATCGGTAGATCTTCACGCGGCGGTCCCGATTTGGTAAGTGGCTAGAGCAGGGGAGCATGGAGATGGCCGGAGAGTGGCGGCGGCCATGGCGGCGACGCCATCTCCACGGGCAACGCGAGCGAATTAGGGTTAGGAACGAGCGCGTGAGAGAGACGAGTGAGGAGTGAGGTGGGCCGCTTCGGCGCCACCGACCCATAAGGGGACAAGCCTTAATGGGCTGTCACTGGGCCTTAGTTAAGTGGGCTGGCCCAATAGGGGCCAGGGGGCATTTTGGTCTTTTAACAATTTAGAAAAGACCAGAATTTCACCAATTTTTAGTAAATAAAATACAACTCTAAAAATCCATTAAAAATTGGATTAGTGAATGAAAAATAAATATTAACCAGAATAAAATATGAAATAGAATTTAAGAAACAAATTCAAAATTATGAATTTGAAGAATTTAAATAATAACTTGGAATTTTAAACTATTATTTCCTTGTATTTAAAATTCAAGGAAAAATCTCAAATAAGTTCAAATACTTATTTTCAAACATTTCAAAATGAAATTCTACTATTCCAAGTCATTTCTATTGAAAAAGATATTTTTCCAAGAAAAAATACTATATTTTTTTTATTCCAAAAACTATAGAGGTAACTCTATGAATTCAAATTATTTTTGGAATGAGTTAAGGAATCACCAAGTAAAGTAGTTTTACTTTAAAGTATGTTACTTTATGTGAATTAAAATGGTTTACAGTTTCAAATCAATTGCAAATTACTGCCAAAGGTATAAATCTTAACTCAACCCTAAATTGCTATAACTCAGCGGGGTAAAGGGATTCAACATAAAATAATACATCCATGATTGCATTATTTGGATTTTATAACATTGTCCTTACCGGACAATGATGCTTCTTACAGAACCCGAGGTCCAGGTTCCATCAACTGCATTGAACTGTACTATCTCGCAGTCCACAGGCAAGTTCACCCTTGCTCATGTCAACTTGATTATTTTCTACTACTTTAATGCAAAGCTATATACTTATCATTCCTGCATCGCAAATGAAATGTTACTTTCCAACTATGAATATGACTATGTGGCTGGCAATGGAACCATGGTATGTGTTGATATGGTGGACATTCCATTGCATGGGTTATATCACCCTAGGATTAATTACCAATGCCGTCCAGTGATTCTAGCGCCGTACAAACCGCGTTGACCATGAGATCTATAATGGCTCTGGGGAAGCCAGCGGTATCTTTTCCCTTCTGCAGGCCAACGGATTGGTAGAGCCGGTGGGGTGTTGGAGGCACTGCCGCAATAGGTTGGGATATCCTTTTAAATCCCCATCCATTAGTGATGATAAGCTCTACGATCTATGATGGATTGTCCGGAGTACACCGTGAGTAAAGCCGTATTATCGGGAGAAGTCTACTGGGGGTGTACGGTTGGACAAAAGGGTGGGTTTGCAGTCGCGGAGAAGGCGGTGTGGGCTTGGATTTTCATACCTGGCCTCACACCAAAGGAAGTGTGAACGGGGGCAAGTCCCTGCGGATGGCAAAAGGGGTGGAATCTCTTATGGGAAAAGTAACGCACCTCTGCAAAGTGTATCAAATTGTGGCTGTCACTCCTTGTTCCGGGAAGGGAACTGCGAACGCGGCAGGAAAGGAACTCCACGAAGTTCTAGTCAACCTGTGAAGACTGACGGGCATAGTTTTCATAATAAAAGCAACCTTTTGAAGAAATGATTTCAAAACATGCATTGACCTGCGATTTCCTGATCAATGGTCGTAGCTAGTGCATCAAACACCTTTTTACTCTTTTAGAACTTGCTGAGTACCCCTGTACTCACTTTCTTTCGACACCCTTGCTAGACTGTGATCCGGAAGTGGAGGCCATCAACGATGGAGCACCGGAAGGAAGTTACGAGCTGGTCTACGAGGAACCTGATCTTACCGGCGGAGTGGAAGGAGTAGACTATGGGATAGTCTACGGACCTGATGACACGGAGGTGGAGGAGTAGTGACATACCCTAGCATCATAGAGCCGAGCAACGTAGAACTTACCTAAATAAGTTGTTGAGCTCTCTTTATATTTAGTTATGAGTTGTAATCGTACTTAAGTAGTATCTTAGGGTGTTCTCATAGGACCTGTGAGAATACCAACTTGTTAAGACCATGTTTGTAATAAAGTATGGAGTGTTATGACCTGCAATGTTTCTGTTGTACCACTCTGAGGGATATGGCAAATTGTGAAGAAGTTCCTTCACAAAGATCATATCAACGACTTGTATACTACAACATGCAGTGGTATGCTGGGTCACCGCAGCTGGTATCAGAGCAAATGTTGCGACCTTAGGTTGGAAAAACCTAGTATAGGGAAGAAACCTGTAGGAGTCTAGTAGAAATAGTAAAGGATTCTCTAGAAATATGGTGATTATTCACATGAGAATAGCAAAACCATATATTTTAGTGCGATAATTCTTTATTATAGCTATTATGATGCATTATCACTACTAATATTCTGCTTTTGTATACAGCCATAATGGCGAACACTTTTCCTAAGAGGACTTTGAGGAAGGTTGAGGGATGGCTCGGTGATTATGATGGACCAATCACAGCTTTCCTGTGTGGGATGCTGAAGGAACTTCATTGTGACCCACGGATACCTGTTATCAAGTATACTTACTATGATGGGGAAATCCTAGCCAAGTGCAGAGTATCGGTCCAACTACCGACAAAACTGCTGATGAGTCGTGTAATGCCATACGGAGAAGCCAAAACCATCACCACAGCCTACCACATGGGCCTATTCAAGGCAATCCTTGAGATAAGGCAGCATAAGTCAGTAGAACTGCTATGTTCAGAGTTTTCTCATATACCTCATGCCGAGGAAGATGAGGATCCCACTCTGAATCATCTGGTGTTAGCACATAGAAGTCCTGAAGCTGCAGCACAGCACATGGATAGCTGTAAGTATTTATTGACCACGATGTAACTTTTACACATGAAGATAAGGGGTGAGATTGACCACATGCTAGCTGAGTTCATGGACCCTGATAAAGTCCAAACTCGGATGCGTGATCTGAGGGCACAACCACAACATACTACACCTTTCTTTAGCCTAGACAGCTATGTAGATTTGAGTGACCAGTTGTCCCATAAAGATCCACTCACACCCAACTTCGTCCCACACTATCCACATGTGTCAGCATCATATGAGTCTGGATATGGGGGAGATGATTCCAGGAACCTAAACTGCTCGGAGTCACCAATCGAGAATTCGACTGGTTGGCGTTTCGGGGAACCATTTGGAGATGAAGGAGAACCCATCACTTGTGATTCAGAGGATGAAGGAGGCGCGGTTAACCAGAATGTTAACCAAAGCTTTGGGCAGGAAGAGAAAGACACCAACTCCATTTCTTTAGATCTGGAGATGGGATTACCCAAAACATCCCAGTACGCCGTAGGTGAGAGTTCTGGAACCAAGAAAAAGAAGAAGAAGAAGATGAGAGGTCAAGTGAGTAGGAATCCTCCATGGATGGCAGAAGAAGTTGAGCTGTATCCCACTGGGGATACATATGAGTCTTTATCCAGTTACTTTGGCATGACAGATCTCTGTCTCGGCACTTCATCCGATTCAGACTACATACCTACTAGAAGGACCTTTGTTCTGGACGGTGTTCGGAAGACAAACTGCTGTACCGGATGGACCCCAGGGATGTACGCGGAGGCGAGTTATGATGACGAGGAGTAGAGCTCCAAGGAAGAATAAAGTAATCTAGGTGGTATTGTAATAGAACGTATTTTAAATTTCCGTTGGCTTGGGCTTTGAGCCAAATAATTGGTTTATATATACCACATGTAATATATGTGTGTGTGTGTTATGTAATATAGAAAGTATATGCATAATAAATGTTTGTTTTGTATTTGCTTCTTGATTTCATTGTGTGACTAGTTCTGGGCATTGAGTTGAGCTCAGAAAGCATTTGCATGGTGTAATTATGAGTAATCGCTCTTTGTTACAGGACTAGGGGAACATGGCGTTAGTAGAAACCGAAGAGGCTCGCAGAGAGCGGGAGACAAGAGAAAAGAGGAGGCAGATGCAGCAGCTAGAGCAGAGAATGCACCACCACCACCACACCCAATGATGCACCCAGACTTCCAACAATATATGAGAGCGATGGAGGAAGATAGGAGGTGTTACCAGGAAAGCCAAAGCAAGAACATGCAAGATTTCTTTACCCACGTCATCAATGATAGGGGTAATGAAGGCAAGGGAGTAACCCTATCAGATTTCCAAAATGCAAGACCACTACCTTTTACATCAGCTCCAGAACCAATGGACGCTGAAGATTGGCTTATGGATACGGAACGGAAGCTGAAGACCGTTGGTTGCAACGATGAGGAGAAGATTAGATATACTACTTATCTGTTGTCAGGACCAGCATCGTCATGGTGGGAGAACCTTGTAGCAGTACACCCTCCAGATAAGGTGTTCACCTGGGAGGAGTTCAAGAAGAAGTTCCGGGATGCCCATGTTCCGGACAGCGTGGTGGAGCTGAAGAAGAGGGAGTTTGACGAACTACGATAGAACACTACACCCATCACGCAGTATGTTCGGGATTTCAACAGGCTATCCAGGTATGCACCTGAGGATGTTGATACGGAGGAGAAGAGGAAGAAGCGGTTCATGAAAGGCATGAATCCATACATGAAGATGCAACTGAGGTTGGCACGGACTGCCGAATTCCAGGAACTGATTGACTCGGCAATCACTTTCGAGGATGATTACCGGCAAGTCCAGGAGGACACGAGGAAGAGGGCTCGTATCGAGCCAAGGAAGTACCCAATTAGTAAACCAATACCTGATCGGAGTTTCAAACCCCGATACCGACCTACTACTGGTAATCAATACAACAGGGGAGGTCAGAGTTAGAATCCAATCAACCAGATCATCTGTAACAATTGTGGTCTAAGGGGTCATCTACAGAAGGATTGTCAGAAACCCAGAATCATTTGTTATGGTTGTGGGAAGGATGGACACATCAAGCCGGATTGTCCAAACAAGGCATCCTGGAGCGGACAGAGCTCAGGAGGACGATGTGGAAACAACAACAACAACAACAACTGCAACAACAACAACCGCAACTACAACAACAACAACAAGAGGGGAAAGCCTTATGGAAAGCCGAATTGCACATCTTTGGAACAAGCGGAAGAGTCGGATCAAACAGTCTTAGGTACGCTAAGCATTCTTACTCATCCTGGCAAAGTCTTATTTGATACTGGAGCAACCACATCATTTCTTGCATTGGAGTTTGTGGAAAAATTCGGGCTTAGATGTTCTGAGTTAGAAACCCCTATAACTGTTCTATCCGCGGGGGGAACGATTTTAGTAACCCACGTGAAAGAAGCACAAGTCCTAACCATATATGACTATGTGTATTTCGCGGACCTATTCATCATACCCATGAAGGACATATCTGTCATCCTAGGGATGGATTGGTTGACAGAGCATGGAGCGGTGATTAACTGTGGAGACAAAACAGTATCACTTTGCAACTCCATCGGAGGTCGAATAGTGTTCCAAGGAGATAAGTACAGTGAGTTGGAGATAGGATTGGAACTCAATAGTCTGAAGGAGGTGAGGATTGAAGATATTCCTGTAGTGAATGAGTTTCAAGATGTATTTCCTAAGGAACTACCGGGAATGCCACCCGATAGGGAGATTGAATTCACAATCGATCTGATTCCAGGCACTGCACCAATAGCTCAACCACCATATAAGATGGGGCCAAAGGAATTAGTGGAACTGAAAGCTCAGATTGATGAGTTAGAACAGAAGGGATTCATTCAAGAAAGTGTGTCACCATGGGGTACACCAGTTATTTTTGTGGATAAAAGAGATGGAGGAAAGAGAATGTGTGGAGATTACAGAAATTTGAACAATGTAACTATCAAGAACAAGTATCCTTTACCTAGAATCCAAGATCTTTTTGACCAAGTTCAAGGAGCTGGAGTCTTCTCGAAGATAGATTTAAGGTCAGGATACCATCAAATCAAGATCAAGAAGGAGGATGTACCAAAAACAGCGTTCGTATCAAGGTATGGACACCATGAATACTTGGTTGTACCATTTGGACTAACAAATGCACCAGCAATTTTCATGAATTTGATGAACAAGATATTCATGAAGTACTTGGACAAGTTTGTGATAGTGTTCATATATGATATTCTAATCTATTCCAAAGACAAAGAAGAACATGCCAAGCATTTGAAGATAGTTCTGCAAATTTTGAGAGAACATCAACTATATGCCAAGTTCAGTAAGTGCAAATTTTGGTTAGATAGTGTTGAATTTCTTGGACATGTTATAACCAAAGAAGGCATAGCGGTGAATCCAAGCAAGGTTCAGTCCGTATTGGAATGGAAATCACCTAAAAATGCTAAGGAGATACGAGGATTTCTTGGTATGGCAGGCTATTATCGGAGATTCATAGAGGGATTTTCAAAGATTTCCGGACCCATGACCAAGTTACTCAAGAAAAATACTCCATTTGAGTGGACAGATGAGTGTGAAGCCAGCTTCCAAACACTCAAAGATAAGTTAACCACAGCACCGATGTTAGCAGTTCCTGAACCTGGAAAGGATTACACGGTGTATTGTGATGCTTCTAAGAATGGACTTGGATGTGTTCTTATGCAAGATCGGAAGGTAATAGCTTATGGATCAAGGCAGTTGAAACCACATGAACACAACTACCCAGTACATGATTTAGAGTTAGCGGCAGTTGTGTATGCTTTGAAGAGTTGGAGACAATTTTTATATGGATCCAAGTGTGAGTTATACACCGATCACAAAAGTTTGAAATATTTCTTAACTCAGAAGGAATTAAACATGAGACAGAAGAGATGGTTAGAGTTGATTAAGGATTATGACCTTACAATCAACTATACACCAGGCAAGGCTAATGTAGTAGCAGATGCTTTAAGCAGGAAGAGTACGGAGAATCAACCTACGGAATGGGAGATTCCAAAGGAACTTCGGAAAGAGCTAGAGGATGCTCAGATTTTGTTTATTCAAGGTGATGTTAAAGGAAGTATAGCAACCATGAGGATTATGGATGAGATGTATTCAGACTTGAAGTATGAGATTATCCGAAAACAAGCGGATGATTTGTTCATCCAAGAAGAAATCAAGAGAATTGGAGAAGGAAGACCATCGGAATTCCATCTAGGGGATTTTGATTCATTATACTTTCAGAAAAGGATATGTGTACCGGATGATCCAGAAGTGAAATCAATCATATTAAAGGAAGCACATGAAACCCCTTATTCAATACATCCAGGAATTACTAAAATGTATATGGATTTGAAGGAGATGTTCTGGTGGAACAACATGAAAAGAGAAATAGCACAATATGTCTCGGAATGTCATACATGTCAACGAGTGAAGGCAGAACATCAGAGTCCTGCGGGATTACTCAAACCACTAGAGATACCGGAGTGGAAATGGGATGAAATCGGAATGGATTTTGTTACTGGTCTACCAATGACTAGTAAGAAGAAGGATATGATATGGGTAATAGTGGAC
The DNA here is from genome assembly GCF_019359855.2 of Lolium perenne. NCBI lineage: Eukaryota > Viridiplantae > Streptophyta > Magnoliopsida > Poales > Poaceae > Lolium > Lolium perenne. Next base: position 142,830,360 of record NC_067245.2, read on the forward strand.
AGGCTTACCAAGAGTGCTCATTTCATAGCCGTAAATACAAAGGATACTGCAGAAAAGCTTGTGGACATATATGTAAAGGAGATTGTGAGTAAGCATGGAGTACCCAAGAAAATAGTCTCAGATAGAGGTTCAATTTTCACATCAGCGTTTTGGAAACAAATCCAAGAAGCTTTGGGATCCAAGTTGGATTTCAGTACGGCATATCATCCACAAACCGGAGGACAAACGGAAAGAACCAATCAGATACTTGAGGACATGCTTAGAGCTTGTGCTCTGAACTTTGGAGGTTCATGGGAGGACCATTTACCTTTAGCGGAATTCTCATATAACAATAGTTATCAGAGTAGCATCCAAATGGCACCGTACGAAGCATTGTACGGAAGGAAGTGTCGATCACCAATTTGTTGGTTTGAAACCGGAGAAAACAAGGAGTTTACACCGGACTACATCAAGGAGAGACAAGAAGTCATCGAGGTGATCCGGGATAGACTCAAAATAGCTCAGAGTCGTCAGAAGAGTTACGCCGACTTAAAAAGAAGAGATTGGGAACCGAAAGTGGGAGACATGGCATATTTAAAGGTTAGCCCAATGAAAGGACTTAAGAGGTTCGGAGTGAAAGGAAAGTTAAGTCCTCGATATATAGGACCATTTAAGATACTCAGTCAGAATCGAGGAACAGCTTTTGAGTTGGAATTACCAGCACAACTAAGTCAAGTTCACAATGTGTTTCATGTATCACAACTCAGAAAGTGTTTGAAAGCACCGGATGATCCTATCACATATGAAGAAATAGAATTGCAATCTGACCTAACTTATGTGGAAAGACCGGAAAAGATCTTAGAAGTACAGTGGAAGAAGTTAAGAAACAGAGCAATCAAATACTGCAAAGTTCAATGGCAACATCATCCTGAGCGAGAAGCAACTTGGGAGACGGAAGAAGAACTAAGGAAGTCTTACCCCGAGATGTTCAGGTACCAATCTTAACTTCGGGACGAAGTTTCTGTTAAGGGGGAGAGGCTGTAATAACCCAGAACATAGGAACAACGAAGGGTAGATTTAGAAATGGGTTGTGCATTTCATCACAAAATGGGGGAAATTTTCGCCCCTTATTGCAACTAAACCTAAGAGGGATCGAGGTTCTCTCTCATTTTGCACTTAGGGTTAGGCAATGTGAGTTAGGGCAATTTCGACATGATCTCTTTTGTATCTTATTGATTTGGGAATTGATTACATTTGACAAGTGTTAACACATTAAACAATAAGCATCACACAATAAAGAATGAATTCATAATTCAAACACAACTTATAAATTCAAATGACTTTGAATTTCAAATAGAATATCAAATACAATATTTAATCAAGAATATAAACATTACATAAGACCAAAAGCTCATAAACAAAACTTGAGCTTTATTGATATAAACACAAATTACAAAGTCTTTACAATATTCTTGATACAAGAATTGAGACATAATGAACAGAAATAAAAAGGGAAAATTACAAGTTTGTTCTAAACTAAAACCTAGGATAAGTGACTTGAGGATGATCTTCTGGCCATAATTCAAACCTGCAAAACAAATAACAAGTGCTAGACCAGAATGTAAGTATTAGCAAATTCAGTTTGGACAGTTAGCACAAATCACAGAAATTCAGTTTGGACAGTGAAATCACATCGCACACTTGTGCTTGTCCAAATTCCTGGACAGCACAAGATAAGACCAAGGCAGACCAAAACTGAGCAGCCACAGGGGCTCAAGTTTCAGTATATGAGGGCTGTTGCTAACCAAGCAACAGCAAGGCAATGCAAGAGATGAGTCACAAAGTAACCAGGCCTTGTATGTCATGGCCAGAGTAGTAGTAGGGACCATATAAATAGCACACAAACCCTAGAACCATGACAGTCGACCAGATAGATAATTCACCAGGTAAGGGTGAACCTAGAGCCAACACAAGTTCATCCAGTTCTTGTCAAGAACAGAACCAACACTGTAACACCCCAAATTTCAAAACAAAGAGAAAATAAATTTCCTTTTTCCAAAAATGAGAACCAACAAAAACTTTTCCTATATAGGGTGCTATGCCTAGTGCTCCTACCTATTACTTGTGTTTTTGCCATGACGAGTGTTATTATGCTTATGTGATAAACCCTAAAACCCTAAAGTGATCAAGTGAAGATCACAAACCAAATAAAATGAAAAGAGAAATAAATCAAATAAGAAAAACCCTAAACCCTAATCTCCTCAAAAATCCTTTGGATCTATTTGGAGAAACCAAAATAGAAGAAAAAGACATATGTGGGCCTATAGCCCTAATATGGGGGTTTTGAACTCTACTTTTCTTACTTTGCTAAAATGGTGGTGAACCCTTGCAAAACTTACTAAACCCTAAACCTCATCCCTCTTGTCATCAATCTTTGAAAAATAAAATAAAAAAGGAAAGACCTTATTTAAGAAAAAGGCATATGCAAGCCTATGGATACTTGTTGAAAATGATGAGCTTTGCCTTGTCTACCTTGAGTAGATGAATTGAAATACCTCAACACACTCAACAAAGCACTTACCAACCAATTCAAGTGTGAAACAAAATAAAATCAAACATATGTATAGAGGCATATGTGCCTATGGCTATTTCTGTAAAACTTTACCCTAGGCCTTTCTACTTTATTTAGAGGATTGGAAAACCTTCATAAACCTTATCTAGTACTTCTCAAACCCAATCCAAAGTGAAACAAAAGATTTTAAAAAGAAAGTAATAATGCCATAGAGGCATATGAGAGCAAAATATCACATTTGTGAAATTGAGGATCTTGACCCTAAGACTTGTAGTGAATGGTTGGATCCCTCGTTGTAATGTCCCAGGTTTAGAGACGATCGAGGGGTAGATTTTAGAAAGGGATGTGCATTGCATAGTAAATTCTGGGGAAATTTCGCGCTTTTAAACAAAAACTGCATCGAAGGGGGACAAGTTTCTCTCTCGACACCTTACAGGGTTAGGGTTTCGAGAGTGCGACAAACTTGCATCTCACTTAACTAGTTTAGGGTTTTGAGAAGAGAGGGGAGAGTTTGCATCAAATTTAAGTTGCATGATTGAATTCTAAATTAAGTGACATGGTTGAATTCAAACCAAAGTTGAATTTGAATTTCAAATTCAAACATTAAATAATTACCCTAAATAATGAATTGTGAGGAAATTCATTAAGTAAATTATAAATAATAAACAATATGAGCAATTAAAATAAAGTAAAGCTCATTAGGGAAAACTTTGAGCTTTATTGATCATCACACAATTTACATTGTCATTACAATATTCATAAGAGAAATAAATGAATAATACAACACATTACAAGAATGGCTCAAATAAGAAAAAGAAGATTACAATCAGTGACCTATCCTAAATTACAAGTCTAGTTTCATAAGATGCTTGGATCTGATGATCTTCATCTTCACTTGGTTATACTTTTGATTCCCTGCACACAACAAAGCAAGACAAGAATTATGCCAAGTGGCATTGCCACTTGGCAGGTTAGTAAAATAATGGAATTGAGAGGATATGGTTCAGCTCTGCTGAGCTGATCCTCACACATCCAAGTGCAAAGCATCAGGCACACACACACACAGGCAGCTTACAGTGCATGTGTGCATGCTAAACAAGACACCAAAGATCGGGAGGAGTCACCAAATGCAATCACCACTGCTGTCGACCGAGAGAGAGCAAGGGAGAGGCATATATAACCTTTTTTGAGCCAAACCCTAGCTGTTCACCTACAGCAACTCCACAAGGGTAAGCACACCAAGAACAAGAAGAACAGTGAACAGCTAGAGCTGTTTCATCTATCCCATAATCACCAGAATCAAACCAAGCAGCAAGCTTGCAAGGAGGAGCAGGGCAAGCTAAGAAATCAGCACAGAAGCAAAAACCTCTACACCAACACACTATTTCTAGGAGCTGGAGTGAGGTATACACATTAACATGAACAAACCAGATGGTTTTGTTCATAAATTGCACAGGCATGATCTCAAGCACCCCACAAGGGTAGAAACCCTATATGTGAGTCATCATATGGCTACTGGCCAAATTGGTGCAAGTGAACCAGAGGGAAACAAATAGGAAAGCACCCTGGGAACATTGGCTATGCCAAACCAGTGACATAATCAAAGAAATCCAACAAGGGATGATCCTATCTAGCTAGTCAGCTTCACTTAGCACCTATAGCCACTACACCATCAGACAGATAGACTATCAAGTGTCTATTCATGTTTATCAACATCAAAGGAAACTGGAAAAACCACAAGGATTCTTCCAAAGTGAGATATTTCCCAAATCACATGCAAGCCAACACGGTAGGAGCAACCATTTCTAAGCAGACAGAGCTCGCTAGGGTCACAACAGACTACCTATCCACATAAGAAATTCACCAAAGCATCACATCATTATCCAGGGGATTCAGTATGAGCTAGGGTACCCAACCAGTGGTTGGCATCCCTCTAGCTACAACAAATTCATCCATATGATCATTACTGATAAACAGTTCACATCATTTATCCATCTAGTAAAGCAAGGAATTACAGATAAATGAAACAGTAAAGTAACTAAAGCACCAACATCTTGCCAGTGAACCAATGGCTCACTGCAAGCATCAGATGATGCTTGAGTAAGCATTAACACACACCAACACAAGTACAAGTGTCACACAGACACCAGGTGAAGCACCAGTAAGGCACAGGCAACAAGCAAGTGATGATCATTTGATCATCAGGGCCTGCTAAAGCATGCCAAGGCAGGCTAGAATCAAACACTGGAATCCCACATGAATTCTATGAATTAAACAGCCACAGATAAGCAACACTTGTATCACAGACTAGCACATAACCATTTTAGGGTTATAACCAGAAGCATATCATCAAGGAATTGATGTATATGAACAACAATTAAGCAAGGCCAAACCTACTATAAGCCAGGACTCAATAATCATCACATAAATAACACTGCCTCTTGCTAAACAAAGAAGAACCACTCACAGTAATGAACCAGGGGAGCTAGAGCTTATTACAGCACAAGTAAGCAAGCAATAGCAGTGGCTGATGATGCTCAGATAAGCATCTAGCCAGATGATAGTATGTATTACCTCAAGGGTGAGCAGGGACAAGAATCCAAGGAAGAACACATCACAGTAGGATTTGCACAAGCACATAGACTAGAGCAGCATACGCATAGCAACAGTAGCACAGCTTGGACCATGGCCAAGGCCAGAGAGCAGAGAGCCGCATGAACATCACAGCAGCATAAGCATCAAGGCAGCAGCAGCGCAGCATACGCACACACAGCGAACTAAGCGCAGCAGAGCAAGAAGAATAAAGATGGCGCACCTCCACAAGGAGGAGAGCCATGGCCGTGAGCACATAGAAGAGAAGGAAGAACAAGCACGTAGGGTAAGAGGGAGGCGGCGCATGTACCGGAGCGAGCAGACGGCAGGCGTGACCGTGGCGGCCACGGCGGCGCGCGCGAAGGCACGGCGGCACTGGCCGTGCCATGCCAGGCCCGACGAGCGCCGCAGCACTCCGCACCTCGGCGGCGAAGGCCCGGCGGCGTCATCACGCCTGAGGCGCCGGTGAGCACCGCACCACCGTGCGGTCAAACGAGAGGGGGATCGGCGAAGGGGCGGCTAAGAACCAGATCGACGCCGTGGATCTGGTGCGACGTCGCGTGGCGGTGCAGATGCGCCCCATGGCGAGGGCCATGGCGGCCGGAGATCGCTGGAATCGGCCGGCGACGATGCGGGCGACGCAGGTCGCCAGAGCGAGATTGGGGATTAGGGTTAGGTCGAGGCGGCGCGAGGTGGTGGGTGAGTGAGCGACCACTCGGGTCGGTTGGACCCGAGCTGGTTTAGCCCGACCCACTGGGCCAACCTGACAGGTGGGCCCAGGGGCAAAAAGGACTTTTCATAATTCAATAAAAACATGAAACTTTGAAATTCAATAGAAAATTATTAAAAGCTCTTAAAAATAACTTAAAAATATGAAAAAGGATCAGCATAAAATTCTCTATTTAAATAAAATATCAAAGAGAATTTTTGAAGACAATTAAGAATAAGTCCTATTTTGATGATTTAAATAATCATTTAAATCACACACCTAATTTTCTATAATGAAAATAAGTCCATTAATGTATTTGGACTTTAAAAACACCTTGACAACATTTCAAGGTTGTATTTTACTTTAAATCAAGTATCCTCAAATTATTCTTAGTATTAACCTCTTACATGAAATAATAACAACATCGGAAGGGGGGAACAAACCCTAAAACTGGAATCATGCATAACTGCTTCTTTAACCATTGCCCTTATCGGACAATGATGCTATTTTTCAGAGACAGAGGACAAGGGTCAGTCCACACCTTCCAACTGCAAAACTTTGCAGTGTTCAGGCAAGTTCATCACTTGCTCATGTCATTTGAGTATTTTTATCAAATTACTTGCAAAGTATTATGGTTATCACTATTGCACAAAAATCAAAACCACTACTTTCATAACTATGAATATGACTAAGTGGTGGGCAATGGAACCATGGATTGTGTTGATATGGTGGAGGTTCCATTGCACGGGTTTATATCCATCTAGGATTAAACAACAAATGTCGCCAGTGATTCTTGTGCCGTAAAATCCGTGTTAACCATAAGATCCGGAGTGGGACGGAGTAGTCAAAAGTGTTTCCACCTCTCGTTCATCAACGGATGCGCGTACCGTAGCGGTTGTATCTTGCGGAGCAACTTGTGGGTGGGGAACCCATTCTAAGTCCCCACGGTTATGCTGTGCATACCGTAGCGGTTGCGGCTTGCGGAACAACTTGTGGGTGGGGAACCCATTCTAAGTCCCCACGGTATTGCGGTCTATGATGGGTTGCAGCTACCGGCGAAGGAGTTTGGTTCAATCCCAGCATCGTCGTGGTCGGGGTCCACCCTGAAATTACGGGAATAATGGGACCGGCGTGGACCCAGGGTCGGGGCATGCAACAAAGGGTGGGTGTTTGAGGTAGCGGAGGAACATGATTGGCTAGACCTTATACCGGGCCTCACACCAAAGGAAGTGTGGACGGGAAAGCTACCCGGTTGGCACCAAGGTTAAGATCTCTTATGGGTAAAGCAACACACCTCTGCAGAGTGTAAAGAACTGTGACCTGTCACTCCCTGTTCCGGGATTGAGGAACTGCGAACGCGGCCGGAAAGGAGCTCCATGAAGTTCTAGTAAACCGGTGAAGGCTGACGGACATAGCTCTTTGAAATAAAAGCAATCTCTTGAAGAAATGTTTATCAAAACTTGCATTGGTACTAGACTTTCTGGTCTAATATCGTAGCTAGTGCATCAAACACCTCTTATCTATAATGAACTTGTTGAGTACGCTCGTACTCATACCACTCTTAAATCACATGCTTAGATTGTCCGATAAATGCGGAAGAGGACTGCGACAACAATGAAGAAGCCGAGATCATCGGCTACGATGAACCTGACCTCTCAGGAGGAGTTGAAGGCGTAGACTATCTCATAGTCTACGGAACCGGGGAGGCTTCCGGTGGAAATCAAGCCTAGAAGAACCGAGTAGTAGTTGTAGCCGAGCAGCACGAACTCTTAATATTTAGCTGCTCGAGGAAATAAATGTATCACTTAATGAGACTTATATATTGTAAACTAAGTTGGGTTCGCCTCGAACCCAGGAGTATTCCTCTGAGGACCCAAGAGGAGCTCCGAGATGACATGTGTATGTTAATTGTAATAATATGTGAATGAGTTATGGACCTGCTATGTTCTGTTGCACTACTCTGAGGGATGTAATATTTGCGGAATGGTACTTCGTGAATGTTATATCAACGACTGGCATACTACAACATGCAGTGGTATGCAGGGTCACCACAGTTGGTATCAGAGCAAAAGCTTTGACCTTAGGTTGGAACCTAGTAAATGGGACCAAACGTTAGGAGTCAAATAGGACTAGTAAAGAATTCTCTAAAAATATGGTGTATATTCAATTGAGAATACAACAATCATATCTTTTAGTGCGATAATTCTTTATTATCTCTATTATGATGCATTATTACTAATCTTATAATCTTTCTATTTCTACAGCTAACATGGCAAGTTCACGATCGGGAAGAAACGTGAAAGTTATGGATTCCACACTGAACGAATACCAAGGAGGACTTGCAGATATCCTACGAGCCATGTTACTGGAATTTGGGTGCGATCCCTGCATTCCAAGAAGAAATACATGTTCTATGATGGTCCGGTATTGGCCAAGTGCAGGGTAGGACTGCGACTTCCTGAATCTTTGGGAATGAGCGTAGTCATGCCAGCAGGAGAAGCTAGGACAACCAATACAGCTTACCATATAGCTATTATGAGAGCCATAACCGACATACGGGAACATAAGACGAAGGAGCTTATGGATTCCGAGTTCTCCCATATTCCTCATAATCAGGAGGAAGAAGATCCCATGCTCAACCACTACAAATATGCTAAACGCAAACCCATAGCAGCGGCAAAATATATGGATAATAGCCGCAACTTCATATCATTACTCTTTCAGTTGAACCATCATCTGATAGGAGCAATTGATACGATGCTAGAGGAATTTACTGAACCCAAGGAGGAGAGTAGGGGGAAAGAACCTATGGAGAATGTGGTGCACACACCAGTTTTCTCAGCTGGTGATTACATCAGTATTGATCCACTTGAGCGTGAACCTACACCTGTTACACCTGGGAACTATCTGGGTAGTTCCTATGGGGGATACGAGGGCGGAGAGGAATCCGGAAACAACAAGCGTTCCGAGACTCCTATCGAGAATTCCACGGGTTGGCGTTGGGGATCGGATACTGGAACTCATAGTACTTCTGTGTATTATGATGGGGATATGAATGATGATGCAACAACCCAGAACCAGAGCTATCCTAGTAATGAAGGAGTGGATGGAGGATATTCGACACAGGTTGAGTCGGGTATGAGTTTTGGTAACCCTTATGGTGGGGCTACAGGGGAGTACACCCGATGGGTGGACTATGATGCACTCAACGATCAGTTTGTGAACACTGATTTCTCCTTAGGATCATCATCTGATTCGGATTACAAGCCAACGGGGAGACCTTATGTTCCAGGGTCTATCAGGAGGACGACACGTTCGACCGGATGGAAGCCTGGAATGTACCGGGAGTGAAGATCGACTAGAGTCCACCAAGGGAGGCGAGGCTATAATACACAAGTACCACATGTATTATAGTTTGTAATATTTGTATAAATCTGTACATATACTTTAATAAGTGAGTTTGCATACTCACATCGACTTGAGTATTGTAATAAGACCACTTAAGTATGTATATACAGGGTATATGTTTTGTATGATTTGGATTTGCTTCTTGATTTCCATTGCGTGACTAGTTCTGTGCACAAAGTTGAGCTCAGAAAACTTGCGCATGGAGTAATTATGAGTATCATCTTGTGTTGCAGAACTAGGGGGTTATGTCGGGAACGCTAGGAGATGAGACCGAAGCGCAGCGCATGGAGCGCGAAGCAAAACAAAAGGAAGAGGCTGAGGGTGCAGCCAGAGATCAGTTTCCACCACCACCACCACCCATGACGCAGCAAAATTTTATCCAGTACATGCAGCTGGTAGAGGAGCGACAGCGTGTAACACTGGAGCAGCAGAATAAATTCTTTCAAGATTTGTTGCAGCAGAACAGGGTGGAGAGACCTGAGAACCCGGGAGTCACACTAGCAGACTTCCAAAACACTAAGCCTATATCTTTCGCATACGCGCCCGAGCCAATGGACGCGGAAGATTGGCTGATGGATACTGAGCGAAAGCTCAACACCGTTGGATGTAACGACCAAGAGAAGGTTCGTTATGCTACACATCTGCTGTGTGGACCTGCCGCATCATGGTGGGACAGTATTGTAGCCGTTTATCCGGCTGGAAAGGTATTTACCTGGGAGGAATTCACGAGGAAGTTCAGGGAATCCAATGTCCCTGAAAGTATTGTGGAGCTGAAGCGTCGAGAATTTGAAAGTCTCGAGCAGAAGGACAAGGCAATCCTGACCTATGTCAGGGAGTTCTCTAAACTGTCCCGGTACGCTGTTGAAAAAGTCAACACCGAGGACAAGAAGAAAAAGAGATTTCTGAGGGGGTTAAGTCCCCAGTTCAAGGTTCAGCTCCGTATGATGAGAGCGACGGAGTTTCAAGAGTTGGTGGATGCAGCCATCACTCTGGAAGATGATTTCAAGCAATTGCAGGAGGAGAAGCGGAAAAAGGCCAAGTTTGAGCCTAAGAGATATGTCAGTAACAAGCCTAATACTGGTTTGAGTTTCAAACCAAGGTACAACAACAACAACAACAACAACAGCTACAATAACAGGAGGAACCAAGGAAACCAAGCCGCAAACCAGATTGTTTGCCGCATTTGTGGGTTTAAGGGGCATCTTTCACAAGATTACCGGAAACCCAAGATCATATGTTTTGGGTGTCGTCAGGAGGGGCACATGCTGAGGGACTGCCCCAAGAAAAATAGTGGAGGAGGTCAGTCAGGAGGAGGAGGAGGTCGAGGAGGAAACGCCGGAGGCAACTGGAAGAATAAGAAGCCCTTCGGCAAGCTGAACTGTACCAATCTGGAGGAGGTGGTCAACTCTGACCAGGCGGTGATAGGTACGCTCTAGATACTCACTCATCCTGGCAAAGTACTTTTTGATACTGGTGCAACTACATCATTCATTTCTCAACAATTCATCACCAAACATGGGATTAGTTGCACTAAGTTAGATACACCCATAACCATACTTTCTGCGGGGGGAACGATAGTAGTAACCCATGCCAAACAAAAACAAGTCATTATGATCAATAAGTGCGCGTTTGACGCGGACCTGTTCATTTTACCGATGAAGGACATTGATGTCATTCTTGGTATGAACTGGTTAGAAGCTAATGGAGCATTGATCGACTGTGTAAACAAGACGGTATCATTGAAAAGTCCCGATGGAAGTAGAATGATCTACCAAGGCGACAAACATACACATATTGAAGTTGAGCTACAGCTTAACAGCATGAAGGAGGTGAAGTTAGAAGATATACCTGTAGTAAATGAATTCCAGGATGTGTTTCCTGCGGAATTACCTGGTATGCCACCAGATAGGGAGATAGAATTCACTATCGACCTAATCCCAGGAACAGCTCCGATTGCCAAAGCACCATATAAGATGGGGCCCAAGGAGTTGGAAGAACTTAAGGAGCAATTGGATGACTTGGAACAAAAGGGATTCATTCAAGAGAGTGTTTCACCATGGGGATCACCTGTGATCTTCGTGGATAAAAGAGATGGAGGAAGAAGGATGTGCGGAGACTACAGGAATCTGAACAACGTCACAATCAAGAACAAGTATCCACTTCCAAGAATACAAGATCTATTTGATCAAGTGAGAGGCGCGGGAGTCTTTTTCAAGATTGATCTAAGATCCGGTTATCACCAGATAAAGATCAAGAAGGAAGACGTTCCGAAAACTGCCTTTGTCTCAAGGTATGGACATCATGAATACCTGGTAGTACCTTTTGGATTGACCAATGCCCCAGCAATATTCATGAATCTCATGAATAAGATCTTCATGCCATATCTAGACAAGTTTGTCATCGTATTTATCGATGATATTCTGATATATTCCAAGAACAAGGCCGAACATGCTGAACATTTGAGGTTAGTGTTGCAAACACTAAGGGAACATCAACTCTATGCCAAACTTAGTAAGTGTGAATTTTGGCTAGATCAAGTGGAATTTCTTGGTCATGTTATTAGTAAAGATGGAATAGCTGTTAACCCGAGTAAGGTAGCAGCAGTTCTAGAATGGGAAGGACCCAAGACTGTCAAGGAAATCCGAGGATTCCTAGGAATGGCAGGTTATTATCGGAGATTTATTGAAGGATTCTCTAAGATAGCAGGACCTATGACAAAGCTGTTAAGGAAGAACACACCATTCGTGTGGTCAGAGGAGTGTGAGAAGAGTTTTCAAACTCTGAAGGAGAAACTCACCACGGCACCGGTGTTAGCGGTTCCAGAAGTTGGCAAGGATTACACCGTGTACTGTGACGCATCCAAGCATGGATTGGGTTGCGTACTCATGCAAGATCGGAAAGTGATATCTTATGGATCGAGGCAACTCAGACCTCATGAAGTAAATTATCCAACACATGACTTGGAATTAGCAGCAGTCGTGTTTGCACTCAAAACTTGGAGACATTTTCTCGATGGAGCGAAGTGTGAGCTCTATACAGATCATAAAAGCCTCAAATATTTCTTCACTCAGAAGGAACTCAACATGAGATAGAAAAGATGGCTAGAATTGATCAAGGATTATGACCTGACAATCAATTACACACCCGGGAAAGCTAATGTTGTAGCAGATGCCCTGAGTAGGAAGAGCACCGGAGGAGTGGAACAAGAAATATCACCGGAGTTGAGGAAGGAAATAAGTCAAGCCCAAATACAACTTTGGGAGAAGGAAGCCCATGAAGGATTATCGGCGTTGCAAGTAGCCGATGAGCTAAATGTCAACCTGAAGAATGAGATAATGATGGGTCAGTTGGATGATCCATTCATCGTGGAGGAGATGAGAAGAATAGATGAGGGAAGACCATCAGAATTTCACCGCGGGGAATCTGGATCCTTATGGTTCCAGAAAAGAATTTGCGTTCCGGATATTGCTGAAATTAAGGAAGTAATACTCCGGGAAGCTCATCAAACACCATATTCCATACATCCGGGAAGTACAAAGATGTACATGGATCTAAAGGAACTATTCTGGTGGAATAATATGAAGAGAGAGATAGCACAATATGTGGCGGAATGCCATACGTGCCAGCGAGTGAAGGCCGAACACCAGAGTCCGGCAGGAAAGTTACAACCTTTACCTATTCCAGAGTGGAAATGGGAGGAAATAGGGATGGATTTCATCACCGGACTACCCATGACCAATAAAAAGAAGGACATGATATGGGTAATCGTGGACCGGTTGACGAAGAGCGCCCACTTCTTAGCAGTAAACCAGCAGGATAAAGGAGAGAAACTCATCGATCTTTACATTAAAGAGATCGTGAGTAAGCATGGAGTGCCTAAGAAGATCGTGTCGGATCGAGGATCCATGTTCACATCAGCATTCTGGAAGCAACTACACGAAGCTTTAGGATCCAAGTTGGACTATAGTACCGCTTATCATCCCCAGACCGGTGGACAAACCGAGAGAACCAACCAGATCTTAGAGGATATGCTTAGGGCTTGTGCCCTAGACTTCGGAGGATCATGGGAGGAGCACTTACCACTAGCAGAGTTTTCATACAATAATAGCTATCAAAGCAGCATCAAGATGGCACCATTTGAAGCTCTGTATGGAAGGAAGTGTAGATCACCGATATGTTGGTATGAAGCCGGAGCAAGCAAAGAGTTCAACCCTGATTATGTTAAGGAAAAACAACAAATCATTGACATTATCAGAGACAGGCTCAAGATAGCTCAAAGCCGGCAAAAGAGTTATGCCGATCAGAAGAGGGGGACATGGGAGCCACGAGTTGGAGACATGGTTTATCTTAAGGTAAGCCCGATGAAAGGACTCCAGAGGTTTGGAGTAAAAGGAAAACTCAGTCCTAGATATATAGGACCTTTCAAGATACTAAGTCAGAACCGAGGTTTAGCCTTTGAATTGGATCTACCTGGAAGGCTAGCTCAAGTTCACAATGTATTCCATGTGTCACAACTTCGGAAATGCTTAAAGACCCCAGATGAACCAGTATCACATGATGAGCTCGAGTTACAACCAGACTTGACTTACATCGAGAAGCCAGCCAAGATTCTCGAGGAGAGTTGGAAACAACTCAGAAATAAAGCAATCAAGTACTGCAAGATACAATGGAAGCATCACCCCGAGAGGGAAGCCACCTGGGAAAAAGAGGAAGACCTGAGGAAAACATACCCCGAGCTGTTCAGGTATTACAACCACAACTTCGGGACGAAGTTTTCTTTAAGGGGGAAAGGCTGTAATGTCCCAGGTTTAGAGACGATCGAGGGGTAGATTTTAGAAAGGGATGTGCATTGCATAGTAAATTCTGGGGAAATTTCGCGCTTTTAAACAAAAACTGCATCGAAGGGGGACAAGTTTCTCTCTCGACACCTTACAGGGTTAGGGTTTCGAGAGTGCGACAAACTTGCATCTCACTTAACTAGTTTAGGGTTTTGAGAAGAGAGGGGAGAGTTTGCATCAAATTTAAGTTGCATGATTGAATTCTAAATTAAGTGACATGGTTGAATTCAAACCAAAGTTGAATTTGAATTTCAAATTCAAACATTAAATAATTACCCTAAATAATGAATTGTGAGGAAATTCATTAAGTAAATTATAAATAATAAACAATATGAGCAATTAAAATAAAGTAAAGCTCATTAGGGAAAACTTTGAGCTTTATTGATCATCACACAATTTACATTGTCATTACAATATTCATAAGAGAAATAAATGAATAATACAACACATTACAAGAATGGCTCAAATAAGAAAAAGAAGATTACAATCAGTGACCTATCCTAAATTACAAGTCTAGTTTCATAAGATGCTTGGATCTGATGATCTTCATCTTCACTTGGTTATACTTTTGATTCCCTGCACACAACAAAGCAAGACAAGAATTATGCCAAGTGGCATTGCCACTTGGCAGGTTAGTAAAATAATGGAATTGAGAGGATATGGTTCAGCTCTGCCGAGCTGATCCTCACACATCCAAGTGCAAAGCATCAGGCACACACACACACACAGGCAGCTTACAGTGCATGTGTGCATGCTAAACAGCACACCAAAGACCGGGAGGAGTCACCAAATGCAATCACCACTGCATCGACCGAGAGAGAGCAAGGGAGAGGCATATATAACCTTTTTGAGCCAAACCCTAGCTGTTCACCGGCGGTAACTCCACAAGGGTAAGCACACCAAGAACAGAAGAACAGTGAACAGCTAGAGCTGTTTCATCTATCCCATAATCACCAGAATCAAACCAAGCAGCAAGCTTGCAAGGAGGAGCAGGGCAAGCCAAGAAATCAGCACAGAAGCAAAACCTCTACACCAACACACTATTTCTAGGAGCTGGAGTGAGGTATACACATTAACATGAACAAACCAGATGGTTTTGTTCATAAATTGCACAGGCATGATCTCAAGCACCCCACAAGGGTAGAAACCCTATATGTGAGTCATCATATGGCTACTGGCCAAATTGGTGCAAGTGAACCAGAGGGAAACAAATAGGAAAGCACCCTGGGAACATTGGCTATGCGAAACCAGTGACATAATCAAAGAAATCCAACAAGGGATGATCCTATCTAGCTAGTCAGCTTCACTTAGCACCTATAGCCACTACACCATCAGACAGATAGACTATCAAGTGTCTATTCATGTTTATCAACATCAAAGGAAACTGGAAAAACCACAAGGATTCTTCCAGTGAGATATTTCCCAAATCACAAGAAGCCAACACAGTAGGAGCAACCATTTCTAAGCAGACAGAGCCTGCTAGGGTCACAACAGCTACCTATCCACATAAGAAATTCACCAAAGCATCACATCATTATCCAGGGGATTCAGTATGAGCTAGGGTACCCAACCAGTGGTTGGCATCCCTCTAGCTACAACAAATTCATCCATATGATCATTACTGATAAACAGTTCACATCATTTATCCATCTAGTAAAGCAAGGAATTACAGATAAATGAAACAGTAAAGTAACTAAAGCACCAACATCTTGCCAGTGAACCAATGGCTCACTGCAAGCATCAGATGATGCTTGAGTAAGCATTAACACACACCAGCACAAGTACAAGTGTCACACAGACACCAGGTGAAGCACCAGTAAGGCACAGGCAACAAGCAAGTGATGATCATTTGATCATCAGGGCCTGCTAAAGCATGCCAAGGCAGGCTAGAATCAAACACTGGAATCCCACATGAATTCTATGAATTAAACAGCCACAGATAAGCAACACTTGTATCACAGACTAGCACATAACCATTTTAGGGTTATAACCAGAAGCATATCATCAAGGAATTGATGTATATGAACAACAATTAAGCAAGGCCAAACCTACTATAAGCCAGGACTCAATAATCATCACATAAATAACACTGCCTCTTGCTAAACAGCAAGAACCACTCACAGTAATGAACCAGGGGAGCTAGAGCTTATTACAGCACAAGTAAGCAAGCAATAGCAGTGGCTGATGATGCTCAGATAAGCATCTAGCCAGATGATAGTATGTATTACCTCAAGGGTGAGCAGGGACAAGAATCCAAGGAAGAACACATCACAGTAGGATTTGCACAAGCACATAGACTAGAGCAGCATACGCATAGCAACAGTAGCACAGCTTGGACCATGGCCAAGGCCAGAGAGCAGAGAGCCGCATGAACAGCACAGCAGCATAAGCATCAAGGCAGCAGCAGCGCAGCATACGCACACACAGCGAGCTAAGCACAGCAGAGCAGCAGCAACAGCATGGCAGACCTCCACAAGGAGGAAAGCTATGGCCAGAGCACATAGAAGAGACGGAAGAACAAGCACAGAGGGAAATAGAGAGGCGGCGCAGGTACCTGGAGCGAGCAGACGGCGAGCGTGACCGTGGCGGCCACGACGGCGCGCGCCGAAGGCACGGCGGCACCTGGCCAGGCCATGCCAGGCCCGACGAGCGCCGCAGCGCTCCGCACCTCGGCGGCGTCATCACGCCTGAGGCGCCGGTGAGCACCGCACCACCGTGCGGTCAAACGAGAGGGGGATCGGCGAAGGGGCGGCTAAGAACCAGATCGACGCCGTGGATCTGGTGCGCCGTCGCGTGGCGGTGCAGATGCGCCCCATGGCGAGGGCCATGGCGGCCGGAGATCGCCGGAATCGGCCGGCGACGATGCGGGCGACGCAGGTCGCCAGAGCGAGATTGGGGATTAGGGTTAGGTCGAGGTGGCGCGAGGTGGTGGGCGAGTGAGCGACCGCTCGGGTCGGTTGGACCCGCGCTGGTTTAGCCCAACACACTGGGCCAACCTGACAGGTGGGCCCAGGGGCAAAAAGGACTTTTCATAATTCAATAAAAACATGAAACTTTGAAATTCAATAGAAAATTATTAAAAGCTCTTAAAAATAACTTAAAAATATGAAAAAGGATCAGCATAAAATTCTCTATTTAAATAAAATATCAAAGAGAATTTTTGAAGAAAATTAAGAATAAGTCCTATTTTGATGATTTAAATAATCATTTAAATCACACACCTAATTTTCTATAATGAAAATAAGTCCATTAATGTATTTGGACTTTAAAAACACCTTGACAACATTTCAAGGTTGTATTTTACTTTAAATCAAGTATCCTCAAATTATTCTTAGTATTAACCTCTTACATGAAATAATAACAACATCGGAAGGGGGGAACAAACCCTAAAACTGGAATCATGCATAACTGCTTCTTTAACCATTGCCCTTATCGGACAATGATGCTATTTTTCAGAGACAGAGGACAAGGGTCAGTCCACACCTTCCAACTGCAAAACTTTGCAGTGTTCAGGCAAGTTCATCACTTGCTCATGTCATTTGAGTATTTTTATCAAATTACTTGCAAAGTATTATGGTTATCACTATTGCACAAAAATCAAAACCACTACTTTCATAACTATGAATATGACTAAGTGGTGGGCAATGGAACCATGGATTGTGTTGATATGGTGGAGGTTCCATTGCACGGGTTTATATCCATCTAGGATTAAACAACAAATGTCGCCAGTGATTCTTGTGCCGTAAAATCCGTGTTAACCATAAGATCCGGAGTGGGACGGAGTAGTCAAAAGTGTTTCCACCTCTCGTTCATCAACGGATGCGCGTACCGTAGCGGTTGTATCTTGCGGAGCAACTTGTGGGTGGGGAACCCATTCTAAGTCCCCACGGTTATGCTGTGCATACCGTAGCGGTTGCGGCTTGCGGAACAACTTGTGGGTGGGGAACCCATTCTAAGTCCCCACGGTATTGCGGTCTATGATGGGTTGCAGCTACCGGCGAAGGAGTTTGGTTCGATCCCAGACTGTCGTCGTGGTTGGGGTCCACCCTGAAATTACGGGAATAATGGGACCGGCGTGGACCCAGGGTCGGGGCATGCAACAAAGGGTGGGTGTTCGAGGTAGCGGAGGAACATGATTGGCTAGACCTTATACCGGGCCTCACACCAAAGGAAGTGTGGACGGGAAAGCTGCCCGGTTGGCACCAAGGTTAAGATCTCTTATGGGTAAAGCAACACACCTCTGCAGAGTGTAAAGAATCGTGACTGTCACTCCCTGTTCCGGGATTGAGGAACTGCGAACGCGGCCGGAAAGGAGCTCCATGAAGTTCTAGTAAACCGGTGAAGGCTGACGGACATAGCTCTTTGAAATAAAAGCAATCTCTTGAAGAAATGTTTATCAAAACTTGCATTGGTACTAGACTTTCTGGTCTAATATCGTAGCTAGTGCATCAAACACCTCTTATCTATAATGAACTTGTTGAGTACGCTCGTACTCATACCACTCTTAAATCCCATGCTTAGATTGTCTGAATCGTCTGGAAGAGGACTGCGACAACAATGAAGAAGCCGAGATCATCGGCTACGATGAACCTGACCTCTCAGGAGGAGTTGAAGGCGTAGACTATCTCATAGTCTACGGAACCGGGGAGGCTTCCGGTGGAAATCAAGCCTAGAAGAACCGAGTAGTAGTTGTAGCCGAGCAGCACGAACTCTTAATATTTAGCTGCTCGAGGAAATAAATGTATCACTTAATGAGACTTATATATTGTAAACTAAGTTGGGTTCGCCTCGAACCCAGGAGTATTCCTCTGAGGACCCAAGAGGAGCTCCGAGACGACATGTGTATGTTAATTGTAATAATATGTGAATGAGTTATGGACCTGCTATGTTCTGTTGTACTACTCTGAGGGATGTAATATTTGCGGAATGGTACTTCGTGAATGTTATATCAACGACTGGCATACTACAACATGCAGTGGTATGCAGGGTCACCACACTCCTATATACCATTTCAACACTCAACAACATCAATTGGATCAAGCCTAGTCAAATTAAAAATCAAATGCCACATATGCATAGAGGCATATGTGACACATAGCCATTTTCACCAATTCTTGTCCTATGCACATCTACTTTGACCAAATGGTGTGAATCTTTCACCCAACTCAATCTAACCTTAAATAAACCTCACTCTTGTCAAAATGAAGCAAAGGAGAAATAAAAGAATAAAAGTTAGAAATTCACAAAACCCTCACATATGGTTTATGTCATTTTTTCTAAATCTTTGACCTAGACCAATTTGGCCTTCACCATTAGTTGTATTATGCTACTAAACACTTATTACAACTTTTGGAATCAAAGAAACACAAATCAAATCAAATTCAAACTCAAAATTGGCTCACATACAATAATAGTCAAATCTGCCATTTATATTCTGGTCACTACTTTGAGCCTCTCTATTTCAAGTTATTCAAACTAAACTTTCCCAATTCTTTGCATGTCATCCAAGAGCACATCAAGGTGAACAACTTTGGTAAAGACCACCATGCCAAATTCATCTTGGATCAAAAACTATGCTCATGCAAAGTTGAGACTTTTTAATATGTGGAACAATCTCACACTTAGCAAATTTGCAATTCTTTGAATTTCTAAATTCCACCAACACCTCTCATTCTCTCTGGTCATTTACAACTCAACTCAATTCATCACTTTCAAATTTTATAACCATATGAACTCAACCAAATTTGGGCAAAATTGTAATTTACCAATATGTAACTATTTGCCACTATTTGAAATAGTGACTCTACCCACAACCCTAATGCCCCTAACTACTCTACCCTGTCCCCTTGTCCCCTCTCTTCCTCACAGCAGCACAGAAACCCAAAGGGAAACCCTAGAGGAGCAAGGACATGGCCATGCCGGCCCATGCCACCATGTCAAGCTCCCCTCTCTTCTCCTCCTCCCTGGCCATGGCCACCACGTCAAAACGAGCCACCTCACCTCCCTGGCACCACCTACACTCGACGTTGTCGAAGAAAATGCCGCAGCTCGCCGGAAAACGCGCGCCCAGACCCTCCCAGCATGCCGCTCGCGTCGCACGTGCGCGCGCCGCGGGCAAGCACAGAGCACGCGCCGCCTCGCCAGCTCAAGCCTCCCCTGGACCCCCTAGCTACGCGTTGAGCTCCGCCACCTCGCCAGGAACCCGCCAGACATGGACCCGTGTCCTCGCGCCGCCTGTCGCCGACGACCGCATCGCCGGATTCCCGCGTCCGTGTCGCCAGAGCTCGCCATTGCACGCACCCATCTGGCCGTCCCCCACCTCGTCCCCTAGCTCTCTAGCACCACCATGATCACAGCTACCTCGCCCTGCCCCCTCCTACCCCTCTTCATCGCCGGCGACGCCGCGCGCATGTCGCCACCACCACTGCCCCGCAGCACATCCCCGCAATTATAAATGGAGCCGTCCCCGCGCTATCTTCTCCACAGCAAATTTACTCCCCTCTATCCTCTCGAGCTCCTCGTCCACTCCTCCCCCTCGATTAGCCGCCGGAGCAAGCCAATTTCCTCGCCGGAGCCCGCGGCAGACCTGAGATTGCCGCCGACGAATTCGAGCACCCTCGGCGACGCCACCGGTACCAGGCGACTCCCCTTCATCGACAACCTCGCCTCGACCACCGCCGCCGCTCGCCAGACCCACAGAGCACCCTCCGACCCCCTACCTGAGCCGCCGGTTAGCCCCTCTCACGTCGTCGACGACGACGAACGTGGGCCGTTGGATTGGATTCTAATCCAACGCGCCACATCTACCCGTACCGCTTCGCCGTTAAATAGAGGCTGACTGGTGGCCCCCACCCTGTCAGCAGGCCCACGCGCACTGGATGCGTTGCTGGGCCGTTTCTCTCTGTTTCAAACCGATTCGGCCCACTTAGCTTTCCCGCCAGCCCATGAATTCAAAATTCGTTTAAATCAATTCCATCCAATTTCAATACTGAACCCCACTTTGAAAATTCATAGAATCTGTTTGGCTTGGCCAAATTTAATAAATTTCATATGGTTGGAAAGCTTGTAAAAATATCTATCCAACCCCACTGGTCCCACTTCAAAATCTTGTGTAGAATTAAAGTGACATAAATAACAAGGCAGGGATTTTTGTGACTTCAAATAAATATAAAAAATCAACCAAAATAGATATTAAGTTAATTCCAACTCCAATAGCTCACATTGGACTTACACTAATTGTTTATGCAAGAAAATGATGTGGTCATTTTGCATGATCATGCCCTAGTTTAATTAAAGGACTATATGGCTATTCTAGTTAGTTGATATTGTCCAAAACTATTATGTAAATTATATGAAGTGCTTCACTTTATTTAAATCTTGTCCCAAATACTTTCATATGAAGTATTGACCCCTGGTCAAATACTATCAAATGAAATGCTTGGTGAATTTAAATCATAATAGGCATTGTTAAATGGTATGAGGTATTCTACCTCATTTAAATCAATTCCTAAAATGATGATGATGAAGGGTTGACTTAGGTCAACATGATTTCATGTATAATTGTTTGAGGAAATTAAATCTTAAGAAGATTCAATGAGAGGAAATTATTTCTCAAAAACTATATGGAAACTATCATTTACATATATAAGGAGAGAAGTTATCCTCTAACACTAAGTAAGAAACCCTAGATTAATTCTAAGTAGCAATGTTAAGTAATGATGCTAGATCATTTGGAGTGAGCCATTAAGGCTAATTTAGGTTACTTAAGTGTTGTTTGGTGATTGTATCCTCGTATTCGTATATAGACGCTAGTGCCGGAGAATACCAGGAAGAGGAAGGAGTCTACCCAGAAGAAGAAGAGCACTTTGACCACCTCAACCACCAAGGCAAGCTAACACCAATGCAAGATAATACTCTTGCAAAGTGCAAAGCTCACCATGAGCAAGGCATTACCCCATTTACTTTATGCTTATGATCCTATTTCCCAGTTTTACTTTACAAGCTGTATTTACTTTTGTTTTATCAAAGTACTTCTGATTTATGATTCACTTGATTAGTATTGGATTAGTAAAAGAGTATCAAGGTTAGCCTAGAAGCAAAGCAAAGTACTTAGCACCCCTCATACTTAGATGCTAGTGCTAAATTAAGAGTGACTACCTTAGTTGGGAACTTGTGGAATGAAATGACTTTGAAAACCTTGGAATGATGAGTCATTCTATTGAAAGATTTTGAAGGTGAATATGATCTGTGAAAGACTTGGTGAACTATACAAAAACTGATGGTTGGGTTCGGATGCGATACCATTCCAATTTTACAAGTACCCCCACAATACCTGAATCTGGGTAAGGCTTAGCTGGAAATTTATGTGTCTTAGTATGGTTTCCCTCTGAACAAGCGTCATAGGGGTTATGCCGAGGCTGCCTCCGTTGAAAGTGAAATGACGTGAATTGAGGTGAATTGTACGGCCAAGCCCTGTGCAGTTCCCGGGTTGGCGGTTTGCTTTCACCGGGAGGCCAAACTCATGGGAAGAGGTGCCTATACTAGGGTATGTAAATGAAAGGTTAAGATTGGTAGTTCGCGTACTGCGTACGATAAATCAGGGCCAGTTACCCCTGACGAGCTATTGCAATTGTTGTGGCACAAGTGTACAACCTCTGCAGAGTTAAACCTATTCGAATAGCCGCGTCCACGGTCATGGACAGTTGGGAAGGCCATACTGTTCCGTCATCAGAACTTTTCTAAAACTATGAATGGTGAATGGTGACTTGTGAATTTGAACTTGAAAGGCGACTTTGACTTCGAATCACAACAGAGTTGTGGGAATGACACTAATGTTCCCACTTGAGTTAGTTAGTACATGAAGAGTTGTTTGCTAAAAGGTTTGTGCACTAAAATTGGCTTTATGCAAAATAAACTAGAGCTTAGCACCCCCTTACTAGAATTGTTAGCACTTACATTAGTATTAGTTTGCGAGTACTTTAAAGTACTCACGGCTGTGTCCCTGGCTATTCAAATGGCCAGACTATGAAGAGGAACAGAACTATCAAGATGACGGCACCCAGGATGTCTACGACAACTAGGAGATCTTCTGATGTCAGACGTTGGCCTGTGGACTAGAGAGTCCCTTCTACTTACGCTTCCGCTATGAATTTATGAACTTTGTGTCTGTTGATCAATAGATCAACTATTTGTGTAATATTGGATCATGTGATCTCTATTTGTAAGACGACTATGATATGTAATGAATGATGACTTATGATATTCAACTGTTATGTCTCGCAACAACAATATTCCTGGGATTGCGATGTATGGCATAACAGGCATCTGGACTTAAAAATCCGGGTGTTGACAAGTTGGTATCAGAGCCATTGTTTGACCTTAGAAGACCCTAGTTAGAATGGACATCTGAAAAACTTAGTTTCAAAACCAAAGAAGTGAATAATTGGAAAAACTTATTCTCCCTCTCAACCTTGAGATCTTTTTCAAAAATGAGAAATTCATGCCCTAATTTTTCCTTGTAGAACTACCTAAAACTTGGCACACTTGACGACTTCTTTAACTTACTTATCCTAATTGCTCACAGATGGAGTACCAATGGGAGTTCTATCAGCTTGGTCCCGGAGGCGACCTAAGGTTCGAAAAGGATTTCAAGCAACTAGTGGACTATCTAGGACACCCGTATCCCGAGTTCTTCGGAATACCCCTCAACAACCACTCCGGAGAAACACCTTGGTGGGAAGTTTCTACTGATCTACGAAGAAAGCTTGGAGCCTCGGTATGGGAAACCATCTGGATTTCTGTAACGGGAAACACTTGGAAGGAAGGACTAGTCAGAGCTATGCAAGAAGCAATTTCCCGTCTGTGTGGACAAAATGAGAACAAGATCAAGAACACTCGCTTCATCTACTACCCAAGACATGACTCCATGGGACGATCGATGACCATGCCCCCACACCCGGAGATGAACCCCTATGTAGCACACCAGGACTTCAGGCTGTACAAAACCCGCAGGGATTTGGACAACGCCCTCGCCTCTCGCCAAGTACATCACCCGTGAAGACGAAGAATCCACCCGGAAGAGTAGTATCACCCCAGCACTTAAGTAGGTGTGAGTTGTATCAGGATCCCCTTGTATCGTAGAGCGAAGGAATGGTTCTTCAAACCAACGGTGTGTTAGATTTGTAATGTGTGATGTTTGGTATGAATGAAAAAGCATTGTTGGTTTTTACCCCCTCAACACTACTCAATTTTCAAGTTTTGAACTTGTGAACTTTAAATTCAAACAAACCGTAGAAATTTCCCTCTTATCTTATCATCCACTCCGATGTTCAGATGGCCCCACCAACCCGCAACGCCACCCAAGACGCCATGCTGCAGATGCTAGAGATGATGATGGCCGACCGAGAAGCCGAGAGAGCTGAACGCCAAGCCAACATTGTTGCACTGCAGCAGATTGCTCAGAACAACAACGGCCATGGGAACCACGACCACCCTGGGTCAAAACTGAAGAACTTTCAGAACACCAACCCACCTATCTTCAACAAGACCGAAGAGCCCCTCGATGCCGATGACTGGCTCCAGACGATGGAGAACAACTTGGAAGTAGCTGGAGTGGAAGCCAATGAGAAGGTCTTGTTTGCAACCCACTATCTTGCCGGACCAGCCCGCGCTTGGTGGACAAGCACCCGTGCCATGAACGGAGGTCAGTTCATGACTTGGGAGGATTTCAAGCTCAAGTTTAGCAAGTATCATGTGCCCCAAGGATTGATCAAGATGATGAGAGACGAGTTCCGCGAACTCAAGCAAGGCAGAATGTCCGTGGTAGAATACCGCGACAGATTTCTTACTCTGTCAAGGTATGCCCCGGACGAGACCGACACCAATGAGAAGAGGAAGGAGAGATTTCTGAACGGACTCCACGACGAGATGCAGACTGTACTGGTTAACATTCCCTTTGCTGACCTAGAAGCCCTGGTGGACTCTGCCATTCAGATGGAGGGCAAGCTTCACCAAGCCAACGAGAACCACAAACGCCGGATGATGAATCAGCATGGGTCCAGCAATACCCAGAAGTACCGCAACAACTCATCTGGAGGATATACTCCAAAATACAACAAGCCCCCTGCTCAGAATTACCGCCCAAACTACACCAACAACCAAGGAGGACCCCCGAAGCCCGGAGGCAACAACAACAACAATCACACTAGCAACAACAACCCCAACAACAACAACATCAACAACAACAACGGAAACAAAAACAACAACAACAACAACACTGGCCCTAGGACTGGAAGCAACGCCATCCCCATCGCCAACAAGGACAAGGCCACCATCACTTGTTATGAGTGTGGAGTGGTTGGGCATTACTCCAATGAGTGCCCCAAGAGACTCGCCAAGATTGCCGGCAACACCGCTGCACCTGCTCAGAACCAACGCCGCTTTGCCGCAAGAAAGAACCCGAACAACAACGGCCGCTACTACAACATGACGGCCACCGAAGCTCAAGAAGCACCTCAGAACATGCCAAGTATGTTCCCTGCTAAATCATATCGCCCAATCTCTCTTAGGAACCTAAATTTTCTTAAAATCTCGGGACGAGATTTGTTTAAGGGGGAAGGGTTTGTAACACCCCAAATTTCAAAACAAAGAGAAAATAAATTTCCTTTTTCCAAAAATGAGAACCAACAAAAACTTTTCCTATATAGGGTGCTATGCTTAGTGCTCCTACCTATTACTTGTGTTTTTGCCATGACGAGTGTTATTATGCTTATGTGATAAACCCTAAAACCCTAAAGTGATCAAGTGAAGATCACAAACCAAATAAAATTAAAAGGGAAAGAAATCAAATAAGAAAAACCCTAAACCCTAATCTCCTCAAAAATCCTTTGGATCTATTTGGAGAAACCAAAATAGAAGAAAAAGACATATGTGGGCCTATAGCCCTAATATGGGGGTTTTGAACTCTACTTTTCTTACTTTGCTAAAATGGTGGTGAACCCTTGCAAAACTTACTAAACCCTAAACCTCATCCCTCTTGTCATCAATCTTTGAAAAATAAAATAAAAAAGGAAAGACCTTATTTAAGAAAAAGGCATATGCAAGCCTATGGATACATGTTGAAAATGATGAGCTTTGCCTTGTCTACCTTGAGTAGATGAATTGAAATACCTCAGCACACTCAACAAAGCACTTACCAACCAATTCAAGTGTGAAACAAAATAAAATCAAACATATGTATAGAGGCATATGTGCCTATGGCTATTTCTGTAAAACTTTACCCTAGGCCTTTCTACTTTATTTAGAGGATTGGAAAACCTTCATAAACCTTATCTAGTACTTCTCAAACCCAATCCAAAGTGAAACAAAAGATTTTAAAAAGAAAGTAATAATGCCATAGAGGCATATGAGAGCAAAATATCACATTTGTGAAATTGAGGATCTTGACCCTAAGACTTGTAGTGAATGGTTGGATCCCTCCTATATACCATTTCAACACTCAACAACATGCCCTAGTTTAATTAAAGGACTATATGGCTATTCTAGTTAGTTGATATTGTCCAAAACTATTATGTAAATTATATGAAGTGCTTCACTTCATTTAAATCTTGTCCCAAATACTTTCATATGAAGTATTGACCCCTGGTCAAATACTATCAAATGAAATGCTTGGTGAATTTAAATCATAATAGGCATTATTAAATGGTATGAGGTATTCTACCTCATTTAAATCAATTCCTAAAATGATGATGATGTAGGGTTGACTTAGGTCAACATGATTTCATGTATAATTGTTTGAGGAAATTAAATCTTAAGAAGATTCAATGAGAGGAAATTATTTCTCAAAAACTATATGGAAACTATCATTTACATATATAAGGAGAGAAGTTATCCTCTAACACTAAGTAAGAAACCCTAGATTAATTCTAAGTAGCAATGTTAAGTAATGATGCTAGATCATTTGGAGTGAGCCATTAAGGCTAATTTAGGTTACTTAAGTGTTGTTTGGTGATTGTATCCTCGTATTCGTATATAGACGCTAGTGCCGGAGAATACCAGGAAGAGGAAGGAGTCTACCCAGAAGAAGAAGAGCACTTTGACCACCTCAACCACCAAGGCAAGCTAACACCAATGCAAGATAATACTCTTGCAAAGTGCAAAGCTCACCATGAGCAAGGCATTCCCCATTTACTTTATGCTTATGATCCTATTTCCCAGTTTTACTTTACAAGCTGTATTTACTTTTGTTTTATCAAAGTACTTCTGATTTATGATTCACTTGATTAGTATTGGATTAGTACAGGAGTATCAAGGTTAGCCTAGAAGCAAAGCAAAGTACTTAGCACCCCTCATACTTAGATGCTAGTGCTAAATTAAGAGTGGCTACCTTAGTTGGGAACTTGTGGAATGAAATGACTTTGAAAACCTTGGAATGATGAGTCATTCTATTGAAAGATTTTGAAGGTGAATATGATCTGTGAAAGACTTGGTGAACTATACAAAAACTGATGGTTGGGTTCGGATGCGATACCATTCCAATTTTACAAGTACCCCCACAATACCTGAATCTGGGTAAGGCTTAGCTGGAAATTTATGTGTCTTAGTATGGTTTCCCTCTGAACAAGCGTCATAGGGGTTATGCCGAGGCTGCCTCTGTTGAAAGTGAAATGACGTGAATTGAGGTGAATTGTACGGCCAAGCCCTGTGCAGTTCCCGGGTTGGCGGTTTGCTTTCACCGGGAGGCCAAACTCATGGGAAGAGGTGCCTATACTAGGGTATGTAAATGAAAGGTTAAGATTGGTAGTTCGCGTACTGCGTACGATAAATCAGGGCCAGTTACCCCTGACGAGCTATTGCAATTGTTGTGGCACAAGTGTACAACCTCTGCAGAGTTAAACCTATTCGAATAGCCGCGTCCGCGGTCATGGACAGTTGGGAAGGCCATACTGTTCCGTCATCAGAACTTTTCTAAAACTATGAATGGTGAATGGTGACTTGTGAATTTGAACTTGAAAGGCGACTTTGACTTCGAATCACAACAGAGTTGTGGGAATGACACTAATGTTCCCACTTGAGTTAGTAAGTACATGAAGAGTTGTTTGCTAAAAGGTTTGTGCACTAAAATTGGCTTTATGCAAAATAAACTAGAGCTTAGCACCCCCTTACTAGAATTGTTAGCACTTACATTAGTATTAGTTTGCGAGTACTTTAAAGTACTCACGGCTTTGTCCCTGGCTATTCAAATGGCCAGACTATGAAGAGGAATAGAACTATCAAGATGACGGCACCCAGGATGTCTATGACAACTAGGAGATCTTCTGACGTCAGGCGTTGGCCTGTGGACTAGAGAGTCCCTTCTACTTACGCTTCCGCTATGAAACTATGAACTTTGTGTCTGTTGATCAATAGATCAACTATTTGTGTAATATTGGATCATGTGATCTCTATTTGTAAGACGACTATGGTATGTAATGAATGATGACTTATGATATTCAACTGTTATGTCTCGCAACAACAATATTCCTGGGATTGTGATGTATGGCATAACAGGCATCTGGACTTAAAAATCCGGGTGTTGACAAACACACAACCACTCATCCCCAGGAATCATGGTGACCTGAGAAGCTCAACCAGAATCTGGAGGTGAAGGGCTGTGCACAAAACCCCAAGTCTGCAACAACCAAATATTTCAATCTAGGAGCTGGAACAAGGTATACCAAGTTCCTGGACAGATCCAATGGATCTGATCCATACAATATGCATGATATAATCATGGGATTGAGCAGATGCTCAAGTGGGTAGATCATCACTTAGTTTTCACCAAGGATTACTGCCAGTCTAAAAGCCACTAAAAAAATGGAAATCATCTAGATACAGATCTTGTACACAGAAGCTAGCAACCATGCACAGATGCACACACTAGCCAGATCATATGCACAGATAGCACCAGTAGATGTATTGCAAGCATTAGCAGCTAATACAGACTACACAGTAAATCCTAAGCTAGTAACCATCAGTAAACCCTAGATTTCATCAGGCAAGCATATTGGCATTCATATCTAGTATGACCCCCAAATATGCAAGCAAAGGTTGAGTAGCCACAAGATCCAATCAAATAGGTGAGCAACCAATCAGTAGCAAGGCTACTGAGGTCACATCACACTTAGCACCATTTAAAAGAAAGCCAACTATAACACATCATTATCCAGAAATGGATTCAGATTCATTTGCTTGCTAAACAATCATGAATAACCAATTCATATACAAGCAAGACAATTAAATCATCACTGCATAAGCAGTTCATTATGAATCAATTTAACTCAAGCATGAATTTATCATAGATCCATACTAATTATTGATAGTAGCACACTGTAGAGCAACCTGGCACCAATCACTGCATCACAGCCACTGGATCTAGTCCAGTAAGCTAGAGCAAGCAACAGCACAAGTAAGCAGTAGCATAGTGATGCTTGAGCATCAGCATGAACAAGGAAAATGAATCACTTAGCCACAGAATTAATCAGTAAGCCATCACTGACATTAAATTGATCAAATGGATCAATTGAATCAAGCCAAACCACACAGATAAGCTAGCCAACAAGCAATGGATGATCCAATGGATCATTAGCTTGCACAGGAAGCACAGAAGCATTTCACAAACACCACTGGCACACACAAGTGTCACTGATGCACCACAGTACACCTAGACAAGCAAGTATAACATGCCAGTAAGCACACGCAAGCCCATAATCAAGTACAACATGGCATAGCAAGCTCTTACGCAAGCACCGCAGAGCATAGCAAGATTAGAGCAGACTAGGAGCAACAAATAAGCAAACAGAGCATGTACAGCAAGCAAGGCAACACTGGCCAGTACCAGAAATGGGTGCTTTGGCCATGAGCTTGCAGCAAATGGAAGTATAGGCAGATTAAGCAACCATGGCAGAGCTCTGGGTGATCACAGGATCACCAGAGAGCAACAGAACAGGAGGAGGAAGAAGTACAGTAACAAGGGAGGCGCACATGCATGGAGAAGAGAAGGAGGAGGTGAAGCAACTTACACGCGCCTGGAAGCAGAAGCTAGGGCATGGCGAGGCAGTGCTCGCGCGGCCATAGCAGCTGCAAATCCAGGGTAGGCGCCGACGTTACGCCGGCGAACACGAACACACCACCGTAGCAGAGCACTAGAGACGACGGCACGAGTACTGCGAGCAGCACCAGCGCCAGGTCAATCTTTGGGGCGCACACGTCGTTGGCGAGGACGAGGGCTCGCCGGAGATCATCAATCGCCAGAGGCGATTCTCCACGAGATCCAGAGAGGGGCGATTCGCTAGAAGAGGAAGAGATGGGGGAAACCACGCGGACAGATCGGTAGATCTACACGCGGCGGTCCCAATTTGGTAAGTGGCTAGAGCAGGGGAGCATGGAGATGGCCGGAGAGTGGCGGCGGCCATGGCGACGACGCCATCGCCACGGGCAACGCGAGCGAATTAGGGTTAGGAACGAGCGCGTGAGAGAGACGAGTGAGGAGTGAGGTGGGCCGCTTCGGCGCCACCGACCCATAAGGGGACAAGCCTTAATGGGCTGTCCCTGGGCCTTAGTTAAGTGGGCTGGCCCAATAGGGGCCAGGGGGCATTTTGGTCTTTCAACAATTTAGAAAAGACCAGAATTTCACCAATTTTTTGTAAATAAAATACAACTCTAAAAATCCATTAAAAATTGGATTAGTGAATGAAAAATAAATCTTAACCAGAATAAAATATGAAATAGAATTTAAGAAACAAATTCAAAATTATGAATTTGAAGAATTTAAATAATAACTTGGAATTTTAAACTATTATTTCCTTGTATTTAAAATTCAAGGAAAAATCTCAAATAAGTTCAAATACTTATTTTCAAACATTTCAAAATGAAATTCTACTATTCCAAGTCATTTCTATTGAAAAAGGTATTTTTCCAAGAAAAAAATACTATATTTTTTTTATTCCAAAAACTATAGAGGTAACTCTATGAATTCAAATTATTTTTGGAATGAGTTAAGGAATCACCAAGTAAAGTAGTTTTACTTTGAAGTATGTTACTTTATGTGAATTAAAATGGTTTACACTTTCAAATCAATTGCAAATTACTACCAAAGGCATAAATCTTAACTCAACCCTAAATTGCTATAACTCTGCGGGGTAAAGGGATTCAACATAAAATAATACATCCATGATTGCATTATTTGGATTTTATAACATTGTCCTTACCGGACAATGATGCTTCTTACAGAACCCGAGGTCCAGGTTCCATCAACTGCATTGAACTGCACTATCTCGCAGTCCACAGGCAAGTTCACCCTTGCTCATGTCAACTTGATTATTTTCTACTACTTTAATGCAAAGCTATATACTTATCATTCCTGCATCGCAAATGAAATGTTACTTTCCAACTATGAATATGACTATGTGGCTGGAAATGGAACCATGGTATGTGTTGATATGGTGGAGGTTCCATTGCATGGGTTATATCACCCTAGGATTAATTACCAATGCCGTCCAGTGATTCTAGCGCCGTACAAACCGCGTTGACCATGAGATCTATAATGGCTCTGGGGAAGCCAGCCGTATCTTTTCCCTTCTGCACGCAAACGGATTGGTAGAGCCGGTGGGGTGTTGGAGGCACTGCCGCAATAGGTTGGGATATCCTTTTAAATCCCCATCCATTAGTGATGATAAGCTCTACGATCTATGATGGATTGTCCGGAGTACACCGTGAGTAAAGCCGTATTATCGGGAGAAGTCTACTGGGGGTGTACGGTTGGACAAAAGGGTGGGTTTGCAGTCGCGGAGAAGGTGGTGTGGGCTTGGATTTTCATACCTGGCCTCACACCAAAGGAAGTGTGAACGGGGGCAAGTCCCTGCGGATGGCAAAAGGGGTGGAATCTCTTATGGGAAAAGTAACGCACCTCTGCAGAGTGTATCAAATTGTGGCTGTCACTCCTTGTTCCGGGAAGGGAACTGCGAACGCGGCAGGAAAGGAACTCCACGAAGTTCTAGTCAACCTGTGAAGACTGACGGGCATAGTTTTCATAATAAAAGCAACCTTTTGAAGAAATGATTTCAAAACATGCATTGACCTGCGATTTCCTGATCAATGGTCGTAGCTAGTGCATCAAACACCTTTTTACTCTTTTAGAACTTGCTGAGTACCCCTGTACTCACTTTCTTTCGACACCCTTGCTAGACTGTGATCCGGAAGTGGAGGCGATCAACGATGGAGCACCAGAAGGAAGTTACGAGCTGGTCTACGAGGAACCTGATCTTACCGGCGGAGTGGAAGGAGTAGACTATGGGATAGTCTACGGACCTGATGACACGGAGGTGGAGGAGTAGTGACATACCCTAGCATCATAGAGCCGAGCAACGTAGAACTTACCTAAATAAGTTATTGAGCTCTCTTTATATTTAGTTATGAGTTGTAATCGTACTTAAGTAGTATCTTAGGGTGTTCTCATAGGACCTGTGAGAATACCAACTTGTTAATACCATGTTTGTAATAAAGTATGGAGTGTTATGACCTGCAATGTTTCTGTTGTACCACTCTGAGGGATATGGCAAATTGTGAAGAAGTCCCTTCACAAAGATCATATCAACGACTTGTATACTACAACATGCAGTGGTATGCTGGGTCACCGCAAATGCCGTCTTCCATTCATCACCTATTGCCATGCTAATTTGGTGGTAGCCACTACGCAAATCAATCTTAGAGAAAATTGTGGCACCACTCAATTCGTCAAGCATGTCATCTAAACGCGGAATGGGATGGCGGTATCGAACGGTAATAGCATTGATGGGGCGACAATCCATACACATTCTTTGCATCTCATCCGGTTTAGGAACAAGAATCACGGGAACCGTACAAGGGCTTAAGCTTTCACAAACATACCCTTTTTCGAGGAGGTCTTGTATTTGGCGTTGGATCTCCTTTGTGTCTTCGGGGTTGGTGCGGTAGGCGGCGCGGTTTGGTAGAGGAGCGCCCGGTATGAGGTCGATGCGGTGCTCAATTCCTCTAAGCGGTGGGAGTCCATGAGGAAGCTCGTCGGGGAAGACATCTTGGAACTCCTTCAAAAGAGACAACAAAGACGAAGGAAGTGTTGTTAAGATGTCAGTCTCCGAGGTTGGCCCCTTGCAAATGAGCACATAGTGCAATTTGGTGGATGGGTTGTGGTGCACTTCTCTCATCTCACTCTTGGTAGCTATGAGGACACTCTTCATCTCACTCACATATGGCTTGTGGCGCTCACTTTCTTTTTGGTGGGTCACTCTCTCACCACTCATCTCACTAGTGATGGTAGCTTCCTTAGCCCTCGCTAAAGCCTTTGCATTGTCCGCAATTACTTGGCTAGGAGTCATTGGGCGTAGGATGAATGTCTTGTCGCCGACCTTGAAGCTATAGGCACTTGTGTAGCCATCATGGCTTGCTCTTTTGTCATATTGCCAAGGGCAACCAAGTAGCATCTGACACACTGTCATGGGCACTACATCACAATCAACGGTGTATTCATAGGCGCCAATCTTGAAGTATACGGAGACGGTGTGTTGTATCTTGATGTTTCCATTGTCACTTAGCCATTGCACATGGTAAGTGTGGGGGTGTTTCCGGAGTGTGAGGTTGAGCTTGGAGCATAGTTCGGTGCTTGCAAGATTGTGGCAACTCCCTCCATCGATGATAACCTTTATTGACTTGCCATTGATTCCGGCTCTTGTTTGGAAGATGTTGCACCTTTGATCTTCATTGGGGAGTGCATGGGTTGTCAACACTTTGGTCACCACAAGAGATGGGCTTGCATCATTGATGTCTACGGGTGCTTCTATTCTTGTAGACAGTGTTGGGCCTCTAAGAGCAGAGGTTTGAGAACAACAGCAAGTTTCCCTTAAGTGGATCACCCAAGGTTTATCGAACTCAGGGAGGAAGAGGTCAAAGATATCCCTCTCATGCAACCCTGCAACCACAAAGCAAGAAGTCTCTTGTGTCCCCAACACACCTAATACACTTTTCAGATGTATAGGTGCACTAGTTCGGCGAAGAGATAGTGAAATACATGTGGTATGAATGAATATGAGCAGTAGTAACGGCACCAGAAAATAGCTTGATGCTACAACTGGCGTGTGGTTGATGGTGGTAATATTGCAGGCAGTACAGATGCAGTAAAACAGTAAACACGCAACGATTTCAATATTTGGAAACAAGGCCTAGGGATTATACTTTCACTAGTGGACACTCTCAACATTGATCACATAACATAATAGATAAATGCTATACTCTACACTCTCTTGTTGGATGATGAACACCACTAATTGTGTAGGATTACACGAACCCTCAATGCCGGAGTTAACAAGCTCCACAATATTCGATATTCATGTTTAAATAACCTTAGAGTGCATGATAGATCATTGCAATTACACCAAGTACTAACATAGAATGCACACTATCACCATCACACTATGAAGGAGGCATAGATCACATCAATACTATCATAGCAATAATTAACTTCATAATCTACAAGAGATCATAATCATAACCTACGCCAAGTACTACACGATGCACACACTGTTACCATTACACCGTGCAGGAGGAATAGACTACTTTAATAACATCACTAGAGTAGCACGTAGATGAATTGTGATACAAAACACATTCCAATCATAAAGGGATATAAATAAGCACTTCACTATGCTATTCATAACAGTGGATAAGTATTATGTGAAATATAGCCTAAGAGAACCACACGGTGCACACACTGTCACCTTTACACATGTGGGACAAGGAGTCTCCGGAGATCACATAAGTAAAATTCACTTGACTAGCATAACGACATCTAGATTACAAGCATCATCATATGGATCTCAATCATGTAAGGCAGCTCATGAGATCATTGTATTGAAGTACATAGGGAGAGAGATTAACCACATAGCTACCGGTACAGCCCTTAGCCTCGATGGAGAACTACTCCCTCCTCATGGGAGACAGCAGCGGTGATGAAGATGGCGGTGGAGATGGCAGCGGTGTCGATGGAGAAGCCTTCCGGGGGCACTTCCCCGCCCCGGCGGCGTGCCGGAACAGAGAGTCCTGTCCCCCAGATCTTGGCTTCGCGATGGTGGTGGCTCTGGAAGGTTTCTCGTACCGTGGCTTTTCCGTATTGATGTTTTAGGTTAGGGACCTTTATATAGGCGAAGAGGCAGAGTCGGAGGCCTGACGAGGCGACGGCACAGTAGGGGGGCGCGGCCCACCCCCTGGCCACGCCAGCCTGTCATCTGGGGCCCACAGGGCCCTCCTCTGGTGGCTCTCGGGTGTTCTGGAAGCTTCATGCAATTCTAAGACTCTGGGCGTTGATTTCGTCCAATTCCGAGAATATTTCCTTACTAGGATTTCTGAAACCAAAAACAGCAGAAAACAGGAACTGGCACTTCGGCATCTCGTCAATAGGTTAGTTCCGGAAAACGCATAAAATCATCATAAAGTGTGAACAAAACTTGTAGGTATTGTCATAAAACAAGCATGGAACGTAAGAAATTATCGATACGTTGGAGACGTATCAGCATCCCCAAGCTTAGTTCCTACTCGTCCTCGAGTAGGTAAACGATAACAAAGATAATTTCTGAAGTGACATGCTACCAACATGATCTTAATCATACTAATGTAAAGCATATGAGATGAATGCAGCGATTCAAAGCAATGTAAATGCAATGAGTAGACAAATGAACCATATAGCAAAGACTTTTCATGAATAGTACTTTCAAGACAAGCATCAATAAGTCTTGCATAAGAGTTAACTCATATGGCAATAAATCCTAAGTAAAGGCATTGAAGCAACACAAAGGAAGATTAAGTTTCAGCGGTTGCTTTCAACTTGTAACATGTATATCTCATGGATAGTTGTCAATGCAAAGCAATATAACAAATGCAATAAGCAAGCATGTAAGAATCAATGCACAGTTCACACAAGTGTTTGCTTCTAAGACAGAAAGAAGTAGGTGGACTGACTCAACATAAAAGTAGAAAAATGGCCCTTCGTCGAGGGAAGCATCGATTTTCTATATTTGTCCTAGAGCTTTGATTTTGAAAACAAGAAACAATTTTGTCAACGGTAGTAATAGAGCATATGTATCATGTAAATTATATCCTACAAGTTGCAAGCCTCATGCATAGTATACTAATAGTGCCCGCACCTTGTCCTAATTAGCTCGGATTACCTGGATTATCACTGCAATACATATGTTTTAACCAAGTATCACAAAGGGGTACCTCTATGCCGCCTGTACAAAGGTCTAAGGAGAAAGCTCGCATTGGATTTCTCGCTTTTGATTATTCTCAACTTAGACATCCATACCGGGACAACATAGACAACAGATAATGGACTCCTCTTTAATGCATAAGCATTTAGCAACAATTAATATTCTCATAAGAGATTGAGGATTGTTGTCCAAAACTGAAACTTCCACCATGGATCATGGCTTTAGTTAGCGGCCCAATGTTCTTCTCTAACAATATGCATGCTCAAACCATTCAACTCATGGTAAATCGCCCTTACTTCAGACAAGACGGACATGCATAGCAACTCACATGATATTCAACAAAGAGTAGTTGATGGAGTCCCCAGGAACATGGTTATCGCACAACAAGCAACTTAATAAGAAATAAAATGCATAAGTACATATTCAATACCACAATAGTTTTTAGGCTATTTGTCCCATGAGCTATATATTGCAAAGGCGAAGAATGGAAATTTAAAGGTAGCACTCAAGCAATTTACTTTGGAATGGCGGAGAAATACCATGTAGTAGGTAGGTATGGTGGACACAAATGGCATAGTTATTGGCTCAAGGATTTGGATGCACGAGAAGTAATCCCTCTCAATACAAGGCTTAGACTAGCAAGGTTGTTTGAAGCAAACACAAGTATGAACCGGTACAGCAAAACTCACATAAGAACATATTGCAAGCATTATAAGACTCTACACTGTCTTCCTTGTTGCTCAAACACCTTACTAGAAAATATCTAGACCTTAGAGAGACCAATCATGCAAACCAAATTTTAGCAAGCTCTATGTATTTCTTCACTAATAGGTGCAAAGTATATGATGCAAGAGCTTAATCATGAGCACAACAATTGCCAAGTATCAAGTTATTCAAGACATCATACCAATTACTACATATAGCATTTCCCGTTTCCAACCATATAACAATTAACCAAGCAGTTTCAACCTTCGCCATGAACATTAGAAGGTAAGAACACATGTGTTCATATCAACCAGCGGAGCATGTCTCTCTCCCACACAAGCATGAATTTATTCAAACAAAACAAAAATAAAAACAAACAGACGCTCCAAGTAAAGTACATAAGATGTGACCGAATAAAAATATAGTTTCAAGAGAAGTGACCTGATAATTTTGTCGATGAAGAAGGGGATGCCTTGGGCATCCCCAAGCTTAGACGCTTGAGTCTTCTTAAAATATGCAGGGGTGAACCACCGGGGCATCCCCAAGCTTAGAGCTTTCACTCTTCTTGATCATATTGTATCATCCTCCTCTCTTGACCCTTGAAAACTTCCTCCACACCAAACTCGAAACAAACTCTTTAGAGGGTTAGTGCATAATCAAAAATTCACATGTTCAGAGGTGACACAATCATTCTTAACACTTCTGGACATTGCACAAAGCTACTGGAAGTTAATGGAACAAAGAAATCCATCCCACATAGCAAAAGAGGCAATGCGAAATAAAAGGCAGAATCTGTCAAAACAGAACAGTCCGTAAAGACGAATTTCTAAGAGGCACCAGACTTGCTCAAATGAAAATGCTCAAATTGAATGAAAGTTGCGTACATATCTGAGGATCACTCACGTAAATTGGCATAATTTTCTGAGTTACCTACAGAGAATTAGGCCCAGATTCGTGACAGACAGAAATTTATTTCTGCGCAGTAATCCAAATCTAGTATCAACCTTACTATCAAAGACTTTACTTGGCGCAACAATGCAATAAAGTAAGATAAGGAGAGTTTGCTACAGTAGTATCAACTTCCAAGACTCAAATATAAAACAAAAGTGCTGTAGTAACATCAACACATGGGTTATCTCCCAAGAAGTGCTTTCTTTATAGCCATTAAGATGGGCTCAGCAATTTCAATGATGCACTCCCAAGAAATAAGAGTTGAAGCAAAAGAGAGCATCAAGAAGCAAGTATGAAACAAATTTAAGCCTAACATGCTTCCTATGCATAGGAGTTTTGTAAATAAACAAGTTCATGAAGAACAAAGTAACAAGCATAGGAAGATAGAACAAGTGTAGCTTCAAGATTTTCAGCAAAAAGAGAGGTGTTTTAGTAACATGAAAGTTTCTACAACCATATTTTCCTCTCTTATAATAATATCCAGTAGCATCATGAGCAAACTCAACAATATAACTATCAAATGAAACATTCTTATCATGAGTCTCATGCATAAAATTATTACTCTCCACATAAGCATAGTCAATTTTATTAGTAATAGTGGGAGCAAATTCAACAAAGTAGCTATCATTATTATTCTCATCAAGTGTAGGAGGCATAGTATAATCATCATAAAATGTACTCTCCATAATAGGTGGCACCAAAAGGCTACTATCATTATAATCATCATAAATAGGAGGTAAAGTATCATCAAAGTAAATTTTCTCCTCAATGCTTAGGGGACTAAAAAGATCATGCTCATCAAAACCAACTTCCCCAAGCTTAGAATTTTCCATATCATTAGCAACAATGGTGTTCAAGGTATTCATACTAACATGTTCCATGGGTTTTTTAATTTTCGCATCAAACCATCCATGTCTTAACTCAGGAAATAGAATAAAAAGCTCCATGTTGCTTTCCATTATGCCAAACTAGTGTAAAACAAGAAACAAAAAGATGCAATTGCAGGATCTAAAGGAAATAGCTTCGAGTACTTACAACAGCGCCGGAAAATAGCTTAGTAGCCGAGATCCGGAGTGTGAGTACCTTTTACCTTTCCTCCCCGGCAACGGCGCCAGAAAAGTGCTTGATGTCTACAGGTGCTTCTATTCTTGTAGAGAGTGTTGGGCCTCCAAGAGCAGAGGTTTATAGAACAGCAGCAAGTTTCCCTTAAGTGGATCACCCAAGGTTTATCGAACTCAGGGAGGAAGAGGTCAAAGATATCCCTCTCATGCAACCCTGCAACCACAAAGCAAGAAGTCTCTTGTGTCCCCAACACACCTAATACACTTTTCAGATGTATAGGTGCACTAGTTCGGCGAAGAGATAGTGAAATACAGGTGGTATGAATGAATATGAGCAGTAGTAACGGCACCAGAAAATAGCTTGATGCTATAACTGGCGTGTGGTTGATGGTGGTAATATTGCAGGCAGTACAGATGCAGTAAAACAGTAAACAAGCAGCGATTTCAGTATTTGGAAACAAGGCCTAGGGATTATACTTTCACTAGTGGACACTCTCAACATTGATCACATAACAGAATAGATAAATGCTATACTCTACACTCTCTTGTTGGATGATGAACACCACTAATTGTGTAGGATTACACGAACCCTCAATGCCGGAGTTAACAAGCTCCACAATATTCGATATTCATGTTTAAATAACCTTAGAGTGCATGATAGATCATTGCAATTACACCAAGTACTAACATAGCATGCACACTGTCACCATCACACTATGAAGGAGGCATAGATCACATCAATACTATCATAGCAATAATTAACTTCATAATCTACAAGAGATCATAATCATAACCTACGCCAAGTACTACATGATGCACACACTGTCACCATTACACCGTGCAGGAGGAATAGACTACTTTAATAACATCACTAGAGTAGCACATAGATGAATTGTGATACAAAACACATTGCAATCATAAAGGGATATAAATAAGCACTTCACTATGCTATTCATAACAGTGAATAAGTATTCTGTGAAATATAGCCTAAGAGACCCACACGGTGCACACACTGTTACCTTTACACACGTGGGACAAGGAGTCTCTGGAGATCACGTAAGTAAAATTCACTTGACTTGCATAACGACATCTAGATTACAAGCATCATCATATGGATCTCAATCATGTAAGGCAGCTCATGAGATCATTGTATTGAAGTACATAGGGAGAGAGATTAACCACATAGCTACCGGTATAGCCCTTAGCCTCGATGGGGAACTACTCCCTCCTCATGGGAGACAGCAGCGGTGATGAAGATGGCGGGGGAGATCGCAGCGGTGTCAATGGAGAAGCCTTCCGGGGGCACTTCCCCGTCCCGGCGGCGTGCCGGAACAGAGAGTCCTGTCCCCCAGATCTTGGCTTCGCGATGGCGGCGGCTCTGGAAGGTTTCTCGTACCGTGGCTTTTCCGTATCGATGTTTTAGGTCAGGGACCTTTATATAGGCGAAGAGGCGGAGTCGGAGGGCTGACGAGGCGACGACACAGTAGGGGGCGCGGCCCACCCCCTGGCCGTGCCAGCCTGTCATCTGGGGCCCACAGGGCCCTCCTCTGGTGGCTCTCGGGTGTTCTGGAAGCTTCATGCAATTCTAAGACTCTGGGCGTTGATTTCGTCCAATTCCGAGAATATTTCCTTACTAGGGTTTCTGAAACCAAAAACAGGAACTGGCACTTCGGCATCTCGTCAATAGGTTAGTTCCGGAAAACAAATAAAATGATCATAAAGTGTGAACAAAACATGTAGGTATTGTCATAAAACAAGCATGGAACGTAAGAAATTATCGATACGTTGGAGACGTATCAATCATGCACACATAGGACTTGCTCTTGGTCTTCCAAGTCATCATCTTCATGATTGGTTGCGGCTTGTACCAAGGCTTCATACTCACCTTCACTCAAGTACTCCACATCTCCATCATATCGAGTTATCATAACCCTTGTGTTCTTGCATTCAAAGGATTTATGTCCTTGAGCACCACACTTGAAGCAAGTGATGTTAGTAGATCCCGTGGAAGCTTTGGAGGACATAGTTGATTGCTCCGGCTTGAAGCTTGTTGTCTTGAAGGCACTCTTCGTTTGCTTGGGAGGATCCTTGGGAGCAATAGCACTTGTGTTCTTGATGCTTGAGGAGGTGTTTGTTGCATTTCGCGCGGCGAAGAAGGACTTTGTTTTTGCACTTGATATGTCTTCTCGCACTTGGCGCTCGGCTCTTGTAGCTTGATGAAGCAACTCAACCATGTTGGTGTAAGGCAAGAACTCCACTATCCTCTTGACGGGAATGTTCAATCCATTCAAGAATCTTGCCATTGTTTGCTCTTCTAGCTCATCCACATTGGCACTCATCATGGTCATGTGCATCTCCTTGTAGTACTCCTCAACGGACTTGAAGCTTTGCTTGAGTTGAGTAAGCTTGTTCAAGAGGTCGCGTTTATGGTGGTTGGGCACAAAGCGTTTGTGCATGACTTCTTGCATCTCTTCCCATGTGTCAATGGGTTCTAGATCTTCCTTGTCACGCTTCTTGTTCACTTCTTCCCACCAAACATTTGCATATCCTTGAAACTCAAGTGATGCCATGGCCACTTTCTTTGCTTCGGAGAAGTTGTGGATGCGGAAAATCTTGTCAACCTTGAGAACCCAAGAGAGGTATGCATCGGGGTCTTCTTCTCCGTGGAATTTGGGCATGGTGAACTTGAGCTTCCCAAAGATTTCCTCTTCATTGCGGTCATTGCGTCTAGGAGGTGGTCTTGCGTCATCTTCATCCTCATTATGGTTGTGAGGTTGTTGAGGTTGTTAAGGTTGATCCTCATTTCCATTGTGGCGGTTTGGAAGAGGAGGACGCCTTCCATGAGGTTGCCGGGGGTGTGGCATGACACTAGCTTCACTTGAGGCATCTTCTTCATTTTGGTGCCTTGCTTCACCTTGATGAGCATGAGGTGCTTGACGAGCTCGATAATTGAGAGGGTTGTGTCTTCTATTGCCCCTATTGTTTCTTCTTGCGCCATCATCTTGCGGAGCATCAATATTGATGATTTGGCGTTCTTGGTTCACTTCTTGGTCGTCGTCATGAGGTTGGTTCCTTTGAGCATTGGCCACTTGAGATGGGCGCAGTTGCCCTTGTTGTTGACGTGCCTCGTGCTCATGGTGAAGAAGTTATTGCTCACGTGCATGAAGGAGAGCTTGATCATGACGAAGACGTTGTTGTTCCTCTTCGAATTGAGCTTGGCGATGTGCTTGTTGTAGTCTCTCTTGTTCAAGTTGAGCACGTGATTGCTCCACATCTCGAGCTTGTTGTTGAAGTACTTGAGAATCCACATTATGGTGGTGTGGGTCTTCATTAGAAGCATGGTAAGACGGGGATGAAGCTCGGTGTCTTGAACTATGAGAGCGCGAAGACCTTGAGTGTTGGCTTCGGTTGTTAGCGATGTTGGTAATAGCTTGTTCAAGGCGTGCCAACCTTTCTTCTTGCCTTCTCATGCTCGCCATGTTTTGTTGACCTTGAGTAGCAAGTGTGGCCCTCATATCATGGCCTTGAGCATCAAGCTTGTCATGGATGTCTTGCACTTGGACATTGAGGTCCCTTCTTTGCACTTGAGCTCGTTCTTCATAGCATGCAATGGTCTCATCGATCCTTGCCGTGAGGTCATGGATACTCTTGTTGACGGCTTGAGTAGCTATCCAATGTTGGTGCCTTGTCATCGGTAGTTGGTTCCCCTCTCCACTAGATATGGTTAAAACTAAAACAAGAACTATGTTGTGGGGGTTAGAGGAAAGCTCAGAAGTAAGTCAAAGACTCACAACAAAATTGGAAAGGTGTATCAAGGTGAGGAACAACCGGTTACACACACAAAAACAAAACTCTATATGGTGTTAGGTACGGATGTGTAAAGCCAAATGGAAGAACCAAACGAAAAGTCTATTGTCAAAAGTGGGTAAGATCCAAAAGTCACAAGTCAAAGGAGGTGATCGCAAAAGGCATACACAAGGAGGAACACACGCGTGGGACAAAATGGGGTTAGCGCGACTTTGAAAATGAGCAAGAACAAAATGGTCCTAATGAAGACTACTAGCTCGGTGTCACGCTAACGCAAGAGAGACAGTGGCTTGGTTGCAAAATTGAGAAGCAACAAGATTTGCGCAAGACGCCTCTCTTCTCTTTTCTCTCTTTTGCTTATAAGCTTTGGACTCTTTTGTGTATAGGTGTCACTCACACACTTTTTCTTTTTGTATTTTTCTTTCTTTTTCTCACTATGTAAGGATACTACTATCTATGTAAGTATGTCACACTTCTTTTGCTTATCTTTTCACACACGCACACCCTCACGTTCGGGACGCTTGCGCAATGCTTCGCAACACTAGAAAGCCACTCTCGATAGGAAAGGTACGCAAAAGAGGCTAGGGCTACAATTTAGGAGCAACTTATACC
Organism: Lolium perenne; assembly: GCF_019359855.2. NCBI lineage: Eukaryota > Viridiplantae > Streptophyta > Magnoliopsida > Poales > Poaceae > Lolium > Lolium perenne. Next base: position 142,873,868 of record NC_067245.2, read on the forward strand.
ACTTGATGATGGTGGCCGACGATCTTGAACTTGCTATGGTGGAGGTGTCAAATGAACCGCTTGGATCCTCGGGGTGCCGTCGTCGTGGATGATGTTGCGGAAGCTTTGTGGTAGCTGAAAGGGCACACAAACCGAAGTCCAAACACAATGGGTTAGTGCCAAAACGAAAAAACGAAGGTAGCTATGAAAAATTCGGCCAGCCGGAACTTCCGGTCCTGAGGGGCGGTACTTCCGGTCCCGGGCGGAACTTCCGATCCTGCCGGGCGGAACTTTCGGTCACAATCAGATATGCAGGCTGTTCGTCGATTTGGGCGGAAATCCGGTCCGAAATCCTTCGAATTCGAGGAAAATTTGGCACTAAAAGCTGTGGGAAGGTGGGGGAATTGCAGATCAACACCAAAGACAAGTTTCTATTGGAGAAAAACCACCAAAAACTCAACAAATCGCGAGATCGATCCAAGGCCAATTTGGGGCTATTTTTTGGGAAAAAATTTTGGAAATTTTTTTGGGCGAAATTGGTGGAATTGGGGGTTGTGGGGGTCAAATCCGTGGCAACCAAAGAGCTGCTGATACCATATGATGAGGACTAAGTCCAAGGATGTGCCCGATCTTCACGGATTTGGATGGGATTCGTGGGGGAGGTTGATGAACACGAAGAACGTGGGTGGATGGCGGGGTGGATCAAAGATACAAACGCAACACACACACGCAACCGGTTGTTCTTCGTTGGCCCGATACACCAACCCAATGGAATTGCAAGAAAAAGACCCACAAGGAGTAGAATCCCTCACAAAAGATTGGCAATAGCAATTGATAGAGGAAAAAAGAGGAAAAAAGAGTGCAAATAGATAGAATTGCAAAAGCAAAAGATCCAAAACACTAGAATTCCTAGAATGGAAGAGATCAACCGCCTAGAAGAGTAGATAACTTCGTAGATTCGTAGATCTAGAAGGGTTTCCCGCGGGAAGGAGCATAGCTCATGTTTTCTCTTACATCAAGTCTAATCTCAGATCTGAGCCAACAAGGCTATTTATAGGTGGGGGCGAAGGGATAAGTTACACGCTGAAAAGTGCTGTCTTGCTGAAGTTCGATGGGGCGGAAGTTCCGGTCGTCCTGGGTGGAAGTTCCGGTCAGGGGCGGAAGTTCCGGTCTTGTGGGCCGGAAGTTCCGGTCGGGGCGGAAGTTCCGGCCAAGTTCCGGCCTTGTTCCGGAATTTGCCCATTTCCTCGCAGTAACATCCAGGGGCGTTTTGGCGCAATTTCGGAACTTGGGCGGAACTTGGGCGGAAGTTCTGGTGGGCGGAAGTTCCGGTCCCTCGGGGCGGAAGTTCCGGCCTGATCCATTTCGCTGGGCGCTGGAAGGCATCTGGAGGGCATCTGGCCGGAAGTTCCGGTCCTGGGTGGCGGAAGTTCCGGCCTGGGCGCTATAGCTCCATCTTCATCATTTCCAGCTTTCTCTCCATTGGCTTGGTCTCCATGGCTCGCGTCTTGGTCGATGTACCTGATTGAACAAAGGGTACTTGCATGAAGTAGCACGCCATCCAAAGGGGTGTCAAAAGCATACGTGGAAAGGAGCGAATTCACCTCTTGGTGTAGGGCTTGGGCTCGAGCTCGTGTCATTGGACCACGAGGAGGGCTTGTCGGTCTTGATGTAGTATCGACCTTGGGTAGGGCTACATCACCTCTGGTCTTGAAGTCATGCTTAAATAATTTATTAGTACACAAACTGCTTTTAACAAATCTGTTGAAGAAAAGCTTGGTAAAATTGATGTTCTTGCTTCTAAGGTTGATAGTCTTGCTGCTGATGTTGATCTTTTAAAATTGAAAGTTATGCCTAATTAAGAGAAAGATATTATGTCATTTGCTACAGCAAACGCTCTCCAAGTTCGAATTAATGACAATATTAGAATGATGGCTGAATTGCATGCTAGGTGGGAAAGAGAAGAAAAACTTGCTAAAGAGAATAATGTAGTTAAAGTTTGGACTATTACCACAACTAGTAATGTTGATGCTTCACCTATTGCTAAACCTCCTACTATCAATGGTAAAATAATTGGTGTTGGCAATGTTTCTACTCCTAATACAAAGCGTGCAAAATTGACTGAAACTGTTGAAACTGTTTGTGATAAGAGTGCTGAAATTTTTCAGAATATTGGGGACAATGATCCCATTGCTTTAGATCATAATGGTTTAGATTTTGATAATTGTCATATCTTTGAAGTTATTAAGTTCTTGCAAAAACTTGCTAGAAGTCCTAATGCTAGTAATATAAACTTGGCCTTTACAAAACATATTACAAATGCTCTCATTAAAGCTAGAGAAGAGAAATTAAAACTTGAAATTTCTATTCCTAGGAAGTTGGAAGATGGTTGGGAGCCCATCATTAAAATGAAGGTCAATGATTTTGATTTTAATGCTTTATGTGATCTTGGTGCAAGTATTTCTGTTATGCCTAAAAAACTCTATGATATGCTCGACTTGCCACCATTGAAATATTGTTATTTGGATGTTAATCTTGTTGATAATTCTATAAAGAAACCTTTGGAGAGGATTGATAATGTTCAAATTACGGTTAACAATAACCTTGTCCCCGTTGATTTTGTTGTCTTGGATATTGAATGCAATGCATCTTGTCCTATTATTTTGGGAAGACCCTTTGTTCCAACTGTTGGTGCTATTATTGATATGAAGGAAGGGAATATTAAGTATCAATTCCCTCTTAAGAAAGGTATGGAACACATCCCTAGATAGAGAATGAAGTTACCTTTTGATTCTATTATTAGAACAAATTATGATGTTGATGCTTCATCTCTTGATAATACTTGATTTACACTTTCTGTGCCTAGCTGAAAGGCGTTAAAGAAAAGCGCTTATGGGAGACAACCCATTATTTTACTTCTGCAATTTTTGTTTTATATTTGTGTCTTGGAAGTTGTTACTACTGTAGCAACCTCTCCTTATCTTTACTTTATTGCATTGTTGTGCCAAGTAAAGTCTTTGATAGTAAGGTTGATACTAGATTTGGATTTCTGCGCAGAAATAAATTTCTAGCTGTCACGAATTTGAGTAGATCTATCTGTAGGAAACTCAGAAAAATCTGCGAAAAATCATGAGTAATCCTCATATATGTACGCAACTTCCAATAAGTTTGAGCTTCTTTATCTGAGCATGTTAAGTGCCTCGAAAAAATTCGTCTTTACGGACTGTTCTGTTTTGACAGATTCTGCCTTTTATTTCGCATTGCCTCCTTTACTGTGTTTGAATGGATTTCTTTGCTCCATTAACTTGCAGTAGCTTTGGGTAATGTCCAGAAGTGTTAGGAATGATTGTGTCCTCTCTGAACATGTGAATTTTTGATTATGCACTAACCCTTAAATGAGATTGTTTTGAGTTTGCTGTGGAGGAAGTTTTCAAGGGTCAAGAGAGGAGGATGATATAATCTGATCAAGAAGAGTGAAAAGTCTAAGCTTTGGGATGCCCCCGTGGTTCATCCCTACATATTTTAAGAAGACACAAGCATCTAAGCTTGGGGATGCCCAAGGCTTCCCCTTCTTCATCGACAACTTATCAGGTCACCTCTAGTGAAACTATATTTTTATTCCGTCACATGTTATGTGCTTTACTTGGAGCGTCTGTATGTTTTTATTTTTGTTTTTGTTTGAATAAATTTGGATCCTAATATTCATTGTGTGCGAGAAAGACACGCTCCACTTGTTCATATGAACACAGGTGTTCTTAGCTTTACTTTTAATGTTCATGTCGAAGGTTGAAAACCGCTTCGTTCATTGCTATTTGGTTGGAAACAGAAAATGCTTCATGTGGTAATTGGTATATTATCTTGAATAATTTGATACTTGGCAATTGTTTTGAGATCTCAAATAGATCATTATTAAGCTCTTGCATCATGTAGTTTGAACCTATTAGTGGAGAATTACTGTAGAGCTTATTGAAATTTGGTTTGCATGATTGGTCTCTCTAAAGTCTAGATATTTTCTGGTAAAAGTGTTTGAACAACAAGGAAGACAGTGTAGAGTCTTATAATGCTTGCAATATGTTCTTATGTAAGTTTTGCTGTACCGGTTCATACTTATGTTTGCTTCAAACAACCTTGCTAGCCAAAGCCTTGTACTGAGAGGGAATGCTTCTCGTGCATCCAAAACCTTGAGCCAAAACCTATGCCATTAGTGTCCACCATAACTACCTACTATATGGTATTTCTCTGCCATTCCGAAGTAAATTGCTTGGGTGCTAACTTTAAAATTTCATTCCTTGTCTTTGCAATATATAGCTCATGGGAAAGTTGCTTAAAAACTATTTTGGTAAAAAATATGTCGCTTATGTATCTTATTTCTTATAAGTTGCTTGTTGAGCGGTAACCATGTTTCTGGGGACGCCATCAACTGTTACACTTTTGTTGAATATCATGTGAGTTGCTATGCATGTTCATCTTGTCTGAAGTAAGGGTGATTTGTCATGATTAAATGGTTTGAGTATGCATATTGTTAGAGAAGAACATTGGGCCGCCAACCAAAGCCATGTATCATGGTGGAAGTTTCAGCTTGGACATTAATCCTCAATCTCTTATGAGAATATTATCTGTTGTTGAATGCTTAAGCATTAAAGTGGAGTCCATTATCTGTTTTCTATGTTGTCCCGGTATGGATGTCCTCAAGTTGAGATTTATCAAAAAACGAGAAATCAAATGTGATCTATCTCCTTGGACCTTTGTACAGGCGGCATAGAAGTACCCCTTGGTGACACTTGGTTGAAACATATGTAATGCAACGATAATCCATGGAAATCCAAGCTAATTAGGACAAGGTGCGAGCACTATTGGTATTCGATGCATGAGGCTTGCAACTTATAGGATGTTTTATGCATAACACATATGAATTATTACTACCGTTGACAAAATTGTTTCCATATTTTCAAAATAAAAAGCTCTAGCACATAAGTAATCCCTGCTTCCCTCTGCGAAGGGCCTTTCTTTTATTTTATGTTGAGTCAGTTTACCTACTTCTTTCTATCTTAGAAGCAAATACTTGTGTCAACTGTGTGCATTGATTCCTACATACTTGCTTATTTGCACTCATCATATTACTTTGTGTTGACAAGTATCCATGAGATATACATGTTGAAGTTGAAAGCAACTGCTGAAACTTATATCTTCCTTTGTGTTGCTTCAAAACCTTCTATTAAAAATTTATTGCTTTATGAGTTAACTCTTATGCAAGACTTATTGATGCTTGTCTTGAAAGTACTATTCATAAAAAGTCTTTGCTATATGATTCAGTTGTTTAGTCGTTATCTTTACCATTGCTTTGAATCACTATTCATCTCATATGCTTTACAATAGTATTAATCAAGATTATGATAGTAGCATGTCACTTCAGAAATTATCCTTGTTATCATTTACCTACTCGAGGGCGAGTAGGAACTAAGCTTGGGGATGCTTGATACGTCTCAAACGTATCTATAATTTCTTATGTTCCATGCTAGTTTTATGACAATACTCACATGTTTTATATACACTTTATATCATTTTTATGCATTTTCCGGCACTAACCTATTAACAAGATGTCGAAGCGCCAGTTCCTATTTTCTGCTGTTTTTGGTTTCAGAAATCCTACACAGGAAATATTCTCGGAATTGGACGAAACAAAAGCCCACGGTCTTATTTTCCACGGAGCCTTCCAGAAGTACGAAGAGGAGACGAAGAGGGGCGTCGAGGCGGCCACACCCTAGGGGGGCGCGGCCCCACCCCTGGCCGCGCCGCCCTATGGGGTGGGCCCTTCGAGTGTCCCTCGACTCTGCCCCTTCGCCTATATATTCTCTCCGTCGCGAAAACCCTATTACCGAGAGCCACGATACAAGAAAAGTTCCAGAGACGCCGCCGCCGCCAATCCCATCTCGGGGGATTCAGGAGATCGCCTCCGGCACTCTTCCGGAGAGGGGAATCATCACCGGAGGGCTCTACATCACCATGCCCGCCTCTGGAATGATGCGTGAGTAGTTCATCCTTGGACTATGGGTCCATAGCAGTAGCTAGATGGTTTTCTTCTCCTCTTGTGCTATCATATTTAGATCTTGTGAGCTGCCTATCATGATCAAGATCATCTATTTGTAATGCTACATGTTGTGTTTGTTGGGATCCGATGAATATGGAATACTATGTCAAGTTCATTATTGATCTATCATATATGTGTTGTTTATGATATTGCATGCTCTTCGTTGCTAGTAGAGGCTCTGGCCAAGTTGATACTTGTAACTCCAGGAGGGAGTATTTATGCTCGATAGTGGGTTCATGCCTCCATTGAATCTGGGACAATGACAGAAAGTTTTAAGGTTATGGATGTGCTGTTGCCACTAGGGATAAAACAACGATGCTTTGTCTAAGGATATTTGTAAACATTACGCACAGTACTTAATGCATTTGTCTGTTGTTTGCAACTTAATACTGGAAGGGGTGCGGATGCTAACCCGAAGGTGGACTTTTTAGGCATAGATGCGTGCTGGATAGCGGTCTATGTTCTTTGTTGTAATGCCCTAAGTAAATCTCATATTAGTCATCATGATATGTATGTGCATTGCTATGCCCTCTCTATTTGTCAATTGCCCAACTGTAATTTGTTCACCCAACATGCTATTTATCTTATTGGAGAGACACCACTAGTGAAATGTGGACCCCGGTCCATTCTTTTACATCTGAAATACAATCTACTACAATCATTGTTCTCTGCTGCTCTTTGCAAACAAACATCATTCTCCACACCATATGTTTAATCCTTTGTTTACAGCAAGCCGGTGAGATTGACAACCTCACTGTTAAGTTGGGGCAAACTATTTTGATTGTGTTGTGCAGGTTCCACGTTGGCGCCGGAATCCCTGGTGTTGCGCCGCACTACACTCCTTCACCAACAACCTTCACGTGGCCTTCATCTCCTACCGGTTCGATAACCTTGGTTTCTTTCTGAGGGAAAACTTGATGTTGTGCGCATCACACCTTCCTCTTGGGGTTCCCAACGGACGTGTGCATCACGCGCCATCAGCCATTATGCAATCTGAGGGAACCCTCGCAGCTGCCGCCACCCATGACTCCCCCATAGCCACCACCATAGCCCCAATGGAGGCCGCATCTCCGGACGAAGCAAAGCGTGCCGCCACCGGCGGCCGGGAAGCCAAGCCGAATGCGGCAAGGAAGGTGATGTTCAAGGAGGAGAAATGTGTCGAGGCAGTGAAGCGTCGCTGCCAGCGCAAGAATCTGAAGGATAGGAATGCAGCGGCCGCCGCCATCCAGTACGTGGAGGACACCAGAAAAATATGAAATTACATCAAATAAGAGACCAGCAAGTTCAGCTCCGCCGTCGAACATGTTGTGAACAACCCCCTGAGCGGCATTGGCGTGATTTCAATAGTAAAGCAACGAGCATCATCATTCTATTCTATGTACATCATTCGCAAACCATGATCCGGGCTTTAACCAATTGCAGGTATCTAGGGCCCTGGAGAAGTTCAAGCCAACACATAAGAAGAACTTCATATGGTTCATTGCTGGGACAAGCTGAAGGACGCGCAAAAGTGAAAGGTAAGCTTTGCGTCCTACGATGAAGCTGTCAAGAATCCAAAAAGGAAGACGCTGAGGCTAAATTGTGTGACGCCGAGACTAGAAGGATGGACGCCGAGGCCAAGACCCGTGCAGAGGACACAAGGGTCATGCTGGCCGACTTGAGTAACATGGACGGCGACACCAAGGCCTGATTCATAAAGAAGCGCGCCGAAATCCGCGCGCGAGACGCCTGATCTGCGGCGCTATTGTCAAGCACCATGGCCTCCTTTTGGACTTGATTTGCTGTTCTAGCCATGTTGTGCCTCTTTTGGACTCAATTTTGCACCGTACCATGTTCAAAATATGATGAATTTATTTCAGACCTTAATTTGAGCCAATATGATGGCTATAATTTCGTGCACTTTAATTATTTAAACTGTTTTGAAAATTTCTGAACAAAAAAATGACCCACGCCCGAAATGCGTCGAGCTGCTAGAGCCAACTCCACGCAAATGGACGCATGACCATTTTCACGTTCGCGGGACGACGCAAGCTGACATTTTAAGCATCCGAAATGCGTCAACCCGCTGGAGATGCCCTTATTTGATGTCCCCGGCATCACTGATGGTAGGCAACATCGCAGCTGTGCTAGACAACATGTACGCAACTTAGGAAACTTCACTTCACTTTCCCTTTTTTTGATCAGGTAAATTCACTTTCCTGTGGTGTAGCTGAAAGAACATTTCATGATCTCTGAGGTTTTGTGTGTTTGTTAACAACACCGGTGACAATTTAACTATGTGCTAAGTGGATTACAGATATAGAAAAGATACCACGGGTAAATCTCGACCCACTCAAAACGAAAGAAAAGAAGAAGAAGAAGAAGAAGCTGAAGTTTGTCTCTGGCCGGCACTGCCGGCGATACTGGGCCAGCACTGCCGGTGGGTGCACTCCGGCACTGCCGGTGGTTGCAGGTCGGCACTGCCGGTGGGTGCACCCCGGCACTGCTGGCGATTCTGGCCCGGCACTGCCGGCCTGCCTGTCGACCTGTTGATTCAGAAAGGTGCCGGCACTGCCGGTGTCTCAAGGCCGGCACTGCCGGCGATTCTCCTCCAACGGGCAGAAAAGTTGGTGGGGTATATATCGCCCCCTTCCCCTACCTTGGAAGGGTGCTCAAACCCTAAGATCATCATCCACTATTGCTGAGCCACCAAGAACACCAAAGTAGCCAGATCTCTTCCCTCAACCACCCAAATCACTCGTGCTTTGGAGAATCGAAGGAGAAGACCCCGATCTACATCCTCACTGAAGCGTTCTTCATTTCCCCCTCATATGCTTGAGGGCCCTCTTGCTAGTGTTCCTCTTTGGATCCCTAGTTGTTGTTGTTGATGTATGCTTGTTGATTTGTTGTGTTGTTACAGATTTGGGAGCCTCCAATTTGGTTGTGGATGTGTGCCCCAAGAACCTTGTAAAGGCCCGACTTCCGCCTTGAGGAAACCCCTTAGTGGGAGTGGGCTAGGCCTTCGTGGCGTTGCTCACCGGAGACCTGAGTGAAGCCTTCGTGGCGTTGGTTTGGCTTTCATAGCAACCACACTCCTCCAAACATAGACGTACCTTCTTGCAAAGGAAGGGAACTACGGGAATCAACTCCGTGTCTCCGCGTGCTCCACTCTTGGTTACCTCTATCCTTTATCCCTCTCTATATATTGCATAGCTATATCTTGCTTAGTTGTTAACCTTGTCATATAGATAAATTCACATAGTTGCATATCTAGAGAATTTACCTTTGTGTCAAGCCTAAATTGAAAAAGAACTAAAAAATGGTTAGCACCTATTCACCCCCCTCTAGGTGCGGCATATGATCCTTTCAATTGGTATCAGAGCCTCGACTCTTATTTCGGGCTTAACCGCCTCAGAGTATGCCGGACGATAATGTTACGGAGGGAACCCCAAAGCCGGTTTCCATGGATGATCTCAAGTCGTTGGAAACATCCTTGAGGTCCTCCATGGAAGCTCAAATGGAAAGCATGAGAAATATGATTTCCGAGCTTTTGCCGAGGGCTCCCCCCCCGTCATCCCCATCCTAGAGGTTTGGGACAAGAGTGGGTTAGAAAAGGGAGATGCTTCGGGCTCACCCTCCTCTACCTCACCCTTGAAGAGTGATAACTTAGAAACTAATAAACTCCCAACTACTTCTCCTAGAGCAACAAGTGATGGTGGAGGCTACTATAATGTGCCTCCATCTTTCCTCTCCCCCGATATTCCGGTTCCCCATCCTCATATAAACACTCGGGGTGACCCACCTAAGTTTAATGAGAAAGATTTCGATACATGGCAATTTGAGTTTCGCTCTCATGTTCGCAGTGCCTCCAATGAACTTTGGAGAATCATCGTGGAAGGCTTCAAGCCCTACAACCCCAACAAGTTGACTAGAAGAGAAGCGGTTGATAATCAACTCAATGACATTGCCTTGCACATGATCCAAACTAGTGTGGGGACAAAGGAATTGTCCCGGGTTCGGAATTTCACCACCGCCAAGGAAGCTTGGGATGGTTTGCCGCTAGTTGCATTGGAAGTGAAAGTATGTGAAGGAACAAGTATAATGCTCTTCAGAATCAAGCCGAAGGATTCATGAGGCTTCTGGATGAAGATCATCAAGTCATATATCAAAGACTTATCACCGTTGTCGATTCATTCCGGAATGTGGGTGCCAAACACATTGATGACTCTTGGATCAAAGACAAGTATATTGATTGCATGATGCCGTTTGAACCCATTGATGTCAAGACTCTTGTTGGGAGAGAATGTTTTTCCTCTCTCACTTCTCAACAAGCGGTGCATGAATTGCAAGCTCTCAATGTGCTTGAGCAAAACTCTCATGATTCTCGCAATCAAGCTATTGGGATGTCAAAAGGGACCAACCTTGCCGTGGCGGTCAACTCCGTGGAAGAAGTGAACCCTCAAGAACCATATAGGACATCTTGGAGTATGTCCTATCCGGACGATTTTGAATACCACTACAATGAACACATGGCATTCCATGCAAAAACCTTTTGGGTTGATCCATCCAAGGCCAAGGAAGACAACATCAAAAGAAACAACTCAATTGGATTCAAGGGCTCAGGGCCAAAAACAAGATCGTGCTACAATTGTGGTGACAAGCGCCATTTCATAGCCGATTGTCCCTATGAGCATAGAGAAACCCATGGTGGAAGGCTCATTCCAATATAAGGGCAAAGTCTCAAAGGCACCCAACAAGAAGTTCTACAACAAGGGTAAGAAGGACAAGAGGCCTTCAAGGATTGTGCTCATGACCAAGGAAGAGTATTCTTCGGATGAAGTTGAGAGTAGTTGTGATGAAGAAGAAACCTCAAAGGAAGTGGCCGCCATTGCCACCACCAATATTCCCTCTTCATCTCTCTTTGAATCCCCCAATGAGAACCCTCACATCAAGAATGCACATTGCTTCATGGCTAGGTCCTCCTTGGACACATCTATTGTGCTATCAACTCAAGAAGAATATACCTCCGGTGATGATGATGATGATGAAGAAGATGAAACTTCAAATGGATTGGTTGCTCTTGCTTCTCTCTCCACCAACTCTTCATCACCAAATGAATTCTCCAATGAAGACATCCACTTGAAGGAAGAAAGTTGCCTCACTACAAGAAAAGTTCAAATAGACAACGTCCCAAAATCGTCAGCTAAGGGCCATTTTTCGTCGCCTATGGGCCTAACCCAACGATATGGGTTCTGTGGTCCAAACTGCGTCAGGCAAAGTCCTACCACGTTTTTGTCGGTCCGTCGCGTTCGGGCGCCCGTCAGCCACAGAAAATCAGACCGTTGCAGATGTGTTTTCGGGAGGCCGTTGACTGCTGACGTCATGGAAACTGACACGTTGCAGACGCCGTTACCTGGCAGTTAACATCGTTTACCGATTGAAACCCCGTGGTAGATGGTAGGCCCACACGAGGCCTACCACGTGATAACGCGTGAAGCACACGTCCTTTGGGAACCCCAAGAGGAAGGTGTGATGCGTACAGCAGCAAGTTTTCCCTCAGTAAGAAACCAAGGTTATCGAACCAGTAGGAGATGAAGGCCACTTGAAGGTTGTTGGTGAAGGAGTGTAGTGCGGCGCAACACCAGGGGTTCCGGCGCCAACGTGGAACCTGCACAACACAATCAAAATACTTTGCCCCAACTTAACAGTGAGGTTTTCAATCTCACCGGCTTGCTATAAACAAAGGATTAAACGTATGGTGTGGAGAATGATGTTTGTTTGCAAAGAACAGTAGAGAACAATGATTGCAGTAGATTGTATTTCAGATGTAAAAGAATGGACCGGGGTCCATAGTTCACTAGTGGTGTCTCTCCAATAAGATAAATAGCATGTTGGGTGAACAAATTACAGTTGGGCAATTGACAAATAGAGAGAGCATAGCAATGCACATACATATCATGATGACTAATATGAGATTTACTTAGGGCATTACGACAAAGAACATAGACTGCTATCCAGCATGCATCTATGCCTAAAAAGTCCACCTTCGGGTTAGCATCCGCACCCCTTCCAGTATTAAGTTGCAAACAACAGACAATTGCATTAAGTACTGTGCGTAATGTAAACAATACAAATATCCTTAGACAAAGCATTGTTGTTTTATCCCTGGTGGCAACAGCACATCCATAACCTTAGAACTTTCTGTCACTGTCCCAGATTCAATGGAGGCATGAACCCACTATCGAGCATAAATACTCCCTCTTGGAGTTACAAGTATCAACTTGGCCAGAGCCTCTACTAGCAACAGAGAGCATGCAAGATCATAAACAACACATATATGATAGATCAATAATCAACTTGACATAGTATTCCATATTCATCGGATACCAACAAACACAACATGTAGCATTACAAATAGATGATCTTGATCATGATAGGCAGCTCACAAGATCTTAACATGATAGCACAAGAGGAGAAGACAACCATCTAGCTACTGCTATGGACCCATAGTCCAAGGATGAACTACTCACGCATCAGTCCGGAGGCGGGCATGGTGATGTAGAGTCCTCCGGGTGATGATTCCCCTCTTCGACAGGGTGCCGGAGGCAATCTCATGAATCCCCCGAGATAGGATTGGCGGCGGAGGCGTCTCTTGAACTTTTCTTGTATCGTGCTCTCGGTAATAGGGTTTTCGCGACCGAGAGAATAAATAGGCGAAGGGGCAGAGTCAGGGGACGCTCGAGGGACCCACCCCATAGGGCGGCGTGCCCCCCTCTTGGCCGCGCCGCTAGGTGGTGTGGGGCCCCCTCGGCTCCTCTCCGTCTCTCCTTCAGTGTTCTGGAACAATCCATGGAAAATAAGGCCTTGGGCTTTTGTTTCGTCCAATTCCGAGAATATTTCCTGTGTAGGTTTTCTGAAACCAAAAACAGCAGAAAACAGGAACTGGCACTTCGGCATCTTGTTAATAGGTTAGTGCCGGAAAATGCATAAAATGATATAATGTGTATATAAAACATGTGAGTATTGTCATAAAACTAGCATGGAACATAAGAAATTATAGATACGTTTGAGACGTATCAAGCATCCCCAAGCTTAGTTCCTACTCGCCCTCGAGTAGGTAAACGATAACAAGGATAATTTCTGAATTGACATTCTACTATCATAATCTTTATCAATACTATTGTAAAGCATATGAGATGAATGAAGTGATTCAAAGCAATGGTAAAGACAATGACTAAACAACTGAATCATATATCAAAGACTTTTCATGAATAGTACTTTCAAGACAAGCATCAATAAGTCTTGCATAAGAGTTAACTCATAAAGCAATAAATTTTTAATAGAAGGTTTTGAAGCAATACAAAGGAAGATATAAGTTTCAGTGGTTGCTTTCAACTTCAACATGTATATCTCATGGATAATTGTCAACACAAAGTAATATGATGAGTGCAAATAAGAACGTATGTAGGAATCAATGCACACAGTTGACACAAGTGTTTTCTTCTAAGATGGAAAGAAGTAGGTAAACTGACTCAACATAAAGTAAAAGAAAGGCCCTTCGCAGAGGGAAGCAGGGATTACTTATGTGCTAGAGCTTTTTATTTTGAAAACATGGAAACAATTTTGTCAACGGTAGTAATAATTCATATGTGTTATGCATAAAACATCATATAAGTTGCAAGCCTCATGCATCGAATACCAATAGTGCTCGCACCTTATCCTAATTAGCTCGGATTTCCATGGATTATCATTGCATTACATATGTTTCAACCAAGTGTTACAAAGGGGTACCTCTATGCCGCCTGTACAAAGGTCCAAGGAGATAGATCGCATTTGATTTCTCGTTTTTGATAAATCTCAACTTGAGGACATCCATACCGGGACAACATAGAAAACAGATAATGGACTCCTCTTTAATGCTTAAGCATTCAACAACAGATAATATTCTCATAAGAGATTGAGGATTAATGTCCAAACTGAAACTTCCACCATGATACATGGCTTTGGTTAGCGGCCCAATGTTCTTCTCTAACAATATGCATACTCAAATCATTTAATCATGACAAATCACCCTTACTTCAGACAAGAAGAACATGCATAGCAACTCCCATGATATTCAACAAAAGTGTAACAGTTGATGGCGTCCCCAGAAACATGGTTACCGCTCAACAAGCAACTTATAAGAAATAAGATACATAAGCTACATATTCTTTACCACAATAGTTTTTAGGCTACTTTCCCATGAGCTATGTATTGCAAAGACAAGGAATGAAATTTTAAAGGTAGCACGCAAGCAATTTACTTTGGAATGGCAGAGAAATACCACATAGTAGGTAGTTATGGTGGACACAAATGGCATAGGTTTTGGCTCAAGGTTTTGGATGCACGAGAAGCATTCCCTCTCAGTACATGGATTTGGCTAGCAAGGTTGTTTCAAGCAAACACAAGTATGAACCGGTACAACAAAACTTACATAAGAACATATTGCAAGCATTATAAGACTCTACACTGTCTTCCTTGTTGTTCAAACACTTTTACCAGAAAATATCTAGACTTTAGAGAGACCAATCATGCAAACCAAATTTCAACAAGCTCTACAGTAATTCTCCACTAATAGGTTCAAACTACATGATGCAAGAGCTTAAACATGATCTACTTGAGAGCGCAAAACAATTGCCAAGTATCAAATCATTCAAGATAATATACCAATTACCACATGAAGTATTTTCTATTTCCAACCAAATAGCAATGAACGAAGCGGTTTTCAACCTTCGCCATGAACATTAAAAGTAAAGCTAAGAACACCAGTGTTCATATGAACAAGCGGAGCGTGTCTTTCTCCCACACAAGGATTGCTAGGATCCGATTTTATTCAAACAAAAACAAAAACAAAAAACATACAGACGCTCCAAGTAAAACGCATAAGATGTGACGGAATAAAAATATAGTTTCACTAGAGGTGACCTGATAAGTTGTTGATGAAGAAGGGGATGCCTTGGGCATCCCCAAGCTTAGATGCTTGAGTATTCTTGAAATATGCAGGGATGAACCACGGGGGCATTCCCAAGCTTAGACTTTTCACTCTTCTTGATCATATTATATCATCCTCCTCTCTTGACCCTTGAAAACTTCCTCCACACCAAACTTAAGACAATCTCATTAGAGGGTTAGTGCATAATCAAAAATTCACATGTTCAGAGAGGACACAATCATTCCTAACACTTTTGGGCATTACCCAAAGCTACTGAAAGTTAATGGAGCAAAGAAATCCACTCAACACGGTAAAAGAGACAATGTGAAATAAAAGGCAGAATCTATCAAAACAGAACAATCCGTAAAGACTAATTTTTTCGAGGCACTTAACATGCTTAGATGAAGAAGCTCAAATTGAATGAAAGTTGCGTACATATATGAGGATTACTCATGATTTTTCGCAGATTTTTCTGAGTTTCCTACAGAGAGATCTACTCAAATTCATGACAGCTAGAAATCTGTTTCTGCGTAGTATTCCAAATCTAGTATCAACCTTACTATCAAGGACTTTACTTGGCACAACAATGCAATAAAATAAAGATAGTGAGAGGTTGCTACAGTAGTAACAACTTCCAAGACACAAATATAAAACAAAGATTGCAGAAGTAAAATAATGGGTTGTCTCCCATAAGCGCTTTTCTTTAACGCCTTTCAGCTAGGCGCAGAAAGTGTAAATCAAGTATTATCAAGAGATGAAGCATCAACATCATAATTTGTTCTAATAATAGAATCAAAAGGCAACTTCATTCTCTTTCTAGGGAATTGTTCCATACCTTTCTTAAGAGAGAATTGATATTTAATATTTCCTTCCATCATATCAATAATAGCACCAATAGTTCGAAGAAAGGGTCTTCCCAAAATAATAGGACAAGATGCATTGCATTCAATATCCAAGACAACAAAATCAACGGGGACAAGGTTATTGTTAACCGTAATGTGAACATTATCAATCCTCCCCAAAGGTTTCTTTATAGAATTATTAGCAAGATTAACATCCAAATAACAATATTTCAATGGTGGCAAGTCAAGCATATCATAGAGTTTCTTAGGCATAACAGAAATACTTGCACCAAGATCACATAAAGCATTACAAACAAAATCATTGACCTTCATTTTAATGATGGGCTCCCAACCATCTTCCAACTTCCTAGGAATAGAAGTTTCAAGTTTTAATTTCTCTTCTCTAGCTTTTATGAGAGCATTTGTAATATGTTTTGTAAAAGCCAAGTTTATAGTACTAGCATTAGGACTTCTAGCAAGTTTTTGCAAGAACTTAATAACTTCAGAGATATGACAATTATCAAAATCTAAACCATTATGATCTAAAGCAATCGGATCATTGTCCCCAATATTCTGAAAAATTTCAGCACTCTTATCACAAACAGTTTCAGCAGTTTCAGGCAATTTTGCACGCTTTGTATTAGGAGTAGAAACATTGCCAACACCAATTATTTTACCATTGATAGTAGGAGGTTTAGCAACATGTGAAGCATCAACATTACTAGTGGTGGTAATAGTCCAAACTTTAGCTACATTATTCTCTTTAGCAAGTTTTTCTTCTCTTTCCCACCTAGCATGCAATTTAGCCATCAATCTAATATTGTCATTAATTCGAACTTGGATAGCGTTTGCTGTAGAAAATGACTTAATATCTTTTTCTTCATTAGGCATAACTTTCAATTTTAAAAGATCAACATCAGCAGCAAGACTATCAACCTTAGAAGCAAGAACATCAATTTTACCAAGCTTTTCTTCAACAGATTTGTTAAAAGCAGTTTGTGTACTAATAAATTCTTTAAGCATGACTTCAAGACCAGAGGGTACACTCCTACTATGGTTGTAAGAATTACCATAAGAATTACCATAACCATTACCATTATTAGAAGGATATGGCCTATAGTTGTTGTTACCAAAATTATTCCTATAAGCATTGTTGTTGAAATTATTATTTTTAATGAAGTTCACATCAACATGCTCTTCTTGAGCAACCAATGAAGCTAAAGGAACATTATTAGGATCAAGATTAGATCTACCATTAACAAGCATAGACATAACAACATCAATCTTGTCACTCAAGGAGGAGGTTTCTTCAACAGAATTTACCTTCTTACCTTGTGGAGTCCTTTCAGTGTGCCATTCGGAGTAGTTGATCATCATATTATCAAGAAACTTTGTTGCGGCACCCAAAGTGATGGACATAAAAGTACCTCCAGCAGCTGAATCCAATAGGTTCATCGAAGAAAATTTAAATCCTGCATAAATGGTTTGGATGATCATCCAAGTAGTCAGTCCTTGGGTAGGGCAATTCTTTACCAAAGATTTCATTCTTTCCCATGCTTGGGCAACATGTTCATTATCCAATTTCTTAAAATTCATAATGATACTTCTCAAAGATATAATTTTAGCAGGAGGATAATATCTACCAATGAAAGCATCTTTACATTTAGTACATGAATCAATACTATTCTTAGGCAAAGATAGCAACCAATCTTTAGCTCTTCCTCTTAAGGAGAAAGGAAACAATTTAAGTTTTATAATGTCCCCATCTACATCCTTATACTTTTTCATTTCACAAAGTTCAACAAAATTATTAAGATGGGCAGCAGCATCATTAGTACTAACACCAGAAAATTGCTCTCTCATAACAAGATTTAGTAAAGCAGGTTTAATTTCATAAAATTCTGCTGTAGTGGCAGGTGGAGCAATAGGTGTGCATATGAAACCACTATTATTTGTGCTAGTGAAATCACACAACTTAGTGTTCTCAGGAGTATTCATTTTAACAATAATAAAAATAAGTAAAGCAAACTAAATTAAGTAAAGTAAAACAGGTAACTAATTTTATTGTGTTTTTGATATAAAGAAAGCAAAAAAGGCAGAAAATAAAATAGAGTAAAGTAAGACAATAAACAAAGTAAAGAGATTGGATGTGAGAGACTCCCCTTGCAGCGTGTCTTGATCTCCCTGGCAACGGTGCCAGAAAAAGAGCTTGATAACGCGTGAAGCACACGTCCGTTGGGAACCCCAAGCGGAAGGTGTGATGCGTACAGCAGCAAGTTTTCCCTCAGTAAGAAACCAAGGTTATCGAACCAGTAGGAGATGAAGGCCACGTGAAGGTTGTTGGTGAAGGAGTGTAGTGCGGCGCAACACCAGGGATTCCGGCGCCAATGTGGAACCTGCACAGCACAATCAAAATACTTTGCCCCAACTTAACAGTGAGGTTGTCAATCTCACCGGCTTGCTGTAAACAAAGGATTAAACGTATGGTGTGGAGAATGATGTTTGTTTGCAAAGAACAGTAGAGAACAATGATTGCAGTAGATTGTATTTCAAGAAGAACATGTTGATGTAAAGTTCATTAAAAATAATAATTTCAACAACAATGCTTACTGGAACAATTCTAGTAACAACTATAGGCCATATCCTTATAATAATGGCAACGGCTATGGTAATTCTTATGAGAATTCTTACAACAATAATAGGAACACACCCCCTGGACTTGAAGCCATGCTTAAAGAATTTATTAGTACACAAACTGCTTTTAACAAATCTGTTGAAGAAAAGCTTGGGAAAATTGATATACTTGCTTCTAAAGTCGATAGTCTTGCTGCTGATGTTGATCTTTTGAAATCAAAAGTTATGCCTAATGAAAATCATAATAATAAAATTGTTACTACAGCAAATGCCATCCAAGTTAGAATTAATGAGAATATAAGATTGATGGCCGAATTGCGTGCTAGGTGGGAGAAAGAAGAAAATGAAAAAGAAGATAATATAGCTAAAGTTTGGACTATTACCACCACTAGTAATGCTAATGCTTCACATGTTGCTGCACCTCCTACTATTAATGGTAAAATAATTGGTGTTGGCAATGTTTCCACTTCTAATACAAAGCGTGAAAAACTGCCTGAAACTGCTAAAACTGCTGAAATTGCCTGTGATAAAGCTGCTGAAATTTTTTCCAACATTGGGGATAATGATCCCATTGATTTAGATTATAATGGTTTGGATTTTGATGATTGTCACATCTCTAAAGTTATAAAGTTCTTACAAAAACTTGCTAAGAGTCCTCATGCTAGTGCTATAAACTTGGCTTTCACGAAACATATTACAAATGCTCTCATAAAAGCTAGAGAAGAGAAACTAGAACGCGAAACTTCTATTCCTAGGAAGCTAAAGGATGGTTGGGAGCCCATCATTAAGATCAAGGTCAATGACTTTGATTGTAATGCTTTATGTGATCTTGGTGCAAGTATATCCGTTATGCCTAAGAAAATCTATAATATGCTTGACTTGCCACCATTGAAAAATTGTTATTTGGATGTTAATCTTGCTGATAATTCTACAAAGAAACCTTTGGGGAGAGTTGATAATGTTCGCATTACTGTTAACAATAACCTTGTCCCCGTTGATTTTGTTGTCTTGGATATTGAATGCAATGCATCTTGTCCCATTATATTGGGAAGACCTTTTCTTCGAACTATTGGTGCTATTATTGATATGAAGGAAGGTAATATTAAATATCAATTTCCTCTCAAGAAAGGTATGGAACACTTCCCTAGAAAGATAATGAAGTTACCTTTTGATTCTATTATTAGAACAAATTATGATGTTGATGCTTCGTCTCTTGATAATACTTGATACACACTTTCTGCGCCTAGCTGAAAGGCGTTAAAGAAAAGCGCTTATGGGAGACAACCCATGTTTTTACTACTGCACTTTTATTTTATATTTGAGTCTTGGAAGTTGTTACTACTGTAGCAACCTCTCCTTATCTTAGTTTTGTGCATTGTTGTGCCAAGTATAGTCGTTGATAGTAAGGTTCATACTAGATTTGGATTACTGCGCAGAAACAGATTTCTTTGCTGTCACGAATCTGGGCCTAATTCTCTGTAGGTAACTCAGAAAATTATGCCAATTTACGTGAGTGATCCTCAGATATGTACGCAACTTTCATTCAATTTTAGCATTTTCATTTGAGCAAGTCTGGTGCCTCAATAAAATTTGTCTTTACGAACTGTTCTGTTTTGATAGATTCTGCCTTTTATTTCGCATTGCCTGTTTTGCTATGCTTGATGGATTTTTTGATTCCATTAACTTTTAGTAGCTTTGTGCAATGTCCAGAAGTGTTAAGAATGATTATGTCACCTCTGAACATGTAAATTTTAATTGTGCACTAACCCTCTAATGAGTTGTTTTGAGTTTGGTGTGGAGGAAGTTTTCAAGGATCAAGAGAGGGAGATGATACAATATGATCAAGGAGAGTGAAAGCTCTAAGCTTGGGGATGCCCCGGTGGTTCACCCCTGCATATATCAAGAATACTCAAGCGTCTAAGCTTGGGGATGCCCAAGGCATCCCCTTCTTCATCGACAACATTATCAGGTTCCTCTAGTGAAACTATATTTTTATTCCATCACATCTTATGTACTTTGCTTGGAGCGTCGGTTTGTTTTTGTTTTTGTTTTGTTTGAATAAAATGGATCCTAGCATTCTTTGTGTGGGAGAGAGACACGCTCCGCTGTTGCATATGGACAAATATGTCCTTAGGCTTTACTCATAATATTCATGGCGAAAGTTTCTTCTTCGTTAAATTGTTGTATGGTTGGAAACGGGAAATGTTGCATGTGGTAGTGTATAATAAAATACTTGTAGAACATTGAGCTTTGATAACTTGATTCTTTGAAAATGTTTTGAGGTATTTAGATGGTAAGGCTTGCTGGATAAATAAGTTAAAATTAGTAGTGGATTGTTGTCTTTAAGCTTGTGCCGTACTACAAACTCTATTTAAATAGTTGAAGGTGTAGTTGGACTTGATAGCTTTCCATGTCTGA
Organism: Lolium perenne; assembly: GCF_019359855.2. Lineage (NCBI taxonomy): Eukaryota > Viridiplantae > Streptophyta > Magnoliopsida > Poales > Poaceae > Lolium > Lolium perenne. The sequence continues at coordinate 142,894,779 of NC_067245.2, forward strand.
GAGTTCATCGTAATAACTAAGTTGTGCTGAAGGTCGAGGGAGCTAGCGGGGTACTTGTGCCACCGTGAACGGCCCTCCTTGGAGTAAATTTTAATCATGCTCTTAATGATGAACCTGCTAGTTGTTTGCAATAAGCTTGTGAGTTCTTTTTGACTAATGTTAAGCTACGGTTTTTGGCCCTTCCACCATCCAAATTTGCTAGCCTCTTCGGTACTGTGCATTGCCTTTTGCTCACATTGAGAATTGTGCATACTTCTCCAGTACATCCAAACCCGTGGGAGGACTTTCTCTTGTTCTCCTACACATAAGCCCATACATCTCCTCAAAACAGCCACCATACCTACCTACCACAGCATTTCCATAGCTGTTCCGAGATATATTGCCATGCAACATCCATTTTACATTACATGCCATGTTGTCATTTATTATTTATATATTGCTTTGCATGATCATATACAGCTGATGTGTGGTTTACCCATGTTACGCTAGATCATTGCACATCCTGCTACACTGGCAGAGGCATACAGTTTCATACATCATGTTTCATTCATTATGAGTTATTTGTACCAAAAAGTGTGTTTTCATATTAGGATGTTGCCCCTAAAAATGAAAAGAGCCATGGAGGCCATCAAAAAGAAAAAAAAGAAAGAAAAAAAGGAAAAAAAGAAAAAAAAAGAGAAAAAAAAGAAGAGAGAATAAAGAAAAAGGGGGCAGCATTACTATCTTTTATCCACACTTGTGCTCATGTTTTAGCACCCGCATTATTCATAGTCATCATTTGTGCTCATGTTTAGCACCTACACTTCATATGAGAGAGTTTTCATATTTTACTAGTATAACTATGTGGGGAATTTACACTATACAACTTGGGTTGTATATTCCAATGATGAGCCTCCTCAAAAGTGCTCTAGGTCTTCGTGAGCAACCAAGTTGGATGCACCCCAACTAGTTTCATTGGAGAGCTTTCATACACATATAGCTCTATGTGCATCCGTTGCATGGCAATCACTACTCCTTGCATAGCTTCGATCATAAGGCTTCCTCTTGTCTAATGGTCATTTACAGCTTTGCAAGCCTTTCTTCCATTTGGCCTTCCAAACCCCCATTAACGTTCTTTATGCCATAACATACTGGTGCTAATACCAAATGCTTGCGCTCACTGGTTGAGTAGACTTCGAAACAGTTGATTCATGACGTTCATGTTTATGTTTACTTGACTGAATCCTTCTTATGTTGTGAAAATTTACTTGATGCTTGGAATGAAGGATAGAACTTCTACGCTGAATACTTAACACATCCTTAATGAACTTTGTACGGTTTCATGTCTTTAAAGCAATAGTTCATGAAACTTCTAGCTTATTTAACTCTTGCATTATCATCTCTTATATCAATATAGATACTTGCTTTGAATGATTTGATCTCAGCTCATAGTATGATCAAGGTTATGATGGCATGTCACTCCAGAAATTATCTTTGTTATCGTTTACCTGCTCGGGACGAGCAGAAATTAAGCTTGGGGATGTTGATACGTCTCCGACGTATCGATAATTTCTTATGTTCCATGCCACATTATTGATGATATCTACATGTTTCATGCATACTTTATGTCATATTTATGCATTTTCCGGCACTAACCTATTAACGAGATGCCGAAGAGCCAGTTGTTGTTTTCTGCTGTTTTTGGTTTCAGAAATCCTAGTAAGGAAATATTCTCGGAATTGGACAAAATCAACGCCCAGGGGCCTATTTTCACACGAAGCTTCCAGAAGACCGAAGATGATACGAAGTGGGGCCACAAGGTGGCCAAACACTAGAGCGGCGCGACCTGGCCCTTGGCCGCGCCGGCCTGTTGTGTGGGCCCCTCGTGTGGCCCCCTGACCTATCTCCTCCGCCTACTTATAGCCTTCGTCGCGAAACCCCCAGTACCGAGAGCCACGATACGGAAAACCTTCCAGAGACGCCGCCGCCGCCAATCCCATCTCGGGGGATTCAGGAGATCGCCTCCGGTACCCTGCCGGAGAGGGGAATCATCTCCCGGAGGACTCTTCACCGCCATGGTCGCCTCCGGAGTGATGAGTGAGTAGTTCACCCCTAGACTATGGGTCCATAGCAGTAGCTAGATGGTCGTCTTCTCCTAATTGTGCTTCATTGTCAGATCTTGTGAACTGCCTAACATGATCAAGATCATCTATCTGTAATGCTATATGTTGTGTTTGTTGGGATCCGATGGATAGAGAATACTATGCTATGTTGATTATCAATCTATTACCTATGTGTTGTTTATGATCTTGCATGCTCTCCGTTATTAGTAGAGGCTCTGGCCAAGTTTTTACTATTAACTCCAAGAGGGAGTATTTATGCTCGATAGTGGGTTCATGCCTCCATTAAATCTGGGACAGTGATAGAAAGTTCTAAGGTTGTGGATGTGCTGTTGCCACTAGGGATAAAACATTGATGCTATGTCCGAGGATGTAGTTACTGATTACATTACGCACCATACTTAATGCAATTGTCGTTTGTTTGCAACTTAATACTGGAAGGGGTTCGGATGATAACCTGAAGGTGGACTTTTTAGGCATAGATGCATGCTGGATAGCGGTCTATGTACTTTGTCGTAATGCCCAATTAAATCTCACAATACTCATCATATCATGTATGTGCATTATCAAAGCCCTCTCTATTTGTCAGTTGCCCAACTGTAATTTGTTCACCCAACATGCTATTTATCTTATGGGAGAGATACCTCTAGTGAACTGTGGACCCCGGTCCATTCTTTTAATCGAATACAATCTACTGCAATACTTGTTCTATTGTTCTCTGCAAACAATCATCATCCACACTATACATCTAATCCTTTGTTATAGCAAGCCGGTGAGATTGACAACCTCACTGTTTCGTTGGGGCAAAGTACTTTGGTTGTGTTGTGCAGGTTCCACATTGGCGCCGGAATCCCTGGTGTTGCACCGCACTACATCTCGCCCCATCAACCTTCAACGTGCTTCTTGGCTCCTACTGGTTCGATAAACCTTGGTTTCTTACTGAGGGAAAACTTGCCGATGTACGCATCACACCTTCCTCTTGGGGTTCCGAACGGACGCGTGCTGTACGCGTATCAGGGGCCCACATTCATGTAACCGGGTCGGCCCAGTTAGTAAGTGGGGTCCACCATAGAGCAAGTGGGCTGGCCCAACAGGTTGGCGGGCCCAATAAACATGTGGGGCCTAATTTCCTGCTGACGGGCCGGCCCAGTTAGTAAGTGGGGTCCACCACAAAAGCAGGGCTGACCCAACAAGTTAGTGGGCCGGCCCAATAAGCTTGTGGGGGCCACTTTCATGCTAACGGGCCGGCCCAGTTAGCATGTGGGTTCCACTGCATATCAGGTGGGCTGGCCCATCGAGTTAGCGGGCCGGCCCAATAAGCTTGGTGGGCCCACTTTCCTACTAACGGGTCGGCCCATTTACCAAATGGGCTGGCCCAATAAGCACGTGGGCCCACTTTTCTGTTACAGGGCCGGCCCAGCTAGTGGGTGGGGTCCACCTTAAAGCAAGTGGGCCGGCCCAATTAGTGGGTGGGGTCGACCTTAAATCAAGTGGGCTGGCCCAATAAGTAAGTGGGCCAGCCCGTTTAGTTGTTGTTTATATGCCGCCATAATAGGCGCTTTAGGATTTTGCGGGCCGGCACATATGTGATTTCGCTTAATTGGGACGTTTAAGGAATGGGAATTTGTGATTTAGATACTGAGAATATTCACGCAGCACATGATTTCTGTCGGATAGCCTCACTTACCACAAGCACCATAGAAAAAATGCGCGAAAGAACTATGAAAACTAACTAAATATTACATCAGCTGCAAGGCTTTGAAGAAATATTACATAACCCAGAGAAATTGAATGGTAATTAAACCTAGCAATACAATGGAGTGATTCGGCAATCTTTTAAGTTGTCCATGCAGCACCTATTTCTGAAACAAAGACATTACAAGTTAAGACATCAACAATGGAAAGGCAAAGACACTAGACCTTGTTTATCAACTTGAATGCTTACTATATATATGACGTAAGAATACTATGTGCTTTGGTTTTTTTTTGATTTTTTTTTAATTTTTATGCTCATTTGAATCTTGTTGGTCAAATCCTAGGTTTGACCAAGATTTAAACAAACTTAAAACATGAAAATGAAAAGGTAAGCCTGGATCCTTCCTACACTCTAAAATTAAGCTTTTGGGAAGTTTTTGAAATTTCCATGTTTGAAACCCAAAACCACTTCTCTTCATGCTTGACTTCATAAGACATAGTTAAGGGTTAGGGGTAGATACATGCTTTTTCTATTTTGCATATGTCTAGACCTTGTTTATCAACTTGAATGCTTACTATATATGACATAAGAAGGCTATGTGCTTTGGTTTTTCATTTTTCTGGTTTTTTTGAATTTATGCCCATTTGAATCTTGGTCAAATACTAGCTAGGTTTGACCAAAATTTAAACAATTTTAAAACTTGAAAATGAAAAGGCAAGCCTGGATCTTTTTCAGTCACTCTAAAATGAAGCTTTTGGGAGGTTTTTGAAATTTCCATGTTTGAAACCAATACGACTTCTCTTCATGCTAGACTTCATAAGATCGACCGAGTTTATGGTTAGGGGGTAGATACATGATTTGTCTGGTTTGAACACATGTCTAAACCTTGTTTATCAACTTGAATGCTTACTATATATATGACATAAGAAGACTATGTGCTTTTGTTTTTCATTCTTCTATTTTTTTTAATTTTATGCCCATTTGAATCTTGGTCAAATCCTAGGTTTGACTAGGATTTAAACAAGTATAAAATATGAAAACGAAAAGGTAAGCCTGGATCCTTTTTAGTCATTCTAAAATGGAGCAACTTTTGGGATGTTCTTGAAATTTTCATGTTTGAAACCCAAAACCACTTCTCTTCATGATTGACTTCATAATTAAGACAGAGTTTAAGGTTAGGGGCAGATATATACATGATTTTCTGGTTTGAATATGTCTAGACCTTGTTTATCAACTTTAATGCCATACTATATGACATAAAGAATGCTATGTGCTTTGGTTTATCATTCTTTTGGTTTTTTCCTAAATTTTTATGCCCATTTGAATCTTGGTCAAATCCTAGGTTTGACAAAGATTTAAACAAGTTCAATATATTAAAATGAAAAGGTAACCATGGATCCTTCTTAGTCACTCTAAAATGAATGTTTTGTGAGGTTCTTGAAATTTCCATGTTTGAAACCCAAAACCACTTCTCTTCATGATTGACTTCATAAGACAGAGTTTAGTGTTAGGGGTAGATACATGATTTGTCTAGTTTGAATATGTCTAGACCTTGTTTATCAACTTGAATTCTTACTTTATGACATACTAGGAAAATTACCCGTGCGTTGCAACGGAAAATACAACAATCGATTTACACATATAACATATGGACACAAACCCAGAGATTCCACAAAGTGTACTTCCTATTACACATCCTGAGCTCCACCAGCATGCTCATGCTCACAGCCTGAGCCAACAAAGCCTGGAAAGACGCCTCACTCTTAGGGGTACAGTTGAGCTTTATGGATGGAAAATAAGATGGCCTAGCTACACAAATACTCGATCAATCATTCCATATTTTTTGCTAGCTTTTTGTTTTGATATGGGAGCCTTGCCATATTTTTTGCTAGCTTCCTATACCAATCAATCAATCTATCTAGATGTTTTAGCTGGCTTTGAATTTCAGTTTTAGCAACGGCCAACAGCACCGTCAAGCAGCAAATCACTTTGCACTCAGAAGCATATCATGCAAGTTTTGCACAGCCCTAGGCCAATAGGGGATAGTGGTGTTGCTTCTGCCGTGTAGCTGATCGGTGAAGGTGGTGTTCCGATTGGAGAGTTCGACCATGTTGTCCATATAAGAATTTGATCGAACAAGGGTCATGTAATTGTGTCATATAGCAGAGTATAGTTCTTTGGGGTTGTGCATGCGAGAATAAACATGCAGCTACGAATTCATGAGCATGCTCAATAGGACAGTTATAAATCCGTCAGGAAAGATCATCACGGACTTTACTACATAAGAAGTATCATTTTGTGTATAGTATCAAATCAGTGACCAGGTGCTCGTTTAAAAATTTGCATATGGGTTATGCACCTCACTGTAGTCCACGAAAAATAGGAGTCGCCATGAAGCAGCACGCAAACATTCTGTAAACAAATATCAAAGAACAAGAGTAACATGTAGCGGACAGATTCATCCATGTTGCTTCATGACAACACAGAATGTTGACTGATTAAACAAATTAGAAGATAAATTTTCAAGCACCATATTAAATAAAATATGCTGACTTGGAAAAGTAGGGAGATTTCAACGCTGCCACCAATGGTTAGGGTAATAACCTGCAAAGTCGGCGCGGAGATATAGTGTCCTCCAAATCATCTTTTTTCAGTTGCTTCTGATTTTTTGTGGGCCTCGGGCTTAGTGGAGTAGCGCCAGCAGATGGGGGCACATTACCATCATATTGGGCTATCTCAAACTGATTTACAATCTGGCCGACCGTAGCCTGCTGAATGTTTCCTACAGAGTTTTAGCTTACGGTTGCACGCTTGTCAATGATGGTTGCACGCTTACGGTTTTTCTCTTCTTCAGCCATATCCGTCTTTGTCAGTCTCCTCAGGTCGGCCTCTTCCTCCCCTAGTACCACCTCGATGAGGGAACTATCCTTCCACGCCCATGCCAAAAAGGGTCGATTAGGAGTGAACTGAAGGTTATGTCCTCCGACCTGTAAATTTCATCTCCGTATTCCTTCTACGTGTTCCCAAAATGTCCACAGATACCACAACATTGTGGTAGGCGTTCATACAACACAAGGAAAATTTCCCTCTTTCCGCCAAAAGACATGCCACGAGACATTGATACTGCCTTGTTCAGGGGCTTGCATCCAGTGGAACTGCTGACGAAATTAGTCGAATCTGTTTCAGCAGTCAGTCAGCACACACAAACGAACCACCTTTTATATGTTATCGCCAGATTGCGATTTGCGAGGCCAACTCTCCCCGCCGGCACGGAATCTAGGACGAAGAAACGCCGCTGCGCTCTGCTCGGATTTTAGGATGTATGGAGGCCGTTCCCCTACGATGATGGAAGAAAACCACTTCGATCTACTTTTTTTTCATCGACATACGAATGAGAACTGCTCTGAACTCGATGCAAGAAACATTGTCGCTGGCCATGGGGAACCCATGCCAGCGTGGCCTCCTCGAGCAGATCTGGTGCAAAGAAGATGAGCGCCCCATCGAGCAGCGGCACGATGCTGGCGTCCCCGATTTGCCTGGAGGACCTGAGTGCCCCGTCCGGCAGCGACCCGATGCTGGCGTCCCTGATTTTGATGAGCGACCTGTTGGGCGCCGATGGACTGACACCGCACATGGCCTCTGCCGTCTGGCAAATCGAACACAGAGACGGCGAAGGGGCTGAGGAAGGCCAGGAACCGACCCAGGCCAGCCTAGAGATAGTCTCGCTGATTCAGCGATGACACGAGCAGTCTGTGGAGTCCACGGCCGGTGGCGCTAGCTTCAGTGCCCATGGGATTGATGCTACCTAGACGGATTGAATAGATTGGCGGATAATTACCATCTACCAAGCTGCAAAATCTTGCTCAAACATCACAAGATTTCTCCTGCATGTTTCAAAGCAAAAACGTTTGTGTTATATGCTACAAGCTACACGGATTGCCACAAATCCCGTTTATTTACGAAGAAAAGGACCTGAACCACCACCGCGCATGTACACATCCAGTTAGCTACCCTTGGCTTATCTCTGTCAGTGATAGTTCTCTGGACTGTTTCTATATTGCTCAGCCATATCCGTACGTCCCCAATTTTCCCGTTCACCGAAAATTCTACCCTTGGCGTTATGGCACTTGATCCGCTGGTTGTGGCAGCAGGTCTCCATGCCCGCGCACGTGCATGCACTGGCCTCCTCAATACCTCTAATTGAAGTAGATCTTGGGACGCTGCTGTTGTTGGTGTGCCGCAAGGCTGCGGCCCCTCCGGTCGCGACATTCGACGTGCCGGCGACGAACGAGTTGCAGCACCTCACATCTGTAATTGGTTGAGAAGGTTCGTGCCATGGACCAGGCTGCAATTTCTGATGCAATAGCTGCTGCTCCGTGTGCCTGCGGCACCGCGTCGTGATCTTGCAGCAGATAGTCCAACTTCAACGCTAAACGCGAAATATGCCGAAGAGCGGCTGGAAATCACATGCTGAGCGGAAGCGACGAAGTAGACACCGTCAGCCACGCCATCGTTGGCCAAGGCTGCGGAAGATACGTCCCTGCGAAGCCGCAAGCTGATCCAGCAGCGGAAGATCGACGAACCGATTCCCGTAGAATGCCGCTATAGAAAAATTTCGCCGGGCACTTGCGCCGCCACTTGCCGACAGGAGAACATCCTTTCGTCGTCGTTAATCTCGCCTCTTCGATCTCACGTCTCTCTTCGACCTCGATCTCACCCGTATATATACCACCAGGGTGTGGAGAGGTAGGAATCGCTCCCTATATATATAGGAAAGCCTATGCCAGATCGATTAGAGTTCGTTTTCCCACGACAGCCTAAACCAATGGAACCCGGTGATTAATTTTCTCGATCGGTAGCTACTAAAGCGGATGAAAACGTAAAACAAAACGGACCAAAGCGCCTTCCGACGGACCAACAAGAAACCTTATTTTCTTTATTATTAGGTATAGACAAGAAGGCTATGTGCTTTGGTTTTTCATTTTTATGATTTTTTTGAATTTTATGCCCATTAGAATCTTGGTCAAACACTAGCTAGGTTTGACCAAGATTTAAACAAGTTTAAAACATGAAAATGAAAAGGTAAGCCTCGATCCTTCTTAGACACTCTAAAATGAAGCTTTTGGGAGGTTTTGGAAATTTCCATGTTTGAAACCCAAAACCACTTCTCTTCATGCCTTACTTCATAAGACGGAGTTTAGGGTCAGTAGGGAGTAGATACATGATTTGCCTGGTTTAAATATGTCTAGACCTTGTTTATCATCTTGAATGCTTACTATATGACATAAGAAGACTATGTGCATTGGTATTCATTTTTTTCATTTTTTTATTTTCATGCCCATTCGAATCTTTGTCAAATCCTAGGTTTGAGCAAGATTTAAACAAGTTTAACACGTGAAAATGAATAAGTAAGCCTGGATCCTTCTTATTCACTCCAAAATGTACCAATTGATAGATGTGTTAACTTTGCTTCATGGAAAAATTAATGTCATGTAAATGAGTTAACTTGGATTTCCTACCCTTGAATCCATAGGAAACTTTGTTCTAATGCATTATAATAATCAACTGAGTTTTTACACCAACAGGTCTGTCACTTACGTGTGGTGCCCGTGCGTGAGATCCCACACTTCAGTGAGCACAAGTCACGTGCAGTAGGTACGCAAACTCCCAGCCATCTTCTTTGTCAAGAGAAGATGCATCAGGATGCGTATTGGAAGTCTCTGGGTCCTTCAGGATCCTTCAGTTGTCCCTCTCACAAAAAAACAAATCTCTCTCATTCTCGGCCTCGCTCGACTCGCTCGCTCGCTCGCACCTCCTGCTCACTGACAAAACCTGCACAACAGTCAACATCATCACCCGAAAAAGGGGAGACACCATAATGCACTCCCTTCTTCTCTCCTTCCGAGTGATCTCTCTTCCTCCGAGTTTCACTCGACGGGCAAACACACATGTGCTGCATAGTAATAATAAAAAAAATACTCCATTAAAAGGTTAATCTAGGGTTTTGCCCACTACTACAGATCAAGTTCAAAAATATCCAACTACTGGTTCGATTTTGGGCTACTAATATGCGTTAGTTTTTTTATTTTTTTAATTTTTTCTGAATGTTTATGCCCATTTGAATCTTGGTCAAATCCTATGTTTGACCAAGATTTAAACAAGCATAGACATGAAAATGAAAAGGCAAGCTTGGATCCTTCTTAGTCACTCTAAAATTAAGCTTTTGGGATGTTTTTGAAATTTCCATGTTTGAAACCCAAAACAACTTATCTTCATGCCTGACTTCATAAGACAAAGTTAAGGGTTAGGGGGTAGATACGTGCTTTTTCTGTTTTGAATATGTCTAGACCTTGTTCATCAACTTGAATGCTTACTATATGACATAAGAAGACTATATGTGCGTTGGTTTTTCATTTTTTGTTTTTTCTGAATGTTTATGCCCATTTGAATCTTGGTCAAATCCTAGGTTTGACCAAGATTTAAACAAGTTTAAAACATAAAATGAAAAGGTAAGCCTGGATCCTTCTTAGTCATTCTAAAATGAAGCTTTTGGGGGGTTCTTGAAATCTCAATGTTTGAAACCCAAAACCACTTCTCTTCATGGTTGACTTCATAAGACAGAGTTTAGGGTTTGGGGTAGATACATGATTTGTCGGGTTTGAATATGTCTAGACATGCATGCTTGTTTATCAACTTGAATGCTTACTATATGACATAAGAAGACTATATGTGTGTTGGTCAAATCCTATGTTTGACCAATATTTAAACAAGCATAAATCCTGAAAATGAAAAGGTAAGCTTGGATCCTTCTTACTCACTCTAAAATTAAGCTTTTGGGAAGGTTTTGAAATTTCCATGTTTGAAACCAAAACCACTTCTCTTCATGCTTGACTTCATAAGACATAGTTAAGGGTTAGGGGGTAGATACATGCTTTTTCTGTTTTGAATATGTCTAGACCTTGTTCATCAACTTGAAGGCTTACTATATATATATGACATAAGAAGGCTATGTGCTTTAGTTTTTTATTTTTCATTTTTTTGAATTTTATGCCCATTTTAATCTTGGTCAAATACTAGCTAGGTTTGACCAAGATTTAAATAATTTTAAAACATGAAAATGAAAAGTCAAGCCTGGATCTTTTCTAGTCACTCTAAAATGAAGCTTTTGGGAGGTTCTTGAAATGTCCATGTTTGAAACCAATACGACTTCTCTTCATGCTAGACTTCATAAGATCGACCGAGTTTATGGTTAGGGGTTAGATACATGATTTGTCCGGTTTGAACACATGTCTAAACCTTGTTTATCAACTTGAATGCTTACTATATATATGACATAAGAAGACTATGTGCTTTTGTTTTTCATTCTTCTTCTTTTTTAATTTTATGCCCATTTGAATCTTGGTCAAATCCTAGGTTTGACCAGGATTTAAACAAGTATAAAATATGAAAACGAAAAGGTAAGCCTGGATCCTTTTTAGTCACTCTGAAATGGAGTAGCTTTTGGGATGTTCTTGAAATTTTCATGTTTTAAACCCAAAACCACTTCTCTTCATGATTGACTTCATAATTAAGATAGAGTTTAAGGTTAGGGGCAAATATATACATGATTTTCTGGTTTGAATATGTCTAGACCTTGTTTATCAACTTTAATGCCTTACTATATGACATAAAGAATGCTATGTGCTTTGGTTTATCATTCTTTTGGTTTTTTCCTGAATTTTTATGCCCATTTGAATCTTGGTCAAATCCTTGGTTTGACAAAGATTTAAACAAGTTTAAAATATGAAAATGAAAAGGTAACCATGGATCCTTCTTAGTCACTCTAAAATGAATCTTTTGGGAGGTTCTTGAAATTTCCATGTTTGAAACCCAAAACCACTTCTCTTCATGATTGACTTCATAAGACAGAGTTTAATGTTAGGGGTAGATACATGATTTGTCTAGTTTGAATATGTCTAGACCTTGTTTATCAACTTGAATTCTTACTTTATGACATAAGAAGGCTATGTGCTTTGGTTTTTCATTTTTATGACTTTTTTGAATTTTATGCCCATTAGAATCTTGGTCAAATACTAGCTAGGAAACTTTATTCTATAGCACTATAATAATCAACTGAGTTTTTACACCAACAGGTCTGTCACTTACGTGTGGTGCCCATGCGTGAGGTCCCACACATCAGTGAGCACAAGTCACGTGCAGTAGGTACGCAAACTCCCAGCCATCTTCTTTGTCAAGAGAAGACGCATCAGGATGCGTATTGGAAGTCTCTGGGTCCTTCAGGATCCTTCGGTTGTCCCTCTACAAAAAAATCTCTCTCATTCTCGGCCTCGCTCGACTCGCTCGCTCGCTCGCACCTCCTGCTCACTGACAAAACACACTGTGATCCAACATCATCACCCGAAAAAGGGGAGACACCATAATGCACTCCCTTCTTCTCTCCTTCCGAGTGATCCCTCTTCCTCCGAGTTTCACTCGACGGGCAAACACACATGTGCTGCATAGTAATAATAAAAAAGTACTCCATTAAAAGGTTAATCTAGGGTTTTGCCCACTACTACAGATCAAGTTCAAAAATATCCAACTACTGGTTCGATTTTGGGCTACTAATGTGTGTTGGTTTTTTATTTTCTAATTTATTCTGAATATTTATGCCCATTTGAATATTGGTCAAATCCTATGTTTGACCAAGATTAAAACAAGCATAAACATGAAAATGAAAAGGTAAGATTGGGTCCTTCTTAGTCACTCTAAAATTAAGCTTTTGGGATGTTTTTGAAATTTCCATGTTTGAAACCCAAAACCACTTATCTTCATGCCTGACTTCATAAGACAAAGTTAAGGGTTAGGGGGTAGATACATGCTTTTTCTGTTTTGAATATGTCTAGACCTTGTTCATCAACTTGAATGCTTACTATACGACATAAGAAGATTATATGTGCGTTGGTTTTTCATTTTTTGTTTTTTTCTGAATGTTTATGCCCATTTGAATCTTGGTCAAATCCGAGGTTTGACCAAGATTTAAACAAGTTTAAAACATAAAATGAAAAGGTAAGCCTGGATCCTTCTTAGTCATTCTAAAATGAAGCTTTTGGGGGGTTTTGAAATCTCAATGTTTGAAACCCAAAACCACTTCTCTTCATGGTTGACTTAATAAGACATAGTTTAGGGTTTGGGGTAGATACATGATTTGTCGGGTTTGATTATGTCTAGACATGCATGCTTGTTTATCAACTTGAATGCTTACTATATGACATAAGAAGACTATATGTGTGTTGGTCAAATCCTATGTTTGACCAAGATTTAAACAAGCATAAATCCTGAAAATGAAAAGGTAAGCTTGGATCCTTCTTATTCACTATAAAATTAAGCTTTTGGGAAGTTTTTGAAATTTCCATGTTTGAAACCCAAAACCACTTCTCTTCATGCTTGACTTCATAAGACATAGTTAAGGGTTAGGGGGTAGATACATGCCTTTTCTGTTTTGAATATGTCTAGACCTTGTTCATCAACTTGAAGGCTTACTATATATATGACATAAGAAGGCTATACTATGTGCTTTGGTTTTTCATTTTTTTATTTTTTTGAATTTTTATGCCCATTTGAATCTTGGTCAAATCCTAGGTTTGACCAAGATTTAAACAAGTTTAAAACATGAAAATGAAAAGATAAGCCTGGATCCTTCTTAGTCACTATAAAATGAAGCTTTTGGGAGGTTTGTGAAATTTCCATGTTTGAAACCCAAACCACTTAAGACAGAGTTTATGGTTAGGTGTAGATACATGATTTTTCTTGTTAGAATATGTCTAGATCTTGTTTATCAACTTGAATGCTTACTATATGACATAAGAAGGCTATATATGTGCTTTGGTTTTTAATTTTTTGATTTTTTTCGAATTTTTATGCCCATTTAAATCTTGGTCAAATCCTATGTTTGACCAAGATTTAAACAAGTTTAAAACATGAAAATGAAAAGGTAATCATGCATGGATCCTTCTTAGTCACACTGTCGAATGAAGCTTTTGGGAGGTTTTTGAAATTTCCATGTTTGAAACCCAAAACCACTTCTCTTCATGCTTGACTTCATAAGACAAAGTTTAGGGTTAGAGGTAGATACATTTTTTTGGTTTGAATATGTCTAGACCTTGTTTTATCAACTAATGCTTACTATATTACATAAGAAGGCTATGTTCTTTGGTTTTTCATTTTTTTCATTTTTTCTATTTTTTTTTCTAATTTTTTTATGCCCATTTGAATCTTGGTCAAATCCTAGGTTTGACCAAGATTTAAACAAGTTTAAAACATTAAAATGAGATGGTAAGCCTGGATCCTTCTTAATCACTCTAAAATGAAGCTTTTGGGAGGTTTTTGAAATTTCCATGTTTGAAACCCAAATCCACTTCTCTTCATGCTTGACTTCAGAAGACAAAGTATAGGGTTATGCATGGGTAGATACATGTTTTTTTCTGGTTTGAATATGTATAGACCTTGTTTATCAACTTGAATGCTTACTATATGACATAAGAATACTATGTGCTTTGCTTTTTCATTTTTATAATTTTTTTAATTGTTAAACCCATTTGAATCTTGGTCAAATCCTACGTTTGACCAAGATTGAAACAAGTTTAAAACATCAAAATGGATATTCCCTTTCATCACAAGCATCAAATCCTAGGTTTGACCAACGTTGCTTTGGTTTTAATTTTTTGAATTTTTAATGCCCAATTGAATCTTGGTCAAATCCTAGGTTTGACCAAGATTTAAACAAGTTCAAAACAAGAAATTGAAAAAGTAAGCCTGGATCCTTCTTAGTCACTCCGAAATGAATCTTTTGGAAGGTTTTTTAAATTTCCATGTTTGAAACCCAAAACCACTTCTCTTCATGCTTGACTTCATAAGACAGAATTTAGGGTTAGGGTAAGTAGATACATGATTTTTCTGGTTTGAATATGTCTAGAACTTGTTTAATTTATCAACTTGAATACTTATATGACATAAGAAGACTATGTGCTTTGGTTTTTCATTTTCTTGATTTTTTTGATTTTTTATGCCCATTTGTATCTTGGTCAAATCCGAGATTTGACAAAGATTTAAACAAGTTTAAAACATGGAAATGAAAAAGTAAGCATGGGTCCTTTTTAGTCACTCCAAAATGAAGCTTTTGGGAGGTTTTTTTTGAAATTTCCATGTTTGAAACCCAAAACCACTTCTCTTCATCCTTGAGTTCCTAAGACAGAGTTTAGGGTTGTTAGGGGGTACGTAGATACATGCTTTTCTGCTATGAATATATATGTGTGGACCTTGTTAATCAACCTGAATGCTTACTATATGACATAAGAAGACTATGTGCTTTGGTTTTTCATTATTTTAGTTTTTTGAATTTTTTATGCCCAATGATACGTCTCAAACGTATCCATAATTTCTTATGTTCCATGCTAGTTTTATGACAATACTCACATGTTCTATATACACTTTATATCATTTTTATGCATTTTCCGGCACTAACCTATTAACAAGATGCCGAAGCGCCAGTTTCTGTTTTCAGCTGTTTTTGGTTTCAGAAATCTTACACAGGAAATATTCTCGGAATTGGACGAAAGAAAAGGCCATGTTCCTATTTTTCCAGGGGCTTCACGGAGTCCGAAGGAGAGACGAAGGGGGGCCACGAGGAGCCCACACAATAGGGGGGCGCGGGCCACCCCTTGGCCGCGCCTATATATTCTCTCCGTCACGAAAACCCTATTACCGAGAGCCACGATACGAGAAAAGTTCCACAGACGCCGCCGCCGCCAATCCCATCTCGGGGGATTCAGGAGATCGCCTCCGGCACCCTGCCGGAGAGGGGAATCATCACCCGGAGGACTCTACATCACCATGCCCGACTCCGGACTGATGCGTGAGTAGTTCATCCTTGGACTATGGGTCCATAGCAGTAGGTAGATGGTTGTCTTCTCCTCTTGTGCTATCATGTTTAGATCTTGTGAGCTGCCTATCATGATCAAGATCATCTATTTGTAATGCTACATGTTGTGTTTGTTGGGATCCTATGAATATGGAATACTATGTCAAGTTGATTATTGATCTATCATATATGTGTTGTTTATGATCTTGCATGCTCTCCGTTGCTAGTAGAGGCTCTGGCCAAGTTGATACTTGTGACTCCAAGAGGGAGTATTTATGCTCGATAGTGGGTTCATGCCTCCATTGAATCCAGGACAGTGACAGAAAGTTCTAAGGTTATGGATGTGCTGTTGCCACTAGGGATAAAACAACAATGCTTTGTCTAAGGATATTTGTATTGTTTACATTACGCACAGTACTTAATGCAATTGTCTGTTGTTTGCAACTTAATACTGGAAGGGGTGCGGATGCTAACCCGAAGGTGGACTTTTTAGGCATAGATGCATGCTGGATAGCGGTCTATGTTCTTTGTCGTAATGCTCTAAGTAAATCTCATATTAGTCATCATGATATATATGTGCATTGCTATGCTCTCTCTATTTGTCAATTGCCCAATTGTAATTTGTTCACCCAACATGCTATTTATCTTATTGGAGAGACACCACTAGTGAACTGTGGACCCCAGTCCATTCTTTTACATCTGAAATACAATCTACTACAATCATTGTTCTCTACTGTTCTTTGCAAACAAACATCATTCTCCACACCATACGTTTAATCCTTTGTTTACAGGAAGCCGGTGAGATTGACAACCTCACTGTTAAGTTGGGGCAAAGTATTTTGATTGTGTTGTGCAGGTTCCACGTTGGCGCCGGAATCCCTGTTGTTGCGCCGCACTACACTCCATTACCAACAACCTTCACGTGGCCTTCATCTACTACTGGTTCGATAAATTTGGTTTCTTACTGAGGGAAAACTTGCTGCTGTACGCATCACACCTTCCTCTTGGGGTTCCCAACGGACGTGTGCTTCACGCGTTATCAAGCTCTTTTTCTGGCGCCGTTGCCGGGGAGATCAAGACACGCTGCAAGGGGGGTCTCTCACATCCAATCTCTTTACTTTGTTTATTGTCTTGCTTTACTCTATTTTATTTTCTGTTTTGTTTGCTTTCTTTATATCAAAAACACAAAAAATTAGTTACTAGTTTTACTTTACTTAATTTGGTTTTGTTTAGTTTATTTTTATTGCTAAAAATGAGTAATCCTAAAGTCGAAGTTCGTTTATTTAAGCAACAAGGGGGAGAAAGTTTTAAAGATGCTTGGTATAGAATTAGTGATGCTCATCATAGGTGTACTAAGTAACACTCCACTATTATCCTCCTTAGGAATTTTTATGTTGGTATCTATAGCTGGAATAGGTATGTTCTTGATACTCTTGCGGGAGGTAATTTCCTAGGAACTCCTGCTTTAGAAGCTAGTTGCATTATTGAGAGTCTAGTTGGAATACCAGCTGTTAATGAAGCTAAAATTGAAATCTCTCTTGAAGATGTCATGAAAAAGTTGGAGGCCATAGAGAAAAATCTTCCAAGTGTTGAGACTTAATTGGGAATATTATTTGATAACACTGATAAACTTGATAAATCTCTAGGAGGAATTAATGAAAGAATTGTTGTCTTAGAAACTTGTGCTATTCATGATAATTAAACCCATAGGATTGGTGAACTTGAAGAAGCTATGGGAACCTTGGGTTCAACTTTTTCTTCTCTTAAGTTTAAAGAGAAAGCTTATGTGGGTAAGGAGCAAAAGTTCATGTATGTCTCTAAGGTGCCTAAGCCAAAGAACTATTATAAGCCTAAAATTGATAAAGCCCTTAGTACCACTATGGGAAATTTAGATAATGGAGCATCTAAGATACCTATTGTGTCAAGTTGTGTTTTTAAGTAAAATCATGATGTTGATGCTTCCTCTTTTGATAATACTTGATTCACACTTTCTGCGCCTAGCTGAAAGGCGTTAAAGAAAAGCGCTTATGGGAGACAACCCATTATTTTACTTCTGCAATTTTTGTTTTATATTTGTGTCTTGGAAGTTGTTACTATTGTAGAAACCTCTCCATATCTTTATTTTATTGCATTGTTGTGCCAAGTAAAGTCTTTGATAGTAAGGTTGATACTAGATTTGGATTACTGCGCAGAAACAGATTTCTAGCTGTCACAATTTTGAGTAGATCTCTATGTAGGAAACTCAGAAAAATCTGCGAAAAATCATGAGTAATCCTCAGATATGTACGCAACTTTCATTCAATTTGAGCTTCTTCATCTGAGCATGTTAAATGCCTTGAAAAATTTGTCTTTACGGACTATTCTATTTTGACAGATTCTGCCTTTTATTTCACATTGCCTCTTTTACTGTGTTGAGTGGATTTCTTTGCTCCATTAACTTTCAGTAGCTTTGGGTTATGTCCAGAAGTGTTAGGAATGATTGTATCCTCTCTGAACATGTGAATTTTTGATTATGCACTAACCCTCTAATGAGATTGTTTTGAGTTTGGTGTGGAGGAAGTTTTCAAGGATCAAGAGAGGAGGATGATATAATATGATCAAGAAGAGTGAAAAGTCTAAGCTTGGGGATGCCCCCGTGGTTCATCCCTGCATATTTCAAGAAGACTCAAGCATCTAAGCTTGGGGATGCCCAAGGCATCCCCTTCTTCATCGACAACTTATCAGGTCACCTCTAGTGAAACTGAATTTTTTTTTCGTCACATCTTATGTGCTTTACTTGGAGCGTCTGTATGCTTTTATTTTTGTTTGTGTTTGAATAAATTCGGATCCTAGCAATCCTTGTGTGGGAGAGACGCACGCTCTACTTGTTCATATGAACACTGTTGTTCTTAGCTTTACTTTTAATGTTCATGGCGAAGGTTGAAAACCGCTTCGTTCATTGCTATTTGGTTGGAAACAGAAAATGCTTCATGTGGTAATTGGTATATTATCTTGAATAATTTGATACTTGGCAATTGTTTTGAGCTCTCAAATAGATCATGTTTAAGCTCTTGCATCATGTAGTTTGAACCTATTAGTGGAGAATTACTGTAGAGCTTGTTGAAATTTGGTTTGCATGATTGGTCTCTCTAAAGTCTAGATATTTTCTGGTAAAAGTGTTTGAACAACAAGGAAGACAGTGTAGAGTCTTACAATGCTTGCAATATGTTCTTATGTAAGTTTTGCTGTACCGGTTCATACTTGTGTTTGCTTCAAACAACCTTGCTAGCCAAATCCTTGTACTGAGAGGGAATGCTTCTCGTGCATCCAAAACCTTGAGCCAAAACCTATGCCATTTGTGTCCACCATAACTACCTACTATGTGGTATTTCTCTGCCATTCCAAAGTAAATAGCTTGCGTGCTACCTTTAAAATTTCATTCCTTGTCTTTGCAATACATAGCTCATGGGAAAGTAGCCTAAAAACTATTGTGGTAAAGAATATGTAGCTTATGTATCTTATTTCTTATAAGTTGCTTGTTGAGCGGTAACCATGTTTCTGGGGATGCCATCAACTGTTACACTTTTGTTGAATATCATGTGAGTTGCTATGCATGTTCGTCTTGTCTGAAGTAAGGGTGATTTGTCACGATTAAATGGTTTGAATATGCATATTGTTAGAGAAGAACATTGGGCCGCTAACCAAAGCCATGTATCATGGTGGAAGTTTCAGTTTGGACATTAATCCTCAATCTCTTGTGAGAATATTATCTGTTGTCGAATGCTTAAGCATTAAAGAGGAGTCCATTATCTGTTTTCTATGTTGTCCCGGTATGGATGTCCTCAAGTTGAGATTTATCAAAAACGAGAAATCAAATGCGATCTATCTCCTTGGACCTTTGTACAGGCGGCATAGAGGTACCCCTTTGTGACACTTGGTTGAAACATATGTAATGCAATGATAATCCATGGAAATCCGAGCTAATTAGGACAAGGTGCGAGCACTATTGGTATTCGATGCATGAGGCTTGCAACTTATATGATGTTTTATGCATAACACATATGAATTATTACTACCGTTGACAAAATTGTTTCCATGTTTTCAAAATAAAAAGCTCTAGCACATAAGTAATCCCTGCTTCCCTCTGCGAAGGGCCTTTCTTTTACTTTATGTTGAGTCAGTTTACCTACTTCTTTCCATCTTAGAAGCAAACACTTGTGTCAACTGTGTGCATTGATTCCTACATACTTGCTTATTTGCACTCATCATATTACTTTGTGTTGACAATTATCCATGAGATATACATGTTGAAGTTGGAAGCAACCGCTGAAACTTATATCTTCCTTTGTATTGCTTCAAAACCTTCTACTAATAATTTATTGCTTTATGAGTTAACTCTTACGCAAGATTTATTGATTCTTGTCTTGAAAGTACTATTCATGAAAAGTCTTTGCTATATGATTCAGTTGTTTAGTCATTATCTTTACCATTGGTTTGAATCACTTCATTCATCTCATATGCTTTACAATAGTATTGATCAAGATTATGATAGTAGCATGTCAATTCAGAAATTATCTTTGTTATCGTTTACCTACTCGAGGGCGAGTAGGAACTAAGCTTGGGGATGCTTGATACGTCTCAAACGTATCTATAATTTCTTATGTTTCATGCTAGTTTTATGACAATACTCACATGTTTTATATACACTTTATTTCATTTTTATGCATTTTCCGGCACTAACCTATTAACAAGATGCCGAAGCGCCAGTTCCTGTTTTCTGCTGTTTTTGGTTTCAGAAATCTTACACAGGAAATATTCTCGGAATTGGACGAAACAAAAGGCCACGTTCCTATTTTTCCAGGGGCTTCACGGAGTCCGAAGGAGAGACGAAGGGGGGCCACGAGGAGCCCACACCATAGGGGGGCACGGGCCACCCCTTGGCCGCGCCGCCAGGTGGGGACCCCACCTCGGGACTCCGCCGACTCTGGCCCTTCGCCTATATATTCTCTCCGTCGTGAAAACCCTATTACCGAGAGCCACGATACGAGAAAAGTTCCAGAGACGCCGCCGCCGCCAATCCCATCTCAGGGGATTCAGGAGATCGCCTCCGGCACCCTGCCGGAGAGGGGAATCATCACCCGAGGACTCTACATCACCATGCCCGCCTCCGGACTGATGCGTGAGTAGTTCATCCTTGGACTATGGGTCCATAGCAGTAGCTAGATGGTTGTCTTCTCCTCTTGTGCTATCATGTTTAGATCTTGTGAGCTGCCTATCATGATCAAGATCATCTATTTGTAATGCTACATGTTGTGTTTCTTGGGATCCTATGAATATGGAATACTATGTCAAGTTGATTATTGATCTATCATATATGTGTTGTTTATGATCTTGCATGCTCTCCGTTGCTAGTAGAGGCTCTGGCCAAGTTGATACTTGTGACTCCAAGAGGGAGTATTTATGCTCGATAGTGGGTTCATGCCTCCATTGAATCTGGGACAGTGACAGAAAGTTCTAAGGTTATGGATGTGCTGTTGCCACTAGGGATAAAACAACAATGCTTTGTCTAAGGATATTTGTATTGTTTACATTACGCACAGTACTTAATGCAATTGTCTGTTATTTGCAACTTAATACTGGAAGGGGTGCGGATGCTAACCCGAAGGTGGACTTTTTAGGCATAGATGCATGCTGGATAGCGGTCTATGTTCTTTGTCGTAATGCCCTAAGTAAATCTCATATTAGTCATCATGATATGTATGTGCATTGCTATGCTCTCTCTATTTGTCAATTGCCCAACTGTAATTTGTTCACCCAACATGCTATTTATCTTATTGGAGAGACACCACTAGTGAACTGTGGACCCCAGTCCATTCTTTTACATCTGAAATACAATCTACTGCAATCATTGTTCTCTACTGTTCTTTGCAAACAAACATCATTCTCCACACCATACGTTTAATCCTTTGTTTACAGCATGCCGGTGAGATTGACAACCTCACCGTTAAGTTGGGGCAAAGTATTTTGATTGTGTTGTGCAGGTTCCACGTTGGCGCCGGAATCCCTGGTGTTGTGCCGCACTACACTCCTTCACCAACAACCTAAACATGGCCTTCATCTCCTACTGGTTCGATAACCTTGGTTTCTTACTGAGGGAAAACTTGCTGCTGTACGCATCACACCTTCCTCTTGGGGTTCCCAACAGACGTGTGCTTCACACGTTATCACCCATTTGTATGTATCTTGGTGAAATCCTAGGTTTGACCAAGATTTAAAACATGAAACGAAAAAGTAAGCCTGGATCCATCTTAATTAGTAACTTCAAAATGAAGCTTTAGGAAGGTTTTTGAAATTTCCATGTTTGAAACTCAAAACACCCTCTTCATGATTGACTTCATAAGACAAATCGAGTTTAGGGTTAGCGGCAGATACATGATTTTTCTAGTTTGAATATGTCTAGACCATTGCTTTTATCAACTTGAATGCTTAGTATATGACATAAGAAGATGTACCATGTGCATTGGTTTTTCATTTTTGTGATTTGTTTTGAATTTTTATGCCCATTCAAATTTTGGTCAAATCATGTAACATCCCAAAAATTTCAAAATAAAACAAATGAATTTCCCTAGTTCCAAATTTTGGAACCAACAAAAACTTTTATTAAATTAAGTGTGATACATAGTGATCTTGCTTAATCCTTGTGCTATTACCATGATTGCTTGCTAAAGTAGTTTGAAATAATCTTAAACCCTAAACCTCACCCCTCTTTTAATAATCCTAGTTAAAATAAAATAAAAGGAAATTAAATAAGCAAAAGGCATATGTGCCTATGGCTATTTTTATAAATCTTTACCCTAAGCCTTTCTACTTTTCTTAGAGGTTTGGAAAACCTTCATACACCTTACCTAGTACTTATCAAACCCAATCCAAGTTGATCCCAAAGAAAATAAAAAGAAACTAAAAATGTCATAGAAGCATATGAGAGTAAAATAGCAAATATGTGAATTTAAGAATCTTGACCCTAAGACTTGTTGTGAATGGTGGGATCACTCCTATATACCATTTCAACCCTCAACCACACCAATTGGGGCAAGCCAAGTCAAATTAAAACTCAAATGCAACATATGCATAGAGGCATATGTGACACATAGCCATAATAACCAATTCTTGTTCTATGACTTTAAACCTTGACCAAATGATGTGAAACCATATCTAAACTTAATTTAACACTAAATTGACCCTAACCCATGCCCAAGTAAAGCAAAGGGAACAAATTACAAGACTAATGAAATTTGACACATCACCTCTTATGTGTTAAGGCCATTTTTGCAAATCTTTGAACTAGACCATTTGGAATGGGTTCAATGGTTTGAAAATGTTTCTAAACTAATAAGGCTCACATTAGAGTCAAGAAAAGTCAAATCAAATGGAGAGAAATCAAATAGTGAGAAAATCCCAATTTCACTCACAACACCCTCGACGCGCCAGAGCGCACGCTGTGCCGTCGCCTCAGTCCTCCCCTGCAGCCCTCCCTCTGCAACAAGCTTCGCCATCATCTCCTCTACCTCCTAGACATCCGCACTAGCCCGCGGAGGAACCATCACCGTCGCCATGATCAGAAGATTGGCCGCCAGTACCGTCCTCGTCGCAGAAGCTATCCGAGCGATCCCATCGTCCCCTGGACTCGCCAGCTACTCCTTGAGCCTCGCCTAGACGTCGCCTACACGACGCGCACCTCGCCTTGCCCTTTCGCAGCCCGTAGCGCCATTGTCGTCGTCGACCCCTTCGCCGCATCCAAGGCCCTCTCACCATCCTATAAATAGAGGAGCTCCGAGCTACCTTTCTTCACACAATCTGCTCCCCTCTCATCCTTGCCTCTTCTCCACCCACCAATTTGACACCACCTCGCTGGAGCAGCTCCAATCGCAAGCTCATCGCCGCTGGAGCCCGCAGATCATCTACATCGACTGGAGCCTCGCCAAGCTCCGCCGCTGTACCAGGAGCCTCTACACCCTCGCCAACGTTGCCTTGTACCTCTCCCTCAATCGCCGGCGGCCTGGAACGCTCTCCGACCCCCTACCTCTGCCGCCAGTACATCCTCCTCTCGCCGGAGAAGAAGATCAACCTCAGCCGTGCGATCATTTTCTAATCCGACGGTCGACATTGCCAGGTGCCGTTTCGGTGAAGTAAAGTCACTGACGTGTGGGACCCCATGTCAGCAGGCCCGAATCGTTACTGGGCTGCTTCTCTGTTTAAACCATTTCGGCCCATCCAGTTTCCCGCCTAGCCCACTTAGGTTTATTTCAAATAATTAGTTTCATCTAAATTCAAATACTGGTGCCCCATTCAAATTTGAATAACTTTCAAACTACTGCACCAAATTTAGTAAACTACATATCTCTGGAAAGCCCATGAAATTATCTACATTTCGCCACTGGCCTCAACCTCATATCTTGTGTAAATTTTGAATAGCAAAAATAACAAAACAGAGACTTTTCAGTATTCAAATAAATCTTAAAAATCAACCAATTTGAATTTTGAAGTGAATCCAATTGCAATAATTCACATTTCACCAACTCTAATTTACTATGTAAAAAGATGATATGGGTGCTGTACATGATCATGGGCTAGAAGCAAAATATTGGCTATGTAGTCAATACTAGTCCATTTAAACTATTTCAAATTTTAGGAATTTAAATCTATGAGGTGTAGCACCTCATTTAAATCATTTTCTCAAGTGTTGTGAAGTAATGTGATGACCTCTACTGCATAGGCTCATTCTTGCTCACTTGTAGAATTTAAATCTTTACTATTATATTCGAGTTGGTCGTAGGTCGTACAACGCGTTTGGTGAAGGAGATTAAGAGCATCCAGACCCTACGATCTAATCTCATGGTCTGATTAATACCCATCGTACGATCGCTTTTCAAGGCAAGTCACCGTCCTCCATTTATTGTCTCTAATCACGTATTGAATCACAATCAATTCAAATTAAGCAGGATATAATTTCTTGCCGTGTATATCACTTCACCAAGACGGCATCCTCCATTTGTGGTGCATAATATCTTTCCTTGTATATACTCAAGACAGATTTGATTTCCTTGCACACACCGTCCTCCTTTTCTCCGAGACGGCGGGCTCCTGGAGCGACGCAACGGGCGTGCACAACACTGCTAAACCCGGCGACCACGGAATCCATAGCGTGGCCGTTGCAGCTCAAGTTCACCGGCGAGCTGGAGGAGAAAGCCATGGCGCTCCTAGAGGCGGTGCTCATGGAGGCAAACATGGGGAGCGAGAAGAAGATCCTCAAGGGGCATCGCCGCTATCACCGTCTAGGCGTCCACCCATCCTCCTCTTCCGATTATGGCGCTGTCGACAACGACGAAGAGGATAGTCTCAAGGTGTGCAACATTGAGGTGGTAGACTTCGGGCACCAGATGCGTGCCGCCTGCACGCTGGTGCTCTGCTGCCACATTGATCCCATCCCATTCACGATTACGCTGCAGCCGTCGGCCTGCCACTCCTGCCAATTCTGCATCTCACAACATGTCGTCATCAAGTCATGGAGACCAAGCCCAAGGCTCCAGCGATGGGCGCCGACAATGAGGCCGACGGGAAGAGGCAAAGCCGGAGGCGGTCGTGGAGGTCTCGCGAGCAAGATCGTCTATCGGCAGTTGTGATGTCCTTCTCATGGACAAGCTCGTGGCAGTAGAGCGAAGCAAGAAGTAACATTTTCGAGCAACATGGCATCCACATAACCATGTAGGGCTTCATCCGAAAATTGTTTTCGTAGGTGTAGAATTACTGGGCTAACTCCATGCCGCTGCCGCCCTCATGCGTTGTTGGGAGAACAGTAGAAGATCACAATGAGCATGTCGTTCCCAACCTACGTGGCGGGGAGCAAGCTAGCAGACCTCGGAGGAGCACGGCGGCGCATGCTACGCGGCGTTGGAGGAGTACAGTTCCACCATGCTGGAAGCTCTGTTGTATTTCTCGGTTGGATGCACATTTAAATTTAATATTATTTTCTATGATGATTTGTTTTCTTTACTATTGAAGACGACATAGGTCATGTTTGTGTATTTAAAATATAGATACAGTCTTGAGCTCACATTGTGGATAATGTTGTGCATATTGGATTTTTCAGTCCTATGTGATTGTACTTCGATTTCTCTTTCCATTTTATAATCCATGTCGGCATCTAGGCAAAGAAAACACCAAATTCAAGTGGAAGATTGAAGCGCTGATACTTCACTTACACATTTTCATTCAGTCATGGGAGAAGGTTGTGATAGGAGGTACCACAATATCTTTCTACTTTTTTTGTATCACATATGTATGAAAGCCATTTGGTATGATGTTTATGTAACGTTTTCGGTCTGCTGACACATTCACCTACCTCAAGAAGCCACGGTGCAGCTACTCCGTTTCCTCAGAAACTCGTGCACTTTTCTCCTCTTTACATATTCAGGAGGAATGCCCGAAACAAAACTACATATTCGAGTGGAGTCTGTGTTCAAATATATATAGTTTCAATCCTTCGATCCTCTTACACCCTAGCCTCCACAGATAATATTGTGTGATGTCCAATTTGCAAATTATTTCATGGAATATACCATGTAAGTTGTATCATACAGTACTACAATAAACATGTATTCTCACTTTGGTTTATATTAGGTTTGTGATGCAAAATGACGGGGAGTGAAATATAATTTATTTATTTTTACCCCGGAGTGTTTTGCTGCTCTTTCTTTGTTTCCTTCTACATAACGTTTAATTGGACATAAAAGTATAGCTTACATGATGTTTCTTTTAGCATTACTAAGTTTGATTTTCTATGCTAAACAAGGTGAAATTTATTTGCAGATGAAAGTACTGAGTTATCAACAAGGCCTCTCATATGTGCTTTGTAAGGTGCAACGTTCAGTCGCCAATTATGTAAGCAAAATGTATGTCCTTAGTCAGGTGCAGCAGGCCCGGTTACTACGTTTTTTTAATCACTTAATTTTCATTATCATATCTTTCAATGCTTGTGAATTATAACTTTATTATAATATTGCATGTAACCAAGATTTTGTCACTTTCAAGGCGCACAAGGGAATCTCTAGAAAGTTTCACGGTTAGCCTAATATGTTGCTCCTTGGTTTTCTATTTTTAACGGTGCCATATCTTATTTTTTCATTCAACGTATTTGCACAAGTAAATGATATAGATACTCAAACTTGCAATGGTACACTTTGTGGTAAAGATGTGAGAGAGGAGACCGCCAGCCACCTCCACCCCACACACACCAAGCCCTCTACCATGTAGCCCCACCCATGAGGGTGTGCCGTATGCCCGTCCGGTTAAAGCGAGATGCCATTGATATGGGGGAGCCCGGCAGCGTTGGCGTTAAATTTGAGTGATAAGGTATGGGAGAGGAGGTGGCGGGGCGAGACCATGCTAGGCTGTTGGAGACGAGGCGCCTCTAGCTATTATGATTAATTAATTATTTTAGATACATATAGCTTTTTAGATAAGAGTAACTTACGGAGAAAAATATCCTAACACCGATGATGCTTTACTTGAAGGGAACCAAGACTTACCGAGTTTTACATAATCAAAGGAAGAATCATCCTTCTAAAATGACCATAATTAAAGGGTGTATTATTTAATTTGCAAGGTGAGGATTCTATATTGCATATTTTTTGTATACTGGCGTGGAATCTTGGTGATAATGATTAATAGTGCTCTTGTAGGATGGTTACACGCTAAGGATTGTTTGGTACATTTTCTTAAGTAGTGAGCAAATGAAGTCAAAGACAACATATATATACTCCCTCCATTCCACGAAAGTTGTGTGGGATTTGTCAAAATTTAAACATATCTATATACTATTTAGTGTCGAGAAACAACTGAATTTTGACAAATCTCACATAACTTTCATGAGACGGAGGGAAGTATTGTACGAGAATATCTAAAGTGTGTCAACGAATAGATATTGGTTGACGAAGTTTAAGTAAAGTGGAATCTTAATATTTTTACATCCTTTTTGTACATATAAATATTTACGTGCATTACATGTACTGTGGATGAAAAAAAAAGACCGTAGCAACGCACGGGCATTCAACTAGTCAATATAGTATTTAAATTGCAATGGTTATTTAAATCACATGAGATGATAAATCTCATTTAAATCATTTTTCTCAAATGATAAATGTGAAGTGTTGACCTTGGTCAACATGGGATCATCCCTGGTTATTTGAGAAGATTAAATCTTAAGAAGAATTCAATGAGAGGAATTAATTCTCCAAACCAAAAAGAAACCCTAATCCCAATTTTCAATGAGAGGAAATTATTCTCCTAATACTAAATAAAGAAAACCTAGCATAATTTGTGAATAAATGTTAAGTAATGATGCTAGATCAATTGTGTGAGCCATTAAGGCTAATTAAGAATACCTAAGTGTTGTTTGGTAATTGTATCCTCGAATTCGTTTATAGACGCTAGTACCGGAGACTATCAAGAGGAAGAGGTTTTCTACCAAGAGGAAGAGCAAGAGAACTTTGATCACATCACCAATCAAGGCAAGCTATTACCAATGCAAGCTAGACTAATGCAAACTATTTTGGTTGCAAGTTTATATTCTTGCAAAGTGCAACGCTCTACAAGAGCAAGGCACCATTACATTTTACTTTATGAGCCTATCCCAAGTTTTTACTTTACAAGCTTTACTTGATTTTATTTATCAAAGTTACTTTCGATTTATGATTCACTTGATTCAGCTATAGAGTAGTACAAGAACATCACACTTAGCCTAGCAAGCTCCAAGATACTTAGCACCCCTCATAACTAGTTGCTAGTGCTCAATATTAAAAGTGACTACTCTAGTTGGGAACTTGTGAATTGAAATGACTTTGAAAACCTTGGAATGATGAGTCATTCTATTGAGAGATTTTGAAGGTGAATATGACTGGTGAATGACTTGGTGAATTTTACAAAAACACTGATGGTTGGGTTCGGATGCGATACCATTCCAATTTTACAAGTACCCCCACAATACCCGAATCTGGGTAAGGCTTAGCTGGAAACTTATGTATTTTAATATGGGTTCCCTCTGAACAAGCGTCATAGGGGTTATGCCGAGGCTGCCTCCATTGTATGTGAAATGACGTGAAATGAGGTGAATGTACTACCCAAGCCCTGTGCAGTTCCCGGGTTGACGGTTTGTTTTCACCGGGAGGCCAAGCTCATGGGGAGAGGTGCCTATACTAGAGTATGTAAATGAAAGGTTAGGACTGGTAGTTCGCGTACTGCGTACGATAAATCAGGGCCAGTTACCCCTGACGAACTATTGCAATTGTTGTGGCACAAGTGTACAACCTCTGCAGAGTTTAACCTATTCGAATAGCCGCGTCCGCGGTTATGGACAGTTGGGGAAGCCATACTGTTCCGTCATCAGAACTTTTCTAAAAATATGAATGGTGAATGGTGATTTGAATTGAAAGGTGACTTTGACTTTGAATCACAACTGAGTTGTGGGAATGACACTAATGTTCCCACTTGAGTTAGTTAAATGAAGAGGCTTTGATTATTAAAGTGCTTATGAAATAAAACTGGCTTTATGCAAATAAAACTAGAGCTTAGAACCCCCTTACTATAGTTGATAGTGCTTACCTTAGTATTAGTTTGCGAGTACTTTAAAGTACTCATGGCTGTGTCCCTGGCTATTCAAATGGCCAGAATATGAAGACGAGTACCAGAACCCGGAAGAAGGACAGCAGGACGCCTACGACAACTAGGATCACTCCTGGCGTCAATAGTTGCCTGTGGAATAGATGGACTACTACTACGCTACTTTTGCTTCCGCTATGTGTTATGTAATGGATCAATAGAACTCCTATTATTAGTGAACATTCCGTTCGCTGACTTAGAAGCCCTCGTAGACTCAGCCATACAGATGGAAGGAAAGCTGCATCAGGCCAATGAGAACCGCAAGCGCAGAATGATGAACCAGAATGGAACCCACCATACCCAGAAGTACCGCAACAACTCCTCTGGAGGATTCACCCCAAGATACAACAAGCCCCCTGCTCAGAATTATCGCCCCAACTACACCAACAACAACGGAGGACCACCGAAGCCCGGAGGCAGCAACAACAACAACAACCACAACAACAACAACCACCACAACAGCAACAACAACAATGGAAACAACAACAACACCAATACTGCCCCAAGGACTGGAAGCAATGCTACCCCCATCATCCCCAAAGACAAGGCAACAATCAACTGCTATGAATGTGGAGTTGTGGGTCACTACTCCAACGAGTGCCCCAAGAAGCTTGCCAAGATTGCCGCCAATACCGCTGCACCTGCTCAGCAACAGCGTCGCTTCGCAGGTAGAAGGAACCAGAACAACAACAACGGCCGCCTCTACCACATGACTGCCACTGAAGCTCAGGAAGCACCCCAGACCATGCCAAGTATGTATTCCTATTAATCAAATGCTCAATCTCTCTTAGGAACCTAACTTTTCTTAAAATCTCGGGACGAGATTTGTTTAAGGGGGAAGGGTTTGTAACATCCCAAAAATTTCAAAATAAAACAAATGAATTTCCCTAGTTCCAAATTTTGGAACCAACAGAAACTTTTATTAAATTAAGTGTGATACATAGTGATCTTGCTTAATCCTTGTGCTATTGCCATGATTGCTTGCTAAAGTAGTTTGAAATAATCTTAAACCCAAAACCTCACCCCTCTTTTCACCATCCTAGTTAAAATAAAATAAAAGGAAATTAAATAAGAAAAAGGCATATGTGCCTATGGCTATTTTTATAAATCTTTACCCTAAGCCTTTCTACTTTTCTTAGAGGTTTGGAAAACCTTCATACACCTTACCTAGTACTTATCAAACCCAATCCAAGTTGATCCCAAAGAAAATAAAAAAGAAACTAAAAATGCCATAGAAGCATATGAGAGTAAAATAGCAAATGTGCGAATTTAAGAATCTTGACCCTAAGACTTGTTGTGAATGGTGGGATCACTCCTATATACCATTTCAACCCTCAACCACACCAATTGGGGCAAGCCAAGTCAAATTAAAACTCAAATGCAACATATGCATAGAGGCATATGTGACACATAGCCATAATAACCAATTCTTGTTCTATGACTTTAAACCTTGACCAAATGATGTGAAACCATATCTAAACTTAATATAACACTAAATTGACCCTAACCCATGCCCAAGTAAAGCAAAGGGAACAAATTACAAGACTAATGAAATTTGACACATCACCTCTTATGTGTTAAGGCCATTTTTGCAAATCTTTGAACTAGACCATTTGGAATGGGTTCAATGGTTTGAAAATGTTTCTAAACTAATAAGACTCACATTAGAGTCAAGAAAAGTCAAATCAAATGGAGGGAAATCAAATAGTGAGAAAATCCCAATTTCACTCACATACCCATAAGGCCAATTTTGCAAATCTTCACCAAAGGCCGCCATTGCTTGATCTATTGCTTGGAGAATACTTATATATGATAAACAAACACAAATGCATCAAAGAAACCAGAATCAAATCCAAGAAAATCTCAAAACCAACATACATGTGATAATGGTCAAAATTGAGTTTTATAAAATGTTCCTCACTTTACCCCTCTGGTTTGGACTTTTCTTCAACCAAACTTGGTCAACTATTGCCATGTCATCCAAGACCTTGTCAAGGTGAACAACTTTCATGTTGACCACACATGCTAACTTTGACCAGGTTGACCAGAATAAGTTTGACAAGAGGTGACTTTGAAATAAGGAGAAGATAACCCCAAATTTGAATTCTCACAATTCTTCACCAAAATGAACACCACCACCACCATTCTATTACATTAAATATATAATTGAGCTCCACCAAAAAGAATTGCAAAATTCCACAAAGATCTTCATGCGGCCATAACATCAAACACCTTGCAGGCACAATTCTGAAAATGCAACACATCCTAATATCCTCTGGATTTTTGCCTAAACCCCTTTCTATCTTTGATCATTGCCACTCCTGTACCTCCTCTGCATCAAGCCCTGCCTTTGGCACTGAGTAAAGTGGAGCTATGATCACCCTTTTCTTCCATGCCATGTACCATGCCGGCCACATTCACTCCCTTTCTCTCTGGCCCCTTTCTCACACGCTCACCTTGTCCTGGAGATGCTCCTACACTTGCTGATCATGATCATGCACGAATGGAGCAAAGCAACACACACCATTGGCCAGAAACCGCATGCCCAGTACCACGCCACGGCATGCCAGCGCACGCGGTGAGCGCGCCCAGACAACGCCCTGGACGCGCCAGAGCGCACGCTGTGCCGTCGCCTCAGTCCTCCCCCGCAGCCCTCCCTCTGCAACAAGCTTCGCCATCATCTTCTCTACCTCCTAGACATCCGCACTAGCCCGCGGAGGAACCATCACCGTCGCCATGATCAGAAGATTGGCTGTCAGTACTGTCCTCGTCGCAGAAGCTATCTGAGCGATCCCATCATCCCCTGGACTCGCTAGCTACTCCTTGAGCCTCGCCTAGACGTCGCCTACACGACGCGCACCTCGCCTTGCCCTTTCGCAGCCCGTAGCACCATTGTCATCGTCGACCCCTTCGCCGCATCCACGGCCCTCTCACCATCCTATAAATAGAGGAGCTCCGAGCTACCTTTCTTCACACAATCTGCTCCCCTCTCATCCTTGCCTCTTCTCCACCCACCAATTTGACACCACCTCGCCGGAGCAGCTCCAATCGCAAGCTCGTCGCCGCCGGAGCCCGCAGATCATCTACATTGACTGGAGCCTCGCCAAGCTCCGCCGCTGTACCAGGAGCCTCTACACCCTCGCCAACGTCGCCTCGTACCTCTCCCTCGATCGCCGGCGGCCTGGAACGCTCTCCGACCCCCTACCTCCACCGCCAGTACATCCTCCTCTCGCCGGAGAAGAAGATCAACCTCAGCCGTGCGATCATTTTCTAATCCGACGGTCGACATTGCCAGGTACCGTTTCGGTGAAGTAAAGTCACTGACGTGTGGGACCCGATGTCAGCAGGCCCGAATCGTTACTGGGCTGCTTCTCTGTTTAAACCATTTCGGCCCATCCAGTTTCCCGCCTAGCCCACTTAGGTTTATTTCAAATAATTAGTTTCATCTAAATTCAAATACTGGTGCCCCATTCAAATTTGAATAACTTTCAAACTACTGCACCAAATTTAGTAAACTACATATCTCTGGAAAGCCCATGAAATTATCTACATTTTTCCACTGGCCTCAATCTCATATCTTGTGTAGATTTTGAATAGCAAAAATAACAAAACATAGACTTTTCAGTATTCAAATAAATCTTAAAAATCAACCAATTTGAATTTTGAAGTGAATCCAATTGCAATAATTCACATTTCACCAACTCTAATTTACTATGTAAAAAGATGATATGGGTGCTGTACATGATCATGGGCTAGAAGCAAAATATTGGCTATGTAGTCAATACTAGTCCATTTAAACTATTTCAAATTTTAGGAATTTAAATCTATGAGGTGTAGCACCTCATTTAAATCATTTTCTCAAGTGTTGTGAAGTAATGTGATGACCTCTACTGCATAGGCTCATTCTTGCTCACTTGTAGAATTTAAATCAATATAGTATTTAAATCGCAATGGTTATTTAAATCACATGAGATGATAAATCTCATTTAAATCATTTTTCTCAAATGATAAGTGTGAAGTGTTGACCTTGGTCAACATGGGATCATCCCTGGTTATTTGAGAAGATTAAATCTTAAGAATAATTCAATGAGAGGAATTAATTCTCCAAACCAAAAAGAAACCCTAATCCCAATTTTCAATGAGAGGAAATTATTGTCCTAATACTAAATAAAGAAAACCTAGCATAATTTGTGAATAAATGTTAAGTAATGATGCTAGATCAATTGTGTGAGCCATTAAGGCTAATTAAGAATACCTAAGTGTTGTTTGGTAATTGTATCCTCGTATTCGTTTATAGACGCTAGTACCGGAGACTATCAAGAGGAAGAGGTTTTCTACCAAGAGGAAGAGCAAGAGAACTTTGATCACATCACCAATCAAGGCAAGCTATTACCAATGCAAGCTAGACTAATGCAAACTATTTTGGTTGCAAGTTTATATTCTTGCATAGTGCAAAGCTCTACAAGAGCAAGGCACCATTACATTTTACTTTATGAGCCTATCCCAAGTTTTTACTTTACAAGCTTTACTTGATTTTATTTATCAAAGTTACTTTTGATTTATGATTCACTTGATTTAGCTATAGAGTAGTACAAGAACATCACACTTAGCCTAGCAAGCTCCAAGATACTTAGCACCCCTCATAACTAGTTGCTAGTGCTCAATATTAAAAGTGACTACTCTAGTTGGGAACTTGTGAATTGAAATGACTTTGAAAACCTTGGAATGATGAGTCATTCTATTGACAGATTTTGAAGGTGAATATGACTAGTGAATGACTTGGTGAATTTTACAAAAACACTGATGGTTGGGTTCGGATGCGATACCATTCCAATTTTACAAGTACCCCCACAATACCTGAATCTGGGTAAGGCTTAGCTGGAAACTTATGTATTTTAGTATGGGTTCCCTCTGAACAAGCGTCATAGGGGTTATGTCGAGGCTGCCTCCATTGTATGTGAAATGACGTGAAATGAGGTGAATGTACTACCCAAGCCCTGTGCAGTTCCCGGGTTGACGGTTTGTTTTCACCGGGAGGCCAAGCTCATGGGGAGAGGTGCCTATACTAGAGTATGTAAATGAAAGGTTAGGATTGGTAGTTCGCGTACTGCGTACGATAAATCAGGGCCAGTTACCCCTGACGAACTATTGCAATTGTTGTGGCACAAGTGTACAACCTCTGCAGAGTTTAACCTATTCGAATAGCCGCGTCCGCGGTTATGGACAGTTGGGGAGGCCATACTGTTCCGTCATCAGAACTTTTCTAAAAATATGAATGGTGAATGGTGATTTGAATTGAAAGGTGACTTTGACTTTGAATCACAACTGAGTTGTGGGAATGACACTAATGTTCCCACTTGAGTTAGTTAAATGAAGAGGCTTTGATTATTAAAGTGCTTATGAAATAAAACTGGCTTTATGCAAATAAAACTAGAGCTTAGAACCCCCTTACTATAGTTGATAGTGCTTACCTTAGTATTAGTTTGCGAGTACTTTAAAGTACTCATGGCTGTGTCCCTGGCTATTCAAATGGCCAGACTATGAAGATGAGTACCAGAACCCGGAAGAAGGACAGCAGGACGTCTATGACAACTAGGATCACTCCTGACGTCAACAGTTGCCTGTGGAATAGATGGACTACTACTACGCTACTTCCGCTTCCGCTATGTGTTATGTAATGGATCAACAGAACTCCTATTATTGTAATAAGACTGGATCATGTGATCCTTTATTTGTAAGACGATTATGGTATGTAATGAATGATGTGTGGTGATATCAATCTATTATGTCTCGCAAAAACAATATTCCTGGGATTGCGATGAATGGCATAATAGGCATCTGGACTTAGAAATCCGGGTGTTGACAAATCATAGGTTTAACCAAGATTTAAACAAGTTTAAAACTTGAAAATGAAAAATTAAGCATGGATCCTTCTTAGTCACTCCAAAATGAAGCTTTTGGGAGGCTTTTCAAATGTCCATGTTTGAAACCCAAAACCACTTCTCTTCATGCTTGACTTCATAAGACAGATGAGTTTAGGGTTAGGGGGTGTAGATACATGATTTT
Source organism: Lolium perenne (assembly GCF_019359855.2). Taxonomy (NCBI): domain Eukaryota; kingdom Viridiplantae; phylum Streptophyta; class Magnoliopsida; order Poales; family Poaceae; genus Lolium; species Lolium perenne. The sequence continues at coordinate 142,930,231 of NC_067245.2, forward strand.
TCTGGTTTAAATAGGTCTAGAACTTGTTTATCAAGTTGAATGGCTTACTATGTGACATAAGAAGACTATGTGCTTTGGTTTTTCATTTTTTGATTTTTTCAATTTTTTTTATGCCCATTTGAATCTTGGTCAAATCCTAGGTTTGAACAAGATTTAAACAAGTTTAAAACATGAAAATGAAAAAGTAAGCATGAATCCTTCTTAGTCACTCCGAAATGAAGCTTTTGGGAGGTTTTCGAAATTTCCATGTTTTAAAACCCAAACCACTTCTCTTCATGCTTGACTTCATAAGACAGAGTTTAGGGTTAGGGGGTATACATGATTTTTCTGGTTTGAATATGGCTAGACATTGTTTATCAACTAGAATGCTTACTATATGACATAAGAAGACTATGTGCTTTGGTTTTCCATTTTTTCTGATTTTGTTCTGGATTTTTATGCCCATTTGAATCTTGGTCAAATCCTAGGTTTGACATAAGATTTAAACAAGTTTAAAACATGAAAATGAAAAGGTAAGCATGGATCCTTCTTATTAGTCACTATAAAATGAAGCTTTTTGGAGGTTTGTGAAATTCCCATGTTTGAAACCCAGAATCACTTCTCTTCATGCTTTTGACTTCATAAGACAGAGTTTAGGGTTCGGGGGTAGATACATGATTTGTATGGTTTGAATATGTATAGACCTTGTTTATCAACTTGGATGCTTAATATATGACACAAGAATACTATGTGCTTTGGTTTATCATTTTTTTGATTTTTTTGAATTGTTATACCCATTTGAACCTTGGTCAAATCCTAGGTTTGAATTGTTATACTATATTCAAGCCCACAAATACAAGGTTTAGGGTTAGGGTGTAGATATATGATTTTTCTAGTTTGAATATGTCTAGACCTTGTTTATCAACTAGAATGCTTACTATATGACATAAGAACACTATGTGCTTTGGTTTTTCATTTTTTTTTCATTTTTTGAATTTTCTATGCCCATTTGAATCTTAGTCAAATCCTAGGTTTGACAAGATTTAAACAAGTTTAAAACATGAAAAAGAAAGAGTAAGCATGGATCTTTCTTAGTCACTCCCAAATGTACCAATTTATAGATGAGTTAACTTGGCTTCATGGGAAAATAATGTCATGTAATTGAGTTAACTTGGCTTTCCTACCTTGAATCCATAGGAAACTTTGTACTAATACTGTATAATAATCACCCGAGTTTTTACACCAACGGGTATGTCACTTACGTGACCATGCATGAGGTCCCACACATTAGTGAGCACAAGTCACGTGCAGTAGGTACGCAAACTCCCAACCATCTTCTTTGTCAAGAGAAGACGCACCAGGATACGTACTGGAAGTCTCTGGGTCCTTCGGTTGTCCCTCTCACGCAAAAACAACTCTCTCATTCTCTTCTAGGCCTCCTCGCTCGCTCGCAGCCTCGCACCTCCTGTGCACTGACAAACCCTGCACAACCAGAAAAAGGATAGCCTCCCTCGCAGCCCTGCACCTCCTTCCCCGTGACTGCTCTCCCTTCTTCTCCTTCCGAGTGATCCCTCTTCCTCCGAGTTTCACTGGACGGGGAAACACACATGTGCTGCATAGCAATAATAAAAAAGTAAAAAATTGACCTATGAATCTATGATTAAATAGGTCAAATCCTGGGTTTGACCAAGGTTTAAACAAGTTTAAAACATGAAAATTAATAGGTAAGCATGGATCCTTCTTAGTCACTCTAAAATTAAGCTTTCGGGAGGTTTTTGAAATTTCCATGTTTGAAACCCAAATCCACTTCTCTTCATGCTTGACTTCAGAAGACAAAGTATAGGGTTATGCATGGGTAGATACATGATTTTTCTTGTTAGAATATGTCTAGATCTTGTTTATCAACTTGAATGCTTACTATATGACATAAGAAGGCTATATATGTGCTTTGGTTTTTCATTTTTTGGTTTTTTTTGAATTTTTTATGCCCATTTAAATCTTGGTCAAATCCTATGTTTGACCAAGATTTAAACAAGTTTAAAACATGAAAATGAAAAGGTAATCATGCATGGATCCTTCTTAGTCACACTGTCGAATGAAGCTTTTGGGAGGTTTTTGAAATTTCCATGTTTGAAACCCAAAACCACTTCTCTTCATGCTTGACTTCATAAGACAAAGTTTAGGGTTAGGTGTAGATACACTTTTTTTGGTTTGAATATGTGTAGACCTTGTTTATCAACTAATGCTTACTATATTACATAAGAAGGCTATGTTCTTTGGTTTTTCATTTTTCTATTTTTTTTCTAATTTTTTATGCCCATTTGAATCTTGGTCAAATCCTAGGTTTGACCAAGATTTAAACAAGTTTAAAACATGAAAATGAGAAGGTAAGCCTGGATCTTTCTTAATCACTCTAAAATGAAGCTTTTGGGAGGTTTTTGAAATTTCCATGTTTGAAACCCAAATCCACTTCTCTTCATGCTTGACTTCAGAAGACAAAGTATAGGGTTATGCATGGGTAGATACATGATTTTTTCTGGTTTGAATATGTATAGACCTTGTTTATCAACTTGAATGCATACTATATGACATAAGAATACTATTTGCTTTGCCTTTTCATTTTTCTAATTTTTTTAATTGTTAAACCCATTTGAATCTTGGTCAAATCCTATGTTTGACCAAGATTGAAACAAGTTTAAAACATCAAAATGGAAAGGTAAGCATGAATCATTCTTAAGTATTCACTCTAAAATGAAGCTTTTGGGAGGTACTTGAAATTTAATGTTTGTAACCCAAACCACTTCTCTTCATGTTTGACTTCATAAGACAGAGTTTATGGTTAAGGGTAGATAGATGATTTTTCTAGTTTGAATATTTCTAGACCTTGTTTATCAACTTGAATGCTTACTATATGACATAAGAATACTAAGTGCTTTGCTTTCTCATTTTTCTAATTTTTTAAATTGTTAAACCCATTTGAATCTTGGTCAAATCCTAGGTTTGACCAAGATTGAAACAAGTTTAAAACATCAAAATGGAAAGGTAAGCATGAATCATTCTTAATTATTCACTCTAAAATGAATCTTTTGGGAGGTACTTGAAATTTTATGTTTGAAACCCAAAACCACTTCTCTTCATGTTTGACATCATAAGATAGAGTTTATGGTTAAGGGTAGATAGATGATTTTTCTAGTTTGAATATGTCTAGACCTTGTTTATCAACTTGAATGCTTACTATAAGACAAAGTTTAGGGTTAGGGGTAGATACATTTTTTTGGTTTGAATATGTCGTCTAGACCTTGTTTATCAACTAATGCTTACTATATTACATACGAAGGCTATGTTATTTGGTTTTTCATTTTTTCTGTTTTTTTTTTCTAAATTTTTATGCCCATTTGAATCTTGGTCAAATCCTATGTTTGACCAAGATTTAAACAAGTTTAAAACATGAAAATGAAAAGGTAAGCCTGGATCCTGCTTAAGTAGTCACTGTAAAATGAAGCTTTTGGGAGGTTTGTGAAATTTCCATGTTTGAAACCCAAAACCACTTAAGATAGAGTTTATGGTTAGGTGTAGATACATGATTTTTCTTGTTTGAATATGTCTAGACCTTGTTTATCAACTTGAATTCTTACTATATGTCATAAGAAGGATATATATGTACTTTGGGTTTTCATTTTTTGATTTTTTTTGAATTTTTTATGCCCATTTAAATCTTGGTCAAATCCTAGGTTTGACCAAGGTTTAAACAAGTTTAAAACATCAAAATTAAAAGGTAAGCATGAATCCTTTCTTAGTCACTCTAAAATGAAGGTACTTGAAATTTTTATGTTTGAAACCCAAAACCCTAGTTCTCTTCATATGTTTGACTTCATTAGACAGAGTTTAGGGTTAGGGGTAGATATGATACATGATATTTCTGGTTTGAATATGTCTAGACCTTGTTTATCAACTTGAATGCTTACTATATGACATAAGACGGCTATATATGTGCTTTGGTTTTTCATTTTTTGATTTTTTTCTGAATTTGTACGCCCATTTGAATCTTGGTCAAACCCTAGGGTTAATTTTAAACAAGTTTAAAACATGAAAATGAAAAGATAAGCATGGATCCTTCTTAGTCACTCTAAAATGAATCTTTTGGGAGGTTTTTGAAATTTCCATGTTTGAAATTAACCCAAAACCACTTCTCTTCATGCTTGGCTTCATAAGAGAGAGTTTAGGGATAGGGGTAGATACATGCTTTTTCTGGTTTGAATATGTCTAGACCTTGTTTATCAACTAGAATGTTTACTATATGACATATATAAGAAGACTGTGTGCTTTGGTTTTTCATTTTTTTTTTGAATTTTTTGAATTTTGTTTGCACATTTGAATCTTGGTCAAATCCTATGTTCGACCAAGGTTAAAACAAGTTTAAAACATGGCTATGAAAAGGTAAGCATTGATCCTTCTTAGTCACTCTAAAATGAAGCTTTTGGGAGGTTTTTGAAATTTCCATGTTTGAAACCCAAAATCACTTCTCTTCATGCTTGGCTTCATAAGACAGAGATTAGGGTTAGTGGTAGATACATGCTTTTTTCTGGTTTGAATATGTCTAGACCTTGTTTATCAACTTGAATGCTTACTATATATATGACATAAGAAGGCTACATTCTTCGGTTTTTCATTTTTTCTGATTTTTTATGCCCATTTGAATCTTGGTCAAATCCTAGGATTGACCAAGATTTAAAAAAGTTTAAAACATGAAAATGAAAAGGTAAGCCTGGATCCTCCTTAGTCACTGTTTACTGAAGCTTTTGGGAGGTTTGTGAAATTTCCATGTTTGAAACCCAAAACCACTTAAGACAGTGTTTATGGTTAGGTGTAGATACATGATTTTTTTGGTTTGAATATGTCTAGACCTTGGTTATCAACTTGAATGCTTACTATATATTACATAAGAAGGCTATGTTCTTTGGTTTTTCGTTTTTTCTGTTTTTCCTTATTTTTTATGCCCATTTGAATCTTGGTCAAATCCTAGGTTTGACCAAGATTTAAACAAGTTTAAAATATGAAAATGAAAAGGTAAGTCTGGATCCTTCTTAATCACTCTAAAATGAAGCTTTTGGGAGGTTTTTGAAATTTCCATGTTTGAAACCCAAAACCACTTCTCTTCATATTTGACTTCATAAGACATAGTTTAGGGGTTAGGGCTAGATACATGATTTTTCTGGTTTGAATATGTCTAGACCTTTTTTATCAACTTGAATGCTTACTATATGACATAAGAATACTATGTGCTTTGCTTTTTCATTTTTATAATTTTTTTAATTGTTAAACCCATTTGAATCTTGGTCAAATCCTAGGTTTGACCAAGATTGAAACAAGTTTAAAACATCAAAATGGAAAGGTAAGCATGAATCATTCTTAAGTATTCACTCTAAAATGAAGCTTTTGGGAGGTACTTGAAATTTTATGTTTGTAACCCAAACCACTTCTCTTCATGTTTGACTTCATAAGACAGAGTTTATGGTTATGGGTAGATAGATGATTTTTCTAGTTTGAATATGTCTAGACCTTGTTTATCAACTTGAATGCTTACTATATGACATAAGAATACAATGTGTTTTGCTTTTTCATTTTTCTAATTTTTTTAATTGTTAAAACCATTTGAATCTTGGTCAAATCCTAGGTTTGACCAAGATTGAAACAAGTTTAAAACATCAAAATGGAAAGGTAAGCATGAATCATTCTTAATTATTCACTCTAAAATGAAGCTTTTGGGAGGTACTTGAAATTTCCATGTTTGAAACCCAAAACCACTTCTCTTCATGTTTGACTTCATAAGACAGAGTTTATGGTTAAGGGTAGATAGATGATTTTTCTAGTTTGAATATGTCTAGACCTTGTTTATCAACTTGAATGCTTACTATAAGACAAAGTTTAGGGTTAGGGGTAGATACATTTTTTTTGGTTTGAATATGTCGTCTAGACCTTGTTTATCAGCTAATGCTTACTATATTACATAAGAAGGCAATGTTATTTGGTTTTTCATTTTTTCTTTTTTTTCTAAATTTTTATGCCCATTTGAATCTTGGTCAAATCCTAGGTTTGACCAAGATTTAAACAAGTTTAAAACATGAAAATAAAAAGGTAAGCCTGGATCCTGCTTAAGTAGTCACTGTAAAATGAAGCTTTTGGGTGGTTTGTGAAATTTCCATGTTTGAAACCCAAAACCACTTAAGATAGAGTTTATGGTTAGGTGTAGATACATGATTTTTCTTGTTTGAATATGTCTAGACCTTGTTTATCAACATGAATGCTTACTATATGACATAAGAAGGCTATATATGTGCTTTGGGTTTTCATTTTTTGATTTTTTTCTAATTTTTTATGCCCATTTAAATCTTGGTCAAATCCTAGGTTCGACCAAGGTTTAAACAAGTTTAAAACATGAAAATGAAAAGGTAAGCATGAATCCTTTCTTAGTCACTCTAAAATGAAGGTACTTGAAATTTTTATGTTTGAAACCCAAAACCCCAGTTCTCTTCATATGTTTGACTTCATAAGACAGAGTTTAGGGTTAGGGGTAGATGTGATACATGATATTTCTGGTTTGAATATGTCTAGACCTTGTTTATCAACTTGAATGCTTACTATATGACATAATAAGGCTATATATGTGCTTTGGTTTTTCATTTTTTGATTTTTTCTGAATTTTTACGCCCATTTGAATCATGGTCAAATCCTAGGTTTGACCAAGGTTTAAACAAGTTTAAAACATGAAAATGAAAAGGTAAGCATGGATCCTTCTTAGTCACTCTAAAATGAATCTTTTGGGAGGTTTTTGAAATTTCCATGTTTGAAATTAAACCAAAACCACTTCTCTTCATGCTTGGATTCATAAGACAGAGTTTAGGGTTAGGGGTAGATACATGCTTTTTCTGGTTTGAATATGTCTAGACCTTGTTTATCAACTAGAATGTTTACTATATTACATATATAAGAAGACTATGTGCTTTGGTTTTTCATTTTTTTGAATTTTTTGAATTTTGTATGCCCATTTGAATCTTGGTCAAATCCTAGGTTCTACCAAGGTTAAAACAAGTTTAAAACATGGCTATGAAAAGGTAAGCATGGATCCTTCTTAGTCACTCTAAAATGAAGCTTTTGGGAGGTTTTTGAAATTTCCATGTTTGAAACCCAAAATCACTTCTCTTCATGCTTGGCTTCATAAGACAGAGATTAGGGTTAGGGGTAGATACATGCTTTTTCTGGTTTGAATATGTCTAGACCTTGTTTATCAACTTGAATGCTTACTATATATATGACATAAGAAGGCTATGTTCTTTGGTTTTTCATTTTTTCTGATTTTTTACGCCCATTTGAATCTTGGTCAAATCCTAGGATTGACCAAGATTTAAACAAGTTTAAAACATGAAAATGAAAAGGTAAGCCTGGATCCTCCTTAGTCACTGTTTAATGAAGCTTTTGGGAGGTTTGTGAAATTTCCATGTTTGAAACCCAAAACCACTTAAGACAGAGTTTATGGTTAGGTGTAGATACATGATTTTTTTGGTTTGAATATGTCTAGACCTTGTTTATCAACTTGAATGCTTACTATATATTACATAAGAATGATATGTTCTTTGGTTTTTCGTTTTTTCTGTTTTTTCCTGATATTTTTTATGCCCATTTGAATCTTGCTCAAATCCTAGGTTTGACCAAGATTTAAACAAGTTTAAAACATGAAAATGAAAAGGTAAGTCTGGATCCTTCTTAATCACTCTAAAATGAAGCTTTTGGGAGGTTTTTGAAATTTCCATGTTTGAAACCCAAAACCACTTCTCTTCATATTTGACTTCATAAGACATAGTTTAGGGGTTAGGGCTAGATACATGATTTTCCTGGTTTGAATATGTCTAGACCTTGTTTATCAACTTGAATGCTTACTATATGATATATGCAGATCTTGATAATCCATATCAATCATTTTAGAAGTGATAAGGTAGGAGTAGTTAAATTTAATCCATCAAATATGTACCATGGTGATTTTATATGCAGCTGGGCACCAGACATCACGTGCACACTATATCAATGCGCAACAGTACTTGCTCCAGAAAACCCACATTTTTGTACCTGGACGTTACGCTAAAATGAACTGCGAAAACAACGAACATCACTTTTGTAGTACTGTACTCGGTACTCCGTACTTGCTCCAGATAATCCCCATTGCTTCACTACTACAGTTGTACCCTGGCGCGCATTCATTGTTTCCCCTGACTATTCAGAGCTTTGGACGTCCATCAGAGTAGTAGTTGTCAGTAGTACAGTACTGCTAGCTCGATTAATGGCGTGCTATAAAATTCTATACTAGCCGACAGATGTCCATTCCTCGGGTTGCGCGCTAGAGCCTTCGAAGAGAAGGTAGCTGCTCTGTCCCATTGATTTACGGTGGACGGACAGGATAGAACGTCTATGTGTTGAAGCATACGTACTACTCCGGACCGCTCTCGATTCATTTGCTTCTGCTCCCGAGTCCTGACCAGGGACTGAGATCCAGTGACTTCAGTAAGAGGTCACCATGCGACTTTACACACGTGAGCCATTCGATCAAGATCCAACGCTCGCGGTTGATCCAAATTTCGAACTTAAACTAAACTAAATTTTTAAATGGACTGGAACTTTCCGAGAATACTCAAGGGAATATATACGTCTTAATGTAAAGTTTTTTTTCGATAAAGGAATTTTCTTTTTTTTCTAAGCAACATAAATTTTAATTTCAAATTTTAGATCAACCCTGTGCGTTGGATCTTATTCTGATGGCTCGTATAGGTAAAGTTCATGGTAACTTCTGTTGGGTCAAGTCACTGGATCTGAGTTCGCAAGGGAGCCCCCTCTCGGCCGTTTATTTAGGATGGGCGGACCAGGTTGATCGAAGCGAGGGCAGGAGATGGATGTCTGGTTTTAATAGGGGGGAGTACTTCTTCCATTCCCTTCTTGCTTCACTTCCAGTCTCCTTCCACTTCCAGTGATGCCTCCGAAGTCAAGGCCACCATCTCGCTTGAAGAAGCACCATCTAGTGTTGACCAGGGACACGGAGAGTTCCCGCCGGCGGTCTATCCAGATGTTGTCCGCGAGAAAGGACCCGCCAGAAAACGAAGGCCCTGCTTCACGCTCGTCTCAGAATGGCGTCCGTCGTGCGGTCGAAGATTCCTGGTTGGTTTCCATCGCCATGTTTCTTGATTCTTCCTGGCCCGGAGGTCCCAACTCTTTATTCCGTATTAATCCTTTTTATACATATCTCAATGCCCCACGACGCACCCTGCTATCTTCTCATGACGACTTCAACCCCTATCTCCTGCGCTTAGAGGTTACCACTGATTGGATATTTTCGTCTTCCTCTCGTCACTTTGTTTGGTACTGATGATATTGCCATGCAGGAAGCATCGGTGTGTTTCAGAGATGAGCTTAAAACTCTCGTGGAACTCGCCTCCAACTTTCACGATGATCTCAATACTTTGAAGGACGAGGTCACCGGCCGGGGCAAGCTGCATGATGTGAGCATTCCATCAAGTGAGGAAACGAACACTGTCATCAAGAAGCTTAAGGGTGAGAATTTGATGCTTAAGATCGAGTGCGGCTTTCTTCGCGAAGAAAACATCGAGCTATCAAACAGGTGCGTTCAAGCTCTCAACGGGAGCCTCAACACCCAACATGATGCGGTGAAGAAGATGATGGATGACAGCATCTTGAAGAAAAACAATATGGTGGAGGACACACGCGGGATGGTCGATCCAATCCAGGCACCGCAGAAGGAAGTCGATGTGCTCCGAGTCCAGCCACCTTTGCGTAGGTCGCCGAGGCGCCCTCGCGCAGGTTGCTGAGGAGCGCACGTCGCCGAGTAGGCTGGGGGATAAGGAATTCCAGGGAGAGAAGCGGAATCACCACCTGACCTGATGGAGGGCCGCTCCGCTAGGTAGGCTGGGGGAGAGAAGCACTGACTATCATTGTTCTTTAGCTAGTCCTCCGACCCATATTACTTGATGTTAAAATGGATGTATCTACAACTGAAATATGTCAAGATACATATATTTCAACGTTTATATTGCCTAAGTCTTATTATCCATCCCTAAGCTGGGTCGCTTTTGTAACTACTGATTTGCAGATTCGACTCTTCTGACGAAAGATTTGTGGCCATGTGCCTTACAATTCTAGTTCCAACTGACATTATTTGTACTCGCTAAAAATGTATTATTCAGTACCCCCTCTGAATAATACTTTCGTAGTATGTGCTTCTAAAATTGTAGATGTTGATATTTTTTATGTAGAGTTCCTCAATCTTTTGAATTTTGACTTGGCTGAAAAAATATATGTATCGTAATTAGGGAAGGAGATAGTAGCAAGTTGGGTTGCATCTGGATTTGATGTTTGGCGTCACTCGAATCTCTGTTAATAGGATTTTTTTGTGAGAGGGACAACCGATACGCATCCTGATGCGTCTTTTCTTGACAAAGAAGATGGCTGGGAGTTTGCGTACCTATTGCACGTGACTTGTGCTCACTGAAGTGTGGGACCTCATAAGTGGGCACCACACGTAAGTGACAGGCCTGTTGGTGTAAAAACTCGATTGATTATTATAGTGCATTAGAAAAAAGTTTCCTATGGATTCAAGGGTAGGAAATCCAAGTTAACTCATTTACATGACATTATTTTTTCATGAAGCAAAGTTAACACATCTATCAATTGGTACATTTTGGAGTGACTAAGAAGGATCCAGGCTTACTTATTCGTTTTCACGTGTTAAACTTGTCTAAATCTTGGTCAAACCTAGGATTTGACCAAGATTCAAAAGGGTAGAAAAAAACAGAAAAATGAAAAACCAAATCACATACTCTGTCTTATGAAGTCAATCATGAAGAGAAGTAGTTTTGGGTTTCAAACATGGAAATTTCAAAAACCTCCCAAAAACTTCATTTTAGAGTGATTAAGAAGGATACATGCTTTCCTTTACATTTCATGTTTTAAACTTGTTTAAATTATCTTGGTCAAACCTAGGATTTGACAAGATTCAAATGGGCATCAAAATAAGAAAAAACAGAAAAATGAAAAACAAAAGCAAATAGTTTTCTTATGTCATATAGTAAGCATTAAAGTTGATAAACAAGGTCCAGACATAATCAAACCAGACAAATCATGTATATGTCTACCCTAACCCTAAACTCCGTCTTATGAAGTCAACCTTGGAAATTTCAAGAACATCCCAAAATCTTCATTTTAGAGTGACTAAGAAGGATACAGACTTCCCGTTTCATTTTCATGTTTTAAACTTGTTTAAATCTTGGTCAAACCTAGGATTTGACCAAGATTCAAATAAGTTAAAAACATGACAATGAAAAGTTAAGCATCGATCCTTTTTAGTCGCTCTAAAATGAAGCTTTTGGGAGGTTTTTGAAATTTCCATGTTTGAAACCCAAAACCACTTCTCTTCATGCTTGACTTCATAAGACAGAGTTTAGGGTTAGGGCTTAGTGGTAGATACATGATTTTTCTGGTTTGAATATGTCTAGACCTTGTTTATCAATTTGAATGTTTACTATATGACATATGAAGGCTATGTGCTTTGGTTTTTCATTCTTTCGATTTTTTTCTGAATTTTTATGCCCATTTGAATCTTGGTCAAATCCCATGTTTGACCAAGATTTAAACAAGTTTAAAACATGACAATGAAAAGGTAATTAATCCTGGATCCTTCTTAATTAATAAGTAAGACTAATTAAAATGAAGATTTTGGGAGGGTTTTTGAAATTTACATGTTTGAAACCCAAAACCACACTTCTCTTCATGCTTGACTTCATATATGAGATAGAGTTTAGGGTTAGGGGTACATGATTTGTCTGGTTTGAATATGTCTAGACCTTGTTTATGAACTTGAATGGTTACTATATGACATAAGAAGACTATGTGCTTTGGTTTTTTATTTTTTATTTTATGCCCATTTGAATATTGGTCAAATCCTAGGTTTGACCAAGATTTAAAAAAATTTAAAACATCAAAATGAAAAGGTAAGCCGGGATCCTTCTTAGTCACTCTAAAATGAAGCTTTTCTGAGGTTTTTGAAATTTCCGTGTTTGAAACCAAAAACCACTTGTCTTCATGCTTGACTTCGTAAGACAGAGTTTAGGGTTAGGGTAGATACATGATTTGTATTATTTGAATATGTCTAGACCTTGTTTATCAACTTTTGAATGCTTACTATATATATGACATAAGAAGACTATGTGCTTTTGTTTTTCATTTTTCTGATTTTTTTTAATTTTATGCCCATTTGAATCTTGGTCAAATCCTAGGTTTGACAATGATTTAAATAAGTTTAAAATATGAAAATGAAAAGGTAAGCATGGATCCTTGATGGCGTGTACATCACACGTCCGTTGGGAACCCCAAGAGGAAGGTGTGATGCGTACAGCGGCAAGTTTTCCCTCAGTATGAAACCAAGGTTTATCGAACCAGTAGGAGCCAAGAAGCACGTTGAAGGTTGATGGCGGCAAAGATGTAGTGCGGCGCAACACCAGGGATTCCGGCGCCAACGTGGAACCTGCACAACACAAACCAAGTACTTTGCCCCAACGAAACAGCGAGGTTGTCAATCTCACCTGCTTGCTGTAACAAAGGATTAGATGTATAGTGTGGATGATGATTGTTTGCAGAAAACAGTAGAACAGTATTGCAGTAGATTGTATTTCAGTATAGAGAATTGGACCGGGGTCCACAGTTCACTAGAGGTGTCTCTCCCATAAGATAAACAGCATGTTGGGTGAACAAATTACAGTTGGGCAATTGACAAATAAAGAGGGCATGACCATGCACATACATATTATGATGAGTATAGTGAGATTTAATTGGGCATTACGACAAAGTACATAGACCGCTATCCATCATGCATCTATGCCTAAAAAGTCCACCTTCAGGTTATCATCCGAACCCCCTCCAGTATTAAGTTGCTAACAACAGACAATTGCATTAAGTATTGCGCGTAATGTAATCAGTAGCTACATCCTCGAACATAGCACCAATGTTTTATCCCTAGTGGCAACAGCACATCCATAATCTTAGAGATTTCTGTCACTTCCCTAGATTCACGGAGACATGAACCCACTATCGAGCATAAATACTCCCTCTTGGAGTTACAAGCATCTACTTGGCCAGAGCATCTACTAGTAACGGAGAGCATGCAAGATCATAAACAACACATAGATATAAATTGATAATCAACATAACATGGTATTCTCTATTCATCGGATCCCAACAAACGCAACATATAGAATTACAGATAGATGATCTTGATCATGTTCGGCAGCTCACAAGACCCGACAATTAAGCACAATGGGGAGAAGAAAACCATCTAGCTACTGCTATGGACCCATAGTCCAGGGGTAGACTACTCACACATCACTCCGGAGGCGACCATGGCGGCGTAGAGTCCTCCGGGAGATGATTCCCCTCTCCGGCAGGGTGCCGGAGGCGATCTCCTGAATCCCCCGAGATGGGATTGGCGGCGGTGGCGTCTCTGGAAGGTTTTCCGTATCGTGGCTCTCGGTACTGGGGGTTTCGCGACGAAGGCTATTTGTAGGCGGAAGGGCAGGTCAGGGGGCCACATGAGGGGCCCACACTATAGGTCGGCGCGGCCAGGGCTTGGGCCGCGCCGCCCTATGGTGTGGCCACCTCGTGGCCCCACTTCGTCTCCTCTTCGGTCTTCTGGAAGCTTCGTGGCAAAATAGGACCCTGGGCGTTGATTTCGTCCAATTCCGAGAATATTTCCTTACTAGGATTTCTGAAACCAAAAACAGCAGAAAACAGCAACTGGCACTTCGGCATCTTGTTAATAGGTTAGTTCCAAAAAATGCACGAATATGACATAAAGTGTGCATAAAACATGTAGATATCATCAATAATGTGGCATGGAACATAAGAAATTATCGATACGTCGGAGACGTATCAGCATCCCCAAGCTTAGTTCCTGCTCGTCCCGAGCAGGTAAACGATAAACAAAGATAATTTCTGGAGTGACATGCCATCATAACCTTGATCATACTATTTGTAAAGCATATGTAGTGAATGCAGCGATCAAAACAATGTATATGACATGAGTAAACAAGTGAATCATATAGCAAAGACTTTTCATGAATAGTACTTCAAGACAAGCATCAATAAGTCTTGCATAAGAGTTAACTCATAAAGCAATAATTCAAAGTAGAGGTATTGAAGCAACACAAAGGAAGATGAAGTTTCAGCGGTTGCTTTCAACTTATAACATGTATATCTCATGGATATTGTCAACATAGAGTAATATAACAAGTGCAATATGCAAGTATGTAGGAATCAATGGACAGTTCACACAAGTGTTTGCTTCTTGAGGTGGAGAGAAATAGGTGAACTGACTCAACAATAAAAGTAAAAGAATGGTCCTTCAAAGAGGAAAAGCATCGATTGCTATATTTGTGCTAGAGCTTTGATTTTGAAAACAAGAAACAATTTTGTCAACGGTAGTAATAAAGCATATGTATCATGTAAATTATATCTTACAAGTTGCAAGCCTCATGCATAGTATACTAATAGTGCCCGCACCTTGTCCTAATTAGCTTGGACTACCGGGATCATCGCAATGCACATGTTTTAACCAAGTGTCACAAAGGGGTACCTCTATGCCGCCTGTACAAAGGTCTAAGGAGAAAGCTCGCATCGGATTTCTCGCTATTGATTATTCTCAACTTAGACATCCATACCGGGACAACATAGACAACAGATAATGGACTCCTCTTTTATGCATAAGCATGTAACAACAATTAATTTTCTCATTTGAGATTGAGGATATTGTCCAAAACTGAAACTTCCACCATGGATCATGGCTTTAGTTAGCGGCCCAATGTTCTTCTCTAACAATATGCATGCTCTAACCATAAGGTGGTAGATCGCCCTTACTTCAGACAAGACGAACATGCATAGCAGCTCACATGATATTCAACAAAGAGTAGTTGATGGCGTCCCCAGTGAACATGGTTATCGCACAACGAGCAACTTAATAAGAGATAAAGTGCATAAGTACATATTCAATACCACAATAGTTTTCAGGCTATTTGTCCCATGAGCTATATATTGTAAAGGTGGAGAATGGAAATTTAAAGGTAGCACTCAAGCAATTTACTTTGGAATGGCGGAGAAATACCATGTAGTAGGTAGGTATGGTGGACACAAATGGCATAGTGGTTGGCTCAAGTATTTTGGATGCATGAGAAGTAGTCCATCTCGATACAAGGTTTAGGCTAGCAAGGCTATTTGAAACAAACACAAGGATGAAGCGGTGCTGCAAAACTCACATAAAAGACATATTGTAAACATTATAAGACTCTACACCGTCTTCCTTGTTGTTCAAACTCAATACTAGAAATTATCTAGACCTTAGAGAGACCAAATATGCAAACCAAATTTTAGCATGCTCTATGTATTTCTTCATTAATGGGTGCAAAGTATATGATGCAAGAGCTTAAACATGAGCACAACAATTGCCAAGTATCACATTATCCAAGACATTAATAGCAATTACTACATGTATCATTTTCCAATTCCAACCATATAACAATTTAACGAAGAAGAAACTTCGCCATGAATACTATGAGTAGAGCCTAAGGACATACTTGTCCATATGCAACAGCGGAGCGTGTCTTTCTTCCACACAAAGAATGCTAGGATCCATTTTATTCAAACAAAAACAAAAAACAAAAACAAACCGACGCTCCAAGAAAAGCACATAAGATGTGATGGAATAAAAATATAGTTTCAGGGGAGGAACCTGATAATGTTGTCGATGAAGAAGGGGATGCCTTGGGCATCCCCAAGCTTAGACGCTTGAGTCTTCTTGATATATGCAGGGGTGAACCACCGGGGCATCCCCAAGCTTAGAGCTTTCACTCTCCTTGATCATGTTGTATCATCTCCCTCTCTTGATCCTTGAAAACTTCCTCCACACCAAACTTAGAACAACTCATTAGAGGGTTAGTGCACAATCAAAATATACATGTTCAGAGGTGACATAATCATTCTTAACACTTCTGGACATTGCACAAAGCTACTGAAAGTCAATGGAATCGAAATATCCATCGAACATAACAAAACCGGCAATGCGAAATAAAAGGCAGAATCTGTCAAAAACAGAACAGTTCGTATTGACGAATTTTATCGAGGCACCAGACTTGCTCAAATGAAAATGTTCAAATTTAATGAAAGTTGCGTACATATCTGAGGATCACTCACGTAAATTGGCATAATTTTCTGAGTTACCTACAGAGAAAACAGCCCAGATTCGTGACAGCAAAGAAATCTGTTTCTGCGCAGTAATCCAAATCTAGTATGAACTTTACTATCAACGACTTTACTTGGCACAACAAAACACTAAACTAAGATAAGGAGAGGTTGCTACAGTAGTAAACAACTTCCAAGACACAAAATAAAAAACAAAGTACTGTAGTAAAAATCATGGGTTGTCTCCCATAAGCTCTTTTCTTTAACGCCTTTCAGCTAGGCGCAGAAAGTGTGTATCAAGTATTATCAAGAGATGAAGTGTCAACATCATAATTTGTTCTAATAATAGAATCAAAAGGTAACTTCATTCTCTTTCTAGGGAAGTGTTCCATACCTTTTTGAGAGGAAATTGATATTTAATATTACCTTTCTTCATATCAATGATAGCACCAACAGTTCGAAGAAAAGGTCTTCCCAATATGATGGGACAAGATGCATTGCATTCAATATCCAAGACAACAAAATCAACGGGGACAAGGTTATTGTTAACGGTAATGCGAACATTATCAACTTTCCCCAAAGGTTTCTTTGTAGAATGATCAGCAAGATTAACATCCAAATAACAATTTTTCAGCGGTGGCAAGTCAAGCATATTATAGATTTTCTTAGGCATAACGGAAATACTTGCACCAAGATCACATAAAGCATTACAATCAAAATCTTTAACCTTCATCTTAATGATGGGCTCCCAACCATCCTCTAGCTTTCTAGGAATAGAGGCTTCGCGATTTAGTTTCTCTTCTCTAGCTTTTATGAGAGCATTTGTAATATGTTTCGTGAAAGCCAAATTTATAGCACTAGCATTAGGACTTTTTGCAAGTTTTTGTAAGAACTTTATAACTTCAGAGATGTGGCAATCATCAAAATTCAAACCATTATAATCTAAAGCAATGGGATCATCATCCCCAATGTTGGAAAAAATTTCAGCAGTTTTATCACGAGCGATTTGAGCTTTTAGCGATTTCGAGCGGTTTCTCGCTTTGCATTAGAAGTGGAAACATTGCTAACACCAATTCTTTTATTATTATTAGTAGGAGGTGCAGCAACTTGTGTAGCATTAGCATTACTAGTGGTGGTAATAGTCCAAACTTTAGCTATATTATCTTCTTTTTCATTTTCTTCTCTTTCCCACCTAGCACGCAATTCGGCCATCAATCTTATATTCTCATTAATTCTAACTTGGATGGCATTTGCTGTAGTAATAATTTTATTATGATGATTTTCATTGGGCATAACTTTCGATTTCAAAAGATCAACATCAGCAGCAAGACTATCGACTTTAGAACCAAGTATATCAATTTTCCCAAGCTTTTCTTCAACAGATTTGTTAAAAGCAGTTTGTGTACTAATAAATTCTTTAAGCATGGCTTCAAGTCCAGGGGGTGAATTCCTATTATTGTTGTAAGAATTCACATAAGAATTACCATAGCCGTTGCCATTATTATAAGGATATGGCCTATAGTTGTTACTAGAATTGTTCCGGTAAGCATTGTTGTTGAAATTATTATTTTTAATGAAGTTTACATCAACATGTTCTTCTTGTGCAACCAATGAAGCTAACGGAACATTATTAGGATCAATATTAGTCCTATCATTCACAAGCATAGACATAATAGCATCAATCTTATCACTCAAGGAAGAGGTTTCTTCGACAGAATTTACCTTCTTACCTTGTGGAGCTCTTTCCGTGTGCCATTCAGAGTAATTGATCATCATATTATCAAGAAGCTTTGTTGCTTCACCAAGAGTGATGGACATAAAGGTACCTCCAGCAGCTGAATCCAATAGGTTCCGCGAAGAAAAATTCAGTCCTGCATAAAAGGTTTGGATGATCATCCAAGTAGTCAGTCCATGGGTTGGGCAATTTTTAACCAAAGATTTCATTCTTTCCCATGCTTGTGCAACATGCTCAGTATCTAATTGTTTAAAATTCATTATGCTACTCCTCAAAGATATAATTTTAGCAGGGGGATAATATCTACCAATAAAAGCATCCTTGCATTTAGTCCATGAATCAATACTATTCTTAGGCAGAGATAGCAACCAATCTTTAGTTCTTCCTCTTAATGAGAAAGGGAATAATTTTAATTTTATAATGTCACCATCTACATCTTTATATTTTTGCATTTCACATAGTTCAACAAAATTATTAAGATGGGTAGCAGCATCATCAGAACTAACACCAGAAAATTGCTCTCGCATAACAAGATTCAGTAAAGTAGGTTTAATTTCAAAGAATTCCGCTGTAGTAGCAGGTGGAGCAATAGGTGTGCATAAGAAATCATTATTATTTGTGATTGTGAAGTCACACAACTTAGTATTTTCAGGAGTACCCATTTTAGCAACAGTAAATAAAGCAAACTAGATAAAGTAAATGCAAGCAACTAATTTTTTTTTTGTGTTTTTGATATAGAGTGCAAGACAGTAAATAAAGTAAAACTAGCAACTAATTTTTTTGTATTTTGATTTAGTGCAGCAAACAAAGCAGTAAATAAAACTAAGCAAGACAAAAACAAAGTAAAGAGATTGGGATGTGGAGACTCCCCTTGCAGCGTGTCTTGATCTCCCCGGCAACGGCGCCAGAAAAATTACTTGATGGCGTGTACAGCACACGTCCGTTGGGAACCCCAAGAGGAAGGTGTGATGCGTACAGCGGCAAGTTTTCCCTCAGTATGAAACCAAGGTTTATCGAACCAGTAGGAGCCAAGAAGCACGTTGAAGGTTGATGGCGGCGAGATGTAGTGCGGCGCAACACCAGGGATTCTGGCGCCAACGTGGAACCTGCACAACACAAACCAAGTACTTTGCCCCAACGAAACAGCGAGGTTGTCAATCTCACCGGCTTGCTATAACAAAGGATTAGATGTATAGTGTGGATGATGATTGTTTGCAGAAAACAGTAGAACAGTATTGCAATAGATTGTATTTCAGTATAGAGAATTGGACCGGGGTCCACAGTTCACTAGAGGTGTCTCTCCCATAAGATAAACAGCATGTTGGGTGAACAAATTACAGTTGGGCAATTGACAAATAAAGAGGGCATGACCATGCACATACATATTATGATGAGTATAGTGAGATTTAATTGGGCATTACGACAAAGTACATAGACCGCTATCCAGCATGCATCTATGCCTAAAAAGTCCACCTTCAGGTTATCATCCGAACCCCCTCCAGTATTAAGTTGCTAACAACAGACAATTGCATTAAGTATTGCGCGTAATGTAATCAGTAGCTACATCCTCGAACATAGCACCAATGTTTTATCCCTAGTGGCAACAGCACATCCATAATCTTAGAGATTTCTGTCACTTCCCCAGATTCACGGAGACATGAACCCACTATCGAGCATAAATACTCCCTCTTGGAGTTACAAGCATCTACTTGGCCAGAGCATCTACTAGTAACGGAGAGCATGCAAGATCATAAACAACACATAGATATAAATTGATAATCAACATAACATGGTATTCTCTATTCATCGGATCCCAACAAACGCAACATATAGAATTACAGATAGATGATCTTGATCATGTTCGGCAGCACAAGACCCGACAATTAAGCACAATGGGGAGAAGACAACCATCTAGCTACTGCTATGGACCCATAGTCCAGGGGTAGACTACTCACACATCACTCCGAAGGCGACCATGGCGGCGTAGAGTCCTCCGGGAGATGATTCCCCTCTCCGGCAGGGTGCCGGAGGCGATCTCCTGAATCCCCCGAGATGGGATTGGCGGCGGCGGCGTCTCTGGAAGGTTTTCCGTATCGTGGCTCTCGGTACTGGGGGTTTCGCGACGAAGGCTATTTGTAGGCGGAAGGGCAGGTCAGGGGGCCACATGAGGGGCCCACACTATAGGTCGGCGCGGCCAGGGCTTGGGCCGCGCCGCCATATGGTGTGGCCACCTCGTGGCCCCACTTCGTCTCCTCTTCGGTCTTCTGGAAGCTTCGTGGCAAAATAGGACCCTGGGCGTTGATTTCGTCCAATTCCGAGAATATTTCCTTACTAGGATTTCTGAAACCAAAAACAGCAGAAACAAAGAATCGGCACTTCGGCATCTTGTTAATAGGTTAGTTCCAGAAAATGCACGAATATGACATAAAGTGTGCATAAAACATGTAGATATCATCAATAATGTGGCATGGAACATAAGAAATTATCGATACGTCGGAGACGTATCAATCCTTCTTAGTCACTCTAAAATAATGCTTTTGGGAGGTTTTTGAAATTTCCATGTTGGAAACCCAAAACCACTTCTCTTCATGCTTAACTACATAAGACAGAGTTTAGGGGTAGGGGTAGATACATGATTTTTCTTGTTTGAATATGTCTAGGCCTTGTTTATCAACTTTAATGCTTACTATATGACATAAGAAAACTATGTGCTTTGGTTTTTCATTTTTCATATTTTTCTGGAATTTTGATGCACATTTGAATCTTGTAAAATCCTAGGTTTGACCAAGATTTAAACAAGTATAAACATGAAAAGGAAAAGGGAAGAATGTATCCTTCTTAGTCACTCTAAGATGAAGTTTTTGGGAGTTTCTCGAAATTTCCATGTTTGAAACCCAAACTATGCACTTCTTTTCATGCTTGACTTCATAAGACAGAGTTTAGGGGTTAGGGGTAGATACATGATTTGTCTAGTTTGAATATGTCTAGACCTTGTTTATCAACGTTAATGTTTACCATATGACATAATAAGACTATGTTCTTTGGTTTTTCATTTTTCTATTTTCTTATTTTATGCCCATATGAAACTTGGTCAAATCAGATTTGACCAGGATTTAAACAAGTTTAAAACATGAAAATGAAAAGGTAAGCCTTGCTCCTTCTTAGTCACTCTAAAATGAAGCTTTTGGGATGTTCATGAAATTTCCATGTTTGAAACCCAAAATGACTTCTCTTCATGCTAGACTTCATAAGATCGACATGGGGTTGATACATGATTTGTCTGGTTTGGATATATCTAGACTTTGTTTATCAACTTGAATGCTTACGATATGACACAATAAGACTATGTGTTTTTGTTTTTCATTTTTCTGATTTTTTTAATTTTGTGCCCATTTGTATCTTGGTCAAATCCTAGGTTTGACAATGATTTAAACAAGTTTAAAATATGAAAATGCAAAGGTAAGCATGGATCCTTATTAGTCACTCTAAAATGAAGATTTTGGGAGGTTTTCGAATTTCCATGTTTGAAACCCAAAACCACTTCTCTTCATGCTTGAATTCATAAGACAGAGTTTAGGGGTTAGGGGTATATATATATGATTTGTCTGCTTTGAATACGTATAGACCTTGTTTATCAACTTGAATGCTTACTATATGACATAAGAAAACTATGTGCATTGGTTTTTCATTTTTCTGATTTTTTTAAATTTTGATGCCCATTTGAATCTTGGTCAAATACTAGGATTGACCAAGATTTAAACAAGTTTAAAACATGAAAATGAAAAGGGAAGCATGTATCCTTCTTAGTCACTCTAAAATGAAGTTTTTGGGAGGTTTTTGAAATTTCCATGTTTGAAACCCAAAACCACTTCTCTTCATGCTTGACTTCATAAGACATAGTTTAGGGGTTAGAGGGTAGATACATGATTTGTATGGTTTGAATATGTCTAGATCTTGTTTATCAACTGTAATGCTTACTATATGACATAACAAGACTATGTGCTTGGGTTTTTCATTTTTTTGTTTTTTTTTGAATTTTCTGCCCATTTGAATCTTGGTCAAATCCTAGGTTTGACCAAGATTTAGACAAGTTTAACACGTGAAAACGAATAAGTAAGCTTGATAATCCCATTTGTTGACTCATTTAACTAGTTAATCCCATTTGTTGACTCTCTGTTGACCATCCATTTGAGGTAAAACTGAGTACGGAGTATATTGCACTAGCAAGTATTAGTACTCAGGGGGAAAACTGAGCAGACAAAAAATGCTAAATTTCCAGGGATAGACTCGAGTACGCGTGTTGCGGTGCAAAAGTGGAAGACGTGCAATTGTTGATGCGTAGACGCGGGTAGCGGTGCAGAAGTCGAAGACGTGCAATCGTGGACGTGTGTCGCGTTGCAGAAGCCCAAGACGTGCAGACGATCAATAGTGGATGCGTAGGACGCGGGTTGCATTAACCACCCCTCGCCTTTATAGACGCCTCCTCGCACTCTCTCTGTCACTCTCACTAGCTCATGCAACACCTCCTCTCATGTCCCATTATCTTCTCCAAAGCAAAAAACCCTCTCCCTCTCTGCCGGCGAGATGTGCAAGGAGAATGCGAATCCCATCGTCCATGACGCCGTCGGCTCCAAGCGCGACGCCTCCCTCTTCGACGCCGTCCCCTCAACGGCCGTCGCCGCCGCCGGTGGCGGTCGGATCCCGCCGGGATGGGACCCCTATGAGGAGGTGTCGTACATCTCGCCTCCAAACCCCTACGACACCTGCATGGATGACCCATGGAACGAGGTAACTATGGTTTGCTCCCTTTTTTGTTCCCCATTCCGCTTTGAACCCTATTTTTGTTGGTTCCCTAGTAATTATTAGTGCCGATCTGTAGATGGATGAGTATTGGGTTAATATTTGCGCCGATTTTATTCCATTTTGCTTTGATCCCTTCTTGATTTCGTTTAATATTTGGAGTTCGGCCGTTCAGTTAATTTATTCAAGTAATAATGGGATCTCAATCAGTTAATTTATGGGATCTCAGTCAGTTATTTTATGTACGAATCGAAAGATATCAACCGTTTAATTTTGCAAATATTCTGGAATCTGTTCAAATTCAGATCTGGAATCTGTTTCTTTGCCTATGATGAATCGTTGGGCACAAAATTTTACGGGGTGGGTTTAGCGAACCATTGCTGTGTACAAATCTGTTGTGCATGAGCTTTGGTTCGTTAACACCATCCCTATAGACATATAATCGTGTCCACTCTAACTGAGGCTAGCTCTGTTTTTCCTTACTTTGTTATCATGCACGTTAGTCATCGTTGCAACTCATTCACTCATAGTTCCCGTTTGATATGGATCAGGTGTCTGGCAGCGACGTCGGCATCGACGACGAGGACCAGCACACCAAGACTCGCCAGGTGCTGCGGAGGCTGCAGGTCGGCCAGTACGTCTCCTACTTCGCCAAGCGTGTGTACAGGTGCCCCTTATGCACTAGGAGACTCGGCGGCACTGACTTCAACTGCCTCCTCACGTATGCCGAGAACATCGGCAACACCTTCCCAAATGTCGGCACGACGGTGAACCCCTACCCCTTCCACGCCAAGCACAAGGCGCTCGGCATGTGATACGTCCAAAACGTATCTACTTTCCCGAACACTTCTGCTATTGTTTTGCCTCTAATTTGTGTATTTTGGATACAACTAACACGGACTAACGCTGTTTTCAGTAGAATTTCTCTGGTGTCTCGTTTTTGTGCAGAAACTCAACTTTCAGGAAAATCCCCGGGATTAATTCCAATGGGCCTATTTTCATAGAAGAGGGACGGAGCCAGAAGACCAGAAGGAGGGGGGCCACGAGGCGGCCACCCCACCAGGCGGCGCGGTGGGCCCCTGGGCCGCGCCGCCCTATGGTGGCGGCGCCTCGAGCAGCCCCAGGTGCCTCCCTTTCGATTACTTAAAGGATTCGACCTAAAAACGCACGGGGGTTAGACGAAATCGCCAGAAGACATCCAGAACACCGCCGCCATCGCGAAACTCCGTCTCGGAACCAGAAACTCTGTTCTGGCACTCCGCCGGGATGGGGAATTGGAGGAGATTATCGCCATCATCACCACCGACGCCTCTCCATCGACCAGCCATGTTTCCCCCATCCATGTGTGAGTAATTCCCCCGCTGTAGGCTGAAGGGGATGGCAGGGATTGGATGAGATTGGTCATGTAATAGCATAAGATTGCTAGGGCATAGTGCCTAGTATCCGTAATTGGTACTTATATGATATTGTTGCAACTTGTTATGCTTAATGCTTGTCACTAGGGCCGAGTGCCATGATCCCAGATCTGAACATGTTATCAATTCATGATGATATTCATTGCTTTATGATCTTACCTGCAAGTTGTATACACGTATTGTTGTCCGGAACCCGAGGCCCCAAAGTGACAGAAATTGGGACAACCGAAGGGGAAGGCGGTGATATGAGGATCACATGTGTTCACGGAGTGTTAATGCTTTGCTCCGGTGCTCTATTAAAAGGAGTAACTTAATTTCCAGTAGATTCCCTAGAGGCCCAGCTGCCACCAGCTGGTAGGACAAAAGATGTTGTGCAAGTTTCTCATTGCGAGCACGTACGACTAAATATGGAACACATGCCTATGGATTGATTAGTACTTGGATACCGTTTTACTACTATCTGCAAATGCCCTACCTTGATTGTTACATGAGTTTCTCTCATCCATGCAATGCCCAATCATCCATCCATGTGCCTACAGTATTTTAATCCTGCTGTTTACTATAATCACTACTGCTGTTTTTGTTACGCTGCTGCTGATATTTCACTACTGCTACTGCTATAAAACTGTTGCTACTGATAAACTCTTGTGAGCAAGTCTGTTTCCAGGTGCAGCTGAATTGACAACTTCGTTGTTAAGGCTTACAAATATTCTTTGGCTCCCCTTGTGTCGAATCAATAAATTGGGTTTTACTTCCCTCGAAGTCAGTTGCGATCCCCTATACTTGTGGGTCATCAAGACTATTTTCTAGCGCCGTTGCCGGGGAGCATAGCTTTATTTGCAAGTTCACTTGGATTGATATTGTTCGCTGCAAATTCTCCATCATGGGTAAACCTCGCGATACTAAAGTCGCCATATTACCATCCACTACAAGAAAAGGCACAACTCTGAGTACCTCTGCTGCTCTTGATTCACCATCTGTGATAAGTCAACTTGTTTCACCACCACAAGCTTCACATGCTGGTACTTCTGCTGAATCTGAAAATTCTCATAATTTTGATGATGCTTCTGCTGTGCTTGATGATAGTGGTTCATTCGGATCTTTTCTAGATGCTACAATTGCTAGGTCTAGACAAATTGAAAATACTGAAACTCCAAATGAAAATATTGTTACACCTGTTAATTCACCTGAGTCTGTTGAATACTCTAGTGATGATCTTGATGAAGATTATGTGGAACTTGATGATGATTTTATTGTTAAATGCAATGCTACTACTGGTACAAGTAATATTAAAAAGCTTCTTGCACAACATACTGTTAGATATAAACTGTCTCCTGATCCTAAATTTTCCACATCTCCTATAAACATTAAGGATAAGGATTATGATTTTTCTCTTGATCTATCTCATATATCTATTGTTGAGAAAACACCTTTTTGTGGTACTGAAAAAGAAAGTGCTGTAGAACACATGAATGAGCTTTCAACTTTGAGTAGCTTGTTTTCTGATGATATCAAGAAGCGTACTTATTTTGTTGCTAAAAATTTTCCTTTCTCATTAAAGGATGATGCTAAAACTTGGTATAATAGTTTGCCTCCTGATTCTATTGATAGCCCAAGTGGTTTGCTTGATGTTTTCTTTCGGAAATACTTTCCTGCTAGTGCTCAACATATTGCTTTGCAGAAAATTTATAGCTTTGACCAGGAAGATGGAGATAAATTGCCTGAAGCTTGGGCAAGATTTTGCTCTCTTATCAGAGCTCGACCTGGACATGATTTGGAAAAGCATGATTTACTTGATATATTTTATAGTGGACTAACCATTGAGTCTAGGGCATACTTGGATAGTTGTGCTAGTTGTGTTTTCAGGAAAAGAACTCCGGACGAAGTTGAAGAATTATTGGCTAGAATAGGCCGAAATCATGATGATTGGACTACACCTGAACCAACCCCGACGCCAATATTGAAGAAGAGGGGTTTGATTAAATTAAATGATGAAGATATGAGGGAAGCCAAGAAATCTCTTAAGGAGAAAGGTATTAAATCTGAAGATGTGAAGAATTTACCTCCCATAGAAGATTTATGCAAGATAACTCCCCCTTCATCCATGATTGAGGTACATTCTCTTCAACGCTTTACTAGGGAAGATATTCCTTATTCAAAACCTCCTACACAATGCTTAGATGAGTTTGATAATTATATTGTTAAGCAAGAAAATTTTAATATGAGAGTAGAGAATCATTTAATGGAAAATTCTCAAGCTATTAGTAAATTGCATGATATTGTGGAGAGAACCTCCAATGATGTTAAGATGCTTGTTAAACATTTTCATATGTTTCAAACTCAAATTGATCAACTCACTAAAGTGCAAAATGACTTGTTAAAAAATAGTTCTATAGAAAAACATGCTTATGAAGTAACAACTAGAGGCGGTGTTTCTACTCAGGATCCTCTATATCCTGATGGGCATCCCAAAAGAGTTGAACAAGATTCTCAACGAATTGAAACTAGTGTTCCATCTAAGAAAAAGAAGAAGAAACACAAAAGTGTTGTAGAATCCTCTGAACCTGTTAATGATCCTAATAGTATTGCTATCTCTGATGCTGAAACTGAAAGTGGTAATGAACATGATAAAGATAATGATAAGAATGATGCTTCTGATAAAGAAGAGGTTGAAGATGAACCTGAAAAGCATGCTAAAAATAAAAAGTATACTAAAGAAGATTTTATTGCTAAGAAACAATGTAATGAAAGGGAACCTTGGGTTCAAAAGAAAATGCCTTTTCCTGCTAAGAAACTAAAACCAAAGGAGGAAGAACACTATAATAAATTTTGTGATTGGATTAAACCTTTGTTCTTGCAAATCCCTTTGACTGATGCTATTAAATTGCCTCCTTATTCAAAGTAGATGAAAGATATTGTCTCTAACAAAAGGAAAATTCCTAATGAGGAGATTTCCACTATGCTTGATAATTACTCTTTCAATGGCAAAGTTCCAAATAAGCTGGGCGACCCAGGTATACCGACTATTCCTTGTTCCATCAAGAATAATTATGTTAGAACTGCTCTATGTGATTTGGGAGCAGGTGTTAGTGTTATGCCTTTTTCTCTTTACAAGAGACTTTATTTAGATAAGTTGATACCAACTGATATATGTTTGCAAATGGCTGATAAATCTACTGCTATTCTTGTTGGTATATGTGAGGATGTTCCTGTTCAAGTTACTAATAATTGCTTAATATTAACTGATTTTGTTGTGTTGGAAATGCCTGAAGATGATAACATGTCTATTATTCTTGGGAGACCTTTTCTTAACACCGCAGGGGCTGTTATTGATTGCAATAAAGGAAAAGTTACTTTCAATGTTGATGACAAGGAGCATACTGTTTATTTTCCCAAGAGGATTGATAAAGTATGTGGAGTTAATACAATTTCTAATGTGAGAACTATCAAAGTGGGAGTTATTGATTGTCCTATATATGAGCCTAAAGAAGGATATCAAAATATTATGATTGGATCCATATCAATACAATACAAGGTAACATGATTGATTTGAGGTTTATTTCTTCTTATGTTATGTAAAATTCATTTGGTGGCAAGACTTGATCAACCTTGTTAACAAATACATTTTATATGCATAGAGGAACTAAACAACATTTCTTTCTTCCTCCACTTGTTCTACTTGCTGTAGCACTACATGATTTGCAAGGTTCTTTAATTGTTTAGAGATTTCGAAATATTTTTTTGCCCAGTAATAATAATTTTGACACCCAGAAATGTGCATTTTTCAAAGTTTTCAAAAATTTACAAAAATTATACCGTTGGTCTTATTTTTCGAAGAGCTACCTGGGAGCACCTGGGGCTGACCAGTGGGGCACCCCAGGGCTGCCCCCCATGTGCCGGCGCGGCCAAGGAGGGGGGCGCGCCACCCTGTGGTGTGGGCCCCTCCTTGCCCCACTAACTCATCTCTTCCTCCCATTCTACTCTCTCTCCCGAAAAAACTCGAACCTACTTTCTCTGACTCGCATTTTTGCTCAAGAGCTCAGGATTCTTCGATCTCTTTGTTCAGCCCAGATTTCTGTCTGAAATTTGGCACATTTGCTCTCCGGTATGTGACTCCTCCGATTATCCAAATAGAATTTTGTTTGGTTGAGTATATCTTGAATATTTTGCTGCTGTAGGTAACATGTTTAGTGAGCTTGCATGCTTGTTCTAAGTTGTAAAAAATAGTTTTGATGCATGTTTAGTACTCTACCAAGTTCCTATAGTAGTTTCCCTCAATTATATGTCTCCAAATCAACTTTTATAATGTTTGTTGAAAAATTTCAGAAGATGGAGTGGAATAGGCACCAACTGAACCAAAAAGAATTGGAAGTGCAAGAAGTTATGAGCGTTCACCGCGAAGAGGGAGTATACCCCTCTTACTACCCATGCGTTGATTTTATGAGGAGTGCAGGAATCCTGCGGGATGTTCAAAATCTGATTTCCAATGCAGGGTTGGAAGGTTTTG
Source organism: Lolium perenne (assembly GCF_019359855.2). NCBI lineage: Eukaryota > Viridiplantae > Streptophyta > Magnoliopsida > Poales > Poaceae > Lolium > Lolium perenne. The sequence continues at coordinate 142,958,948 of NC_067245.2, forward strand.
TTTTTGGTGAACCATGCCAATATGCAAAACTAACCATGTCAGTGGTGCAGGATTTTGAATTCAATTGGTCCCAAACTAACCCCATGGTTCGATACAAAATTTATAATAAAACTGTCAACTTGCCTTTTGATGATTTTTGTGCAGCAATTAGAGTGCCACAATGGGGATCATGCGAGAAGGTTAGGGGACTACCACAGTAGCTCTTGAGTCTATACAAGGTGATTTGTCAAGGGAGAAGCTTCTCAGATGATAGTGGTAAGATCAGTAGTATTCAACTTCCAGCTATTCGGTACTTTGCTTATTTCATCACCAAGTGCGTTCTTGCTAGAAAGAATGCAAATAAGTTATCTATCCAGGATTTGGCTTTCCTAGCTGCTGCATTGCAAGGTGATAGGACTTATAATTTGGGTGCTTTGATAGCCTATAGACTTGCTACTAACCGTGAGAAGGGCGGAATTTGTGGAGGTCTCATCGCCTCTCGTTTATTAGCTATGCATGGTGTAGAACCTCACCATCGCGATATTCAGCTCTCCATGGAGAAACTTGACATTGTCTCCATGATTAAACATGACTTTGTTTCTGATTTGTCTAATTTGAGTAACCTGTCTTACAAGATAACGTTTTACAAGAAAAATTGGAGAACAACTAAGAAAACTGAAAAGCTAGTAGGATTGCCTGCACCTGTTTTGTTTAACCTTGATTCCAGGAAAGATTGGTCAGTCACGGAAGGTGAACTGAATGCATACATAGAGGGGGATGGCCATCATGCAGGGGATGACACGGAGGAGGCCGAGGAACACCTCGACTTGTCATCCGATGCAGCGAGTTCTTCGTATCAACATTTTGGGCATGAGGAGCCTTCACCCTTTTCTTCTGCACCGGGTGTTATCACCAGAATTTGACCGAGTCAGAGGTGGGCCGCGATCAAGATGGATTTGAAGAATATACATAGAAGAAATACGTGAATCGGCCTATTATGCAAAGTTTCGGCTAGGTGGCCCGTGTATCTGTAATATAGTAGATTACGTGTCGTTTAGTTAGAGTTTGCCTCGTGCACGGTTGGGATTATTCCCACGTTAGAAAGTCCCCTGGACTATAAATATGTATCTAGGGTTTATGAAATAAACAACAACCAACGTTCACCACAAATCAATCTCGGCGCATCGCCAACTCCTTCGTCTCGAGGGTTTCTTCCGGTAAGCATCATGCTGCTTAGATCGCATCTTGCGATCTAGGCAGCATAAGCTTATTTCGTTGTTCATGCGTTGCTCGTACTGAAGCCTTTTTGATGGCGAGCAACGTAGTTATCTTAGATGTGTTAGGGTTAGCATTGTTCTTCGTATCATATGCTGTCGTAGTGCAACCCTTATACATCTAGCCGCCCTTACACCTATCTTAGGTGTAGGGGCGGCACCCCGCTTGATCATTATTTAGTAGATCCGATCCGTTACGGTTGCTCCTTGTTCTTCAAGGATTAGTTTAATATCTGCAATAGTTAGGCCTTACAAAGGGTTGGAGGATCCAGCGGCGCGTAGGGTGTCGTTTGCTAGTCCTAGACAGGATGTTCCGGGGATCAACCTCGTGTTGGTTTTTAGGCCTTGTCTAGGATCGGCTTACGATCACCGTGCGTGGCCGCGAGGCCCAATCGTGAGTAGGATGATCCGATTATGCGGTGAAAACCCTAAATCGTCGTAGATCGCTTTAGCTTTATCTTGATCAAGCAGGACCACCATATATTCGTACACCTCGTACGAATCATGGGTGGATCGGCTCCTCGAGCCGATTCACAGGATGACCTGAGAGCCGATCGAGGCTTGTATTTAATGTTTACGTGTATGCCATGCATGAAACTAAGCGAGGCATCTCCATCACCTTCCTGACCAGGTATAGGTCAGGTGGCACGCCCTTGCACCAGCATCGGACGTGCGTACCAGAGGCTTTGCGGGCCGTCGCTCGGAGGGACCAGGGCCAGCCGCAGCCCTAAGTTGTTCCCGGCTCTACTGTGTTGCCCGTCGTTGCTCGCCGGTGGGTTTCTGACCGCAACACATTCTGGCACGCCCGGTGGGACCATCTTCTACATCAACCACATCGCCATCTACATCTGAGATGGCGGACGGCACTCCAGTCACGTACGAGGATCTGACCGACGAGCTCAAGAAGAAGTATGACGAGGTCAAAGCTATCCTCGAAGCCGACCTCATCGGCTCTTTTCACAAGACCCGTTCACATGGCATCAGGTGGAAGGGGTTCTCGCCTGACGGTGCGCTCGATGGAATAGACCTATCCGCCCCGTCAGAAGAACGCACCAGGTCCCTGCGTCAGGAGATTAACTATCTGGTGGCTCACTCGCTGCACCGCCACTCTGAGAACCTGGTGAACACTTTGGAGCGTGTCGCTCTTCGCGTGATCCAGGAGATCATGAGGCACCAGTACTCTCCGTCAGGACCAGCTCTCGGGACACACCAAGGAGAGATGCCACTCCAGTCCCGTCCACCGCTGCCATTTGCGTTGGCTGCACCAGAAGTGCCGAATTCACCGGCATTCGTCGTCTACAAGATCGATGGTGACCCTAGTGACTGCCAGTTCTTGCATGAGGCGCCTAAGGAGATCCCTCACGGGTACATGTGCACATACGTGCCAGACTGCGGTAACTGGGCGCTCACAAGCCAGGCCGCAACAGCAGGGACTTCTGGGAAAGCAGGAGGAACGTCAGCAACAGATCTTGAGAAGCAGACGTGGCTAGCTAAGTATGCCACTCCGACGAACCTCCAGAGCTCAGCTCCTGCAGTTGGCTCAGAGCTGGAAAAGCAAGCATGGCTGGCTAAGTACGCCACCCCGGCGAATCTTCAGAGTTCAACTCCTGCAGCCAGCACCGCGGATCAAATCAGCACGATCCTGAGAGACCAGTTCGGCATGGTGCCGAAAAGGAGGACAATCGGCTATTCCAAGCCGTACCCCGACGAATACGAATTGGTCCCGCTACCACCCAAGTATCGGCTCCCTGACTTCTCCAAGTTCAGTGGATCAGATGGTTCCAGCTCCATCGAGCATGTGAGCCGATATTTGGCACAGCTAGGAACGGCCTCAGCGTCGGATCCACTACGCGTGAGGTTCTTCGCACAGTCCCTCACGGGATCGGCTTTCGGGTGGTACACCTCGTTGCCACCAGACTCGATCCGGACTTGGAAGCAGTTGGAAGAACAGTTCCACATGCAGTATCACTCAGAAGCTTCCGAGTCTGGCCTTGCCGATCTAGCACAGATACGTCAGAAGCGTGGAGAAACTATGGCAGAATACATCCAGCGCTTCAGAAATCTAAGGAACCGATGTTATTCGGCTCGTGTAACTGAAAAGGAAGCAGTCGAGTTGGCAGTGGTGGGCCTTGCCTCACAAATCAAGGATATGGCCTCCCAAGCAGACTACCCTTCACTGGCGCACATGGTTCGTAAATCACAAGATATGAACAGCGCCATCCGGACTTGTAACCAGGACAAATTCAAGCGTGCAGTAGTCCTGGTCGAGGCAGATGAAGACGAAGGTTCTGCGGGAGATCAAGAGGTAGCAGTGGCTGAATGGACTCGGGGGGCAACCCCCGTGTCCTGCAAATGGGTTAAGCCACCAGGTCCGCCCAGGGGGTTTGATTTTGACGTGACCAAAACTGAGCAAATCTTCGATCTCTTACTCAAGGAGAAGCAGTTGAAGATACCCGAAGGCCTCAAATTCCCCACGGCACAGGAGTTGAATGGAAAGCCATATTGCAAATGGCATAACTCGCTCTCCCATGCCACCAACGACTGCAGGGTGTGGCGTCAGCAGATCCAAATGGCGATAGAACAAGGACGTCTGATTTTTAACCAGTACGCCATGAAAGTCGACACCCACCCCTTCCCCGCCGTTAACATGGTGGAGTGCACTTACCCTGAAGGTTGCCAGCCAGGATCCTCGTTCAGCATCAACATGGTAGGACCTGGACACCACTCTGGCAAGGATGGAGACGAGGGCAGCTGCTCTCGTAGCAAGGACACAGAGGAGGCCGCTCCACGCGATCGGCTCCGTCACGATGGCAAGCGCTACGTCACAGAGGGAGAAGTGAAGAACATAAGATATCAGCGACCCCTCTCTGATCACCTCCTCAATAAGTATGTGAGTCAATATAGCCAACGCCGACGATCCAGCGACGATGATGATAGAGACCGTCTGGCTAGGGACGCCAGGAGACATCGTCGGCATGATCGCGATGAGGAGGAGTACGAGCACCGTGCCAAAGAAAAATCAAGGGAGCAAGACGACGAAGATAGGCACTGGGACTGCCCCTTCTTCAGACACTGCTGGGATTCAGGAATGAGCCGATTGCCTACAATCGGCAATTGCCCTGAATGTAACCAGAAGAAGAAGGAGGCAGCCAACGTGTCCGTGTTCCAACGCTTAGGGCCTCTCCCGCCTCGAAGCAAACGCGCTGAGTCCCCTCGGATGGAAGATCTTGAGGATTTGGAAGACGAGGGACAAGAAGAAGAAGACAGGTACCACCGGCCAAGGTGGTGCCTTGATGGGCTCAGCCATTCCCAAAAGCGTAGGGTTCAGCGATTGCGCGGCTTGGAGGAAGCCTAAAGGTTATACCTGCACACGCTAAGGAAGGCGCGACCTGATCTGGCCGCAAAGATCCAGCGAACCCTGGATGAAGAGGGTCGACCACAAAAAATGGTGTGGCGCCCCAAGCAAAGGAAAGCCGATGATGAAACATCGGCTGGCACAAACATGGTGCTCGTCCTTCCAACGGAGTTTGGCGCTCCAGGATTTCACGAGGCACTCAATTTCGACGACTGCGAGCACATCAACGTGACACAGGATGGGGCTAGGTTGGTCTTATCCACTGGCCCGACCGTGTAGCAAGCGCAAACCGATGAGCAAATGTGGCGAGGCCGATCCTTGAGATCGGCCCCCAAAGAGATATGTGAAGGAACATTACAAAACCTTCATTGAGCGCTTCGATCAATATGGAGGCCGATTCCAGCAATCGGCCAAAATTATCTTCACCACATGTTCTGCTTGTGTTCAACATCGATCTATTGGGCAGCGGTCACATCGGCCGATGAGAGTCAACACGAATCCTAACGGTGCCGACGTGCAAATACAGTGCCTGGGCTAACCACAAAGCCGATATCTGCATTCACCTGGCAGATTCGGCTCGGGGGGCACCTAATCAGATGAACATGTGCAGCGAAATATTGGGGGCCGATAGGAAAAATCGGCCAGTAAAAAAAAAATTTCATAAGGGATATACAGCCGATGCAAGGACATCGACTTTAGAACTAAGAGACAAAGCCGATGCACAGCCATCGACTCTAGTATAACTACGCAGGATCTACTGGCTATATGTTCAAAGCGCAGATCTTCACCAAGTCCAGTTCAGCTGTGGGGCCTTCTGCTTCCTCGAGGGAGTGAAACAATGAGAGCTTCCTCAAGATGCCTTGAGTCGATTCTGGTGCCTGAACCTTCTCGTCAAGGATTTTCAACCCTTTGTGCCAGTTCAGCAGTGCTGTCAGAGGAAATATATCGGCTTTCGAGGTAAGAAAGGTGATCGGTTTTGGTGCATTCTCACCGATATTCTCGCCTTGAGTAAGGCTCGGGGGGCAGCAGGCCTGGTAGATGCTCTGTTTAGGAGCCGATTGGGGTACCATCGGCTGATCCTTCGTCGCAACCTTCTTCACAAAATGATGAGTGCTCGAAGAAGACCATTGGGCCTGGTTGGAAGAATTCAAAGGCTCTCTTGAAGACTCCACATTATCCACCGGATCTCAAGGTCATCAGTTGAAGAATAGGAGGATGGATCGTAAAGGACCGATGCGTGGCTATCGGCTCATTAAGCATTGGCTAAGGGGACAAATCGGCAAAATCAGTATGAGGGGAAATCGGCTAAATTGGCTCAAAGGAAATCGGCAAAATCAAATTGGGGAAATTCTTCATTGATAAATAAGATTTCTTACATAAAGAGCTGATTGCTCTCAAAAGGAAGTACTAGGGGATACATTGCCCCGTCTACTACTACTGATCCTATGCTACTAGTCCTATCTACGGGCCATCGCTGCCCTCGTCGTCGCCGTCGTCGCCGCTGTCGGCGCTACTCCCGGCGGGCTCGTCGTCGCTGCTCCAGCGGCCGCCGACCGGGCCCTCATTGTCCTCATCCTCCACATCAGCGTCGTCGTCGTCGCTGTCGAAGTCACTGAGGTTCCCCGGCCAGGGACAGAAGCATTTGGCCGGCGGCTCGTCGGAGGAGGTGTCGTCCTCCTCCTCCTCCTCCTCCTTCTCCTCCTCCTCCTCCTCGGGAGAGGTGAAGTCGTCGCAGGAGAAGCGATCGTCGTCGCTCTCCTCCTCCGTTTCCCCGTCGGCGAGGAAGCGGAGGTCGCTTTCCCCGTCGGTCAAGGACTTGTCGTCCTCAGACCAGATGGAGAAGTCATGGCTAGACTCCTCCCCGGCCTCAATGGCGCGGCGGGTGTTGGCCGCGTGAACCTCCTCCGGGTTCGGCTCCTGCGTCGGCTCGCGGGAAGAGGAAGATTGGGTGGAAAGATCCGATGAGACAGAGGAGGAAGAAGACATGGTGGCGCAGGAGGGCTTTTTGGAGTGCTAATGCGAAGGGGATGCGGAAGCAAACTGTTTGGAGCGGTTAAATAAAAGGGGATATAGTGGAAATTCAATGCCACAGCAGTTTCCGAGGAAGTGGTGCCTAAAAGAAAAAAAAACTGCCAGGTCACGCGGAGAAGTTGAGAAGGCAAGGCATCATGATGAAGGATACTGCGACGGTTCTGCTCTGCCACGACATGACCCGACGAAGAAAAGCAGAGTGATTTTGGAATTATCAATTCCAAAACCAGGGGGGCATGTGTTATCACCAGAATTTGACCGAGTCAGAGGTGGGCCGCGATCAAGATGGATTTGAAGAATATACATAGAAGAAATACGTGAATCGGCCTATTATGCAAAGTTTGGGCTAGGTGGCCCGTGTATCTGTAATATAGTAGATTACGTGTCGTTTAGTTAGAGTTTGCCTCGTGCACGGTTGGGATTATTCCCACGTTAGAAAGTCCCCTGGACTATAAATATGTATCTAGGGTTTATGAAATAAACAACAACCAACGTTCACCACAAATCAATCTCGGCGCATCGCCAACTCCTTCGTCTCGAGGGTTTCTTCCGGTAAGCATCATGCTGCCTAGATCGCATCTTGCAATCTAGGCAGCATAAGCTTATTTCGTTGTTCATGCGTTGCTCGTACTGAAGCCTTTATGATGGCGAGCAACGTAGTTATCTTAGATGTGTTAGGGTTAGTATTGTTCTTCGTATCATATGCTGTCGTAGTGCAACCCTTATACATCTAGCCGCCCTTACACCTATCTTAGGTGTAGGGGCGGCACCCCACTTGATCATTATTTAGTAGATCCGATCCGTTACGGTTGCTCCTTGTTCTTCAAGGATTAGTTTAATATCTGCAATAGTTAGGCCTTACAAAGGGTTGGAGGATCCAGCGGCGCGTAGGGTGTCATTTGCTAGTCCTAGACAGGATGTTCCGGGGATCAACCTCGTGTTGGTTTTTAGGCCTTGTCTAGGATCGGCTTACGATCACCGTGCGTGGCTGCGAGGCCCAATCGTGAGTAGGATGATCCGATTATGTGGTGAAAACCCTAAATCGTCGTAGATCGCTTTAGCTTTATCTTGATCAAGCAGGACCACCACATATTCATACACCTCGTACGAATCATGGGTGGATCGGCTCCTCGAGCCGATTCACAGGATGACCTGAGAGCCGATCGAGGCTCGTATTTAATGTTTACGTGTATGCCATGCAGGAAACTAAGCGAGGCATCTCCATCACCTTCCTGACCAGGTATAGGTCAGGTGGCACGCCCTTGCACCAGCATCGGATGTGCGTACCAGAGGCTTTGCGGGCCGTCGCTCGGAGGGACCAGGGCCAGCCGCAGCCCTAAGTTGTTCCCGGCTCTACTGTGTTGCCCGTCGTTGCTCGCCGGTGGGTTTCTGACTGCAACACCGGGACCTTATTATGAATACGCCATGTATGATCCACCGGCGTGGAACCCTGACCCTCGCTGGGATTGATCTCCACTTACGCCAAAAGCCTAAGCTTGGGGGGAGGTATACCGGCATCACTCATTCATTGCATATTACAATTGCTGGATACTTGTACATACTTGTTTAGCTTCCTAAAGTGGTTTCTAATAAGAGGGAGATGATATTTGGGGAAGTGCTGTTTGAAAACAGATTCTGGACTGATACCAAAAAAATTCTCAAAAACATCCAGAACGTTATTTTGCGAAGCCAATTTTTGTGCATGTTCCCCAGGTTATTATCTAACTTTCATTCGTTGAGCACTTTTCGAGCTGAGCAGCGGAAGATTTTTGTACAAATCGATTACTGTACTGCTATCAAGTTTGACGAATTCCTGCTGCTTTGTGTTTATGTGACTCTTTTAGTTTTCATTTTCTTGTTTTTGCTTTGTTTCTTTCCTAAAACACCAAAAGACCAAAAATATTTCTGTTGTTTCTCTTTACCATTTGTTTATTTTGGTTTCTTGCTCTTATTTTGCTTTATTTGCTATCGTTGGTTTGCTATGAGAAAATCCAAAAAGATTTTGCTTTGTTTGTTTGTTTCCTTTTGTTCTTGTTTCCAATTCGAAAACACCAAAAATATTTGTTGTTCTTCTTTGGTTTTGTAAAGTTCATTATGGAGTTCAGCGGTCTTCGGTGGCTGGAGCTTGGTTTTCATTCCATATTATTCAACCTACACAAGTGAAAGGCAATAATGACGATCTACGACAATTCGACTGTGGTGAGAGGCTGGTATGAACTCTATTTGTTTTCAGTTTTGTACATATACTCATCCATGTGAGCATGCTTAGTTGGTTCATGTGAGGTATATGTCATTTAAGAAAGTCTAGTAGTTCATGATCTCTCATGTTTAGCTCCAATTTATTAATATGAGTAGCATGTCATAAATATTTGCTTGCATTGTTTTATTCATAGATAGGTATGACATTGTGGTATCCTCCTCTGAATAATTCACTTGAATCGACTTGGCACATGCTCACGCATGCATATGACTGAACAAAAGTCAATTAAGCCTCGATGATTTACTTTGCCTCAGAGTTCTTGTATCACTTTTATGCCTCTGTTAATTTATTTTGTCGCAAGCATGATTATGACAGTTATTGCTCTCTTCATTGTCGCTTCCCAGTCTATTGCTAGCCTTCACTTGTACTGAGTGGGAACGCTGCTCGTGCTTCCAAACCCCTGAAAACCAAGTTATTCCAGAGTGTCCACCATAAATACCTATGCATGGCATTTCAAACCATTCCAAGTAAATTCTCATGTGCTACCTTTAAACCTTCAAAATGCTTCTCAATTTGTGTTGATGTTTTATAGCTCATGAGGAAGTATGTGGTGTTTATCTTTCGACCTTGTCATTTACTCCTGACAGACTTTCATCAATGGACTAGTGGCACATCCTCTTATCCAATAATTTTGCAAAAAGAGCTGGCAACGGGGTTCCCAGCCCCAATTAATTAACTTTCATCAATAATTCTCTTCACATGTTTTGCCCTGATTTATCAGTAAGCAACTTAATTTGCAAATAGACACTCCTCCATGGTATGTGAATGTTGGAAGGCACCCGAGGATTCGGTTAGCCATGGCTTGTGTAAGCAAAAGTTGCGGGGAGTGTCATCCATAATGAAACTAAAATACGTGTGTAAACAAACGAGAAGATGGATGATTTACCTTGTTGGTAGAGATAACGTCCTTCATGGGAGCCGCTCTTGAAAGTATGGTTGACGAGGTATTTGGAGTGCCCACTACCATTCGTTGACAACAACAAACACCTCTCAAAATAATTTTACTCTTGTTTTAAAAATGAAAAGCTCTAGCGCATGTTAATCCCTGCTTCCCTCTGCGAAGGGTCAATCTTTTACTTTTACATTGAGTCACCGTCCTTTCTTTGAGCACTTTCTTGAGAGCACAACTGTCATTCTTAGTATAATATGCTTGTCCCAAAATGTGATTAACTGTGGTATAACTTTGATGCTTTTACCTTTGACAATATCTACTTCTAGTCTTTCCATGAACTTCAAAGGTGCCCGAGCATTTATGTTTTGCTGTACAAATACGGGCAAGCGAGATACCACTTTATCATATCCTTTTATGAACATTGCAATCCTGCTGATAGACATGATTCATGATGCTTATTATTAATTTGTTGGTACCTTTTCCATGATTGACATAGCTATTAGATGACTTTATTTGCATGTATCTTATTATGAATTGCTTAAGTACTTGCCCATATCATGAGAATATTTACATCATATGAACAAATGTGTTCGTGAAAGTTCTTTTATCGCACTCAGTTGTTAACTGAATTGCTTGAGGACAAGCAATAAGCTAAGCTTGGGGGGACTTGATACGCCCAAAATGTATCTACTTTCCCGAACACTTTTGCTATGGTTTTGCCTCTAATTTGTGTATTTTGGATACAACTAACACGGACTAACGCTATTTTCAACAGAATTGCTCTGGTGTCTCGTTTTTGTGCAGAAACTCAACTTTCAGGAAAATCCCCGGGATTAATTCCAATGGGCCTATTTTCATAGAAGAGGGACGGAGCCAAAAGACCAGAAGGAGGGGGGCCACGAGGCGGCCACCCCACCAGGCGGCGCGGTGGGCCCCTGGGCCGCGCCTCCCTATGGTGGCCGCGCCTCGGGCAGCCCCAGGTGCCTCCCTTCTGACTACTTAAAGGCTTCGACCTAAAAACGCACGGGGGTTAGACGAAATCGCCAGAAGACATCCAGAACACCGCCGCCATCGCGAAACTCCGTCTCGGGACCAGAAACTCCGTTATGGCACTCCGCCGGGACGGGGAATTGGAGGAGATCATCGCCATCATCACCAACTACACCTCTCCATCGACCAGCCATGTTTCCCCCATCCATGTGTGAGTAATTCCCCCGCTGTAGGCTGAAGGGGATGGTAGGGATTGGATGAGATTGGCCATGTAATAGCATAAGATTGTTAGGGCATAGTGCCTAGTATCCGTAATTGGTACTTTTATGATATTGTTGCACCTTGTTATGCTTAATGCTTGTCACTAGGGCCCGAGTGCCATGATCTCGGATCTGAACATGTTATCAATTCATGATGATATTCATTGCTTTATGATCTTACCTGCAAGTTGTATACACGTATTGTTGTCCAGAACCCGAGGCCCCAAAGTGACAGAAATTGGGACAACCGAAGGGGAAGGCGGTGATATGAGGATCACATGTGTTCACGGAGTGTTAATGCTTTGCTCCGGTGCTCTATTAAAAGGAGTACCTTAATTTCCAGTAGATTCCCTAGAGGCCCGGCTGCCACCGGCTGGTAGGACAAAAGATGTTGTGCAAGTTTCTCATTGCGAGCACGTACGACTAAATATGGAACGCATGCCTATGGATTGATTATTACTTGGATACCGTTTTACTACTATCTGCAAATGCCCTACCTTGATTGTTACATGAGTTTCTCTCATCCATGCAACGCCCGTTCATCCATCCCTGTGCCTACAGTATTTTAATCCTGATGTTTACTATAATCACTACTGCTGTTTTTGTTACACTGCTGCTGATATTTCACTACTGCTACTGCTATAAAATTGTTGCTACTGATCAACTCTTGTGAGCAAGTCTATTTCCAGGTGCAGCTGAATTGACAACTCCGCTGTTAAGGCTTACAAATATTCTTTGGCTCCCCTTGTGTCTAATCAATAAATTGGGTTTTACTTCCCTCGAAGACTGTTGCGATCCCCTATACTTGTGGGTCATCAGCATGCACCTCTGCAGCTTCTAGTGAGTCGAGATCTCCGACGGGCGCATGCCTCCGCTCAAGCCCAACGCTCCCAAGGGGAGCAACAAGTGGAGGCAGAGGCAGATGGGGTAGGCGGAGTCCTGGACGTGTGCTGCTGCTGCAAAGCAGCTTCTATTTTGTTGTTAGCTAGGGATCCCTTGTTGTTATGTTTTTAGTATGATGGTGTTGTGAAGAACCTCGAACCTGTTACTATGTTGGCTGCTGTGTATGCAGCTTATTATCTAGGGAGGGATCCCTTTTATCTATCCCTATTCTACTATATTTTGTTGGGACAGAGAGATTTGGTGCTCCTGGGCACCAGTGCTCCTGCTATTTTAGAAAAAATAAAAAATCACATTTATATGTTTCAAAAAAAATAGAAAAAAAATCATGGTGTAGCCAGTGAATTGTCCCACCAACGTGCAAAATTTCAATTTCAAAAACAAAAAATTCTGGGCTACACAAAAATAACAAACGTGTGGATCTGGGCATGCATATTTCAAATCTCTAAATTTCAACAGATTTTGTCTTTTTTGTGTAGTCTACAATATAAAGAATTTCATATTAACATTTTACACACTTGTATTTTACTTCATTTATTATGTCTTGATTTATTTTCAGATTTTTTTTGAAACAAAATATGTATGATTTTCGAATTTTTTTAAACAACAAGAGCACTGGTGCCCATGAGCCAGAGACACTTTTTGATTTTGTTGGCCCTACTTTGTTTTCTCGATTTACTATGACTGTGAATTTGTCGTACATTACCCTGGAGATTTGCTTCTAGTTTAACTACATACATATGGACCAGAGGGAGTACTAGATTTGCTGCCATATTGGGCAAACAACGAGGGCCAAAAGGCACAAATAATTGAAGAAAGACAGAAATGCAAGCTTCTCTAGATTTGATACTAATTTGGTGAAAAAAGACAGAGAGACAGAGAGGGAAAAGGTGCTCTTAAAAATGCCAATTTGCGCCGAGAGAGACAGAACCCAGCTCCTGCTCCACGTACAACCAAACGCGGTCTCGTCCTGTCCCACGCGGTCCCTTTCTACTAGCCCCACGCGACGCGACCCCACACGACGCAGCCCCACACGTCAGCACGGAACGGTCAACAAAACGGGAATCCTCCCATCTGAGCTCCTTCTGCGGGTTACAAATAAGGGCTTGGGGAAAACTGAGGAAAAACATAAGGCAATCTTATTGACTAATATAGCTGCTTAATTAATAAAAGGATTAGCTACAAAGTGCTCAGTTTGCCCATTTATTAAGGTATAAGACTGGCAGGAGAGAAAGTAATCGCTAGTTTCCTCATTTTTCCCCTGCATGCTCGCATGATTAAAGCACCTTCCGCACGCGCTGGACTCCTCGTTTCCTTAAACCTCCTCATTTCCCGGGATAGACCAATATTTTTTCAGGATCGTGGGTTAATGTGGCCCTCATGCTCCTGGTCATGTTTAAAGTTCAGAGCGAGGGAGTAAATTAAACATGGCATCTCGTGCATGAAGCTTGACAGATCGATCAGGTTGGCTAGAATAGCAATACAATGCTGCTCATTAGGCAAATGCATGCCATGTACGATAGTATACATCCAGTAAAGAAGTCTATACTGACATAAAAAAAGACTACATTGGGGATGAGAGTCAATTGGGGCATCTACAATACACAAAATCTTGCTCGTAGCTGATTTTGGCTAAGAGGGTTTTACTCACATTACACGTGTCACTTTCCTTGTCTGCAAAACAAGTTCCAATAAAGTAAGAGGAAAGAAGAGGACATTGTGGGCGAGATTGAACACCTTTTTTATGTGTTAAGCTGAGGCCTCGTTTAGCTGAGGATTTCGACTTAGGCCTAACAGCTCAACACACCCACAAATAAATCTCATTGCGCACACCACCGTCAACAAAAATAACAAAATTAGCACGCAAGATTAAGAACAAAGTGAATTTAAGTAACTTGGTTAGCTTTTCAAGCAATATATTCAGAGAAAGAGCACACATGTTTGGCTCAAAATAATTGTAAGAGAAGAACAATAAATCTAGGGCACCCCACTTCATCGGCAGAAGGGCGCGACAACGCATGGATTCATACCTTGAGTCGAGGCTGGCTCGTAGAAGGGCGGCCACACCTCGAGGATGCCGGCGACATCTCCACCTCGGTCTCACATGTGACTTCTTCTCGGCAAGCGGTGCGCCGCGCCATGTAGAAGATCTATCAAGAGAAGAGAGCCCGATGACGCTACCGACGCCTCAACCTTGATATCACCGACCTGTTGCTCCGCACCGAGATGCGCCACGTGCAAGATTTAGCGAATGCGCCAATTTTAGAGATATGACATGATCGTTGTAACAAATTTCAACGTGATGATGATTTGATCCTGCACTCGGCCTTGAACATAAGTACTAGTACAGTCTCACAATTTTTTTATCATTATACTTTGCGAGATTTAGCGGATGCGCCAAATTCAGAGATAGATCATGATCATGGTAACACAATATTCAATGTAATGATGATTTGATGTTGCACTCGACCTTGAACATAAGTACTAGTACGGTCTCACAATTTTGTATCATTATACTTTGCAAGTTTTAGCGGATGCGCCCATTTTCAGAGGATCATGGTAACAAATTTTCAACGTGATGATGATTTGATGTTGCACTCGACCTTGAACAGAAGTACTACTACTGTCTTACAATTTATTTATCATTATACTTTGCAAGATTTAGCGAATGCGCCAAATTCAGAGATAGATCATGATCATGGTAACAAATTTTCAATGTGATGATGATTTGATGTTGCACTCGGGCTTGAACAGAAGTACCATCTCACAAATTCTTTATCATTATACTTTGCAAGATATAGCGGATGCGCCAATTTCAGAGATAGATCATGATCATGGTAACAAATTTTCAACGTGAAGATGATTTGCTTTTACACTCGGCCTAGAAGAGAAGTACTAGTACGGTCTCACAATTCTTTTTATCATTATACTTTGCAAGATCTAGCGGATAAGCTAATTTCAGAGATAGATGATGATCATGGTAGTGACCGGTATTTAATGTGATGATGATTTGATTTTGCACTCGGCCTTGAACAGAGGTACTAGTACGGTCTCACAATTTTTTATCATTATACTTGGACCTTAGCCAAATTCAAAATCTCATAGCGGTAAAACTTCCTGCCCACAAGATACAAAAATTTCACATGCTTCCAAATTCCCATTCTACCCCTGTGGAGATGACAGCAAAGTCGGTTGGTGGGGGGTATGCCCGTCATTTTTTGGATCACCACCACCCTAGCCCGGAAACCCTCCCAAAAAAAATTCATTTCCCTCAGACCACCCACCGGAACTTCCCAAGTCCCTCTCTCCCACCTCCACGACCACCGCACTGGAACTTCCCCGCCGGACTTCCCTGGCCTACCCGAGGCCTCGCGATCCTCGTCATCCGGCTACCTGCCGGAGCCGCTTCATCGACGCCGTCATCAACCGGACCGGATCATCCCCACCGAACCTCGAAACCATATGCTCATCCAGCAGTCTACCGCAGTCGCTTCAGCTGCGGTATCGTCCACCCCACCAGAGCCGCTTCGCCGGATCCGTCGTCCACCGCATCGGATCTTCCTCACCGACACCTCTGTGCATGAACCGGATCTGCTTCACCGGCACCGTGCATGATCTAAACTCTTCTACTGTCACTTTTCTATTGCTTCCCTGCAAGTTCTTGTTTAATATTGGGGGAACCTGTTTGTGCTAACGACGCGCCGTTACGTTTTTGCAGATGAGATGAGTAACCATGAAGTGTAATCACCGTCTCTCCAACCCCAAGTAGCACATGTAGCGTACTTCATCACCGGATCTATCAACCCCAGGAAGATCTGTTGTGACTCCCACAAAGTGCTTCTCCTAATGTAAGTCCCTTGTTTTAGCGCCATGTTCTTGGTTCAGATGCTTGTTTGTCTGAAGCTCTTTTAGTTCATTCCTAGATATGACCGTAACACCTTGCTATTTTCTAGTTCATTGCTAACTTTAAGCGATTGAACATTTTGGTTTGCATTCCCTACTATGTAGATGTAGCCATCATAACTTCTATCTTTCTCAGTCGTTGTTACAAAAATTATAGGCTGCTACTGTTTTGTTCATGCCAATCTTGTTCTCCCTGAACATGTTGGTTTGCGTTCCCTGTACTACAGGTGATGCCATTGTTATTTCTATCTACTTCGTCGTAAGCTAACAAAGTAACTGCCTACTATTAGTTCCTGCATGCTATCGCTCTGCCATCCTGCAGTACAAATTTATTTGAACTCGTCACAGCAGCTACTTCCGTCATAATTTTGTCTGCCATCTGATTCTTCAAAAGCTGCAATATTAACTTGTTTCTCTTAATTGGCATGGCGCTCACATATAGAATGGTGAACATATTGGTGTGCATTCCCTCTTCTACAAGTTCACAGGTGATCCCACTATTTTCCGTTTCTGGTCCATCCTAAGCCGTAGCATTAACTATCATCTATGTGTTGCTCATTACAACTTTATACCCCGAAAAAAATTGATTTGTTTCCCTTATCTACAAGTTTATGAGTGATGCCATTATAACTCCTATCTGTTTTATTCCTAGCTATTACAGTAACATCCTGCTAGTATTTAGTTCATGGCCAATTTTAAGTAATTGCACATGTTGGTTCACATTCCCTGCTCTATAGCTTTTGGCATCATCACTTCTATATTTGGTTTACATTCCCTGCTCTGTAGATCTAGCCATCGTAACTTTATCTTGCTCAGTCGTTGTTACAAAAATTATGGCCTGCTACTATGTTGTTTGTGCCAATTTTTTACTCCATGAACATGTTGGCTTGCATTCCCTATACTACAGGTGATGCCATTGTTTTGTATCTAGTTCATTGTATGCTAACAAAGTAAGGACTTAGTTTGGCATGCTATCACTCTGCTATCTAGCCTGTAGTACAAATAAACTTGTCATACTACTAGATAATAATTTTGCGTGCCATCTTGTTCTTCAAAAGCTGCATTATTGACTTGTTTCTCTGACTTGGCATGACGCTCACATATGGAATGCTGAACATATTGGTTTGCATTCCCTCTTATACAAGTTCACAGGTGATCCCACTATATTCTGTATCTGGTCCATCCTAAGCTCCAGCATTAACTATCCTCTATGTGTTGCTCATTACAAGTTTATATCCCGAAACATCTTGATTTGCATCCCCTTCACTATAAGTTCAGGAGTATTATTTAGTTCACAGCCAATATGAAGTAATTGCACTTGGCACATGTTGGTTCACATTCCCTCTTCTTTAGCTTTTGCCATCGTAACTTCTATTTTTGGTTTACATTCCCTGCTATGTAGATGTAGCCATCATAACTTCATCTTGCTCAGTCGTTGTTACAAAATTTATAGCCTGCTACTATGTTGTTCATGCCAATTTTGTACTCCCTGAACATGTTGGTTTGCATGGGACTCGACAGTAGTAAGTCTGTTGTTTCATTCTAACATGCTCTATTATATTGGCTGTTGGTATGCGGCATGCACTCTTTGTTTGCTTATTGTGCGCATTACAATGA
This sequence comes from Lolium perenne, assembly GCF_019359855.2. NCBI lineage: Eukaryota > Viridiplantae > Streptophyta > Magnoliopsida > Poales > Poaceae > Lolium > Lolium perenne. The sequence goes on from NC_067245.2 coordinate 142,976,409, forward strand.
TCTTGTTATAACGATGAAATGATGAGTTCCAAATTCTTTGGCAAACAATATTGTAGTGTCTTTGACTTTCCATTGTTGTTGTCTTCACTTGTAATGTCTTTGTTTTAGATATAGGTGCTGCATGGACAACTTAAAAGATTGCCGGATCGCTTCATTGTATTGCTAGGTTTAATTACCATTCAATTTCTCTGGGTTCTATAATATTTTTTCAAAGCCTTGCAGTTGATGTAATATTTAGTTAGTTTTTATAGTTCTTTCGCGCATTTTTCTTTGGTGCTTGTGGTAAGTGAGGCTATCCGACAGAAATCATGTGCTGCGTAAATATTCTCAGTATCTAAATCACAAATTCCCATCCCTTAAATGGCCCAATTAAGTGAAATCACATATGTGCCGGCCCGCAAAATCCTAAAGCGCCTATTATGCCGGCATATAAACACCAACTAAACGGGCTGGCCCACTTACTTATTGGGCCAGCCCACTTACTTTAGGGTGGACCCCACCCACTAATGGGTCGGCTCTATAACAGAAAAGTGGGCCCACAAGCTTATTGGGCCGGCCCGCTCTCGTCGGGCCAGCCCACCTGCTTTACCGTGGACCCCACATACTAATTGGGCCGGCCCGTTAGCACGATAGTGGCCCCACAAGCTTATTGGGCCGGCCAACTAACTTGTTGGGCCAGCCCAATTGCTTTTTTGGTGGACCCCACATACTAAATGGGCCGACCCTTTAATAGGAAAGTGGGACCCACCTGTGTTTTTGGCCCGGCCCACTGTCTTGTTGGGCCGGCCCACTTGATATATTGTGGACCCCACATACTAAATGGACCGGCCCTCTAACAGGAATGTGGGACCCACCTGTGTTTTTGGCCCGGCCCACTATCTTGGTGGGCTGGCCCACTTGCTAAATGGTGAACCCACATACTAAATGGGCCGGCCCTTTAACAGGAATGTGGGACCTACCTGTGTTTTTGGCCCGACCCACTTTCTTGTTGGGCCAGCCCACTTGCTATATGGTGGACCCCACATACTAAATGGGCCGGCCCTTTAACAGGAATGTGGGACCCACCTATGTTATTGGCCCGGCCCACTTTCTTGTTGGGCCAGCCCACTTGCTATATGGTGGACCCCACATACTAAATGGGCCGGCCCTTTAACAGGAAAGTGGGACCCACCTGTGTTTTTGGCCCGGCCTACTATCTTGTTGGGCCGGCCCATTTGCTATATGGTGGACCCCACATACTAAATGGGCCGGCCCTTTAACAGGAATGTGGGACCCACCTGTCTTTTTGGCCTGACCCACTGGCTTGTTGGGCCAGCCCATTTGATCTATTGTGGACCCCACGTACAAAAGGGGTCGGCCCGATAGCAGGAAAGCGGGACCACATGCTAGTTGGGCCGGCCCAATAAATTTTTGGGCCGGCCCACTTGCTTTAAGGTGGACCCCACATGTTAAATGGGATGGCCCGATAACAGGGAAGTGGGTCCCACATGTCTTGTGGGCCGGCCCCATTGCCTGTTGACCGGTCAAACGAGTGCATTCGGCCCGGCCCACATGCTTAGTGGGCCGGCCCATTAAAGTTTTGACCAGTCAACCTTAGAGGTTAGGCCCGGCCCACATATCTAATGGACCAGCCCAGCTATATAGTTGACCGGTCAAACTAAGTCAGCTGGCCCGGCCCGCAAACTTAATGGGCCGGCCCGCTTACGACGTGGCACGCCTCGTGTGGGCCTTCCATCTACCACGGGGTTTCAGCCGGTTAACGCCGTTAACTGCCAGTTAACGGCGTCTGCCACGTGGCAGTTTGCATGACATCAGCAGTCAACGGGCTCCCGAAAACACTTCTGGAACGGTCCGATTTTCCGTGGCGGAAGGGTGCCCAAACGCGACGGACCGAAAAAATCGTCGTAGGACTTTGCCTGACGCAGTTTCGACAACAGAGCCCATATCGTCGGGTTAGGCCCATAGGCGACGAAAAATGGCCCTTAGCGGACGATTTTGGGACGTTGTCTATCAGAACTTTTCTTGTAGTGTTCATTCGAGAGAACTTGTCAAAATTCAAGTTAATTAATTTATCAGCGCTAATTAGTTGGTCGCCTGCTTGATGCGCAATTAAGTGTCGTTGGCCTATATATATAAGTAGGGTTTAATTAGGGTTTAGGGTTTAGGGTTAGCTAGCTACGGTTTTAGGGTTAGGGTTAGTGTTAATTAGGGTTTAGGGTCTAGGGTTTAGGGTTTAGGGTTTGGGTTTTAGTGTTTAGGGTTTAGGGTCTAAGGTTAGGGTTTAGGGTTTATTGTTTAGGGTTTAGGGTGTAGTGTTTAGGGTTTAGGGTCTAGGGTTTAGGGTTTAGGGTGTTTAGGGTGTACGTTTAGGGTATAATTAGGGATTAGGGATTAGGGTTTTAGGGTTTAAGGTTTAGGGATCATCGATCGAGTGCACACACACATTATTAGAGGCACCCGCGCCTTTGCGCATAAAGTGCATGCGTATATATATAAGTGTGTTTCTTGGCCACCAACGATATATAGATCTAGAGAGAGATTGAAATATATTTAGGGTTTAGGGTTTAGGGTTTAGGGTCTAGGGTTAGGGTTTAGGGTTTAGTGTTTAGGGTTTAGGGTTTAGGGTTTAGGGTGTAGTGTTTAGGGTTTATGGTCTAGGGTTTAGGGTTTAGTTTTTAGGGTGTTTAGGGTGTACGTTTAGGGTATAATTAGGGATAAGGGATTAGGGTTTTAGGGTTTAAGGTTTAGGGATCATCGATCGAGTGCACACACACATTATTAGAGGCACCCGCGCCTTTGCGCATAAAGTGCATGCGTATATATATAAGTGTGTTTCTTGGCCACCAACGATCTATAGATCGAGAGAGAGAGATTGAAATATATATATATCCCCAAGAATATGTTCAAAATATATATTGAAATAAATGCACGAATGATATGCAAGGTATGGCATGCGCGCATGCACACTAATTATATATATATATATTATGAGACAACTTAATCAAATGTGTTTTCATTCGAGATTGAGAACTTGTCAAAATTCAAGTTAATTAATTTATCAACGCTAATTAGTTGGTCGCCTGCTTGATGCGCAATTAAGTGTCGTTGGCCTATATATGTAGGGTTTAATTAGGGTTAGGGTTAGGGTTAGTGTTAATTAGGGTATAGGGTCTAGGGTTTAGGGTTTAGTGTTTAGGGTTTAGTGTTTAGGTTTTAGGGTTTAGGGTTTAGTGTTTACGGTTTAGGGTTTAGGGTTTAGTGTTTAGGGTGTTTAGGGATTAGGGATTAGGGATTAGGGTTTTATGGTTTAAGGTTTAGGGATCATCGATCGAGTGCGCACACACATTATTAGAGGCACCCGCGCCTTTGCGCATAAAGTGCATGCGTATATATGTGTGTTTTTTGGCCACCAACGATATATAGATCGAGAGATAGAGATTGAAATTCCCAAGAATATGTTCAAATATATGCACACACATGAATTATTAGAGGCACCCGCGCCTTTGCGCATAAAGTTCATGCATATGTGTGTTGTTCTGGCCACCAACGATAGATCGAGAGAGAGAGAGAGAGATTGAAATCCCCAAGAATTAGAGGACCCCCTTGCACAAGTGTTGGCCATCTATATATAATATGAATCCCAATAATGTTCATACATGATAGGGCATATGTGTGAACCAAATTTTTTCCGAGAACTTGTAAAGATTCAAATTTATCAGTGCTAATGGAAACTAGTGCACATTAGAGGACCCCCTTGCATACGTGTTGGCCATCTATGTATAGTTTGAATCCCAATAATGTTCATACATGATAGGCTATATGTGAATCAATTTTTTCTTCCAAGAACTTGTCAAGATTCAAATTTATCGGTGCTAATGGAAACTAGTGCGCACTAGACGAGCCCCTTGCGCAAGTGCTGGCCATTACATATAGTTTAAATCTCAAGAATGTTCATACATGATAGGCCATATGTGCAAAGGAATTTTTTCCCCGTGAACTTGTGAAAATTCAAGTTTATCGGTGCAAATGGAAACTAGTCCAAAAAATTACATAGAGGTCCAAAAGAACTAGACAATAACTAATAGGACCTGCAACTTTACAAAAAGGACCCCAAAACATATAGAAGAAAATCAATCGAGTCCTTCTGGACCGCACATCAGATCTCTGCTTCGCATCCTTTCCAGCAACTCCGTCGCCGGGGACGCACCACTTGGGATGGAGTCGCTGGTAGTCGCCAGGACGAAGGAGAAGAAGGGCCTCAGCAACGACATATTGGCTCTGAGAAGGGCCGCTAAAAGGCCAAGATGTTCACGGGAAAGACGGATGACGCCGTCGTATGCCCCGAGCTTGTGAACGTCAGCAGCTTGACTTCCCCATTGGCCAGATCTGAAGCACTGACCAAAGCAAGCCTCACCGTTAATGCCATCACCTTGATGGCACCAAATCGGGGTTTGGCCGGCAAGATCCGCCTGATCTGATCCGCCAGATTCACCATAGGCCAGATCTGAAGCCGATGACGAGATCCCCGACTCCATTGTGCCATTCTGCTCATGGGAAACACTGGATCTAAGCTTACAACAACACTAACTCCCTCGGATCCAAATTAGCTGACTCAACTTTGCTTATCTAAATATGGATGTATCCACACATGTTTTTACTCTAGATACATACACGTCTAAGGAAAGTTGAATCAATTAATTTAGTTTGGAGGGTGTACGATATACAGAGAGAAGTCGGCCTCGTCTCCGGCCGGCGAGGCCGCCGGAGAGAAGGGGGAGAGGAGCCGGGGGAGTGGGAGAGACTCGAGAGAGAAAGAGAAGAGGAAGAAATGAGAGCTCCCTGGGGGAGAACATTATTTTTGTCGTTCTGCTCGTAGCTTGAAACTGAAAATTTCGGCCGCGCGCCAAATCATCCCGCCGCATCCATTCGAAAATCCCGTGACCAGTTTTACCCTTTTAACCCTGGTCCGGAAGCTATGACCCACCGACCATGGAGGGCTCATTCGGTAACAATGAAATATCTTGCCTAGATCCCGAACCCTCCCCACAGGCCCACACCCACCCACCAACCATTCGCCCCATTAGCTCAAAAATACTCTCACACACCAAAGCTCTGACTATCTACAGTACTAGATCTGCTTCGCCGCCGGCATACTCCTCCACAGCGTAACCTTGATCGTGTTGGCTGTCCACCCACCTGATCCGCTCCCCCGCCGCCCTCGCCACCGACGGATCTGCTTCACCGCCGACCTCGCCACCGACGGGTCTGCTTCACCGCCGACCTCGCCACCGACGGATCTGCTTCACCGTCGACCTCATCCACAGCGTAGCAATCAACACCTTTCATGTCGACGCACCGGATCCTCTCCAACAGAACCGGGTCTACTTCACCGCGCCCCCCCCTCCACAGAAGCCGATCTATTCCACCGACTACCTCGGCACTGCGGCTGTATCAACTTCTCTGAATCCCTTGCCAGCCAACCAGATCTGCTTCACTAACGCCCGCTTCTACTGAAACAGGGTTGACTCATCGTCTCCAGCGTTCGCCTCCACTGGAATGCAAGTTGCTGCCCCCGTCCATCCCGCCGCAGCTTGGTTAGTACGCTGGCCCGTTAGATCGCGGTGTTTCTTTAGCCATGTTTTGTGTAGTTATTTGCAGATCTCATATGCCATTAACTTTCTTGATGTGTTACTTCGCATGAAGTTCGTTTAAATATTATACAGTACAAAAGCATTATCCGGTCGCTACCATCCTGTTCATTCTACTGACACATGTGTGCATCCACATATTTATAGCCTTATACCCATTCATTTGCTGCCAACTATTTTTGTATTGCATGCTATTCCTTTTATAGTCATGCTATGGGCATTTCCAATCTGGTTGTTCTTATACCACGTCATTAGCTCACCGCTAGCCGCTAGCTGTTTTCTCGTGCCTGCTATTCTCACACTGCTTTTATAATCATGCTATGTGCATTTCCAATCTGCTTGCTCTTATACCTCTTCTTTAGCTTGTAGCTATTTTTTCCATGAATGCTCCTGTCGCACAGCTTGTATAGTTACTGCTGCGTGCATGTCTGGTCTTTGTATTATCGTAGACTAACTTGTCAATGTTATTTTTCCTAGGGATTGATCATGCGAACCACTTATTAGAATATCCAACATTAACAGTGGGGACGCTAGGGAAGGTTGGAATCTGAGTTCTTGGTTGGTAATTTTGGCAGTTTACTTCCGTTATTATCTATAACCTATAAGCATTGTTCCTTATGCAAGAGATTAAGACTTGGAACCCTGCCATAGCAATGCCATCCATGCATTACTATGTTTCTGCCTATTTGATATGCTTGTCTTGGAGCAACTGCGAAGGTGATTTGAACCTGACATTTGGTCATTCTTAATGCCAGTTTACTTTATGTGGAAAACCTTGGCATTACCCTACTCTAAATCTGAATGTCTGAAATTCGTATCTCATGCAAAGCAACATCTAGTTGGTTTTAATCTGATATCTGGTAACTACTGGCTTATTCATTTGGCAGCTCAAGTTTTTTGTTATTTGAAACCAGCTGACTTGGTCTTAAATGTGATATCTAAACATAGATTAAGGACAATGGAGCAGGAGGATTAGCATTTCACTTGATGGCTGAACCTAAACTGACAGGCATGTCGACCACGACTAGTGCACGCAAGAGAAGGACCTGCATCGAGCCAGTATGTGCTTAGTACATGGATCTTATCTTATCTTGTGCTTATTTCTGCTACATGCTGTTATCTGATCTCTACATTGCGTAATACATGTTTGAATAGTTAATTTTTGTAACTATGTTTGCAATATTACCAGAAGGCTGTTTTAGTGAAGCAGTCATCATTAGAAGATAGTCGCTAAAGCGACCCTGTGCAACATTATGATGTAAGTCTATGCTTAGTACAAGTTCCATACATTGTCTTATTTATGCAACTTGTTATTATCTTATATCTACATTGCATAATAAATGCTTGAATAGTTCATTGTTGTAACTATGTTTGCAATATTACTAGAATGCAGTTGTAATGAAGAAGTCCTTAGTAGAAGATAGAGCGCAAAAAGGTTCTGGGGTGAGCCTATGCAACGATATAATGTAAGTATGTGCTTAGTACTTGTGACTATCTCATATCGACAATGCTTAATACATATTTGCATAGTTCATCGTTTAACTCTTTTTGCATTATTATCAGAATGCAGTTGTGATGAAGCAATCTTCATCAGAAGAGAGGCCCACAAAAAGTTCTGATCTTTCTTCTGATGCATCCTCTCATAGCCGTCAACCTAGACCATTCCTTTCATCAAACATTAAATATCTCAAGGTTGTACTTTATAAAAGACATGATATTGCTGCTTTAAGATCTGTAGCCGATATGTTGACCAAGAGTACACAAGATTCAATCAAGGCGATTGCCAAATGTCAACGTGTTATTGATGATGCTAATAGAAGTCCTAAATGATTCTATGTAATTTTTTTATTTGGGCACATTAATTGCCTTGTAGTTTTCCTAGTTATTTTATTTGTGTATGTAATTGTGTGTATCATTGATATCAGATTTTAGGCTCATGAAATTTAATGCAAGTTGACTAGTCAAACAACCAGGGCCCTACAACAGATTGGGCCGGCCCATTTATAGTAGTGTGGGACCCACTTTCATTTTGGGCCGACTCACATACTTATTGGGCCGGCCCGTTAACATGATAGTGGGCCCACCTGCTTATTGGGTCGGCCCACTATCTTGTTGGGCTAGCCCACTTGCTATATGGTGGACCGCACATACTAAATGGGTCGGCCCTTTAACAGGGAAGTGGGACCCACCTATGTTTTTGGCCCGACCCACTATCTTGTTGGGCCGGCCCACTATCTTGTTGGGCCGGCCCACTTGCTATATGGTGGACCCCACATACTAAATGGACGGCCCTTTAACAGGAATGTGGGACCCACTTGTGTTTTTGGCCCGGCCCACTTTCTTCTTGGGCCAGCCCACTGGCTATGTGGTGGACCCCACATACTAAATGGGCCGGCCCTTTAATAGGAAAGTGGGACCCACCTTTGTTTTTGGCTCGGCCCACTATCTTGTTGGGTCGGCCCACTTGCTATATGGTGGACCCCACATACTAAATGGGCCGGCGCACTTGCTATATGGTGGACTCCACATACTAAATGGGCCGGCCCTTTAACAGGAAAGTGGGACCCACCTGTGTTTTTGGCCCGGCCCACTTTCTTGTTGGGCCAGCCCATTTGATCTATTGTGGACCCCACGTACTAAATGGGCCGGCCCGATAGCAGGAAAGTGGGACCCATAGGCTAATTGCGCCGGCCCAATAACTTCTTGGGCCGGCCCACTTGCTTTAAGGTGGACCCCACTTGTTAAATGGGCTGGCCCGATAACAGGAAAGTGGGTCCCACGTGTTTTGTGGGCTGGCCATTTTGCCTGTTGACCGGTCAAACGAGTGCATTCGGCCCGACCCACATGCTTAGTGGGCCGGCCCATTAAAGTTTTGACCAGTCAACCTTAGAGGTTAGGCCCAGCCCACGTAACTAATGGACGAGCCCAGCTATATAGTTGCTCGGTCAAACTAAGTCAGCTGGCCCGGCCCGCAAACTTAATGGGCCGGCCCGCTTAAGACGTGGCAGGCCTCGTGTGGGCCTACCATCTACCACGGGGTTTGAGCTGGTTAACGCCGTTAACTGCCAGTTAACGGCGTCTGCCACGTGTCAGTTTGCATGACGTCAGCAGTCAACGGGCTCCCGGAAACACTTCTGCAACGGTCCGATTTTCCGTGGTGGAAGGGCGCCCAAGCGCGACGGACCGAAAAAAACGTAGTAGGACTTTGCCTGACGCAGTTTCGACAACAGAACCCATATCGTCGGGTTAGGCCCATAGGCCACGAAAAATGGCCCTAAGCGGATGATTTTGGGACGTTGTCTATCAGAACTTTTCTTGTAGTGTTAGCTTTCGATACATAGTTACGTAAGTCCTTCGACCATGAGATTGACACGCGTACAGCACGCGACCGTTGGGAACCCCAAGTGGAAGGTGTGATGCGTACAGCAGTAAGTTTCCCTCAGTTAGAAACCAAGGTTTATCGAACCAGTAGGAGTCAAGAAGAACGTTGAAGGTTGATGGCGGCGAGATGTAGTGCGGCGCAACACCAGGGATTCCGGCGCCAACGTGGAACCTGCACAACACAACCAAAGTACTTTGCCCCAACGAAACAGTGAGGTTGTCAATCTCACCGGCTTGCTGTAACAAAGGATTAGATGTATAGAGTGGATGATGATTGTTTGCAGAAAATAGTAGAACAAGTATTGCAGTAGATTGTATTCGATTAAAAGAATGGACCGGGGTCCACAGTTCACTAGAGGTGTCTCTCCCATAAGATAAATAGCATGTTGGGTGAACAAATTACAGTTGGGCAATTGACAAATAAAGAGAGCATGACCATGCACATAGATGATATGATGAGTATGGTGAGATTTAATTGGGCATTACGACAAAGTACATAGACCGCTATCCAGCATGCATCTATGCCTAAAAAGTCCACCTTCAGGTTATCATCCAAACCCCTTCCAGTATTAAGTTGCAAACAACAGACAATTGCATTAAGTATGGTGCGTAATGTAATCAACAACTACATCCTCGGACATAGCATCGATGTTTTATCCCTAGTGGCAACAGCACATCCACAACCTTAGAACTTTCTGTCACTGTCCCAGATTTAATGGAGGCATGAACCCACTATCGAGCATAAATACTCCCTCTTGGAGTTACTAGCAAAAACTTGGCCAGAGCCTCTACTAATAACGGAGAGCATGCAAGATCATAAACAACACATAGGTAATAGATTGATAATCAACATAACATAGTATTCTCTATCCATCGGATCCCAACAAACACAACATATAGCATTACAGATAGATGATCTTGATCATGTTAGGCAGCTCACAAGACCCGACAATGAAGCACAATTAGGAGAAGACGACCATCTAGCTACTGCTATGGACCCATAGTCCAGGGGTGAACTACTCACTCATCACTCTGGAGGCGACCATGGCGGTGAAGAGTCCTCCGGGAGATGATTCCCCTCTACGGCAGGGTGCCGGAGGCGATCTCCTGAATCCCCCGAGATGGGATTGGTGGCGGCGGCGTCTCTGGAAGGTTTTCCGTATCGTGGCTCTCGGTACTGGGGGTTTCGCGACGAAGGCTTTAAGTAGGCGGAGGAGATAGGTCAGGGGGCCACACGAGGGCCCCACACGACAGGCCGGCGCGGCCAAGGGCCAGGCCGCACCGCCCTAGTGTCTGGCCACCTCGTGGCCCCACTTCATGACTCCTTCGGTCTTCTGGAAGCTTCGTGTGAAAATAGGCCCCTGGGCGTTGATTTCGTCCAATTCCGAGAATATTTCCTTACTAGGATTTCTGAAACCAAAAATAGCAGAAAACAGCAACTGGCTCTTCGGCATCTCGTTAATAGGTTAGTGCCGGAAAATGCATAAATATGACATAAAGTATGCATAAAACATGTAGATATCATCAATAATGTGGCATGGAACATAAGAAATTATCGATACGTCGGAGACGTATCAGCATCCCCAAGCTTAGTTCCTGCTCGTCCCGAGTAGGTAAACGATAACAAAGATAATTTCTGGAGTGACATGCCATCATAACCTTGATCATACTATTGTAACCACATGTAATGAATGCAGCGATCCAAGACAATGGTAAATGACATGAGTAAACAAATGAATCATATAACAAAGACTTTTCATGAATAGTACTTTCAAGACAAGCATCAATAAGTCTTGCATAAGGTTAACTCATAAAGCAATAATTCAAAGTAAAGGTATCGAAGCAACACAAAGGAAGATTAAGTTTCAGCGGTTGCTTTCAACTTGTAACATGTATATCTCATGGATATTGTCAATGTAAAGTAGTATAACAAGTGCAATATGCAAGTATGTAGGAATCAATGCACAGTTCACACAAGTGTTTGCTTCTTGAGGTGGAGAGAAATAGGTGAACTGACTCAACATAAAAGTAAAAGAAAGGCCCTTCGCAGAGGGAAGCATTGATTGCTATATTTGTGCTAGAGCTTTGGTTTTGAAAACATAAAGAGAGCATAAAAGTAAAATTTTGAGAGGTGTTTGTTGTTGTCAACGAATGGTAGTGGGCACTCTAACCCCCTTGCCAGGCAAACCTTCAAAGAGCGGCTCCCATGAATTATTTTTATTTTTGGGTGGCACTCCTTCCAACCTTTCTTTCACAAACCATGGCTAACCGAATCCTCGGGTGAGTGCCAAAAATCTCATACCATGAAGGAGTGCCTTTTTATTTTAGTTTTATTTAGATGACACTCCTCCCCACCTTTGCTTTCTCAAGCCATGGCTAACCGAATCCTTCGGGTGCCGTCCAACAATCACATACCATGGAGGAGTGTCTATTTTTTTGTTAATTAATTTGGGACTGGGAATCCCATTGCCAGCTCTTTTTCCAAAATTATTGGATAAGCGGATAAAGCCACTAGTCCATTGGTGAAAGTTGCCCAACAAGAATGAAAGATAAACACCACATACTTCCTCATGAGCTATAAAACATTGACACAAATCAGAGGTGATAAATTTTGAATTTTTTAAAGGTAGCACTCAAGCAATTTACTTTGGAATGGCGGAGAAATACCATGTAGTAGGTAGGTATGGTGGACACAAGTGGCATAGTGTTTGGCTCAAGGATTTTGGATGCATGAGAAGTATTCCCTCTCGATACAAGGTTTAGGCTAGCAAGGTTTATTTGAAACAAACACAAGGATGAACCGGTGCAGCAAAACTCACATAAAAGACATATTATAAACATTATAAGACTCTACACCATCTTCCTTGTTGTTCAAACACTTTACTAGAAATTATCTAGACCTTAGAGAGACCAATTATGCAAACCAAATTTTAGCAAGCTTTATGTATTTCTTCATTAATGGGTGCAAAGTATATGATGCAAGAGCTTAAACATGAGCACAACAATTTCCAAGTATCAAATTAACCAAGACATTTTACCAATTACTACATGTAGCATTTCCCGATTCCAACCATATAACAATTTAACGAAGAAGATTCAACCTTCGCCATGAATAATATGAGTAAAGCCTAAGGACATATTTGTCCATATGCAACAGCGGAGCGTGTCTCTCTCCCACACAAAGAATGCTAGGATCCATTTTATTCAAACAAAACAAAAACAAAAACAAACCGACGCTCCAAGCAAAGTACATAAGATGTGATGGAATAAAAATATAGTTTCACTAGAGGAACCTGATAATGTTGTCGATGAAGAAGGGGATGCCTTGGGCATCCCCAAGCTTAGATGCTTGAGTCTTCTTGATATATGCAGGGGTGAACCACCGGGGCATCCCCAAGCTTAGAGCTTTCACTCTCCTTGATCATGTTGTATCATCTCCTCTCTTGATCCTTGAAAACTTCCTCCACACCAAACTCAAAACAACTCATTAGAGGGTTAGTGCAAAATTAAAATTTACATGTTCAGAGGTGACATAATCATTCTTAACACTTCTGGACATTGCACAAAGCTACTGAAAGTTAATGGAATCGAAAAATCCATCAAGCATAGCAAAACACGCAATGCGAAATAAAAGGCAGAATCTGTCAAAACAGAACAGTTCGTAAAGAAGAATTTCTAAGAGGCACCAGACTTGCTCAAATGAAAATGCTCAAATTGAATGAAAGTTGCGTACATATCTGAGGATCGCTCACGTAAATTGGCATAATTTTCTGAGTTACCTACAGAGAATTAGGCCCAGATTCGTGAAAGCAAAGAAATCTGTTTCTGCGCAGTAATCCAAATCTAGTATGAACCTTACTATCAACGACTTTACTTGGCACAACAATGCACAAAACTAAGATAAGGAGAGGTTGCTACAGTAGTAACAACTTCCAAGACTCAAATATAAAACAAAAGTGCAGTAGTAAAATCATGGGTTGTCTCCCACAAGCGCTTTTCTTTAACGCCTTTCAGCTAGGCGCGGAAAGTGTGTATCAAGTATTATCAAGAGATGAAGCATCAACAGCGGGGTTTGGAGTTTTCTCAACCATGCATTGTATTTTGGATACATAAGTTTCAGCGGCTCCCTTTTCATTAGTCTTGGGCTTGCTACTCTCATCAAACAAATTTTCAGGAACAAGCCAAGCGTAATTATCATCTAGAGCTTCATGCATTGCTAGGAGCTTACAAGGTATTGGTGCTTTAATCTCCCCACCATCATTAACATTATTAGTGTACTTAATTCTATCCATATCCATCTTTTCAAGTGTTCTTTTAAAATCGGTGATCATACCAAGCCTCTCATGCTTACTAAAAACTTTTCTAGCTTCTTTGGCTATATCCTCAAATTCTCGCACTAAGACTTTTAGAACAAAATCTCTCTTCTTTCCCCTCTCCATATCAGAAAGTGTAAGGAACATGTGTTGTATCATGGGGTTGAGACTAATAAATCTAGCTTCCATCATGTGTACCAAACAAACAAAGGCATCTTCATAGGTAGGGACAGCTTTTGCAAGGGGTATATCTTTAAGATCTTCATGCATACTAACATGGGTGAAAAATTCTTCTATATTATCTCTTCCAATTATAGACCCTTGTCCTACCGGTATATCTTTTACAGTAAAATTAAAAGGAAACATGATGAAATAAGTAAAGCAAATGCAAGTAACTAATTTTTTTGTGTTTTTAATATGGAGATTGCAAACAAGACAGTAAATAAAGTAAAACTAGCAACTAATTTTTTTGTATTTTGATTTAATGCAGCAAACAAAGTAGTAAATAAAACAAAGCAAGACAAAAACAAAGTAAAGAGATTGGAGGTGGAGACTCCCCTTGCAGCGTGTCTTGATCTCCCCGGCAGCGGCGCCAGAAATTTAGCTTGACACGCGTACAGCACGCGACCGTTGGGAACCCCAAGTGGAAGGTGTAATGCGTACAGCAGTAAGTTTCCCTCAGTTAGAAACCAAGGTTTATCGAACCAGTAGGAGTCAAGAAGCACGTTGAAGGTTGATGGCAGCGAGATGTAGTGCGGCGCAACACCAGGGATTCCGGCGCCAACGTGGAACCTGCACAACACAACCAAAGTACTTTGCCCCAACGAAACAGTGAGGTTGTCAATCTCACCGGCTTGCTGTAACAAAGGATTAGATGTATAGTGTGGATGATGATTGTTTGCAGAAAACAGTAGAACAAGTATTGCAGTAGATTGTATTCGATTAAAAGAATGGACCGAGGTCCACAGTTCACTAGAGGTGTCTCTCCCATAAGATAAATAGCATGTTGGGTGAACAAATTACAGTTGGGCAATTGACAAATAAAGAGGGCATGACCATGCACATACATGATATGATGAGTATAGTGAGATTTAATTGGGCATTACGACAAAGTACATAGACCGCTATCCAGCATGCATCTATGCCTAAAAAGTCCACCTTCAGGTTATCATCCGAACCCCTTCCAGCATTAAGTTGCAAACAACAGACAATTGCATTAAGTATGGTGCGTAATGTAATCAAAAACTACATCCTCGGACATAGCATCGATGTTTTATCCCTAGTGGCAACAGCACATCCACAACCTTAGAACTTTCTGTCACTGTCCCAGATTTAATGGAGGCATGAACCCACTATCGAGCATAAATACTCCCTCTTGGAGTTACTAGCAAAAACTTGGCCAGAGCCTCTACTAATAACGGAGAGCATTCAAGATCATAAACAACACATATGTAATAGATTGATAATCAACATAACATAGTATTCTCTATCCATCAGATCCCAACAAACACAACATATAGCATTACAGATAGATGATCTTGATCATGTTAGGCAGCTCACAAGACCCGACAATGAAGCACAATTAGGAGAAGACGACCATCTAGCTACTGCTATGGACCCATACTCCAGGGGTGAACTACTCACTCATCACTCCGGAGGCGACCATGGCGGTGAAGAGTCCTCCGGGAGATGATTCCCCTCTCCGGCAGGGTGCCGGAGGCGATCTCCTGAATCCCCCGAGATGGGATTGGCGGCGGCGGCGTCTCTGGAAGGTTTTCCGTATCGTGGCTCTCGGTACTAGGGGTTTCGCGACGAAGGCTTTAAGTAGGCGGAGGAGATAGGTCAGGGGGCCACACGAGGGCCCCACACGACAGGCCGGCGTGGCCAAGGGCCAGGCCGCGCCGCCCTAGTGTCTGGCCACCTCGTGGCCCCACTCCGTGACTCCTTCGGTCTTCTGGAAGCTTCATGTGAAAATAGGCCCCTGGGCGTTGATTTCGTCCAATTCCGAGAATATTTCCTTACTACGATTTCTGAAACCAAAAACAGCAGAAAATAGCAACTGGCTCTTCGGCATCTCGTTAATAGGTTAGTGCCGGAAAATGCATAAATATGACATAAAGTATGCATAAAACATGTAGATATCATCAATAATGTGGCATGGAACATAAGAAATTATCGATACGTCGGAGACGTATCAGAGATCATGTAAATCACTTAAACCGGAAGGATGCTTTGATTACATCAAACGCCATTGCTTAAATGGGTGGTTATAAAGATGGGATTAAGTGTTTGGAAAGTGTAAGGTTGAGAAATATGGATCAAGAGTGGGATTTGTCCATCCCGATGACGGATAGATATACTCTGGGCCCTCTCGGTGGAACATCTTCTGATTATCTTGCAAGCATGTGATTAGATCACAATAGATGACGTACCACGGTACGAGTAAAGATTACTTGTCGGAGACGAGGTTGAACAAGGTATGGAGATACCGATGATCGAACCTCGGACAAGTAAAGTATCGCGTGACAAAGGGAATTGGTATCGTATGTAAATGGTTCAATCGATCACTAAGTTATCATTGAATATGTGGGAGCCATTATGGATCTCCAGATCCCGCTATTGGTTATTGCTCCGAGAGGAGTCTCAACCATGTATGCATAGTTCGCGAACCGTAGGGTGACGCGCTTAAGGTTCGATGTCGCATATGTAGATTTGGAATATGGTATGGAGACGAAGTTTGTTCGGAGTCTCGGATGGGATCCAGGACATCACGAGGAGGTCCGGAATGGTCCGGAGAATAATATTCATATAAGGGAAGTTGATTTCTAGGTTTCAGAAAAGTTCGGAATTTTTTCGGTGGAAGACCGGAAGGTTCTAGAAGGTTCCGGAGGGGTCCACCATGGGGCCCATGACATAGGAGGGGCCCACATGGGCCGAGGGGGTGCTGCCCAACCCTAATGGGCCAGGCGCACCAAGCCTCAAGGCCCAGGCCGGCCAACCACTAGGGTTTCCCCAAAACCCTATGGGGGATCAACTTGGGGGGGGGTGGGGGGAAGTTCCCCCCTCCCCCCTTGTACACTGGCCCTAGATGGGTTTGGGCGGAAGGGGGCACCCCAGCCGACCCTCCCCCTATATAAAGAAGGGAGAGGGCAGGGGGGCCAACCCCAACCATTGCCACCTCTTCTGGCCGCCCCTCTCCTCCTCCATACGTTGCTCCGGCTTAGGCGAAGCCCTGCAGTTCTTCCTCCACCACCACGCCGTCGTGCTGCTGAGTTTTGGAGGAGATCTACCACACCTCCGCTGCCCGCTAGAACGGGGAGAGGAAGGGCTTCATCGACACCGTACGCGCGACCGAGTATGGAAGTGCTGCCGGATTGCAGCACCGGGACGATCGTCTACACCAACAACGAGATTAATCTCGTAGGCTTTGGAATCTTCGAGGGTTAGTCTCATCTCCATCTCGTTGCTCCAATCTGAATAGATTAGATCTTGGCTTTTCCATAGATTAGATCTTGGATTTATTCGTCTTTGCGGTAGGAAATTTTTTGTTTTCTATGCAACGAACCCATCACCACTTATGTGTTTTGGCCAAATTCTCCTCTTGTTGCATCAAGGATGTTGAAACATTTCTCTTTCCGAGGCCTTGAGTGCAACAATGCACATGAGTTTCTACATGAGATTGACATCATAGTTGTCTCACATTTTGGAGATTTTGTGTTCCCGGATTTGGAAGATGTTCATATGGAGTTCTTACACATTGACCTTGCACATGCATTATTCTTGATAAATTTGTGTTGTGCTAATGGTGTTGTGAACATGAATGAACATGTCGTTGATGATGTGCTCCTCTATCACGCACACACATACTTTGCTTGGTCTTTGTTGTGTGAAGGTACAAGCGACTTATGGATGAGCGTCAATGAATGGGTTCAACCCCACACGTCGACTACACAAGATCTCTCGATGAGAGCACACAGGTATTTTGCTAAGGTGACCTCCTTCTACATAAGGCCCCTTGCTAATCCCATGGAACATTGGCTACGCTTTGATTGTTCTCTTGTTTATCTTGTGCAATTGATAGGGTATACGACTTTCAAGCGGACATTCAAGCATGGTTGTCATCTACCTCCTATACAAGTTCATGAAGAGCCATCGTCGAGGATGACTCTTTTTCAAGTGGGGGGGGATGATGCAGCCCGACCTTTGGTCTTCACCGCATCATATGCTTCATCGCCAAGACGACACACAAAGGTGAATCTTCTCCTTTATGCGTGTCTACAATCGCCTATGTGAAATGATACACTACTTCATACTCCGTTATATCTCGATGATAGGAACTCGACGACAAGTATGGAGGGAAGAGAGGATGCCATGGAGAACCGAGGACGCAAGGCCGATATCACGGAGGCATGGAAGAGAAGAAGGAAGAGGAGGAGCTGGACGCTCCAGGCCGGCACTGCCGCTCATGGCCGGCACTGCCGCCCCCTCCGGCACTGCCGCTGCACCAAGGCCGGCACTGCCGCCCGACGCACCCCAGCACTGCCGGCCTCCCTACACCGGCACTGCCGCCAAGCCACCAGCTCGACGCCCGCGCCGGCACTACCGTCCGTGAAGGCCGAAACTGCCGCCCCCACAAGCCAACACTGAATCTGGGCCGTTCGTCTGCCCATCTGTGGCCTTGGCTGTCTGTACCCAATTACCAGACTATCCCTCCTTAGTGGTTCCCTATAAATAGGCACCCACCCCCACCTTCATTGGGGAGAAATGATGTTTAGATGAATTGGCTTATGCCTCTATTATCCCTTTGTGGATTTGGGAAACCCCCACCTTAGATTACCCATCTATTGTATCCCTCCTTATCTGGATCTTTTTTCATTCTAGTAATTCTATCAATTGAGAATCTCTTACTTTGCAACTCTATTCTTAATTGGTCTTTTGCTCTTTGGGAATTCTATTTGGATTTGTCGATCTTTTGCAAGAGATTCTACCGTTTGGTCTTTGTCTTGCAATTCTATCGGTTGGTGGTTCGGGCCAACGAGGATAACCGATTTGTGTGTGTGCATGTGTTTGTATCGTATTCTTCACGTCCATCCACTTCCCCGCGAATCCCCCTCCGCAATCACACTCACCCGGATCAATTCGTGAGATCGGACAACCACACGGGTGTAATGTCCCAGGTTTAGAGACGATCGAGGGGTAGATTTTAGAAAGGGATGTGCATTGCATTGTAAATTACGGGGAAATTTCGCGCTTTTAAAACAAAACTGCATCGAAGGGGGACAGGTTTCTCTCTCGACATCCTACAGGGTTAGGGTTTCGAGAGTGCGATGAACTTGTTCCTACTTGTCTAAATTAGGGTTTTGAGAAGAGAGAAGTGAAATTGCATGGAAATCATAAGTTGCATGATTGAATTATAAGTTAAGTTGTTTGGATGAATTCAAACCAAATTTGAATTTGAATTTCAAATTCAAACATCAAATGATTATCACATTATTCAAACTTGAGAGAATTTAACAAACAAATATCATTAATCAAGAATATAAATAATACAACAATTTCATAAAGCTCAATAGAGAGAAACTTGAGCTTTATTGATAATCACACACATAATACATTGTCTTTACAATATTCAGAATTGAATTATTGAATTACAACACATTACAAGAATTGAAGAAATAGAAAATGTAAAAGGAAAATTACAAGTTATTTAAATGACCTAAACTACATTGTGATCATCATGAATTCTATGATCAAGATGATCTTGAGTTCATCTTGAGCATCTTCTTGATCCCTGCACACACACACAACAAATAGAACATTAAGCCAAGTGGCAAAGCCACTTGGCAGGTTAGAAGAAAACTGGAATAGGGTGGATATGATCAAGCTGCCAAGCTGATCCAACCCACCAGCCCAAGTCCCAAGTCACACACACACAGGCAGCACACAAGGCCTGATGCATGTGTGCATGCAACACACACAACCAGTGAGTCACCAGGGTGAAATGTGGTGCTGTCGACCAGGGAAGCCATGGCTGGCCATATAAAAGCTTTTCACAGCCAAAACCCTAGTCACTTGATCCATCCATCGACAGAACTGCACTGGTAAGCCACCAAGAACAGCCAAGAACACAAGAACAGCTTGAACAGCTACTGCTGTTCAACACATTTTCACCACCACAGCAAATAACCAAGAAGCATCAAGCCACAGGGAGGAGCAGGGCAAGCCAAACAAACCACCAGAAGCAAAACCTCTACACCAACATCAAATTCTAGGAGCTGGAGTGAGGTATACAAATCATCATGAACAAACCAGATGGTTTTGTTCATATATAAGCATATGCACCAATCACACACAAGCAAAAGGGTGTGATACCCAATTTGTGTCATCATCTGGCTACTAAGCCATATGGTGCAAGCAAAGGTAGCAAGGCCACTAGTAAATCATCTAATGGGAACAACAGCTATGAAAATCAATGCATAACTGAAGAAATCCAGCCAGAGATGAAAATACAGTTAGCCTAGTTACACACTTAGCACCTATAACTAGTTAGGCCATCAGACATAGACAAAACATTGTCTATTTGATTTCAACATCAAGAGCTACTGACAATCCAATAAATGGATCACCCAGAAAGCATTGAGTAAGCCACAGTAAGCCAACAAGAGGGGAGCTACCCTAGGGCAGCATATGATTACTGCCAGGGTCACCTCAACCACTAAAACAGCCAAACCACCAAGCCAAGCACAAATATCATCACCCAGATTGGGTTCAAAGTGGAGATATGGTCCCCAACTAATGTTGGCATCCCTCTAGCTCAATCAAACTAATTATAAGAGTCATCACTGCAAGCAGTTCATCTCATTTATCCAATAAACAAGGACAAGCTATACAGATAAATGAAAGTCATAGATCACCAGTAACTGGAACACTTACACATGACCAATTGATCACTGCAAGCAATAGCAATTGCTTGAACCAACCACAGCACACACCAGCACAAGGCATGGTGATGCACAGTCACCAGAATAAGCCCAGACAGGCATAGGCAGTAAATAAAGCAAGCATTGATCAAGCAGCTGATGATCACTAGATCACCAGAGCTTGCTAAAGCATGCTAGAACTCAATTCTAGCACCACATTGACCATATAAAATTAAACAGACACAGTACATAAGGAATTGCATCACAGTTAAGCAAATGAGCTAAACATAATTATATCCAAACAGCACACCATCACTGGATGATGTTGCTTAGCCAACAAACAGAATCTATTGAGCATTTCCAGGTATTAGAGCACAAGGGATGGCACACCAGGAGCACTGGCTCTTGCAAAATGGCAAGAATTACACACAGTAATTAAGCCAAAGCAAGGAATTGAATACACTTGAGGATCTACCAGTAGTAGCATCAAGAACAGAGTCACAGAGATAGTTTCAAGCAAGAAATGCAAGCTTGAGCAAGCACATGGCTTTAGAAGAATTGCACAGAAGCATGCATAGCAAAGATAGCACAGTCTAAGCTAGGCCATGGAGAGTAAAGAAGAAGATAAGCACGAGCATGGCCACGTAAGCCGTGGTCATGGCAAGCAGAACACTAGCGATAAGCGCAAGCAGATGGCGCACGGCATGGCGGCATCTCCAACAGGAGGAGGGCCATGGCCAGAGCTAGCAGGGAAGAAGAACAGGCACAGAAGAGGAGCAGAAGGGGGTGCACTTACTTGGTGCCGAGCAGAACGGTGGCCACATGGCGGCCACGGCGGCACGCGCCGAAGCACGGCGGCCCCAGGCCAAGCCAGGCCATGGCGGTGCCGCGGTAGCTCGCGCACATGATGGCGAAGCCATGGCGGCGCCACGGCTCCAGGAACGTCGGCGGCGACGAGATCGCCGTGGATCTCCACGGTCAGACGAGCAGAAGGATTAGGGGCGACACGAAGAGGCGACGAAGAGCAAATCGGCGCAGTGGATCTGAAGCGCCGTCGAACGGCGGTTCAGACGCACCCCATCTCGCCGGCGGCGATGGCCGGAGTTGGCCGGAGAAATTCGGCGAAGAGGCGGCGATGCGCGCGTCGCCAGAGCTCGAGGGTTAGGGTTCGCGAGGGAGAGAGAGAGGAAAAGTGAGGGCGACCGAGTGGGCCGGACCAGGCCAACTGGGTTGAGCCCAACCCACTCGGGTTCACCCTGACAGGTGGGCCCGAGGGCAATTTGGGCATTTTCCAAAATACCCTTTAAGTGAGGATTTCAAAGAATTTTAGAAAATAGAATATAGCTCTAAAAAAATAATTAAAAATATGAAAATCAATCAGCATAAAATTCTCTATCCAAATAAAATATCAAAGAGAATTTTTGAAGATAATTAAGAATAAGTCTTAATTTGATGAATTAAATAATGATTTAAATCACACATATTATTTTCAATAAAGAAAATAAGTCCATTAATGTAATTGGACTATAAAAACACCTTGAAAATATTTCAAGGTTGTATTTACCCTAAATAGAGAACCTCCAAATTATTCTTAGTAAATACCTCTCACATAAAATGATAAGACATCGGAAAAGGGGGGAACAAACCCTAAAAATGGAAAGCATGCATAATTGCTTCTTTAACCATTGCCCTTATCGGACAATGATGCTATTTTTCAGAGACAGAGGACAAGGGTCAGTCCACACCTTCCAACTGCAAAACTTTGCAGTGTTCAGGCAAGTTCATCACTTGCTCATGTCATTTGAGTATTTCTATCAAATTACTTGCAAAGTACTATGGTTATCACTATTGCATAAAAACCAAAACCACTACTTTCATAACTATGAATATGACTATGTGGTGGGCAATGGAACCATGGATTGTGTTGATATGGTGGAGGTTCCATTGCAAGGGTTTATATCCATCTAGGATTAAACAACAAATGTCGCCAGTGATTCTTGTGCCGTAAGAACCGTGTTAACCATAAGATCTGAAATGGGACGGACTAGTCAATCGTATTTCCACCTCTTGTACATCAACGGATGCGCTTACCGTAGCAGTTGTATCTTGCGGAGCAACTTGTGGGTGGGGAACCCATTCTAAGTCCCCACGGTTATGCTGTGCATACCGTAGAGGTTGCGGCTTGCGGAACAACTTGAGGGTGGGGATCCCACTCTAATTCCCCACGGTAATGTGGTCTATGATGGGTTGCAGCTACCAGCGAAGGAGTTTGGTTCGATCCCAGACTGTTGTCGTGGTCGGGGTCCGTCCTTAAATGGTGTAAGTGGACCGATGAGGACCCAGGGTCGGGGTTTGCAACAAAGGGTGGGTGTGCGAGGTAGCGGAGGAATATGATTGGCTATGACCTTATACCGGGCCTCACACCGAAGGAAGTGTGGACGGGAAAGCTGCCCGGTTGGCACCAAGGTTAAGATCTCTTATGGGTAAAGCAACACACCTCTGCAGAGTGTAAAGAATCGTGACTGTCACTCCCCTGTTCCGGGATATGGAATCGCGAACGCGGCCGGAAAGGAGCTCCATGAAGTTCTAGTAAACCGGTGAAGGCTGACGGACATAGCTCTTTGGAATAAAAACAATCTCTTGAAGAAATGTTTATCAAAACTTGCATTGGTATTAGACTTTCTGGTCTAATATTGTAGCTAGTGCATTAAACACCTCTTATCTATAATGAACTTGTTGAGTACGCTCGTACTCATCCCAATCTCAAATCCCTTGCTTAGATTGTCTGAATCGTCTGGAGGAGGACTACGACCACACTGAAGGAGCCGAGATCATCGGCTATGAAGAACCAGACCTCTCTGGAGGTGTTGAAGGCGTAGACTATCTCATAGTCTACGGAACCGGGGAGGCTTCCGGAGGAGATCAAGCCTAGAACATCAAGTAGTAGTAGTAGCCGAGCAGCCCGAACTCTTAGTATTTAGCTGCTCGAGAGAATAAATGTACAACTTAATGAAACATCTATATTGTAAGCTAAGTTGGGTTCGCCTCGAACCCAGGAGTATCCCTCTTAGGACCCAAGAGGAGCTCCGAGACGATATATGTATGATTATTGTAATATTAAATGAATGAGTTATGGACCTGCTATGTTCTGTTGTACTACTCTGAGGGATGCAATATTTGCGGAATGGTACTTCGTGAATCTTATATCAACGACTGGCATACTACAACATGCAGTGGTATGCAGGGTCACCACAGTTGGTATCAGAGCAAAAGCTTTGACCTTAGGTTGGAACCTAGTAAATGGGACCAAACGTTAGGAGTCAAATAGGACTAGTAAAGAATTCTCTAAAAATATGGTGTATATTCAATTGAGCATACAACAATCATATCTTTTAGTGCGATAATTCTTTATTATCTCTATTATGATGCATTATTACTAATCTTATAATCTTTCTATTTCTACAGCCAACATGGCAAGTTCACGTCCCGGATGAAACGTGAAAGTGATGGATTCCACACTGAGTGAATATGAAGGAGGACTTGCAGATATTCTACGTGCCATGTTACTTGAATTTGGGTGTGATCCCCAGCCAAGTAAAGAAATACATGTACTACGATGGTACTGTATTGGCAAAGTGTAGGGTAGGACTGCGACTTACCGAATCTTTGGGAATGAGCGTAGTAATGCCAGCAGGTGAAGCCAGAACTATCAACACAGCCTACCATATAGCCATTATGAGAGCCATCACAGATATTCGGGAGCATAAGACGAAAGAGCTTATGGGTTCCGAATTCACCCACATTCCTCATATGCAGGAGGAAGAGGATCCCATGCTTAACCACTACAAATATGCAAAACGCAAACCAATAGCAGCTGCAAAATACATGGACAATAGCCGCAACTTACTATCATTGCTCTTTCAACTGAATCATCATTTGATAGGAGAAATTGATACGATGCTAGAGGAGTTTACTGAACCCAAGGAGGAGATTAGGGGGAAAGAACCTATGGAAAATGTGGTGCACACACCAGTTTACTCAGCTGGTGATTACATTAGTATCGATCCTCTTGAGCGGGAAACTACACCCGTTACACCTGGGAACTATCTTGGTAGTTCCTATGGGGGATATGAGGGTGGAGAGGAATCCGGAAACAATCAGCGTTCCGAGACTCCTATAGAAAACTCCACGGGTTGGCGTTGGGGATCTGATACTGGAACTCATAGTACTTCAGTGTATTATGACGGGGAGATGAATGATGACGCCACAACCCAGAACCAGAGTTATCCTAGTAATGAAGGAGTTGATGGAGGGTATCCGACACAGGTTGAGTCGGGTATAAATGTTGGAAATACTTATGGTGGAGCTACAGGGGAGTACACCCGATGGGTGGACTATGATGCACTTAATGACCAGTTTGTGAACACTGATTTCTCCCTAGGATCATCATCTGATTCTGATTACCAGCCGACGGGGAGACCTTATGTTCCAGGGTCTATCAGGAGGACGACACGTTCGACCGGATGGAAGCCTGGGATGTACCGGGAGTGAAGATCGACTAGAGTCCACCAAGGAAGGCAGGACTACAATACACTAGCACCACGTGTATTGTAGTGTGTAATATTTGTAGAAACTTGTACATATACTTTAATAAGTGAGTTTGCATACTCACATCGACTTGAGTATTGTAATAAGACCACTTAAGTATGTATATACATGGTATATGTTTTGTATGATTTGGATTTGCTTCTTGATTTCCATTGCGTGACTAGTTCTGTGCACAAAGTTGAGCTCAGAAAACTTGCGCATGGAGTAATTATGAGTATCATCTTGTGTTGCAGAACTAGGGGGTTATGTCGGGAGCGTTAGGAGAGGAGACCGAAGCGCAACGCATGGAGCGTGAAGCAAAGCAAAAGGAAGAGGCTGATGAAGAAGCCAGGAATCAGTTTCCACCACCACCACCCATGACGCAGCATAATTTTGTCCAGTACATGCAATTGGTGGAGGAGAGGCAACGTATTACGTTGGAGCAGCAGAATAAATTCTTCCAGGAGTTGCTGCAACAGAACCGAGTAGAAAGACCCGAGAATCAGGGAGTCACCCTAGCAGACTTCCAGAACACCAAGCCTATATCTTTCGCATACGCGCCCGAGCCAATGGACGCGGAAGATTGGCTTATGGACATCGAGCGAAAGCTCAACACCGTTGGTTGTAACGACCAGGAGAAGGTCCGTTATGCTACACACCTGCTGTGTGGACCCGCCGCATCATGGTGGGACAATATCGCAGCCATTTATCCGACTGGAAAAGTATTCACCTGGGAGGAGTTTGCAAGGAAGTTCAGGGAATCCAATGTCCCTGGAAGTATTGTGGAATTGAAGCGTCGAGAATTCGAAAGTCTCGAGCAGAAGGACAAGGCCATCCTGACTTATGTCAGGGAATTCTCAAAGCTGTCCTGGTATGCTGTTGAAGAAGTCAACACCGAGGACAAGAAAAAGAAGAGGTTTTTGAGGGGGTTAAGTCCCTAGTTCAAGGTACAGCTCCGGATGATGAGAGCGACGGAGTTTCAAGAGTTGGTGGATGCCGCCATCACTCTGGAAGATGATTTCAAACAATTGCAGGAGGAAAAGAGGAAGAAGGCCAAGTTTGAGCCTAAGAGGTTTTCCAGTAACAAGCCCAACACTAGCTTGAATTTCAAGCCAAGATACAACAACAACAACAACAGCAACTACTACGGTAGTAGGAAGAACCAAGCGTTTCAAACTGCAAATCAAATAGTTTGTCGCATCTGCGGGTTTAAAGGACATGCCTCAAAGGATTGTCGTAAACCCAGAATCATTTGCTTCGGGTGTCGTCGGGAGGGGCACATGATGAAGGATTGCCCCAATAAGAAGAATGGAGGAGGTCAGTCAGGAGGAGGAGGAAACCGAGGAGGAAATAATGGAGGGAACTGGAAGAATAAGAAGCCCTTCGGCAAGCTGAACTGCACTAGTCTGGAGGAGGTGGTCAACTCCGATCAGGCGGTGATAGGTACGCTCCAGATACTCACTCATCCTGGCAAAGTACTTTTTGACACTGGTGCAACTACATCATTCATTTCTCAGCAATTCATCATCAAACATGGGATTAGTTGCACTAAGTTAGATACACCCATAACCATACTTTCTGCGGGGGGAACGATAGTAGTAACCCATACTAAACAAAAACAAGTCATCATGATCAATAAGTGCGCGTTTGACGCGGACCTGTTCATTTTACCGATGAAGGACATTGATGTCATTCTTGGTATGAACTGGTTGGAAGCTAATGGAGCATTGATCGACTGTGTGAACAAGACGGTATCTTTGAAAAGCCCCGATGGAAGTAGAATGATCTACCAAGGCGACAAACATACACAGATTGAAGTTGAGCTACAGTTGAACAGCATGAAGGAGGTGAAGTTAGAGGATATACCTGTAGTGAATGAATTCCAGGATGTGTTTCCTGCGGAATTACCTGGTATGCCACCAGATAGGGAGATCGAATTCACTATCGACCTAATTCCAGGAACAGCTCCGATTGCTAAAGCACCATATAAGATGGGGCCTAAGGAGTTGAAAGAACTTAAGGAGCAATTGGATGACTTGGAACAGAAAGGATTTATACAAGAAAGTGTTTCACCATGGGGATCACCTGTGATCTTCATGGATAAAAGAGATGGAGGAAGAAGGATGTGCGGAGACTACAGGAATTTGAACAATGTGACCATCAAGAAGAAGTATCCACTTCCAAGAATACAAGATCTATTTGATCAAGTTAGAGGCGCGGGAGTCTTTTCCAAAATTGACCTAAGATCCGGTTATCACCAGATAAAGATCAAGAAGGAAGACGTTCCGAAAACTGCCTTTGTTTCAAGGTATGGACATCATGAATACCTTGTAGTGCCTTTTGGATTAACCAATGCCCCAGCAATTTTCATGAATCTCATGAATAAGATTTTCATGCCATATCTAGACAAGTTTGTCATCGTATTCATTGATGATATCTTGATCTATTCCAAGAACAAAGCCGAACATGCTGAACATCTGAGGTTAGTGTTGCAAACACTAAGAGAACATCAACTCTATGCCAAATTTAGTAAGTGTGAATTTTGGCTAGATCAAGTGGAATTTCTTGGTCATGTCATTAGTAAAGATGGGATAGCTATTAACCCGAGCAAGGTAGCAGCAGTTCTAGAATGGGAAGCACCCAAGATTGTCAAGGAAATCCGAGGATTCCTAGGAATGGCAGGATATTATCGGAGATTCATTGAAGGATTCTCCAAGATAGCAGGACCCATGACGAAGCTGTTAAGAAAGAACACACCATTCGTGTGGTCAAAGGAGTGTGAGAAGAGTTTTCAAACTCTGAAAGAGAAACTCACCACGGCACCGGTGTTAGCAGTTCCAGAAGTTGGCAAGGATTACACCGTGTACTGTGACACATCCAAGCATGGATTGGGTTGCGTACTCATGCAAGATCGGAAGGTAATATCTTATGGATCGAGGCAACTCAGACCTCATGAAGTAAACTATCCAACACATGACTTGGAATTAGCAGCAGTTGTATTTGCACTCAAAACTTGGAGACATTTTCTCTATGGAGCCAAGTGTGAGCTCTATACAGATCATAAGAGTCTCAAATACATCTTTACTCAGAAGGAACTCAACATGAGGCAGAAAAGATGGCTAGAATTAATCAAGGATTATGATTTGACCATCGATTACACTCCAGGAAAGGCCAATGTTGTAGCAGATGCCTTAAGTAGGAAGAGCACTGGAGGAGTAGAACAAGAGTTATCACCGGAGTTGAGGAAGGAAATAAGTCAAGCCCAAATACAACTTTGGGAGAAGGAAGCTCATGAAGGACTATCGGCTTTGCAAATAGCCGATGAGCTAAATGTTAACCTGAAGAATGAGATAATGATGGGTCAGCTGGACGATCCATTCATCGTGGAGGAGATGAGAAGAATAGATGAGGGAAGACCATCAGAATTTCACGCGGAGAATCGGGATCATTATGGTTCCAGAAGAGAATTTGTGTTCCGGATATTGCTGAAATCAAGGAAGTAATACTCCGGGAAGCCCATCAAACACCATACTCCATACATCCGGGAAGTACAAAGATGTACATGGATCTAAAAGAGCTATTTTGGTGGAACAACATGAAGAGGGAGATAGCACAATACGTGGCGGAATGCCATACCTGCCAGAGAGTGAAGGCAGAACACCGTAGTCCCGGCAGGGAAGTTACAACCTTTACCCATTCCAGAATGGAAATGGGAGGAGATAGGAATGGATTTCATCACCGGACTACCCATGACCAATAAAAAGAAGGACATGATATGGGTAATCGTGGACCGATTGAAGAAGAGTGCACACTTCTTAGCGGTAAATCAGCAAGATAAAGGAGAGAAACTCATCGATCTTTACATCAAAGAGATCGTGAGTAAACATGGAGTGCCCAAGAAGATCGTGTCGGATCGAGGATCCGTGTTCACGTCAGCATTTTGGAAGCAACTACACGAAGCCTTAGGATCCAAATTGGATTATAGTACCGCCTATCATTCTCAGACAGGAGGACAAACCGAGAGAACTAACCAGATCCTAGAGGATATGCTTAGGGCTTGTGCCCTAGATTTCGGAGGATCATGGGAGGAGCACTTGCCACTAGCAGAGTTTTCATACAATAACAGCTATCAAAGCAGCATCAAGATGGCCCCGTTCGAAGCTTTGTATGGAAGGAAGTGTAGATCACCGATATGTTGGTATGAAGCCGGAGCAAGCAAAGAGTTCAACCCTGATTATGTCAAGGAAAAGCAACATATAATTGACATTATCAGAGATAGGCTCAAGATAGCTCAGAGCCGACAGAAGAGTTATGCCGATCAAAAGAGAAGAACATGGGAGCCACAAGTTGGAGACATGGTATATCTCAAGGTGAGCCCGATGAAGGGACTTCAAAGGTTTGGAGTAAAAGGAAAGCTAAGCCCTAGGTACATCGGACCTTTCAAGATTCTGAGTCAAAACCGAGGGTTAGCCTTTGAATTGGAATTACCGGGAAGGTTATCTCAGGTTCACAACGTATTCCATGTGTCGCAACTCAGAAAGTGTTTAAAGACACCAGATGAACCAGTATCACATGAAGAGCTCGAGTTACAACCAGATTTGACTTACATCGAGAAGCCAGCTAAGATTCTCGAGGAGAATTGGAAACAACTTAGGAATCGAGCTATAAAGTACTGCAAGATACAATGGAAGCATCATCCCGAGAGGGAAGCCACCTGGGAAAAGGAGGAAGACCTGAGGAAAACATACCCCGAACTCTTCAGGTATTACAACCACAACTTCGGGACGAAGTTTTCTTTAAGGGGGAAAGGCTGTAATGTCCCAGGTTTAGAGACGATCGAGGGGTAGATTTTAGAAAGGGATGTGCATTGCATTGTAAATTACGGGGAAATTTCGCGCTTTTAAAACAAAACTGCATCGAAGGGGGACAGGTTTCTCTCTCGACATCCTACAGGGTTAGGGTTTCGAGAGTGCGATGAACTTGTTCCTACTTGTCTAAATTAGGGTTTTGAGAAGAGAGAAGTGAAATTGCATGGAAATCATAAGTTGCATGATTGAATTATAAGTTAAGTTGTTTGGATGAATTCAAACCAAATTTGAATTTGAATTTCAAATTCAAACATCAAATGATTATCACATTATTCAAACTTGAGAGAATTTAACAAACAAATATCATTAATCAAGAATATAAATAATACAACAATTTCATAAAGCTCAATAGAGAGAAACTTGAGCTTTATTGATAATCACACACATAATACATTGTCTTTACAATATTCAGAATTGAATTATTGAATTACAACACATTACTAGAATTGAAGAAATAGAAAATGTAAAAGGAAAATTACAAGTTATTTAAATGAACTAAACTACATTGTGATCATCATGAATTCTATGATCAAGATGATCTTGAGTTCATCTTGAGCATCTTCTTGATCCCTGCACACACACAACAAATAGAACATTAAGCCAAGTGGCAAAGCCACTTGGCAGGTTAGAAGAAAACTGGAATAGGGTGGATATGATCAAGCTGCCGAGCTGATCCAACCCACCAGCCCAAGTCCCAAGTCACACACACACAGGCAGCACACAAGGCCTGCTGCATGTGTGCATGCAACACACACAACCAGTGAGTCACCAGGGTGAAATGTGGTGCTGTCGACCAGGGAAGCCATGGCTGGCCATATAAAAGCTTTTCACAGCCAAAACCCTAGTCACTTGATCCATCCATCGACAGAACTGCACTGGTAAGCCACCAAGAACAGCCAAGAACACAAGAACAGCTTGCTGTTCAACACATTTTCACCACCACAGCAGATAACCAAGAAGCATCAAGCCACAGGGAGGAGCAGGGCAAGCCAAACAAACCACCAGAAGCAAAACCTCTACACCAACATCAAATTCTAGGAGCTGGAGTGAGGTATACAAATCATCATGAACAAACCAGATGGTTTTGTTCATATATAAGCATATGCACCAATCACACACAAGCAAAAGGGTGTGATACCCAATTTGTGTCATCATCTGGCTACTAAGCCATATGGTGCAAGCAAAGGTAGCAAGGCCACTAGTAAATCATCTAATGGGAACAACAGCTATAAAAATCAATGCATAACTGAAGAAATCCAGCCAGAGATGAAAATACAGTTAGCCTAGTTACACACTTAGCACCTATAACTAGTTAGGCCATCAGACATAGACAAAACATTGTCTATTTGATTTCAACATCAAGAGCTACTGGCAATCCAATAAATGGATCACCCAGAAAGCATTGAGTAAGCCACAGTAAGCCAACAAGAGGGGAGCTACCCTAGGGCAGCATATGATTACTGCCAGGGTCACCTCAACCACTAAAACAGCCAAACCACCAAGCCAAGCACAAATATCATCACCCATTGGGTTCAAAGTGGAGCTAGGGTCCCCAACTAATGTTGGCATCCCTCTAGCTCAATCAAACTAATTATAAGAGTCATCACCGCATAGCGTTCATCTCATTTATCCAATAAACAAGGACAAGCTATACAGATAAATGAAAGTCATAGATCACCAGTAACTGGAACACTTACACATGATCCAATTGATCACTTCAAGCAATAGCAATTGCTTGAACCAACCACAGCACACACCAGCACAAGGCATGGTGATGCACAGTCACCGGAATAAGCCCAGACAGGCATAGGCAGTAAATAAAGCAAGCATTGATCAAGCAAATGATGATCACCGGATCACCGTAGCTTGCTAAAGCATGCTAGAACTCAATTCTAGCACCACATTGACCATATAAAATTAAACAGACACAGTACATAAGGAATTGCATCACAGTTAAGCAAATGAGCTAAACATAATTATATCCAAACAGCACACCATCACTGGATGATGTTGCTTAGCCAACAAACAGAATCTATTGAGCATTTCCAGGTATTAGAGCACAAGGGATAGCACACCAGGAGCACTGGCTCTTGCAAAATGGCAAGAATTACACACAGTAATTAAGCCAAAGCAAGGAATTGAATACACTTGAGGATCTACCAGTAGTAGCATCAAGAACAGAGTCACAGAGATAGTTTCAAGCAAGAAATGCAAGCTTGAGCAAGCACATGGCTTTAGAAGAATTGCACAGAAGCATGCATAGCAAAGATAGCACAGTCTAAGCTAGGCCATGGAGAGTAGCAGCAGCAGCATAAGCACAGGCATGGCCACAGAAGCTGTGGTCATGGCAAGCAACACGAAGAAGCCGCAAAGAAGAAGTGGCGGCACGGCATGGCGGCATCTCCAATGAGGAGGGCCATGGCCAGAGCTAGCAGGGAAGAAGAACAGGCACAGAAGAGGAGCAGAAGGGGGCGCACTTACTTGGTGCCGAGCAGAACGGTGGCGCCATGGCGGCCACGGCGGCACGTGCCGAAGCACGGCGGCGCCAGGCCAAGCCAGGCCATGGCGGTGCCGCGGCAGCTCGCGCACACGATGGCGAAGCCACGGCGGCGGCACGGCTACAGGAACGTCGGCGGCGACGAGATCGCCGTGGATCTCCACGGTCAGACGAG
Source organism: Lolium perenne (assembly GCF_019359855.2). NCBI lineage: Eukaryota > Viridiplantae > Streptophyta > Magnoliopsida > Poales > Poaceae > Lolium > Lolium perenne. The sequence continues at coordinate 143,008,798 of NC_067245.2, forward strand.
CAGAAGGATTAGGGGCGACACGAAGAGGCGACGAAGAGCAAATCGGTGCGGTGGATTTGAAGCGCCGTCGAACGGCGGTTCAGACGCACCCCATCTCACCGGCGGCGATGGCCGGAGTTGGCCGGAGAAATTCGGCGAAGAGGCGGCGACGCGCGCGTCGCCAGAGCTCGAGGGTTAGGGTTCGCGAGGGAGAGAGAGAGGAAAAGTGAGGGCGACCGAGTGGGCCGGACCAGGCCAACTGGGTTGAGCCCAACCCACTCGGGTTCACCCTGACAGGTGGGCCCGAGGGCAATTTGGGCATTTTCCAAAATACCCTTTAAGTGAGGATTTCAAAGAATTTTAGAAAAAAGAATATAGCTCTAAAAAAATAATTAAAAATATGAAAATCAATCAGCATAAAATTCTCTATCCAAATAAAATATCAAAGAGAATTTTTGAAGATAATTAAGAATAAGTCTTAATTTGATGAATTAAATAATGATTTAAATCACACATATTATTTTCAATAAAGAAAATAAGTCCATTAATGTAATTGGACTATAAAAACACCTTGAAAATATTTCAAGGTTGTATTTACCCTAAATAGAGAACCTCCAAATTATTCTTAGTAAATACCTCTCACATAAAATGATAAGACATCGGAAAAGGGGGGAACAAACCCTAAAAATGGAAAGCATGCATAATTGCTTCTTTAACCATTGCCCTTATCGGACAATGATGTTATTTTTCAGAGACAGAGGACAAGGGTCAGTCCACACCTTCCAACTGCAAAACTTTGCAGTGTTCAGCCAAGTTCATCACTTGCTCATGTCATTTGAGTATTTCTATCAAATTACTTGCAAAGTACTATGGTTATCACTATTGCATAAAAACCAAAACCACTACTTTCATAACTATGAATATGACTATGTGGTGGGCAATGGAACCATGGATTGTGTTGATATGGTGGAGGTTCCATTGCATGGGTTTATATCCATCTAGGATTAAACAACAAATGTCGCCAGTGATTCTTGTGCCGTAAGAACCGTGTTAACCATAAGATCTGAAATGGGACGGACTAGTCAATCGTATTTCCACCTCTTGTACATCAACGGATGCGCTTACCGTAGCAGTTGTATCTTGCGGAGCAACTTGTGGGTGGGGAACCCATTCTAAGTCCCCACGGTTATGCTGTGCATACCGTAGCGGTTGCGGCTTGCGGAACAACTTGAGGGTGGGGATCCCACTCTAATTCCCCACGGTAATGTGGTCTATGATGGGTTGCAGCTACCGGCGAAGGAGTTTGGTTCGATCCCAGACTGTTGTCGTGGTCGGGGTCCGTCCTTAAATGGTGTAAGTGGACCGACGAGGACCCAGGGTTGGGGTTTGCAACAAAGGGTGGGTGTGCGAGGTTGCGGAGGAATATGATTGGCTATGACCTTATACCGGGCCTCACACCGAAGGAAGTGTGGACGGGAAAGCTGCCCGGTTGGCACCAAGGTTAAGATCTCTTATGGGTAAAGCAACACACCTCTGCAGAGTGTAAAAAACTGTGACATGTCACTCCCTGTTCCGGGATATGGAACTGCGAACGCGGCCGGAAAGGAGCTCCATGAAGTTCTAGTAAACCGGTGAAGGCTGACGGACATAGCTCTTTGGAATAAAAACAATCTCTTGAAGAAATGTTTATCAAAACTTGCATTGGTATTAGACTTTCTGGTCTAATATTGTAGCTAGTGCATTAAACACCTCTTATCTATAATGAACTTGTTGAGTACGCTCGTACTCATCCCAATCTCAAATCCCTTGCTTAGATTGTCTGAATCGTCTGGAGGAGGACTACGACCACACTGAAGGAGCCGAGATCATCGGCTATGAAGAACCAGACCTCTCTGGAGGTGTTGAAGGCGTAGACTATCTCATAGTCTACGGAATCGGGGAGGCTTCCGGAGGAGATCAAGCCTAGAACATCAAGTAGTAATAGTAGCCGAGCAGCCCGAACTCTTAGTATTTAGCTGCTCGAGAGAATAAATGTACAACTTAATGAAACATCTATATTGTAAGCTAAGTTGGGTTCGCCTCGAACCCAGGAGTATCCCTCTTAGGACCCAAGAGGAGCTCCGAGACGATATATGTATGATTATTGTAATATTAAATGAATGAGTTATGGACCTGCTATGTTCTGTTGTACTACTCTGAGGGATGTAATATTTGCGGAATGGTACTTCGTGAATGTTATATCAACGACTGGCATACTACAACATGCAGTGGTATGCAGGGTCACCACAACGGGCTCAGCCCGCATCATTAGGGAAAATAACATTCTCTCCCTTCATTCTCTCTCCTCCAACTAAGCAAAAATCTGACGTGCTAAACGTAAGGAAAGGCTGACATCACCCCGTAACATCACCCCATTGTACCTGCCCTGATGATCTAAATTATCACCCGCTCGTTAGTAATGATCCACATTGTTTGTAGAACTATCTCTGATCCACATTGTTTGTAGAACTATCTCTTTTTTTTTTTTTTTGGGGGATGAGAACCATCTCTTCTCGTCAAGGAAAAATATCTTTTGGACACAGTTCACATGAACTTCCTTGGTATTTCAAAAGAAATTGCTCGTTTCCTGTATAGTTTGGCATGTTCCAAAGATGGGTGTAGTTCATTTGCTTCAACTCCAAAAAAAAAAAAAAAAAAAAAAAAAAAAAAAAAAAAAAAAAAAAGCCAAAGTTAATACTCCTATGAACATACGATAGTCAAACATCATATGTTTGCAAACCAATACGTTTAGCAGTGCTTGTCCACTGGATAACTTCTTTTCTCACTGGATCTGTTACATTAAGTAGCCAGGCGTGTATAGCTACTAGCCTACCAGAAATCACATGACCATGGCTTGTATCTGAAGAATATTTTGGCCTTCTCTTCACCTCAAATGAATTACAGTCGTTGAGTTCGACCCAAAAAAATAAAAGGAAAAGGAGTGGATTATTAGAACTAGCCTGAATCTATCAACCTGAAGAACAAACACAACCTTTTATCATTTGTCAACCTAAAGAAGCCTGAATATGAGGTTCCTCCTCGGTGCTGATCCAGAACAGGAGGTTGAGGCACCCTATTTCTTCATATTAGCTCCTGGTCCTTGAAGATGGACAACTTTGCACTGTCTCGGTCACGCTTGAATACAATGTACAAGGGGCTGTAGAACAGGACACAGACACCAAAAGGTACAATCATCATGGTTAGTAGCCCTCTTGACAGCGCATAAGCCCCTTCTGCTGATCCATTCGCGATGTTTACAGTCTTCGCGTCATAGCCATATATCTTCTCTGTGACCAAGCCAACTGCAGGGGCTGCAAACGAGGCGAATGAGCCCTCCAAGGCTCGGTCGAAGGCATAGATCATGGTGCGGTGTTTGGGAGGTACTACCTCCGCGAATATGGGGTTGTTTGCTGCAGTTGCACACCAGCTGATGGTGATACCCATGAAGAAGAGAGTGACCGCGTAGGCAAACCAGTAATCAGTTGACTGAGGAATGACTGTAAGGAGGATCCATGAGAAAGGAATGCCCATGAAGGCGCTAAACTGAGCGCACATGACTCGTGCGGAATCAGGATAGTGCTGTGACAAGCGATCTGCTATTACACCACCAAGGAAAGCTCCACTGGCGCACCCGATAGCGAAGAGGCTGTTCAATGCTGCAGAACTCCTGTTGTCGAAACCTGAGAGGAGTTATAACACCGTCAATATTCAGTTTCGGAGAACTGCTATCAGTTTGATGTAGAAAATTATTATCAGCGTTTTTGTCCTACCGATGAGCTCAAACCACATTGTGAAGAAAACTATGGCGGTCCAGGGCAATGAGCCGATTATCCCCTGCAATACAATGATCTGAAACGACTTCACTTTCATGACACTTCTCATTGCTACCCAAGAATCCGTCCAGATTGATGCCGGAGGAAGTACATCTTTGCTGGAGAGGTGTAACCTGGGAAGAGAGGAAATCAACGTTACATGCATTCAACACCTTCCAACCTCCCTGTTGCTGGATTTGGCTCAACTACTATACAGTCATACTTTCAAGTTAATGAGCTTCACTGACCAAGGATTTTTTTTTACCTGCAGTATATCAAGCTGAAAAAAAAGTAATGAAACAAGAGAGATGCCTCTGTGTAATCAACCCGTCACATATTAACCACTGCAGAACAAAACGTACAACTCATTTAATTCCTACATCAGCATAGCATCTTATCTGGCACAATCATAGGAATACAACTCGACACGACCACCAAATTATTGTACTTAAGGTACAAAGGTCTATGTAAGGACGTTATTAGACTTGTTGAAGCAAAAGTGTATAAATCAAACAGACACAAAACTGAAAAAAGTAAGAGGAGTACCTCTCATAGTCATCGTCATCAAGAAGATGGTTGCCGGGGATTCTTCTTGGATCGGTAGAATATAAGTACACAAGAATTCCAATTATCAAGCTGACAAGTGCAACCACAAGAAACGCAACACGCCATCCTGGTAATCCCCAGTAATCCTTCCCAGCCATGAGTGTTGCCAAAATACTACCACCTATACCACCTACTGCACCGATGAGGCTTAACAAACCAAACCCAGCACCACGTGTACCATCTTTGTAGCTATCTGCAATGAATGACTGGAGTGCTGGTATTACAATGGCAAGTCCAAGTCCGTTTACAGCTCTCCAAAATGCAACCTGATGAAAATGCTGGCTAACACCAACAGCCCCTGTTGATAAGGCCCAGAAGACAGTTCCTATTGCAAGCACTGTCGGGCGATCGTAGTGAAGGGCAAGGACACCTGCCAAGGGGGATGCTATCGACTTGAGAAAGTTCATTAGAAAATTAAGGTATCCTAGATCAGTGGGGCCAACGTTGAAGGCTGCACTGACTTCCTTGTAAACTGCTGGAAGAAGATTCTCGTCAGCACGCTCCATAATGGAAGCCAAATTGATGAGGATGAGAGACACAGAGAAACCAAATATCTTCTTTGCTCTGCAAGAAGGAAAAAAATGTAAATTATTTACAAGGCAAATTCCCCGCTACCACCGTTCACTAACTTTCGCAAAATATTCTTGCATTCAAATAATAGAATTCATACCGGTACGTGATGAAGTATACACTATTACGCCCGATCGCTGAAGGGTAAAGACTATCTTTTTTTAGGGGAAACTATCATTTTTTTTCGTTTTTTTCTGTGTCTTTGTATATTAGAAGATGACGTCAAGATGACCGGAAAGTTAGAGCGTTTGTAACAAGGCTACTGAAGCTGGCAAAAACAAAGAAACAAGAGAAGAACAAAAGAGAAAACAAAAGAAAATATATACAAGGCTAACTATCACTTTTGTTATCATCTTCCTTTCAGGTGCTCCTGCAACTCAACTGTGTTTCCATGTTCAAAATTTACGTGCATACTTTATTTAAATCATCTAATTTCCTACTGGATACCAAACCTCATGCCATTTGAACATAAGATAGGGGACGAGAAACCACATGGTATATGTGGTGAGCAATCTACAAAAACCAATATCGCAGATAGAGGACGAGAAGCTTGTGTTCCTTCATATGAAGCCAAAACATAAGTGGCATCAACGTAGTACTATGACATCAACCCACATAATAACTCGGGTAGGCCCCTTGGTAAATGAAATCATGATTTTCAAGCAAATGACCAATGTCCTGGCTCATTAACATGCTTGTTCAAACCATTTAATTTCTCACTCAATGGACAATGGATTAGAGTCTCTCATGTATGTTAAGAAGCCATCTCCTTGACCTAACGAACCATGCAACCAGAAATGATAACGATGGTTGCAGATATACACACAAGAAACACAGATCTCAACAATTTGAGAAATGTGACGCCTTTGTGACTCGCGAGATTCTTATACAGGGAATATGGAACAGTAGAAATCAGAAAACCTCCTGCTCCCATTTTCTCCATCAATGAGAAGAACGAGGGTATCCACTCAACGCCCACCATATGCCAACGCGATGACCTGAACTCACGGGCAAGCTCAAAAGGCAAGCTGAAGACTGAAGTGCCCACAGCATTAACACTGTTTTCATATCCGAAACTGCGCCACCGGTAAAAGGGAAAAGATAGTGCGCGAAATGTCAACGCCAAGTGCAGGAGCACTAGTGCTCCATGCTGAGACCAGCAGGACTCCGAGATCCCGTTGTCCTGTGCAAAAAAAAAAAAAAGGAAAGGGAAACCAAATCTTTTTTTGTCTCCGATTTCGGTGATGATTTTGCGGCTGCGGTTTGGCCAACGATCACCATTGCAGCACATTGCCACACCATGAATCTGAAATCAAAGCAACAAGGTCACCTTTCAGTTGACCTGGCATTCTCCTTCTTCTGCGCTTTTGCTCTAAAAAGGCATTTCCTTAATTTTTTGCCTTACTACTGGATAAAGTAGTACCGAAAAGGACTTCAGGATTCCTCGTTCTAAACAGCTCAGATTTTGCTTCGAGCGTGCTTCACAAACTAACGAAAACTGAAACCAAGCTAGCAATCAAAAATTATGTTTTCTATAGGCATCACCGCAGCTCCAGTGAAGACTTATAGCGATTTTACATGCAAATTTGCTTGGAACATCCAGCACAAGAACCGACCAAGAAAAATCCCGGAAGAAGAATAAGATTAGCTTAGGAGGAAATGAGAGGTCACCTCATGCTGGTGGATGGGGTGAGCGGGGAACTCGGGGACGAGCGAGCTCGGTGCCTCATGGCTGTCGATTCGGGCGCCGCCGCTGGATCTCAACTGCAACGAGCGGCGCGGTCACCGGTTCAGTTCGGCTTATCTTCTCTCGCGGCCTTCTTTATTGCCCAGTGCTCCGTGGCTTCTTCCCGCTGACTAGTTGGTTACTTGAGCTGAATCGAGAGCAGCATGGAGTGGGGGAGAAGACGAATGACGCAACGCCGCACGAACAGACGCAAGGTGGTAGGAGCATCTCCACTCGTTTGCCCCCCACCACGCCTAAATCCGGGGTTGAAAGTAAATTTGGCGTGGAGAGAAGTAGTTTCCCAGCCGCGATCCGAGGCGAAGACGGCGATCTAAATTTGAAAAACGGAAACTTGACAAACTACGGCATAAAACGGTCGAATTTAGACTAAATTTAATGATATTTACTATATAGAGGGCGAAGTTCATACATAAATACCGAATTCGACTATATTTCGAATTCGGCTAGGGGAATACAACTGTAAATAGAAAAACACGGCGCTCTACATGCTGAAATGGCGGTAGAACACCGTGTAGTCGCCGCTATTGTCGTCGAAGCCGTCGTCGTCGAACTGCGGCGGCGCCGAAGCCGCCTGGCTGCTGCCTTGGCCGGCGTCTCCCCACCGGCCACTGGTGCGAGGCGGGGACGGCGATGGCTTGTACAGGTCGTCGTCGGAGGCTTCGAGGTCGACGACGGGGACGGCGGCGCCGGATGGAGGAGTCGCAGGCCGGCGGTAGCGAGCGACGTCCTGGAGGAGCCTCGCCTGCCGCTCCGCCTCCTCCTTCTCCCACTGCTCCCTCGACCAGACGCAGGCCTGGTCGAGCGGCATGGCGTTCTCAGCGGGGACGAGGTCCTGGAGGGACCTCGCGATGACGGCCTCGAGGATGGCGGCGTCCTCGGCGCTGTCGGCCTCCTCCACCTTCACCTTCACCGGCTTGCGCTTCCGCTCGCCGGAGGTGTCATGTTCCCGCTTCGGGCGGAGCCGTCCTTGTGCCGTCGAAGGCTCGCGGATGACGATGCCACCGCCGCGCGTGCGGTGTCTCGGCGGGGAAGCCGGCTCCTTTTTCACCGGCGCCAAGGATGGCGCCGACCTGGAGAGCGACCTCGACGCCGTGTCGGAAGACGACGAGCTGGCAGCCATGCGCCGTGGCTGCCAGCTGTTTCCCCGGTGGCGGCTGGTCGATGCCCTCGATGGAGGGGGCATCGTGAGCACCGGGGAGTTGCCGCCCTCGATGTGCTCGAGGACGTTATGAAGCGTCCTATTCGGCGCTCCACCAACGCCGGCGACCCGTCCGGATGACAAAACGCGGTCCTAGGGGCCTCGTCGGGGAGACGAGTGGAGATGCTCTAAGAGCATCCCAGCCGTGTCCCCGACGAGGCCGAGGACGCTTTTTTTTATTTATTTATCCGGATGGACGAAAATCCCAGTCGCGCCACCCGGTTCCTCGTTTTCGTCCGGATTTGGACCTAAATACGTCCGGAGAGCCCAGGCCATCCCGGCCCCCCCGGGGAGCACTCGGGGACTCCGGACGAAACGAAAGCGCGCGAAACATCGAGAAAACTTCCCGCGCGTCTGGTGGCCCCAACTTGTCGACGAGAGACACCGATCATCGTCCTCATCGCATCGTCTTCCACGCGCTGCAAAAGCCTGCCATCGGTCACTATTCGCCGACGTGTAGCTTCCACGCGGCGAGTTAATGTTGTCGCCTCGGTAGCACGCGCAACTACCTCTATTTATCGCCGATCAATCGCGTCTGCCCCGCATTCACCTCCTCGCTCACCTTCCCCAAAAACGCCGCCAACAAGCTCGCCAAGGAGGAGGCGAAGCGCGCGGAGGATGCCGCCGTGGCGGAGGCGATCGCCAGGTCGCTCACGGACCTAGTGCCCGCCGACAACAGCCTCCCTGTGGACGCCGCACTGGAGTGGTCCAGGCGGGACTGGGAGCGCCAGGAGGCGGAGCAGCAGCGGCGGCTGCTGGACCTGGCTGCCGCGCGGCAACGCGCCGTCCGCGCCGCCGCACCGTCCGCGCCAACGAACGTCCAGCCCATGCCCCTCAAGCTGATCAAGCTCGAGGAGAGCAGCGACGATGACATTTACCGGCCGACGCCGCCACACGCCAGCGACCCTGGCCAGGGTTAGAGCCGCTGGTACGAGGCAGCGCCGTCCCAGGACGCTGCCAGCTCGAGCGACGACGACGGCGCGGACTACACGGCCTTCTACCGCCATTTCGGCATGTAGGAGACCGCTTTTAGTTTAAGTTAACGTTTCCCTGTGGCCGAATTCAAATATATGTACGAATTTGGCCTATATATATGTACGAACTCGCATATATAAGTTAAATATCACTAAATTTCGCTTATGTTTGCATGAGTTTCGCCTACTTCTGTTCGAATTCGTCGTATTTTGTCAAAAACTTTACATCTGTCATGGGCTCGCCGCTGGGAAAAATGGGCTCCCCGGGCCAAATTTTGTTCCAATCCGGACGAAACTTTCGCCGGATTTGGGCTTGGGGAGCGCCAACGAGTGGAGATGCTCTAACCGGAGTTTTTCCTCTGTTTTTTCCTTACCTGATTCTTTTATTAGTATCGACTAATAATAGCTGTATGTAGAGACGGTGACTCATTTCCCCCCTCCCCCGCTCTCGGTTAGCTACACTAGCTGCTCTCCTCCTTATCCAAACCGGGCCGCTCCTTCCTCCTCTCCGCCTGAATAGCCGGCTGGAGATGGAGAGGAGAAGGCGCCGGAGTAGATCTTAGGTGTAGGAGTAGGTTTTTCGGCTGTATGCCGGGTTTTTGGAGTTTAGTGTCAACACCCGGTTTTTTAAGTCCGGATGCCTATTAAGTCATACATCGCAATCCTAGGAATATTGTTGTTGCGAGGCATAATAGTTAAGTATCACAGTCATCATTCATTACAAACCATAAGTCTTACAAATTGGAATCACATGATCCATATTACACGAATAGTTGATCTATCGATCAACGAACAAACACAAGTTCATAGTTCATAGGGGAAGAGTAAGATACAAGGACTCTCTAGTCCACAGGCCAACGCTTGACGTCGGAAGACTCCTAGTTGTCGTAGGCGTCCTGCTGGTCGTCTCCTTGTTCATCTTCATACTCTGGCCATTTGAATAGCCAGGGACAAAGCCGTGAGTACTTTAAGTACTCGCAAACTAATACTAAAGTAAGTGCTAGACATTCTAGTAGGTTTACTAAGCTCTAGTTTATTTGCACAAAGCCAGTTTGAGTTCACAAGTAATTGAGAAAAAGCTTGTTCATATGCTAACTAACTCAAGTGGGAACATTAGTGTCATTCCCACCATTCAAGTGGTGATTTCAATTCAATTCACCACAAGTCATTTCACCATCATCTTTCAACATCATTTTCAAATATATGACATCGGAAACTGTATGGCCTTTCCAACCGTCCGTAACCGTGGATGCGGCTATTCGAATAGATTGACACTCTGCAGAGGTTGCACACTTGTGCCACAACATTTGATTTCATCCGTCGGGATTACCCCGAATCATCGTAACACAGTACGCGGATCATCAACCATAACCTTTCACTTACGAATCCTAGTATGAGCACCTCTCCCCATGAGCATGGCCTCCCAGTGAAGACCAACTTTCAACCTGGGAACTGCACAGGGCTTGGCCGTACAATTCACCTCAATTTCACATCATTTCTCAACAACGGAGGCAGCCTCAAGCGTAACCCCTATGACGTGTGTTCAGAGGGAACCCATACTAAGGTGCATAAACTTCCAGTTAAGCCCTACCCATAATCAGGTATTGTGGGGGTACTTAATAATTGGAAAGGTATCGCATTCAAACCAACATCATGTTTATCAAAAATCACCATCTTCTCTTGGTCATATTCACCTTCAAAAATCATTCAATGGAATGCTTCATCATTCCAAGGTTTCAAATTCATTTCAATTCACATTGTTCCCATCTAGAGTAGTCAAGTTTTATTTCATTAGCACTAGCTCTAAATCATGAGGGGTGCTATCTTGCTTTGCTTGATTGAGTCTACTTCACTACTCTAGTAACCAACCTTTACTTTGACCAAAGTTAACTATAAAAGTAACTCTTGGAAAACAACAAGTAAAACTTGTAAAGTATAAACTTGGGATAGGCTTATGTAAGAAAAGGTAAGATTCATGGTGCCTTGCCCCAAGGGGCTTTGCACTTTGCAAGAATATTAGCTTGCCTTGGTAGTTCTCAAACTGTTCCTCCTCCTCCTCTTGGTAGCAACCTTCTTCTTCGGCGTACTCTCCGGTGCTAGCGTCTAAATTTGAATACGAGTATAATTACTCACTAATTCAATGGCTATTCCATATATCACATATAAACACACAAACTATTCTATGTACACAAATAATCTACTTAGGGTGCATGGGTTGTGTTGTTTAAATAGAATTCACATCTTTGTATTCAATATGTAAATGATAGTTTCCATAAGGTTCTTGAGAAATAATTTCCTCTCATTGAAATCTTCTTAAGATTTAATTTCTCAAACAATCATGTATAAACTCATATTGACCTAAGCCAAATGGTCATCATCATCATTTGAGAAAATGATTTAAATGAGGTAGATCACCCCATATCATTTAATAACACTACATAGGATTTAACTCTCTAAGTAATTCATATAAGAGAGTTAGGACCAGGGGTCCAAACATCCCATGAATTCATATGAGACAAGTTTAAATGAAGTATAAGACTCCACATAATTTACTTTAATAGTTTTGGACAATATCAACTAGTTAAACTAGCCATATTATCCATTAATTTAACTAGGGCATGATCCTGCAAAGTGACCACACCATTTTATTGCATAAACAATTAGTGTAATTCAAATGTGAGCTATTAGAGTTGGAATTAACTTAATATCTATTTTGGTTGATTTTTAATAATTATTTGAATAGGGAAAAGTCCCTGCCTTGTTATTTTTATCAAATTAATTCTACAAGGAATCTGGTCATGGGACCAGTGGCATTTGATAGATAATTTTACTAGCTTTCCAACAACATAAAGTTCATTAAATTTGGTTTAGCCAATTTAAATCTATTGAATTTCAAAGTGGAGGCAGTATTCAAAATTATTTAGAATTAATTAAATCTAGGTTTGAATTAAAAGGCCGGCGGGAAAAACTACTAGGCCAGATTCAATTAAACGGCCCAAGCCAGCCCAGCCACGGTCCAGTGACGCGCGGGCTGCCTGACAGTGGGGGCCACCCATCAGCGAGTGTTTAAACCCGAAACGGTATGGGTGAATGAGAGGCGTAGGATTAGATCACAGATCGACGGCCGTGGTTCATCGTCGTCTCCGACGAGAACCCGAAGCTCTGGCGGCGGTGGTAGGGGGTCGGAGGGCTAACCAGAGCTCCAGCTAGGGATGGCAGTGTGCTCGGGGTAGATGTGGACGACGGCGAAGCTCCAGGTACAGGTGGCGTCGCCTGAGGTGGCCTGGTTCGCCGACGATTGCTGCAGAGCTTCCGCGGCGGTGAGCTCTCGATTGGCCTTGCTCCGGCGTGAATCAGGTGAGTGGTGAGGTGGTTGAGAAGCTGTGAGAGGTGGGGAGTGCGGTGGTGTGCTTGGATCATCAAGGGGAGGTCTCCTTTTATAGCAGCGCATGGGTGCTGCGGGGCAGGGTGGTGGTCGACCGTGGCACGGCGATTCCGGCGAGTGGTCGAGCTAGGCGAGGTGGCGGCAGTGCTCTACGTGTCCAGGTGAGTCTAATGGCGGCGACAGCTTGGTCGGGGAGGGCTTGGTTGGGTCGCGTTGCTTCCAGGCAGGTCGCGGCAATGGCGGGATCTTCTTCCCCGTCCACGGTGGCGGCGGTCCAGGGTCTGGTCTTGGCCGTGTCTGGCGGTGTCCAGGTGGCGTGGTGATGCTCAACGGCTCTCGAGCGGGGCCAGGGCGAGTGCAGGGTGGTGGCGCGAGAGGTGGCCAGAGCGCGTCCATGCACGTGCATGCGCGACGTCATCGGCATGGTGAGCGCGTTCTGGGCGCGCGTCGTCCGGCCAGTGTCGTCGTCCTCCTCGACCATGGCGGTGCTAGGCGTTGCTAGGCGATGTGGTGGCGTGCTGTGGCGCAGTGGCCAGGGCAGAGAAGCAATGGGAGAGAGGGGAGAGTGTCGGGTTGGGCGACATGGCCGGCATGGCCATGTCTAGCCTTGCTCTCTCTCTCCCTAGGTTTCTATTGAGCATTGAAATGGATTAAGGGGACCAGTGGACCAAATGGTGTAGGTTGGGGTAGATTAGATGGGGTAGAATCACTATTTGCAATAGTGTGTAATAGTGTCATATTTGGAAATTGATGAATTTGTCCAAATTTGATTTAATTCAAATGGTTGATCTATTTGAAATGTGTGTGTTTAGATAAGTTGTAAATGACCAGAGATGATTAGAGGTGGTGGTGGAATTGTTGAATTCGAAAATTTGCAAATTTGGGCTAAGTGGAGATTGTTGAATATGTTAAAAAGTTGAATCTTTGGATGAGCATAGCTCTTGATCAAGAATGATTTTGGCATGGTGATCTTTACAGAAGTTGTTCACCTTGATGTTGACTTTGAAATGGTGCAAAGAGTTAGCAATATTTGGTTTGAGAAAATTGAATGGCAATGGCTCAAAGTAGTGATCAGACTATAAATTTCAGTTTTGACCATTATCATATGTGAGCTAGTTTTGCATTTGAAAAATATTTGAATTGTAATTCTTTGATTCCAAAAGTTGTAATAAGTGTTTAGTAACATTATTCAACTAATGGTGAAGACCAAATTGGTCTAGGGTCAAAATTTATAAAAATGCCATAGAGCATATGTTAGGGTTTTTAGGGTTTTTCAATTATTGGATTTTCTTCCTCTTTGATTTATTTGGTTGGTGATCTTCATATGATCACATTAGGGTTTTAGAGTATAGCACAAACAAATAATAACACTCATCATGGCATACCACTCAAATGCACAAGTCCTATGCATGGCACTATATGCAATTTAAAAAGTTTTTGTTTGTTTGAAATTTTACTCTCTGGAATTCTCTAACTTTCTTTTTTATTGAAATTTGGGATGTTACAAACCCTTCCCCCTTACCAAAAGATCTCGTCCCGAGATCGAAAAGAAAGTTAGGTACTAAAGAGATCTGGGTACTCCTTCTTCATGAAGTCTTCGCGTTCCCATGTGGCTTCATCCTCGGTATGATTGCTCCATTGGATCTTCAGAAACTTGATGCTTTGGGTGCGGGTGGTTCGATAAGCTTCTTCCAGGATGCGAATCGGCACTTCGCGGTAAGTCAGATCCTTGTTGATATCCACCGATCGGTGATCGATGTTCTTGAACACTTCGGTCTTCTCGGGGACTTCAAGGCACTTCCGGAGGAGTGAGATGTGAAACACGTCGTGTACAGCCGACATCTCTTCGGGCAACTCCAGTTGATAAGATACTTCGCCTCGGCGGCTGAGGACTTTGAAAGGTCCGACATATCGGGGTGCGAGCTTTCCTTTCAGTTGAAACCTTTGCATTCCTTTCAAGGGGGATACTTTGAGATAGACGAAGTCTCCGATCTCGAAGGTCATCTCCCGGCGTCTCTTGTCGGCGTAGCTCTTCTGTCTAGATTGCGCCGTCTTGAGGTACTCTCGGATCTTGTGGACTTTCTCCTCGGCTTCACGAAGAACATCTGGGCCAAAAACTTGGCTCTCTCCGACTTCCGACCAGTTCAGGGGGGTACGGCACTTCCTTCCGTACAAGGCTTCAAAGGGGGCCATCTGTAGGCTAGCTTGGTAGCTGTTGTTGTAAGAGAATTCTCCGTAAGGTAAGCAGTCTTCCCACTTTGATCCATATTCCAGTACACATGCTCTCAGCATGTCCTCCAGTATCTGGTTGACTCTCTCAGTCTGTCCGTCGGTCTGAGGGTGATAGGCGGTGCTGAAATTCGGACGGGTTCTGTGGTGACCCGGCATACCACTGCATGGTGTAGTATGCAAGTCTGATATAACACCAATGAAACACCGTTCCACTAGTATTATATCGCTCAGAGTGGTACAACAGAAACATATGCGGGTCCAAGGCATGTCTATAGAATTACAACATTTACTCTGTTACATAAGATCATCACAGCCTCCTACTTTACAATGAGGTAAATCTGCAAATAAACTCCAGAAGAACGACTCGTAGTCTAATCCTATCACGAACTCTATTTGTAGAGTATTTAACTAGCTATAGAGGCTATGAATAGATTCTAGCTAATTAGGAGCTAGGTTTAGGAAGCTAGTTCCCTTCTATGGCTAATCTAGGTTTTCTCCTTGTTGGATGTGGTATCTGACTCCTCTGACAGGGTCCTGTCTCTTGAAGTAGTTGTTGTCCCCTCGACCTTCGAGCTGCACTGTAGATCCTCCATCGATGCCTCCATATCTAAGCAGGGGATTTAAGAGTGGGATGAGTACGAGCGTACTCAACAAGTTCATTATAGGAAAGAGGTGTTTAATGCACTAGCTACGGCATTAGACCAGAAAGTCTAATACCAATGCAAGTTTTCATAAACATTTCTTCAAAAGGTTGCTTTTATTAAGAAGAACTATGTCCGTCAGCCTTCACCGGTTTACTAGAACTTCATGGAGCTCCTTTCCGGCCGCGTTCGCAGTTCCATATCCCGGAACAGGGAGTGACAGGTCACGGTTCTTTACACTCTGCAGAGGTGTGTTGCTTTACCCATAAGAGATCTTAACCTTGGTGCCAACCGGGCAATTTCCCCGTCCACACTTCCTATGGTGTGAGGCCCGGTATAAGGTCTAGCCAATCATGTTCCTCCGCTACCTCGAACACCCACCCTTTGTTGCATGCCCCGACCCTGGGTCCTCGCCGGTCCCATTATTCCCGTAATTTCAGGGTGGACCCCGGCCACGACGACAGTCTGGGATCGAACCAAACTCCTTCGCCGGTAGCTGCAACCCATCATAGACCGCAATACCGTGGGGACTTAGAATGGGTTCCCCACCCACAAGTTGTTCCGCAAGCCGCAACCGCTACGGTATGCACAAAAGATAACCGTGGGGACTTAGAATGGGTTCCCCACCCACAAGTTGCTCCGCAAGATACAACTGCTACGGTAAGCGCATCCGTTGATGAACGAGAGGTGGAAACACTTTTGACTACTCCGTCCCACTCCGGATCTTATGGTTAACACGGATATTACGGCACAAGAATCACTGGCGACATTTGTTGTTTAATCCTAGATGGATATAAACCCGTGCAATGGAACCTCCACCATATCAACACAATCCATGGTTCCATTGCCCACCACATAGGCATATTCATAGTTATGAAAGTAGTGGTTTTGATTTTTATGCAATAGTGATAACCATAATACTTTGCAAGTAATTTGATAGAAATACTCAAATGACATGAGCAAGTGATGAACTTGCCTTTCTTGGCTGCAAGATTATGCAGACAAGGTCTTCGATACGCAATAACTCCAAATTCTGAAATAGCATCATCGTCCGGTAAGGACGATGTTTAAAAGATTGGCAAGGATGCAATAATGCATAAGTATGAGATGCAATCGCTCTAAGCGTGTCCTAACCCCGATGATTTAGGATCATTGAGTTGTAATGGTTGGTTTAGGGTGTGTTGCACTTTTAGAGTGATTCACATACAAGGTTCTTATTCAGGTGTGATTACTTGGTATTAGCAATAGGTAGATAATAAAGCATAATAATCAATTGAGCACACAAAGAATGGCAATTGGCATAATGTTATCAAGTAAAGAACAGTGGTCAGTTTTAGTACTATAGGGCATGGTTAATGATTGATTATCATATACTTTAAAAGAATAACTTTTGAAGAACATGTACTTTGATAAAGAACAAGTATGGTAATTAGGTTTGTGGTTTGTTATAATTTATTCTGGTTCCAAGTAGTTTCTGGAGTAAGTATAAGATGGATCATAACATAGTTGGATTCATCAGCAACTAGGGCTTGTAAGGTTGAGATAAGCCTAGGCATCCTAAGCAATTCATTATACATGGTTGTTGTTAAGGTTGGTTTATCTTGTTAATGATAGCTGGCTAGGGTTTATAGGTCCTTATAAGCAGGGTTGGTGATGATTCCTTATTTTCTTCAAAAGAATAACTTTTGAAGAACAAACTTCTTAAATAATAAGAAGTATATCAATTAGGGTTGAGGTTGTCTAGGTTTTGCTACTGGATCCACTAAGTAAGGAATTATTGGCTCCTAAATAGGATGGTTCATAATTATGAAGTATTTGTAGGGTTCAGTGGACTATGGTTATGTAATGATAAATATTGAGCCTAGATGCTATTTGGGTTCATCACAATGGTGTGATTAAGGTTAATTAAGGATGAAATCCTTGTGATAGGAACTAGGTTTGATTAAGATGAACACATGGGATGTTAATTAGTAGTGATAGGGTTCCCATATGTTATGTGGATTTGAACAAGCATTTAGTTGCTAAATATGAATCTATGGTTACTAATGAAGTAACATGATCACATGTTACTTAGGGTTTATGTTTGGGAATAATTTAGGGTTCATATGAAGTAGTGGAGCTAAGGTTCCTAATTGAATTAGGGTTTTGGGGTTACACATGAAATGATGAGTTCCTAGTTTTCTACCATATGGAACTAGGGTTTCTTAATCACCATATAGTTCTATGATTAATAACTTCAATTTAAAGTTGAATTTATTAATAATTTGGGAATAAAAATAATATTGAATTTGGTATTTTATTATTTTAAATAATTAACAATTAGGTAATTATTAATTAGGGTTTAATTCTCACTAATAAAGATTTAACAATTAACAAATAAAGAAAATTAGTTTTAACGTTTTCTTTATTTATTTACTGGTTTTTATTTACTTTTGGGAATTTTTACTATTTATTGAATTTTAATTGATTTTAAAATTAAAATTAAAGGTTTAAATAATGAGTATTAAATAATGGAATTTTTATTAAAAATAAAAATTCCATTTTATATTTTTATTGGATAGAGTTTTCTTTTCTAAGAATTTTAATATCTGATTTACATTTTTCTGACTTAAATTGAATTTTCTAGATTTATTTGAAGTTGCGATAATTTCGGATTTAAATTTAAACAGAAAGAACTACAACTACACGGACAGGACACCCACACGGTCCCCCGATCGGTGGGCCGTGTCCACGTTGGCGACCACGTGGTGCCGACGTGGCAACCAAACGCCTCACCGGCGGCCAGATGTGGTCGCCGCCGGCGATTCCAGGTTCCCGCAGGCTCGGGCGTATGCTCAATCAAGAGAGGATGACTAGGCGGTCCTAATAGTGGTGGCGCCGCTCCCTAACGGTCACCGGAGCGTGCTCGCCGGCGAGGTACTGCGGCGGCGGACACGGTCACACGGCGAGAGGCAAGCTACGGGCGATGAATTAACGCAATAGGGAGTCCAGGAGGTGCGTGAGCTCACCGTGGTTGTGTTGAGCTAGACGGCGCGACCGGAGGTGGTCTCAATCGACGGTGATCGTCGGTTTGCTGGCGGTGACCGGCGAAAGGGAACGAGCTCCCACCGGCGACTGGGGGCTTCTCGACTCGATTCCTTGTGCAGGAGTAACGAGTCGACGACGGTGGTCACAGTGGTGGCCACGGCTTGACCTGGGGAGGTCTCCATCGCCGGCGGTTGGAGTTGGCCGGAGGTTAGGGTTTCGGCAAGGGAGAGAAATTAAGCAGGGAAGAAGAAGAACTCGAGGCTGGTTCTGTGCGGGGCTTTTATACGGCGCTGTGGAGGTCGCCACGCCATGCTGCCGAGGAAGGAGAGGACGCCAGCGCGAGGAGAAGCAGAGCACGTTGTCGTCTTTGTCCTCCATGCCGAAGGAGAGGATGAGGACGATCCCCCTCTCGTTGATATTTCAACGAAGGGGTATGGGCTGTTGTTGGGCTGGTGTTTGGGCCGATGCTGCTGGGCTTCTAGTGGGCTGCTCGGCCAGGTAAGGTCCAGGTGAGGCCCCTCTTCTTTTTCTCTTTTTCTGTTTTCATTTTCTGTTTTATAATTCAATTTCAATTGCTTTTCTATGTTGCAGGTATTTCTTAATTAAATAATTCAAGGAATTGTGCAATGGTTATTACACCATTCACCCAATTGAAGAAAGCATTTGATATTTGCTTAATAATTCACATATATGGGCTTATTTAATATAGTAAGTAGACATGAGTTGGGGTTCTCATTTTAATTTCTTTTTCTGTATGAATCAAATCTATTTGGAGTTAATAGAGTTGATAATCTCAACTCAAAGTATTTCAGAGTTAGTTATTAGGAGTTGGTTTCTATTTGAGAGGTTAGTTGTTCACATATGATTTTATGTGAGCATTAATGCTATTAAGGTTTTATGATTTCCATTACAACCCCCCTTGTAAATTAACACTATAATTATCATTAAAAGGCTCTAGGGTAGGTATTGTTCCCACATGGTTGTTCTTGGTTACCAAGATAAATAGTTGATCACTACACATATGGTTTTAACCATATAGTGTAGCACAAGGTTTTTCTTATGTTTAAGAATTGAAGCATAAGATTTGATTAATGTGCAATACTAGGGTTCTAATGTTATTTACCTAATGGCATATGGTTTGGAATCTCAATTATGGCCTAGTTTTTAGTTGTGATCACCCAAGTGATATACAATCTAGGTTGAGATATAATTCTAGGTTGTAGAAATGAGATGACACCATATTGCATGTGCTAGGGTTTAATCTCCCCTAACCAAAGTAATATGGTTAGTTGCTTCATAACTTATGTGCTTCTCTAATTACTAAAGATTTGAGAATTGGTTTTATCTTCTACCAATTAACTTCTATTATTATCCTCAATTTATCATTAAAGTATCTACATTGGTAATAATTATTTTTATAGTTAACTTTGGTCAAATGGATTGTTGGTTTCTCACCATATAAAGCATGGAGTTTTACTCTAAGGTTTTCTTAGGTTCTTTAATTTATGAAACATAGATATGGTAAGATTCTTCTTATGATCACCAAGTGGTTCATAATTAAAGGTTGGGATATAAGTCTAGGATTGCTTACTAGTGATCTCCCAGTAATTTCATGTGGGAATGAGATCTACTTATCCAATTAGGGTTCATTCTCAATACCTTAAGTTCTTAGGGTTTAGGATCATCACTGGATTAATAATGATCAAGGTTTGGCTTCCTAAGGGTCTCTCATTAAATGGGTTCTCACTTCCATGATCAAGTATTGTCTTGATCAGCTAAGGTATAGTACTTATACCTTACTTTCTTGGATGGGACTACTATGGTTGCCTCTAAAGTTTATATCCCAGGAGAATGCCTGAGATATTATGTTAGGGTTCTACTCAACAATGATGATATGATCATCTGGTCATAAGAATAGTTCTCTCTCTCAAATCCAGGTGTTGCCTCATCTATTTTTAATGTAACTCCATAACTTGAGTTCTCTCATATAGGAATGGTTGATTCTAGGGTTTATGGTGTACTCCTAATATTTATTTAGGTATCAAGTCTAAAACTCCACTTGGCTATCTTGGTTGAATCAGTTGCTACCCTACTTCATCAACTCATGGATATGATCTTACTCCATTTGATATTGGCTAGCTCACCACTCCCAAATGATATAGTTTAATCTCTTAATACTTTAGTTCAATGGTTGTCCTTTATTCTTAAATAGGTAAACTAGAATTGGTATGAATGGTCTCTCTCATTTAGGAAGAACTATAATGCTAACTTAAGTTGATTCTCCAAAGATAATGATGTGGTCACCAATACCTATGGTTAACAGAAATGGGTTCTCTCTCTAAGGATTGTCTTGATTAACATCCTAGGTTTTCTCTGAAAGATGATGATTTGATTACATGGATGTATATCCAAGGTTTAACTCAAGGTTTGTTAATGCTTCTCTAATAATTATAATAGAACTCTCACCTCTCTAGGTTTGGTTCTTAACTATTTGGAATAGAGAAGAATATTTATTTCTAGAGTTGATCTCCTTGTCATGTTTCCAAGATTGAATTAAAATGAATACCATGAGGTTCATGGTAGGATCATGGTTTGGTTTAAGACATGGAAAAGATAAGTGAAGAATAGTTTCTCCAATTATTGTTGCTTGATTTCCAATTGAATGAATGTTCATATGTTATGGCAAGGAATATCATGTTGTGATCTTAATAAGATCAAGTAATTGATCCTTGAGTAAAGTGTTGTTGTGTTGATTATTAGTTCCATTTGATCTAACCCCTTAGATCAAATCATCTCTACCCAAAACAAGGTTTTAACAAAGTCACATTGAGGTTTATAGCGCTTGACTTGATGAGCTACTTCAATTCCACCAAGGTCAAGTGAAACTTCAGTTACTGTGACTGTTTTACTTTAAGGCGCGAAAATTCCCCAGATTTTCTATGCATGAATGCAATGCACACATCTGTTTCCTCTATTTTTGTAACCCCATTACCTGGGATATTACAGTCTCTACCCCTTAAACTAAACTTCGTCCTCGAAGTTTGATATCTCTCACGTTTCGGAGTGTGGATCTGTCTTGTGCAGACTACATCTTTTCTCGAACTCCATGGTGATCTTACTGGATATAATTGAATACATCTCTTGTCCAGATTCTTCCTGGAATCCATTAGTGTTTGACATCAAACAAATATTACTTCCTTTACTTCCATGATTTCCTCCAATATTATAAGCTTGTTTTCCTTTCTCATTGAATATTCAATGATTGGGACTTCTTCTTGTCCTGACAGTCTTAATTGAAGACTAATTGGATAACATTCTCCTATTTGATAAGATAGGTCTTTGTTTTCCCTTACTACCAAAACTGCAATAATGGTACTTGGTAAGGTACTTACTATGGAATTGGTCATGGTGGTTTATTCCTCTAAGAATGGATTAGACTCATTTAGTCCATCCAATCATGGTTTATAGTTGATACTTATAACTATTTTGGGTTATTTAGGTTCCATGAATGGAATCATTCTATTAGTCTTTGGTATTGGTATGTTCAATCTTCTTCGGTCTTTGGCCTTTTTGAACTGTATTTGGTCTATGGTGTTTCCTTCATTCAACTTTATTAACCTTAGTTTACTTGAGCTTCCGTACTTCTGAGTAACTATTACTCACTTTCTCAAGTTATGGTCCAATTATTACTTCCTCGAGGTATGAACCTCGGCTTCTGGTCTGACATACTTCTGAAAGTAGTGTCAAACAATCTTATGAAAATAAGATCGAACTTCCTCTCAGTTCAGACCTTCATCAACTATCTTACTCAAAATATTGAATTATTGTACAGTCAACTCAATGTTTACTCTACCCCTTAGAGTTTTCTTATAATCTTCAACTCCTTTTCCTCCAACCATTGGACTTATGGTTAGAATATTGGTCTGGGTCTAGCTTATGGGTTGTACTTTTCTAAGAGTCTCGCGAAGAATGTTTGTGGTATATCCACTCAATTATGGACATCCAATGTGAATCCTTCGACTAAATGTTTATAGATCTAGCTATTTGGCTGACAAGATTTTTATTTGATCACAAACTTTTGTTACAACTAATTAAATCGTGGACTATTTGTAATACCAACTGATACCAGATGTGGTTATTATACCAACTGTGGCTATTTGATATCTAAAAATGGATTCTATTTTAGGTTCTGATCAACTGGATGAGACATCTTCTGCTTGATCTCGCAGTATTGATCCTATACCAATTGTGGTCTTCTGATATCAACTATGGTCTTCTTATATCTCCTATGGTTTCATAGGTCATCTTCCTTCTGTCAGGGTTTATTTTGCAAGAAAACCACTAGCTGACACTATGATTATAGTATCCTAAGTGATTTCCCATGCATTCCCTCTTCTATATTAACTATGGATCTGCTTGAGCTTCACCATAATCATCATATTTCTCACCTTCATGCTTCTTCCGTACTAAAGTACTCCTCTGTTGAGGTAAAGCATGAGTTTTGATTGGTACTTCCTTCTGAATATTGTGGTTGCTTCCCACAACTTTGTTTCCTTTATCTGGTGAACCTTCATCCTGTCTTCGGAATCATCCAAAATTCGTCACTTCCTCGCACGATTACTATTACCCTCTAGATCTATAGCATCAAGTAAGGACTTGATATTGCAACATGCATTTGCATATCAAAGTCAAACTTCATGTATGGATCTAGTCAAACAATGAAAATCCGATAAAATCCAAGAAGATTCAGCTTTGTGCTTATAATACACATCATCATAAGCCTGAATATAATAGTTGAGTAAGACATCCCTAACATCAGGCTCTGATGTGTAGTATATAACACCACATAAGATAGGTTATATTGTGAAACTTAGCACATATAGTTGGCATTCTACTATTTGTCTTGACATTTACCTGAATTGCACATTTGCATGACATAAACTTGAAACGAAGTGGTCTAGGATAGTTAAGGTTAACCTAGTTTTCTTTGGAAGTACTAACTTAACTTCCATTTTGTTGAGGACTACCTCACATGGTATCTTTAAGTTCTATCATGTCTACTCTAAACACCTATTTATTAGGATATAGCTCCTATACTTCCAAGTGTTTATACTATCATAAGACTATGGTTATGATGTGCTTGACACACTTCTTATTGTTTTTGGAACATAGTTCTTGCACTATTGTCTGGCTTCTTATTGTTCTCCTCCTAAGTGTTTAAGATGTTCAATTCCCTCACATAATGATTCTCAGGTGAATCATATATGATTAGCAATTCTACTAAGTAAGTAGACATATATTATTCCTATCACTCTTCCTTACCTCCCATGATTGACTCATCATGGTCTATACTACCTCATATAACTTATTTATATCACTTACTATCAACTGTTTTACAAGTTTGGATAGCTTACTTACCCATTACTTGTATTGGGTTTACTCTTTCTAGTAGGATATCTTTCTTATATACATATCTTCATTACTTGATATCACTCCTATTACAGGTCTGGGTAATTCTTATTTAACAATAACTTGAGTTGGTACACATCTTCCAATAGGATAGTTTCCTTATGGTTGTATCCTCTCTTTGGATTACCATGTATTGTATACCAACTGTGATCTACTCATCTATTATTTTAAAGACTTAATAATGTGCTACATATATGGGATTAGCTAACTAACTTCATTTAAGAAAGGTAGGTAAGAAGGGTTGACTCAAGTGTGTCAGGATTATTCTTAAGTGAATATCCATCTCAAGTCATAAGAAGTATTTGGTTTACCTAGGACAACTTCCTATAGACACTACCAATCCTATAGGTCTCCTTTAAAGGGTTTTAATCCTAGGGTCAAAGCATTTGCTCTGATACCAACTGTGGTGACCCGGCATACCACTGCATGGTGTAGTATGCAAGTCTGATATAACACCAATGAAACACCGTTCCACTAGTATTATATCGCTCAGAGTGGTACAACAGAAACATATGCGGGTCCAAGGCATGTCTATAGAATTACAACATTTACTCTGTTACATAAGATCATCACAGCCTCCTACTTTACAATGAGGTAAATCTGCAAATAAACTCCAGAAGAACGACTCGTAGTCTAATCCTATCACGAACTCTATTTGTAGAGTATTTAACTAGCTATAGAGGCTATGAATAGATTCTAGCTAATTAGGAGCTAGGTTTAGGAAGCTAGTTCCCTTCTATGGCTAATCTAGGTTTTCTCCTTGTTGGATGTGGTATCTGACTCCTCTGACAGGGTCCTGTCTCTTGAAGTAGTTGTTGTCCCCTCGACCTTCGAGCTGCACTGTAGATCCTCCATCGATGCCTCCATATCTAAGCAGGGGATTTAAGAGTGGGATGAGTACGAGCGTACTCAACAAGTTCATTATAGGAAAGAGGTGTTTAATGCACTAGCTACGGCATTAGACCAGAAAGTCTAATACCAATGCAAGTTTTCATAAACATTTCTTCAAAAGGTTGCTTTTATTAAGAAGAACTATGTCCGTCAGCCTTCACCGGTTTACTAGAACTTCATGGAGCTCCTTTCCGGCCGCGTTCGCAGTTCCATATCCCGGAACAGGGAGTGACAGGTCACGGTTCTTTACACTCTGCAGAGGTGTGTTGCTTTACCCATAAGAGATCTTAACCTTGGTGCCAACCGGGCAATTTCCCCGTCCACACTTCCTATGGTGTGAGGCCCGGTATAAGGTCTAGCCAATCATGTTCCTCCGCTACCTCGAACACCCACCCTTTGTTGCATGCCCCGACCCTGGGTCCTCGCCGGTCCCATTATTCCCGTAATTTTAGGGTGGACCCCGGCCACGACGACAGTCTGGGATCGAACCAAACTCCTTCGCCGGTAGCTGCAACCCATCATAGACCGCAATACCGTGGGGACTTAGAATGGGTTCCCCACCCACAAGTTGTTCCGCAAGCCGCAACCGCTACGGTATGCACAGCATAACCGTGGGGACTTAGAATGGGTTCCCCACCCACAAGTTGCTCCGCAAGATACAACTGCTACGGTAAGCGCATCCGTTGATGAACGAGAGGTGGAAACACTTTTGACTACTCCGTCCCACTCCGGATCTTATGGTTAACACGGATATTACGGCACAAGAATCACTGGCGACATTTGTTGTTTAATCCTAGATGGATATAAACCCGTGCAATGGAACCTCCACCATATCAACACAATCCATGGTTCCATTGCCCACCACATAGTCATATTCATAGTTATGAAAGTAGTGGTTTTGATTTTTATGCAATAGTGATAACCATAATACTTTGCAAGTAATTTGATAGAAATACTCAAATGACATGAGCAAGTGATGAACTTGCCTTTCTTGGCTGCAAGATTATGCAGACAAGGTCTTCGATACGCAATAACTCCAAATTCTGAAATAGCATCATCGTCCGGTAAGGACGATGTTTAAAAGATTGGCAAGGATGCAATAATGCATAAGTATGAGATGCAATCGCTCTAAGCGTGTCCTAACCCCAATGATTTAGGATCATTGAGTTGTAATGGTTGGTTTAGGGTGTGTTGCACTTTTAGAGTGATTCACATACAAGGTTCTTATTCAGGTGTGATTACTTGGTATTAGCAATAGGTAGATAATAAAGCATAATAATCAATTGAGCACACAAAGAATGGCAATTGGCATAATGTTATCAAGTAAAGAACAGTGGTCAGTTTTAGTACTATAGGGCATGGTTAATGATTGATTATCATATACTTTAAAAGAATAACTTTTGAAGAACATGTACTTTGATAAAGAACAAGTATGGTAATTAGGTTTGTGGTTTGTTATAATTTATTCTGGTTCCAAGTAGTTTCTGGAGTAAGTATAAGATGGATCATAACATAGTTGGATTCATCAGCAACTAGGGCTTGTAAGGTTGAGATAAGCCTAGGCATCCTAAGCAATTCATTATACATGGTTGTTGTTAAGGTTGGTTTATCTTGTTAATGATAGCTGGCTAGGGTTTATAGGTCCTTATAAGCAGGGTTGGTGATGATTCCTTATTTTCTTCAAAAGAATAACTTTTGAAGAACATACTTCTTAAATAA
Source organism: Lolium perenne (assembly GCF_019359855.2). Lineage (NCBI taxonomy): Eukaryota > Viridiplantae > Streptophyta > Magnoliopsida > Poales > Poaceae > Lolium > Lolium perenne. The sequence continues at coordinate 143,035,087 of NC_067245.2, forward strand.
TAAGAAGTATATCAATTAGGGTTGAGGTTATCTAGGTTTTGCTACTGGATCCACTAAGTAAGGAATTATTGGCTCCTAAATAGGATGGTTCATAATTATGAAGTATTTGTAGGGTTCAGTGGACTATGGTTATGTAATGATAAATATTGAGCCTAGATGCTATTTGGGTTCATCACAATGGTGTGATTAAGGTTAATTAAGGATGAAATCCTTGTGATAGGAACTAGGTTTGATTAAGATGAACACATGGGATGTTAATTAGTAGTGATAGGGTTCCCATATGTTATGTGGATTTGAACAAGCATTTAGTTGCTAAATATGAATCTATGGTTACTAATGAAGTAACATGATCACATGTTACTTAGGGTTTATGTTTGGGAATAATTTAGGGTTCATATGAAGTAGTGGAGCTAAGGTTCCTAATTGAATTAGGGTTTTGGGGTTACACATGAAATGCTGAGTTCCTAGTTTTCTACCATATGGAACTAGGGTTTCTTAATCACCATATAGTTCTATGATTAATAACTTCAATTTAAAGTTGAATTTATTAATAATTTGGGAATAAAAATAATATTGAATTTGGTATTTTATTATTTTAAATAATTAACAATTAGGTAATTATTAATTAGGGTTTAATTCTCACTAATAAAGATTTAACAATTAACAAATAACGAAAATTAGTTTTAACGTTTTCTTTATTTATTTACTGGTTTTTATTTACTTTTGGGAATTTTTACTATTTATTGAATTTTAATTGATTTTAAAATTAAAATTAAAGGTTTAAATAATGAGTATTAAATAATGGAATTTTTATTAAAAATAAAAATTCCATTTTATATTTTTATTGGATAGAGTTTTCTTTTCTAAGAATTTTAATATCTGATTTACATTTTTCTGACTTAAATTGAATTTTCTAGATTTATTTGAAGTTGCAGTAATTTACTGGATTTAAATTTAAACAGAAAAGAACTACAGCTACACGGACAGGACACCCACACAGTCCCTGACTGGTGGGCCGTGTCCACATTGGCGACCACGTGGTGCCGACGTGGCAACCAAACGCCTCACCGGCGGCCAGATGTGGTCGCCGCCGGCGATTCCAGGTTCCTGCAGGCTCGGGCGTATGCTCAATCAAGAGAGGATGACTAGGCGGTCCTAATAGTGGTGGCGCTGCTCCCTAACGGTCACCGGAGCGTGCTCGCCGGCGAGGTACTGCGGCGGCGGACACGGTCACACGGCGAGAGGCAAGCTACGGGCGATGAATTAACGCAATAGGGAGTCCAGGAGGTGCGTGAGCTCACCGTGGTTGTGTTGAGCTAAACAGCGCGACCGGAGGTGGTCTCAATCGACGGTGATCGTCGGTTTGCTGGCGGTGACCGGCGAAAGGGAACGAGCTCCCACCGGCGACTGGGGGCTTCTCGACTCGATTCCTTGTGCAGGAGTAACGAGTCGACGACGGTGGTCACAGTGGTGGCCACGGCTTGACCTGGGGAGGTCTCCATCGCCGGCGGTTGGGGTGGGCCGGAGGTTAGGGTTTTGGCAAGGGAGAGAAATTAAGCAGGGAAGAAGAAGAACTCGAGGCTGGTTCTGTGCGGGGCTTTTAAACGGCGCTGTGGAGGTCGCCACGCCATGCTACCGAGGAAGGAGAGGACGCCAGCGCGAGGAGAAGCAGAGCACGTTGTCGTGCTGTCCTCCATGCCGAAGGAGAGGATGAGGACGATCCCCCTCTCGTTGATATTTCAACGAAGGGGTATGGGCTGTTGTTGGGCTGGTGTTTGGGCCGATGCTGCTGGGCTTCTAGTGGGCTGCTCGGCCAGGTAAGGTCCAGGTGAGGCCCCTCTTCTTTTTCTCTTTTTCTGTTTTCATTTTCTGTTTTATAATTCAATTTCAATTGCTTTTCTATGTTGCAGGTATTTCTTAATTAAATAATTCAAGGAATTGTGCAATGGTTATTACACCATTCACCCAATTGAAGAAAGCATTTGATATTTGCTTAATAATTCACATATATGGGCTTATTTAATATAGTAAGTAGACATGAGTTGGGGTTCTCATTTTAATTTCTTTTTCTGTATGAATCAAATCTATTTGGAGTTAATAGAGTTGATAATCTCAACTCAAAGTATTTCAGAGTTAGTTATTAGGAGTTGGTTTCTATTTGAGAGGTTAGTTGTTCACATATGATTTTATGTGAGCATTAATGCTATTAAGGTTTTATGATTTCCATTACAACCCCCCTTGTAAATTAACACTATAATTATCATTAAAAGGCTCTAGGGTAGGTATTGTTCCCACATGGTTGTTCTTGGTTACCAAGATAAATAGTTGATCACTACACATATGGTTTTAACCATATAGTGTAGCACAAGGTTTTTCTTATGTTCAAGAATTGAAGCATAAGATTTGATTAATGTGCAATACTAGGGTTCTAATGTTATTTACCTAATGGCATATGGTTTGGAATCTCAATTATGGCCTAGTTTTTAGTTGTGATCACCCAAGTGATATACAATCTAGGTTGAGATATAATTCTAGGTTGTAGAAATGAGATGACACCATATTGCATGTGCTAGGGTTTAATCTCCCCTAACCAAAGTAATATGGTTAGTTGCTTCATAACTTATGTGCTTCTCTAATTACTAAAGATTTGAGAATTGGTTTTATCTTCTACCAATTAACTTCTATTATTATCCTCAATTTATCATTAAAGTATCTACATTGGTAATAATTATTTTTATAGTTAACTTTGGTCAAATGGATTGTTGGTTTCTCACCATATAAAGCATGGAGTTTTACTCTAAGGTTTTCTTAGGTTCTTTAATTTATGAAACATAGATATGGTAAGATTCTTCTTATGATCACCAAGTGGTTCATAATTAAAGGTTGGGATATAAGTCTAGGATTGCTTACTAGTGATCTCCCAGTAATTTCATGTGGGAATGAGATCTACTTATCCAATTAGGGTTCATTCTCAATACCTTAAGTTCTTAGGGTTTAGGATCATCACTGGATTAATAATGATCAAGGTTTGGCTTCCTAAGGGTCTCTCATTAAATGGGTTCTCACTTCCATGATCAAGTATTGTCTTGATCAGCTAAGGTATAGTACTTATACCTTACTTTCTTGGATGGGACTACTATGGTTGCCTCTAAAGTTTATATCCCAGGAGAATGCCTGAGATATTATGTTAGGGTTCTACTCAACAATGATGATATGATCATCTGGTCATAAGAATAGTTCTCTCTCTCAAATCCAGGTGTTGCCTCATCTATTTTTAATGTAACTCCATAACTTGAGTTCTCTCATATAGGAATGGTTGATTCTAGGGTTTATGGTGTACTCCTAATATTTATTTAGGTATCAAGTCTAAAACTCCACTTGGCTATCTTGGTTGAATCAGTTGCTACCCTACTTCATCAACTCATGGATATGATCTTACTCCATTTGATATTGGCAAGCTCACCACTCCCAAATGATATAGTTTAATCTCTTAATACTTTAGTTCAATGGTTGTCCTTTATTCTTAAATAGGTAAACTAGAATTGGTATGAATGGTCTCTCTCATTTAGGAAGAACTATAATGCTAACTTAAGTTGATTCTCCAAAGATAATGATGTGGTCACCAATACCTATGGTTAACAGAAATGGGTTCTCTCTCTAAGGATTGTCTTGATTAACATCCTAGGTTTTCTCCGAAAGATGATGATTTGATTACATGGATGTATATCCAAGGTTTAACTCAAGGTTTGTTAATGCTTCTCTAATAATTATAATAGAACTCTCACCTCTCTAGGTTTGGTGCTTAACTATTTGGAATAGAGAAGAATATTTATTTCTAGAGTTGATCTCCTTGTCATGTTTCCAAGATTGAATTAAAATGAATACCATGAGGTTCATGGTAGGATCATGGTTTGGTTTAAGACATGGAAAAGATAAGTGAAGAATAGTTTCTCCAATTATTGTTGCTTGATTTCCAATTGAATGAATGTTCATATGTTATGGCAAGGAATATCATGTTGTGATCTTAATAAGATCAAGTAATTGATCCTTGAGTAAAGTGTTGTTGTGTTGATTATTAGTTCCATTTGATCTAACCCCTTAGATCAAATCATCTCTACCCAAAACAAGGTTTTAACAAAGTCACATTGAGGTTTATAGCGCTTGACTTGATGAGCTACTTCAATTCCACCAAGGTCAAGTGAAACTTCAGTTACTGTGACTGTTTTACTTTAAGGCGCGAAAATTCCCCAGATTTTCTATGCATGAATGCAATGCACACATCTGTTTCCTCTATTTTTGTAACCCCATTACCTGGGATATTACAGGTTCCTAGTCCTTCGTGCACTTTCTGCCAGAATCTTGAGGTGAACTGTGATCCTCTATCTGACACTATCGATTTGGGGGTTCCATGCAGGGCGACTATTCTGGAGATGTATAGTTCAGCTAACTTTGGGCCTTGGTAAGTGGTTTTGACGGCGAGGAAATGGGCGACTTTGGTCAATCTATCGACAACTACCCATATTGAATCATTGCCTTTGCTGGATTTGGGCAGTCCGGTGATAAAGTCCATTCCAACGGAGTCCCATTTCCATTCTGGAATCTGGAGAGGTTGTAACAGTCCGGCGGGTCGTTGATGTTCTGCCTTGACTCTCTGACAGATGTCACACTTGGCAATATAGCTACCGATCTCTCTCTTCATTCCGTGCCACCAAAATTGTTCCTTCAGATCTTGGTACATCTTGGTACCTCCGGGGTGGATTGAATAAAGGGTGTCATGGGCTTCTTGCAGGATGACTTGTTTCAAGTCAGAGTCCGATGGTACGCAGAGACGTTCTTTGTACCAAAGAACTCCGGCTTCGTCGACGGTGAAACCGGGGGCTTTTCCTGCGGCTATCTGTTTCTTGATTCCGTCAATGCTAGCGTTGTCCTTCTGGGCTTCCTTGATCTGGCTAACCAAGGTGGGTTGCAGTTCTATGCTGGCTAGGAATCCTTCACTAACAAGTTCAAGTCTGAACTGTTCAAACTCTTGATGCAAGCTGGGCTGTTCGGTTGCGAGCATGGAGTTCAACTGACACGGCAGTCGACTCAAAGCATCCGCTACCACATTGGCCTTGCCGGGGTGGTAGTGAATCTCCATGTCGTAATCCATGATCAATTCGATCCATCGGCGTTGTCTCATGTTCAGTTCTTTCTGGGTGAATATATATTTGAGGCTTTTGTGGTCGGAGTAGATCTCGCATCGATTACCCATGAGGTAATGACGCCATACTTTCAAGGCTAAGACCACGGCTGCAAGCTCGAGGTCATGGGTTGGGTAGTTCTGTTCATGTTGCTTTAGCTGTCTTGAAAGGTAGGATACAACCTTGCCTTCTTGCATAAGCACACATCCAAGACCAGTCTTGGAGGCGTCGCAATATACGTCAAAGGGCTTGGCGATGTCTGGCATGATCAGGATTGGGGCTGTTGTCAGTCTACTCTTGAGCTGTTGAAAGATCTCTACACATTTATCGGTCCACTCAAACTTTTTGTCCTTCTTCAACAATTGGGTCATTGGTCGAGCGATGCTCGAAAAGCCTTCTACAAATCTGCGGTAATATCCGGCTAATCCAAGAAAAGCGCGGACCTCGGTTTGGGTGGTTGGGGCTTGCCATTTGTGGCACCCCCGGGATCAGGGTTAGACAAATACCAGATCTTCGTCTGACATAAGTCTAACCTAGAGCTCGAGAGACTACAGTGAGAGAATCGGTAACACAACAGTGACTCTACGACTCAAAAAGTAATACAAGCTCATAACTGAGCGAAGAACCAAAGCATTACAAGAAGAGGTCACTGACCTGGCATACATCAATCAACGGAAGCAAAGTTATGCTATTAGACATAGCAAGATAGCAAAAGGCCTAAGAGGCCAGGAGCATAACGGCAACGTCCCAGCCCATAGATTCCAGGCTGCCACCTGGGAACCCCAAGCTACTCGTCGATGTCGACTAGAAACCACCATCTGTTGGAGCAACTTCTTCTGAAACAAAAGCATGCAAAGCTGAGTACAGGGACTCAGCAAGACTTAGTACAACCTTTTAGCAAAGCGGGTATGCGGGCTTTCTGTGGAGCTTCTTTTGCGTAAAGCCAACTTTCCTTTGTAAGATAAGAGAGAGAAGAAGTTCGACTACTCAGAACCTTTGAAAGGGGATAAGAGAGCGATATCTCTATCTCTATTGATCATCATATTGTATCCACCAATCTTTATCATCTCGAACCACTATCCTCGGATTACCCCCTCAACACCCGGAGAAGGTATCCGTAAGCACACATTGATTGCCAAGTTTTACGATCAGGTTCAAGTTGTCTATGATCACAGAATCCATTCCCAAGTCGTCCGTAACCGTGGACACGGCTTTTCGAAAAGATTTAACCCTGCAGGGGTGCACAACTTTACCCACATGTGCCAACCGATTCTTAGTGCCAGTACATTAGCTCTCTTCCTTGGAAAGCCGGCAGAGAGTGGTTGACCACGACCTTTACCTTGCTGTCGCCGAGACCATGAGTCACGCGCTAAGGATTGTTCCGCCGTAACGGGTCAAGTCCCGAAGTCGGTCCTTAACGATGTGAGGCGAGGTGGGTTTCCCCAGGGACTCTAACCCCAGCCACCACGGCCACGCTTACCTACCTGTATGCTATGCACCTTTTCACAAACGTTTTCGATGCATATGTGATGGGGATATGCCCATAGGGGGTGGGTCGCCAGTCCCAGTCGCCATGAAGATAGAGGCTTGGGTGGATCGCCAGTCGCCTAAGCGACTGGGCCCTAAGGCGACTGGGCCGTGATCCCAAGGAGGAGGTCCACACGGCTGGACAAGAAGATTACTTGCGAGAGGGATAGCGGATCCCGGATTAGTAGCAACTGATATGATTCGGAGTTATCTCCATGTAACCCTAGGCCGGGGGTGCTTATATAAACCCCCGAGCTTAAACCCTAGAGGACACCTTACCCAAGATCCAATCTCCCCCTGTAAGCTCTCGGCGTAGCCGCCGACTGAGCCCCCCCATTGTAATTCTCCACTGAGCAATAAAGATCTAGCAGGACGTAGGCCTTTTACTCTCCGGAGGGGCTGAACCTGGGTAAAACCCTTGCGTCTCTTGCACCTCGACCCGTAGATGGCAATGTTCCCTTCCCCTCGCATCGATGAAGTGCTACCCCCTGTAGCATCTGCCGTGGTTACATCCACGACAGTGGCGCCCACCGTGGGGCATGGGACATCAAGCCTTCGAGCTACGGCGAGGCCCTACTCGCCAGTTCGGCGGCCGGTTGCTTCCGGCAGGATGATCGCCACCGGCAATTTCTTCCACATCCAGCCAAGCACCTACCGGCCCGCCTCGTCACCTCTCGCACACGCCTGGATGGTGCCGATCGGCTCCATCAACCTCTTCGTTGGGCTCGCCGGCGTCGGCGATCCCTCGAGCCTCGCCCGCCGCTCACACGACCCCTTCGCGCCCGGGCAGCTCCTCACCGCTACTCGCCCGGTCACCGGCGAGGTATACGCGGAGGCTGAGGCGGCCCTGGGAGACGATGCCGAGTCGGCGGTCGTGGCACCGACCGCTAACTCCACCGTTGCCTCGGCAGCCACCGACTCGCCGACACCGCTCCGATCGCCGATTCCGCCGACACCATCCCGGCCATCAACTCCATCATCGCTGCGATCGACGCCGACTTCACCGACATCATCGCTACAACGTCGGTTGCGGGATCCACCGCTGCGTCCCCGACTGCCCGCTCCATCGCCACAAAGCATCGACCAAGGACTCTATCTCCCTGGTCTCCCACCCGAGCGACTTCGAAGGTGGCTTCGAGGACGACTCCATCCTCTCCCTCTTCGGCAGCGATTACGACTCGGACTCGTCGAGGCCCCGCGTTACCGCTACCCGACCGCAGTCTTCATGGCAGGGGGTGAAGAAGAGATCCCCGCCGACGCCTTCACCACTCCCTCCCCGCAACCGCCACCGCGACCGAGATCGAGGCGCACCGGGCGGCCCTCGAGGAGCAGAGGAAAAGGAGCTCGCCGAAAGGCAGAAATTCCGCCTCGAGCAAGATGAAGTAAGGGCCGTGTCCCACTATCGTCAGCAGCGAAACCGCCGGCGCATGGAGCGCGCCCCGCGCGAGCGACTTTCCCAAGCACGCCTTAACTTCGACGACCCAGACGGAGAAATCCGGGTCGCCCGAGTCCAAAACCCCGACATCCCGGAAGGAAGTCGGGCTGCTGCAGATAGAGCAGCGCGGAGCACCACCGCCACCCCCACCACCACCACCCGAAGATCCTCGGGCAGAGGTCGACGCCAACGGCCTACAACTGCACTACTCTCCAGCCTAAAACGTGGCAGCTGCGCAGGCCGTCCTCGCAAGAATCCCCGAAACGGGAGACGGCGCGATCCTCGTCCGGCACGCCAAGGCTTTGGTAGCCAAGGCATTGGAGCAGCAGCACGCCGCAGCCGACTCGCAGGGGCGACTCTATTCGCGCACATCCGCCGGTCGCGCGGCGTCGTCGACGCGGCAAACCGCGCAATCGTCAACGCCAACAACGGCCCGCCGCCGGCACCGCGCGCGGCCCACTCGTCTAACAACCGAGTCGAGCCGCGCCCCGCGCGGTGATGGTCGCCGCTAACGGGCAGCCACCGACGCCCGAACCCACATCGTCAACGACCAAGAATGGCGGGCGCGCAATCGATTGAACGACCGCCACGCCGATGAAGCCCCGCGCCGAGCGCGTTCACCCGAATCGGCCCCGCTTGCTTCGGGCCGATGATTAGAGGCGAGCCGTACCCGTGGGGTTCAAAGGACCCCGCGACATCGAGAAGTACGATACAAGCATTGACCCCACTGTCTGGATCGACTCGTACGCCATGGCAATGGGGATCCAGGGCCACTCCGAGTTACTCGCAGCGCGATACCTGCCCCTCATGATGGACGGCGTCAATCGCCATTGGTTCAACACCCTCACCGTCAACAGCATCGACTCCTGGGAAGAAGCCCGCGCCGCGTTCATCCAGCACTTCGCCAGCGCATACACCCGTGCCACAACCATAGAAGACCTAGATCGCTGCGTCCAAGGCCCGCGCGAGTCGACCCGCCGGTGGGTGCAGCGCTGGCGGGACATGTGGACGACCTCCAGCGGCATCAGCACGGACACGGCAATCTATCGCTTCCGACGCTGCTGCCGGTACGAACCACTAAGCGCCAAGCTCCGTCGCGTCGGCAGGGACAATATCTCAATCTCCGAGCTCTTCGACATCGCCACCCGCTACGCCGATGAAGACCCTACGGTCGACTCGGACGACGAGTACGGTCAACGACGCAATCGCCGCCTGCGCACACGGAGCCTCGGCGTGGCGACTACCGTTTCGCCGGCCGGTCCAACAACGGCAAGCGCCGCGGAGAGGGAGGACACAACGAGCTAGTTGCTACCACCGATTACGAGCAGCGCGAGCCAAAATCGTTTCGGCGCGACACTCGTCCACCTCGAGAGGATCGGCCTCAGCCCAAGCGCTTCGACGCCCGCAGCCTCCTAGACGCACCATGCATCTATCACAGCAAGGAGGGCAAGCCCGCCAACCACACGACGGGAAATTGCTACTCCCTCAAGCGGATAGAAAAAGCTCGCCGCGCCAAGGAAAACGACGGCGGCAACCAGCACAAGGAGCGCCAAGGACCAAGACCAGCACAAGGGAGAGGGCTTCGGTCGCAGCGCCGGCTCGCTCCACACCTTCACCGGGTCGGCGACGGACGGACAGAAGGTCCTCGCAAGGGCAGTGGCGGTACACGCAGTCATACTTTCCGACGTACCCCGGTGGCTCAACTGGTCCGAGCAAAGCATCACCTGGAGCCGCGAAGATCACGCCCCCCGCATCGAGTACCCCGGGCGAGTGGCGCTAGTCGTCAGGCCCAAGGTCGCCGACTACGGGCTACCTCACCGCCTGATGGACGGGGGAAGCTCCATCAACATCATGTACTACGACACCTTCCAGCGGCGTGGCCTGCCGGACTCACGCCTTGAGAACACCAAGGTCACGTTCCACGGCATCGTCCCCGGCGGAAGGCCTTCCCGATCGGCAAGGTGACGCTGCCGATCACCTTCGGCACGCCCGTGAACTACCGTACCGAGCGGATAACGTTCGAGGTGGTGAACTTCGAAAGCTCTTACCATTGCGTACTCGGCCGACAAGCGTTCGCCCGCTTCATGGCGACCCCACACTACGCGTACAACATGATGAAGATGCCAGGGCCTCGAGGCGTCATCACCGTCCATGGCGACCCGGAGATGGCATTGGAATGTGAGGACGACAGCGCCAAGCTCGCCGACGCCGTCATCGCCGACGAACAAGACAACTCCGCCGAGCTCGCCAAGTACCCAGTCGACCGCAACGACCCCGCCATCCTGGAGAAGCCAACCGAGCTCGACTCGTCCGCAGCAACCTTCAAGGCCGCAGCAGGCACCCGCCAAGTAGATCTTGTAGAAAACGATCCAAGTAGGCAAGTTACCATTGGGACGGGCTTGTCCGCCCAATAGGAAAGCGCGCTCATCAAGTTCCTCCGTGAGAATCGAGATATCTTTGCATGGAAACCATCTGACATGCCAGGTGTCCCGAGAGAACTTGCTGAGCACAAATTACATGTCGATCCCACCGCGCGACCCGTTAGGCAGGCAATGCGCCCTGTGGGAGAAGAACGGCGACGCGCAATCGCCGAAGAAGTAAACCGGCTGCTCGCTGCCGGCTTCATCATAGAAATCAAGCACCCGAAATGGCTGGCAAACCCAGTCCTAGTGCTAAAGAAGAACAAGACGTGGCGAATGTGTATCGATTACACAAGCCTCAACAGCGCGTGCCCCAAGGACCCATTCGTCCTACCGCGAATCGACCAGATTATCGACGCGGTCGCCGGGTCCGAGTCGCTATGCTTCCTTGATGCATACTCCGGGTACAATCAAATAAAGATGGCCAAGGAAGACCAAGAGAAGACTGCATTCATCACACCCCTAGGCGCCTACTGCTACACGTCCATGACCTTCGGCCTCAAGAACGCCGGAGCAACGTACCAGCGGTGCATGAACAGCTGCTTAGAAAGCCAGATCGGCCGCAACGTGCATGTCTACATCGACGATGTGGTGGTCAAATCGACTCGACAGACCGACCTCGTCGCCGACCTCGCCGAAACATTCGCCAACTTACGGCGGTACAAGATCAAGCTCAACCCTTTGAAGTGCACCTTCGGGGTTCCATCAGGACAGCTGCTAGGCTACGTCGTCTCCAAGCGAGGCATCGAACCTAACCCGGAGAAGACACTGGCGGTCATGTGCACCAAGCATGCCTAGTCGACGCGCAAAAACTCGCCGGTCGAGTCGCCGCCCTCAGTCGCTTCATACCCCGGCTCGGAGACAAGGCCATGCCACTATACCGCTTGCTCAAGAAGTCGGAATCATTCCGGTGGACAGACGAGGCGCAGCGGGCCCTAGAGGAACTCCAGCACGCCCTCTCGAATGCCCCTATCCTCGCGGCCCCGCTGCCAAAAGAAACCATGCTCCTATACGTCGCCGCGTCGAACCGCGCTATAAGTGCAGTCATGGTCGTCGAACGGAAGGAGGAAGGAAGGGAGCAACTGGTACAACGCCCGGTCTACTACATCAGCGAAGCCTTAATCGAATCCAAGCAACGGTATCCACACTACCGAAGGCTGGTGTACGCCGTCCTCGGGGCCCAGCGATCGGCCCCTTACTTCCACGAGCACCCCATCAAGGTAGTCGCCTCAACACCACTCGCCGACATCATCCGCAACCGCGACGCAATCGGCCGGATCGCCAAGTGGGCGATCGAGCTCGGCGTCCACAACATCACCTACGAGTCACGCCACGCCATCAAATCTCAAGCACTCGCCGACTTCCTCGCCGGCGGGAAGAGGCCCGCAGCCAAGCTCCCCGCGGACCTCAAACATTGGACGTTGCACTTCGAGGGTTCTAAAAACCTCGTTGGATCAGGCGGGGGAGTCGTGGTCACATCACCAAAGGGCGACACGGTGAAGTACGTCCTGCAACTCAGATTCGAGCCATGCACCAACAACATGGCCGAGTACGAGGCGCTCTGCACGGCATGCGCGGCGCAAACGAGATGGGCGCAACACGGCTGCGCTGCCGCGGCGCGTCCGACCTAGTCGCCAGCCCACCTTCCGGCACCTGCGACGCCCCACACGCCAACATGAACGCATACAAACGCGCCGTCGACCAAGCCGGCGCTAGCTTCGCCGGTCACGTCGTCGAGTGGGTTGACAGCGCAAGAACGAAGAAGCCGACGCGCTAGCCGAATCGGGTCCAAGCGACTTCAACCTCCTCCGGGCGTCGTCCCGGACATCCTCGCCACCCTCGGTGCGCGCACCGCGCGAGCTGGACATTGCCGAGCCACCTGCTCCCGACTCCGCCTTAGTCGCACTCGCCGTCGACGACACCGATTGGACCGAGCCATACATAAGCTACCTCGAGAGCCGAGCACTGCCGATGGATGAAACCAAAGCACGCGCCATCGTGCGCAGATGCAAGTCCTTCACCATCATCAACAATGAGCTATACAAGCGCAGTTGTCTCGGGAGTGTTCCAACGATGCGTCACCACGGCGGAAGGGCGCAACATTCTGCGCGACATCCACGCAGGGGACTGCGGCCACCACGCAGGCGCGCGGTCAATCGTCGCCAAGGCCTTTCGTCACGGCTTCTACTGGCCAACAGCCCACGAAGACGCAATCGCCCTTGTCCGTTCATGCGCCGGGTGCCAAAAGCATGCAAGCCGATCGCACATGCCAGGATCGGCATTGAAGACCATCCCCCTCACCTGGCCCTTCGCCGTATGGGGCATGGACATGGTGGGAAAATTCAAAACGGCCCCCGGCGGATATACTCACCTCCCGGTAGCGGTGGACAAGTTCACCAAATGGGTAGAAGCAAAGCCCATAAAGAAGTGCGACGGGAAGACGGCCACAAAGTTCCTACGCGAGCTCATCTATCGGTACGGCTACCCTCACGGTATCATAACCGACAACGGCACCAACTTCGCCAAAGGGGAGATGGCTGACTTTTGCGAAGAAAAGGGCATCCGACTCGATCTCGCCTCGCCGCCCACCCCGAGTCGAACGGCCAAGCGAAAGGGCAAACCGAGCATCCCGCACGGACTCAAACCACGCCTGGTCGTGCCCCTAGAGCGCGCAGCCGGCTGCTGGGCGAGGAGCTCTCTTCAGTACTATGGGGCATCCGCACAACGCCTAACAGGTCAACCGGCTTCACGCCTTTCTTCCTGGTATATGGCGCCGAAGCCGTCATGCCCACGGACATCGCCTACGACTCACCTCGGGTCGCCAATTACGCCGAAGAAGACAACGAGCGAGCTCGCCAAGATGACATCGATCTCCTCGACGAGGCATGAGACCTCGCACTCACCAGAACCGCCATTTACCAGCGGGACCTCCGTCGCTACCACCCGCCGTGTTCGGAGTCGCTCCTTCCAAGTCGGCGATCTGGTACTCCGGCTAATCCAGGACAAGAAAGGGATGCACAAGCTGTCCCCGCCCGGGAAGGACCATTCGCCGTCAGCCGCGTACTCGGCAACGACTCCTACTACCTCATCGACGTCCGCAAGGACGACAAAGGCGAGCCGCTCACTAAAGAGGTGGAGCGCCCCTGGAACATCAACCTCCTCCGGCGGTTCTATACCTAAGGGAAAAATGTAATCCGAAAATTCAGAGGGTAATAAAAATCGCCGACCATTTTTTGATCTCAAGCTCCGACTACCTCTCCTTCACCCGCCAAATATCGTCATCTCTCATCCCGGGACATACCGGCTTAGTCGCCGCGACAAGCGACTAGGAACCGAGAGACCTCCGGTCGCCGCTGCCGGAAGAGAGAAGTCCACGATCGGCCAAGTAGCCGGGCTAACACGGGATGGCGGCGTGACCGAGGCGCAACACCAGGCCCGGTCACCCACCATCTCTCACGCCATCGGGTGAAAACGGCGACTGGAACCCACAGCAGGGCCGCACGCTCGGCCAGCCCCACGGGCCTCGGCGACCGCCTTGTGCTACGTTATAAAGCACACCAATGCCCTCCTCTACCTTAGGTTGGCGAATTGCGTGGCTAAGTACTTCGACTAGGGACCCCGCAAAACGGACCCGCGGCTCGCCAAGGAAAATACGCCCGCAATGATCCCCTTTGGAGTCGCCTAGCGACTGGCTCACCGAGCCACGACGAGTGGCGCGCTACATCCGAACAGCGCAAACTACACCACACCACTACTCCACCCATGAGGCTGCTATTCGTACTATAATGACTACGTACTGCGACTGGGGACGCCCAGCTCGAAAAGGAAAACAGTCAAGTCGATAGCCTTCATCGGGTCGCACGACGATCGGCCTGAAGGCCATGGATAGTCGGAACCAACTCCAACGCATCGCCGCCACAAATAACGCAAAAGCGACCACCGAATCACATTTAACCAAAAGTCATCATTATATTTACAACTAACACCCGCTCGCGGGAAACTCCATCCACCTCTTACACAGGTACTCAACAAACTACGAGGACGACCCCGGAGCACCCTCTACGACAGGCTCGACGCCGTCATCGCCGTGACGAAACTTCGGCGTGTACACCACGACCGGATATGTCGACAACGAGCCGGCGGCCGCGGCATGGAAAAGGCGCTCCGCGGGATAGTCCACCGGGCCTGGCTCCTTCTCCGCGTCACCAGGCGCAGCTTGGCTGGGGATATGAGTCTCCAAGTCCGCGGTCGCCAGTACTCGGTCGGCGAAGGGGCGCACCGCATCCATCAGCCGCAGCACTTCGGCAACATCGAACTCGCCAGTCTCCGAGGGGAAGCCAGCAGTAACCTCCTCCACGTCGAACCCTTCAGAGTAATGCGCCAGCACCATGCTCAGAGCCATGGTAATGCCAACGCGGCAGGAAGAACGGCGAAGCCAGTCAACAACAGCCGGAATGTTGGACACGGCCTTGAAGACGGATGGCGTGTCCCGCGGAATCACCTCCCGCGGGCTTAGGTACTGGAGCGCGGCAAGTATCTCCCCTGCACAGGCGATAATACGCGCGGTCGCGGTCGACAGGCATTCCCGCGGAGTCGCCGTCTCCACGAAGTCACACGTACCTGCAGTAAACAACACAAGGAAAAGGAAAAAATGAGAACTTCCCCTTCAAGGCCGACTCGCCACGCTCGGGGACTGACCCCCGAGGCCGACTCGCCACGCTCGGGGACTGACCCCCAAGGCCGACTCGCCACGCTCGGGGACTGACCCCCGAGGCCGACTCGCCACGCTCGGGGACTGACCCCCGAGGCCGACTCGCCACGCTCGGGGACTGACCCCCAAGGCCGACTCGCCACGCTCGGGGACTGACCCCCGAGGCCGACTCGCCACGCTCGGGGACTGACCCCCAAGGCCGATTCGCCACGCTCGGGGACTGACCCCCGAGGCCTGCTCGCCACGCTCGGGGATTGACCCCCGAGGCCGACTCGCCACACTCGAGGACTGACCCTCAAGGCCGACTCGCAGTGGTCAGAGGCTCGAACGCCCGGCAAATAAACAGAAAGTGCGAAGACAGGAACTTACCAAGAATCTGCCGCGACATCTCCCTGACGAAAGCCTCGAAGTTGGTCTTCTCGGCCTGCACCGCCAAGACGATGCCCTCGGACGCCTCCTTCTCCGCAGCAAGTTCTTTGGCGTGCTGCTGCTTCAAGGCCGCCAACTCCTCCCGCAGAGACGCGGCAGCCCCACGTGCAGAATCCCGCGCATCAGTCGCGGCCTCCAGCTTTACCTTGTACTCGGCGATGACATCCTCCAGCTCCCGGCCCTTCCGCTCCAGGACCTTCGTCAATTCCGCCGCCTCCGCTTTTGCCCTTTTCCGGGCCTCTTCGGCCTGTTGCGCCCGGAACTCGGCTTCACGGTAGAAGGATTCCTTGACGAATCCTTCCCGAGCCTCGGCAAGAGCCTTTGCCTGCGCCTCTGCTACAAGAAAAGGAAACGGTGAGAACGAACGCCAGGGCCAGTAACACTGAGAGAGGACGGCGAGCGGGCATGACTTACTGCCCAGAGCAATCAGCTTCCGGTTCTTCTGTGCCGCCTCCTCCACGAGCGCGGTCAGTCGCTTAATCTCCGCCTGCGGAAACCAAAATGCTAAGGTCAACAGACGAAAAACAGAAGAGACTCGACTCGCCCTTTCAGACCAAGTCGACCCTCGGGGACTGGGGGTGACTAGGCTACGAGTTCAGCGACACTTACCACGTGCGCTTCACCAAGCGCCGTGTGGAGCTCGGTGAAGGTTAAGGAAGACGGCGGCGGATGACGCGACTCGGTCGCCCCGTCCGCTCGCATCACCGCCTCAGTCGACGGAATTTCGCCCGCCCGCGTGTCGGCGTCGCTAGGCGGGGCTCGGTCCCTAGCGGCCTTGGACCGGCGCTCTTTCAGCGGCCCCGATAGGCCGTCCTCCTCGACGATGTCCTCTTCGACCTCGGGTGCCTTTTGTCCCTCAGTCGATCCGACGTCGGCCGACTCCCCCTCCACCACGGGCGGAGCAGCGTCCGGACCCGTCGCCGCGCTCGCCATGCCCCCGCGAGCCATGCTGGGTAGAGGAAAAACGTCGGCGGTGGACTCAGCGTGGCCGGCGCTCGCCTTCTCTGTTTGGCTCGCGGCGGCGGGCTCTTCCGGAGCCGACCCCGCGCCCTCAAGGTCGGATGGCGCCGCTTTCCTCTCCGCGGCCTTCTTCTTCGCCTCGGCTGCCCTCGTGGCCGCCACCCCAGCCGCGGGTGGCTTTGCCAAGGTCTTCTTCTTGGACCTACAGGAAGGCGAGGTGAATCGACACCCAATCCAGCCGCAAGAACAACAAGCTCGACCAGGAGTACTTACTTCACCGTGGGAATCGCTTTTACGCCCGGACCAGCCCGAGCTCCCGCGTCGATTGCCCCCTTTAAGGGACACTGGAGCCTCATGGACCCTTCCAGGATAGTGGGGCGCAGTCGCTTCGATAGTGGCTCGGCCCCTGCCTTGGAGGGCTCCGCCTTGTCCTCCGGACGGGAGGTCGCCTCCTCTTCAGCCGCGCCCTGGGACGAGGACTCGGCACCCCTCTTCGACCCGCGCGGGAGCCTGATGAAGCCCCGCGCCTCCGAGTCCGACTCGGTGCGCTCCTCCTCCTCGTCGACCTCTTCCTCCTCGCCTTCGGTCATCTCCGGTGGTTCCTTTCCGGCGAGAGGAGGGAGGTGGTCCGCGATCTTCTGCCAACGCTGCATCGAATCAAAGGAACAAGTCAGAAAGGAAGAAGCGCGGCTAAGCCGTGCGAAGTCGCCATGCGAAGCGTTACCTGAGGCGCTGGGGTGTCTTCGGTGTAGGGCTGCAAGCCGTCCTCGAAGGAGGTAAAGGTGGCAGTGGTGATCTTAGCGAGCGCCTTCCGGTACTCGCCCTCGTCCCACTCGGTCGCCGTCGACCGGGTGCGGTCGTTCTGTCCCCGGTACTCCCACATGGGGTGAGCTCGGCTCCGCAGGGGGATCAGCCGCCGGCCAAGCCAACAGTTGTACATGTCGACCGCCGTCAGGCCGTCATCTTTTAGCGCCTGGATCGCTTGGCGCATATCCTTCACCACCTTCTCCTGCTCGCGCGGCAGCGACCGGACATTGAGGCGCCGCGGGACGCTCGGCTCGGGACTGTATTGGGGAATGCATACCTCGCCCGGGGGAGTGTACTCCTTGGCGTAGAACCAGAAACGACGCCACAGCGACTGCGCCTTCTTGGGGAGCGCCATGTCGATGAAGCTTTCCCCGGACTTCACCTGGAAGGTGATCCCCCGTTCGGGATGAGTGCTTCACTGTTCTTGCTGGCCCGAGTCGCCCGCCCGTGGAAGATGGACACCCACAGCGGGAAGTAGGGCGGACAGCCCAAGTAGCATTCGCACAGCGCCACGAGCACGAGAAATCTGCTGGACGCTGTGCGGCCCGAGGTCGGAAACCTTGATGCTGTAGAAGGCCAGCAACTGCCGGAGGAAATCGGAGGTGGGGAGAGCGAACCCGCGATCGAGGAAGCTCATGAAGATCACGAACTCCCCGGGCCGTGGGAGGGGCTCCGTCTCGTTCGCCGGCGGAACCCGCCATCGCTCTTGGTTGAACTCCGGGATGACTCCGGAGGCGACGTACGGGAGGAGAGACTCCCGCGTGACCTTCGACTTGCCCCAACCCTTCGCCGCCATGGATGCGTGTGGAGTGTGGAATGAAGATGAGATGAAGAGAAGATGGGGGATGAATGCGGAGGAGTGTTGAACCCTAATCCTAGGGGCGACCCTTTATACCGCCCGCACTCGCTCAGATTGAGGATGAGATCTGTTCGTTGAATTGTCCCGGAATCGCCGCCCCGCAATCAACGGTCGAGATCTGCGCCGTCACCGGCTGAATAGCCGTTAAACTAGCCGTTAGCGGTCGCGTCGAGCCCAACGGTCAACAACATGCAAACGGTGTGCGCCTCGGTCAACGTGAAATCTAGCCGTTGGCCTCTCCACGTGTCTCTATGGTGACTACGCGTCGACTGGCAAACGGCGACTGGCTAGAGCCGACTGTCACACGCCGACTGACTGATCAAATTATGGCGACTGAGACTGCCACCGCACCCGCGACTTTATCTTTGGAAGCCCGGCGGCGACTCATCTTGATCCATTACCGCGCCTCTCCAAGACTTGTTCCAGATCCGCGCTTCTTCACCACCGCGCTTGGGGACTACTGATGGGGATATGCCCATAGGGGGTGGGTCGCCGATCCCGCCGCCATGAAGATAGAGGCTTGGTGGATCGCCGATCGCCTAAGCGATCGGGCCCTAAGGCGACTGGGCCGTGATCCCAAGGAGGAGGTCCACACGGCTGGACAAGAAGATTACTTGCGAGAGGGATAGCGGATCCCGGATTAGTAGCAACTGATATGATTCGGAGTTATCTCCATGTAACCCTAGGCCGGGGGTGCTTATATAAACCCCCGAGCTTAAACCCTAGAGGACACCTTACCCAAGATCCAATCTCCCCCTGTAAGCTCTCGGCGTAGCCGCCGACTGAGCCCCCCCATTGTAATTCTCCACTGAGCAATAAAGATCTAGCAGGACGTAGGCCTTTTACTCTCCGGAGGGGCTGAACCTGGGTAAAACCCTTGCGTCTCTTGCACCTCGACCCGTAGATGGCAATGTTCCCTTCCCCTCGCATCGATGAAGTGCTACCCCCTGTAGCATCTGCCGTGGTTACATCCACGACAATATGTCCAGATAACACGCAAACTATGTGACTCATGGAATCTACTAGGCAAGTTAGTGAGTCGAGAGGGTACCATAATAGGGCCTCGTGTGGTTGTACGCTCGGTCTTGGTTCAAGAGGCGAGAACTCGGTTCCTAGGGTCGGCAGAAACGAAACAACCCACCACATCCCAATGTGGCCTCTCGTCTGAGCCTTTAGTCATGTTTATCAACATCTATATACTTACCACGTCAACCTGTCATGCTATTTCCATTTCATTGTAAGGCTCCAGTCCGAAGACCGGAGTAGCAGCGTAACAAACTAAGCATGGCTAAGCATAAAGAGATAAAGGCTCTAGCGATGCACACATGCCAAAACTAGTTATGCTAGGAGCAGTGGATCAGGTATTTGAGGCTACAAGGGTGAAACATGCAATAGATAGGATAACTCTACCTATCGATAAAAGACAGTTGAAACGTATGCAATATGTAGGAACCAGAGTAAAAGCATTTCGAAATCATATATGAACCAGGCTAGGGCTTGCCTTTGTCCCTGACAAACCAATATGGATCTTCGAGGATCCCATGCTTGACTCGTTCGTTGATGGACAATTATTGATCTTCGGTGTTGTCGTTCTTCATCGTCTCGGACTCGTGCTCTATCGATCGTGAAGAAGCAAATGCTATAAAGAGAGAAATAACAATCAACACATGCCATCGATGCAATGCGCATACAAAGATGATGATATGACATGTTAAAGTTATTGGAGCTAACCCTAATACATCACTGTCAAATTAAATGGAATTTCGAATGCATAAAACATTGCACTTTGATGACTTCCATAAAGTGGTATTTCGTTATTCTAACAAAATTGTTAATTGAAGTTGTTTAACTATGCATGATGATAGCATAAGTAGATAGATTTCATTTTTCTGAACATTTTGACATATTATACACCCTTTTCTGATTTAAAATGAGATAGATATGAAATAAACCAGGATTAAACAATTTCTGGAAAATTGTAAAATAGGAATATGACGTCGGCATGATGTCATGATGACGTCATCCACCCCATGAGCTCCCAATTGAGCTCGGGCGGGTTTCAATCCGCCGATTCGGAGGGCGATAGGGGCGTGCGTGTGGAGGAAAAGGGGCAGCTCAACGCGGCCGACCATTTGGTGGCGGCGCCGCTGCCAAATGGTGGCCGGAGCATAGCCGGCGACGATGAGCGGCGGCGGCCGGGACAGGTCCTCGAGGCGGCAGAGCTACAGAGGGGTAGGGGGAAAACCGAGGGCACCACGAGGTGCGGAACCTCACCACGATGATGATGGTGGCGACGGAGAGGCCGGAGTTGGCCGGACGACGACGCCATGGTCGTCGGAGACGATGGCCGGCCGCGGGGAAGATGGGGTCGGGGCAGGCGATGCTGGGGCTCCCCGGCCGATTCCTTCGACAGGGAGGTCGAGGACGACAAGGCGGAGCCGATGGCGGTCGCGGCTGGGCGCGGGGGTGGCCGGAACGGCGGCGATTCACGTCGGCTGGGGTTTGGGTTTGGGTTGCTGTGAAGAGGAAAGAGAGAAGGAGGGCCAGGGAGAGGGAGAAAAGGATTGGAGAGAGGGGCAGGGCGTCGGGGCGCGCGTGAGGAAGGTCCAGGGCGTCCTCCTCGCCCAGGCGGCGAGCAGGAGGTGGCCGGCATCGGCCTCTGTCGGCAGGGCACGCAGTGCCTGCACAGCGAGGTAGAAGACAACGGGCGTTTTTCAAATACCCCCCTGGTTTTGCAGATTTTCCAGAAAACTTCAAAACAGGGACAAATCCAATTGTATTTTGCTATTTGGCAACCTTTTGAAGATTTGAAATAACAAAAATGCTTTAGGAAAATATTTAGGGGCCTGCCCAATAATATTTGAGGATCCACATGTTTAAGTTTTTGAAGTTTGAAACATTTGAACACATTTTAAATAGAGCAAGACTTGCATAAACCTAGGGATTCCACTTTGATTTATTTGCAAATTTTTCTTAATGCAAATTATATGATGCTCATGATGCACAAAACAACTCCTAATTTTGTTTAGCAAAACAGGGATGTTACACCATTCCATAACAGTTTTGATTTTGGCGGGATCTACGGCAATTCCTCCTGCAGACAAGATGTGTCCCAGGAATCCAACTTCTTCCAACCAAAACTCACACTTGCTGAACTTGGCATATAACTTGTGCTGTCTAAGGGTTTCTAGGACAATCTCCAAATGTTGTTCATGTTCCTCTTCAGACTTGGAGTAGACGAGAATGTCGTCGATGAAGACAACAACAAACTTGTCCAAAAAGTTCATGAAGATCTTATTCATGAGATTCATGAAATAAGCGGGGGCATTGGTCAGTCCAAAGGACATGACGTTGTACTCATACAACCCATATCTGGTGGTGAAGGCAGTTTTTGGAATGTCGGTGGCTCGGATTTTCAGCTGATGATATCCAGTTCTAAGATCTATCTTGGAGAAAACTTTGGCTCCGGTGAGTTGATCAAACAATTCTTCTATCTTCGGTAGGGGGTATTTGTTTTTGATGGTGACATCGTTAAGCTTACGATAATCCGTACATAAACGATTTGCACCATCCTTCTTGTCCACAAACAAGATGGGGGATCTCCAGGGGGATGCACTTGGTCTAATCAGACCTTTGGCCAACATATCATCTATCTGCTTCTTCAGCTCTACAAGCTCGGTTGCGTTCATGCTGTAGGCTCTCTGGGCTATGGGTCCAGTCCCGAGGATTAACTCGATGATAAACTCGATATCCCGATCCGGGGGCATACCGGGTAGATCATCCGGAAACACATCAGGGTAGCGACAAACGACCCTGATTTGATCCAGAGTTGGCTTGGATACACTTTGGTTGCAGGTGAATTTTCTGGGTAGTTTTTTCGAGACGTGCTCCACTACGATACCGGTGCTGCTAGTCATGGTTATGGCTTTCTTGGCACAGTCTATCAATCCATTGTTCTTGGACATCCAGTCCATTCCTAGGACAACTTCCAAACCTTTGGTTCCAAGAATGATTAGATTGGCATAGAAATCTACATCATGGATTTTGATTGGTACATTTTTGCAAAATTTTCTGGCTTTGGTGGTTGATCCGGGGATTTGAACTATCATAACATGCTTCAAACTGAGGGGTTGAATTTTACTTGTTGATGCAAAGTCTTCGGTGACAAAAGAATGAGATGCTCCAGAATCAAACAACACTCTGGCAGGGATGTGGTTGACAGAAAACATACCCGGTACAACATCTGGTGCTTCCTGGGCTTCTTCGGCGTTCATGTGGTAGAGGCGGCCGTTGCGGTTATTGGGGTTGTTGGGGGCGAACTTCTTGCCGGTGGAGACACGGCGTTGCTGCTGAGCAGGTGCAGCGGTGTTGCCGGCGAGCTTGGCGAGACGCTTGGGACACTCGTTGGAGTAGTGCCCCACTACACCACACTCATAGCAAGTGATGGTGGTCTTGTCCTGCTTGTTCGCAATGGGAACGGCATTGCTTCCGGTTCTGGGAGCGGTGTTGGTGTTGTTGTTGTTGTTGTTGGGGGCTCTAGGCGGAGCGCGGTTGTAGTTGTTATTGTTGTTGTAGTTGTTGTTGTTGTAGCCTCCTGGCTTGGAGTTTCCTCCACTCCGGTTCTGATAACCGGGGCGCGAGTTCTGCATCGGTGGCTTATTGTTTCTCGGAGTGAAACCTCCGCTTGAGCTAGGGTGATACTTCTGGGGGTGGCTTGATCCACTTTGATTCGCCATGCGGCGCTTGCGGTTCTCATTGGCTTGGTTCAGCTTGCCCTCCATCTGGATGGCGGAGTCAACAAGGGCTTCAAGGTCGGCGAAGGGGATGTTGATGAGGACAGTCTGCATCTCATCATGCAGTCCATTCAGGAATCTCTCCTTCCTCTTCTCAACGGTGTCGGTCTCATCAGGGGCATACCTCGACAGTGTAAGGAACTTGTCGCGGTATTCAACCACCGTCATGCGACCTTGTTTCAGTTCACGGAACTCATCCCTCATCTTTTTGATAAGACCCGGGGGTACATGGTACTTGCTGAACTTTACCTTGAAATCCTCCCAAGTCATGAACTGACCTCCGTTCATGGCACGGGTGCTTGTCCACCAAGCGCGGGCTGGTCCAGCGAGATAGTGGGTTGCAAACAAGACCTTCTCGTTGGCTTCCACTCCGGCTACCTCCAGATTGTTCTCCATAGTCTGGAGCCAATCATCGGCGTCGAGGGGCTCCTCGGTCTTGCTAAACACCGGGGGATTGGTGTTCTGAAAGTTCTTGAGCTTGGATCCAGGGTGATCATGATTTCCATGGCCTTGGTTGGCGATGTTCTGCAAAGCGATGAGGTTGGCTTGGCGTTCGGCTCTTTCTGTTTCCCTGTCGGCAAGCATGGTTTGCAGCAGTTGCAACATCGCGTCATTGGTGCGATTGGGAGGGGCCATCTGAAGATATAGAAAATCATGAGATAAGAGGGAACATTCTATGGTTCATTTTGGTTAAGTTTGAAAACATGTGAAAACTTGTAATCTTTTCATGACAAACATAACATTCATTCATTCATTCAACACATAGTACAAACTAACACACATACTCCAATGGTTTTAAGAACCATTCTCATGCTACGATACAAGGGACGGGATACAACTCACACCTACATAAGTTAGACTAGTGCAACTACTCCTCATCCTCGACATCGATCGGGACGTAGTCGTCGGGTCCTGCCTCCAGGAACTCATAGTCCTCCTCCTCGGTGTTCTCGTCCTCCTCAAAGTCGTTGTCGTCGCTCAGGAAGGCGTCTCCTCCCTGAATGTCGATGCCTCCATTGTCATCCTCCAGCTCACAAATCTGATCCTCCTGGGCCTTGACAGTGGCCTCGAGTGATGCTATCTTGGCGCGAAGGCGCCGAATCGTAGCGTCCTTCTTGGCACGCTGCTGGCGAAGGCTCTTGCGGTCGTTGTTGAGTAGCTTGATCGCCTCACCCTGCTCGGTGATATGAGCATGGGTCTGGTTCGCGTAAGCGCGAGTGGCGTCGAGGTCCCTCTGAGTCTGGTAGAGCATGAAGTCCAGGTGCTCAGCATGGTGCCTCAACTCCGGGTGCGGCTGCAGCTCCATGGGCACTCCCGCAGCATCATGCCTCACAAGATGTGCGTAGCGCGACGCAAGGATGTGCACCACGTTCTGTCCACAGAGGCGCGCAAGTGCCTCCTGAAGACCACGTGCGAGTTCGTCGAGCCAGTTGCTCTCGCGGAAGGAGAAGAGGATCCTCTCCGAGTTGGGAGGCTCCATCTTGCCCCTCAAGTCGGCAGTGATCACCCACTGCAACTCTCCTCCGGGAGTGTCGTCCAGCTGAACCCCGTGGAACTCGGGGTGTGGGCGCCCAAGGAAGTCAGAGACAGGCGTTGAGGTCGTGCTCGAAGATCAAGCTCCCTCCGTTCCCAAGCTGGTAAAACTTGGTGTTGATGGGTTCATTCGGCTCCATCTGAAAGAGAATTGGATGAGTAAGTTAGAGAGTGCAAAGTGTGGCAAAATTTTAAGTTGATTCAAATAAGATAGAACATGATTCATCAAATTTTGGCAAAGTCTCAAAGACAAGAGTGTAAGTAAGTTTTCACAAATATTTTCTTCATTTGCTTTTCAAAGTTAAGTTTTTCAGAACGCCCATTCTAACTAAGATCTTCTAAGGTCAAACAATGGCTCTGATACCAACTTGTCAACACCCGGTTTTTTAAGTCCGGATGCCTATTATGTCATACATCGCAATCCCAGGAATATTGTTGTTGCGAGGCATAATAGTTAAGTATCACAGTCATCATTCATTACAAACCATAAGTCTTACAAATTGGAATCACATGATCCATATTACACGAATAGTTGATCTATCGATCAACGAACAAACACAAGTTCATAGTTCATAGCGGAAGCGTAAGATACAAGGACTCTCTAGTCCACAGGCCAACGCTTGACATCGGAAGACTCCTAGTTGTCGTAGGCGTCCTGCTGGTCGTCTCCTTGTTCATCTTCATACTCTGGCCATTTGAATAGCCGGGGACAAAGCCGTGAGTACTTTAAGTACTCGCAAACTAATACTAAAGTAAGTGCTAGACATTCTAGTAGGTTTACTAAGCTCTAGTTTATTTGCGCAAAGCCAGTTTGAGTTCACAAGTAATTGAGAAAAAGCTTGTTCATATGCTAACTAACTCAAATGGGAACATTAGTGTCATTCCCACCATTCAAGTGGTGATTTCAATTCAATTCACCACAAGTCATTTCACCATCATCTTTCAACATCATTTTCAAAGATATGACATCGGAAACTGTATGGCCTTTCCAACCGTCCGTAACCGTGGACGCGGCTATTCGAATAGATTGACACTCTGAAGAGGTTGCACACTTGTGCCACAACATTTGATTTCATCCGTCGGGATTACCCCGAATCATCGTAACACGGTACGCGGATCATCAACCATAACCTTTCACTTACGAATCCTAGTATGAGCACCTCTCCCAATTAGCTTGGCCTCCCAGTGAAGACCAACTGTCAACCTGGGAACTGCACAGGGCTTGGCCGTACAATTCACCTCAATTTCACATCATTTCTCAACAACGGAGGCAGCCTCAAGCGTAACCCCTATGACGTGTGTTCAGAGGGAACCCATACTAAGGTGCATAAACTTCCAGTTAAGCCCTACCCATAATCAGGTATTGTGGGGGTACTTAATAATTGGAAAGGTATCGCATTCAAACCAACATCATGTTTATCAAAAATCACCATCTTCTCTTGGTCATATTCACCTTCAAAAATCATTCAATGGAATGCTTCATCATTCCAAGGTTTCAAATTCATTTCAATTCACATTGTTCCCATCTAGAGTAGTCAAGTTTTATTTCATTAGCACTAACTCTAAATCATGAGGGGTGCTATCTTGCTTTGCTTGATTGAGTCTACTTCACTACTCTAGTAACCAACCTTTACTTTGACCAAAGTTAACTATAAAAGTAACTCTTGGAAAACAACAAGTAAAACTTGTAAAGTATAAACTTGGGATAGGCTTATGTAAGAAAAGGTAAGATTCATGGTGCCTTGCCCCAAGGGGCTTTGCACTTTGCAAGAATATTAGCTTGCCTTGGTAGTTCTCAAACTGTTCCTCCTCCTCCTCTTGGTAGCAACCTTCTTCTTCGGCGTACTCTCCGGTGCTAGCGTCTAAATTTGAATACGAGTATAATTACTCACTAATTCAATGGCTATTCCATATATCACATATAAACACACAAACTATTCTATGCACACAAATAATCTACTTAGGGTGCATGGGTTGTGTTGTTTAAATAGAATTCACATCTTTGTATTCAATATGTAAATGATAGTTTCCATAAGGTTCTTGAGAAATAATTTCCTCTCATTGAAATCTTCTTAAGATTTAATTTCTCAAACAATCATGTATAAACTCATATTGACCTAAGTCAAATGTTCATCATCATCATTTGAGAAAATGATTTAAATGAGGTAGATCACCCCATATCATTCAATAACACTACATAGGATTTAACTCTCTAAGTAATTCATATAAGAGAGTTAGGACCAGGGGTCCAAACATCCCATGAATTCATGTGAGACAAGTTAAATGAAGTATAAGACTCCACATAATTTACTTTAATAGTTTTGGACAATATCAACTAGTTAAACTAGCCATATTATCCATTAATTTAACTAGGGCATGATCATGCAAAGTGACCACACCATTTTATTGCATAAACAATTAGTGTAAGTCAAATGTGAGCTATTAGAGTTGGAATTAACTTAATATCTATTTTGGTTGATTTTTAATAATTATTTGAATAGGGAAAAGTCCCTGCCTTGTTATTTTTATCAAATTAATTATGCAAGGAATATGGTCATGGGACCAGTGGCATTTGATAGATAATTTTACTAGCTTCCCAACAACATAAAGTTCAAATTTGGTTTAGCCAATTTTTTAAATCAATTGAATTTCAAAGTGGAGGCAGTATTCAAAATTATTTGGAATTAATTAAATCTAGGTTTGAATTAAAAGGCCGGCGGGAAAAACTACTGGGCGAGATTCAAATTAAACGGCCCAAGCCAGCCCAGCCACGGTCGAGTGACGCGCGGGCTGCCTGACAGTGGGGGCCACCCGTCAGCGAGTGTTTAAACCCGAAACGGTATGGGTGAATGAGAGGCGTAGGATTAGATCACAGATCGACGGCCGTGGTTCATCGTCGTCTCCGACGAGAACCCGACGCTCTGGCGGCGGCGGTAGGGGGTCGGAGGGCTAACCAGAGCTCCAGCTAGGGATGGCAGTGTGCTCGGGGTAGATGTGGACGACGGCGAAGCTCCAGGTACAGGTGGCATCGCCTGAGGTGACCTGGTTCGTCGGCGATTGCTGCAGAGCTTCCGCGGCGGCGAGCTCTCGATTGGCCTTGCTCCGGCGTGAATCAGGTGAGTGGTGAGGTGGTTGAGAAGCTGTGAGAGGTGGGGAGTGCGGTGGTGTGCTTGGATCATCAAGGGGAGGTCTCCTTTTATAGCAGCGCATGAGTGCTGCGGGGCAGGGTGGTGGTCGACCGTGGCACGGCGATTCCGGCGAGTGGTCGAGCTAGGCGAGGTGGCGGCAGTGATCTATGTGTCCAGGCGAGTTTAATGGCGGCGACAACTTGGTCGGGGAGGGCTTGGTTGGGTCGCGTTGCTTCCAGGCAGGTCGCGGCAATGGCGGGATCTTCTTCCCCGTCCACGGCGGCGGCGGTCCAGGGTCTGGTCTTGGTCGTGTCTGGCGGCGTCCAGGTGGCGTGGTGATGCTCAACGGCTCTCGAGCGGGGCCAGGGCGAGTGCAGGGTGGTGGCGCGAGAGGTGGCCAGAGCGCGTCCATGCACGTGCATGCGCGACGTCATCGGCATGGTGAGCGCGTTCTGGGCGCGCGTCGTCCGGCCAGTGTCGTCGTCCTCCTCGACCATGGCGGTGCTAGGCGTTGCTAGGCGATGTGGTGGCGTGCTGTGGCGCAGTGGCCAGGGCAGAGAAGCAATGGGAGAGAGGGGAGAGTGTCGGGTTGGGCGACATGGCCGGCATGGCCATGTCTAGCCTTGCTCTCTCTCTCCCTAGGTTTCTATTGAGCATTGAAATGGATTAAGGGGACCAGGGGACCAAATGGTGTAGGTTGGGGTAGATTAGATGGGGTAGAATCACTATTTGCAATAGTGTGTAATAGTGTCATATTTGGAAATTGATGAATTTGTCCAAATTTGATTTAATTCAAATGGTTGATCTATTTGAAATGTGTGTGTTTAGATAAGTTGTAAATGACCAGAGATGATTAGAGGTGGTGGTGGAATTGTTGAATTCGAAAATTTGCAAATTTGGGCTAAGTGGAGATTGTTGAATATGTTAAAAAGTTGAATCTTTGGATGAGCATAGCTCTTGATCAAGAATGATTTTGGCATGGTGATCTTTACAGAAGTTGTTCACCTTGATGTTTACTTTGAAATGGTGCAAAGAGTTAGCAAGATTTGGTTTGAGAAAATTGAATGGCAATGGCTCAAAGTAGTGATCAGACTATAAATTTCAGTTTTGACCATTATCATATGTGAGCTAGTTTTGCATTTGAAAAATATTTGAATTATAATTCTTTGATTCCAAAAGTTGTAATAAGTGTTTAGTAACATTATTCAACTAATGGTGAAGACCAAATTGGTCTAGGGTCAAAATTTATAAAAATGTCATAGAGCATATGTTAGGGTTTTTAGGGTTTTTCAATTATTGGATTTTCTTCCTCTTTGATTTATTTGGTTGGTGATCTTCATATGATCACATTAGGGTTTTAGAGTATAGCACAAACAAATAATAACACTCACCATGGCATACCACTCAAATGCACAAGTCCTATGCATGGCACTATATGCAATTTAAAAAGTTTTTGCTTGTTTGAAATTTTACTCTCTGGAATTCTCTAACTTTCTTTTTTATTGAAATTTGGGATGTTACATTTAGCATCTGGATCTCCGACCAGGATCTGGTGCCTCTGGTGGTGGCTTATCGGCGGCGAGCTCCAATGGTGGGAGCAACCGCGGCGGGCCTTATGCTCCAGAATCTCCTTCAATAAAGGGTCAAGTAGGTGCTTTCTTCTTTGTAGGTGTGTGGTGACTGCTCTGCTCCTCCTGGCTGGTCGTGGCGGCAGGGGGGAGAAGCACGGCGGTGCTCAAGATCTCAGTAAGATTTGTTCCCTGGCCGGCCATGGTGGTGAGGGGGGGAACTGCCTTGCCTTCTCCTGCAAAGTTTGGAGTCAGTAGGTCTAGCTGGTGCTATCTGCTGAAGGGCTGCATAGCCCTATCTCTTTCTCTGTCTGGCCATGGTGGCGAGGGGAGAAGAGAGGGCGAAGTGGTGTTTTCGACCAGGCGGCGCCAGCTCTATCTTTGGTGGTTCTTCGTCAAGCGCAACTACGCAGCCGACACCATGGCCGCTGCGATCTACAGCCGGCAAGGCGGCTATTTCTCAACCTCCGTGACGGAGGTTTCTCCCTGTCCCTGTTGGAGCTCGACGCCTCCTCGCTGCCAAGTGATTCGTTCTCGGCGGCTTGGAGGTAGCCAGTAGAGGTGGGTTCTCGCCGGAAGGAAGAGTTCGAGCGGCTTCTCTCCATTCCTTGGCGGCGACGCTTCGAGGATGCCGGCGAGCGGTGGCGCTCCAGGACCTGATTGCTTTTTCAGCTTTTGTTATCGGATGTGTTTTTAAATTTGCAGGTCTTATCCTCAAATACTAGGTTCTTTAGGGCGAGTGTTGTAAAGGGCCTGTTTGTAATTTGTATCCGTCACGTGTCACTCTAATGGAACACCACCTTCTATTTCAAAAAAAAGACTAATAATAGTTGTATCATTATGAGATGAGAAGAGTGGTTGTATTGCTTTTTCTTCGAAAATATTTTTCGACTG
Organism: Lolium perenne; assembly: GCF_019359855.2. NCBI lineage: Eukaryota > Viridiplantae > Streptophyta > Magnoliopsida > Poales > Poaceae > Lolium > Lolium perenne. Next base: position 143,065,331 of record NC_067245.2, read on the forward strand.
AATTCATGTACTCCGTATTTAATTAACCAATTGGAACAGAGCAACTTCACGACAGCTGAATCGTAGTGTTGTAGACGAGAGACTTGTTTGGTTGTTTATTTCTGGCTTTTTGGGTTCTGATTTATATAAGCTAAAAAATCTAAACAGCTAATCTTAGCTTATCTTGTTGGACTTTTGAATGGATATTGTTGTAAGATGATATGAGCAAAAGCACCTATTTAGATGCGCTTGTGACATGTAGAAAGACGTTCGTCCCACTGTGGAGCTCGTTTTTTAAGACGGAAGGCTCGAGCAGAGCTTGGCTTTAAATTAAGAGTAAATTTTAGATTTTACCCCCTGCTTTACAATTTTTGACACTAATTACCTCATTTAGCAATTTTTTATCCTAATTACCCCATTTAGTGTAGTCTTTGCCGCTTTTTACCCTCTAAGATAATGTGAGCATTCTGGTTTCTGGGTTTTGGCCTGAGCATATTTGGCTGGCAGTTTTGTTCTCATAGCACGAAACACGTTCTTCCGGGTAGTTAGATTTCGTCTCCAGGGAGTCCAAGTACTGGACCGGTATTATGTTGCTCAACATACTTTTTCTTAGTTCGGGAAGAACCGAACTACATTGCAGTCTATGACAATAGGGGACTCGTCAATATGATTTGTTTGGGAAGAACCGTGAGAGAAGTTCAGGATCACAGATGGTGAAAGAAGTTCAGCAGTGCAAATCATTTGAGTTGGTAGAGTTAGGGATCAAAATTCCTTGTTTTGGTATGTCGGCCAACACTTCAGGCCGAAATGCTTAAGCGGTGTGTCCTCAGACAGAGATATTTGCACTCTATCGAAGGAAGGGCATTGGTTTGTGGAACAACTTGTCCATAGCGTGGCTCACAGACAAGAGAAATCCCATTCGGTAATGGGTAATTGCTGATCCAACATGTTGTAGCGCAAAAACAAAAACAAAACAAAAAACGCCAGAGAAAATTGGGACGTGGCTCCCAAATATTCCAAGGAGGTAAATTTTGGCACATCTTTTGCTAAATGGGGTAGTTAGGATGAAAGTTTGCTAAATAGAGTAATTAGTGTCAACAATCCCAAAGTAGAGGGTAAAAACCGGAATTTACTCTTAAATTAATAAAGCCCCAACGACAGCGTACAACACGAGAGCCCGACTGTGGAGCTCTTGAACCGATCATAAAGTAACAAAGTTTTGGATATGTGTTTGTTTTTCCCACACTTTGCTAACTATATGTTTTATTGTCATGTACATAACTTTTGCGACATTATTATAAATTTGTAGATCCATATTTCACTGCAAGAATATCCCCAGACTCCCCATAACTTTTACCATATTTTACTAACTATACGGATTTTTTAGATGGCATAAGAAAAGAAAAATCATGTAAACGATTTTTAGATGGATGAGCTTTCTCGGTGACTAGATAAGAGAACAAATATTTACTACCTACACATAAAGGTGATTTGGTTGGTGTCAACCAAAAACAGCGCTTATTAATGCCACGCTCATGGAACATAGGCATAAACAAATGCATCGTCAATTCTAAGCTGCCCTAAAACTGGACCTCGCGCTGTAGAAAAGTCCATCATGTTGAGCTGCTTGGTCAAGCATGTCTCGCTGGGTGTGGCTCATACCATAGCGAGGCGTCTGACTATCTATATACACCACCATTGTACAACACGATACCCCTCACAAGGAAAACACCAGTAAATTACGACACGGACCACTCATCACAAAAAAAAAAACATTGCGCCTGGCAAACCACATGGCCCTACAACTATTCTTTGAACGAAAGTGTAACGAATAATTATAATATCCCTCACTGACTAGTGTGTATTGCCATACTAGACTGCCAGATTAGCCCACTATATCAAGCCTTTGACGAACATAGGCCCATAGTTCTGCCTCGCTTACATAAGGGCCCATAAAATAAACAATATCTTCACTAATCACCCATGTTTCCTATATAATACAGGGATCACATCCCCACTAACCACGTCAATGCACTCATGTAGTCTTATCTCTCCACTTTGAACCCTAGATATCACAACACTTCCATGTCTTCACTTCGAACCCTAGATCTCACAACACTGGCATCCCCATATGGCCCTAGATAGTACCACCTAATATGCTAAGTCCGCACTAGAGTCCTCCACCATGTTGCTTGTTCCAAAGGTGTGTTCCTCGTCCTTCTATAGACAATGTTTTTTTTTTGTTAATTTGTCACTTCTTTAATCGCTCTTATCTCTTTTCAAATCAAACTTAGAGGAGGACGGCTAACAGATTCATGGCGCACAGGATAGCTAACAAATCCTCGCGTGGAGGATAGCTAGCAGATCCTCGTCACAGAGGAGGGCCAGCAGATCCTTGGCGTGGAGACGGTGTGGTTGTTAACTTGTGTCGCTTAGATGATGAAGTGCATATCAGTCGTAAGGTTGTCCGATGTGATGCAAACGATATGAAGAAGAGATGGGTGTTCAAGGACTTCAAGAACATCTAGGAGATTTTTTCTAAAACTTCCCAATATAAAAAATTTATCCGTGAACTTTGTAGTTTATAGGTCATATTCCTTCATATTTGCATCATATGTATGTTTCCAACCATGTATTTTGGTATTTTGGTACATTCCACAAAGTTCCCATTATTTCGGTATTGAACACTTGATGACAAAAAATCCTTCTATTAGTATTTTTAACTTTCCAGGAGCAACGAGATTCAAACTCTTAACACCTTAGACATTTTCAAATAGCAACTGCCTTCCACCCTCAGCCGTCTCCTACAAGGAACCGTCTCCAACAGTTGTTAGGTGAATAAAAATATACGCCCTGCCCCACGGGCAGGGTTGGTCAATCATTTTACTAATGAGACAATCCTAGATAAACATGGCACATGATTTACAACAACCATACATTTACAAACCCAACACATTTTAATTACACGATATATTCATTCTAAGATGCACTACAACTAGAAAAATCTTCAAAGACAGGAAATGATGTAGCCCCGCTCACCGACGACACTACACCAAGACCAACAAGTCCCCCAAGTGGACCAATGACACGGGCTCGAGTTAAAGCGCTACATGATAAGGTGAACTCGCTCCTCTCTACCCTCGATCTCGGTACCCATTGGATGGATTGCTACCTCATGCCGGCACGTTTTGTGTTATTAGGTACGAGGTGCGTCAAGGCTACGGAGAGGAGGGCACACCATGCGCGAGAGGAGAAGAAGTCGCCCAGGCCGGCCCAGCGCTCGGTCAAACCGGCCGCCTGACCGGCGCGCCCGGTCCCCGACCCGGTCAACCGGGCGGCACACCGGATCCACCTCGGCGTCAACCGGGCGGCGTACCGGGACCAATCGGAAGGACATCTGCGACGCTTCCGGTTGCCGCCCGGTCCCCGGCCCGGTCTGGACCGGACGCTCCGGCCCCAGGTCCGGTTGGACCGGCCCCGTGACCGGATTTCACGACTTGTCTCTACCAAAACTGACTGAATCGGTTACTTTTGTACCTCTTCGACCTGTGGGCCATGTAGACCTATATAAGTGCCCAGGACGCCCCCTTTTACTCTTTAGACATAATTTGAGCTTAAAACTACTTTTGAGCTTTGTCTCCCTAGGGTTAGATCCCCTTTGTATCAAGGCTACTCTTGTTGAGGATTTGGATATTTGTGAGTGAGATTCTAGTGTGCTCCACTCTCTCTCTCTCTCTCTCGCCGGTCTCCATCTCCAACCCCGATCTCTCACCCGGAATTCTACCTCGTGTCTCTTCCGGTTGATTCTATTGGTGTGGTCCATCGAGCACGAGAGTAAGATTCGATTGTATCGGGTTGGTGTGCGTGTGTTTGTTCTTCGTGTTCTTCGCGTTCTTCATCTTCTCCCTCTTTTCCCCTCTTGATTTTGGGTCAATCGCGAGATCGGGCCACAACCTAGGTCTTAGGCCACATCATATGGTATCAACAGCCTTTGGTTACCGCGATTTTGACCCCCCATCCACCCAATTTCGTCTCTAGAAAAAATTTACAAAAAAATCCCGCCCCCCCCCCCAAAAAAAATAGCCCTAAATTGCCTTTGGATGGATCTACGATTTTGTTGCGTTTTGAGTGGTTTCATTCCGTGGATTTGGTGTTTTTAGTGTTGATCTACTATTTCCCCCACCTTTTAGCCTCCAATTCCTTCGTTTCCCTTCGATTTGATCTTTTGGTTTTGGTTTGGGGAAGAACAGGAGAGAGAAACACGACTGCAGGTTGAGAAAACCGGTTGACCGCCCCCCTGACCGGGCTGCCCGGCCCAGAAACCGGTTGACTGGTGACAAGGTATTAACTTGTCAATGCCTACGGATTGTAGACTAGGGTTTAGTTGGAAGTAGAGGGCAAGTAGATCTCGAAGGTTTCAGCCGAAAAGTACTCGACGATTATGAAGCTAGGGTTTGTAAACAATGATTCGATGATCTCTGCGTCCCTCGACTCCCCCTTATATAGGAAGTGGAGCCGAGGGATTCGTGCTGTACAAGTTACAAAGTCCGGGAAGGTTTCTAACTCATCCCGCAAGATTACAAATAAGACTTTCTATTACAACTCTAGCTTTCCTTAATAATATCTTGGGCTTCCGAATCTTCTTATCCTTCGGGTAGTGGGCCTTCAGTAAACCCCGGGTACTATCTTCGGCAGGCCCATTTGGGATGCCTATGTCAGTAGCCCCCGACATTTTGCTTGAATCGCAGAGTTAAGGAAAATCTCCACTGTTTATTTTTATTCGACAGCTTCAACCTTTCTATATTTCTTCTCATAAACTTCTATATTTGTACAGGGATAATGGTAGTTGGGGCTAGTTCATCTGACGGATCAGGTACTAGTTAACTGCTCTAGTGGCAATCCGCAAAAACCTACTTCAAGATCACGTCCCTGGACATGACCTCGGGATACTGGTGTAAACTTCGACAGGTGCCGCTTAAGGTCTTACCATTCTATCGAGTCCCAGTAAAATTTATCGGGTACCTAACGCGTCCGTTAGGATTTTCTTCGTATCTGTTGATACGGATAAAAGTAGCAGAGCGCAGTCTTCGGCGATGCCACACCCAGCAGAACGGATCTGGGGTCTTACCTTCACAAATTTGCGGCATTCCGAAATTGATCGCAACTTTGGCGTTCTGAGAATATATTGTCGAGTGCTTTTTCGGCTGTTGGAATGGCACATTTTATCGAGTCAAAGATGACTTATATTGCTCTCCCGATGGGAGTATATGCAGAGTTATTTATAACTCGAAATATACTTTTTTGCTCTGGTATTTTTCCTTTTCTTTTTCTTTTTCTTCTCTCTCTCTCTTCTCTCTTTTTTTTTATGATTTCATCGGGCACGCGAGCAGCGTTTCCGATGGGAGTAGCCCCCGAGGCTACAACCAAGGACTTGTACTTGGGTGTAGGCTCCACGCCTTATGCCGCTATATTTTCTTTTATCTCCCGAAGTGTTATAATTTCTCGGGTGCGCGAACAGCGCTCCCGATGGGAGTAGCCCCCGAGGCTATGAACAAATATTTGTATTTGGTCATAGGCTCACGCCATTTCTATCTTGTCCTTCTGGATCTTTTCCTTTTTTCCAAAGTAGCCCCCGAGCATTTGATCAAAAACTTGTATTTGATCAAAGGCTCAGCATTATTTTTCCATGTCGCCTTTTATGAAACTGTTGAGTCAAATTTTTTTCTTCTGCCAAGGTGACGTTATTGCTGACGATAGCCACGATTGCTAGTCAAAAATTTGCGACAAGTCTTCTCCCGCTGCCATGCGGGCCCAATTGATCCACTATCTTGACGCGTCGTGCAAGTGGGGGACACATGTCCTCCGCTTTTTCTGGCGCACGCACCGTAACTTCCCCAACGTTGAATTACTTTTTTACCCTTGTTGCCACGTGGCTATCATCTGCCACACATTTTCCTTATCCAACGGTTCGTCGTTTCACCGCACCCCTATATAAGATCGTCTTCTTCCTCCTTGAGCACTTCCGCTCGCGCCGTCCTCCTGCTCTCATCTGCAAATTTCCTCCTGCAACCCACAGCCTCCTAAGCTCCTCGCCTCCAAGCTGCAAATCCTGCACCATTGTTGATGCCACCGCGTCGATTGACAAGGTACAGCACGCCGGAATCCTCCATGGCCGCCGTGGATCTTGGGGCGGCGGAGTGGGAAAGATCGAAGATTTCCACTCAGGACATCAACATGCTGAAGAAGCTGGGGATCAGCAAGAAACCCAAGGCACTGTGCTTCCCCAATGAGGAGAGCTACCCAACCCCTCCAATGGGGTACCGGGTAAGTTTTGTCGACCACCTCATCCGCAGTCTTTCCGCCCCCATTCATCCTTTTCTCCGCGGACTGCTTTTTATCTACGGTCTGCAACTCCACCACCTCACGCCAAATTCAATCCTCCATATCTCCATTTTCATCACTCTTTGCGAGGCCTTCCTTGGCGTCCAGCCTAACTGGGCGCTATGGAAGCACATTTTCTTCTGCCGCCGTAATGGCTCACCCAATGTCGCCTATAATATAGGCGGCGTTGTAATTTCCGTTCGGCCCACTGTCGACTACTTCGACGTCAAGCTTCCTGACTCAGTTCAAGGGTGGCGCAAGAAGTGGTTGTACATTCAGGAGGAAAACCATGGATGTGCAGAGGACAACATCCCTCCTTTTGATGGCGCCGAGAAAATCTTTCGCCGCCGCTCCTGGGACGCGGAGGCCACCGAAGAGGAAAAGGCGTCGACAGAAACCTTGATGGCTCGCATCCACGAGTTGCAAAATACTCGCGGCAAAGAGTTATCGGGTATCCAAATCACTGCATACTTTCTTAGGACTAGAGTGCAGCCGCTTCAGGCTCGCAAATATCCTCTCTGGAAATATGCTGGCGACAAGGACGCAGATCGGCTGTCGGTGGATTTAGAGGTCAAGGACTTAGAAAAACTTGTCCGAAAAATCTCGTCTCTCAGCAAAAAAGATCCTGTCCCTTCTTCTTGTCGTGTAAAACCATTTAACGCCGCCAATCCACTTCCCAAGGTAATCTTTGTCAATTGTCTTGTTATTGCTTTACTGTCTTTGTTGTAACTCCATTTCTGATATCTTCCCCTGTTTTATTTTTATTTTTGTACAGAACCATCCAGACCTTGTCTCGCTTCCTCCTCTTCCTGAAGGTGGGGAAGTCGAAGAAAGGGCCATTGTCACTGATGACAACCAAGAGGCCCCCTCTTTTGTGAATGAACCCGTGGATTCTTTAAAATCTGCGGGATCTTCGGAAAAAGATGGTGCTTCCAAAGGTACTGCATCAGCGCAATCTCCTCCTCCTGCTGTTTCTCCAAAGAACAAAAGGAAGAGGAATGATGTTGAAGATTCCGGCACCTCCAAAGCCGAAGAAGTTGATCCTTCACGTCAGAAGGCAACTTATGATCCATATCTCGCATCCCTCGTCAACTCGTAAGTCACCTTGATTTCCCCTTATTTCTGTACTCGAAGATTTTTGTCTCATCTTGCTTTTTATGCTGTCGATCTTTAATCGCAGTGATGATGAGGAAGAAGTACCAACTCGTGACGTGGCTCCTCGGACGAGCACGTCACATACTTTACTTGTTTCGGAGACGCCAGTTGAGGGAGAAGAATCCTCGCCTCCTCAACAAAACGTCGTCACCACCACTCCTCCTTCAAGCCCTCTCGCTCCTTCACCAAAAAGGACAAGGGTTGAAACGATTGTGGAGCCTACCCCTCAGTTGGGTAGCTCTTCTAATCCGCTCTTAGATGATGTAAATTTTTTTTTTTTTTTTATTTTCTTGCCAGTATTTGCATTTCCTCTGTTTGCTTCTTTATGCCTTCACATTTTTCTCATACCGATGTTTTCTTTCTCTGTTTTTCTTTGACAGCCCATGATCAAAGAGCTTGTTCGCATCGGATCCCAATTCATTGGGTATGGTGAATATGCCAGCAGGACTGAAGGTAACAACTTTTTTTTGCTGCCATTGTTTCTAACTTCTTGCTCCCTTTTTTTTTGGTCGCAATTTTGACTGTTCCTTTCTATTTTGATAGAGAAACTTGCAGAGGCCAACAGGCTTACCGACACTCTTGCTCAGAAACTGGAGCAAAGTGAAACGGCTCGCAAGAAAGCCGAACTTGATGCTAGCCAAGCCAAAGCAGAGGCTGATGAGGCCAAGGCAAAAGCTGCTAGTGTCGAAGAACTGCAGAAGAGACTTGAGGATGTCGAAACTGCTTTAAACGAGCACAAGGCCGCACAGGCTACTCGTGAAAAGGGAATCCTCAAGCGCTTGAACACGCAAAATCGACGCTTCCTCGGTAACTTTGTTGATCCCTTCTATTTTTCTTAGGACTTGCTTCCTTTTGTTTTTACTTGCTGTCGACTAACATATATTTTCTATGGCAGGTCAAACAAGCCAAGATTTTGATCTTGAGAATCCCACCAATGATCCTCTGCTTGACGCACTTTCTTATCTGGAGTTTCATGGCCAAGAAATTCGCGAAGGCGTGGTGAATGCTGACGCAGGATTGTCGAAGTTGTTCCCCTACTTCTTCCCGAAGAAAGAGGAGCCTAAGACTTTCCTTGCCCTTGCCAAGGACTTCAATCCACCGGAGGATCTTGGACTGAAGATGCGCCAGGAGAACATGAAGGTTGCTGTCGAGAACACTATTGCCTTGGTCGCTGACAGCCAACAAACTGTTGACTGGACGAAGGTTGGCGACACCGAGCAGATAGAGCAAACAAAATGGCGGTCGTTGATCAAGGCAGCCAAGCCAAACACGAAGAAAATCCTGGCCTATCTCGGGATCAAGCCATCTGCAACTCCTAGCTCATCAAGGCCGGAGGTCTAGTTGAATGCCTTTCTTTTTCTTTCCTTTGCTTTCTCTATTTCTTTTGCTGTTGTCGCCATTTTAGCTTTGGCGACGATTATCCTGTTAGTCCCTTTGGAGAACGTCTTTTGTAATGTCCGTGTAAACTTTCCAGAAATCAATGAAATTCCTCTTGGCACTATCATTGATCCTGGGACTTTCTTTTCCAGTTAATATTTGATAACTATTCGACCAACCCTTGCTCTGCCGATGCTTCACCTGCTTCTTCCTTCTCGAAGAAAATACTAGTCGATGATAATCCCCTCGAAGGTTCTTCAAGCAAACATGTGTCGGAAGATTTGCAAGAACTTCGACAACAACTTCAATCCATGAAGAAACAGACTCTGGCAATGATGGAACAATCTCGGAAAGCATCTGAAAAAGAAAAACTTGCTCTCCAACAAGCCAAAGAAGCTGTGGCTGCCAAGGATGCTGCTGTGCTGGAAGCTAAGGCGGCCGCTACTCGAGAAAATAGCATGCTTGAGCTGATGTCTGAAGCTAGCACAGATATGTTAGGTATGTTTTTCCAACCTCGTACTGCCTCTTTTTTGCTTTACTGTGCCTCCCCTTAAATTTCTTGCCTTGTCGCTTAATAGGCTCGGTTCTTGATGCTGCCGCCGAAGACCAAAGAGTGAACGAGAGAACGAATCTTCTCGTCAATCTTTCCCTTAACCATGGGTGTCTGTTCTGGGCCACTCCTGAACGGACCCGACAAATTGTCAGGTTCCAAGATCGTGCTTGCCAGGTGCGCGAATTTCTCAGTTTTTGCACGACAACGTTAACCCTTGTTTACAAGACTTTGTTTCCTCGAAATGGGGTTCCCAAAACTCTTCCTGAATTGCTGGAGATATTCAGAGATGCTCCCCGCATTCATAATTTTGTGCGAGCTCAATTGACTGCTGGAGCAAGGTTCGCCATGATTATGATAAATATTTGCCATCCAAAATTAGACTTGACGAAGATTGTTGCTGATTGCCTGGCCAAGAAGTCGCGGCGAAAAAATGATATTGACACAATCAATGAGATGGTAACTCCTGTGGCCGAGTCGATGATAGATGAGCTTCTTCGGATGGACTCAGAATTCTTCGTCAAGGGGTCCTATGCTGAACACAAGACAACCAGAGGCTTGTCCATAGATAGTATTTTAGGCTTTGACTGATTTGTACTATATTGCAAAACATTGTATCTGTATCTTTTTTGATTTCTTTTTTATTTCCAAAGAGATTTGTTGTATATTGTAAAGTGCTCTATATTGTTGGAGCCCCCGAGCCTTCTGGCTAGAATTTGTACTGTTTTTTCCATCTCGAAGATTTTTCTTCTTGTCGTAAGAAAATGTCTTTATTTTTTCCATTGATGAGTTGCAAGCCCCCGAGTATCTTAGTGTCGAAGTTCTATATTTTTTGTTGCGAGGTTCTTGGACCAAAGCAATAAGATTCTGACGCGTACACTATCTTTATAATTGTTAGCTTCCGATGTTTATATTTGGCGAGGTGTTAGTGTACCAAGGCGAAATATTTCGGTAAGTCTAGTTTGTCTATATTGTACGTATTTTGAGACTTGAAGGCGCTGAGCCCCCGAGCGTGTCGAAGAATAAGAAGTATATCTCCACTATCTTTATTATATTGCAGCACCACGAGCCCGCCTCATTAAAAACCTTTCCGGCCCCACTCGGTGCCCCAAAAAGGAAAAGAGTGCGTCTGAAAACTCGCGGGCGTTTCAGTACATTGAATTTTTACAGAAGAGGACTATATTTCAACTCTAGGCGTAGAACCGCCTGAGCTGCGCCACGTTCCAGGGGTTTTTCTCGGGAACCCCTGTCTTCTTGTCCTTGATCCTGTATGCGCCTCCGTCGATGACTTCCGTGACAACGTAAGGCCCCAACCATGGTGATTCGAGCTTCTCAGTACTTTTTTTATTTAACCGCAAGACCAAATCCCCGACCTGAAAAGATCTTGGCCTTAACCGTCGACTGTGGTAGTTTTTGAGGTCTTGCTGGTATTTGGTGACTCGTGAAAGTACTTCATCTCGAGCTTCGTCGAGTGCGTCCATATCATCCTCCCGAGCTTTTTGTGATGTTTCTTCGTCATACTCTGTTACTCTTGGAGAATCATGCTCTATTTCAATTGGTAGTACTGCTTCGGCTCCGTGGACGAGAAAAAACGGAGTTTCTTGTGTCGCCGTATTTGGTGTTGTTCGAATGCTCCACAAAACACTTGGCAATTCCTCTGGCCAAGTATGTCGAGCTTTTTCAAGCGGACCTAGCAGGCGCTTTTTGAGGCCATTGCAGATGATTCCATTGGCTTTCTCGACTTGGCCATTGGTTTGTGGGTGCCCAACTGACGCAAAGTGCAATTTAATGCCTACTTCTGCGCAGTACTCCTTGAATTCCTTGGACGTAAAGTTTGAACCATTATCTGTAACAATGCTATGAGGCACTCCAAACCAAAAAACGAGGCCTTTCACGAACTTTATTGCTGACGCTGCATCTGGTGAATTTATTGGCTTCGCTTCTACCCACTTGGTGAATTTGTCGACAGCGACCAGCAAGTACTCATATCCTCCTGGCGAAGCTTTGTGCAACTTGCCCACCATATCAAGTCCCCATTGGGCAAAGGGCCACGACAATGGTATTGGTGTTAATTCTGCCGCTGGAGAGTGAGGTTTTGCGGCAAATCTTTGACACGCGTCGCAGGTTCGTACTATTTCCTTGGCATCCTCGATTGCTGTCAACCAATAAAATCCTGCTCGAAAAACCTTGGCTGCAATAGCTCGACTACTTGCGTGGTGACCACATATTCCTTCGTGTACATCCTTCAGAATTATTCTTCCTTCTTCGGGTGTGACACACCTTTGCAGGACGCCTGAAATACTTCGCTTGTATAACTCCCCTTTAATCACTGTGAAAGCTTTGGATCGTCGAATAACTCGCCTTGCCTCAACTGGATCGTCGGGTATTTCTTTCCTGAGGATATATGATATATATGCTTGCATCCAAGGAATTTCTACCATCATCACAAGCTAGTTTCTGGTACTGTGGGTACCGCTGTTTTGAAGGCGATAAAACTTCACTGATGAAATATACCGGCCTTTGCACTCCATGGAGTTTTCCTTCTTCTTCTCTTTCAACAACTAGCACCGTGCTAACCACTTGGGGCGTGGCTGCAATGTATAGCAGGAGAGGTTCCTTTTCCTTCGGCGCCACCAGGATTGGTGGTGTCGAGATTGTGCGCTTTAGATCCTCGAAAGCTCTGTCGGCCTCTTCGTTCCACTGGAATTTCTCCCCTTGCTTTATCAGAGCGTAAAATGGTAACGCTTTTTCTCCCAGCCTGGCGACAAATCTGCTCAAAGCTGCGACTCGCCCAGTTAGCTGCTGTATTTCTTTCAACTTCGTTGGCTTCCTCATTGTTACGATAGCTTGTATTTTGTCAGGATTTGCTTCAATCCCTCTTGCTGAAACTAGGAACCCTAGAAGTTCTCCTGCTGGGACGCCGAAAGAACACTTCGTCGGGTTCAGCTTGAGGCAGAATTTGTCGAGGTTGTCAAAGGTTTCCTTGAGTTCCTCGATCAGCGTCGCCCCCTTTTTTGACGTTATGATGACATCGTCGATGTATACTTGCACGTTTTTCCCAATCTGTGTCGCCAAACACTTCTGCATCATCCTCTGATATGTTGCTCCCGCGTTTTTCAGACCAAAGGGCATTGTTCTGTAGCAAAACACGCCATAAGGTGTGATGAACGCTGCCTTTACTTCATCTTCTTCTTTCAATCTGATCTGGTTGTAACCAGAATATGCATCCAGGAAGGAAAGACGTTCACATCCAGCCGTGGAGTCGATAATTTGATCGATCCTCGGGAGGGGAAAGTGATCCTTTGGACAATGTTTATTGAGACACGTAAAGTCGACGCACATGCGAAGGACCTTAGTGTTTTTCTTTGGCACCAGCACGGGATTTGCTACCCATGTGGCTTCTGTGTGCAACTCCTTGATAAAACCAGCTTCTCGTAGTCGATCGATTTACGATAAAGATAGCCTTGCGGTTTGGTTCCGAAAAACGCCGCAAAGGTTGTTTGATTGGTCTCGCTAATGGATCCAAGTTTAGGTGGTGCTCGGCAAGTTCCCTGGGTACTCCTGGCATGTCAGCTGGACACCATGCAAAGATTTTCCAGTTCTCACGGAGGAACTCGACGAGCGCGCTTTCCTATGCGAGGTCCATGTCGTTTGCGATGGACGTCATCTTTTTCGGGTCTGTCGGGTGAATCTGCACACCTCCTTAGAATTTTTCTCAGTATTGAAAGTTGATTCTTTATTTGGTCTTCCGATGTCTGGCAGCACGTCGTAGTCAGTCATACTCCTTGACGCCAAATACTCAGCTTGCATCCCGAAAGTTTCTGATATCCGATGGAAATCCTTATCGCATTTATCGGCTAAGGCGAAGCTTCCTTTGACTGTGATTGGTCCCTTAGGTCCAGGCATCCTCCACAACAGGTATGTATAATGTGGTACTGCCATAAATCTAGCATATGCTGGTCGTCCCAACAAAGCGTGATACTGTGACGAAAAATCCACAACTTCAAACTCCAGCTTCTCGATTCTATAATTTTCTCGGGTTCCAAACTGAACGTCGAGGTTAATCTTTCCCAGTGGATAACTTGGTTTCTCCGGTGTGATACCATGGAACCTTGTGTCTGTTGGCTTCAAGTTTGCTAAGGATATGTTCATCTTTCTCAATGTATCTGCATACATAAGGTTTAAGCTACTGCCGCCATCTATGAACACTCGAGAGACATCAAATCCCGCAATAACTGCTGGCAAGATAAGTGCTGACTGCCCTGGTCGAGGAACTTGCTACGGATGATCTGCTATGGTGAAGCCAATATCTTGCCCTGACCAATTAAGATACTCGACTGTTGGTGGAGGCATTTTTTCTGCCATGAACACCTGTCGCGAGATTACTTTCTGAGCCCTATTGGATGGCCTTCCCTTCTGAATCATCGACACCGCTCCGTTGGAGTTAGGATCAACGTAAGGTGGTGGTGGAGGTGCTGCCGCTATTCTGAGCTGATGTCGATTGTCTTCTGTAATCGCGGGAGGAGGTGGCAAGTGAATCTCGCTC